>NC_092461.1:93834542-95226579 GCF_047495875.1 Pithys albifrons albifrons
ACATATGTAACATACTTGATCTTTACATGTAATCCTTTCTCAAGTGAGGGTACATTCTGTACCTGTCGAGAACAGAATTGGTGTTTACATAAATGGCATAGAGATTTATATAAGAATAGGTCACAAATAGAATAAAAATATATACAAGCAAAATCCAGTTAGATTGTGGTTCTGGGTACAGTAGACAGATATTGGGAGGAATAAAAGAAAGAAAGACAGAAAAAAAAAGAAATACCATTGACAACTGCATTTATCTTACTGAGCTGCAATACATAATAAACTTTGCCTCTTTTCTACATTGCAGAAATATTAAGTCCAATATTCCTCCCTTTATGAATAAATTTGTATGAATAATAAATGTACAACCAATTTAGCTACTTCAGAATGATCTACAAAATACAACTCTTTAAAAATAATACCAGTTTATTTAATAGAAGTGTATTTGTTGCACTTTTCTGAACAAAAGTGGATTAGATAACTGGAATCTTTCTTTATATCTCAGCTCTGCAATAATCACTTATCAGTGTTTAGTCTGATTACAAGAAAAAAATGTAAAGTTGAAGAAGGAACGCTGCTATCATGGTCCACTTAGAAAGAACTCTACTTCCTGAAGAGTGAGTAAACTGTAAGGGACAAGTACAATCCTCTCAGAATTCTATTCCTGAGGCATGGCAGCATCAAGGTATGCTACTGCAGATGTAAGAAAGACAAGTAAAAAAGCAGAAATGTAACCTCTACATGTTATTCTCCAAGAATAACTCCAGGGAAGAAGCTACCTTCTGCACACCAGGTGTGAACTGTAAGCATCAGTCCAAGGATGTTGCAAGTCTGTAATATTACCACAAACCAGGGTGCAGGAAGGAACTCCCTGTTATTCCCAGGACCTCCTGAAGATGGCTTTTTTCACCGTGCGTAGCACAAGGTTTCAGACAGGGGCTCAGCTATGGCTGAGAGCTCTCCAGAGCATGCGAGATTCAGCATCTATAGGTGCCAAGTGGACTTACATGCCATGGAGCAGGCAAGGCTGCCTGACTATGTGCAGTGTCCCCCAGAAAGCTGCAAGGCAGTCGTGCAGAAAAATGTTCAGACAGGAAACAGAGGCCAGCTGGGCTCATGCTCTGTAGGCTGCTGTTTCAGAGCCATTCACACACAGCCATAGTAGACCTTGTCTTATGAATGCAATCACTACGTCACAACACTAATATATTTCTTTTTTTCCCTATCTTCCCATCCACAAGACCTTGACCATCTTCCTTCATTTCTGCATCTCTCTCCTTAATTTTGTCCTGCAATCATCTTTCTCTTTCCGATATTTCCCTTTCTTAATATACAAATACAATATATTTATGCACAAGCAAAAGAGCAAAAGAGCTAAGGAACCAAACACTATTGTCATTATTTAATGTTTCCAATTATCTAAAATGGCAAATTTATAGGAAATCAATACTATGTATTGGAAATAAATCATTCAAGCAACGTGGCAATCTAGGGAATACAGCTGTCTTGGTAACTGAAAAGCTAAATGAGCAGGTTGTACTGTAATTGATCACACAGGTAGCTTAAGGAATAGATTTATTCTACCCTGCTGATTATTTTTTTCCAGTCTGGAGTCCACAGAAAGCATTGTGAATGCATTTCTAAGTATAGTTACAATTTAATTAAAAATGTTATAAAAAATAAGGTTCCATTATCAAAGATTATGCAGAGTTTAATTCCATCCTCCTTCTTCAATTTCTTTATGCAGTAGTTCACACACAATGCCTGTAACTATTCTATGGTTAGTTTGATCTCCCCTCACCTAGCCTATCAAAACTTACATAGGTGCACTTAGCAAATGCAAAGAAAAATAAAACTGCAAAATAGAAATTGCTGCACTACACTTTTCTGGCCATGGACATGAAGATTTCTGTTTTCTGTAATCTTTTCTATTCACTCTGGGCAGATTTCCATTTTCCTCTGCAGTGATGGTTCAGTGGATTGCAGCTTTGTTCCTCCTTCTGACCGGTATTCTCCTACAATCCCTTCTTGCTTTGAAACATCATCCATGGGTCATCCCTCATGCCAGATAGGAGGATTAGTATTCCTTTAATCCTATTAACTTTAATATCAATAGGTTATTTTCACAGAAGCATCTTTTGCTAAATCCTTTCCCCTGTGATGTTTAAAGTTATTCCTTGGCTGTTTGCTTACTGTGGTACCAGGTGGGTGGGCACTCTCCTTAGAGGTAGGACAAGACCGATCAGATACACTTTTAGCTTGATTTGGAGCAGTCATAGGAAACTAAATCTCTGACCTTCCAGAAAGGTACTGTCTGCATCCAACTGCTGAAGCCAGTCTCCTTTAAATAAGCTGTTCAGCTTCTGAATACTCTTAATCAAACAGAGGTGCAATGGCAGAACTGAGACCAGTGTTTGCTCAGATCAGCTAATAGTCTGGCAACTGGGGCAGGAGGAGTGGAAAGGTTAAACAGAAGTGTGGTGAGTTTGTGAATTCTCAGGCAAAGAGAAAACCTTCAGGGACTCTGTTACATCCTGGGTGATGGCTTTGATCAGCTCACAGAAAGATTCCTCCTCTTCCTGAAACATTGCTTTTTGTTTCATTGGCCTTTATTCCAAGTGGCCAACTTCCCTGTTTTAGCATTAAAAGATGTATTCACCTAAGATAAATTTGTGGTTTTTTTCAAATGCAATTGAAATAAAAGAATACATTTTAATTTTATTTAAAATTATTTTTATTAATATAGTTGCTGTTGGATAAAAATATTCATCAGTCCTTCCTTCCATATTTCACATAACCATATAGGAAATACCTACAGTATCGAAACACTTGATTGTACCTGCAGACAAGTACAACCTTTTCACAAGCAGCTTCAGTATGTACCCATGAACTCACTGCAGATCTGCACATGACTTATATCTGGAGCAGATGGTGGTCATTAGTCCTTTCAATAATTATTTCTTTTGATTTCATTCCAGATATGATGCAAATAATTTATTTCTCAAAACTGAAAACAACCTGCAGCCACTATATCTTTTCCTTTTGGCATTCAATCTAATCTGACTAATGACTGAGATGTTCAGACCAGAGAGTTTTGCTTGGCTTGTATTAGATCTAACATATCTGATATCCTGGAGTTTTGTTTGTTTCTTGATATCATTTTATCAGTCAGTATACATATTGACTGTAAAACAAGCAAGATATCAGCCAATATGAACTTATTTACATTTCTCTTTCAGGACAGCCAACAAAATTCTAAGTCCATTTATTTTTCCACGCTTACTAATACATGATAAGATATGATGACAGAATGAATTCTTAAATTAGAATTTTAATTCAAAAATAAGATGCTCCACTCCTAACTCTAATTTAGCATACTAAAGGATTCTATGATGGTTGGCTCTGTTATAAGTGTAAGGCAGAGTGTGAGAAAAGCAATAGAGAGACAAAAATCAAACAAATCAACCCTCCTTCACTCACAAATATATGAGATTATATCAGATGAAGGAAGAGTTTGCCATTGACAGGAAAAAGAAGTACTATCAAAGTTTAAAGAAATGGAGAAGGAATATGAAATATCAACTTGTGAAAAGACTCAGCAAGTTTGGGATCAGGAATTGTATTCAATTTTGTGTGTCCCATTTGTTTCTGAGGTTTCTATTCTATTCTGGCTCAGATCTCCTCTCTCTGTGGCTCAGGACATTAATCATTATAGTTCTAACCCAAAGACTTTAGCTAGATCTGCACAAAACTTTTGTAATGAAACTGAAGAAATTCAGACTAAACTGCTTTGAGGTTTAACTCCTGCAAGCAGCAAAGAGAAATTCAAAACTAAGAGAAAAAGACTGGCAAAAGAAAAGTGAGTTGCATGTTTCATTTCTGAGTCTAATATAAAAATTTCAAACAGTTCAGATATATGCTCATTTAACAAAGGGCTAAAATTATTTCTGATGCTTTTTTTTAATACTGTTTGTTACTGCTTTCTATGGAAAATTGCTGCCCTTGTGGTGATAGAGAGCAGTAGGCCTGGAGCATAGGAGCAGGTCCTTTCCCAGTCTGCACACAGCCAACCGATTTGATCTGTAGCCACCTATAAATTGCCACATGAACCAGCTGAAATAAAGTTGTCTTAAGCTCGAGTTGTGAGGCACAACCTCCCATTCTTATGTAGTGTTTTTTTGTTTTAACCTTTCCAGAAAAAGACATTTGATTATGTCCTCACTCACAGGAATTTGATAACAGATAATATGGAAAGGCACAATCCTGTGCTGGGCTTGCTGACATGTGCAGATACTGCATGGAGCTATCACACTGCAAGATGCCAAATTTCAGAAAACACTAAACAGACATAAATGAGGAACAATTCTGTTCAAAGTAGTGAACAAATGAAAAGTGACAGGTTTTGGCAGAGTTCTGCCTTTCTGCAGCTGGTCACATTGTTCTGAGGCAGAACCACGTTCTTGGAAATTATCTGACATTACAATTACAATGAAGTTTTCATGGTCAACATTGTAAAACCTAATTGGAGTGTAAGCTTCATCACTCTGCATTTGTATTGTAGAGGAACATTAGGAAAGCAAAACTTCATTCCGATTCAGATTATAGAGATAATCTTTTAGCTAGACTAGTTCACAGGGCATATAAGCTCACAAGTAAAAATATAAATGTGGTTTTTTAAAGTTTAATTCTTGTCTAGAATAAAAATATATATAATATACATATAATATACTGATATAAAGTATATACAAATACAGTACAAATACTTGTATTCTAGTACAAATACTATTGGTAGCAAATGATTAGTGAACTTCAAAAAATACTAAAAAAACCAGATAAAATAAAATTTTTGCCTTGCCAGGCATGGAATAATATCTCATGGGCTTGGCTGTTCCCTGTGGTGAGACCCCTGTGGCATTGGCTGTCTGCCCTTGTCTCTCTTGCTACAGAGGCCACCCCTACAGGCACAGCACACCCTTCTAGTCCCCACCCCCTGTCCCACCTGCCCCACCCTACTGCCAACACCTGGACATCTACACTCAAGCCAATAGAAATAAATAGGCAGGTTTTAAGGTGAACTTCATTTAACATGTTAATTAACATGTCTCTATTTGGGTTTATACTAGCAGTTGACCTGTGTTTCAAGGAAAAGACTAAAGTGGCTTAATTTTGATTTAATTCATTCAGATTCTAATTTTCTATGTAAAAGTTATGTTAATTTCTCATAATACTCTGACAACTGAAAAGACACTGTTGTTAGGAAATAAAATCGGATTGTTTAAAATCATTTATTGGTAATAATTCCCACTTCAAGGGAAATTTCAGAAAAATTTGGTATTCTATTCTGCTCCCCCAACACCCCACAAAAGCAGGCCTATCCAGCTAGCTTAACTCAAGATAAAAAGGGTAACATATGAAGTCTGAAGCAACAAGAAAAAAGTGTTTGACAGATCTGAACACTTGTTTACTGTTGTTTCCACACATACTTAGGCACATTCTATATTTATTAATCTGTACACATGAGAAGATATTTGAATGCACATTTTAAAAAGTTATTTAATCATACTTAAAAAGAACATTTTATCACACTAACATAAACTATGCATTGTTGGTTTTCAAAAAGTATTTAAAACGTTACTGCACATGGAATGCCTCAAGTACACAATTTCACATTCCTCTCTTTATATTACCATTTATTAATAATGTCTCTTAATAGAACCAGTGTTCCTATCTGGAATATATTGACTGAAGTCTCAGTTGATGTTAGCCAAATTGAGTGACATGATGGAAAAATCTGAAATAAATAAATACCTTGTTGTGTTTAAAAAAAAAAAAAAGAAAAAGAAAAAATGTAAAGATTATTCTACTAAAGCCATGTACATTAAATTGGTTTAATTTAACTGAAATCTAAACTTATTATAACTTTGAAGGAAATAATATGCTTAAGGAAAAGAAGAGGAAGCAGAAACAACAGTGAGGGAATAGGGGCTAATCTGTCTGAGCTATCTATCCTTAGAAATTTTTTAAGTCATATTTTTGTGTATTCCGATTTTTAAAGCTCCATTGTTGACATTCTGACATTAGCACACTATAACAAGTATCCTGGGAGTAGGATAATATTACTTAGAAGTCATATACAAATTTTCTTTCCCAGTCATTTTGGCCTTTGTACATTTTTCAGGCTGATCAAGCACTAAGGAAATTTGATGTCAGCTATGTCAAAGTGCTCTGCTATAACTGCAAGTGACATTGTCATTTATGCCCAAAGGTTAAGAAAGAAAGAAAAAAAAAAGCTAGGTGCAAGATTTGACAGAAGAGCAAAAATGTTAATATTCTCCTTTGTAAGTCATTTCATCCTGATCCAAAAACATCGTTTTGAAGTAGCCTCAAAATATGGACAGTTATCCTAAAATCTGAAACAGAAGTCCTAAGGAAATACTAAGAGTTTTAGTGTTTATGTGGACGTCATTGTACTTCCTGTGGAAATCAGTATGGCAAAATTAGCCTCCCCTCCATCTGATATTTCTTGGAAGAAGAAAAGGGAGAAACTAGATGGTCATCAAAGGTTCTAGCTTTAATTAAATAAAAATCTTCATTTCAATGAATATGCTCAAGAACAAATGATACTCTCTTCATTATACATAGATATATGTATGTATATATATATATATAAAGAACCAAATGTTTAAGATTTTTGCAAAGTATATCTAATATGTAGATATGTAAAAAATGAGAATATGGGTCCTCATCTTCAACTTCTCCCATTTTAATGATTTGGGCTTATTTCATTCTCTGTTCAAAATCAGATAAGCAGAGATTTTCTTTAAGCAGAAGAAGGGCTTGTAAAAGGCAGTCTGATGTTCCAAAGACAATGTATGTCTATCACTTCAGAAGATGCTTACATAAAGGTGTATGTTTCCTGTCACTTTAACTCTCTCTATCCTGTCCCTGCAGTTAAGATCCTTTTTCTTGTATGTCTGCGTTGCTAATGCGTTTGTTGTTTTTTGAATGCATAGCTCTGAAGAGAAGATGTTGTTTTCATTTTGTGTCTTCTTCTCTGACAACAATTTTTATCCTTTTAAATATAATTTCATTCAGGATTTATTCCATGTCATTGAAAACCAAGTAAGCTGATGAAACAATTGTGAAGAAACTCTTCAACCCAAAATTATTAGCTATAAACTATGTTGGCAGTCTATGTGGTTTAAACCAGGAACCAATGCTTGCTGTTACTCCTGTTATCTAATGTAAAACCAGATGCTATTCATAATCATACAAAATATTTCATTAATAGTGTTAACAGTAGTGAATTTTTATTGTTAATTTGGTGTATACACAAATATACATTTCCTTTTTACATTCATAGTCTGTCAGTTTTCTGTAAGACTGTCTTTTCATAAATTGTTTATTTCATTCTCTCACTTCTGTAATTATGTTTTATAACTGAGCATATTTTTTATGGTTAATCACAATGTATGTTTATAGGAGTGGAAGGTATCTCGTGAGTTTATATAACAAACACATATCTGTGGGGTCTATGGTTTTGCACTACTTGCATGAAGGTGCCTGACCTGACGTACACACTGTGCATATCCATTCCCTCTGTTAATCAGCTTGATGCAATTTCTCTTAGTTACGGGTATGATGCAAAAGAATCACTTCTTGCAGCCAGTTCAACAGCTATTAGGTAAACAAAATGTTGTCCCTAATTTTGTATTTCAGACACAACTAATTACAGTATTTCATCATTTGTAACAAGTTAACTTATTTTATTTGGTTAAATCTTAATGGTAATGAAATGGCTTGTGAGCAGATGGTAAATAATCATGACAACCATTACAGAAACACCTTTGTTTTAATATTTGGCATGAATAGGATACTTAAACAGTTCCTGATGCTGGTAAGTGATGCTTTATACAAATACGCATCAAACCCTCTGTTTGCTGATGCATGAGGACAACTGCTTCTTTGCATTTTCTTATGTGGTAATTTGTTCAGACCCAAGATTCCTCTCCCTGGGCCCTCTCATTAATTATTCCCTTAAGAAGCATTTCCTCTTCACCTGTGGTTCTGAAATTCTGTGAAAACCCTGGTATAAGGACTCTGACGTTATTTGGTCATATGAAGTAGGTTGCAAGTGATTTCGGTTTAGTAAAACTTCCATCTAACTGCAGGCATATAAACAACTTCTTAGCAACCTGCAACTTAAAAGAATATCCCTTTTCACCATTTATTACCAGCAAAGCTAAGAGCATGCTGAAGCAGTCTGAGTTGCTTATGTCAGAGACAGAAGGAAGCTTAAGCTTTTTTTTCCTTTTGATGGCAAACTTGTAGAGCTCCTCCAAAAAGTTCAAAAATAAAAATTCAAAGGCATGTGAAACACTAAAAAAGCACTAAGTACTAGAAATGGAACTTGAGAGGGAAAAGGTTTGCATTGAAATAAAGAACATTTGGGGATGAGAGAAGAATTAAGAGATGGAGCAACAAACAAACACTCATGACCTTGGTCCTTGGGCAGTGGTTGCAATGAGAAAATATTTAAGACAAAATGTGAGGTATATAAAGAGAGAAACTAACTCAATTTAATAAGGAAATAGTGACAGAAATGTTGTTTTTACAATTATTGAAATGAATCAAGATACCACTTTTCAATAACTTGCAAATAAGTAAGGATGAGAAGGTGACCTCTGTAAAAGTAGTGAAGGAGTTTGAGGAAAGCTGTAATAGGAAAGTGGAACTTCTAGAAGTTTTACATGGGACGATAAAAATAGAAACCTCCCACTTTTTTTTTTTTTTTTTGGTCACTGACTTGAAATTCAGAAGTCACAAATATAACTGTAGTATTTTGACATCAGAGATCAGGTGGTGATTCAAGAATCCATGGTGACAAAGGAAACTGATGAAACCTAGGGTCTTAAACTTGGAACTATAAAAGCAACAGAAAACATAGAACATTGCTCATAGTATTCTAGAATGCTCAAATAAGAAAGAATATAATCTTAGAAAAGTCTTAAATAAGGAGTGTAACTCAAACAAACAGGATGTAAAGTGATCTCTGTGTACACAGAAAAGATAAAAAGCAAACTACAATTTTAGTGGTGAAACAAAATGATGCTGCGCCTGCTGAAGAACCAAGGTCAAGAAGAAGAAGAAGACCTGGAAGGACCAAACAAGGACTTGTTTTGGCTTAGCTTGGCAAAAATATCAACTGCCCAATTGCCTGTCAGAGCCCCCCCTCCCTCCCCCCAACCAAGGGAAAGGGAGGGAGGGAAAAAAACTAGAAGTGGAACTTTGAAATGGCAAGGTTTTTATACTTACACAAAAGAAAATTAAAAACAGAATATAACACATATATAGATATAAATGTGAAAAGAGATAACAACTTTACTGAGTCGCCCAACCAAATAATACAGATTCCAACCTCCCAAACCCCACTAAACTTCCCAAAAACTCTTTCAGAGAAAACTCCCAGCAAGAGAGGAGAAAATTTAACAAGAAAATGTTCACCTCCCTAGATAATACACTGGGGATGGTTGCAAGGCCTAATTTTGTAGAGGCAGGGCAGTGTGTCTTCACAGGTCTAAGGCAAAGAGCAAAAATAGGCAGAAGCTCCACTTCCCCCTCTTTTTATACTTCTTGACGATGTCAGATGATATGAAATACCTCGTTGCTTGCTTAAGTCAGGTGATGCTTGTCCCTTCTAATCTATGTCATACCTCTGGGCCTGCTGAATTGAGGCCTAGCTGAGGCCTAGCTGAAACGAAAGCCAAAACTACCACAGGACTTCAAGTGGGATTGTGACTATGTAAAGCACACTAATGAATATGTATCAAGTAAGCAAAGACATCTAATGAATATGTAAACAGTATGCTCAATAAAGAGCCCTATCTATCTGTCATTTAGCACGTTCCATTAGAGGAGCTATTCTCCCAGCGTCCAGCAAGCTGCATAAAGAATGCTTGCCTTTTTTAACACCTCTAAATTGGTGTTAAGGAGTTTTGTTTTCCGGCGCTTTTCAGTATCATCAGGATGCATCAAGTTATAAAAATAATCAGAGCAGAAAGCTGGGAAAGCAAATTAGAGGTAGCTATATGTAATCTTCAGATCAACAGAAAAAGAAACTGGCAGATAGTCAATACTTAGGAGAGTCTTCAGGAAAAACTGTAGGATAATGCAGAGAAAAGAAATGAAAGTGCATAAACTGTGGCACTTAGATAGACACAGACAAAGTCCAGAGGCTGGAAACATCCACACTCATAAGATGTACTGCATACCTCATTATTTTAAGAAGAATGATGGTGAGACATAAGTGCCAACTATTTCATATGTTTGAAATATCTCTTTGAAGTTTTTTAAGGGTGTAAAGAGAGAGAAGTCAAGGGTTAATCTGAGATTCAAGACAGTACAGAAAGACAAAAATGAATGGAAAAAATGCAGGCTAACTCTATGCAGCAATAATGGTCTAAACGGAAATGCGCTGTGTGTAACTAGACAGAAGGACCAAATACCTTTGAACATATTCATTTTCACAATATATATTAGAGAAATGCTGAAGATCTGCTGTGTTTCAGCCATGTCTGGAGCACTGCCACTATCACAGGCCATAAATTAAAACCATTTTACAGCAAGGAATCATCCAGTTCTGAAGTTCATAGCACTGCTGGATAGCCAAACCTATCTCTGACACATAACTTTTTCCCATTCTGTAGTCTTCATTTGTTTGTCTCTTCACAAGGTCACAGTTTTAAGGCTTCTCTGTTACTGAAATTTCAAGAGAAGAATGTGAACAAATCTTTTGAAAAATTAAGTTTCCTTGCTCTGTTATATAAATTTCAGTGGTCATGAAAATGTGACAAATAAGAGTAGCTAAATCCAAGTGTTATATGATTTTCCTTTTAAATTCTAATGGAATACTTAAGTGCTGGCCAATACCATTCTCTTCTCCAGTCTAACATTGCCCTATGGAACTAGTCTTAAAGTCCAAGAACAAAAAGAAGCTACTTGGTGACCTTTAAATTTATTTCATGAGAGAACTAGCTACTTATTAAGTCCTGATGATCTTCCAAAGTGAAAGCTAATGTATTGAGCCAATACAGCGTTCCAATATGCAGAGTACCAGTTTATGATAATTACTTTTGCATCTGCATTTAGAGTACCACATGTAATTACTGAAGTGTATACTTTTCTCTCAGCAATGGTATGCAATTTCCATTAGTGGTCTTGGCAGTCATGCACATGCATTACAAGACCTCTAAGTAATCTCTAGCCCCTTGTAATTAAATGCAAAAAGAATTACAGTCAGTAGAACATAGTGAATAATTTACAAGCAATAACTTGCCTTATGAATTTAACCTATTTTTATGTGCCAAAACACAACCACGTATTCTATTTTTTCTGAAGCATTAAGTTATTCATTTTTTATTTCATTGATTGTGATTCTTTTGCAAGATTTTGCAAAATATTTCAAAATTACTACCAGAGTAATACTGATTGCTTACATGTTTCCTTACTGAAATTTTACATTAGGGATTTGAAAAAAGATGCTAAAGCTTTGAAATTTCAGGTTTTTCTCCATAGAAAATCGCCTGTTTTGAAAAATTCTTTTTACAGTTAAAGAGTAAACAATTCAAAGCCTCCCTATCTTAAAACAGTTTTCACTAGAATCACTTGAAAGGAATAACTTCCATCTAGCAGCAAAGTTCTACAGTTTGAAATTCAAACAGTACACAAGCGGAAGGAGCCTAATAGGTCTTTGAATGTTTTATCTGATATTGAGGGTTACCATATTATCTCTTTCATAACTAACCTAGTAACTTCTTAAACACCAGCTACGTTACTTTCCATACTAAAATTTCCTCACTAATATTTTTCCACAGGTTCAATACGCAAATACTTTTCTGTCAATTCAGTATTTTTCTTCAAAATGTCTTCTTAATTCTTGATGATTATACACCTGATGCATTTTGAAACAGCAAAATTTTTCTTTCAGAATTTAGTTTTTAGGTTTAAATAAAGAAACTCACTCTTCTAATTTCATCTGGAAAATTGATCTTTTATCTAATTGGTTATTTCCCCGTGTGTATTATAACCCCTCTCTGCAGTTTTAGTCCTCTACATTCGTTCTTTTTCTCAAATATGAGTGCCTGTAATTTTACATGGTTTTGTAAATGATGTTTCATGTGTGTAAAAAGTGAAAACAAATTCTAGACTAGAAAACACTACAGAAGAAAATATTTAATAAAATTAATTTTGAACTACAGCAATACAAAATAGTAACTCCTATACACACCATGATACTGAATTCTATCAAGAAACTTCATCAACAGAAGGAGTAGATGAGAAGAGTCTGGATTACAGCTCAAGCGAAACGTTGCAATTGCATAGAAAATCTTAGAGCACAAAAAATTTTCAGTAGACTGCAAAGCCTTTTACAAAGTTGAACACTGTAATTAACCCTATTTAAACTAAGTGTGATGAAGTAAAATGCCCTAACGAAGGAAAAAGAAAGGATAGGAACACAGTTTTAAGACCAAATTTATGTTTTATACTCAATACATTTAATCTGTTTTTTTCTAACAGGAATATTTTAATAAATGTTTTTCATTAAAAAATTTCAGTTTTTAAGTCTTTTTTTTTTAATATGAAGTTACCACTAATAAATACAGTGTATTAAGTCTAGATTACACATATGTAGAATTCTGTAATAATCTTGTGCCATGATTATTGCAATAATTTATGAACATTAATCAAGAAAAACTGTTTTTGCTTAGTTTCAAGAATACTATAAATAATTAAGATTTATAGTAACAATTACATTTATTTATTTTAATTCCATTACTCCTGTTGCAAAAACAATGGCTCAAAATAATGAAAAGTTGCATTAGTATTACAATGAAAGTTTGCTGAGTCGTTTTTACTTTTCTTTCAACAAAAATATTAATGTATACCTTTCTACAGTTTGTTTTGGGTCTTGTGGTTTCTTTTGGTTTTGTTCTTTTGGGTTTTTTTTTTAATGTTGCTATTAAGAATTTTTCATCTTAAAACACCTTTGACTGGAGTCTTCTCTAGAAAGAATCTCTGTCTTTGTCTAATGATGACCAAATAGGAATTCTAAGTTTAAGTTTCCTCTATTATGGTATATAATGCAAACATGCTACAATATATGGCATCACAATCTGTGTTTGTCAGATAAAATTTAAATATGTTGTGATTTTTAAACATTGAAAACATTCTTTTCACTGTCACTGTTTTATAAGAAACACATGTTTAATGAAATTGAACAGATGTTGCTTGTGTTCTGTGATGAATAAAAATGAAGTTTTATAAGTCATAATACATCAAGGCATCAATAATGTGAAATATGTTTGTGGTCTTTCATAAATAACTTGGTTTTGGTTAGACAACAAAAAATCCCAAACCATACAGTTATGGAAATTTTGATATGTCCAGCACTATTGCTAAAATAAATAGAACTCAAAGTTTGGGTATATGATTACACACTAATGCAAGGAAAAAGATGTTCTTACCCTTAAGTACACATAATTCCTTTACAAGTCATATTTTAATTCAAGGGAAAAGAAATCACAAGTGCTTTGTTAGAACAAGATTTTATCAGACACACAGAAAGAATCTATAAGTGCAAAACCTCAATCTAGAATTTACAGAGAGAAATGCAGGTTTTTATTTTCAAGGTCTTGTTTCATTTTTCCCTTTTTTTCTTTTGTTCATTCAGTATGTCTGGAATCAACCTTAGAAGTCTTTCAATTTTATAATTAATTTCTATTATTAGCAAGTCATTTTAACTTGTCTAGAAATTGGAATTTGATTGTACAGTCTCTGAAACAAACTCCTGGGTTAAGGACTCTTCTCATACCCTCCAAATATCACAGTAAAAGCATCATCAAAAGAGCCATTATTTCTCTCTTTAACCTCATTTTAGGATTCCATTTACTTACACAATCAGATAGGGAAGGGAGGAGTCAGAAAGAATGGCAGGACTTATACAAAGGCAAGGATTGTATCACTTTCAGACATAGATATAAAGCATTAAGATAAATCCTAGCAAAGATTATTGCTTGTTGGAATAACAAAAAACCAAATTGTTTGTAAACCTTTTTCTTACACCAAAGAATGCACATAGAGCCAACATAGTGAAATAGCACTTAAAGTATTCTATTCCTTTATTCCTCGACACATCTTTTCATTTTATGTATCATTTGTACACACAAAAATTCACAATTAGGGATGAAATATAGTTGTACATAATTATGTACAAGAATCTTTTACTTTCTCACATTAAAATAAGCAACCACTGATAAAAACCCAACCAAACAAAAAACCCGAACCAAACCCATGTTGACATACTGATAAAAAAAAAAAAAGAAAATCAGACCTTCCAGGTTGTATTCTACTCACTTGTATCCTTTGCTGGAGGAAATGACAAAGCATACAGGTTGGGTATCATTATTGCACATTACAATATCCCAGGCCATTTCAATGCCTGAATATGTCTAAAAGAACTCCATTATGGCTTGACTTTAATTACGTTCAGAACAGAGATGAAAATTGTATGTAAATTTTAAATGGAGTAAATACATGAATGTGTGTTTACATGTACATTATACACATTCTACCTCTTATACATTATATTTACCTTACCATTATAGGTAAAGGATGCAACAAACTCAGTCCCATTCATTTTAAGGCACCAAAATATTGACATATCTATTCTTTAAAAATAAAACACCCAAGTAAATGGTTAAAGCATATGGTTAATTGCTCTGATAAAGTAGAAAAATAATAAAAGGCTTACAAACACTACTTCATTTCTTATGACACAAGTGGAAGTAGTTATGCCATTTCTTTAGAACCTGTACAGGAGCCAAATAGTCCCACTGCCTGCTCATTGAATTATTATCTCTTCATTATTATTGTAAAGTTTATGGAATGAGCTTAAAATCAGCAAATTATTTACCTGTTTTGAATACCTGTCACAAACTCAGTTTTCTATAAACTTAGTAAATGATACATGGAAAAAGCAGCATTTTTATAAAACTTCTTGGTGAAATAATATATAAAAAGCAATTATTTCAAAGAATACATAAAAGAATAAATATACAAGTTATTATCTTTGAAAAAAAATGTAATGATTAATCAGTTATTTGATTATGAGAAAAGGCTAATTATATTACCAAGTTGTCTAGTGGAAACACATTAGAAACTGAACAAATCCATTGTCATTGGGGAATTTATCAATTTCAACTGCATACATATATACTGATTTTTTTTTAATATTTGGCATGATGACTTAAGTAATTAGGATTATGAAAAAATGAACATTTTAGATTTTCTAAATGATAAATTGTATGCCAAAATGATTACTTGCAGCAAATAAAGATTGTCATATTATATATAAAATTGCAATGGAGATGTTGACAGTCCATATTTAATACAAAATAACAGAATCAATATTGTGTTCTCAGTAAGCCATTAAAAAAATAGGTGCTGGCAGCCCAGATACATTTGAATAAGGACAGATTTAAAATTCAGTGGCAAAAACTGTGGCTTTTTCTCTCTTACTTGAAATAAACTTTCACTTTCAAAAAGGAACTTGACCAAAGCCTGCTGAAGCTGACAGAGCCTTCTAGGCTTTGGATCAGACTTTGAAGAACACTCTTGTGCCAGTTTTGACTGGGGTAGAGTTAATTTTCTTCACAGCGGCTGCTATGGGGTTGTGGTTTGGATTGGTGTTGTAAACAGGGTTGATAATAAAGACCAGTATTTTTGTTATTGCTGAGCAGAGCTTACACAGAACCAAGGCCTTTTCTGCTTTTTGTACTGCAATGCTGGCAAGGAGGCTGGGGGTGATTGGGAAGCTGGGATGAGACACAGCCAGGACAGGTTAACCAAACTGACCAAAGGGATATTCCAGATCACATGACATCATGCTCAGTATATAAAGTGGGGAGAAAATGAGGATGTTTGGAGTGATGGCGCTTGTCTTTCCAAGAAACCATTAAATGTGATGGAGCATTGCTGTTCTGGTTATGGCTGAACACCTGCCTGCCCATAGGAAGCAGTGAATTAATTCCTTGTTTTGTGTTGCTTGCATGCACAGTTTTGCTTCCTCTATCAAACTGTCTTTATCTCAACCTATGAGTTTTCTAGCGTCTACCCTTCTGATTCTCTCCCTGATCCTGATGGTGGGGGACTGTGTTGGTGGATGAAGAAAGCTCAAGGAATCAGGAGTGCAGTCTTCTGCTCCAAGGGTCACCGTGATATTCAGCTCAGCGTGATAAAAGCTCTTGTAGATCAATAGACCCTCAAAGCTGAAGGAGGCTCCTCCTGCTCCCACCCCAGCGCCGATACCCCAGAGGAAGAAGTGCGCTCAGAGGCAGGAGTCCACAGAAGAAGCAAACTTTATTATCTGACCAGCCTTATATAAGGAGTGGTGGAAGTTTCCAGAACATAGGAGGAGAAAGGGGAGGAGAGAGAAGGGCAAAGAATCCCATTGGCCTGTATGCAAATTGAGGGGAGGAACAGAGAAAGGACCAATGGGAAACAGGGATCGAAACACAACCATATATGGAAAATGGTGCACTGCACCAACCTGGGGCCAGTTGGGAAAGGGTTGGTGGGAAAGTCCTAGGGGTTTGTGGGCAGAAGAACTTGGACAGAGTGACTAAAAATATATAGGGTAGACCTGTTGAACATACAATTGATTAAACCGGGGAAACATTTATATATGAAACAGTGTGATCAGGGTCCTCATAGATCCGCTTCATAGCATTGGTGTTATAGGTCTTAAGTTCCATGACCTCTGCATCCTCGTCAACCCATCTTTTATAATACTCCTGCCACTTTATGAAGTCCAGGTCTCCTCCAACAGGAGTGAGTGAGCAGCTGCATGGGGACTGGCTGCTGGCTAGAGTTAAACCATGACAGCACTTTTTGTTGCCCAATGTGGGACATAAAGATTTTGAGACTATGACAGATTTGACTGGAATGTGCTAAATAGAATTTATACCTCTTAGTGCTGCTTTCCATGGGGCTCACTTTGCTGACCGTATATTAGTGGCTAGTGCTTATTACAGCCCTCAAATGGAACAAATGGAACAAATGGAACAAATCTGTAAACTTGTCTGTATTAAAAAAAAATATTTGCTTTGAATTGCTGCTTACAGATTGATCACAGTAAATACTCCTCAGCAAGCTGACAAAGTCTGGATTAAAAATATTTTCCTAAACATCTCTTCCATCTCTATTCAAAAGTGTAAAAATGTGGAGAAAATTGTCCTAAAATAGTTCCAGATATATGTGATTCAGCACTATTTCAACTATTATAATTCTAATGATAGGTGTGATAGAATTAGTGTAAAAACTTAAGATACACCAACGACAGTAAAAAGTGTCCAAATATAATACCTACATGCCACAGTGCAAAATAACATTTAGCATTATGCTAATTCTCTTAAAATTCTAACATCATGCATTTTCATGTGTTACAGTGAAATGAAATGCACACATAATGAAAATTTGAAAATCACTTCTTGCTTAGGAGTCAGTAAACACCTTATTAGGATCCTAAATTCGAGATAAGTTAAGGTATATCATTATCCATCATTATTAAAGCACAGAATAAGAGTTAATTGTATATTATTTTTATGGATTTGGGCTCAAATTTAAAAAGTTGCTCGTAAAGGATTATTTTTTCTGAGGAGATGGTTAGAAGTATTTGTCATTTTACTTCTTCCTCCTTTTCTGAAGTGGTAAGAGCATATCTTATTCTTGTGTTCTTATGAATCCTTTTTGGGTAAAAGTGTTCTTTTAAAGGGGCAAAGTGGAAAGCTTGATTTTAATAGGAGTATTCCTGCTGTCTGATACAGTATTACAATGTGTTTGATAGACAGATGACTTAACTATTTAGGTGGACTGTTAAATAGTGCATAGTAAAAAATAAAAATTCATCTTACCTTATTTTTTTGTCATGCTACCAATTATTTTGCACTACTTTTTGAATTCCAATAAGAAAGTGGCTCGTAGGGATCACAGTGGAATTTAGTAGGGTGCATAAAAAACCAGGCACTGGTTAGGAATTTATTGTAGTTTCCTTACCCTAGGAAGTATGCCAAAAGAAAAACAGATTTCATGTTTCAATCATTTTAATTTTTTCAAGTAGGTAGACTTACATAAGATATACTCTTAGGTATAATTATTCTCCATAGATATCAGTTTCTTTTTTTGCTTCACTTCACAAGAATCAGAGTCACTAATTTTACAAAGTAATTTACCCACATGTCTTCTTTCTCAGGTAAGCTTAATTTGTGGCTGGAGATTAAGATAACTGTATAGATTATGTCATGTTGTGGTCACTGAAGTATTTGTGAAAATAGTATCACCATATGCATATCAAGAAATGTAATTCAATTTGCACATTGATAAGTTTTTGCTCACAAGAATCAAGCTATTATGGAGAGCTGTGAAAAGAATCAATAGCTTTGCTTAAAATAGAAAAGTTATTAAGTCTAAGTCATTCTGATCATCCTTAAATCTAACAAGGTTTGATATCTCAGCAAAATTTTTTAATTAGCAATGTTCAATATCAGGTCTGCGAAATACTGGACTGAGGAGCCTGCAGCTCTTAAAAGCCTTTGGAATAAACAGAAGGAATAAATAAGAAATCAGCATATAAGTAGGAAAGTTTTCTAATAGATACATTTTGCAGAGTTTCTGCATGTGATTTCCCTGTTGTTCTTAATGACATTTCTGTTCATAAATCCGCATTCCCTCCTCGTGTGTGTACTACTATATGTAGCATTTATCCTAAGGCCGTGTGCCTTATATTCTGAAGAGCGATTCTCTTTAGGCAGCAGATTTTTAAAGGTATCAGCATGCAAGTCCTTGTTTCCTTTACTCTGAAATAAGTAAGTAGATGCTGCAGAAAACCAGAAATTACATTGTCACATGAGATTACTGTCCATCATTAAAGCTATGAATTCTGCTCTGTAAATCTAACCATCAAGCAGATCAACTCTAGAATGTTTTATTTCACACCCATGTAGTGTGAATTGTACAAGACTTCCTGAGCTGATTAATACTTTCATGTCGAGAGTGAATTTATTTTCCTGGACTTAACTACTCCAGCTGTCAGCCACTGGTGATAGATATGGATGACCATCATTCAGCTAATTAACCAAAAGTTTCTATGTCATTAATGAATCTTGCACTCTAAGAGGAAAGTAAAATGAATCTTCTTGAATTAACTGATGGGATACTTTTGCTAAGGAGTCAAGCTAGCAAATGGGGATATGTTGTACATTGCATCATGATTTACTGAAAAATTTCACTTAAAGAACTATAGGACACCTCTAGACTCATTCATGAGGTATGGCAGATGTAAAAGTCGATAAAGAAACCTTAAAAATCCTTTCTATTGTAGTAAAGTATTAACAGAGCCATAGCTGAGCAGGCAGGCCAGAATACCTACAGGGTTTTTTGTGCTGTCTTTTCTAAAAGCCCAGGCTGGTAGGACCATTCAAGTAAATGCTTAATCATCTGTGCATTACTAAACAGCACAGATTTCTGTGGACCAGAGAGTCCTCTTTAACTGCTTTTCCATATGGGAGGGGCTTAAGCTAATGTTTAAAAGTTGAACTCATAAGGAAGCATTTTCCTTGATGCAAGCCTAGGCCAGCATTTGACAGAAAAATTAACAGCCATGCTGAAACTCTTTGTTCAGCCTTCAAAACTCTTGTTCTGTAGCTTTAGGTAACAAATAAAGCAATGTCCTGTTTCTGTATTCATTTTCTGTACACTAATACAACCAGCCAGTGAGTGGTGTTTATATAAAGATGTAAACAATTACAGTTAGAAGATGGCTAGAAAATTTGTGTGTGCAGCACAAGTTCATACCTTGCACATACTTTTATTGACTTAAAATTTATCTATAGCCTTCTGGGTAAAGCAGTATGGAAATAATAGAATTAATAATAGCTAAAATTAATACAATAACTTGATTGTCTTCAAGATCAAAGTTAGTCCAGGAATGCACTTTTTCATGTTAATAAATTAATCAATTCTCTTTAGTCACACTATCTTCCTTTTTTTATTACATTTATATATTGGGGGAAAAATATTCAAGCTTCACAGACCACTCAAATATTAGTTAATTTCCAATGTACTTCAGACTTCAGAGTCCATCAGGGCTACAGAGATCTTATCAGCTTTCAAGAAATTTAAAGATGTTCTTGCTAGCGATAATGATTAGATAGGTAGATAATTTAAAATTCAACTGGTGGTAGATCAAATAAGAAATGGGCAATTCAATTATATATTTTACATGGATTTAACAAGCCAATTGACTTCTGGCTGCCAACACCTCTAGGTTTTTATATTGCAGAACAGTACATGTTTTGTCATATCCAACTCATTAAATAATCACCTTGTAGTATTGTTTGTGATTATATTTTGATTAGGTGACTGCTGTGATACTGCATAGAAATGTTTCCTATTTGTTTTTTGGGAACCAGCTGCTTTCACTAGAGGAAGAAAACAGCAATGTAGTGTTGCAGATGCAATTTAAATAGTACTACACATTTATTGTACAACTTTATAAACAGGGTCATTTTTCAAGGTATATGTGAATTGAAGTAAAATCTGTGGACATGTAATATGAAGAAATAGCTCTTCAAGAATAAACACAATCACTTAATAGTAAAGAATGCATACATTTCTTCAGCTCTGGAGAATATTCTTAACATTGACCACATTGCTGGTGAGTTATTGTGTCTTTTATACCTGTGGGAGAAAAAAAAAAGGAAGATAATGGATACAATAGTAATCCTAATAATACCACCGGCTGAATTTCAACTTCTAAACCTCTCTCCAAAGTTAAAAGTTAGCTTCCAAAGCTTTTTAAGAGGCTGCTGCCCTTTTCAAACCACATTTCAGGTGCATCATTCTTGCTGATTTATACATGTTAAATGCTGTGTGCCCTATTCCTTCCGTGCAAAGCTGAAGAAGGCTGTGTAATTTCATTCTGCATCCTGGCAACCTCATTCAGCTCAGATTGGTTGAAAAGTCTTAAGGCTAATTACATGAGTACTGGTTATGGACTGAGCTGGGGATAGATAGGACCTATAGCTAGTGTCTGACACACACATACAAGATACAGGCAAACCACATCTTTGCCTGACATATAAGACAGAAGTAATTGTAACTGTAGAGAAATATGCATAAAATCATGTATGCTACTTATATGTGCATATCACAATAGAAGCTATTGCTAACAGAAAGATGAAATTGCTTATATCATAACAAGAAACTGCAAAAAAAGTGTAATAAAATTGTTGACTCTCCTGAGGACAATACTATGGCTGGATATCCATAACCTTTTGTGAAGAGTGAGATTGTTAGGAAATATGTACTTTTCTTACACTCTGTTCCTTTTTACTGCTGGCACAGAGGAATCTGTTACTGCATCTGACATTGTTGTGAGAGATTGAGGTTAAAACTCAGTTGAAGATCAAACTGAAAGGAAATAGCCCTAATCCTTTCTGGTCAAAGTTGAAATACAGTAATATGACAATATTGAGAATCATGTTTCTGTGGTATTTTTGAAAAAAAAAAGCAGATTAAATTGTCAAGAGACTGCACATCCAGTTAACAAACCTAAGTAATTAGAAATAAAAATAGTAACTGTTTGAAGTTGATATGGCAGAAGTGTGTGACACTGTTTTCCTGATTCAGTCTCAGACTTGCTATGATTTTTCATACAGCTGTTCTGATAAAGAAAAAAAATTGAAGTCACAAACTCTATTTCCATCATTATCAAATGGACAACTTCCAGTCATGTAATCATAGAAGAATTGAAAAGAAGAATAGGAGAACATTGGATCTGTTGCTGTTGTTTTTAATTAAGAAAGATATGATTCTCTCACTTATATTACATAATTTTTCCACTATAACTCCCAATATATAGTTGGCTATACTGGTCTACAAGTCAGAGTGGTTGGAGGTGTAAACTAGATGCTGTTGCCAGTTCTGCTACTAGTCTGCTATACGATCTCTGACAAGTATTTCAGTTTCTCTGTATTTCCTCTCTGACCTTCTGATTCTCTCAGGTTTCTTTATAGTCAGTTCTTGCCTTGAACAAGTAATGCCTACCTGAAGAAATGGCTGTGTTTTTTGGCTTTTGGTTTTGGTTTGGAGTTTGTTCTGTTTGTTGGGGGTTTTTTGTTTGGTTTGTTTATTTTTTTTTCTGATTTTGTTAATTTGGCATTTTTGAGGTTTTTTTTTTTTGTGGTCTGTTAGTTTTGTTGAGGTTTTTTGGGTGGTGTTTTTTTGGATTTTTTTGTGGGGAGGATTTTCTTGGGGTTTTTTCTTTGTTATTTTTGTTGTTTTGTTTGATTGGTTGGGTTTGTGTTTGGTTTCGGTCTTAAATTTAGTGTAAGTACTTGTTAGTTCGATATTATACTGCATACAAACATCTTGATGTTTGGAAAGAGGCTGGGCACTTGGAACAACTGGAATCATTACCTGTAGTGTTCTAACAAACCTTTGATTTTTATAGGAAACTGAAGAAGTGATAGCAGAGACTGCAACAAGGCCTAAAGACAACATTGCTGTTTGTGTGAAAGAGGAATCTGCAAGCACTTGATGGACTGAATCTTGCTCTGTGTGACTCAAGAAGATGACCACTGGTATTTTTGTGTAAAGATGTCCAGCTGCAGAGCCAGCAGCTTTTCAGTGCTGGACATTGTTCATACAGACAGTTATGAAAATCATAATGGAAGACGAGCCAAAGGGACCCTTTGGAAACAAAGGAAATACAAGTCAGGGAGACAAACCTAAAATGGGAATTTCTGTATGGTGATATTAGTTTATTCAATGAAAATATCCCTATGTGACACAAGTGAGAAGATGATTTGATTGAAATAGGACATACTTTGCAGTCTGCAATCAGCTTCCAGCCTCTTTTCATCTATAAGCAAGGGGAGTTGCTAAATGCCAATATTAAGTGCTCAAAGACTACTGCTGAGAATTTTTGCATACAATAAACTATTTAATGTCCATTTTAATTAGGGTCTCTAGTTATTTCCAGAAGGATTATCAGTTCTGTTTTGTTTAGTTGGTTACAATTTGTAAACTTTCAGAAAACAAGTCTAAAAGAGAGACTATTTCGGCTGTTTTCTAGTATTAAATTTTTACCAAGCAGCATCCCCCTAGAATGATCTGGCTGTTATTTAAACATCTCTGGGAGTTCTGATAAACTTGCTTTCAAATATCAGTTTAAGCCACCCACACTCTAAGAGCAATTAATTAGATACAGGAAAGAGAGGGAACGTTTTTAATGACACACTGTTGCCCCATCAGAAAAGGGGTTGACACATTTAATCTCTGTACTGCACAGTACTAAAATTTTGGAGAAAAGACAGGATGATCCTAACCTGACACACATCCTTAGGCACAAAGTATTGGTAGCATGGATTTATCTACTTCTGTGGGCTCTGAGTCAGGACATAAGATTTCACAACACGAGCAAAGAACTTTAGAGAAAAGGCTGAGAGTGCTGACCTAAAGCACAAGAAGAGAGAAAGTTAAACATCCCCCCTCTCTATGCAAGCCCTGTACAATTTTCTTTCATGTATAAATAATAGACATACTGCATAAAAGGTGCAAGATAGATCATCTTTAATGGCTTAAAACAGCAGACAAAAATAGAATCATGGGAATTTTTTTCAAGTCCTTTTAGCACATATTAAGACAAACCGCTTGTCAAGAGGAATAGACATTTTTGGACAAGCCAGCACATTTGTTCCCATAACCTCAAATGGAAAATCCCAACCATCCGTGAAATCAAAGGGAAGACAGGTTCCTCCTACAAGAAGACATTTGTAATTATACTGCTTGGGATCAGCGTTTTCTCTCTTTTATACTCCTACTCCTCCTATTCTTTCTTGTGATCTCTCACCAGGACTCATTAAAGGAGAAAATCAGAAAGGGGAAAATAGACACAAAATATGCCACACTTACTTAAGCTAACTTAGAATATAAGAAACCTTTTAGTTGCACAGATAAGAGAGCTAATCTGCACCTAGTGAACAAATAAAAATCCCAAAACATTTCCAACAAAGTAAATATTAAAAAACCCCAATTTCTATATGCACTAATTAGCAGAGCAGCAGTCAGCAACTTTATAACCTGAAAAAACACATAGGTCCCACATTCCTTAGCAGTTATAGCTTGCATATAGTCTATTATAATTTAAGCAGATTTCTTTTTTTACTTTAACTTCAGATGAAAGATATATGGAGGACTCTTCCCTGCTGTTGAAAACTGTATTTATTGAATGCTGACAAGACTGGTACTGTTGACCATGCTTGATACACCACAAGCCTTTAACCTTACATATCAAATTAATTTTATTGTGCAAGTGCAGATTGAAGAGACTTCTATGCTGTGTTTCGTATCACCTGCTAGTTCAAGAGAACCTGTACCGCTACCTTTTCAATGACACATGGAAGTCACAGTTTCCCTGCATTCACTGAGAGGAAATTAAGTGCACTGTGCTACTGCCTACAGCAGATACAGTAAGAAAAGAAGGTTTCATCTGACTTCATGCAGGTAAAATTCAGAAATTAAGAGACTAAAAAATTTTATAAAGAAAATAAATTACCCGTGCATGAGCCGGCTGAGAAGGAAATTACCAGCATAGAAAAGAAAAAATATTGGGAAGACTCAGATTGGAGTAAGGACATAGTTACATTACTGTGGAAAAGTAGGTATTGCTTTGTGTTCTGCTTTCCTTCTCTACATGTATGGAGTTGTGCATGCTACCTTGCTACCAGGATTTATGAGATGGAATTCATCTAAGAAAGACTATAAATTCTCTGTTTCAAGTGTGTGACCCAGCATATGGCAAGGCAGGATAACTGTTCTGTTAGTGGGATCTGAGAGCCCTTTCAAACCCCTGGATGTGTGATAAGATTTTGAGAGGAAATTTATTGTATGCTTTATATGGAAAGTTATACAGAATTCTCCCCTCTTTCTGTGTGAATCAGCCGTGGAATTTCCAGAAAGCAGCCTAAATTAGTAGGTCTGAAAAGAGGAAATGCAAGCTTGAGGTGTTTGTCACCCTGTGCATTATGGGTAAAAGCTCCAGACACTTCCCCATACGAGAAAAATTTCCTACCTCTTTCCTGCCATAACCTACTCAACAGAGCATGAAATAAGGGCTATCAGGTATTTTGAGAGTGTACATGCTCCTTTCACTTTTCCCTTCACCTTCTCTCCTGCAGTCCTCCCAGATTCGGGGGTTTTTTTGTTGTTCATAAGTACAGCTCTGTCAATCTGTTCCAATTAATCCCTGGATCAGTTCAATACAGCTGTATCTAACAAGGTGTTTACCTCTGGAACATTTGCAGATAATTTCCATTGGCTAGGGACTGCCCCAGGAAAGGCAGAGATTGGGTATTTCCTGGCTTTCAGAAATCATCACCCCGAAAAGTCAGAAAATATACCGGAAAACCTTCCATCTGCCTAAGTTTTGGGCTTTTTTTCATTGAATATGTAAGATGAATAAACAGGCTTAACATGGAATCAAGTTAAAATACTAACATCAAACACAGAACAGGTGATTATGTGTCCAAATGGGCAAAAGAGACACCAGAAGGTTTGTACAGAGCCAATAGTATCTGCACTGTCTAGCAAAGATAGGCAATCAGAACAGCATAAACAATGCCAGCTCAGCTCTCTGGAAATTCTTTTCCTCTCCACAGATAAAATGGGTCATGACAAAATTGTTTCATATGTTTATTACAGGAACACTAAAAGATTCTCAGGGAAATAAGAACTTTATGTCCTTTTATATCTGTGTAGCCCAATTAGGCAAAAAAAAAAAAGTTAATTATTCTTATTTTACAGGTCCAAAATTGAAGTCCTGTGACAAAATCACTCAATTTTTCTGAAAGTCTACAGGAAAGATAAAGCAAAGAACTGAGATACCTTGAACTCCAGAACTTAATGCATTGTTATATTTCTCTGCTCTTACAGCAAAAGGAGTAGGCGGTCCAATTTAATGTTTCATTCTTCTGTTTCTTCATACAATATAATTGATTCTCATGATGAATTTCTATGTTGATACTCCTACTCAAGGCTTGTTACAACTTTGGCTTAATCATTTCTTCTCTATGTGTATTTTATTAGCTGAAATTGTTTGTGAAAACTCATCTTAGTTTCCTGTGTAACATGAAATGCTTTCAGGAAACACAGATCATCCCTTTGTCTTTCCTTCACCTTTGTGTTATCAACAAACTTCAGGATACGATTTGAACGCTGATGCTGTGATTAATTTTCATGGCATGATGGAGGGGTAAGTTTTCCAAAGTGTTAAGTGACTCCTTACAGAGGCCCAGATACTATAAATCTTTTACTGTATCGGGAAAACATATCATCCTTTGACTGAAAGATTTCTTTAATCTACACAAAATCTTATAGACTCCTGAAGATTTGAATTCTTATAGCCATACATGTTATTAAGCAGTCTTCGTGTGCTGATAAGTAAAAGAATTTGTGAGATACGGTTTCTTAGTATTATGCAGAACAGATACTCTGATGCTTTCCATTTCCTTTATGCTCTGGTGGAAAATCAAAGAATAAAGTTCAATGAGATTAAACTACATGGATTTACTTCCTCTTTTTCAAAGGCAGAAGATCTGTAGTTCTGGAGCTATTCATCCCCTGGGTCAACTTTCCCTGTACACCCTCCACAGCTACCAGGATTAGATTACCTGTCATGAAGATGGTCCACTTATATCCAAGTTGCTTTGTAGAGCATGAAAAGAATTAGCTTATTTAGGGCAAATCTAGAATAATTCCACTGAAATCAATGTGATTTCTCTGAGTCTTCTTTCCAATATGAAAAAGAAGAGAATATATTTCAGATAAGTAAATTCTGACATCCCTGCATTCTAAGAGGAGCTGAAATGTAAAATTTAAAGGTGAGACACTTAATGTATCCATGTCTAATGATCTGTAATACAAATGCACAAGTGCATGTTCTTATAGCTACTTGTATTCATTTTATGCCTTTTTAAAAATAAAATTCTATCACTCAGTATGATTTAACTTCCTCAAAAAACAGCTGAGCAGAAATCTGAGTGACAACAAAATCATTTGAAGCAGAGCACTCTTTTGCTCCATGAACAGAAGTCCTCTGTTTTTCCACACTGGCATAGGTTAGTACATCTTTGGTAGACCTGACTCATCAGTTAAAACTGCAAAGCAGGGCTAGGAAAGAAGTCATGGAAAGATTGTTTTGCAACCTTTATGTGGGAGAGCCCTTATGTAAGTAATTCCATTTGTTTCATTGTTCTGCTGTACATAATCTGTCAGCCTCTTAAAATGGGTAGGTTGGGTATTGACATTAATAAGCTCAGTTGTATTGCTTTATGCCCGAACAGGAAACCATGTACTTTTGTGTCCAGATCCAAATTTTATGAAGATTGAGTGTGCATATTTCTGACCAGGGGCACTTTCCTCTTCAAAATGCAAGTGTATATGCCTAGGATAGGATCTGGCTTGTAGCCTGTTTCATCTGCAGAAAAATAACTGTTTTCTCTAACCCAAAAATAAAGTTCATAAATGAGATATATTCCCAGTTCTTCTAGGAGTACTACTAAACTACATGATCAAACTTTTTTTTTTTTTAAATTTTCTTTCTAAGTTATTTGTTTTTTCCTATGGTTGAAATTCTGGGATTCTGAAAACAAATGTCTCGTGGTCATATGACTGCCTCAGGTTGAGCTGGCAAAACACCAACTGTCCAAGACAGAGAGAAAGGGTTCCCTCCCCCTTCCCCAACCAACCAGCCAAGGGAAAAAGAGGGAGAGGGAAAAAAACCTCTAAACTACGTTTGTGCTTAAACTGACAATGTATATTTATACAGAAAAGAGAAAATCAAGAGAAAATTACAATATAACACACACAAGTTGGATATAACAACAATTTTCTACCTCCCACTGAAAACAGATTCTGTCACTGTAGTTTTATAAGCACCCTAAAAGACACCCAGCAAAGAACAAAAAGGGTAAGAACAAAATGTTTCTACTTCCCTTAAACTCAAACAAAATGCAAGTAGCAGCAGCAGGAGCAAGGACCTAGCACAGTAGAAGAGCTGCACCACATCCTTCTTCTACTTCAGCCATGATGAAACTGAACTAACACCTCCCACTGCTGCACTCATATCTTAGGTTTGTGTCATCTGGTATGAAATATCTCCCTGGTCACTTAGTCAGGTGATTCCTGTCTCTCCCAATCCATGCAGACTCCTTGAGCCTGCTAATTTGAGGCCTAGCTAAAACCACCACAATGGCAAAAACACGTTATACTCCTGCAAACCCTTCATCATTAAAATAATCCACAGACACTAAGAGTCACCTTGATTTCAATGGGATGGCAAACATCAGCAGGGTAAAAAATCATCTTCCCCTGCCTGCAACAAAATCATTGCTGAGATATGCTTTAACCCATAAACAGTCCCACTGAAGTCAAGAGGAATAATTATTGCGTAAAGAACCCTCAGTAAGCGTAAGTATCAGAGTTGGTCTTACCCAAATAAGTCCCAGCCCTTTAATGAATTTTGTGCAGTTGGTATCCTGCAACCACATAGAGCCCCATTGGCTTCAACTAGGATCCATCAGGGACTCATTGCAAGATTAAAGGCAGGCTGCCAAGAATGAATGGTTTAACTTAAGGGATGATGTTAAAATTATTTAGATTGACAGTTAAATTAAGTGAAACTACCTGTGTAGACACACAGCAGTTTAGTATGTCCCTGTAATTTACAGTTTAAAACCCCAGGAGCACCCGCATACCACCATACATGAGCTTAATACTGCAACATAACAGACTTTGTTTACTAATAGCACTCAAGAGACACATTCTACCTGACAATTTCTCCCTGCTTTGTGAATCAGGAAGTCAGCAGCATGACCTATGCTTAATCTTGAGTTTCTTTTCTTTACCAGGATACTGCAACCCTCTGTCCTGTCCTGTCTGCCCCTGCACTTCCCAATCCCTTTGGACAGCTGTGCAGGGAGTAGACTGTTCACTTCTGCTGATGTTTATTCTTTTCATGATCTCGTTTGATCTGTAAGAAATAAGTGAGCCTGTGAGTGCTGGTTTTTTAAATCCCATCATAGGTATTTCTAACAGAAAATAGACTTTTTAAATCTTACTTAAATAAAATAAAAGATCCTTCCCTGGCATCTCAATCTTGTACTGCATTCAGTGAATTTCTTCCATCTCTTAATACAGTATAATCTGAAAACTAATTGAAGAGACCAGTGCTGACTTCAAGCCCTGTGTCAGTGATTTTACTGAGCTGTGGAATAAGACCCAATAACAGATAATTTGTTCCAGGTATAACATAATGGAATATTTTTCAAATATTCTTGTTCTCTGGTTTTCTCTTCTGAATTTGGCAACAAATTTTTGGCCCTTGATATTGTGGTCCTTTATCTGTCACAAGTCTGTGCCAGCTGCACACAATAATCATAAACCCAGACTAAGGTCTGGTAGGTAGCTCTGTGATATCTGTAACTTGTAGATAACCTGACCAGGACTGTTTTGTTGTTAGGGTTTTTTATTTTTTTTAATCTATTTTTTTGTTGTTGTTTTTTCCCACCCTGTAGGAAAGGTTGAGTGCTTTTACATTTTTTTCTGTATGAATAGGAAAAAATGTTGTGAACTAGGCAAGGGGTTTTATTTGCTTTCTTTTCCTTACCCTCTACTTCCCACCCCCTCAAAAAATCCCGCTACATACATTTTATTATATATTTCATGTTAATTACAATAAATACATGGAAAGATTTCAAAACGTGTAGATGAGACATAAAAAAATTCAGTAGCTTATACTGAACTTTTTTCCTTCAGTGGTGTATCTGAACCAGTTAGTCTCACAGTAGGAGTTCAGACTAACTAGAATTGTCAGCAAACAGGGGTTTCAAAAGTAAACAAACAAACAAAAGATTTCATAAACCTCTAAACACAGAGAAACAGATGAATATGCTTTTCTTTGAATATGGATACATAAGGCCAGGTTGGATGGGGTTTTGAGCAACCTGGTGTAATGGAAGGTGTTCCTGCCCATGGAAGGTGGGTTGAGACCAGGTGATCTTTAAGGTCTCTTTCAACCCAAACCATTCTATGACTTGATGCCTAAAATTGGCTCTTAAAAGAAAACCCGTAAGACTCAATTTGTGAGCTTTAGAAGGCAGTATTCCATTTATTGTGACATCGGATGCAGAAGAATGTAATTTCTTCAAAGGTGTGCATATAGAGTTACAAAAGCCTCTTGCTTCTATTTAGTTACATAATTAACAATTCTTAGCATTACCTAATACTGTTACACTCACTTCCAAAACTGTCCATCCCACAGTACCACCTTTGCCCCACCCCTGATACGCCTTCTGAATTTGAGTCGGACATCTCAATGACCTTTTCTCTTCATCTTGTCTTCCTCTTCCTTCAAAAAAATGTAAGGCTTCTGACTTGATTGTATCCAGCGATGTGCCTGTTATGCCTTCTCTTCTGAGTACATCTTTTACAGATAATATATTCTATACCTTGCTACCATCTTTGTCCATTGCAATTCTTGACAAGAAATATTAAACAACATTTCAGGAATTTAATACAAAAGTACTCAGCTAAAGTGCTACTAAAAGTGCTAAAAGAGCTATACTAAAATCCATATAGCCCAGATTTTAAGGCATCAGATTCTATAATATCATTCTTTCAACTACTGTAATCTCTTCTCCAGCTCTTTGGTTTTCTCTGATCTGTATTTCCATGCATGTATTATCTCCCCTTTTTGCTGTGAGACAGCATGAAAATTCTCAGGTAAACTCTGTGCTATACAGAATGTTATAAAATGTCCATTACCTCCAAATCCTCTGGATCCTGAAAGAAAGCCTGCAATCTATAGCCAAAGGTAAGTTGAGGATTTCCCAGAACTAGACTATATAAATACAATTAATTTCAGAATTACAATTGGCCCTAACATATATATATATAATGGAAGAACATGAATAAGCTAAACGAAAACTGTGTTAATTAAATTGTAAGATTCAATAATCATCATCTACTTATTTCTCTTACTAATAGAAATCTTTAATCTTCACATTTGCCATAAATACTTTCTAAAGTTTTGTTCTCTCCAGCTGCTCTTAGAAGTCCCAACTCAAGAGACTATTTACAGGACATCTGAGCTATATTAGTAGGCTTAGTATCTACAATCTGCTATTAAGCACATATTTAAGAACTTCCCTGTAACAGAGCCAAAAATCCTGAAGTTTGCAACAGTTTTCAAGTCAACAGTAATTTAACACTATGAAGTCTTGAAAGTTCATGAAAACTATATATATAAGAGAAAAAAAGAAGAAACCATATATAATATGAAGAAGAAACCACATACAGAAGAAAAACAATATATATATACATATGTAAAATCTTCTATACTTCCTATAGGAAAGGAGTCTTTTGAGGGTATGAAAATCTGTGCAATCAAGAAAAGAAAGAAAAGCTGATTTTAGTCCTAGTGCTTTATGCAGCTTTGGTATTTATTGAATCAGCCTAGAAAAGTGCAGCAGATAAATCATGGTATACAATTTATATTAGGGTTCAAAAATCTTATGTTCTAAGCTTGTTTAATTTCAAACTTTTATTGACATCAAAAGTACACCGTGTTTATAGTGCTGTATTCTTTCAGGGGAAAAAAAAAGAGAATTATCTTTCCAAACCCACTCACATCTCATCAGCCATAACCTGCATGAATGATAATAGGTTCTCAAAGCTCTCTAGTTCTCTGTGACAGTTCTAATAACACAGTGCCAGATGTTTAAAACATCTGCAATACCCAAAGGTTGAAATGCAGTGACCTCCATGGTTTCCTATTCAATGAAAGTGGTTGATAAATCTAGACATAATTACAGTGCAATCCATTTATAGTAGGCGTGATTGCAATATAGCAAATAAAAGCATTTACAGAACTAAATATGTTAGATTAAAGGTATTGTTTTCTGATTATGATAGACACTCTCTCGGTGTCTATTATTAATGCCTTCTAAGAAGAGAACAGGGAGGAAGCTTTGAGCATGTTTGAGAGATGGAAGAACATCAAGGAATGTTATGGGTTCACCGACGTGGGCCTAAATTTGGGCTCTGAAGTCTGGACTAGGCCAAAGCTGTCAGCTGACTTGAGCTGGGCTGAGCTAACAGCTGACCTCTTCTAGCCAGTAACTTTGTATTCCATACCACATTATGACATCATCTCCAGGGAAGTAGGAACCAGTGTGGGAGTGGTTAAGGCAGTCGCTTCTCAGCCCTCCTCTTGGGAGGACGCAAGATGCTGTCCCGGGGGGGTGGAGAGGACCAGGCCCACCACTGGCTCACAGGGTATCTCAGGAAAGTAAACTGTGTTGTTCTGGGTCTCTCCTTTCTGCTTGAGTTTGTCTCCCTGGGGAATAAGTCTCTTCTTAAGTAATGTGTAGTTAAGACAGTAGAATTTGTGTGTTCGTTAAGAAGTGGGAACTTGTTGTTGCAGACTTGTGTGAGTGTATATTTGTACTCTCTTCTAATTTTCTCTTTTTTTCTGTGAACAATATATATAGTTTTAGTATAAATGCAGTTTGAAGTGTTTTTTCTTTCCCCTCTCTTTTCCTCCCTTTCCCTGGTGTTAGGAGGGAGGCTTTTCTCTCTGTGCTTGGGGGGGGGTTGGCAGTTGCTTATCTCAAACCAAGACAGTTAATGGTGCCAATACCCGGGAGCGACGGAGGACCTTGGCGGGTGTCCCAGAATCTTGGGAGGCTTCCCGGGAGGATTGTTGTAGAAACATAGATTGATAACTGCCTTGTTTAGCTACATCCAGAACAGAAAACATAAACAACTCTCCCTTACTGTTGAATGCTCGTTTTCACTGTTTCACTGTCTTTGTGAGTTCAAACAGCTCGACTGGTGCCTGCTGTGAATGTAGCCTTTCAGAAAAGAGAGGCCCATGTAAGCTGTTTGTGTGTGGCAAGACACGGCTGTTTGAGTTGAATCCCTGAGGACTCATCATGTGAACGCTGATGTGCCCAGGAGCCAAGCTGATGAGGAGCATCTCACCTGGACTGGCATGGGGAGGAGTTGTTCCTGGCTCCCTGGGGGGTTAGCAGTTTGCTATCTCAAACCAAGACAGAATGTGAATTTTGTGCTTTCATTTCCACAAGCTGTGTAAACCATTGAGTTAAAACAATATTTCTAGAAAACAATTTTTTTTTCTGGTAAGCCTCTGCAACAGCACATCAGGCATGTTCTTACTGTCCAGAGTCCTTGATAGATAACTGGAAGAGCAGCATTCCCCTTATCACATTTCACCAGCAAACTTGCTGTAATAATACTATATTTTCACTTTTAAAATTAATTTAGCCAGCATGCAGAATTAACACACAGCCTTTTTCAAGACCCCAATGCCTGGCCCAAACCAAAGGAAAAAAATCCTCTTTAACCTTGATGTTAAACACTCCTATAAAATAAATAAACTGAGCAAGGATTTGCCTGTGTAAGTGGGTGTTAAGTATGCAAGTATGTAAGCATTATGTAAGATACACAGCTGGCGTCAGTGAAGTGATGACATGTGAGCTGACTGTTGCAAACTGGTATAGTTTGTAATGACCATCAGATGACTGTAGTTGATTGTTCGTCCATGAAAGTAGTAAATGCTACATCTATTGCTATCATGCTGTTATTACGTTATTAAAAGGTGTTACCGATCACAACTGAAGAGGCAATCATACAGAAAAGCAAATGTCATCATATATTTAGAATGGTGTTTCAGCCACCCCTACAGCCTGACCACAGAAGAGCTGAGGGACCCCTCAGAGGAGGCAATGCAGTGAAGTAAAACACAGGAAGCTGGCAGATTAGAGACTGGGGCAGATGTTCCTTAAACTGATTCTTCTTATTGTCCCTTTTCCCTTTATGCCTCAAGAAATTTCTGTGAAGATACCAGTCACGGTGCTTTCCCAGAGCAATTCAGCAGGTTATTAGCTGTTCCCACCCAGCCTTCCCTCTTCCCTGTGAAACACAGGGGGTTAATTTAATCTAATGATGTTTCTCTTACACTCTAGTGTCAAAGTTCACATAGTCACACTTTTGAAATGTTGTCTCTTCATTTTTCAAGGGCTCTTGTTGCCTTTCACTGTGTGATTTTCCTTTCAGTCCCAACCAAGGACAGTGTTCAGACTTTTCCTCCCTAATTTAGCTATATACCTAATGTTATGACTCTGAGGGCTCAGGGGAACTCCCTTCCACCTCTGCTCTCTGACTCATCGCACAAAACAATCACAGTAACCTCTGTCTTTTAAACCATGATGGGCTCTCACTGAGCTGCCTTCCCCAACTCACCATCTTTTCTCCCTTACAGCCAAGCCAGCCTGACTGAGCTCTCAGAACTGTCTTCACACACACGTTGGGATAGGTAAGAGGAGCACTTTGCCTCTTTGGGCTGTTTGAAAGCATGTGAAGTGACTTTCATATCACATGCAGAAACAGTGACACATTCATTCTCACTATGAAGTAATTTAATATCCGGGCAATTCTCGTGGCACCAACTTCTGCTATTTTCACCAAAAACCTATCTTTTATGAGCTTCCTTACCACAGGAGGAAATTAAAGTCCCGTTCTATAGAAACTTTCCAAACAGCAAAAAATACTTCATGCTCCTCCACCATTCTCTGTAGGATCAGGGTCCAATTGATGGGGTTTCCTGTTTTCAGATACAACCATAATAATTTTGTCATGAATAGCTGCCCACTTGGGTTCAGGGGCAAGTTCACAAGTTCATCAAAAAAGCAAATCTGTCAAGAGAGACACAAATTTTCAGATACTTGCGCAGATAAGATACTGTGAACATAATGTGTGGATCATTGTAAAGGCAAATAACTTTGTAGAGTTTCAAACAGTCATTCTGTCATAAATCTGGGGCTATAAAATAACAAAGTGAATATTGTTTTCACATCATTGAACTATTTTGGAAAGCTAAAGTTTGAGGAAAAAAATGTGCTGTTTGGTTTTGATTTTTTTTTAATAATCTTGTATTTAATTTATATACCCACAGCTGACAGCTGCCTCCAAGCCCTCTTAGTGCAGTGATACGGAACCATTTTTACTAAAAACTTCTTAGTAATACCTTAGAGAGCTCACATTCATATCTGTTTAAGTAAGCAGACAAATATAATCTACCTAACCTAATTGGGGCAGAGGAAAAAAATCAATAAAGCAAGCTTTCTTCTTATCAGCCCTGTATCCCATTTCTTGTTGGTTATTGCTTGCACTGTGGCTCATTTGGAGGAAACTTTTGTTCAGAGTTTAATTTGTTCTATTCCTTCCATCGTCACATCAGTCAGATATAAGGTTCTCTCTATATATACATTTAATAAATAGGAAGTGGTATATGGAAATAAAGCCCTATGGAAGACATATGTTGATGCAATACATCCACCTGGCAAACACAGTTACATGAAGTATTTTGTAATAGTGGGAAAAAATTGAACTCTTCTATTTAGTTCATTAAAGCACGTCAGAGAAAATTCAATTAATATTATAAAATAGGTTTTTGGGGCTTTTTTTCAATATTGCCACCAAATATGTGTGGGTTTTTCATATAAGATGCTGCCTAGTGCACTGTATCTGCCTGTTGACATTCATAAAGCGAATGAAGGCCCACACAAGCAAATGGGATCCATCATCCCTGGAGGTCACATTTTCCATAAGGATATATGAGAGGAGAAAGTGTCTTAGCCTTGGTTTTGGAAAAAAAAATTCTCTGTGTTATAAAGTTTCTGGAATAATTCCACCAGATATAAGGTACCTAACCCTATACCAAAAGGCAGGGATTCACTTCCCTGAAGTTGAAGTTTCCATTGGATCTGAAGGAGACTATCAGCTTCTGTCTTACCACTTGGCTTCTCTACCTTTCCCCTGACATTGTTTTTTCTGCATCCTGTGCAAATCATACTGCTACAGCATCTTCTTTTGAGACATTTCCTTTATGAGTCTCCCTGAATGAAGGTAGAAGTCATATAAATGACAATTTCAACTCAGTATGAAGTATCCCACTTTTGAGTCATCCTGCCATAGTTTTGAGTATGCAACAACTAACTCATCAGCTTCTATTATGGCAAAAGAGGGGAATAATCTGCACTTGAACCTGCAGATCAAGTTCTAGGATGATGGCAGACAGAGTTGAAAAAAAAAAAAAAGAAAAAAAAAAGCAAACAACAAATCAGGAGTGTCAAAGAACCTGATACAATCTTTGATTATCACAGTCACAGGTGTTGCGATGTGCAATGCAATATGATGCTATATAAAGGCATTGCTCAAGGAAATATCTGTAGATTCAGGAACATGGTGTCTAAGTAATGACAGAAAATGTGTCTGGTTTCTTTTTTGAACTAGACTTCTGAGAACAGGCTGATATTCCCAGACTGGTGATACTCTTGCTGTTGTAGACAACAATTCCCAGGAAAACAAGGACTTTCACTGTGGATGAAACATAGCAAGTCATTCCCTAAATGCTCCCAGTTCCCTCTGTTGCAGTAGAGTGCATAAGATTTAGTACATTTTTATTGCTTGGAAAAAAACCCAAAAAAAAAAAACAAACAAAAAACCAACCAAAAAAAGTAAGAAAAAAAAAGGAAAGCAAAATCTCTCTCTCCTTCATTGTTTAGGGAGAAAACTTGGTTAAATGACTTTAGATTAAGGTGTTATCAATTTCATGAATGACGTTGAACAATCCTTTTTCATAGACATGTTACATATTTATTACAGAGACACTTATTTGTAGGGATTTTTCCTCTTCAAAAAAGGGACTACTATTACATCCATTTAAAAGTTTAAAATAAAATAATTAAAAAATAAAGCCATAAACCTTATATAATAGTAATAATAATAAAAATAATCCCCAATAATAATCCCTTGTGTTCCTATTAGAGGAAAGTGTCATGAGTAATGATGTCTATTCTATTCCCTAATGTGTTGCCATGATACAACTGTCCTTATTCTCCACCTTTTCTAACTTTCAATGCATAAGCAATTCGCTGGAATGAGTTACAATTTAATTCTTGCAATGATATTTTCTACACTTGTAGAAATGACCCACTCTGCCTGATTTCTATATGATTTTTTCTATCACTTTGCTAACAAAAATCATATAGGCACTTTGGTTAGAAAAATCATAGAATAAAATAACCAGCACTGCAAATCCTACAGACTGTTCCTAATTTTGAAAATGGGGTATATAGCAAACTGTAATGTGTCTGTGTCTATTGTTGAAAAAGCTGCTTGTAGCTTATCATAATTTCTAGCACAGTGTACTTAAAAGGACCAAAGAAATTCCGTAACATCAGATTTCTGTTAGATCTGCACAGTGAATTCATATGGGCCATTGCTTAGAAGTTATCTGAAATGATCTGATTTTAGAGTAATTTAATTGTTTTTATGTTGGTCTGAATTCTGCATCAGAAACAGATTTCATGGCACTGTTAACACTGCTAATTCTTCTAAAGATTTGGCTGTTTAAAGTTACTTGTTCATGCTATCTGTATAATGAATTGTCCTCTTCAAGGTGATAAATTATTTATTAGTCTAATGAACAAATCAATCAGTAGAGCTGGATAACTGGAACACAGGCTTTTGGCAAAACAAGGTCTGAATGTTTACATTTATCACAGAAAAGCCTTGACTTTGATGCAGACCTTTCAGAGGTGTTTATTAATCATGATCTCATTACAGTTTTGGTAGACTAATAGCTTTTTATTTGTCAGAATTGTTTCTGATGATGTAGTGCTGTTGTCCTAAGAATACAAATCTATTTACACTATTTAACCTTCTGCAAAATTGTTCAGAGGTAGCTTATTTCTAACATTGTGCTTTATATGAAGAAAAAAATCAAGATTAATAACTTAAGTCAGAGTGATTTCAGAGCTGGTGTCTGCGAAATCCTGTGGCTCTCAGGTACCGAACTCAAAAGCACCTCATGGGTTAGCTGCAGCACACAGTAGTCATTCACTGCAGAATCGAAAGTATTACTCTGGGAAAAGGTCCAGTACTTTTAGAATGTGGCAGGGAGCCTCTAACTGCAGAAAGATACATATTAGTATCGTTAATGTTTATTAGTGAGAGATTTGGGATTTAGACTAGAATGTGCTCTGAAACTAATCTAAATACACATCTTCTGAAGGGTGAAATGGCATACTCTGTAATTCATGAAAATAATGAGTATGAATTAGTTTCTGAACCACAAATCTACAATTTATTCACATCAAATTTGTCAGGCACTTGTTAAAAGGGCATATAACGAAAGGAGTGCATTCATATCCATGTAAGAATTTAGCCACACAATTGCCATTAAATTGAGTGTTGTGTCATGAAAAGCCTTTTAGCTGTTTTGGAACTTTGCAGCCAATGACTTCCACATTTCTTTTTGCTTGTTTATTTATTTTTGTTGAAAAAAAACTATAGTAAAATGCCATTTTGTATTGTTATGGCAGAATATGATAGGGAAGATGAAATATGTTGGGGTGGAATCTTCTGATGTCAGAGTTTTAATCTGCTGTATATCAAATATTCAGCCTAAAGCAGTTGTACCATGAAATGAAATTATCAGACTGGTTAACTATAAGACCATATATTAGACATGTGAAACTGGTCATGTTAATGGGCACAAATTTTCTGGTGTCTGTGTTTAGCAGTAATATTGCTTGGTTTAGCAACCTTGCCTTACCAAATAAACTGAGATACATTTAGCTGTACATACAATTAATTGCAAACATACCAAGTGATTAGAAATTGCAGCCCTCAGCATCTATTCATCTTGGTGGCATATGTTATTGATGATGAAATGCTGTTGATATATACCTAGCTTTGACCTGTATTTAGATGAATATATGGAACAATCTGTTTCTTTCATGGCATCTTACTGCTGGAGTTAAAATCGAATTTAAGTTTTAAGTTGGAATCAGGACATCTAATGAGAGTTCATGGGCAAAGCTCTATCAAAATGAGAAATGCAGGCATAAAGCATTGATCAATGAACTGTTCCCTCTTGAAAAACTAAATGCTTTAATCCTGAGGCAGAATATGCACTTTGTGTTGGTCTCATGCATATAGATAGCCACTTTTGAGTCCCAGTTTAATCTGAGTGAAACTGTCTCCACATAACTCTGAATGGGAAAGTTTCCCTTTGCTCTCCTGCCCATTTTAGTGTGATCAATGGGGAATTGGCTTAAGTGGAAGAAGGGTCTGACCTACAAATTCAATTAAGCAAATTCCTGGTTGCTTGGAATCAGATGCAAGATACTATTTCTATGTTATTTTTTTTAACTCAGTGGTCTAAGTGAACATGTAAACACATTTCTATGACTTCAAAGCACTAAAGTAAAAATCTTTATGTCCATTGGTAATTTAGGGATAAGGTATAAGCAAACTTTTACTTCTCCTGATACTTCTGGCTAAATGCGTGTCCTCCTCTTACTTCTAATAAGTGTTTCATTTTGGTGCAACTTCCCTCAGAATTACAAAGTACACCACACTTACCATCACTGCTATATTATAAGTGCTGGTAAAATGAATAATGAGTTGTGTTCTTCCTTGATCCATGTATAAAGCTCCTTTAAAATTAAAGAAAGAACTCATTTTTAGCACTTTGAATGAACACATAAGATAGTCTTGGTTTGGATGAGCTCATATTCATGTGGACAAATAATGGAAGAGACAGAGGAAAGGATTTGTATGGTTTCGGGTTTTTGTGGGTTTTTTTGTTTGTTTCTACTGACAGGGAATCTGTGTTAACTCGCCTGACTCACGTAGGCCATTTGCAGCAGGTATGACAAAGTAAACACCTTTACTTGGTTCTCTGTCCTTTTATTTTTAAATTACATCCTTATGTGTCATTTGGTTTTTCAGCTACATGTAGTTTCCACTCACTCTAGTTGAAATCAGTTGGAGCAGCAAAGTCTTCTGAAAATCCAATACCCCCCAAAACCAGGCTGACAAGTAGAACTGCTGACTGCAGCCATTATCATTTTATTTCCCAATACTTGTGAACCACAGTCTCATATATCCATTTTAAATAGTGGGATGCCCATTGAAATCCTCATACAAGGCAGGATACTGCATTTTAGCCCTTTATTATCTCATGCTGCAGTCACTTTATTCAATTAACATACCCCTTCTTGTCAGACTACTTGATAATCCTTGTTGGTCCTTTCCAACTCAGGACATTTTATTATTCTATGATTCAATGGGTGCAAAAAGGATCAAATAAGAGGATACGGGATGGGAGGGAAAAGAAAAACCATATTCTTATGCCACCTAAATTCTGGGCTTCACAATTCTTGCTCCCAAATAATGCAGATGTAATAAATTCTAGTTCTCTTATTAAGATAAACATTTCCTGATATTTATTCTGCTTTACTTTTTCCTTCCTACTGTTTCAGTAAAACACTCTGATATACACACTGCTCAGGCTCACAATCTGCTTGTACTGGAGAACTGAACAAAATGGACTTTAAAGGATTTGCTTTCCACCTCTCAGCCTCCACCATATTTGCGATATCAGTGTAGGGTTTTTTTCTAAGTAATGAGTAATTTCTTTTATTCTGGTAGTGATAACTCTCTTAATAGTTCTCTCATGATAAACTTAATGCCTACAGAAACACATCCTTCTGTCCTTTTCCTGATGTGTTTCAGAATATGAAATATTACCTGGTCTGAAGTAGGAGAATAGCTACTGAGGTCTAACTTTATTAAAGTATTCTGAGTTATTATTTTATTAATATACCCTGAATTTTATTAAAGAACATATTACATTTCTCTATTAGTGTCTGAGACTATTTTGGCGAAAGACAAGTATATGTATAGTATTCATTTCACAAATAGAGAACCTGAGACATTGACATCCCTTTTTGAAGGTACAACAGAAAACTTCTTCATTCCTGCCTTGGAGCCTCGATCACAGAACTACACTGACAACTCAGTTCTTTCCATTTTTAGATATACAGTATCTTGAAGACTTAATACAGACAAACTTATTACTGTCCTCACTGGAAGCCTGATATATGTAGTGACTTAGTCAAAATTAAACATAATGGCAACAACTCATCCGATGCAACCACTGTTTCCAGGAAACATGACTTTCCTTTAACCATACAACAAATATATTTTGGAATGAGGTGACATAGGCAGACATACTACTAGCTGACAGGGAAAGACATGTTATTGCGCTTTTCAAAGCTGGAAGGGGGAAGGAAAGGAGAGGTCAGAAGAAAACCGGTCTTTTATGTGATTCTACTGTATTAGTTGGTTAGCACGTTGCTTAGAAATGCTGAGAACATAGAGGTAGGTTCATGACACCAATGAAAATGTGTATGAGGTGCCTATAATTAAACCAGAAATCTGATAAGAATGGTATTGAACTATACATGAGCCAATATGTGCTCTGCCATAATTGTGCTTAAGTACTGTCCTGCTGAAAATACTCAGAAATTAAGTAACTACTAACTTGAGCCAGCAAAAATAAAAGAACCACATTTTTTTTGTAAGGTTATTATTAAAGCAATAAACAGGAAGACTACAAATTACACAAATGCATAAATATTTGCAGGCTCAAGTTTTAATACATAATGATGTAATACTCTATGTTGCAATGGACTATCACTGATGCTCACATCCATGAACATCTTATAATCAATATTTTGTTAAAAATTGCATACTACTAGGATAATCAAAGTCTTTGTGTTTCAAATTAACCCAACATAAAAAAGGCAACAAAGAAACATAAGATTCTGTCTCACTTGAGTGAGATACTAGTTACTCAAAAGCATACATATGTCCATAGCCTTTAGACAGATATACAAACATGTACAAACACATAGAGATTTTCCAGTCCAATCCCTGATGTTCAGATTAGATCCAGTCAGAGAAGGTGCTCAAGGCCATGCTCAGTGAAGTTTTAATATCTTCAAATGTAGCAATACCACTGCCTCTCTGGGTACCTTTTGCAGTGTCTAGCCACTATCAAATGAAAAATGTTTTGCTTGCACTTCTTCAAAATTTACTGTGTTCCAGCCCATGCCTGTTGTCTCTAATACTTCTATTTTGTACCTCTGAGAAGATTCTGTTTTGGTTTCATCTTCACTCTCCCTCTACATAGTAGAGTTTTTCGTACCTCAGATTCTCCTTGCATGCCATGTGCCTCAGCCTGTCTCCTGAACATCTTTGTGCTCATCCTCTAGTGTGTCCCTATCTCTTTTCTACTGGAGAGACAAGAAATGGACACAGCACTCCAGAAGTGTCTCACCAGGGCTGAACAGAAGTGAAGGATCAGCTCCTTCAACCAGCTGGAAATGCTCTTCCTGATGCAGATCAGAATGCTGTTGACCTGCCTTGTTGCAGGCTCATAGATAATATGTTTTCATGGCTCATAGACAACATAGGATGGAGCCTCAGGGCATTTTCTACAATGTTTCTTTTCCAGCTACTGGGTCCACTGTCTCTGCTGGTCCATAAAGTTGTTCCTCCCCAAGTGGAGATCTTGCAAATTCCATTTGAAATTCATGAGGTTCTTCTTAGTCTATTTTCCCACCTTATTTACATCCTCATTTCAGCTCTTCCCTCAGATGATTAGTCAGTTTGGTATTGTCCGGAAATGTGTGAAATGTAATGTATCCCATCTTCCAGTCATTAACTAAAAAAAAAAAATAACCCGCAAAAAAAAAAAAAACCAAACCAAAAAAACATTTAAAAGAAGTGACCTCAATATCTGCTAGGAGATATCATCACTAAGTAGCCTGGTACCAGAGTAAGGAATGGTTGATCACCACAGTTTGAGCAATGAGATACAGTGAATTTTCAACCCATCTTATATCTCACAAATTTGACTCTAAGTACACAGTGAAAGGCTATGTTGAAACCATTACTTAAGCAAGTTGTTGAAGTATACAGGCCAGCTCCAGTCCCAAATGCAACAAGTGTGATAGAAATGTGAGAAACTGCTGGGCACTGCAAATCCAAAAAATGGCAAAGGGATTTGTGTACTCCAACTTGAGGCTAAACAAATAGGAAAGAATGTGAGAAACTATAACAGTGAAAAGGAATACCAGGTTTAACTTAGATATATTAGGAAGAAATTCCTTACTCTGAGGGTGACAAGGTACTGGCACATGTTGTGAATATCCCAACCCTGGAAGTGCTCAAGGCCAAGATGATGGGACTTTGATGGGGCTTTGAGTAACCTGATCCAGTTGAAAATGTCCCTGCCTGTGGCAACAGGGTTGGAACTAGATGATCCTTATTATCTCTTCCAACTCAAAACATTCTATGATTCTATGACTGCTTCTGGGGAGAAGACATCAAAAGACAGGGAAGTGCAGATTTACTGAGGTTAAGACCAAAATTACCATATAAAGGTGAAAAAATCTGAAAAACCAGTTGAGCAAACAAAGAGTAAAAAGGAAAAGTCATTTGCCGAGTAAAAGGACAAAAAAATGAATATTGAAAAGGCAAAGAATATGATTGGACTGTCTTAGAATGTTGTTAAGGAGAAGCAAAGATGGTTCTGCGGCAGATGGGAATGAGAACTGGAAGTTGAGACAACAAAACTGGCAGGGCTGTGTCCTCACTGATGAAGGCAGTCTCATAGTACTTCAAGAACAGCAAAGCAGAATTGGGGACAGTAACCAGTCAAGTGTCCAGATCACCAGATATGTCCATGGTGATGAGGCAGATGCACATGATCAGGCACAGATATATCAACAGTACAGCTTGGGCAAGAAACCCTCCACATTGCTCCAAACAATGGGAGGCAGGAACCTTGATTATTTCAAAACTGTCATCTAGATCTTTCCCAGCAATCTGATCCAAGATGCCACAGCTGCATTAAATAAGATTTGGCCTTGAGCACTGGCAGCCAAAACCCTGGGAGGACACATGAAGCAAAACATTGCAGATCCCTTTCGTGCACTCATGGGCCTGATGAACCATGGAAGAGCCCTGCACCTTATCAGTGTGGTCAGCAGTAGGGCAACAAACTTGTACTGACTGTACCCCATGTGCATGATCTGCTTCGCTGGTTGTTGGACCCAGTGCAGTGCCAAAAGGGACACACCAGATGCCTCTAATACAAGACAAACAGTAGCCAGTGCTTTCCTTATCTACATAGTCAGTCATCTCATGTAATGAAAAAGAACCAAATCAGAAACAATTAGCCTTATATATCTTTGAAAACACCTATAGAAAAAGTATCCTACACTTGCCCTCATCAAATAATATTTGTTTTCTCCTTGCATTCTTCCTGCCTTCCAATTGTCTCATAGATGTCCATAGACTTCTCCCTCTATTACAAGGAACTTGGTATCTCCAATCCTGTACAGGTGTGTAAGGATACCTGTTATCCAAGGACTTGCTTTCAAGTATTGCTTTTTGGAAGCATTATGTTTTATATATCTATCTATCTATATATATAATTTTTTTAGGTTTTATGTATAAAAAGTATGGTAATTTTATTTCAAGTCACAGAAAGTGTATTAGAATTTTAGTATATTGACCTGAGAATGTCAATGTCGGGAATGTCAATACTACAGAAAACCTGTAAGTCTTTGATAATATTTGCATTATAACCTAATCAGAAGAGATAACAATATTAGAAGAGCACAGAAAGCCTTTTTCTTCACATCAATCCAGTCTACCCAGCAGTTTTAGGTGTAAATAATGTTGTGTAAGTGAGCTCTACAACATGTCCTTCACACCTACTAGTCTACAAAAAAAGGAGTGTATGTATTCTGAGGACATCAGTAACAGACTTCCTGAGGAGACTGTTGAATCTAAACCTTGATTTACTTTTTCTCTTTTCTTTTTCTCTTCCTTTAGTGGTTGCTGAACTTAAATGTACATATTCTCCAAAAGTACAATTCCTAGCACCAACACAAATTCATATAGTCTTCATATAGTCTTCATAATGTACAGATGACTGGCTCAGATTCACCATTTCCTAACAAAAAATAATTGTTGATGAGTCATACAAAGACCTAAGTGCAGTATTTGTTACATAACTTCTTATTTATGGGATTTTGTGCAGCACAAGCACTTTTCTTGAATTTATACCATTAACATATACTATAATTTACATCATAATATATAATTTACATCATAATATATACCATCAATTTATACAATAAATATATAGGCCAATATCTATAGAGGTTAGTGTATATGTAGGTATATATATTTGATACTGTCATTTCTTAAAGTTTAAATATGAAAGGTGCATCTGTTGTATAGATTGATATAGAATTATAGTACTTCCAAACTCTGCTATTACAAACTTTACCCCATCTCTCAGCCCTACTCTTATTACACCAAAAATATTTATGGACACAGAGCTTTGAGATACAAAGCATCCACAGCAGCTCAGCTAAGTATAGGCTTTCATTGCAGCTGAGAGGGTAAGTATGGCATGTGCACATGTTGACATTGTTTTTCCAGAGAACCATGAAAAGCTAGGTCTGTTTTTTGGGTGTTTAATCTACTTGGCAATAAGTTTAGTTGGAGGTGCATAGTTACCTCCATACTTCAAGCTGTCATTTGTTCACCTATCCATACATAAGATTTTCTGTAAGATCACAAGCATGGTCCAGTTTGGACAGCCTGGTCTCTCTTCATCTAATTTTTGCAGGGATTAAGTACTATATTCTATGGAAACGACAGGCAAGTCTTGTATTATTAGTATTACATAGGTCCTGAGCTGCTCAAATTAGATAGAATCATAGAATCAGAATAGTTTTGGTTGGAAGGGAGCTTAAATCATCTAGTTCCAACATCCCACTGAGGGCAGGGACACCTCTCACTAGATCAGGTTGCTCAAAGCTCCATCCCATCTGGCCTTGAACACTTCCAAGGATGGGGCATCCACAACTTCTCTGGGCAAGCTGTGCCAGTGTCTCATCACCCTAATAGTAAAATATCTCCTCCTGACACCTAGTAGCCTAGGCTGTAGAGGTGAGTAAATAGTGCTGCAATGAGCTCTGCTGAGAACATCTCTATGCTGAATGAGATAAAATTTCTGGTGGATAAAGACGACAAAGAGTGCAGAAGAAAGAAACAGGGAGATAAGTGACAGTGACACAAGCTGGTTTTACAAACCCTATTTATGTAAGTAGCTCTTAATGGGTCAACAAATTTTAAAAATTCACTGGAAATGGTGGCATGAATTAAGACCATCTACCTCAAGACTAAGCACTTGGATGATGACAAGTGATGCAAGCAATGATTCAAAGCATCAGGCCTTTAAAATATATGAAGATGGGAAATAAAAGAGACCTTAATCTGACATAAACTGACTCTTATTTACTCATAATTGTGAAGAATCATATTGACTGATTTAAAGCTCTGTGGACTCAAGCTCTGATTTAGAATGAATAGCAAAGTATTTGGGAAATGGGAAAAATAAATTAAATGAACTGTGCATTTTTACTAACCTTTTAATTAAAACAGGAAGCACCATTTCTATGGAATTTATGTCCTGCTAACAGCCTGATTCATTTTAACCTGCAATGGAGAGAAGGCAAAGAACACTACCCTTCATCAAAGGGTTGAACCAGTATCTGAAGAGCAGACAGATGTGATCTCATAAGCCTCTGGATTTTTTCTCATCTCAGTGTGATTAAGTAAACAGAAGCAAACTGTTTGCTTTGTGTAAGAAATAGAAGGATTGTAAAAATGCTTTGGCTTTGCTTGGAATTCATCCAAACTAAGGAAATTATGTTTCTGTCTGTAGCAAAACTGACATTCCTCCTTTCACCCATCACCCTCCCTCATGAAATCTTAAAATGTCAGCTTGAGCTGCCCACCTATACTCTCTGGAATTTTATTAAGTTAGTTATCAAAACTGCCTTCATTTGCATCTGCTATACAATTCCTATGAAGTAGGAGAAGGACATACACAGTCTCCTGAGTTGCCATTCACAAGAGATGGTGTGCATTTTATATAAGAAATGATGTACCTTGCACTCCCACAACTTGAAATATGGTCTTTTTAAATTTTTTTAATACCAACATGTTGCTGCTTCTTTTCAAGTTTTTGTTCCCCATGGGAGCATTATAGGATTTTTTCTTTTTCTTTTTTTTTTTTGCTACAAGAAGCTAAAGTAGAAGATCAAACAAAATAGCATGGATAGAACAGTCATTTATTTATCTTCTCTATTTTAAAATACAAAATCCCAAACAAAACCAAACACGAACATTTTCTTACCTTTCAAGAATATATATTAAACAAAATGAATCAAAAAATTAAATTCTGCTTTAAAAATTCTTTATTTGTGATTCTGTTATATTTGAAGGGAGCCTACTATGAACCCTAACAATATTCAGATGGCTCTGAAGGTGAATTTCATTGAATTCCCCTTTGTATATGTATATGGAAATAACACTGGTTTGTATAAACAATGCCACAATTATTTTCCAATAACCACTTCATTTGGCAAAGTTGATCTTGGAGAAGACCTGCCATGACAGTCGCAGAGATGGAACTGGTCTGTACAAGTAAATGTACATTAACCTAAGTGTCCTTTTACCATGCAAAATATAGGAGGTTGTCAATTGCTTAATACTTCAGCCATATCACCAGAACAAATGAGGTAATAAAATGGGAAAGAGAATATTTTCTACCATACTAGGTCTTTATTTGTTGTAAGACATGTGAGTGTGCAAAGCAACCAGAAGGGGTTGATCGATTTATTGATTCAGTCTTAGCCCTTATGAAGCTCAGGATTTCAAGACAGACTACTCTGAGCTATGCCATACTTCTGAGCTGGTTTTGTGCTCTGTCATCAACAGCACAGGAACAGTAAGACACTGAACTGTAAAATAGGAGAAAAAAAAAAAAGAGAGAGCAAACATGTTAAGTAACAGCCATCAAAATGCACTTCCATCCTTTCAAGCTGTTTCCTCTGTTTTGATTTTAAATGTCTTTGAATGCTCTCAGTTTTCCCTACCTTTATTTGTATCATTATTCATGTGCTTTGTGTAGCAAAGGCTCTGTCATGTTTAAACTACTGCTAGTCTTTAAATAGTCAGCCTTGAAAATTAATTTCAGGCAAGGGTTTTGCAAAAATTATCTCAGCTTAGGCGGTTAAAATGAGTGGCCTAATTGTTGCAACCTCTTCCCCCCCACCCCCCCAAGAAATTCAGTCACACACACTTTTCTGATTGCAAGGATTAGGTTTACCATTTTTTCATGTTTTGCAGCTATAAGAGAGGAAAAATTAAAAACAATGTTGGACATAGGAACTGCAAGTCTTTTTCAACTTTTATGCTTAGCTGCTTCTAATTTTTCCAGTCAAAAAATAGGGACTTTTTTTGGTATTTTTGGTGGGGTTTGTGGGGTTTGGTATTTTTGGTGGTTTTTTGCTTGTTTTGGTTTTTTAGCTAAATGACTGTCTAATATGCCCTCAATCATTTAGGTGAGTATCTTATAATCACTGTATTTGCCCCACAGCACTGGCATCTGTGCTTCTCCAGAATCTTTGCACTACTTTATATTCTACAGTATAACTTGACAACTAAATTTCTTTCCAGTCAAACAAACAAACAGGAAAACCCCAGAACAGCATTGTGACTACTTCAGTGCCTGTGCAACTTTCCTGCTAGAAAGGAAAAAGAAGACGACTGAATGGGAGTCTTAGTAGATTTGTTCCTCTGGCTGAATGTTGCTACAGAACCAGAATTCCTCCTCACCTAACACATAGCATAAACATCAGTGTCAAAAGTATTTTCATTGTGATACTTGCTAAGCATGTTCTTCAGAATGGGAAGTTAACTTTTTCTCAGCCTGTTAAAGAAGGCTGCTCATGAAGGAAAATTTATTTGAGTTTGAGTTTCACATGCCTTTAAGAAAAGGTTGCCTTCCTAGGAAGAGTTAAACTGTGCAGATTAAATCACTCTCCTGAGTTTATGTTCCAGGAGAAAGTAAGGAACTAGTTTTCTAAATATGTTTCTGTCTACAGTGGAATGTGTTAGTGGATTTATTTCTTTATTCTCTGTTCTCGACTGACTATTGATAGAAGGGCACAAGAGATACTGCTGACAATGGCAAATACCCCTCTGCCATCTTTGAGGGGTGTTGAGCAGAAAAAATTCTCATCTAGGACCTAGGAGCCTGGTACTCATAGACAAGGACCTTGGCAAGGGGATGTTAGCTGCATCTTTGAGGGGATGAAAAGAGCTTATTTCTCGAGGTAGAGAGAAATGAGAAGGTTATAGTAATCTGGAAAATCTTGTGTATTAAGTCTGACAGTAAGAACCTGATGGAAGAAGAAAGTAGAAGGAAAAGAGTGCCTTACAAGTTTTCTTTTTCAGATTTTCTGCTCTGCATCACCTACTCATTATGAGTTCTCTCAGTGTAAGCATTTAAGTATTCCAACTTGTATTCTAATGAAAACTTGTTTGTTTACAAGTCTTTGCTTTTCTTTAAGGAAGTCCTTCTAAGGAGAAAGGCCAGGAAGATCACTTACAAAGTCAATTAAATCTTCTGAAAAAATCTGTGTTCATCAGTGCCAACTCTAAACTTATCTAGAACATATTGTTACGTATGTGAAAGAATACATTCAAAGTATTTAATTTACATGCATGGTCCCTGTAGAAACATACACAATCAGACAAGTTCTTTGTGAACACTTCTAGAGGGGTCATTCTGGAAAGATCTTAAAATTTTATATCAGGAATATATTTTTTGCTGTATTTTCAGTGTTCCATTCTACATATTTGTTCACATGGCATATTTGTTCAGTATTCAATGGAACAGGTTCCAAATCCAGACTCTTAAATGCTATTTATGTTCTGAAGCAACAGTAAGTATTTTGTTGAAGTTAAAAAAAGGGGAGAGGTTTCATAAATATTTATATTATTTTATCATTATTGTAAGTTGTGTTGATGAAAAAACAGTTTTCTGATGCATTTGCAAATAAAAGGAAGTTATCATGGGGCCTCTCACCAGGTCCACACTTCTCAGAAGTGTTTCAGATTTTTTCCAAAACAAAAACATAGGGCACTTCTCATAATGATGTGAAAAGAGAGACATCTTTCATTACTTCCAGCCTTCCCATCAGACACAGTCTAGCCATATTAAAAATGTTTTCCTTCCTTTACCACATAAATTCTTTGAGCAGAACTAAGGATACTTCATGACAAAAAGGTATCAAGCCACGAATAGAATTATTAAGAATTCTTAATAAGTTCCTTTAGTTAACCTTGTGAATATCTAGTCAAAGTTACACTGGTATTTGCTGGATATGGTATGAGTTATATTGCTCCTAAAAGTCACCATATAAAGGCTGTGCCTGTAAGGCATTTCATTCCTTTTGGGGCTTTTTTTCCAAACAACCACAGATTAGACATCATAATTAAGTTGTTTGACCATGTCACTATTATTCACAGAACTGTAGAAATGTCTATAAAAGGCCAGGAAATCAGGCAGATTCCATACAACACCACAAAAATGTACAGGAAGCTGACCATTTATATGTGCAAAAGATTTCAGGCTCACAGCTTCAGTGAAATTATCCTGAGTTTGGTATCAGCTTCTGCTTCAAATTGTCCAACAACATTATTTAGCAAAATTTTCACTAATTTGATATATCCAACCGAAATGAGTAAGGAGACAAAGAAGAGCTCTTTTTCTTTATTACTTTTTTTTTTCTGAAAGTAGCCTGATGCTATGTGATATAAAATTTAGAAATTAATTTTGTCTCAATATTTTTGAAGAAGGTACAAGTCTAAAAATATCTGATTTAAAATTGTGACAGGTGAAGAAAATGGTAACAACTATCCCTTTTTCAGTTCTCCTCTGTCCTTTCCCATATTCAAGAATACAAGTAAAAGTGAGGTTGGATAAAGGAAAAGAGTGTGGAAAAGGACAAACCTCATGCTGAAGTAAAAATAAGAACAGATTAAAAGAAAAAATGTCAGCTGTAACTATTCTCAGGCTTTGGTGATCTTTACACAAAGTTAATTCCTTTATTTATTCAAGGATATGAGCTGATTCAAAGCAGATGAATTGTACAGTGTATAATCCAAACATTTCAACCACCTCAGGTCTTCTTTCCTATCCCGAAAGAATTCTAGAAATTCCCTTTCTGCTCTGATGATTTCCAGAAGAAGAGGAGCCTTTTGCTCCATTTTAGCTGGTATCTTACCTTCTCTCTGTTCCTGACCTTTCTGTGTGCAATGATTTATGGAGCAGAGAGAGGTTAAGAAGAGAATGCCAAGCACTACTCAACCATCAGACACTAACTTCAGATGACCTTTCCTGTAAATGGGCAATGTGAGGATGGCTCCTTTCATTCAGTTCACATACAAGAATAATTGTAAAATATAATTATTTAATAATCTGTCCTCTCTGCCATGAAAAGCCCAAAGTTTGGATAGCACTTTAAGACAGTGCAAATAGCATGTATCTCTGCAGGTGACAGGATTTCATAGCTTCAGAAAGCATAGTTTTAGTTAGGTAATGTAATCTAATTTCCTTTGTCAAATGCAAGAGGATAACAAATTCTCCACTGTCTCAGCCCAGCACTTCACCTGAAATGAAGAGCATTGTCTGTCTATAATATTCCTATCTGCTGATGTCTTATATTTGTATGAGGAAGCTGAAGTCATCAGCATTTGTTAATGGATGATATATTTATATCTGGCAAAACTTTGGAGTTTAAAACTATTGAAGTGACCTCAAAGGATAAGTTAAGCCTGGAGTTCGACAGGATCCTCCTGTCCTGTTGGGTAAAATGGATCTTTGGGCATAAGATGTCAGGGCTGATCAAGTGGGACTTAAGCAAGCTAGAGTTGGTGGAGGAAAGGGCTGCCAAGATGATTGCAGTAGGTAAGCCAAGAGTCATTGCACCATCTGTGAGTGTCAATGCTAGTGGGAACATTTACACTGTTTCTGGGAGCATAGAGGGCTCAGGAGCATATCTGAAATGCTTATGCGCCAACACACGCAGCATGAGAAACATACAGGATGAACTGTAGAACTGTAAACGTTGATCAGCTTCCAGAGCTACAATATCATTGGCATTGGTGGGACTTGTTGGAATGAGTGATTGGAGTGCTGAGATGGAGGGCTATAGGCTGTCCAAGAGGGATAGGCAGGGCAAGTGAGGTGGAGGTATCGCATCATACTTCAGGAAGTATGGCAGGAAGTTTGAGAGCATGGCCCTCATAGTTAGTGACCATGTGAATGAGATCCTCTGGCGGAGGATTAGGGGGATGGAAAACAAAGGAGATATTGTAGGGGTTGTCTACTACTGGTTGCCCAGCCAGGAGGTAAGCACTGGTAACCAAAGCCATTTTCTGCTGAGAGGTAAACAAAGGAAAGCCCCTTCTCTAATAAATTCTCTTTAAAATTATTTGGTCTCCTTTTGAGTGGAGTGGTTTTATTTGCTGCAGTTTGCAAAGGACTAGAGGTCCTTTTCAATTGAAATAGTCTCATTTTATTATAAATTTTCTGTTGATCTTTAAGTGAAAATATTTTGCCTGAATTAGCTTATTCCTTGCCCCTTCCTTCCAGTCCATTACCTCTCTGACTACATTTTCATGAGCTCTTTCTGTGGGGCAGATGACCACACTGCAGAGTGTAGTTGCCACAAATGCATCAGAGCAATTCCTGCTCATGCCTTTCCACTCTTTTGCCTCCCCAGCAATATATATGAGTTTCATTGCTCTGGTGTATATTGTTATCATTTTCACTTTCTTAAACACAAAAATTCTGGGAACACAACCCCATCAAATATGCTATTTCCAGGTAAGTAACAAAGGAAAAGCAAGGAAGAGAGGGGAACAAAAGGAGTAAAGTGAAGACATTGAAAGCTGCCAGAAAAACTTCACTTCAATGGTTTGTGTTCACTGTAATAGGTTAGGGGAAAAGTTGGGGAATCTAATGGACTGGCTTTCCTCTGTATTCCACTGTTATAAAGCAGGAGCAATGTGGGTGATCATAAGTTTGCAGGAGAGAGTTCACAGTGGTTACTGAATTTATGATTACCTACCGAGACGTAACAGAACAAGAAGTCTTTTTCATATCATTGACTGATAAGAGCTGCAGGGTTTTTTCATTTTCAGTTCTCAGGTACATTAAGAAATGTGCCTACCACATATATTAGGTCACTACTCTGTTTATTTTATAACTGGTAAACAACAGAAATGACAGAATAATTGGCTCAGATCCATTTGATTTGGATCCACCTGGAATTACCCAGTCCAGTGTTCTCAAGCTGAATGTTACTATTAGGTCTCTGAAGTTTCATAAATTTCCTGCTGGAAATATACAATTTGCTGCTCATTATTGCTATTTCTCGTGGGCAGTTAAATGCCTCCCTGACATCCAATCCCGTCAGATCTCGGAAGCTAAGCAGGGTCAGCCCCGGATTAGTACTTGGATGGGAGACCTCCTGGGAAATGCCGGGTGCTGTAGGTTCTAGTCCTGAGGACTTCACTGGCACTGTCCAAGCTCGCTCAGCCGTGGCAGATGAACCTCAGGACTTAAACAGTGGGGCCAGTTCTGCGCACGCTGAGCCTCACCTAAAATCCACTGTGTAGGCTGGAAGGGCGCACGCCCACGTGGGGACAGCCCTTCCCAAATCTTCGTTCGCGAAGTTTGGCCATACATACATACATACATTGCTATTTCTTATTTCACTGTTAAAGATTTAATTCGGCAACAAAACATCAAAAATCAGCCAAAAAAAGATACACTTTTTATTTCTTAAAAACTCTGACTGTAAGGAGTTTTTACATGTAAGTAGCTTAAAAGTAAACAGTTTCATTAATGTCAGCATATGAGGAGAAGAAAAAGTATGTAAACCTCTTCAAATTCTTTCTTTGATAAATTGTAGCTTTGCCATGAGAAATATGAAACTGTGATTATTTAATTATACATGTTACATGATGTTACTCCTGCTTTAGTTTGGCTGAAAAGACTTCAGGAACACTCATATTGATTTCCCTACTGTATAGCAAGGGAGAATAGCTCTATAATTATGTTATTTCTTAGTTGAATTTGGGATTTGGGGGGGTGGTTAATTTCTTCTAAATTCAAATTAAGGGAGAATTATATTTTCTTCCTCTGTGCCTAGATGAGAAAAATGTAATATATAAATAAGTCATATAAGAGTCCAAACTGGCAGCTGTTGTGGTGTATTAAATCAAAATTAAAGAATGTAAAATAAGTATTGTTATCAATTTTGATGGCTTTTAAATAAGTCCTCATTCAAATGAAGTAATCAAAACTACATAGAATGAATGGCAGTTTATGATGTTTACTTATTTTCCAAGGAACATAGTCCTTCATATTTTCTGTCTTTGTCACGAAGACTAAAAGTGAGCATGCAAGGAACATAATTATTATGTTGATTTCTTATGATATACGTATATATATATATAAATAATTTAATGCTGACCTAAGAAAATAGAGTGCTTTTCTACTGAAGTCATACATTAGGGAAAAAAAAAAGAGTAAATTTACAATTGCTAGTAAAAACTCTATGGTCATAAAATGATGTATTGATTCAATACTGCTGGCACTGCACACACAACTTACTGGAAAAGAAATATTCAAAACACTGATGAGATATGCAATGAAAAATGAAAGAAATATTGGAGTATAACATGCTTTTAAGTTATTTATTAAAATTAGAATATTCATTAAAATAATTGCCTAAAAAACATAGGGTATTATTAAACTGTTACACTATCAGCTTCCCAAACAGACTCAGGTGAAACTATTGACTGCCGTAATAATTGGTTTCTTCCATTTTAATTCATGGATGTGAACAAGATCAATGTAACTACCTAATTGCTAAGAGACAGAAAAATGGAGTGGAGGACCTGCTTGTTTGCTTCTTATATTTTCAAACACTATTGCTAGTATTTGTGTAAAAGCAGGACTGAGCTATTACATCTTTTACCAGTAAAAAACACAGGAAAACATGTAAGGATGTGAATCCAATTGGAAATTTTCATTTTGCACCATGAAAATTAAGAAGGAAGAAAAAGGTGTAAGGTTAAGAATACTTCCTTGGCAAGGTTCATCAGTGATTCCATACTTTGCTGTACTTTGCTTTGACTTGAGTATACATGACTTTCTTTTATTTTTAGGACACTAGAGGAGGCTCAGGAGTCAGAATTGTTTCTTTTTTTAACAGGCAGAAAAAATTCAAAAGGTAACAACTGGATGGTGTGCTAGAAGAATGTACCCATTGTTCCTTGACACAACTTCAGGGCCTTCAGCTGAACTACATCAAGATTAATTCTGATCTTAGAGAACTATGCTTAAATACATGAATAAATGCTCCATAATAGTTTTCAATCCCATGAAAAATACACTCCCTGGCTTTTATGCATTCTGTACCATCAGAAGGCCTAGAAAGGTGTTTGGCATTGGATTAGTTTTTTGTTGTGGTTTATTCTAGTTGTTGTTGGTGGTGGGTTTGTTTTGTTGTGGAGGTGTGGGTATTTTTTTGTGTGGTTTTGGTGTTGTTTTTTTTTTTTTTTTAGTTTAACACTTTTGGCTGTGGCTCTGTATTTTAGAATTTTTCATCACCCTGCTTCCTTGCTATGCCTGTTGCTTGTAATTTTTTTTTAAAACACCATTTTAGACTAGATGCATATACTGACTCCACAGGGTATTCGAAGAAATATATTCTATAGAGACACTAGGTTCTAGATAGTCAGCATTCTGGAAGAGCTTAGCAGACCTTAATGTCATAAAGTTTTCATGCTATTTAGGTATCTAGGAGTTAAAGAGATGCATTCTGCTCAAGAGAATTATGATATATTTCCTATTAACTGTAAAGTACAGAGTAGATAAATTTAACAACAGAATTAAAGTCAATCAACACCCTACAGTACAATTCCCTCCATGACTGTTTTCCTTAGAATATAAAGTTTGTCTTGAGCATTTCTAAATTGATCGTAGAAAGCATAGGTTGGAAGGGACTTTCAAAGACTATCCAGCCCAGTTTCTTAGCCAAGGTGGTTACTCCCCCACACTCTGATTAGGTTGCTCAGGATAGTGTCCAGCTGAGTTTAAAAATATCTCCAAGAGACGAAATCCCACAGATTCTCCAGACACCTGATCTACCTGAATGACCACCACTTTATAATGAAAATGTTTCCCTTGCATCTAGTCAGAATTATACAGCTTGTGTCTATTGCCTCTCCTGCTTCCACTGTGCACCTTTGACAGCAGCCTGGGTTCATCTTTCTATATCGTTCTGGTGCTAAGTCAATGTTTTCTATTGAAGAGCCCCAAACTGAATACAATACTTTGTATTTGATCACATAGAACTGAGTAGGGTACAAAATTCACTGCTTGAATTGTTGCCTGTCCTATATCTAATCTATCCAAGTATGTGAATGGCCTTCACTGATGTCAGGGTGCACTGCTGACTGCTTCAGTTCAAGTGGTTTTCCACCTAGAAACCTTCATTCTGTAAAACTGCATTCTAGCCAGCTGACACCAAGACTGCAGCCCTGCATGAGTTTAGTCCATCCCCAGTTTATATTTACCAAAGCTGAACTTCATTCAGTTCATTTCTTTTCTCGGGATTGTGTGGTCCCTTGAACATCACCCTCATCCTCCAGCCTTTCTTCAGGCTGGTGTTGTCCAGAAGTGTATGGAAAGCATCTGTATAAGCATCTAGTTTGTTAGTGAAGACTTTGCAGGTCATGAGGTGAGAATAACAGCCTGTGGTTTCATGGACTCTCTTTCTTCCCCATCTTCAAGATGGTGGCTTTATTTCCTTTTTTCAGATTATCAGCAGCCTCACAACAACAGCAGCTAACTACCCCAGCTCTCTTATGTGTATTCTGTCTGTCCCCTCGGCCTTATGTTCATTCATATGCGGTAAGTGCATCTTCACTTAATCTTACCTCTATTATTGGCAATGCTGTTCTCACACAGATTCCGCTAACAGACCTGAGGACCTAGGAGGCATGTGGGCAAACATAAACTGAAAAAATTAGGCAGAATAATACTGGGTGCCTTGACTTTCTCCATGGTATTTGTCACTATCTTTCCAGCCTCACTGAGAAGTAGTCCCACATTTCTTTCACCCTCCTATTATGCCAGAATGCTAGTAGAAGCCTTTCTGGCTGTCCTTCACATACCTCACAAGTTCCAGTCTAGCTTTGGCTTTCCTAGCTCTATCTCTGCATGCTTGGGCAATGCTTCTGCATTCCTACCACCTACCTTATCCCTGGCTTCCAGCTTCTGTGTTCTTCCTTTATCTAGTTAAGCTCAATCAGGAATTCCTTGCTGATTCATATTGGCCTTCTGCCATGCTTGCTACAATAGTCATTGAAATATCAGCTCTCATATTAGATCAGATTTTCTGCAACTCTTTGAAATTTTAGCTCTTGATAATGCTTCAATTTCCTTTTTTTCATCTTTCTTTTTTTTTCCTTTTAATTTTTCTTTCATTTTAATTTCAGTTAATTTAATTTAGTTACTGTGTTAGCTACCAGGAAATCAATAGTTACAGAACTATGAAACCGGACTAAAACTAGAACAAGTCAGCTTAGCACCACCTCTTATAATGGTCTGACACTTCTCATGGCCTGCTGTTTAACCAAACAAAACTTTGCCAAACCTCCAACCTTTCAGCTTTGGTCAAAATTTTGGGAATGCTCTGGCTATTTCTAGGAATAAGGCCAAGGAAAAAAAAGTAAAAAAGATGAAGTTAAAAAGAACAACAAAAAAAGACCCAACCTTCCCAAAAAGGCAATACATTCAAACATCTCTTTTAAAAGCTCAGCACCACTGTGGTTATATATGCAATTGTTTTATCAGATGTCAGTTTTACCGCTCCCTCCAAAATCCATTTAGATACCATGAAGAGTGACAAAAAGCAATTGCCAGTAACTGAGGGGTATGTACTGGAACTCATAATTCAGGCTGTCTCTTCCATTTTTCATACCTAGCAAAGCTACGTAACTGAAAAAAAGGGAAAAGCTCAAGGCAAATATGTTTTTAAAGATGTGGGTACTAGAATCTAGCACATTACACAAAAGCAAAGTGTAGCTACCCAGCATCACCTTCTACAAAGAAAGGCCTATGAAAGAACGTGGTTCCCTGTGGCTAATTACCCTGAGGGTGAGATGGGAACTACCAACTCTAGCAATGATCCATCAAGATCCTGTTTCTCATAGATTCTGCCTGCCAGCTGAACTGGCCGCTCTGCAGTGCCTGGTGGAACTCAGGGGAAGCACTTGTTTTGCTCTTTTTGAAGATGAGGCTCTGGTTAGAATCCTTGTTGGAATTTCAAATATAAACATTTCATGAAAGTGCAAAGAGCATCACCTTTATGTTAAAAAACCAAAGCAAACCAAACAAACAACCCCTCTCCAAAACAAGCAATAAAACCAAACAACAGCAACAAAAACATTTTAAAAAGGTACCACAAGCACCTCCCGTCTTAGTATAGCTGGTATTTTTATAGTCTAAAATTATATATACATGTCAAAATGTTTATTCATATAGAGAATTAAAGTCACCCCAGTGTTTCATGATAAGATATCTCTTGAATGTGATACAATTTGTTTGACTTCTCAAAGTTCACAGCCAGGAGGATTGGTAACATGTTATGGGTTCACCTAGGTGGGCCTAGATTTGGGCTCTGAAGTTCGGACCAGGCCGAAGCTGTCAGCTGACTTGAGCTGGGCTGAGCTAACAGCTGACCTCTTCTAGCCAGTAAGTTTGTATTCCATACCACATTATGACATCATCTCCAGGGAAGTAGGAACCAGTGTGGGAGTGGTTAAGGCAGTCGCTTCTCAACCTTCCTCTTGGGAGGACGCACGATGCTGTCCCAGAGGGGTTGGAGAGGACCAGGCCCACCACTGGCTCACAGGGTATCTCAGGAAAGTAAAATGTGTTGTTCTGGGTCTCTCCTTTCTGCTTGAGTTTGTCTCCCTGGGGAATAAGCTTCTTCTTAAGTAATGTGTAGTTAGGACAGTAGAATTTGTGTGTTCGTTAAGAAGTTGAGGTGGGGAACTTGTTGTTGTAGACTTGTGTGAGTGAATATTTGTACTCTCTTCTAATTGTCTCTTTCTTTCTGTGAAAAATATATGTAGTTTTAGTATAAACGCAGTTTGAAGTGTTTGCTTTCCTTTCCCCTCTCTTTTTCTCCCTTTCCCTAGTGCTAGGAGGGAGGCTTTTCTCTCTGTTCTTGGGGGTTTGGCAGTTGCTTATCTCAAACCAAGACATAACATCATGCTGAAAAAAAATGAGAAACACTCATCTAGGTACTGGACCTTTAAGAGAATGAACAGTCTGAAATATTGGTAACATTCAAATACCTGAGGAATTTCATCTTCTCATGCTTGAGCCCTGGTTCAGCATAAATGCCACACAGATGCCTAACTTTAACATAACAGAGCTTATTACCCACATCAGTGAGGTATTGCTAAACTACTTCACCACGCAGGTGGAGGGTGCAATTTTGAAGGCTACTGAACACTATGAATATCTCAATGTATAACAATTCCAGAAACACCTGTGTTAAATAACTTTTCACTGATTCAGTATGAAAATGCATGGTGTTGAATAGTCCTTTGAATTAAATGCCTTGCCAACAAGCCACAGGTGTACACCACAGGAGCACATGATAATGTAATTGTGAAGGATGTGATGACAGCTCTCCATCCATAATACCACTTTCCCAAGATGCAATCATGCATCTATTTAATATGTAGGTATGTTCTAACTAGTTTCAGAATCATCTAAGCAGGCAGTATCAATGCCAAAAGTAGTACTAAGCAGGAAAGAAAAAAAAAACAAACAACAAACAACAAAAAAAAACCCCAACCCCCCCATGTAAATCACATTTAAAACTGATTGAATCCAGTCCCAGAAGGGACAAAATAAAACTATCACTCACTCAGACCCCACAAAAGAACCCCACAAAAATATATGCTAATATTTTTAAATAGATAGGATAACTTTGATCTGTAATATTTTAAAATTGAGGGCCTGCCAAATGCTTTCCTTACACAACACATTAGTACAGAAAATACTGACAAGATAAATACTCCAAATATGTTGAAATCTATAGACAAATTCTATTAATTGTTTAAGATCTACAGGTTAGTTACAAACTCTGTGGCTGTTTGTCCTAGTTACAGTGGCCAGGACCAGTTTATCACTGTGTGGGTGTAATCAAAACTGCATATTCTACACCCCCTATGTCATTACGCATGAAATAATGGATCGCTTGCAGCATATGCCCAGGGCACACCTGACACCTCAGGCTACAAGCTGGGTGTTAAAAACCCCTGAGAGGCAGGGCAATGTTTCTCTTTTCACACCAGTGACTCAGATGTGATAACTCCTCTTTGGGGAGGCACTAGCAGCTTTACACCCAGCCTGGGGGATTGTGTCTGCTAATGGGCTGTTAGCGACTGGCATAATAGGCAGTTGCAATGACCTAGACCATCAAAGATTCTAAAAATACCCCATGACTCACAGAGTTAAATCACCGATTGTGAAACTCCCCACCCTGGGGGGACGTACTGGACATTCCCTCCTCAACTGAGCATATATAATCTTGGGGGTTTAGGACTTCTGGTACCACTTGTCAGATGCAGAGGAGGATCAGAATGTCAACAGGACTGCCATTGCCACTTTCAACAGGACTGCAACTACCACCTTCATCAACAGATTTTCCTTTCCTTTTAATTTGTAGTCAAGGGGATCACATGGTACTCAGTAGAGGGGCTAACGTGCCTCAGGGTGCTGAGTTATCTACCTGATTTTTGTGGGTTAAAATCATTTTTTCCCCTTTATCATTGTATTTATTGTAACCTTTTAATGTAAATTGTAACTGACTTGCAATCTCTCTTGAGTCAGGTTCATTTCTCCCTCCGGTTTGCCTTTAAACCAGCACAGTATTGTACATTTCTATTGCACAAATAAATTGTCAGTGGTTTTTAAATAAATGTATTTCGGTTCTATAGACACTGACTGATGTTAGTCCTATGCTCTGAAATAGAATTTGTGCAAGTACTAGCTACGACCTAAACATTTTTGGAGGAGTTCTGTCAGACTCAGTACATCCTCCATGTTCCTTCCCCCTCTCTGTACCCAAGCTTAATCCTGCCCTCAGATGTGCTGTCCAATCCCCTCCAAACCCCGCCCCTATCAGGACCCTTTATAAAGCAAAACCCAAACAGAAATAAATTGCTTTCTATATGTTCTCCACCAAATCTATGTTTGTGTGAGTTATCTCGGGAGTGTGTCCCCCACCTCGGTCCCGAGAGAGTCCTATAAGGTTAAAATTCCAGTTTGATTTGATGTTGGTAAGAAATCTGAAGAAAATAATCAAGCACAGCTGGTAGAAAACCTTCTTCTGAATTATTTCACAATTAAAATAAAAAAAAGGATACATTACATATGAAGGTTTTTGATCAGTAAATAGAAACTTAGAGTGTCTTAAAATATCCTGTAGAGTGATAAAGTGATTGCCAAAGCACAGTTCCATCCACATTCACAAATGAATACTGCCCTGTGTTTTACTGTCTTTTTGTGGAGCAGACAGCCTAAAGGTTCAGTCAGGAAGACTTAATTTTCTCATGATTACAATTAAGAGAACCCGCACTGCCAGAGCTGATGACTGGATGAAGGCAAGCTCTACTACTATATATGACTCAAGAATCGATAGGGAATTTGGCTAAAACTAGTAAGAAGAAGAGCAAAGTCAGATGGACAGAGTCTCCCCTTGCTCCTCTCAGCTTTTGGTATGACTTTTGATTTGAATCTTTTCCACTAGCTTGGGCAGTTCACGGCTGAGTATATTTGTACAAAAATTTGTATAGCAGTTAAACTGTGTAAAACTTGTTTATTAGCTCATGTGTCTTTACCTTGTTTCAATTACAAAAATTTAAATTAGCATTCTTACAAGTAGCTACAAATTTGTGACAAGTTCAGCCCAAGCTCACTGTATTACAGTTGAAACTTTGCCTTTAGTTTCCTCCCTTGTGTCTGCCAATTTTCAATAAGGACAATGTTCACTCACCTTTTACCCATAGCCTAATTATGAAAATTTTGAATAGAAATTCTGTGGGGATAAGGATGAGCAAATCTGTCAGAACCCAATCTGCAAAGATGCTAAAAAAGTGAATCATGGAATCACAGAATAAACTCTTTCCATCCACAAAAGCCAGTTTGTCAGATTCATGTCATTGAATTACCACAAATATGATTCAGTAGCTCCTTCCATTAACTTGTATCTAGTTGTCCACTCAATTCTGGTGCAGACTCTTTCCTCAAAATGCTATATACCTAGTAGTGCTGAAAATTTTCCCTCACACTACTGTTCTGTTAATGCCTTTCCTTCTGCTTTTATGTCTCTCACACATAAGCAACAGTTACAGACTCAGTCCTTTTCAACTCTTCTGTGCATATGTATGCATACCACACACATCTCTCTCTCTGTGCCTTCTCGACAATAGAATCCAGATCATGTTTTAGAAAGAAACATGTCCTATGTCATAATCTTTGAGGTACTATGTTTTTAATAGCTATCAACATGATTGATATCAATGCCTAAGTGCAAGACTTGAAGGGATTAAACTATGAGACTAAAGCCAAAATGCCAGGGTCTCTGGTAAAACTACAATGAAAGCCAAACTCTCTGATGGGCACAGTGGTGATAACATGCACTGACCAATGGATGTCTCCTGATTCTGTAGATGTGTTCAGAAAACTCAAACCCCAAGAAATATATTTTCCCTTATATTCAGCTCCACACATGGTGGATTCATCTCCTCAATGAATTAAAAAAATGGCTTGATGCCTGTGCCCAGAGTGCTGCTAAACGGAGTGAAATCCAGCTGGTGGGTGGTCGTAAGCAGGTTTTTCTGAGGCTCAGTGCTGGGGACAGTTCTGTTTAATATCTTTATTAATCTGATTGAGGGGTTAGAGTGCACCCTTGGTAAGTTCACAGACAGCATGAGTAGCATTGTTGATCTGCTGGACCGTGGGAAGGCTACAGAGGGCTCTGGACAGGCTGAATAAATGGGCTGAGAAAAATTGTATAACATTCAATAAGGTGAAATGTTGAGTCCTGCACTCGAGTCACAACACTGTCAAGCAGAGCTAAAGGCTGTGGGAAGAGCGGCTGGAAAGCTGCCCAGAGGAAAAGGACCTGGGTGTACTAGTCAACAGCTGCTGAACAGGAGCCCGTAGCATGCCCAGGTGGCCAAGGCCAATGGCATCCTGACCTGTATCATAAATAGTGTGGTCAGCAGGACTAGGGAAGTTCTAGAGTCCCCCTGTGCTTGGCAGTGGTGAGGCTGTACCTTCAATTCTGTGTTAAATTTTGAGCCCCTTGCTACAAGACAGACATTTAGGTGCTCAAGCGTGTCCAGGGAAGGGCAACAAAGCTGGTGAAATGTCTGGAGTACAAGTCCTTTCAGGAGCAGCTGAGGGAGCTGGGGTTTCTTAGCCTGGGTAAAAGGAGGCTACGAGGAGACCTTATCACTCTCTACAAGTACCAGAAAGGAGTCTGTATTGAGTTTAGGGTTAGTCTCTTCTCCCAGGTAACAAGTGATAGAAAGAGAGGAAAAGGCCTCAAGTAGACATATGAAAGGTTTAGATTTTATGTTAGGAAACTTTTCTTCACTGAAAGGGTTGTCAAGCACTGGAACAGGTTGCCAGGGAAGTGGTGGAGTCACCATCCCTACACTTGTAAATGACTCTTACAGACGTGGTTTAGTGATGGACTTGGCAGTGGTTAAGGGTTGGACTTGATGATCTTAATGATTTTTACCAAGCTAAATGATTCTATGATTCTCTGTTCTTTGCTTTTGTAGTATTGATATTTTCTCTTTTTGCTCAATCTTGTAGTCAAACCCTAATTCTGATCTTTTGAACATCACAGTGTAAAGTAATCCGGTATTATGCATTCCTTCCCAAGTCATAAAAGAGAATAAGACAGGTCATGAAGAAACATATTTGCTGACAGGTAAACAGCTTTGATAACCTAATTGCCAAACACAACAAAAATCAAGAGACTCACAAAAATTGATTTAACTAAGTAATAATGCCTTCTTTGTTTGCATCCTTCTGATCAGTGTTTTCATAAGGTTATAGAATAATAGACCAAAGTTTCTGTCGTGGATGAGATTAAAAACCAGGCCCAACTACAGAAAAAAAAATCTCCATGCTTAAATGTATCTATGTTGTAGTACTTCATACTTGAAAGTCTATGGTCATAAAGGAGAAAGCAAAGCACACACTGTCCTTTGAGGGTTAGGGAATTAAAAAAAAAAATCAATGACGCTTTGCAGTGAGTGAAATGGTGTCAACTTCTATCTATATTGTAGAGAACATGGCATCCAAATATTCTCAAAGAGCAGCAAAGATTTTTAGATGAATAATGTACAGCACATTATTAAGATTTCAATGGTTACAACCTATCCTAAAAAAAAGCCCCACTGTTTCAGTAAAAATATATTGAAGAATATAACCTATAATCAAGAATACAGCTGTCATGGAATTAATTGTACACTTTAAACATAATGAAAATCAAATGCTGGTAAATTATTGACGTGGCTTAACCTGAGAAGTATGGAAGCTAACAGAAGCTAACACCTCAAGGCTGATGGGATAAGCCAGTCTTCAAGCAAACTGATTTATTCAAACAAAGCTGATTTCTTAGTGTTATAGTTCTTTTAGGCTTCTCCGGGGACACCCCTTTGTCACAGGGGAGAAGCTTGCGTGCCCTCATGAGGTTGAGAGCTATGCTGGAGGTGGTTTGTGCCGCCGGTGGGGTCTCCCATGCCAGACAGGTCTCAGCCGAAGGGTCAGACAAAGTGTGTCCACGGGCAGGATGGGCTCGCTAGCCATCTGGCAACCATCCTAGGAGAAGGACAACTCCAACCCCAAACCCGGGCAGATGGAGCTTGTTTAGCCCTGTAAGGCCATCCATCTAAGAGAAGGATACTCTAACCAAACCTACGTCCTGAGGTATTCGCTGTCACCGTCCAAGCTCGCTGGGCCGTGGCAGATGAACCTTAGGAGTAAAGGGTGGGGCCAGTTCTGCGCACGCTGTGCCTCACCTAAAAAATCCATTGCGCAGGCTTGAAGGGTTCACCCACATTGCAAAGCCCTGTAGCGACAGGTGAGGGTCCAAAACGGCAGGTGATAGGAAGCAGCTGGAAGCCGCAGACCCAACCCTGCATGCAGGCGGTTCAGGATATGGGTCATTAGAGACTTGACCCCGGAGATGACAGTCTCTTGCAGCAGCATCCTGAACGACCAAGCAACCTTTTCTAGGGACAGCACTGCTTGCTCCACACGGAGAGGGGCCTAGCAAAGGTGGCCTAAACAAAGCTCATCTCCACACCCGGTTGGATAACCGCGGCCAACCAGCATCTTCCATGCAGTCAAACAAAAACAAAGAGATTTCAAAGGCATACACCTGCCTGCAAAGGTGTGCTCAAACTAACACTCGCATGTTGGAACATCAGAACCATGCTTGATACTGGGGATAGTGGACGTCCTGAGCGTCGTTCTGCTCTAATTGCCCACGAGCTGTCATGGCTCAACATTGACATTGCTGCTTTCAGTGAAGTTCGTTTTCATGAGGAAGGCAGCCTTAAAGAGCATGGTGCTGGCTACACACTCTACTGGTCAGGCAAACCCAAAACCGAAAGACACCTTTCAGGAGTTGGCTTCATGATTAAAAACTCCATTGCCTCCAAACTTGAAAATCTGCCGACAGGTCATTCCGATCACATTATGTCCTTACGCCTCCTCTACACAACAAGCAACATGTTGTTCTTTTTAGTGTATATGCCCCAACTCTCCAAGCTGACCCAGCGGAAAAAGACAAATTCTACACAGACCTGCGCCGCCTCACCCAAAATGTTCCTGCAGATGATAAGATCATAATCCTTGGTGACTTCAACACCAGAGTAGATAAGAATTCTGAAGCCTGGAAAGGAGTCCTGGGTAAGCATAGCATTGGAAACTGCAACGACAACGGACGCCTCCTGCTAGAGTTTTGTGCAGAACGGCAGCTCACCATCACCAACACTATCTTTCAACAGAAAGACAGCCTGAAGACAACCTGGATGCATCCTCGATCCAAGCACTGGCACCTCATTGACTAGATCTTAGTACAACAGAGAAATGTCAGTGATGTCCGTCATACTCGAGTGATGCCGAGTGCAGAATGGCAAACAGACCACCGCCTTGTGCGCTGCAAACTTAACCTCCACTTCAAGCCCAGACCTAAGAGAGGCGGCATTTCAAGGAGGAGGCGCCAAGTCAGCAATCTTCAAACAGCCACAGTGAGAGACAGCTTCCAGGAAAACCTTCAAAGTAGACTTAAAGATAATCCCATAGATCCCTCTCCTGAAGCGCTTTGGCAACACATTAAAAGTTGCATCCTGCAGTCCTTTGAAGAGTCCCTAGGGTTCTCCTACAAGAAAAACAAAGACTGGTTTGATGAGAATAATCAAGAGATCCAGGAATTGCTGAAGAAGAAGAGAACTGCTCACCAAGCACACCTTGCTCAGCCATCTTGCCATATAAAAAAAGCCGCCTTTCGTCTTGCATGCAGCAAGCTCCAACAGAAACTTTGAGACATCCAGAACAAATGGTGGCTCGACCTAGCAGAAAAGACACAACTATGCGCAGATTTGGGTGACCAAAGAGGATTCTATGAGGCCCTGAAAGCATTGTACGGACCCACACACCAGGTTCAAAGCCCCCTACTCAGTGCAGATGGTCAACTGCTTCTAACAGATAAAACCTCCATCCTGAACCGATGGTCTGAGCACTTTCAGACTCTCTTCAGTGCCAGCCGTGTAGTCCAAGGCTCAGCAATTCAGCACATTACACAACAACTGGTGAAACATGAATTGGATGCAGCCCCTACTATGGGAGAGATACTCAAGGCCATACAACAGGTGAAAACTGGCAAGGCAGCTGGGGTTGATGGAACTCCACCTGAAATCTGGAAGCATGGAGGTCAAGCACTCCATGCCAAATTCCACGAGCTTGTTGTGCGTTGCTGGGAACAAGGGGAACTGCCACCAGATCTCCGTGATGCAGTCACTATCACCCTGTACAAGAAGAAAGGAGAAAAATCAGACTGCTGAAATTACCAAGGTATTACTTTGCTCTCCATTGCTGGTAAAATCCTTGCAAGAATACTTCTGAACAGATTAGTACCCACTATTGCAGAAGATCTTCTACCTGAAAGCCAGTGTGGTTTCAGAGCCAATAGGAGCACCACAGACATGGTGTTTGTTCTCAGACAACTGCAAGAGAAGTGTAGGGAACAGAACAAAGGTCTCTATGTAACCTTCGTTTGACCTCACCAAAGCTTTCGACACTGTGAGCAGAAAAGGCCTGTGGCAGATCTTGGAACGTTTAGGATGTCCCCCCAAGTTCCTCAAAGTGATCATCCTGCTACATGAGGATCAGCGTGGACAAGTCAGATATGGCGATGCACTCTCTGAGCCCTTTCCAATAACCAATGGTGTGAAACAAGGTTGCGTTCTTGCACCAACTCTATTCACAATCTTCTTCAGCATGATGCTCCAAAGAGCCACAGCAGACCTTGATGAAGGAAACGGCATCTACATCCGTTATCGTACCGATGGAAGCCTATTCAACCTAAGGCGACTGAAGGCCCACACCAAGACCCTGAATCACCTTGTCCGTGAGCTGCTTTTTGCTGATGATGCCACCCTTGTTGCTCACACAGAAGCTCTGCAGCGCTTCACATCCTGCTTTGCAGAGGCTGCTGAGCTTTTTGGGCTGGAAGTCAGCTTGAAGGAGACGGAAGTTCTCTACCAACCTGCACCTCAAGAAGTCTTCCATCATCCTCACATCACCATAGGCAATTCAGAGCTTAAGTCAGTCCAGCAGTTCACCTATCTGGAAAGTATCATTTCCTCAGACGGTAAGATTGACAAAGAGATAGACAACAGGCTGGCAAAGGCATACAAAGCCTTCGGAAAACTCCATAAAAGAGTCTGGTCCAATAAACACCTGAAGAAAAGTACAAAGATTAGTGTCTACAGAGCCATTGTACTGTCTACTCTTTTATATGGGTCTGAATCCTGGGTCATCTACCACCACCACCTGCGGCTTCTCGAACACTTCCATCAGCGCTGCCTCCGTTCAATCCTAAACATCCACCGGTCTGATTACGTGACCAATGTGTCCGTTCTTGAACAGGCAGGAGTCAGCAGTATGGGGGCCATGCTGATGAGAACGCAGCTGCGCTGGGCAGGGCACATCTCCAGGATGGAGGATCACCGCCTTCCGAAGATTGTGCTCTATGGTGAACTCGCCACCGGCTGCCGCAAGAGAGGAGCCCCGAAGAAGAGATACAAGGACTCCCTGAAACAACACCTCAGCCTTGGCCATATTGACTGCCACCAATGGTCCACTCTGGCCTCCAATTGGGATTCATGGAGACACACCATTCACGATGCTGCTGCTTCCTTTGAGAATGCACGGAGAGTCAGTCTTGAGGAGAAAAGACAACGCAGAAAGAACCGTTCCTTGCCAATGTCACCCAGGGAGACGTTCCGCTGTGCCTTTTGTGACCGGACCTGCCTATCCCGTATCGGCCTTTTTAGCCACCAGCAGCTTGCAGCAAGCGTGGGTAGTGCCCTTCTCAAATCCTCGTTCGCGAAGCCTAGCCATGATGATAATGATGATGATGATGATGATGAGTTCTTTTAGGTCTTATCTATCCATCCATCCATCCATCCATCCATCCACCTACCTATTGTCCCGCTTGCTGTCCCAGAACAGTGGAAACAAAATTTCTGTTGAAATTTAAATTTCTCAAATAGATGAGTAATGGAGAGAAATATGGGGACTCACTCACAAAGGTTTTAAAGGGTTTTTTTTAAAATTCTGGTCCACTTCTGGTCACTATGAAAGATTCAGCAATTTAAAGAGTCTTGCATGCTACCTCTTTCTTTAAAATTACTTTTGTCTATATTCTTTATTCACTTAAACAAATATTGTTTGGTTAGAAAAATTTTCCTGATCACAATACTCATTGATGCTCACAGGTCTCTGCATCAGAGTAAATACAGCAGATATGCATGCACCATGTTTAAGATAATTTCTGGTTTAGGACTGGCAAAAGCCCTGAAAATTGGTAACTCAGTGAATGCACTTAACAGAGACCAAAAGGACAACAGCTGTGCACCTAGACCTGTAATTATGGCAACAGTTAAAAATTAATTCATTCAATCTACCTTGTTGGAATTCATTTCCTGTCCAGGGACAACAGTGTTAAATAAGTTTCATAACATGTAATACATATTATAATACATATATAATACATATATAATACATATTATATTGCTGAATCATTTTAAGAAAAGACTTTAAAGTAGTTGGATCATTTTGGTAATTTCTCATGTGTATAGAAAGATAAAAGTAACTTGGATTGTAATCTGTAGTTCATTTGATACTATATCAATTGCTTTGATATTTTCTGAAATATTAGCTGCATAAAATTAAAGGTTGTTGTTTTCACATTTCCATTAATCTAAGGCTCCATGCAGCTGTTTCTTGGAGGAAAAAAATGTTAGCACTGCACTGGTACACAGGCTCTAAATACCCTTATATTGGCAGCACAACCAATTTCTATAACTAATATCCAAAGCAGGGCTTATCATGATCTTCCTTCTTATCTGCTTTTCAAAGAAGTTTATGAATGCTGATTTATAAAAAGAAAGATGCATAAGTACAAGAGCACACACGTACTCTACAGGATGTTAAACAGAAGATAAAAACATTAGCTGTTACATTCTGTCTATGTATGTTCAGTTTCTGCCAGTGAAAACGAGTTTGATGATTTCATTTTAGTCTTAGTTGCAACAATCACAAAATATTGATGCTGCTGGCTAATTCCCCTTAAGAAATGACTAAGAGCATCTTGTGCAAATCAGGATGGAGATATGCCATGCAGAATTGTGCAAGAAACTTTTAAACATTGCCACTACTTTTATTTCATGAACACCAAACCCATGTAAAAATGTCTTAAAATGTCACATCTCAGTAAAAAAAAAAAAAAAATTCTTGCTGCATCCACAGTCAACTCCACATTCCTGTTCTCATAATAAATGTCTAACTTGACAGGAATGTTGTTTCTTCTCTAGGAAATTCTCTGCACTTACAATGATAATTGTCAGAAACCCTAACTCTGCTCCACTTGTGAATGTGTCACAACATTAAACATAATTTCTTTTATCAGAACATTATACAGAATCATAGAATCATGAATCATAGAATCGTCTAGGTTGGAAAAGACCTCCAAGATCATCGAGTCCAACCCTTGGTCCAGCTCTAGTCCATTTACTAGATCATGGCACCCAGCGCCACATCCAATCTGCTTTTAAAAATCTCTAGGGATGGTGAACCCACCACCTCTCTGGGCAGCCCATTCCAATGCCTGATTACTCTCTCTGGAAAGAATTTTTTTCTGATATCCAACTTAAATTTCCCCTGGCAGAGCTTAAGCCCGTGCCCCCTTGTCCTATTGCTGAGTGCCTGAGAGAAGAGACCAACCCCCACCTGGCTAGAACTTCCCTTCAGGTAGTTCTAGACAGTGATGAGGTCACCTCTGAGCCTCCTCTTCTCCAGGCTAAACAACCCCAGCTCCCTCAGCCTCTCCCCATAGGGCTTGTGCTCCAGTCCCTTCACTAGCCTTGTTGCTCTTCTCTGGACCCACTCCAGCACCTCAATATCCTTTCTGAACTGAGGGGCCCAGAACTGAACACAGTACTCAAGGTGTGGCCTCACCAACGCAGAGTACAGGGGAAGGATCACTGCCCTGGCCCTGCTGGCCACGCTATTTTTGATACAGGACAGGATCCCATTGGCCTTCTTGGCCACCTGGGCACACTGTTGACTCATGTTGAGCTTCCTGTCAATTAGTACTCCAAGGTCCCTTTCTGCCTGGCTGCTCTCCAGCCACTCTGTGCCCAGCCTGTAGCGCTGCAGGGGGTTGTTGTAGCCAAAGGGCAGGACCCGGCACTTGGCCTTATTGAACTTCAAGCCACTGGAATCAACCCATCTCTCAAGTCTATCCAGATCCCTCTGCAAAACCCTCCTGCCTTCCAGCACATCGACACTCCCTCCTAGCTTGGTGTCATCAGCAAATTTGCTGATGATGGACTCAATCCCCTCATCTAAATCATCAATAAAGATGTTAAACAGGACTGGACCCAACACAGACCCCTGGGGAACACCACTGGTGACCGGCCGCCAGCTGGATGCAGCTCCGTTCACCAGCACTCTCTGGGCCCGACCCTCCAGCCAGCTCCTAATCCAGGAGGGGGTACACTTGTCCACTCCATGGGCTACCAGCTTTTCCATGAGTATATTATGAGAGATAGTGTCAAAGGCCTTGCTGAAGTCCAGATAGACCACATCCACAGCCTTCCCCTCATCCACCAGGTGGGTCACCTGATCGTAAAAAAGAGATCAGGTTGATCAAACAGGACCTGCCCCTCCTAAACCCATGCTGGCCGGGTCTAATCCCTTGTCCACCCTGAAGGTGCTGTGTGATTGCACTCAGGATGAACTGCTCCATCACCCTGCCAGGCACGGAGGTCAGGCTGACAGGCCTGTAGTTGCCAGGGTCCTGCTTGCAGCCCTTTTTGTGGATTGGGGTGACATTGGCCAACCTCCAATCATCTGGGACCTCCCCAGAGAGCCAGGACTGTTGGAAGATGATGGAGACTGGTTTGTCAAGCTCTTCTGCCAGCTCCCTCAGCACTCTGGGATGGATCCCGTCTGGTCCTATAGACTTGTTAGGATCCAGCTGGCTCAGTAAGTCAGTAACTATGTCCTCCTGGAATACAGGAGGACTATTCAGCTCCCTCTCCCTGTCTACCAGCTCCAGAGGCCAGTTGTCTTGAGGGCCAGCTGTCCTACTGGTGAAAACTGAGGCAAAGTAGGTGATAAGTACCTCAGCCTTCTCCTCATCTTCCTTAACTATATTTCCCTTCAAGTCCAACAGAGAATGGAGGTTTTCCTTGCCCCTCCTTTTGTTATTAATGTATTTATAAAAAGACTTTTTGTTATCCCTAACTGAAATAGCCAAATTTACTTCAAATTCCACTTTTCTTTCCCTAATTTTTTTCCTGCATGACCTAGCTCTATCTGTAAATTCTTCGTAAGTAGTCAGCCCTTTTTTCCATAGTCTGTAAACTTTCTTTTTATCCCTGATTTCTTGCAGAATCTCCCTATTTAACCAAGCTGGCTGTCTTCCCCTCCGGCTGGCCTTTCGGCACACTGGTATAGCCTGTTGCTTTGCACTCAAAATTTCCTTCTTAAAACATGTCCATCCCTCCTGGACCCCCTTGCCTTTAAGGGTTGTTTCCCAGGGTATGCTCTGAATCAGTTTTTTGAATAGGCCAAAATCTGCTCTCCGGAAGTCCAAAGTAGAGGTTTTAATGGTGACTCTCCTTACATCCCTGAGGACTGAAAATTCTATTATTTCATGGTCACTATGCCCCAGGCGGCCTCCAACCACTAAATCATCTACCAGCCCCTCTCTGTTTGGAAACAGTAGGTGTAGCGGGGCCTTACCCCTGGTAGGCCTATTTACCAGTTGATGAAGGAAATTGTCCTCTATACACTCCAGGAACCTCCTTGACTGCCTCTTCTCTGCAGTATGAAGCTCCCAGCAGATATCTGGCAGTTTAAAGTCACCCACAAGAACAAGGGCTGGAGATTTTGAGACATCTGCCAGCTGTTTGTAGAACAATTCATCTCCTTCATCATCCTGGTTGGGCGGTCTGTAAAAGACTCCCACAAGGGTGTCAGCCTTGTTGGCCTTGCCCCTGATTCTGGCCCACAGGCACTCAACCTTGTCACTGCTGACCTCAACTTCAACAAAGTCAAGAGACTCTCTAACATATAAAGCCACCTCTCCACCTCTCCTTCCCTGCCTGTCCTTTCTGAAGAGCTTGTAGCCCCCCATAGCAGCACTCCAGTCATGTGAGTTATCCCACCATGTTTCTGTGACAGCAACTATGTCATAGTTTTCCTGCTGCATTATGGCTTCCAGCTCCTCTTGTTTGTTTCCCATACTGCGTGCATTGGTGTACATGCACTTCAGCTGGGTCATTGATTTCATTCTCAACTCGGGTTCTATGCCCTTAGGCCTATCTCTGGAGAGCCCAGTTGCCGTCCCTTCCCCCTTCAAACCTAGTTTAAATCCCTCCTAACCAACCCTGCCAACTTATGGGCTACAGTTCTTTTGCCCTTCCTAGATAAATGAAGCCCATCTGCTTTGACGAGACTGGGCAACACGGAGTTTGCCCCATGATCAAGAAACCCAAAATTTTGACGATAGCACCATTCCCTAAGCCACCTGTTGGTAAGCTGGGCTTTCCTAAACCTCTCCTCATTCATCCCAGCTAGCACAGGAACCAAGGCAATTACTACCTGTGCTCCTGTCCCATGAAGAGATCGGGTCAGTGCCTTGAAATCTTTTTTAATTACTCTGGTACTCCTTTTATTAATGTCATCACTTCCAACCTGGACAACCAACAGTGGGTAATAGTCTGAGGGTTGGATAAGCTTAGGAAGACTTTTGGTAATATCCCTCACACTGGCTCCGGGAAGGCAGCAAACCTCCCTGTGGGACGGGTCTGGCCGACGTAAAGGGCCCTCAGTTCCCCTCAGAAAGGAATCACCGATTACAACAACACTTCTCTTTTTCCTCTTACCTGTAGTTGTAACCCGTCCGGTAGACTGGAGGAAACCAGAAGACCTTGTAGACAGATCCTCCTCCTGACTGTCCTCCAACAGACTGTCCGAGTCCAGGGCCATATACCTGATTTTAGGGGCACCCTGGCAGGTGAAAGGGGTCGAGAAGGGGTGTTTTTGCCTCTATGACCAAGCACCTGTTTCCATTCGTCCCCATCCCTATGGTCTGTTCTGTCTGCCTGATGGCAGGAGGGGCTGGGCTTCACCACCTCCTGCTGGGCTTCCTTAGGAGTGGAAAGGGTGTGAGTCCACCAGTCAATTTCCCTTCCACTCTCCCTTATGTTTCTGAGCCTATCCACCTCTTCCTTTAGCTCTGCCACGAGACCCAGCAAATCAATCACCTGCTCACATCATATGCAGGTGCTTCTCATACTGTCCTCTGGTAGTAGGTCCAGGCTCAAACAGTCTATGCAGCCGGAGGCCTGAGTGGCTGCATCCTTTTTAGAGGGTTCTGTCTGTATTGAGACCCCTCTACTGGTAACAGGAGCAACAGCTTTCATTTTTTTGGGAGGCCTGACTGCCTTGAGCTGTGGGGAAAGGTAGAAAAGAGAAACAAGCAAACAGCAAAAAAAAAAAAAAGAAAAAAAAGAAAAAAAAAAGGGCTGCTGAAATACCTAGGCTTATGCCCTGCCTGTTCGCCCTGCCTGTGCAAACTGCTGTGTTACGCCCTCACTGACGTGCCACGCCTCTGGTCGCCGCGCTCCAGGTTGCTTGCGCTCCCTAGAGATGTTTTTAAAGCCTTCTCACCCTCCTGCTAACGAGCAAGCCACGCCTCCAACTCCCCTCTGAGTCACCTGCTGATAGCTGAAGGAGCAGCAAACAAAGCCTGCCAGGGAATGACTACCAGTGAAGTAGGAAGGCTAGCTGTGTAATTGAGACCCATCCAATTTCCCACCACATACCTTATATCTGGTTTGAATCCCCAAATTATATGTAAATCTACATCTGAAGTGGGAGACCACACATGCAATTCCCCACCCCTCTACCTCTATATCCCTGTACCTTTGTTTGAAAAGTGGAAAGGAAAGCCAGTCTGTCAAGACTGGAAAGGAAGAACAATGTACTCTGACAGCTTTCCAGTATTGATCCTGTAGGAACCAAGGTTCTTGCATGGTCCATGGCACATACGTGGTACTCAGCATAAACAATTTTTCAGTAGCTAGGCAACCATCTGCAGACATTAATACTTGCTGAAGACAGAAAAATCAATGACTGTGAAGTGTTCCAGCATCACAAGAGCACAATATTTGAGCAATCGGACTCCACTTTAGTTTGTTAATGGAGCATCCAAAGTTACACAAACTAGCTCAGCGTGCAGTCCAGTTGCCATTTTGTGATGGCAAGTAGTGCAGAACATTACAGGCTGTGATGCAGATTTTCTTTTTCTCTCTTTTTGCTAGTGTAGAAGAAATGTCCTTTAAAATAAATGTATGTATCTGCCTCTGCCTGTCTGTTTGTGTATGTGAATGTTCATAGAAAATGATAATGTGTACCTTCACATAACCTTTACATGCTGTGAGATTTAATAGGATTTTCATGCTGGTCTTGTAATTGTATGCTCTTAAGTCTTGCTGTTTTTCTTTGGAAGGAAATGGCCCATGGCTTCAAGAACCCAAAGTTAATGTGCTGGGTTATCTCTTGACCATCCTACAGGTTAACTTGGGGACAGTTATCTGTGCATACCAAATTAATTCCTAGGACACCACAGCTAAACAACACAGATTCACTTGTGATGTATAATAACCTCAAGTTACAGGTCTCTAACATTCATTAAAAGGTTTCAGTAGGTACTGAAAGACAAAGAAATTCCTGCAGACTGGAAAATAGTCCCTCAGGTTAAGGGTTCAACTCGAGTTTTCATGGGAAATTAGATAAGTCTAAACAGAAGACGTAATTTACTGTAAACTAAAGTGCCATAGGAGTAGATGAGCTAATTTGCTTTCATAGCTCATATTTACATTGCTAAATCCAATACATAATCATGGAATCAAAAGCCTCTATATTTTGCTGAGACAATAAGGATTTTTTTATTAATAATTCTTAGTTTGAGGATACCTCTTTTTCACCAGATTACTAAAAAAAATTACTGCCTATTACATGTGGTAATAGTTTTGGGAAATGCTTTAGTAATTAGTGGAAGTTGCAGGACTTTTAAGCTACTTCCAGAATTGTTTGAAAAATTCAGTGTCCCAATAGCATTCCACTCCTGATACCTGATGCAACCACTGACAAAGACAGGATGGACAATTTAGCATAAAACTAGCTGAAGAAGCAGATGGGAAAGAGGTCAGAGAAAAAAAAAAGCAAAAACAAAACAAAAAAAATAACCAAACCAAAACTGCGAAGAAGTGCCAAGGTGGGAGGTGAATATAGTCTTTTTTGAAGGGTGAAAAATTATTGAATGGCATGTTTAGGAGCCTGAAAGTTAACTGAAGAGTCTGGGAAGTGACAAAGAAAAGAGGCAGCAAGAAAAAAAAACATTCACTAAGAAAAAGAAAGAACAGAAAAAAGGAAAAAAATATAGTTAGGAAAAAGTATTTCTTTGTCATTATTCTTTAATTATTATTGGCTGCTGACACTTTTGCTGCTTTAAACAAACTGGGCGTAGACATTTTTTTTTCCAGACAAAAGTAGCACCATTTTTTGTAGCTCACACTGACTTTCCTTTTTTTGACTGTTGACAAGAATCAGATAACATTTATCAGCTCTCTGAGAGGTTGATCCAGCACCACTTGAGTCAATAGAAGTTTTTCTAGTGACCTCAATAGGCTGAAGCTCAAGCAGTGAATGAAATGTCTTCTGTGTGTGTGCCAATAATAACAAATTCATCCCATACTCTAGAAGTGCATCTAAGCCGATATTCTTACCCTCCCCAAAACACAAAGTGAGGTGAAGGAGATTATAAGCACACAGCTGCAGCTGTGAGATTTTAATGGATCTCATGTCAGAAGATAACATAAAACTATTATGATGTTGCAGCATACATCATTTGTTACTAAAGAAAACACAACATCACTGCTTACACTTTCATAAAATCCTGTAAATAATAATGCTAACTGTGAGATTCATGCCTGTCCATTTTAGGGTATTAGATTTGCCATCTTAGGAACAAGAGAAAGAAAACATAATCAACAGGTAAACGTTTATTAAGTGGGAAACAGGAGCCAAGTGCAACAGGCTCTTCTGAGGTAAATGCAGTCTGACGTTGCCAAATTTAAAGAAGACAGTTAGAAAGATGCATTAATATTGGCTAGTTCCTTAAACTGGTAACTCTGTGTTAATTTGTGCAAACCTGCATGGTCATTGATTGTGTTCTTCAGTTTTGTACATGATCATTATATTTCAGATGGAAAACAAAACCTTTTGTTCTTTGAATTTTAGAATATCCCTGTATACAGGTAAAGAATTGTTCCTGTTTTTTATTCATACAATTTTGATTCTGTCTTACTTTTGCCAGGGCTATAGTATTTTCATTTTATGTAATTTTATATTTAAATTTAAGCCATATATAAAGACTTAGAGAATCCACTCTGATGTTATTTGAATATTAAAGTCTCAATTCAAACCAAAATATTTTCTAATAAAAAGTATCACATTGTGATAACCTTTATGAGCATATACACAAATTATGTGTTGGATTCTTCACAAACATAGTCAACTACATAAATTACTTGATGATTGTTCATGATGCTGACAATATTATTAATAGATGCTAATGCATTGCACAATGTGTCTCTCTAGTGACCAAGCATAAGGTAATAAAAGCCTACTACTTATTTCAGAGATGAGATATCTGTTTTAGCTAAGAGGAGTAAACTGTTAATGCTGAAGGCCTTAGATTGTCATTAAGTATTTAATAGATTATCCTGATCTGCAGACTAGGATTTAATCTAATGCTTTATCTTGGACCCCTTTGTAATCTCAGTTTAAACATGTATAATGCAGTTTGAAGTCTATTTATGAACTTTAGACTGGCCATATATGAAATGCTGGGCAATGCAGCTGAAAAACTGCTAACATATCATGACTTTAGTCTTCCTAGATGCTACTCTGTTTTACAGTTTTTAGTAAGACTTTCAAATATGAACTTCCTCAGTAGTTGAAGGCTGCAGACAGAGGCCCAGGGGACACATTGGAGGGGTGAATATCACTCACTGCTTTCTGTACATTAGTATACAACAGACTGAAAGCTTATTATCCTTTTTCTCTTTATTGTTAACTTTCTCCACAGAATCTTTCATACAGGATTCTGTTTAAACAATGTGTCAGGGGACAAACCTGCAGAAATTGTATACAAAGGATAAAGAGTTCATGAACTAGCCTTGAGTTGCTTTAAAAGTTCATATACAAATTTTAAAACTCTGGCCAATGATAATCTGAGCAGGGCAATAGATCACATAAGGGGATGTGACTTCACAGATAGTGATACAACATGTAAGATGTGAAAAATAAAAGAAAAATAAAAGTTATTGAAGGCAGTATGGTCATACGCAAGCATATGATCATCTACACATAAACACATATATTTTCAGGCACAACAGACATTGTTTTGTCAGAAGACTACAGACATTTTACTTCTGCCCTAACCACTTTTGTGTACAGCAGTCAGATCAAAGCATCAAAATGTCATGCACTTCATGCCTGAAGACTCAAACATGTTTTTCTCTGCTGAGGGTAAACAGGCCAAGGAAGACGATATGCTAGTTAGCTTGGAAAAAAAAAAAAAGAAAAAAAGAAAAAAGAAAAAAGCCTTCTTTGTACACAGAACCATTGAACTGACACTGCAGTAATTAAAGAAGACAGGACTACAAAGCATATTCTTGGACTACACCAGTTTAACTCCTGACTCAGCCTAAGTTCTTGCATGTTAGGAAAGTTTTGTATGAAAGGTCAGAGTTTGCTTTTTGTTAGTCATTTACTTTAATCTGCTGCTTATGATTATCTGTCCATGATTGTTTTAGAAGCTCAAAACATACAGGGATTTTCGTGTCCTTTGTTTTGCTGTACTTTTCCCACCCTTCTGATGGTAGACAGAGAGGTGTTATTTGTTCTAGAATTTCTTACCAAAGAAAGACATTCTTATTTAGCCTGTGCTTTATTCTTAAAATGGTACTGAGGGGGAAAGTAATGTGAAGATAAATCTACTTTTAAAAAAGAAAAATTAATGTAAGAAAATCTAGTGTCTGCACAGTTGCTACAGCAGGAACACAGGAATGCACGGGCTCAAAAATATTCATATCAAAGAATCGGTATTTTGCTTCCATTTCCACCATGTCAGTGACTGCCATTCAGACAGACCTTGACAGGCTTGAGAGGTGAGCCCATGCAAACTTCATGAAGTTCAGACAAGCAAAGGCCAAGATCCTACACCTGGATTGCGACAGTCCCAGGTTGGGTGGAGAGTTGACTGAGACCAGCCTTGCAGAGAAAGACTTGGGGGTGATGGTTGATGAAAAACTTGACATGGGCCAGTGGAGTGTGTGCCCACAACCCAGGAAGCCAAAATGAATCCGGGCTGCATCAAATGGAGTGTGGGCAGCAGTGTGAAGGAGGTGGTTCTACCCCTCTACTCTGCTCTTGAGAGACCCCATCTGGAATACTGGATTCAATTCTGGTGCCCCCAGCACAAAAAGAACACGGAACTATTGGAGCAAGTCCACAGGAGGCCGCAGAGTTGATGAGGATTGAAGCATATCCCCTTCAAAGACAGGCTGAGAAAGTCATGGCTGTTCAGCCTGGAGCAACCTTCCAGTATCTGAAGGGGTCTACAGGGAAGCTGGAGAGGGCCTCTTCATCAGGAGCATTAGATCCAGGACAAAGTGTAATGGATAAAAATTGAAAGAGGGAAAATTTATCTTAGATATTATGAAGAAATTCTTCACTGTGAGAGTGGTGAGATACTGGAACAGGTTACCCAGGGAGGTTGTGGATGTCCCAACCCATTCATTGTTCAAGGCCAGATTGGATAAGACCTAGAGCAACCTGGTCTAGTGAAAGGTGTCCCTGCACATGGAAGGGGTTGGGACTAGAGGATCTTTAAAGTATCTTCCAATCCTTAACATTCTATGATTTTATGATTGTATTCACACTAGAGAGAGATGTCTCTAGGGCTGTAAACTAAAAAACTTGACTGATTGCTGACATATTCTGCACAGAAAAAAGAATTAAGAAAGGAGTCTGATACTAAAATCAACAAGTTGAAAAAATAATCAAAATCCTGCTGAAAGAAGTGCTTATAACTCCAGAAGTAAGCAGAGTCCTTGATCTTTGCTCTTTCATGAACATAAACATATTTACTTTTACCATAGTAAATCATTTGTAATACAGATGTGAGTTGAGCTGTCTTGTTGGATGAAGTTTTAGGCTTTCAATAGAAAAAAATCCAGTCCAATTTTGAGGTCTTAAAGATCCTTAAAGCAATTGAGTTTTATGGTTTTTATCCATGCTCCCTAGTTGATAGAATACTGTATCTCAAAGCTTCATACATAATCGACAAAAAAATTTCTGTCAAGCTCAATTCTGCAGACTGAATTATCTCTCTCTCAAAAAGAAAAGACAATCCCTATAGATCAGGTTTAAATCATGGGTAGGATAGAGATATTCTCAACCTCCCTGCCATCTCTAGTAAGCCCAAGGATAAATATAAGACCTCAATGTCCAGTGCTTTTATAACACTGAGAATTTTGCTCTATTCTTTAAGAAGAAGTCAATCCACTTCAAAATAATGTTGGAAAATGTGCAGCAAAGGCCTTGGGTTTATAAAAGGGGTATGCTAGGGAATCCAAAAGTTTGCAAAAATGATAAAAATACTTTTGATAGTGTAATAACATTACTTAAACTGGAATAAATCTTGTTGAACCTGAAAGTAACTGGTTCACTCTGGGGCAGGGCAATCTCTATCCCCGGCAAAAGCACAGGGCAAGCTTCTTGCTCCTGCACAGTTTCCTCTCTGTCACAACCAGTTTAATTCACACAGCTGTATATATTCACCTAATGTAGGTAGTTAGCACATTTTATTTTGTAGCCAACATCAAAGGAAAGATTGCATTTCATGCAGCAAACATACATCCATGATTTACTGAAGCCATGTGACATTTCATGACAGAGAGGAGGGCACTGTGCTGGCCAAGACAAAATGTTGGCACCCTGTTCCCTCAGGTTGAAGGATGCCTGTGTCTCCATTAGGTCACAGCAAATAATCAGGTTGACATACCATGGACCTAGGAATGGAAAAACCCTTGGGACCATTGCTTACCATGCCTAACAGGTACACTCGGTATGTCCCTTCTATATACGCATACATGAGCACAAATGTTCCCACCTAGTGTCTCAAATCTCTACAAAAAGGTAATAGGATGATCATTAAGCATGTTCAAACACATCATCTGTTGTCAAACATTATTTATCTGTGGCATTAACTTCCTATCTAGCACACCAGTTTATCATCTGTTCCCTTTAATACATGATAATTTAAAATAATTTATTATTTGTATTCAAGGCAGTGAAATTACAGAATGGTATTTTTAGAATTCAATATAATGGAAGGAAAGTTCAGAATTAATTAGAATTGCAATGTAAGATATGGGAAACAGCTATGCAGTGAGGTAAAAAAAACTAAACAAACCAACAAAATGAGTGGTGATCCAAGAAATAGGAGGACAGCTGTTAATGGGAACATGGCAAAGAGAAATCTGAAAAAAAAGTCTTAAAAATCTGCAGTGGTTTTTAGTTAGGTCTCAAATTGGTAGGCTCAGAGAAGCTACGTGGATTGAGAGAGACAGCTATCACCTGACTGAGTAACCAAGGAGTTATTTCATACCAGATAATGCAAACCTAAGATATGAGTGCAGGAGTAGGAAGTGCTTTGTCTCAGTTCCATCATGGCTCAAGTACAGAGAAGACGTGTTGCAGTTGTTCTGCTCTGTTGGGCCTTGCTCCTACTGCCCCTACATGTATTTTGTTTTAGTTTCCGGGAAGTAAGAACATTTTGTTGTTACTCTTTCTGTTCTTTGCTGGGTGTCTTTTGGGGTGCTTATAAAACTACAGTGGTAAAATCTGTTTCCACTGAGGAGTGGGGAAGTTATTTTTTGTTATTCCTAGTTTGTGTAAGTGTATGTTATATTGTAGTTTTACTCCTTCTTTTCTGTATAGATATATGTAGCTAGTTTAAGTATAAACCTAGTTTGAGAGCTTTTTTCCCTTTCTCCCTTTTCTCGGTGAGGGCAGAGGCTCTAACCATCTGTTTTGGGGGTTGGCATTTTGCCAGCTCAACTCAACACAAAATCTATATGTAAATTCATCATAGAAATTTTTGAAATCCTAAAATCTTTAAGAGGAATTGTAGCATCAGTATAAGCTTTAAGAATTTCACAGATGAACATTTTTCCAGATCACTAAAGCCATACACTTATGGAGGGAACAGAAAGAGAACAAAGAAAACAGAAAGAACAGCAAAGGTACCAAGCAGAACAAATGTCAGAAGTAAACACAGAGAAAACAAACAAACAAAAAATCCCCCTGAATGACAGTGAAGGTCAATAAGTTTCTTTTTGAAGAGAAACTTGAAAGAGAAATAAATATTGAGACATAGGTGAGCACAAACTTGTACATTAAAGAAATTGTATTCTATTAAAAGAACTGCATTAAAATTTATTAAATGAAATAATTCTGTCCCCATTAGACTAACAAGAAGGAAGAAACATAATATGAAAGAGTCACCTGATTAAAGAATTGGCATAGCCAGAAGGAAAGAAAGTCAATAGGTTTATGCCCCATAAAAAAACTTGTTCTTATGTTTGGCTTCAAAATAACCTAAAAAATTACATAAAAATGACATGGCCTTCTGAACATTTCACTTACAGTCTCTATGGGAGTGAAATATTGTTGCTAGTGATAAGAGCATAGCCAGAGAATCTAATGTGATGGAAATATGGTGCTTGAGTATACAAATTTATTATCTTAAATCCATTAAGCAATATTAACATTTCTCAAATTTCGTGACTGTTAAAAGAACTAAGGACAACTTGAAATACTACTTTAGGTGTTCATTTTTTTGACAGAGCAGTTGTTTTTTTCATTGTGGTTCCTCAGCTGAAGATCAGTTACGGCAGCATTAATTTTATTCTACCCTTTTTGGCACTACAGAAGCACTGACAGGGGAAGAGGAATCAACATGACTTTCAACTATCTTTCTGTGTGTTCTCTTTTTCTGCTGGCATGAGTTCAATAATTTCGAATAGGTGTAGGGACTTGATATCACAGTAGTAAATGACAGCACAATATAATAGCTCTGTGCAGACTCTATGTAACTACTGGTAGCCATCAGAGGTGAGGAGGCTACCTCCGTGCTTTAATGTTGCAATCACCCAGGAAGAAAATAAGCACTGCATTCCTCAGGTAGCATACTCTCCAAAGTCCACATCTGTCTATTAAAATCTCCAAAACTGTCCAAATGGGCTAGATTCAGAGTCACAATCTGTCAAAGGGCAGGATAGAGCTGTTTTGCCTCTGCTGGAGCCATTATGGAGGAACAATTTCTTTCAGAGTATTCAAAGCACATGGAAAGCAGAGGAAAAGCAATGCACAATTCATCCCTCTTCTTGGATATTCCCCTAGGAGGCACATCATTAAGAAAAATTCTAAAGAGCAAAGAAGGGTTACAGTGCTCTGATTTCTCCTCCCCTTTCCCTAATTATCACCAATGTCCTCTTCCTAAAAAGGACAGAGCAAGTGAATTGTCTACAGACTCCATAAACACAAGGTGTCCTGGGAGAAGTAGACAGGCTAACCAGGCTGAATCTTTGTAATTGTCATGGATGTTAAAAACTCTTGCTTGAATTTTCCCTATTACCACTGTGGAATGGAGAAGGGAAGGGTTGGTTCCCTGCCTACTGCAGCTGGGTCCCTGAGGGGATACCCTGCAACCAAGCTAAACAAAAGGCTAGCTAAGAGCCTCTTAAATGCCAGCCTAATGGCTTGGGAAAGCATTGTATGGGGAGGTCTGAATTTGGTGCGGATGGTTTTGGGTTTATTCCTAGTCATGTTACTTTTCCTTGGCTCGGAAAGTGATCAGAGGGAGGTTTCCCCGCACACAGTTTCACAGCTGCCCCCTTGCCACTGGTTCCATCTGCTTGGGTGCCAAGCCGCTGCCTTGCTGGACCCACAGCAGCACTGGAAGGGAGCCCTGGTTCGCCCCGCACTCCGCCCATGCTGTGATCCCAGAGGAAGGCCACGACTGCCTGGATTTCCTCTGGACCCATCGCGGGGCCAGCACCATGTGCAGAGTCATTTCTAACCCTCCAGTGCCTTCGGAAAAAAAGACGGTGAAAGGTTCTTGCACTGTTTATGGGAAAAGTCCCAGCCCACCTCTGCCGTCTCCATTTCCACATGAGCTTGGGAGTCGGCATCACTTCCTAGGCTGTGCCTTTGCCTCGCTGGAGCCCAACAGTCACTGCAGCCTCTCCCTCCCTGTCCCAGCAGCGCCCCTGAGGTTCGTGGCTTTAAGTGCACAGATACACAAAGCGAGACTTCAGCGCTTGAAAGTTTTGGTTACAGTGTTGTTGCTTATTCTGTTTCTTTTTGTTCGGTGTATTTGTAGTAAACAACTGTTCCCCTATTTTCTACATTTTTGCCTAAAGCCTCTTAATTTTAAAGATTTTGGTGGCTTAAGGAGAGGGAGGTCCTCTTTCTAGTCCAGGAAGATTCCTTGCTTTTTTTTTTTTTTTTAACTGAGACACTAATAACTTATGGCTTTGGATTTTGCATTGACTCTCATTCATCTGCATTGGAAAGCAACAGACTCTGTATATTAGCAAGAAAAGGACTGTACAGATATACCTTTCTTTCTCATTGTTTGATGGCTTATAGCAACCGTTCACTGGAATAACTACATTTTTGAAACAATATAAGACTAAAAAAAAAAAACAAACCAAAAACCCCTTAAAAAATGTAATGTACTGAATTCACTGAGTGTTCCTGAATAACAGATTTCCTGGTTGGGTACTCCCAAACATGCAAAATTATTAGCTAATTTTTAACAGTAAAATAAACCTTAACCTCTCTTCTGTGCCCCTGTGACATTAACATTTCCTTTCAGTTTTCTCTTGTTCCCTTCTTGATCATTGCTGAAGTTAACTCCATTGAACTTCATTTTGAATCTAAAATGAAAGGGTTTTCCTAAGGGAGTTGAACTGTTGTAATTACAATATCAAGCTCAGAGAGTTTAATTATAGTTTAGTGTTAAAGAAAGAAAAGTCCACTTCAGTTGTGGTAGATTTCATGTGTATCTGTTTCAGCATAGAGGCAAAAATGCAATTGGTATGATACGCAGCCCACACTCGCTTCTTCCTTCTACTTCATTTAGAGCACATATTGCTGGCTGCGTTTCTGCTGAGAGTGGCATGAGTTTTCCACTGTTGCTTCAATAACGTGAAGCAACTTGCTTTTCACAGGCCAAGCCATTCTCATCCTCAACTGCTGCTTATGTGCTTCTGTAACTTGAAACGTTCTTGAAGGAAGAGTTGAAATCTGAAGATTTATCACATGGAAGTGCTTTTTTGGATGATCATCTTGATGAAATATCTTGTGGGAAAGACTCCAAATGAATAATTATGGTTTTTTTTTACTTGATTAGTGCTAGTGTGCTAAATCTACAGTTTAAATTACTTACAATTTAACCTTTATCCAAGTTTTAATGCATTATTATACTTATCTGTATAAATAAATAAGGTTTAAGCTTGACACCAATGAAAACTCTTCATGATTTCAACAAATGTATCTCTGAGCTTTTAAAAGATTTTTCCAAATCCTGACTTTTTGTTCCAGTTCATAATCAAAATCCATTTTGAAATACTGAAAATGAAGCTATGGAAAGACTGAACAACAACAACAGTTAAATGGATGTACTACACTGACAGTTACTTTTTGCTATTTCTAGTTTTCTTCCTGAACATTTATCAAGTGCCTGACCAGCTGTAATAAGCAGTGGCATAAAGATCTCTAAGTGTTCAGAATTTCAATGGTGTTATGTGAGGAACAAAAGTCACAAATTTAGTTTTTTCCTTCAAGAGATCTACTTTACCCCAGGATATATTAAAGGAGTAAGCATATTATAAGTGTTCTGTTTGTTTCAGTTAGACTAGAAATAGTAGAAACAGTAGAAATACTGGGATATCTGGTTGGATACTGAGATATAAAATGATCATATTTTTATTAACTGCTGGAGGACATTTGAACTGTTTTACCTAAACCAGTTTTTCTTTTACTTCTGTTCTAAATTTCAGGAGACTCAGAACTTTTAAAAAATTTAGAAGACTTCTTCACAATGCAATTTAACAAAATTATAAAGAAAAAGAATGGTAACACTAAACATTTCCTCAGTCTAAATTAGCACAAAGCACTAAATTAATACAAGCCTTAATGATGTCTGACTTGTATTGCATTATTACACCTGAAACTAGAGAGAAGTATTGCAAAGTAAATGTACAGTATTTAGGCTTATTGTTTTGCTCTCTTTTGACTCTGTTTCCAAAAAATCTCAGGAATGGATATCAACAGATGATTACTTAAAGACCTAGTTGCTTTGAACTCCTGAAAATATGGCACAGTGGGGAATCATGCCCTATGTTTGGCACTTTTTGGGGTTTTTTTTTGTTATTGTTCTTTATTTTCTGCCTGTGTTTTATGCTTTGCTTATAAGTTACACTTCTGAGGAAAACGAAACCAGCCACCTCAGGATTCCTTCTGACAGGACAGGACAAGATTTATAGCTAAAACAAAATGCACATATTGGTTCCAGATAGTAACTGGGTCTCCAACCCTGCTATTGCCATACCAACGAGGCATACAGGCAGCTTCCTCATGGAATACTCTCTGCCTGCACAAGCTGAGCTCATGCAAAACCACAGGCTTCTACACTGTGCCTTCAGATGGGGCTTAAGAAGCAAAGACAGGTTATCTCGCAAAAGGCACAGCTCCTGATAGCACAGGCTTTGCTCAAAGGAACAAACACATACTTGTTCATGTTGCCCTTTCCCTGGGTTGAGATAAAAAGGCTTTTCTAGTGTTAAAACTGTCCACAGGGTAAGATCAAATGAAAAGCAGTCAAAAGGAGAGGGACTTGTATTTTAATAACAGCCTCCAGTAAAAGAAAGGAAAAAAGACTGCACGTCTCCAAAACCTCAATGTGTTTTGCCATTAAATATAATCATCTGAAATTTGACGTTCATATCCAAAGTTCGTTGTCAGACAACACTGATTTTCTCCTTTTCGGAGTTTGCGTACCAGGAGCAGGTTCGTGGCGGCGGCAGCTCCGGGGCTTTGCCGGGGCGGCCCCTGTGTGGAGCATCCAGGGCGGCCCCACCCGGACACAGCCGTTCCCAGCGCTGACAGCGGCCCCAGCTGAGGGCACGGTTGAGCCCCTCAGCCACGGGTGGGCGGGCGAGAGCCCCGGGGAAAGCCTGGGCAAGGCAGGGCAAAGCGCCGCCCGGCAGCCAGGGCTGAGCGAGGGTAACGGGGGGAGAGACAGCCCTGCGAGTTGGGAACATGGGAAAAGAGGGAAGGGAGAAGTTTCTCACTATCCAAAGTATTTCAATTGGCAAAAAATTAAATTAGTTTTCCCCAAGTCAAGAGCTGGAGGATCGGTCAGGTGGCCCGATTCAGACATTCACATCCCTTCTCAGTTTCCCTGTTTCTGACTGTTGGATTTACTGCTAAGTAGTTGAGACAAAATGAGGCATTAATGCTATGTATTTAGGCTGCCTGAGGACAGGAAAGGTTCATTCCTTTAAAGTACAAAAACTAGAGTTGCTTCCATGTCCTGTCAGAATTTTATTTGATTTGTGCCACATTCTATTGAAATTAAGAATTCCTCAGACAATATTTTTTCAGCTCAGGTACAGCTCACACTGCCCTAGTTTTTGCTGATGTCAGTCTCTTTCCTTTGCTTACATGTATGAGGTTATTCAGTTTTGGAAGGATTAAATCCAATCATAATATGAACTAGTCAAGTGGCTGGTACGGCTAAAAGTAGGTTTGTATGGCCTGCCTGCAGACATCTCAGGATCCAAATAAAATAAGGATAAATTTTACTTTTAATGAATGAATAACCAGGCACTGTTCATGATTATTCATTATTGATATTACAGGTCCATATATAGGTCCTAGATAATAAGTGAGTTTCATTATGCAATATAACTACACCTGTCATGAGACACTCCTTCCCCTAAGCCTTACAGTTCAAATGGAAAGGGAGATAAAGGCTAAGAAAAAAAAGAAAATAAAAAACCCCAACATTCAGAGATGAAAGTAGCTACATAAGACCATGCTCCAAGGTCAATGGTAGGAGAAGCAGCTTTTTCAAGTCTGAGCCATGTGATATTCACACTGAGCCCAAATGTCTTTTGCCCATTTGAACACAAGTGGGAACAGAGATCCCTTCCTGCCTCAACCATTAGTTGTATTCTGACCCAGCAAACTCAAATGCTTCCAAATGTCCCCACAGTTTCTTCTGTTTACTCCCACTTCCTCTACTAACTCCGCATCATTCTGCTGCTGATGGATTTTCCCAGTAAGAAAGTATTATCTTTCCCATAAAACAAGACAGGCAAAATAACCACATTACAACATAAATGGAAAATAATGCAAGTGCTTCAGGTGCTCCAATTTCTACCTTTCTCTCCTTACTCTCTCTAGGTAGGGACAGTGAGAAACTGGCACAGAGGACAAGAAGTGTATCCTTGTGTGTCACATTCCTCTTTGCTTGTATATCCATCTAGCCTGATCTCAAACAAGGCCATTTTAAGCTATTGAGGAAACTACTGTGAAATTGTACATTGAATCTGTTACCATGTAGTCAGAGTTTTGCCACTGACATTCCTGGAAACTGTATCTAGTGTGGAAAAGGATGATATAGTACATAATGTTTTGAACAGCTTCTAACCAGATACTTTGCAATTTAATAAAGTGCCTGTGCAATATTTCTAAGTTGATGAGAGCAAACCCTGTTAGGATTGAATTTTTAATTAAAATTGTTACTGCCTCTTTCCCCTTTTGGTGTCAAATAGATCATTTACATATTCAAAATAATTTCCCTTAATATCTAAATAAATGTTCTGCTTAATGAAGGCATTTAAGCAACTTTTTAATGAAAAAGTGAAATATAATATATAGGACTGAGACTAATTTTCTTGAATTTTAACACACATGTGGAACATGTTATGAACTAAGAAAAATATTTTTAACCTGATAGGCTGTAAATTACAACCTTTGGTGTATATCCAATTTTTAATTAATTTTCTTAGTCATTCTCCATAATCCTAATAGCCGCCTGAAAATAACTGTAGATGAGGGGGGATAATATATTTCTGAGATGTTTAACAAAAGCCTCATAGCCAATGGTAATAAATAATTAAAAAAAAGTATTTCAATGGTGAACTCAATAGAAAGCCTGTTCAGGATGTACTTTTACCTAAAGCAAGCACCTTTATTTTCCCTCCATGAATATAGTTAGAGATTTATTTTTCTTGACATCCTAAAATAAAACAATAAAGAAATATACATTCTTCCATTGCATTTCATGTTAAAAAAGGTTATGCTTAAGAAATATCACTGCAGTTACTAAAGAAAGAATAAATTATCCACCCAAACAGGCACATTAAACCATAAGAGTGGCTTAGGTGTTTTTAATGACTTACACACCAAACCACAATTAGAGATAACTCCAAGTCTTTCTTTTTCTGCTCAGAAACTCTACCTCTATCATAGCCTACTTAAGTTCTAAAGAGTCATACTAAATAACTGCCTGATTTCTGAAGAAATACAGTAGTTTTTCCTGTGGTTTTTTTGTTTTGTTGTTTTTTAAATTTATTTTTTTTTAATCTCCTCACTGGCTGATGTCATGTCTTCATTGGACTGAATGTTTTTAATAGCTTTTTCTGTCTAATTACATTTTACAAATACTTTATTTTCAGAATTTTATTGTAAACTGATGTTATTGATTATTACAAAAATAGCTTTTGGAAGAATACAGAGGACTTTTTTCCCACCAAAGGATGCATAGCAGATAAACATTTCTAAGAAACAGCATTGTAGATTAGTTCCATGCATAGTGTAACTTAATGTGATACATGCCTTCAAATGATGTTATTTTAGCGATCCAGAGCTTTCTAGCTGGAGTTCACAACCTGTGCATTTCACCCAGCTTTTCAGGTTCACTTCACACAAATATCATGATTCCAAATGAACTGCAGTGCAAACAAGTTCCACTTCATCTTGATTAGTGCAATATCATCTAGGGACCAATTAAATTGACCTTTATGTGCTAAGACTAAGGCCAGAGTTTCCCTTTCCTTTGACTGTAAGATAAAGATGTGAGTGGTTAAGAATCTCATTGCCATAAAAACGTACCCTTTGGGCATACATAGGAACTGTATGCATAAGAAATGCAGTTATCAAGAACATCCAAGTTTCTTAAAAGAGCCAAGAATTTTGTTGAATTTTCATATGTCTTCATGTATTAAGATGTGAAAGGTGGAGTTTGTTATCTAAACATCTTAAGCAAAGGGAGCTATTCAGTTACTTACCCTGGGGTCAGGAGCAAAGCAGTTTGCTCAGTCCACCTCCAAGTACTAACAAAATGCCACAAGTGCCTGAGCAAAGTTGTCCCTGTCTTTACTTTAAAAGACAATACTAGCTCTGGGCCAACCTGGCTTTTGCATTAAAGTAGTCTTTGCTGAAAGTCACCTGCAGGATGGTTTGGGTCCTTATGTTTCTCAGCAGTCAATTGGGCAAAACTGACTGGTTATGATTTTTAAAGAATAAAACACACTGTGGATAATATTTTACATTCTGAGGATGTTTAAGAAAGGTTAGAGAAATGATCTTCAGTGTTAAATACTTTTTTATTGAGTGCCCAGAACTACAAAACAAATGTTGAAAGAATCAGTAAATGACAAGCAGAACAAAAACCAAACATGGTTTTAGCACATGTAGGTTGTGACATTTATCTGATATCTTTCTTTGAAAAAAAATCAAGGACATTTCTTTGATAAGGGTTTGTGAGATTAGGAAAATCTATTTAACTTAGGAAGGGAACAAACTAAATGAGAGACAACAATACCTCACATTAAAAAAGTGGCATATCTGTTTCAAAGACACTTACAAACAAACTTTCTAAAGGGTTGGTCTTAGATTCTGAGTTAAACATTTCCATTGAGGACCCTGGCACTAAATTCAGCCCAATCATTCTGTTGATTAGGTAATGTAGAGGTACTGTCAGCGCAGGAAAAGATCAGGATCTTATTCTGAAAAAATAATAAAGAAGACCTTGAGGACTAAAACAAGGAAATGGCATGAGATTTCATAGTGAAGTGCAAGATCATGCATTTGAGGATTAATAACAAAAATTTTCTCCTTCTTATGGAAAGTCATTAGTTGGAAATGTCAGAGGAAGAGCAAGATCTAGGTGTATTAGTCAATTATAAGATTACTATGAACCATCTCTGTGAAGTAGCCATGAAAATGTCAAAAGCAATCCTAGGATTTTTCAGGCAAAGTATTTCACAAAGAAATATGGAAGTATTAATGTCATTGGAGCAGGCACTCCTAATATATCACCTGGAATGCTGCATATAATACAGGTCCATCATGTTCAAGGAAGATGTATTGAATGTCAGGTATATTTCTGCTGAATGTTAAACCTGAGCTCACTGCTAGCAATCCTACCTACCACTAGCTATCAAGTCCTCAGTCAGGGAGCACTGATTTGAGCTCTGAGGTTGAATTAGTTATTCCCAGCATCCTTCTCCTCTTTTCCCCTTATAGAGATGATCTAATACGAGGGTAGTTAACCGCAGTCATTGTAAAATGCTGCATAAGCACAACCTGAAATGGGAGCAGAGAAGAGCCACACTGATGACCACAGGAGTAGAGAGCCTCTCTTACAAGAGCAGACTAAAAGACCCTGGATCAATTAACTAAGAAAATCAGTTCGTTCGTTCATTCATTCATTCATTCATTCATTCATTCATTCATTCATTCATTCATTCATCATAATAACATTAATATATTTGGAGCAGAAAATAGAATAAAATTCAGTATCACAGGGGGTGGGAGGTAAGCATGTATTAATTCTGAAAGTGGCCTTCCTTGCAGAATTTGAGATTTCTGTTTTCAAACACCTCTTTGCATATATGTTGCCCCCTTTCCCATGCCGTCACACACACAGTATTAGTGCACAGACAAGGCTGCCTTGTAATTTTAAATTTTGGCATTTATAAAGCTTTCAGTTGTGCATTTGACTCATATGATAAGAGCTGTATTTTCCAGCTCAGGTTAGCAATATCACACTGCATAACAGCTGGCATTAAAATGTCACCATTGTTTTCTTTATTTAGTGTCTTCTTCCAGTTTTTAGTTTACTCAAACATCCACACAAAGTAGGTAAATGTGACTTTAAAATATTAAACTCATTTTAGATTTTATCTTTGCACATACTATTTCAAAGCAATAACAGCTTCCCCATGGAAAGAATTTACAGTATGAAAGTATAACATTACATTAACTTAAAATATTTGACTTCTGGAAAAATATCTACCAACCAAAACATTTGCCACAGCTGGAGAGGTCAGTGATGCCTGGGATGTTCAGGTAAAAGGCTAATCTTCACCACAACATAGACATGGCCAAAATGAAATATCTGGGACTTGTGTTAATGTATTTCAGGAAGAATTTAAGTGAAATTATGTAGTATTTACTGACAGGAGCTGTTAAATTTGAATAATTTGCAGTACCTTAAATGAAAGTTACAGTCTGCAAGTGATATTCTTGAGACTTGTGCTGCTTTAGTATCTATGTGGCACTAATTAATATCTCAAGACTTTGTTCTTGAATTTGCACAAGGCATTAAAAAAAACCTTGGATTAACTGTTTCAGAAGCACTTTTTTATTACTTCCACAGTCCTAGCCTGGAATTTCGAAGAACCTTCTTCAGGCTTGGAGATAGTCTTGATGGAGACCAATGTAATAGCTGACACTCATGGGTCCTTATGGCTCAACACCTGGAAGCCTAGAAGAACCATTTTTCAAAAGAATTAAATAGCCACATTCTCCATATGCTTTACTTCAATGAGAATGGACTAGGAGGACCAGATAATTTTGAACTGGAAATTGATGGTGTTTTCTATGTGGCCTCTAGACTTCCTGAGGAAAATGAAGTTCACTCCCTTTTACAGGCCCCAAACAAATTTCTGTTCTTAAGTATGGTTGGTGTTACAGCAAATTACAGCACAAGAGCATTAAGAAGTAGTAATCACAACTATAATTTGCAATATATTTTCATGGTAGACAGACTAAATATCCAGAATAATAGAGTTTCACAAAAGTTGAGGGAAGAATAGGGTGAAAAAGAAACAAAATCCTCTGAAACAGAAGGGTTCTGCAGACAGCCTCACCTTTAGTCCTTTACACTTGGTGAGCATTCTTGCAGTTCCTCGAGTTGGACATATATATAGGTTATAAGTGTACACACAAGGAGAGGTTGCCTCACCACCACACTTGGAAATTTAGCTGGGTCATCTGTCACTGACATTGCTATTAACAGGCCTAGGGGAAAAAAAAACAACCCTGATTATGCACCTAAGAACTATTTTAATTGCACAATTGCTTTCTTCACTAGTGCAGCTGCACAATTACCAAAAATCCCTTCCATTAATGACTTACGCCAAAGCATTTAGAAATAGTATTTTCCATATTCCATTACTAGTCACTGTTTAATAAAATCTTCTCTGATTTACTTCAGTAAATCATCCTGTGAACCTTCAAACCTCTTCTACTATTACTACTCCATTTTCCAACTGCTGACTTTAGCTTTACTGGTGATATTAAAGAGAAAAAGGTAATAAGCTGTCTAATAGTAGAGTGAAGTTAGATTATTTTCTGTTCAAATTCAAGAAGTATTGAGAGCTTTAATAAACAGTTTCCACTGAGTAATTAGGTTTAGAATTTGCGATGAAATATTAGATGAAAGGGGATAGGAATGCTTTCAATAGTTTAGTTTGTTCCATCGTGAGAGAACAGAAGATTATGCAGAATCTTCACGAATGTACTTCATGCAGGCTAGTGGGTTTTTTGTACATAATCTCTGCTTCAATCTAAAGAATTAAACAGTAAGAAATTTTCAACTATTTGTGTTTTCAGTATCTTGTTTAAATTTATATAGCATCTTTGTGTCATTAAATGATAGGCACTGCCTGAGGTTAAACGATTGCATTTTATGATATGGCTCTGTTTTAAAATACCTAGTGGGATTTTGGCTGAACAAAATGTGCATGAAAAATAGTATTCTGATTCCGTTACCTAATCACACTGAATGTAATTTTTTACTGAATGTAAAGCCTATTTCTGTAGACTCTTATTCTTACCCGTTGTCAGTCAGACAACAAACTAACGAAGACTGATAAAAATAGCTCTTCGCCCAAAATCATCCAATCAGAACAACGTGTTTCAATGCATCAAAGGCTTGGAAAGGAAAGCATTAAGAGAATGTCATCAAAATGCATACCTGCATTAAAGACTAAGATTCTAGCAAGATAAAATGAGAATTAAAAAATTAGAACTAAACCAAACTTCCAAATAGCTAATTAACAAATAGCTTCTATTTCACAGTTTGTTTTAGTTACATTTTGACTGTCTTTGTCAAAATTACTGTTGCAATATAAAATGTGCAAAACAAGGAAGATTTCATTTTGAAGTGTACTCTTAACAGTTAATTTCTCTTGAGTTCAGCTAAGCTTCATGTAGCCACTTTGGAAGATTTCTATTAAATGTCATGTATAATTACATAAAGCTTGTAGAAATTTATAATTATCATACTTTTGGATGCTTTCAAGATTCTGGAGAACCTCTCAAGCAGTACTAGTCTGATACTCAGCTTTCCTCTTAAGCAGCCAGCTGCCTTGAAATTCAATTTACAAAATGTTTTTAATTCATTTTCCAAGTAATCAGTTTAAACTTGAACAAAAATATTGAATTGACTGTGAAGAAATGTGACTGCTACATTCCATAATAAAATATGGTAATTTAGCATGGCCTTTTATTTGAGGTTGTTCTCTAACAGCACACTGCTAAATTTTAATTTAAGAACAGATTGTTTGGTTTTACTTTCCTTTTGTAAGACTAAGAAAATCACTGTATCTGATTATTAAGAAAAAAATATTATTTTCAGAAAAAAGAAAAATTACCAGCACTGTGAGCAATGTCATCATAATGTTATCTCTCCCAATGGCTGTTTTACAGAGCAGTTATCCCAAATTTCTTTTCTGTCCAAAGTGATCAGCAGCTAGTTCCTTTGGTCTCAGCTGATATGCAACTAATAAACTGTGTGTATGTATCCCATTTACATGGCTGACTAAAAGTTGATCAGGGTATGTTTCAAAAGAAGTGTAAGGCTCGCTACAACTGTACAAAAGTACAGTACAGTGCAGGCAAAAACTACTATTTTTTCTCAAAATAGCTCATCAGGTTCCAATAGATTAGTAACATACTAAAGGGTTTATATGAGAAAGGGTATTGAAGTGTTAATGAAATTAACAATAGCATAGGTTATTAACAATAATATCAGTTAGGTGGAGGGTTTTTTAACATTGGTAAAAACTCACCTTGTATTTAATATAAGTGATTATACATATGCCTAAAGCAATGACCCCTTCAAAGACAGAGCATAGACATTTGTGAAACTTATGTAAAAAATTAATCACTAATGGTGAAGGTATAATAAGACCCACAGAGAGAATGCCTTTTGGATAGTACACAGGATGAACAGCATATTAATTTTTAAGAAGAAGTAAGACAAGTCCTTTATTTCTGTGTATATGTCTCTTTAGTATTTTCCATATTTAAATATATTTATTTTATAAATAAACTATAATTTTATGCTTACTTTTTACATTGTACTACAGTTACTAGACATAACCTAGAAAATGACACAATACTAATCTGAGAGAACATACTTATACTAGGCAATGCATGTGGAAACACTTTGTCTTCACCCTTCTTCATTTTAACTCTTAGTGGTGTGGTATATACTTTGTAGGTGCCTTGTCTTTAGAAACAATTAGAAAGCCTAAGAATGTGTACTATCCCCAACATGCAGATTTTCATGCTACCTCACATACTGTGAAAAGCTGTTTTATAAGTTAGATCTGGAAGAGAAAACAATGAAACAGGCACTACCTCCAATTTTCAAGTAGTGGAAGTGGTAAATAGAGCTTTGTTTTATATGAATAAATCTTTTAATTCAAGTTTGTCACAGTTTAGCTCTATTCACAAAAAGCCTTGGATTTAATTATTTGGATACACAAGAAATTGTATTACTCACCATGGTTTTTTCTTTGTTTGTTTTTGTTTTTGTTTTTGTTTTTGTTTTAACTGAAACAGGTTGAATAGCCACACAACAAAGGTCCTGAGGGTCAAGACTAGACCAAGTTTGGGAGATTACTGTGGAAAAAGAAGGCTTCTCTGTCTACAGCACGGGGCTCCATCCTAACTGCAGGCCAGGACATTCTTCAGCATTCACACCTCAAAGCCACTGTGGGATGTGGGTACCCCGCAGCCTGTTGAGTATCTGAAGGAGAAGACATTTAACCAAAGCTGAAAGTGAACCAAGAAACAGATCAGACATCTCAGTCCATCATTTTAATAATCTGATTGGGCTTTCTGCTGCTACCACCTAAGATCATCCTGAAGAATGTGTCAAAAAGTTTTGCCATGTTTGTCTTTATCTGGGCCTACATGTGCAATACTCTTTAGCCAATTCTTCCATGTTTTTTTGCCTCGGTCATTGCCATGTCAAGGTGCTGGGCAGTGATGCATGCAGCAGGAGTGCTCCTTCTGTGCTAAGCACATCAGGTTGGATTCAAGGGGGCTGTCAACTTCCAAATCCTTAAAATATCAGATCAGAATCAGTTCTGACATTTTTCTCAGCAGAATGCCTTCCTTGACTACAGGAATACCATCAAGTACAAAATGGGTCTTCTGTTTAATTATAACACATTATATAATACAAAGTAGCACAAATGAAAACAACAGTGTAAATGTGGGGGTAGGGTTGTCTGAGCTAGGTTAGATAACCTCACAGATTGCTCTATGCTTTTTCAGTCCCAAGGGCTCATTGCTCTTCTCCTTTTTCACTCTCAGATATAAGGTACAACTATTCTATGAATTTGTCTTAAAAATGTGGCAATCTGTTGTCTGATTCTTATTATGGAAAGTGCCACAATATATGAGTAGTTGTTACTCAAGGAAAAACAGCTTTCCAGCTAGCAATGTGCTTTTCAGGAGAAAAGTTAGCTTTAGAAAATGTTTTATTCTGACTAACAAAAGACTTGTGCTGAAAAGAATCTCAAATTCCCTGTTAGCTCTAGCAGAGAAAGACTGAATGCCTCCCCATGTACTGTTTTTCGCCCTAGCACATACCAGGCAACTTAATTCTCATAGTTTATCATCTTCTTTAGAGAGGTATAATATACCAGCAAGCAAATGCAGTGTCTTCCAAAGCCTGATGTTGTGCAATGATAAGCATCTTGCAATCACTGCATGTCACTTTCTTGTCTGATATTACTATACATAGCTATGAGCATGCTCCCTGATGTCAGCTACAATGTACAGGGAACTGCAGTTCCCTTTGAACATCTGCTGACAACTGAAATATTGAAAGAAAACACAAAGCACTTACTGTTGCAGGTTGGAGCTAGTCAAACAAATCAAATGCAAGTTGAATATATCTTGCAATTATCCCTCTTTTCAATATTCAAATGGGAGGGGGGGGGACAAAGGGGAGGATTAATTTAGATTAATACTTTCCTTTTTTATTAACAAAATACTCTTACTCCTGAAGTAGTCTTACAAGTCACTTAAGTATTGTTCAAATAGAGATGTCAAAAAATTTTGACAGTTTCATTTCCAGTAAATACTTTACCCTCTGCCTGAACATTTGAAATTGTGGTAAAGGTGAGGCTTCTTTGTTTCATTTTGTGCAAGAGGCAGCTCAGTGGCAGCGATAACGAATAAAGCTTTCTACAAATCCTAAGTGCTAAAATTGACTCCTAATCCATTCAGAAGAATCCAGAAAAAAATGGTTTTTCAATATAACAAGACAGTCCTCTGTCATGATTTGACTTTGGAAATTTTGCTTATAAAAATCGTCATTCATACCTCGAGCATTATTTCAACACAATTTAAGATGCAGAGAGATGTGAAAGGAATGGTGGGTAGAAGGTACAGACAAAAGGATAAAAACTGAGATTCTTCACTTGGAAAACCTAGGAAAAAAGGTACTTAGATAACCTAGATAACAAGCTACAAACTATAAACATATAAATCCTTTTGCTCCATTGGCAAGTGTTGTTGGAAGACTCTATTTTGAAAACATGGGATAATTTTAAATAAAAAACAGCAATGAGAAAAATCTAACATCTATTTCATATAGCTGTTACAACAATTGCATAAATTTGCTATTTTGCATCTGATTGTAGTTAAAATTATAGGTCCCTTGGTGTAAAGGAGAGCACTCCGGATTCTGAATCCCAAGGACCTGAGTTCGAGTCTCAGTGGGGACCGTCCCCTGGCAGTTCAAAGCCTACCTGCAATCCGATCCCATCAGATCTCGGATATTCAGCAGGGTCAGCCCCAGTTAGTACCGGGTGCTGTGACAGTCCCGAGGACTGTCCAAGCTCACTCAGCCATGGCAGATGGACATTAGGAGTTAAACAGTGGGGTCAGTTCCATGCACGCTGTGCCTCACCTAAACAACCCACTGCACAGGCTGGAAGGGCACACCCACGTGGGGAGAGCCCTTTCCAAATCTTTGTTCGCATAGTCTGGCCACACATAGTTAAAATGAAATATAATATTTTAGCATGTTGGAAAGGCCATGAAGAAATAAAAGGATTTTATTGGCAAAAAATGCCCTGACACAGGTACAAAATACAAACAGTAGTATTATTTTGTTATTAGTGGTTTTAAATCATGCATGCAGACTTTCTTCTAATTGATGCAATTTAGAAGACTGAATATTGCTATTTGCAGATGAGCAAGTAAAAGTAGTAATTACCATGAATCTTTCTTAGAGACCCTCAGCTTCAACACAGAAATAGAACCCAAACCTCCACAAAATGGTGTATGGGAGGGTATAATTCAGATTTGTAAGAAACAGCACAGGATTAAAATTTGTTTCTGAAATTTGAGAACTATCAGTGTTACACACACTACCTTGTTTCCAAAATTTCAACTCAGAAACAAAAAGAGCCTCTGAAATGTTTGGCATTAGAGCTTCCTAGAACTCACTCCTTCTGAACAGTTTCTTCTTTTTCATCTGCTTCACCATGACTGTTAACTATTACTAAGACTTTGTGTGTAAAAAAGTATGTTTTTAATACTTCTATGCATTGAAACATTAAAGAAATAATAATTTTTAAAAACCGCCAAACCCAAACACCAACAAAATTGTATTAAAATTGAAGATTATCTTACACTTTCAGGATTGCTAGGTTTAGATAATCATGACAGTATTCAAGTACGAGTGTATTTAAATACGACCACTGACCTGTAATGTCCATGAACTCTAGTGTGGCCATGTTTCTTAAACCTTTTGTGCCATTTAATCTGCCTGAGCTTTTCTACAAAGATTTCCCCTGACAGAGTGGCAACAAAAGAAACAATGGCCTTTCCCTGAATAAAAAAAGATGCAGTTTTGGGCAGTCTGCCTTTACAAGCACAACAACATTTCTTTCAAAGGCACCTGCTGTTGCGCATCAACCTTAGCCAGCAAAAGACAGCAACAATGACAGCATCCTTTTTTTCCTCTGTGTGAAACTGGAGTCATGAATTGTATACTGATGGCTTTAATTTATGGCATGCAAACAAGCCTGGGTTTCCTTAACCTTCAAAATCATGAACCACAAACATGACCTCAGACGGTAACGGGGAACAAACTCACAAAGCATTTGTTTTCAAAACATTCACTGCTTTTACAGTGTACATAACTGAGCCTGAGCTGCAGGTTAGACTCCCACACACAGAAAGCATAGATTAGCAGCCATTAGTATCTCTTTGTCTTTAGTAATTGTCCATAACCCTTGAGTTTACTTTTATATAAGGATGAACCTACTGTGACAGAGGAGAAAAAGTGCCACCACAACACCTGCAGTTTAACAATGCCAATTCCCATGACAGCATGTCTGAAAAGACACTCTTGGTGAGAACAGAAAGATTCATCACCACTATGCTGGCAGAGTTAGGATGATTACTGAAGCTGTGAGAGATCCTTTCAAGATTTTCTTTCTTTAAAAAGCCTGTCATAAGGGAGTCCTACCTCCATTTTATTTTTTTTCCTTGTTATAAAAAGCCCTCTTTGTAATGGAATTGTCTAAACAAGTCTACATCCAAATGAAAAATTGGTAGTCTTTTCAAATTTTGATTGGGACTGTGGTTCTCACCAACTTTGTCCTGTATTAGACATGACCAGAAACGGTTATCCTAGACAGATGTATGAGCATCTTCATAACCATGGTCTGCCTAACAGGGTTACCAAGGTGTAGAAGCTTAACAAAAACGAACAGAAAAAATTTGGAGTAACTTAGACCAAAAGAGTAAAGTATTCCAAAACCAAAGGTCTGACATTTAAAGTCCTGAATTTTCATTTTTCCAGTATCAGCCCTCAATGCCTGCATCTTTAGCATAAGCTGAAGGACACTGAGGAGCAGCAGTTGTTTAGAGGATGATGTTTTGACATCTGAGACTGCAGCAAGCTGCAGATGTTAGGAGACTGTAGTTTGGATGCCTGATATTCTAGATAGATTTTTTTTCTCTTATTTCTTTGTTGAATCTGAGTGCTATATGTAACAGCCTGTTTTTCAATGGTCTCCTAATTTCTCATGGGAGGTATTTCTTAGGTTCCCATTTCAATTGGAACATGATTGGTTCAAATTTTTTTGCCTCATTAATACTCACATCACTTACAGAGGAAGCCTATGCATCAGTCTCTTAAGAAGTCAAAGACTTTTTGTCCTTTGTTTTTGGGAAAGACAGGAAAGTTGTATTGTAAAGCAGGAATATCTTTGACTAAAGGTCTTAGAAGACACCTTATTGGCCATGAAGCAACTTTACTGAAAGAAAAAAAGAAACAAACTTAAAAATAGAAGACCAGTAGTCATGGATGCCTACACAAAATGTTAAGTGATTCTGTTCTTGGAGCCAAACAAGCTACTTGTTTGATTGCTGTGTTAAGAAGTTTCTTCAAGGGTCACAATACTTTTCTACAGTTTAGATATTAGAGGGTCAGAGTACAGAAGGGAGGGCAAAGAAGCCATCATCACTTTTTCTAATAGTGGTGCTAAGCATCATGGCTGAGGTAATGATTACCAAGACCATCGGGATTTCTAGACTGGAACAAAAAGTGGTCCACCTAATCTAGTATAGTATTTCTTCTAGTATATAATACCATAAATCATAACCTCCACATAATGCTTTTAAGTGTGATGTTTGATGGACAGTAATTTCCTCTTTATCCCTGCTCCAAATTAATTTATTATCTGAAGAAGCAAACTTTGCTGTTATGAATTGCAAAGTGCAGCCACAGGTGTTAATAAGCATCTATTTTCTCAATTTAGTTGTGTTTTGTGTTCATCTGCACTCATAGTATGCAAACAGAAGGTGACATTCACTGCACACTCATCTGTATTTTCAATTATATTAATCTTGATATTTTTAGTTTACAGTTTTTTGTTACATTTAACTGAAGTCTTATACCCTTCAAAGTCATTTCTTTAGCACTTTTGAGCTGTCCAGTTCCTTTTTAACTTTAGGTGTGATAGTATTAGTAAAATAACACATATTTAAAACCAGATCAATGTATAAAAATGTCCATTTTAGAATGGTTGACTTATTTTTTCAATAGCAATAATGCTTTTCAAAATTCCTTCCTGTCTCATCAGAAGACAAAAGATGGACTACCTGCACAATATTTTTTCTTTCTTACTAGTAAATAATGTTCCCAAAATTCAGTGGATTGATTACATGTGTTTTCTTTCATGTTTTGGTTAGTGTGCCTGTTTTCTAGAGAAAGCACATAGAAAAACAGCATAAGTTTTTATTGCTTGACTAAAACTTCAAAGAAAACTGGTTCACAGGATGATGTTTCAGCATGATTATAAATAAGCACAGAAATACATACTGAACTACAGGTTAGTTTTTCTTTCTAGAGCTAGTGCTGAAATATGTAAATCTTAACCTGTAAGAACAAGCATCTCAGTAAAAGTGTTTTACTGACCTGATATTTCTACAAGCACTGGAACTTAGAGGGATTCTTTTTGTTTTATTTGATGAAAAAGAATAGCAAGTTATAAGACAGTAGATATTCAGAGACGTTCAAATTATATAATACAGCTTCATGCAGCTATAGATGCACTGTTTCACAGTAAAACATCAGCAATACAGCTGTTGGATTTAATCTTGGAAATTCAGCTTTTGTGTCTGAATATAAAATAAAGCAAATAAGAGTTATTGTTTATCTTGTATGTCATCTTTGTAGCTTGGAGCATAACATAAAGCAGCTTTTGCTCAGACATGTCTGTATTTTCAAAAGCAGAAAGTATTATTTTTGCCTAAATTTCATTGTCCTCTGAAAAAAAGAAATGATAATTTTATTCCTTTTATATATGAATTAATATTTTGATAGGAAGATCTTGTGATTTTGGTGGGTTTTTTTTCCAAATCAACATAAAGACTTTCTAGTAATAAAAGGAATAATACTGTATGAATCATATTCAGTGTTTAGGATGGTCTGGTATTATGAAAAGCTGAAATACAAATCTTCAGTGTACTCAAGGGATGAGTTTCAGTAATGCATCATTTTACTGTATCAAAGAGCAATTAACTTATTCATTAAAAATTTAGAAACATGTCTAATAGTATTCGTGAACATATCTAACACTTATTAATGGAATTTCTCACTTGAGAAAAAAACTATTCAAATATGAGCTGGATTGTTTTCTTATGTACTTACATCTCTCTGAAGTCATTGAAATGGAAGCAGGTAGTTTCAGAAGCAGAAATATTATCTTGGTTAGTGAAAATGATTCTTCAAAGGAATTACATGTAAATGACTAGCACAGTCAGGTTTAAGTATCTCTAAAAATATAAGAAGTTCAACAAGAAAAAGAAAGTTCTGTGCAATTTATTTTGTCTAGACATGAATATTCATTTGCTAAATAGGTTCAAGTTTGAATCTAACTCCAGTTCATTTGAGCAAGTCAAAAAGTTTAATTTTCCTTGCTAATGTAGCCTCTCAGCTCAACATTAACAAAAGATTTTACTCGCCACCAGAGACATCAAACAGAGGTGAAAAGAAAAGAAAAGAAAAGAAAAGAAAAGAAAAGAAAAGAAAAGAAAAGAAAAGAAAAGAAAAGAAAAGAAAAGAGAAGAAAAGAAAAAAGAAAAGAAAAGAAAAAAAGAAAAAAGAAAAAAGAAAAAATAAAAAAGAAAAAAAAGAAAAAAGAAAAGAAAAGGAAAAAGAAAAGAAAAGAAAAGAAAAGAAAAGAAAAGAAAAGAAAAGAAAAGAAAAGAAAAGAAAAGAAAAGAAAAAAGAAAAAAGAAAAGAAAAAAGAAAAGGAAAAAGAAAAGAAAAAAAGAAAAGAAAAAGAAAGAAAAGAAAAGAAAAGAAAAGAAAAGAAAAGAAAAGAAAAGAAAAGAAAAGAAAAGAAAAGAAAAGAAAAGAAAAGAAAAGGAAAAAAAGAAAAGAAAAGAAAAGAAAAAAAGAAAAGAAAAGAAAAGAAAAGAAAAGAAAAGAAAAGAAAAGAAAAGAAAAGAAAAGAAAAGAAAAGAAAAGAAAAGAAAAGAAAAAAGAAAAGAAAAAAGAAAAGAAAAAAGCTGTTACATAATGGAGATTTGTTAGAGTTTCTAATTGGTCCTTAATTCTTTAAGTCACCTCAGCTTCAGTCAGATCATCACCTTGTCACTTTGCCTTGGCTGTACTACCACAGCTTCTGGAGATCTACAAAATAAATACGCATACTACTTTTTTAAGAATAACTCAGTTATGTTGGTTCATTGTTGCAGTCTGCTGCCTATCCAGTAAGGGGTAGCATTCACACAGCAGAGGTGTCAGTAGCTCTTTAACCTACATTGTCTCTGAGACATTGCTGTTTTTCATGCCTGAAGGATGGATGCACTGTTCACTCTGTCACCATTTTACTTTAATGTCCTTTATAGTATGTATTAGGAGATATACAATCTAGGACTAAGTAGTCAAAAGGGGCATTTCATTGTAAGTTATGGACTACAATCTGTCTTTACCTGTGGTTGTGGTTTGATTGCTGTTGAATTAGGAAGGATCCAAACTACAGGAGAATCTGCTTTCATGCCATAGAGCAAAGCCTTGCAAGTTCTGACTTGCTCCCCTTTCATGTGACAGCTCTGCATGCCTTTACTTTTGGTTTTGTCTAGGGGCTATAAACATTTGGTCATTTGTACAAAGCATCAAAGGGGATATTGATCACAGTGCAGCATGAATTTTATCCCACCCAAAACAAATAATCCTTCCAGGAAGAATGGATTTGGGAAAAAAAAAAAAAAAGAAAAAAATAAAACGCAAGGAGAAACAAACGTAACAAAATAACTGAAATGTGTTTGGGAAGGACTTAAAAACATAATAAACCAATGACACTGCTGTCATGCTCTGGCAATCTAACTTGACCAAAATAGAATTCACAATCAGGATGATTAAACAGACTTGAAGTTTGTCTTGTACTGTCTGGATCCCTTGTATAAAAGTATTTGGCTAAGACTAGAAGACAAAATGAAAGTGGGAATATGATTAATGACAAAAATCATAAAGTCTACCATCTTTCTAGCATTTGACATTGGCAATATGACTTTCAACCCAAATTTGTAATGCTTAAGAATCATCCAACAGTTTGCATTTACTTGATGAGAACTGAGAAAAAAATAGAAGACAGATGAATCCGGTCCTTGACTTTAAAATATGTCACCATTTGATACAGAAAAAATACTTGCAGCACTTTGATGTGTTTTGGCAAAACTTCGTAAGAGGCAAGACTCCCAGGCTGCATCTGAACTGGCAGAAGTACATCATTTATAAAACCCAATAGAGAACTGTCAGTTGCATGACAGGGTATCTTAGTAGCAACTTAGGAATTCTACTGTATTTTATCTCTGGCATTGCAACTTTCTCATTTGGACAACAAACCGCTATGATGGAAATCATAACTTATGTATTTTGTTCTTCACTTTCTCAAGAATTGTTTTTCAACAACTAAAGAAGACCCCAGGAACATTTGATCCAGTACATCCTCTCTCACAAACAAACCACTTCTTCTTTCCATCTGTGAAGATTATGTAGAGGTCCGAAGACTAAGGTGTCAGGGTTGCAAAGTCTTTGCTTGCATGTGAGGAGGCTCTAATGTACCATGTGTGAAGAGAAGTATTTATGGTTTATTTCTCTATCTATGGATTTTCTGAACCAATGAAGAATGAGACAACTTTTTTTTCTTTTCTCTTATAGAATTTACATTGCTCAATTTTTTCCCTTTTTTTTTTTTTAACTGCTGATATTTATACATACATTGAACATGAGGTTTGAACTTTTGGAAACATCAATGTCTACAGGTCATGAGTATAAACGCTCTAAGAACTTTCTGACATCTTTTGTCTATGGACATACCAAGTTGAGTAGTTACTCCTATGCACCCCATGCTCTTCACTGTCCTATTGCTAGATTCTGCCTCCTGAGAACTTGGATACGTTTATTGATGCATTTCATTGAGAATGTATTTATCTAGTTTAAAATGCTTAAACCGTAGGTCTTTCCATCTGAAACAAGTTAACAAGTGATCAGAAGAGCATCACAGATGAAAGGACTGAATTAACACTCAAAAGGAGCAGAATAAGATAAGGTCTGGTTGTATGTAGAAATTAGTGAAGGAGTCACAGGGTAGAAAACAACTCTTCATTAAGCCCCTTATCCAAAATTAATTCTTCATTTTAGCTAGTTTTCTTTCACTCAAAAAAACCCAAGAGGAGAATCTGAGGTTGTACACAAGATGTTCTATTCATATATATATGAATATATATATATATATATACACACACCAATAACATGTTTAAAAAACAGAATTAAAGGTAATTTGGATTTCTCCCTTGAAATAGGGAAAATGGGAAAATAAAAAGTCCTTAAGAAGTGTCTGTTTTAATTATGATGATCAGTTATCTACTTAAGGCCCATGGAGTGCAACAGCTCTTTTTAGTTTAACCAGGTACAAGGCATCACTTTTATGAAAGAAAAAAGGCTTAAAATCACAAATAGTACTACACTAAAATGCAAGGAGACATGACCAGAAAAATATATCTCCCTGGAAAGAACATTATTGATTTTTGTAGTGTTTGTTCTGCAGGGCTTCTTTACCCAGCCCTGGCAGCCATTCAAAATCTGCATTTAAACAAAATTTTTAAAGTGATGATCCTGATCCATTTTCTCAATGTCAAGAAATAAAAGTGTACTCTTAATGAAAAAGGCACTCTAGATATAAAATATTTAAAAGCTTCATGCTAGAATACTTTCTGGTTAAAAAAATGGGGTGGGGGTGCAGAGAACATTTAATTTTTTTTTTTATACCATCATCAACAAGCAATTCAGCCAACAGGAGACTTAAAATCAGCACTCCATCACCATCCATCAGGTCCACATCTTTTATTGAGGATGATGCTTGACAATTATTGATGACTCAAGGTGCAAAGATCATTTCAAGCTTCCAGTTTCCAACTCATATGATGAGAATGTCACCACAAAGATGTCTGTTCATTGATTTCCTCCTGCTCCTTCTTGCTTCCCCCTTCTTCCCCAGAAGCTATTTACCTGTTAGTGGGTCTTGTATGTCATGTACTAAACAAGTGATGATGCCAGGCGGTTATAACTGTAGAACCTTATTGTTAAGAGTAAGTCTCTCTCTCCTTGTCAAATGTTTACACACTGCAAAGACTCTTCTAACTCCTTCAATGTTGAGTTTTATTATAAAGAAGAAAAAGGACAATAAAACAAAATCCTTTTGCCTCTCATGCCTCCCTTCTTTCTGCACATATTCTGCAAATGTTTGGTGGGAAAGCTACAATAGGGAGATTTCCCTCTTGTTTTCTTGTCTGTTTACCAATTTGGCAAGACTTTTGAAAGTCAGAATTGCATCATATTTGTCTATATTCTTCAAACAAGTACACTTACTGCCCCAGACCATGCTAATTAGAGAAGGAAACCTTTTCCAAGAGCAACAGTCACTATCTTTTAATATTTATAACCTCTTATGCATACAACCCCTTCCCCTTTCCTGCCTTCTTTGTCATCTATCCCATTTCCTTCCTTCCTTCCTTCCTTCCTTCCTTCCTTCCTTCCTTCCTTCCTTCCTTCCTTCCTTCCTTCCTTCCTTCCTTCCTTCCTTCCTTCCTTCCTTCCTTCCTTCCTTCCTTCCTTCTGTCCTTCCTTCCATCCTTCCTTCCTTCTCCTTCCCTTCCTCCCTTTGTTCATCCCTTCCTCCCTTCCTCCTTTCCTCCCTCCCTTTCTTCGTTCCTTCCTCGCTCTCACATGGGAGCAGCATGGGAGCTTCAGACACCTGAACGGAACCGAAGGGAACAGGAGACAGCCCTGAGGTACAGCTTTGCATTAGCTCTTCAAATTCAGATTACTGCAGGAGTTGCAAGCTGCAAGCAGAGGCTTGGAGTATAAACAAACAAACAAACAAACAAAACAAGAAGTGTCCCTCAATTTTTCTCAACTACTCATCCCCTTGGCCTGCTAGCCTGATCTCCACTCACTCCCTTACTGCAATAATTGATTTTATACATACTGTTGAATGCCTTGAGTTGTGTCTTTAGGGATCTGACAAGGAACAAGGACTTTAAACCCTGTTTTATGCAGAAAAAAATTTGCTGCTGTCACCACATATTGTCAATGCAAAAGGGATCTTATTATCATTTCCCTCATTTCCTGCCATCACTTAACTATAAGCATGTGTTTTACCTTGCTAATCTGAATTCTGGAGTGCTGTATAGACATCTCTGTGTATGTGTAAAAGGGAGCATGAACTATGCCATGCTGAAAAAGCAAGAAAACAATAATAATTAATATTTTACGAAAATCAAACCCACTTCCCTTCAAATCAGTCTATACTATTAATGAACTGAATGCACCCCGAGTTTTTTGCCTTTAGGAGTCTGTATATGCAGAGATACATTTGTGCTCTCTGAGCTGAGTTCTACTGAAATTGGGAGATGGAAAAGGGACACAACATGGAATAAAGAAAAAGAAGAATTCCCACAAGACAGCAGTGTCATGTTTCCAATGGCTGTATCAAATCTGCTTTGCAATGACACTTGCCCCTTGAAAAACTCTCTCAGGAATTTAAGGACTGAAAAAGCTTCAGCCTGAAATACACTAGGAGATTCAATCCAAGTACAGTGAAAGCCAATCCATACTGTAAAAATATTATAAACAACATCAGCAGCAACCATAGAAAGAAAATTAAAGACTGTACCTTCCTTAGAAGTATGTATATTTAAAAGTAGTTTGGGATATATTCCTCATTACATTATGATTTAATGTGATATCAGAAATCTTACTGGGGGCTGGGCTCTGGCTCTATGAATAAAATAAAATGCAAATGTGTGTTTTTTTGCCAAGATTACCTTCTTTATCACATCCAAATACAGGTCTATACTGACTTAGATAGAAAGTCAGAAAACAATATGAGTTGCAAATACCAGTGGATAGACAGATGTTATGTACAGGAAAGACTCTGGTCTGTATTAACTGATTTTCCCTTCACTGGGGATTCAGTTTTTCTATATTTACTTAAAAAAGGGATATATTAACAGATATTCATGCACAAAATTTGACAATAGAGTTAAAATTCTTATTCCACAATAGCAAAATACTGTCAAATTATACACATCTTTCCCTGGGAGTCTTAGAGTTGTAAAGAAATGGTGAGGAAGAGAATTATTCATGGCATATTTTACAGAACACATTCTTAAGCCTGACAGCAAGTTATGGTCAGTTTATTTTCCTTGAATGCCTTCCCAGACTACAGCACAGTAGGAGATAGGACCTAAATTGTTCAGTGTCTCTTTGGCAGACAGTGCTGACAAAATGATCTTCCTCAGTGGACAGTGATTTTTATGCTATGTAATCTAATAGCGACAGCAGGCACTGTAACAGCAGGTTTTCTCTCTGGCATAAGGCAATACACGACAGTTTGTACTGGGGTAGTCTGAACCAGTCCATTAGGTCATTAAAAAGAATGTGTAAAAACTTATTAAAAAAATCCAGACATGAAATAATGGAATAGTCTTTAAACTGGTTAGTGAGGATGGAAGGAACAGGTAACATTGTAGACTTTTATTACTAGAGACATTTCTAAGACCCATGGACATTAAATCATTGTAATTATCCATGAAAATATAATAAAAAGATGGTTCATTGTTGCTATCAGTACAAAGATTATGGTCTACATTTATAATAATGCTGCCTGAGAAAGTGCTTTCAGAACATCTATGCTAATCAGTAAACTTAAATTTGGAATTAAGGATCTAAGTTTTGTTAATAATTCAGTAATACATTAAATAATACACTGACTTACTCCCTGAAAAAAGTTATGAATATAAAAATCACTCATATCAAGAACATAAACGCACTGTGAAAATTACAAGATGAGGAGTTATCAAAGGTTGCTAAACCTGGCTTAGATTTTATTTAGCACCTATTTCTTGCCTTATTAACAGGACTTTGATGAGTGCACTTGCTGAGCTCTGGACTACATATCCAGTGTAGGAGATTTTGTCAGACTTACTTAGTAATACATCACTAGGTTTGCCTAATTAGTTGAATCACAGGGATGTTCTACCTCAAGCATTAAAGTGCCTCTGTGTCTTTTTAACATACAAAGCCAAGAAGCATTCCTTTTATTTTAAGTAAAGTTAATAAAGTCACAAAAGGCTTTTTTTAGTTGCCCAGCTGGAAGTTTCTCCTTGAGATGAAACTTTAGAAGCAACTGAGTCTAGATAAGCTCCAAATATTAAAGACAGTTTCGTTCCACTCGTGAGCAGGGGGAAATAGAGGGCTCTGGAGTCACTGAAGCAGCCCTGTTTATCCTGCTTCTTTGAAGGTTAGGGTGTATTAAGGGAATATAGCTGGTGACTTTGTTCTTTGTATTCCTTTTGACTGACAAGTACCTTGTAAACAGATGAGAAATTCCAAAAGCATTTTTTAGTTAGCAATTACTGTTGCCTAACTGGATTTGTCTGCAGGTGTGACCATAGCATTCACATAACTGTTTATTAGCACTAGAGAACAAACAGAAATTAAGATCAAAAGTTTGGGTTTTGGCTCACATTTCAATGACAAACTGTCTACATCAGGAAATCACCAATTTCACAATAGACAAAACATAGATCTTAATCATGGGGGGAAAAATCATATAAAAATGAATGTCCTTATCAGAGGACTGAAAGAAAACCCATGAAAAAAATTCCAAATTGCCCCTGAGTAACTCTTCTTCAAATAAGACCAATATTTTAACCCTACTTTTATTTTTAGATCAGCTCATCTGAAAGCACTGGAATGGTACCATGGAAAAAAAAGACAAAAACAACTACATTTGCACACCTAACTATAAGTTAATTATTCTGTTACTGATAGTTCAAAGGGAAAAACATCATTTTGTAGGACATTGTTTCATCCTTAATGGGCAGACAGATATTACAAACATGATGTCTTTCTTCTGACAGCATTAAACAGACAGGAAAACATCCCAGAAGTACTTGCATTAAAGGACTCACCAAGACAATGCTTAATAGGAAATGAATCTTATGCTTTTTATCTGTTAATCTTAAACAAGCATAATTGAAATCATCTGTCTGGAATGCAAACAAGCCATGTTTTACCTCAGTAAGCAGACATGATTACTGCTGCTCTGTCGAAGCCCTGTTGCTTAACTGTCTTGGACTTTCAAATCAAATTATACATCCTCTCCCTCCACTGCACAGAAAGACTATAAAATAAACAAGGCAGTCACAAAACACACTCTCATTTTTAGCCCATTGGTATAGTAGAATCCAGAAGAGGAAGAGGTTGAAAAAGAGAGTGGATAAATCCCCCCTGGACCTTCTGTATTAGATAAAGCAAGCTAACAGAGAGAGAAGTGATCACTTTACAACAGAGATGAACTTCTCACAGGAAGTTTGATAAATTGACATCATTCCAGGCAATTTGAGGTAATACAATCTTCATGTCTGAACAGTGTAATTACTAGATATGTTTCCAGGATTTGGAAACAGTCTGTATCAATCACCTGGAACAGTTTTAGCAAACATTTCTTCCAATATAAAATAAAAAAAGGGAAGAGGGGAAAACCAGAAAGAGCAAAATACAGATGAAAAATTGCTAAACAGTAATTTAGTTATTTATAAGGGTAAAAAAAAATTGATCTGGAGGGAACATATGCCACCTCCGTTTGGGGCAATGAAGAGAAGATCTGATTCAATTGAGATGGTCTCACAGGGAAGAGAGCCCATCTGGTAGCAGGTAGGTGGCTGTGCTCTAGAATAATCTAACCTCCTTTCCTCAGTGAACCTGCAGCAACTTTGATTCTGTCAGTATGATTCCTAGATTATTTCTCTTATCAGTCTCTATATATCCCAGGCTTGACATGTAGGCATTTTGTCCAGTGACATGTGGTGTAGCAATAGTGTCCCATTTTCAAGGGAGGTGTGGTAGTACCAAAAGAGCAGAACAACACGGAAGCAGTAGTTAAAATCCATTTTGTATATACACCACAATCTGAGTGTGAGAATGTAATTTTTGGCTTCTTTTCCAAGTCAAGAGGTGAGACTGTTCATTGGGTGGAATGAAATAAATGGAAACATCTCATATTTTGGACTCTTTTTCCCATGGCTCATACAGGAAATGTTTGACCCACTGACATGCTAGATTAATTCCCAGCAGCATGTTTTCATACAAATCTTCTTTACTCAGTTTCATATGGGGGGCATGAGTTTAATATTTCAAGCTACATATAAGGTTGCAATGAGTCATTTTTCATTTATAATGACATTTATCAAAGTGGCAAGAACCATCACTAAAATATGTACTAATTGGCTTTCTTTTATTTGTAGTGTCAGATAAGAGGCAAGCAACAGAAAATGAATGACTATTTCACATGGGCCATACAGAATGTATTTGTAGGAAGATGAATCCTTAGAATGGTTCTGAATGCTATACTGGTTAGCCATGAGTAGGCTGTGAAAAGATGTTCAAAAACTTTGTCTAGACTGCACTCCAGTTGTTTTGAATTCTTCACAAATGTAACAAGTGTAAGGTTCTTGTTCCTTCTTGTTGCACATTCATAATGCTCTACTCTGTGCAGCCTGCTCCTTTGTGTATTATATGATGAGGCTGGAGTTTGGCTTGCCCATATCTATACTTTGCCAAAAAAATTACTTTGCAAAATTAATCCCTTTTGAAGATAAAAAGTACATCCATTCTTTGCTACACTGAGAGACATTTTTCACTAACATTAATCTTAAAAGAAAGTTATTTATCTAGTAAATAAATCAGAAATCTATGTCTTGACAAGTATGTCTTATATTTCCATTAAAGACAAAGGTGTAGCTCAGTTCTTTGTTTAGTGTTGAATTCCAAGGTTTGCACATTAACAGGTATGGATCACATTCTTCTGAACAAGATATTTAAAAACTGAGATCTGTTGGGATAGACCTGGACTTTGTATTACAAAAGATGGATTGATGAAGATGCCAAGGTGATGGAGAGTGGAGACGTAGATGGTAACATCCTACATGAAGTTTATAAGGACTCTAACTGTCATTTTTCTTATAAAAATGTTTCCCCAGTTTAACGTGCTGCTTGTTCATCATGTCTACCCTATGTATTTCCCCCTTAGTCATGTCTATCCTGATTCTCCTTCCCATAAACCCCTAGGGCTCTTTTCCCACCACTGCCTTTCCTATTGGTTGTAATTGCCGCAATGCACCAGTTCTCCCAAATATGGTTATTTTTGTATCTCTGTTTCCCATTGGTCCTTTCCGCGATCCTCCCCTCTGCATGCGTTTGGACCAATGGGGTGCTCTGCCCCTCCCATTTTCCTCCCATTCTTCCAGAACAGTCCACCGTACGCTTTATAAGTTGGGCACCCCCAATAAACTTGCTTCTTTCATGACCACCTGCCTTCACGTGTGGATCTTTCTCTCAGGGATCTGCGCCGAGGTGGGTGCAGGAGGAGCCGTCCTGAGCTTGGAGGGGCAGTGACTAAAAGAGCTGATATCATTTGAGCTGGTTATCACTGCGCCCCTCTGAGCCAAAGGCCTGCCACTAACATTTGGTGTCCTCATTCATCCACCGACAGAGATCTAATGCCTAAGTTAGGAATCTTTTTCAAACATATCTAGTAACTATGAAAAGTTTAGGTCTGTTATGGGTTTAGCTAGGTAGGCTGAAATTTAGGCTTTAGAGTTCAGACTAGGCCTGGGGCTGTTGGCTGACTTGAGCTGGGCTGAGCTAGCTGACAGCTGACTTCTACCCAATAGTATTCCATACCATATTCTGACATCATCCTGAAGTGTAGGAGACAGTGTGAGAGTGGTTTGGTCAGTCCCTTCACAGCTGTGGTCCCAGGAAGACACATTGTGCTGTCCCAGGAGGGATGGGAGGCCAAGGCCCAGCACCAGCTCACCACCATGTTATCTTAGGGAAGTAAAATGTTTGTTCTTAGTTTTTCTCTCTGCTTAAGTCTGTCTCTGGGGAATTGACTTCTCTAAAGTGATTTGTAGTTAGAATGGTGAGATTAGGATTCCCTGGGGAGTGGGAAGTTATTTCTTGTTATTTCTAACCTGTCTGTGTGTTATATTGTAGTTTAACTTTTCTCTTTTCTGTATAAATACATATATATAGTTAGTTTAAGTTTAAATCAGTTTCTGTTTTATTTTCCCTTCTCCCTTTTCTCATCCGGGGAGGAGGAAAGCTCTGACACTGTGCTGGGCAGTTGGCATTTTGCCAGCTCAACCCAAGACAAGGTCCCAACAATAAAGTGACTGATACTACTAATTTCAGGGCAGGTATCATTAATCTTCCACAAAATAATTTATTAGCATCTACAACCAACCAGAACAAGTGGAAGAGATACCCTCTCTGTTAATTTTTGTAATGAACCTTACTGTCTCTCAATGAATCAGACAGGGATCACTTTGAGTCACAGAGTCCTTTCTAAGCAAAAGCAGTGAACCTTTCTATTTTATGAAGGATAATCTTTTAGTGCAAACAAATCTAAAGGAAACTTTATTCATTAAAGTGATTGTGGAAGTATTTTTATCCATTAAAAAATGAAATAAAAATAAGACTCATCCTTAATCCCAATCTAAATTTATTATCCAAATGGAATTTATTTATGCTGGTTACACAAAGACAGAAATGAAGAAGCCCAAAGTTGTGAGCAAGGTTAAAAGAAAGTGACAGGGGCTGCAGCTACAGTCAGCTGAATTTTGGCTACATGATGAGAGATGAAGCATTGCTTCATTTAAACATCTAACAAGCAATAAATACTTAAATAAATAAGTAAAAAGATAGTAGAAGAAAAAGGCAAAAGGAGACAGAACATTCCAGATATTCCAGGAAGGAAAAAGTGTCTGTGGATTCAAATAGTCACTGAGCTGCGTGTTTGCACAGGGCTGCTCTCCACTCCTCCTCCCCAGTCTCTATATACATCCAGGATTATCCCCTCCCAGGTGTAAAATCTGGCACTTGTCTTTCATTGCCTTCATATTTCATAAACTTCATAAACTTAATATTTAATTCACCTCATCAGTATCTTTATTATTTGAAAAGAGTGAATAAACTTCTGGTTATTCTATAACATAACTTGCATGTGATTAAACTATGTATCCTCTAGAAATCCTAGAAATATTATCTATTGTATGAATATGTTATTTCCCGAGATACTTAGATATTTCTTGTGAAGGAGTGGCATTTCAAGAGAAAGAAATTAAGGAAGAAAAACTTTGTGTATAAGAAAAAAGGATAAACCCCCAATGTCTACAGTATTAAAATGCATAGAATCATATATATATATTATGTATTTTAAATAGATATTATAGACATTTGTTTGTATATGTACATTTAAATATATGTATGTGAATACGTGCATGAACATATGCATATTTTATATATGCACATAAATATGTAAATATCCACATATAAGGTTTGTATACATAAGCATATGTACTTATATTTTGTGTACATGCACCTTGATATACATGCATATATAACTGAAATATTTTTGCCAAGACAGAAAAAAAAAGTCAAACTTCAAGTAATGGTAACAAAAATAATTATTATCCCATCAGAGCGAAGGAGTGAAAAGATTTCAGAAGGAACACAAATGGAAGGCAATGAAAAGGAGAATATACCATGATAAAAGATACTAAATGCTCAAGAATGATCAATTATTCCCTTTTTTGTAATTCCAGTGCAAGGAGCTACAAAATAAAACTAAAGAGTCAAATTTACAACTAACAAAAGAAATCTCTTTGACATCACAAACAGTATTAATCCTTGCCATATAGGTTACACTTAGATTCAGTAACTGGTGAAATAAAAGAAGATGAGTTATATACATGATCAGAATACTCACAGTTATGGTATATAAACAAGCCATCAGGGCAAGAATCTTGTATGGGTTTGTCTAAGGGTTAAATGCATGCAGGCATCAGGTTTTGGCCAAAGCTTTAAAGAAAATTTATTTTAACAGTCAAGAACACTACAATACAGCTGACCAAGAAGGCAAAAGCAGAAACCTGTTTTGAGGCTTTTATAGCAACACCTTTCGCATGTGCAGTAAAAACCTCAAGGCTGTGTTCTCCCTCTGTGCTTTATGGCCTGCTTGGTCCCCCTGAGGGGCCCTCCAGGCATGTCTGTGAGAATTTTATCACTTGAAGCAAGGGAGCAGCAGATAAAGAGAACATCTTAGCACCTTGCATGAGAAACAAATTTCTTTCAATGTTAAAGCTTTTCCTTGGAAGCAAAAGTTTCCTTGAGCAGACATTAAGTTACATTAAGCTTTCCCTCCTTGGCATTTCTACCAAAGGTTTCCTACATCTACAGTTTAGAAACCATATGCTATAGGCAAACTTTTCTATAATGTTTCTATAAAAGGTTATTACATGTGGTGATTCTGACTTTCAAAAGTGCATTGGAAGTTGTACGTTTTTTTTTTTTTTTTAAAAAAACCCGCACATTCAGTTATTTGGAGTTTATTTTAATAGTAAGGACACTAACATGTTAAGATACTGAATAACAAAAAAAATGAATAAGTGTTTGGGTTGGAAGTGACCTTAAAGGTCATCTAGTTTCAAGTCCCCTGCCATTGTCAGGGACACCTTCCACGGGATGAAGTTGCTCAAAGCCCCATCCAACCTGGTCTTGAACACTGCCAAGGATGGGGCATCCAGTGTCTCTGGACAACTTGGTCCAGTGCTTCACCACTCTCACAGTAAAGAGGTCCTTTCTTATATGTAATCTAAACTGACTCTCTCTCTTTCAGTTTAAAACCATTCCCCCTTGTCCTTTTGCTACATGCCCTTGTAAAAAGTTCCTCTCCAGCTTTCTTGTAGGCACCTTTAGGTACTGAAAGGAGCTTTCTCTTCTCCAGGTTCTTTAAGACTGTCTTCACAGGGGAGGTGCTCTAGCCCTCCTCTGATTGCCTTCTTGGCCTTTTTCTAGACTAACTCCAACAGGTCCATGTTATTCATAATAAGTTAGGGGCCCCAGGGCTGGATTAACTGATCCAGGTGAGATCTCATGAGAATGGAGTAGAAGGGGAGGAGAATCACCTTCCTGAATCTGCTGACCATTGTTCTTATAATGCAGTCCATGATTTGGTTGGCTTTCTGGCCTGCAAGTGCACATTATTCCCTGGCAGGCTTTGTTTGCTGCTCCTTCAGCTATCAGCAGGTGACTCAGAGGGGAGTTGGAGGGGAGTTGCTCCTGTTACCAGTAGAGGGGTCTCAATATAGACAGAACCCTCTAAAAAGGATGCAGCCACTCAGGCCTCTGGCTGCATAGACATTTGAGCCTGGACCTACTACCAGAGGACAGTATGAGAAGCACCTGCATACAATGTGAGCAGGTGAACAATTTGCTGGGTCTGGTGGCAGAGCTAAAGGAAGAGGTGGATAGGCTCAGAAACATAAGGGAGAGTGAAAGGGAAATCGACTGGTGGACTCACACCCTTTCCACTCCTAAGGAAGCCCAGCAGGAGGTGGTGAAGCCCAGCCCCTCCTGCCATCAGGCAGACAGAACAGACCATAGGGATGGGGACGAATAGAAACAGGTGCTTGGTCATAGAGGCAAAAACACCCCCTCTCGACCCCTTTCACCTGCCAGGGTGCCCTTAAAAAACAGGTATATGGCCCTGGACTCGGACAGTCTGTTGGAGGACAGTCAGGAGGAGGACCTGTCTACAAGGTCTTCTGGTTACCTCCAGTCTACCGGACGGGTTACAACTACAGGTAAGAGGAAAAAGAGAAGGGTTGTTGTAATCAGTGATTCCCTTCTGAGGGGAACTGAGGGCCCTTTACGTCAGCCAGACTCGTCCGACAGGGAGGTTTGCTGCCTTCCTGGAGCCAGGGTGAGGGATATTACCAAAAGTCTTCCTAAGCTTATTCAACCCGCAGACTATTACCCGCTGTTGGTTGTCCAGGTTGGAAGTGATGACATTAATAAAAGGAGTACCAGTGTCATTAAAAAAATTTCAAGGCACTGACCTGATCTCTTCATGGGACAGGAGCACAGGTAGTAATTGCCTCAGTTCCTGTGCTAGCTGGGATGAATGAGGAGAGGTTTAGGAAAGCCCAGCTTACCAATAGGTGGCTTAGGGGATGGTGCTATCGTCAAAATTTTGGGTTTTTTGATCATGGGGCAAACACCATGTTGCCCAGTCTTGTCAAAGCAGATGGGCTTCATTTATCTAGGAAGGGCAAAAGAACTGTAGCCCATAAGTTGGCAGGGTTGGTTAGGAGGGATTTAAACTAGGTTTGAAGGGGGAAGGGACGGCAACTGGGCTCTCCAGAGATAGGCCTAAGGGCATAGAGCCCAAGTTGAGAATGAAATCAATGGCCCCGCTGAAGTGCATGTACACCAATGCATGCAGTATGGGAAACAAACAAGAGGAGCTGGAAGCCATAGTGCAGCAGGAAAAAAATGACATAGTTGCTGTCACAGAAACGAGGTGGGATGACTCACATGACTGGAGTGCTGCTTATGGGGGGCTACAAGCTCTTCAGAAAGGACAGGCAGGGAAGGAGAGGTGGAGAGGTGGCTTTATATGTTAGAGAGTCTCTTGACTCTGTTGAAGTTGAGGTCAGCAGTGACAAGGTTGAATGCCTGTGGGCCAGAATCAGGGGCAAGGCCAACAAGGCTGACACCCTTGTGGGAGTCTGTTACAGACCGCCCAACCAGGATGATGAAGGAGATGAATTGTTCTACAAGCAGCTGGTGGATGTCTCAAAATCTCCAGCCCTTGTTTTTGCGGGTGACTTTAACCTGCCAGATATCTGCTGGGAGCTTCATACTGCAGAGAAGAGGCAGTCAAGGAGGTTCCTGGAGTGTATAGAGGACAATTTCCTTCATCAACTGGTAAATGAGCGTACCAGGGGTAAGGCCCCGCTACACCTACTGTTTCCAAACAGAGAAGGGCTGGTAGATGATGCAGTGGTTGGAGGCCGCCTGGGGCATAGTGATCATGAAATAATAGAATTTTCAGTCCTCAGGGATGTAAGGAGAGCCACCATTAAAACCTCTACTTTGGACTTCCGGAGAGCAGATTTTGGCCTATTCAAAAAACTGATTCAGAGCATACCCTGGGAAACAACCCTTAAAGGCAAGGGGGTCCAGGAGGATTGGACATGTTTTAAGAAGGAAATTTTGAGTGCAAAGCAACAGGCTGTCCCAGTGTGCCGAAAGGCCAGCCAGAGGGGAAGACGGCCAGCTTGGTTAAATAGGGAGATTCTGCAAGAAATCAGGGATAAAAAAAAAGTTTACAGACTATGGAAAAAAGGGCTGGCTACTTACAAAGAATTTACAGATAGAGCTAAGTCATGCAGGAAAAAAAATAGGGAAAGAAAAGTGGAATTTGAAGTAAATTTGGCTATTTCAGTTAGGGATAACAGAAAGTCCTTTTATAAATACATTAATAACAAAAGGAGGGGCAAGGAAAACCTCCATTCTCTGTTGGACTTGGAGGGAAATATAGTTAAGGAAGATGAGGAGAAGGCTGAGGTACTTAACACATACTTTGCCTCACTTTTCACCAGTAAGACAGGTGGCCCTCAAGACAACTGGCCTCTGGAGCTGGTAGACAGGGAGAGGGAGCTGAATAGCCCTCCTGTATTGCAGGAGGAAATAGTTACTGACTTACTGAGCCAGCTGGATCCTAAGAAGTCTATGGGACCAGACGGGATCCATCCCAGGGTGATGAAGAAGCTGGCAGAAGAGTTTGCCAAACTGCTCTCCATCATCTTCCGACAGTCCTGGCTCTCTGGGGAGGTCCCAGATGATTGGAGGTTGGCCAATGTCACTCCAATCCACAAAAAGGGCTGCAAGCAGGACCCTGGCAACTACAGGCCTGTCAGCCTGACCTCTGTGCCTGGCAGGGTGATGGAGCAGTTCATCCTGAGTGCAATCACACAGCACCTTCAGGGTGGACAAGGGATTAGACCCAGCCAGCATGGGCTTAGGACGGGCAGGTCCTATCTGACCAACCTGATCTCTTTTTACGATCAGGTGACCCACCTGGTGGATGAGGGGAAGGCTGTGGATGTGGTCAATCTGGACTTCAGCAAGGCCTTTGACACTGTCTCCCATAATATATTCCTGGAAAAGCTGGTAGCCCATGGCCTGGACAAGTGTACCCTCTCCTGGATTAAGAGCTGGCTGGAGGGTCGGGCCCAGAGAGTGCTGGTGAACGGAGCTGCATCCAGCTGGCGACCAGTCACCAGTGGTGTTCCCCAGCACTCAGTGTTGGGTTCAGTCCTGTTTAACATCTTTATTGATGATTTAGATGAGGGGATTGAGTCCATCATCAGCAAATTTGCTGATGACACCAAGTTGGGAGGGAGTGTCGATCTGCTGGAAGGCAGGAGGGCTCTGCAGAGGGATCTGGATAGACTTGAGAGATGGGCTGATTCCCCATGGGATGAAGTTCAATAAGGCCAAGTGCCGGGTCCTGCGCTTTGGCCACAACAACCCCCTGCAGCGCTACAGGCTGGGCACAGAGTGGCTGGAGAGCAGCCAGGCAGAAAGGGACCTTGGAGTACTAATTGACAGGAAGCTCAACATGAGCCAACAGTGTGCCCAGGTGGCCAAGAAGGCCAATGGGATCCTGTCCTGTATCAAAAATAGCGTGGCCAGCAGGGCCAAGGCAGTGATCCTTCCCCTGTACTCTGCATTGGTGAGGCCACACCTTGAGTATTGTGTTCAGTTCTGGGCCCCTCAGTTCAGAAAGGATATTGAGGTGCTGGAGCGAGTTCAGAGAAGAGCAACAAGGCTGGTGAAGGGACTGGAGCACAAGCCCTATGGGGAGAGGCTGAGGGAGCTGGGGTTGTTTAGCCTGGAGAAGAGGAGGCTCAGAGGTGACCTCATCACTGCCTAGAACTACCTGAAGGGAAGTTCTAGCCAGGTGGGGGCTGGTCTCTTCTCCCAGGCACTCAGCAATAGGACAAGGGGGCACGGGCTTAAGCTCTGCCAGGGGAAATTTAAGTTGGATATCAGAAAAAAATTCTTTCCAGAGAGAGTAATCAGGCATTGGAATGGGCTGCCCAGAGAGGTGGTGGATTCACCATCCCTAGAGATTTTTAAACGCAGATTGGACGTGGCACTGAGTGCCATGATCTAGTAAATGGACTAGAGTTGGACTCGATGATCTTGGAGGTCTTTTCCAACCCAATCAATTCTATGATTCTATGATTGTTGGCTGGTCACGCCAAGCTTATCCACAAAGATCCCCAGGTGCTTCTCCTCTTCTCCCAAACTATTTTCCACCAGGTTGTATTTGTGCTTGGGGTTGTCCTGGCCCATATGCAGAACATTGTACTTTATCTTGTTGAGCTTCATGAGTCTCGCATATGCATATCTCTGAAGGCTGTCAAGGTTTATTATTCCAAGCTAGGGAATGCAAGAAATTTCCTACTTTCACCGAAGTTTGAATTTGAAAACAGAGATCCATCTAATTTTGGAAGACTGGATATAATCATCTGGTGAAACACCCTGAGAATACACATTAACTTCAACACCATTTTTTCTTAGCTGCAGCTTTTTCCTAGGTAACTAATGACTAAATGGTATCAGGTCAGTGGTGTAATTTTTTTCTTCCCATTTCTTTAATTCATGCTTAAGCTATGACACAGGAGAGACCTACTCGTAGCCCTGTTAGTTTCTGTGATTTGCTTACAGTTTGCACTGTTCTAGTATAAGTGAATCTGCATCGTGTGTGACTGAGGAGTGACAGAGTCACATGCACAATTTATCAAGCTGCAGACACCCTCAAGATTTACCCAAACACTGTTTGTTGCTATATGCATCAAAAGATGAGCATACTGAAGCCCAATTAAAGCACACAGCAATTAACTGGAAGCCTTTAGAGATAAAACTTCAAAAATAAATCATCTGAAGTTGGAAAGATCACTGAGTGTAGCAGCTGTTACAATCTACATTATTATTAAAGCCTTTAGCACCGAGAGTTTATCAAGATGGCAATGAGATACATAAGACATACTACTTAGCTTCAATAAAGATTTTAAAGATACAACCAGTTTAAAATAGAATATTTTCACATTTATCAGCATGCACAGGTTTTGAAGAAAATATTTTATATAATCCTTTGAAGTTATTTAAAGTAGTATATTTTGATTACTGAAAAATGTAATTTACTTCTGTTTCACTTTTTTTTTTGTGAAATATTTGCAGATGCCCTCTATTTGAATGGATTCTGATTCCATAAACATTAAAAATGATGGAGGAACATGGATAAGGTTTTCTAAGTTCCTGGTATTATGTGCCTGTGAGCATGTGTGTGTCTGTGTGTCTCTGTGTAAATGGTTGGAAGAGATCAACCAGACTAAGCAGGAACCCATACAGCAATTCACTAGTTCTGGAGATGCTAAGGTTCCAGCTATTGAAAAGTTACCAGAAAGAAAAGTGAACTCTTCCCTGCCTACATAATCCAGCAGTGAAGAATCTTTCCTTTTGCTCACACTCACCTTCCTAGAAGATAGGAAATATTGCTTATCCCTACAGCAGTAAATAACCCTCTTGGAAAGTGACAGACACAATTATTGTCCTCTATTATTACTAAATATTTTATTTCTGTTTTTTTTTAAACAGATAAAGAAAAAATATAATAGTTACAAATATTTTTTAATATTCCTACACTAGATACATTATTATGGTGTAGGGCCCTCCTTTCTTCCTTTTCTTTTCCTAACATGCAGCATAATACGTTACCCCAAATATATAGACACTAGTAGAACCACACTTAGTATCTGTGTTTTATCTCATGCTCCTTTCTCATGAGAAAGAACGGAATCATCAATAATATAGACCAAATACTTAAAAAAAAAGGAAATCTCTTAAACATGGTCTACTAATGTCAAACATTTTCAAACCTTTCCATGAACATTTGCTATTCATTAAAAAAAATATCTAAATAGAACTTGGATTCACACCAAAGCCTGAAGAATTTTTTATTTACACAAATGTCCATTTTGTATGCTAAGTGAAATAATTTAGTAATTTTTTAAATACTATCTATAGAATCCTGACAAAGAAATTACAGTTAACACAACAAAACAAAGCAAAAAATCTCGTAATGCAGATATTACAGTTACACATTTATATTTAAACTCTGCCCAAGCAATTCTGTTCTTCAGAAGGAATCACTGAATGGTAATTAATTTGACCTTCTGTGGATGCAAAGGGAACATTCCTTCCTGTAACAGGTCTAGGCCTAGTAGGTCTATAGAACATCAGTGGACCGTGGTTTTTAGTTTGATTAAACTTTTAAGCCCATACTGTGTGGGGCTCACTAACGATAAGACTTGCAAAATGTCTATGCATGTAAAATGAAAGCAAGATTTGTCTGGAGGCAAATCGACTTTCAAATGTAAAATGACGAAAGAGCAGTTTTACTTCTTTCAAATTTCATACTTATTTTTTTAAATGTACATATATATCCTTAAATCAATTTCTAAAATGTGCAAAAACATATACTTATGTTGTTCAGAGTGTTAAGCAATTATTGTCATTTTCAAGACTTTGCTACTATAAGATGCCTCAGGCAAATAGTCTCTGCATTCATGAATATTGGAAAGAGTAAATCATCAATCTATAATCTGAACATAAACATCTTTCAAACTGCCTGCAGTCTAAGGATTTTTACTAGTAGTAACATTTGGTTCATTTGAAGACTGCTGGTTTTATTTGCCTCCCTCCAATTTCATAGTTTGTACAGTATTTTTTACTGCAATCATCCATCCACTCAGTATTTTCTAAATTAATAAAGGCTACCAGGGCATGGAGAAAGACAAGCACACTGTGTGTCCATTCTTGTTCTCCATCAGTGATATAACTGCAATGAAGATTTTGTCATGTCCTTCAAAGGCCTACATGGTACAAACTGTATTTATGGCTGCATTGAGCAAGAAATTTCAAAGAAAAGAATGGAAGTTTCTATACCATTAGAGCTATTTAGGTTTGTCAAACAGAAGTAATATACGAATTTATCCACTCAAATGCTATCTCTTTAATAACAAATCCTAGAGCCCTATTTTAGATATATTTTCAATTATGCTCTTCCACAAGAACATAGAGGTCACGTGACCTTTCCTTAAGTAAATTAGCTTTTATAGATACCCTCTCTTGGACCCAGTATTCAGAACATCTGTATGGATTACCCATCTTTCTTACGGTTGAAATCAAGCATTTGCTCTTTTGTCCTTTGTTAAGAAGCAATATTCAGTATTAATGGTTGGTGGAAAAGGAAGAAGGGAAGAAAAGAGGGGGACAAACAAACTGGAGAGAAACAACCACTTAACCTTTCCTTTCTTCCATCAGTGAACATCCTTTTCCCCAGAGGCGAAGAAGCCCGAGAAAGGAAGCTGACACAAACACGGCAGGAAGGAAGCCACAGTGCATCCACCTGGGAGCCACGATTAGGACAGCATGTGGTATGTGCCTTAAATTAGTAAATTATACAGTTAGATAGAGAGCAATGGCAATCTTTTTCTTGTTTCTCTCCAAATGTTTATACCAAGATCAGAGAGGTTCTCCTGAAGTTTTCTTCTGTTCCAAAATCACTCAGTTCATGGGAAACTCAAAAATCCATATCAATGTCCTGTTCTTAGCCTCAGCTTAGAAAAATGGGTGCAGGCATTTTCCATTAGTATTGTGATATAAACATAAATGCTCTGGTAAATAGAGTCGATTACAAAGCAAACAGCACTGTGCTGTCACCTATTTGTTCATCAGGCTACTTCGGAACTGCTTCATATTACACTGTTTCTCAATATATTATTCACAATGTTCTTTCTTCCATCAATCCTGAATGAAGTTCTTTAAACATGAAGAATAGCTATGCCTGAAAGACTTGCCTCTGGTAAGCCAAGGATCAGACACAGTACAAAACACGTAGAGTTTCATGGGAAGCTGAAAGACTTATAATAATACCGTAGGTATATTTCATACTGAACACATGAAAAACATCCCTGAACTTGGACAAGCTCAAGAGTTCAACCCAGTCAATTACTGTGACACACCAGATTTTAGTATTTTTATCAACTACTCCAAAAGCAGCAAAAAAAGAGAAGGAAACAAACTTGCTATGACACATACATCACATGGTGCCATCCACTCTCCTGAGTAGTTTGCAGGTTTCTATAGCCAGTAAGACAAATTAGAGTTGGAATAAAATTATTGAAACAACTGAGAACAGGAATGGATTCATCACCTTTGCTACTTTATTAACCTCATGACCTGAGTGAATTAGACTGCATTTCAGATTCAAAGCAAGAATAAACCTCAAATAGAAATGAAAGAACTGTGGCCAAATCAAAAGCACATTGTAGTTCCCTTCTGTGAGGAGATTAGTTTTCCTCTGTCTGTTCAAACTGCTCTGCCACATGCATTTTCAGCTGTCTCTCGAGGCTGTTTGTGAATAAATACCTTGGGTTGCAACATACACTAGCTACATATTTTACTCAGTATGTGAAAAGGAAAAGAAAACTGAATTGAAATATATTCAAATTCCACCTTTTCCACTTACTGATTGCTTTTAAGAGAACAGTAAGTACTTTCAAACTAGTGTACTTGGATCATCATAATCTTTATTAATTTCTCATGTGTCCACTGTTCTCACTATATTGAACAGGAATTAACCATGCTGAGAAGGTAAAGATTTACTTATTGCACAGTATAATACAAAGGAATTCTCAAGCTTCAGAATTCAGAGCAATTCCAGTTTTTAAAATCTGATTTTGATCATTAGTGGTAATCAAGTTTGAAAAAAAAATACACACACACACATACATATATATATATACACATATATATACATATATACATATATAAATAAAGGAGAACACACAGGGGTGTAGGGAAAAAGATGACTTTTAATTCAGGTTAAGAGTTTTGTCTTGGACTCCTCACAACAGAATGTGCTGATTCTCTGGGATAAAATACACATAGCTTGCTCCTTTTCGTGGATCTGCAGAACTGCAGAAGGTCTCAGAGGGCATATGTACTTAAAAGCTACAGCATGATGTGCTAGAAAATGAGGGATGGCTTAGTAACAAATTGTCATCCAATTTGGACAGAAGGTAGGAATGGAAGAAAGCAAGTCTTGGAGCTTTTGTCAAAAAAAATTATATGGCAGAAAGCAGAGAAGCTAAGTCTGTTAAGTGGCATTTTTTATGAAATTGAAGGTTTCAGAAATGAAGAATTATTTAGGATTCACTTTTTACTTAATCTAGTATTAGACAAAGACTAATTTCACTTTATGATAATAGAGATCCTCAATAGCAAAGATGAGGGGATGGAAAGGAAGAGTAATTAATAAATTGTTAAGGATGGAACAGATCATTGAGTTGAACCTTTGATCACCACCTATAGCAATAACTGCCATGTCCACTTGTTTCTTGAACTTTTCCAGGGATGGTGACTTCACCCATTCTCTGGACAGTCCATTCCAATGTCTGAAAGTCCTTTCATGAGGAAATTCTTCCTGATGTCCAATTCTTGATTTCTACTCTCATTTTTTATGAGTAAAAACATTGCTTAGAATGGCGGCCTAATATAAGAATAATGAAGATGCATTCTTTTTATATCATAGAACCAAAATATGCGAATCTAGTTTCTCTGTGTTTGTTGAGTTTTTTTCTGGGTGGCATACATTTGTTTAGCTAATAGTATTCTATACTGCTTTTAAGCACATTTTAAGCTAAGAAAATCTGTTCTAGTATACACTTTCAAGTTTAAACTTCCCCAACTGCCTTGCCAACCTATGGTGTTTTAGTGTTTTTCTTTGATGGATTAAGTGAGTGGCATACATTATATTAGAGAACACAATATTGAAAAGGCTGAGAAATCAGAAAGCAATGTTAGCTCTAGTATTCTATAATGAACTGTCCTAGTTGAGCAGGAGGGACCAGCTGACACTGTGAAAGGGTGATCAAAGCTGTGTATTCTACCCCCTCTATCATTCCCCAAGGACAATGGGCCATTAGCAACAGCTGCCCAGGGAGCCATTATCACCTTCACACCCAGCCTGAGGGGGCGGAGCTGCAAATGGGCCATCAACAGTTCAATACCCCCTGACTCCCAGAGTTAATCACCCATTGTGTGAGTCCCCGCCCAGGGGAAGGGACTGGGTGCTCCCTGAGGGTACATAAGTGGTGGGTAAGAAGACTTTGGGAACTTCTCGTCGGATCCAGAGCAGCAGAAGGACCTCGACAGGAGGAGATCCCCGCTCTCGACCAGACCACAGCCCTCGCCTGCACCAACAGGTTTTTCTTTTCCTTTTGCTCTGGACTTGGGGGAGCCACAGGGGTCTCAGCACAAGGGCAAGCAAACCCCCTTGGGTTTGTGCCCCAGGACACTGGGTTATACTGCTGGGTTTTTGTGAGTTGAAAGCAATTTCCCTTTTGTGTCAGTGTATTTATTGTAATATTATTATTAAATTTTAGGTCTGACTTATAATCTCTCTCTCGTGGTGAGTTCATTTCCCCTGCTGGTTTGCCTTTAAACCAGCACATGACCATAATATTTTTGAAGCCTGATACCCATTGTTTTGCTGCAACTCTGATTCCGTGATGAGTTCTTATGACTAAGTTAGTTTAGGCCAAATCATTAAATATGCAACATTCTACCTAAACATAACATAGAATCTTAAAAACTGTTCTCCATAAGTTAGCACAAAGAGTTACAGCCTTCTATTTAAAGAAAAATGCACATGACTAACAAGTTGAAAACAAAGTTGTGATTCCAGAAATATATCTAAAATCAGATATATCAGAATTTTCTGTTTAGTCGAGCTTAGTTTTTGCCCAGCACTTCAGGCTTATTCTCTCTACTCCTTACTTGTTCAAGAGCTTCCAACATACTTTCTGAATACCCTACTAAATAAATGCTTATGGAATTTGAAATGCAGTGATCCAAGTGTTACATTATACATACTGCATACCTGTACAACAAACCTCTGAAAGCTTAGGCTAGCAAGAACATCTATTCATTTGACTTCTGCAGTTATCTGCTGTTACTGTCCTGACAGTCTTCCTTACATTATTTTTAACATAAACCACTTATTTTCCCAGGCTACTGGAATCTATATACATACTGTCTCATGAAAAAAATTGACCACTGTGTAGGAAAATTAAATATTTCCTCATTCTTCTTGAAACAAAACAAAAAAACAGGGAGAAAAAAGCCCATGAACTTCTTTGAGACCACAACTTCTGATATTTAAATGCTTATTCTCTAGTGGATAACTATTTCCAGAGACAGGGGTTGAATGTCATATCCATTACAACTGCCAAATTTTCTCCTACATAAATGTTTTGAAATTTCTGTTACAGTATCTGAGTTACAGTTGCATATCTGTTTGAAAACTTGGAGCACAAGAAGCTGCATCGAACCTGTAGTAAAAGAAATTTTTTTTTCTCTTTTACTCATCTGGTATAAGTAGCCACAGAGGGTCAAAAATCAAATGTAAGAAAAAGCAGAAGTGATGAGAAGTTAAAGTTGAACCGAGAAATAACAGAACATATTTGTGAGGCAGGCCAGAATGCCAAAGCTTTAATATTAGCATAGAATATGTATCCAAAGAAGGTGTGGCATAATGAGAAATTAAATTAATATGTTTAACATTAAAGAACTGGTTTAGCAAAGTTCAAAGAGAAAGCTAGGTGATTTTGGTAGGATTGAAAAATAAGTTTTAGGAAGTAGATGAAATAATGGAATCTATTTTATTGATAAGTATAGTTAATAAACGGTGGATGTTTTCAGATGTTTTCAAATATTTTGCTATTGCTGCATCTTTCCGACATAAAGGGGTCACACAAGGGAGAAAATAAAGTTCTGTGAACATATCAGGATAAGGATAACCAGGGTAGTATGGCTTGGAAGGACAATAATATTTAGAAACCTGTGAAAAATATAAAGTGACGTAAAAGATTATGCAATCAGATTGGAACATTGAGAGAATACAAATAATCTGGAGTAATATATGCTCTTAAAAAGGAGCCAAATGCCTACTAGAGATGCATAAATAAAACCTCCTGCTGAAGAGTTGCATTCTCAAATAAAGGAGTTTGAATGTCTAAGAATGGAATTAAAAGCTGGCAACATCTGTTACTATAATTTTTGCTTATTACCTATATTACAATCACGCCTCGAGCCCCAATTAAAGTTCATTCCCTATTATGCCAAATACTTAGAAACACATGATAAAAATAAGTATCCAGACACTACTGAAGGAAGTGGATAAATGGAGGAAGAATTGTGTTCTCTCTTATATGCTTAAGGATTGAAGAAGCAGAAGTTAACTGCTTAGCTGTTGAAAAGTGGGATTTAGATGCCTAAATTAATAAGATGCTTAAGAAAAAATTTACCTCTGATTGCAACAACAAAATACAGAGGAAAAATTGTTCATTGTGATTTATTTCCCAAACGTTGAGATTTCATTAATACAGTGGTTGGAATTTTCTCTTTCACTTCAGAGAGCAAGATTACTAAGTATTTCCCTGCAGATTGTGAACTGGGTCACAGAAGGAAGAATGGGTCAAGTTTAAAATATTCCTCTGTGTGTGGGATTAAAATAAGGATATTACCCTTGTGTTTGACAAGAATTTCAGGAATTCACAAGAGGAAACTTTACAACAAGACTTTCAGGGAGACTTCAAAATTTGAGGGAAACTGTAATTTAATAAGAAGTAAGTATAGCTGTAAGAGAGGCCTTTATGAAAGCCAACTTGGATAAATTTCAGAAGTCAAGAGAATGAAATTAGTCTTCACTTACCCCCTATCACAACAGATTATTATTCAGCATAACAGGTAATATGGAAGAGCTCCTTAACAGATCAGATAGAATATAGAAATTATCTAGAAATTATCTCCAAATACTGCTGTTATTTCGAAGCAGTTTTCAAAAGAAACACTTTTTAAGAAATATCTCATCAGCTCCTAAAAGTGAAGATTTCTTTAGAAGTAGAAAGGAGGAAGAGTTAATTTAGAAGAAAAATAAAATTTTTGTTTTCTAATGCAACTAATTTTAATTCAATTTTGGAAGTGTGTAAGTGTTTTTAAAATGCCAATGCTCTTTGTTTAGCAAATAACACATTGGTAACTAGAAGCCTAAAATCTCTTTTAAATGAGGACAGTTCCCAACACATGGACTGCAGAAGGTGATTAGTCACTAATTGAGATTTTCAATGTATTTTGACTCCTAATTTGATCAGGGACAGTTATAGCCTAAATATTAATATATTAAGTCCTCTCTGCAATTCTAACAATCCAAGGCAAAACTCTCAGATCCTTTAAAGAAACTATATGCATTGATTATGGGTCAATATTTTTTTCTTACAGATCTGCAAAGGGAGTTCATGAACCACAGCTTGATGCCTCAGTACAATGTAAGATGAACCAGCAGTAGGATTCACAGTAATTAGCTTCCTAAACAGTGAAATGCATGGGCAAGCCAACAAAAAATTCATAGAGGTGATCCATGATGTTGCCTCCCTCTTTTAAGTGCCTAAGTGCAACCCAAGTTATGTGCTTATCTGAAAGTGAGATTCACAACCTGGAATTCCATCTGCACTTAAACTCCTTTGATTATGGAAAATTGGTTCAATCTTTTTACTTAAAACCTGTCTGTTAAAGGAGGAGGAGCAGAAACAAATGTTTAAATAGACTAGAGATTACAGCAGTTTCTAAGGAAACCAAAGTCAATGCCCTCCTCATGCAAAATGAGCTGAAATTCATATCTCTCACCTCCCAGAGGAGTGCCCCTTCCACTATTCACCCAGGGCTATGCCTAGGGCTAAGACACACATCAAATACAGCAAATACAAAGCAGATAGTGTATGGTAAATGTCCAGGTACATACCCTCTAATCCCATTATAAAATCCACTAAGGCTGTAATCCTATCATTTTGAGGTAATCATTTGAGAAAAAGCTGTATCTGCTACTGTTGTAACACTCACTTTCAAATTAAAGCAAAGATTAAGGAAAGGCTAACAACACACAAAAGTGGATCAAACAGTGGGGAAAAAATGGGAATGCTGTATGTACCCAATAAAACCACTTCAGTAGCATGAGAGCTGTAACTGCCTCACTTATTCTTAGCAGATAATGCAGACTAAAAACTGGAAAAAAAAAAAAGAAAGAAAAGTTAAAGGAAATAGAACCACTACAAATAAGACATTTTCCCCAGAAACAAAAATGGAGAAATACAGAAATGGAGATATTTGTGACCTTCTTTTAGAATAACAATATATGCTGACAGAGTTATTTACTGATTAATTAATAACTGAGAAACTGAAGCTGAAACAATGCTGGAAAACCTTATATTAAATTGTAGGCATATTAAATATTGTTTTATCAAAAACTAAATTGCATAATAATATGGAAAATCAGTTTTTAGAATAGTTCAAATGAACAGATCTACTTTTAAAGAAAAGCTTTTGTTACAACTGCACATACCCTGTGTAGGCTTGATCAAAAAATTATTTTCTAGGGCAGTTGCAAAAGAGATATACATGGCCAAGTTAAATGAGACAAAACAAGAGCAGATGCTCCAAGATGCTGGGTATACAGAGACATACAAAGCTGAGGGGGAGACTATGAGAATATGAAAAGTAACAAATGTGAAAACAGAAATAAAATAGACCAGTTTATGATAGTAGTACAGAATATGGGGGAAAATGTGGAAACAGAATCATAACAGTTAAGTGTGATTACAACAGGCCTCTGTGGTTGATGGTAAATGTCATATCCTTACAAGTATCATTAGTAACTGCTGATTTCAAAAAGCATACCAATGCTAAAACACTAAACCCTCAAATAAATATATTAAAAATTATTGTTTCAGTCTTAAGTTATTATTGTCAACTTAAAACAGATGACTTGCAGCATCTTGGGGGAAGAGGTGGGCACTGGATCCTGAGGAAGGCACTCCGTCGCTGTATATTGGCCCAGAATGATAGTTGTACATCTGTATATGGCTGTAGTAAGTGCTGGTTTTGTTTCTCAAGGATGGAATGTTTGTGTGTTAAACCTGCAACCCAATAACTGAAACAGAATTTGCTGCAAGACAGTATTGCTTGGATGTAAGTTCTATCACTACTTCTACAGCAGTCACTAAATGTAGACTAGAGCCCACAGAAATTCACTGGACTTCTCCCTGCATTTGTCCTGTTTACTGCGATATGCCAGCTGCCAGCCCATTGCCTCTGAATTTTTTTTACTTTCCTTCAAAAGCAACCCATTTCCTTAGGAAACCAGCTTATCGGTACATCTCTCTTTAATGACTAGGCTCTTAAATACAAAACTATCAGGGACTGTAAATAGCACCTGCCAGTCATTGAGTGATAAGATGCTGCACATAAAGCGAAGGAAAGTTCAATCTGAATATGCTCTGAGAGTCAGGAAATACATTTTTAAGCAAGAGAGAAGCATCATTTTCTATTCTCCTAGTATTTGGCACCAGATCTGCATTTGCTTAAAATGTGTTGTAGTATGACAAACTGCCTTATGGAAACAGCCACACATAAAAGACTTTCAGTAATTATAACACGCAAAATGTGCCTAGAAACGTCTGATTAATAATCACATTAATGTGATACATTTTGTTTTCAAAGTTAATTTGCTAGTATTGTTACAGCACTTACAGTACATTGTTGAATGCTGATTGCTGGGCTAATCCACCTCATGGCAACCTGATATCTGAAACACCCTGACAACGCTGCACCAATAACCATTAACCAGCTTGCACTTGCAGTTTTCTGTAATAACCAAGAAGACACAATTCAAGGTCACTACCATTACAGTTACAGAAACGACAGAGAAGAAATAAAGAATATTTCAAAAGCAATGCAAAGTGCAATGAATAATATAGTTAATTGTAAACAAAGGTTCATTCTAATAGTAAATGAAGGTAGTTAATATTGATAAATATTGCACTTAGCTTACTAAATGATTGTATGTATGGCTAGGCTTTGTGAACGAAGACTGGGGAAGGGCTCTACCCATGTGGGTGTGTCCTTTGATCCTGTGCACTGGATTTTAGGTGAGGCACAGCGTGTGCAAAACTGGCCCCACCCTTCAACTCCTAAGGTTCATCTGCCATGGCCAAGCGAGCTTGGACGGTGACAGTGAAGTCCTCAGAACTAGAACCTACAGCACCTGGTATTCCCAGGAAGTCTCCCATTCAAGTACTAACCAAGCCTGACCCTGCTGAGCAATCTGACAGGATTGGGTGTTAGGGTGGCATTTAAACTAAATGATTAAATCTCTTCCTTATCAGCGTCTGTGGATGTCTGAGATATTGAGAATGTTTATTTTGACATCTTTAACCTTAAAGAAGCTTAGTCGTGGCAGCTGATACTTTTAACAGGGAAGCAAGTAGGTGTAAAAAATCTGCATGAGTGTACTTGCCAATACAGATGTAGGAAAGAACAAGCAATCTCCATATTCAGGCTGGGCCAAGCAGTATTAGGTACCCTGCCAGTTTGTGTCCTGGCTGTTTGAAATGTTACTTCAAAAAGGAACACAACCCTCTTTGCTTCTAGCAGAAGAGGCATTCCCCTGGGGACACTGAGAGCCTTCCTTATCCAACACAAAATGAAAGGTTATTCTCTGGTTTGCCTAGAAATAAAGAATTAGTAACTCAAATGTTAAACAGTCAGCAAGAAACTGATGCCTGAAGATTCTTAAGATTTGTAGCATATAGATTTTTAATATAACTGTACAGTTTCTAACACTTTAAAATAGCAGTTGAATTATTAAATGTCTTTCTCACACTTTGTATCAAATTCTTGAAATTCTTTAAATTTGATTGAATGTTCTTTTCAAGGAAAGAGATTTAATGAGTCCATCTTGTTTGGGACATGTACTTAGAAGGACATAAGATAAAATTTTAGTCAATGTGGAAGGCCTAGAATCCTTGGAGAAGCTCCAAAGAAGGTATGTGATGTGAAGATGATGGTGAAAAAGTAAGGAGTCTTGAGACCTTCGACACAGTTCTGGGGAGGCGTGCCAAGCGGCAGACCTGAGGGAGGCTCTGGAGGCAGACAACTTTTGGGTTGGATGTATCCATTAGACATGATAATTAATTAGTGTTATAAATTTGTAGGAGCCTTATGCTCTATTGCACGTGCATGTATTCAGTGTACCTTAAAGTGCTTTAATTAAAGACCTGCTCTCTTTTTATCTGTACTAATATTGTCTGGAAAGTTCTTTTTTTCCATTTTAGGCATTAAAACTACAAGAAGCTCATTAAATAGGAACTCTCATTGAAACCAGGCAGATCTCTAGATCTTTATCCCATTGTCTCCATCCTCACTTATTTTATATGCTCTAAATTTCTTTAATAATATCAATAGATAAGAAATAATTAAAGCAGAAGAAAGACCATATATTTTAATATGTGTATTTATAAGCTTCTTGAAGAGATATAAATGTTATAATACTTGCAAGATGGATTCTATTCAATTTTAAGGCATTTTGAAGTTATTCCTCATGTTCACCAGTTTAATTAATTTACAATTAATGTAATTTCTGTGAACTATTTAGATAAGAAAATAATTGTTTTGCTCTTTTTAGATCTTATGAAAAAATATTGCTGAAGAACAAATAATAGATGGGTCTACTAAAAGATCAAAATAAATCAGACACTGAATCTTCAAGTTTAAAGTCATCATTTCATATAAAATCTAGTGTTGCTGATGAAGCTTCTAAAGTCACAATAATGAATACACATTAAGTAACTCCATCTGTTTCAAAATGTTATGTGTTATTGTGAGATATAGAGACCAAGATCTAACTAAATAACTAGCAGGAAAAAAAGACAGAGTCTGTAAAGAAAAAAAAACCAAAACACCAAAAATTGCATAGTCCTTGGGAAAAAATACGACAAGACATTAAACAGAAGTCTTTCATTTCCAAGAAGAAACCCAAAACGTAGTTAACGTGTTGCAGTCAAAGCAAGTTTAGATACTATCATCAAAAGTTTCATTAGTGAATTACTAATCATTCTTTGCAAATCTTTTAAAAGAAGATTCCATTATTAATGAAACACCTATGAAGAAAAGTTTTTGAGTTTGCAATGGAGATTTTCACCAAAAGTTCAACAATCAAAAACACCGACTTACCTATCATGCTCCTCATCTGGAGTATTTGAGACTTATTGTGCATGGAGCTTAAAAAGTATTTACACCTACACCTACCACTCACATATGAATGTTTTGAAATTACAAGAGTCATTTTGGACAGAGGTCTTTTTTCTGACACAATATTTCTAAGTTTTTCTCCAAGGTAGGAGGATAAGGAAAAGTCTCAAATAGTTTTGATTGATGTGCAAACCAGCTTTTATCCAATACTAATTGCAGAAATAGACATTTTCATTTAGCTTCTTGAATTCTAACCCCCCTCTCCCCCTGCCCCGATAGTTAGGATTTATATCTGTTCTACTGCACAAAAATGTAGTTAATTATTTTTTAACTTCATTTTACTCAGATGGAATTTAAAAAAACATCCCCTTGACACTCGCCATTTCTGCTGCCCAGTTTTCACTTGATGCAGCATTTTGCGGATAAAACATTTTTAGCAAAAAAAAGGTCATAAAAATGTCTGCAGTGCTGCCTATGAAATGGTAATTCTACTATTCCAGTTTTTCATTGTGAAATTATTTTTCTTGCATTGCACATTATTTTTGGTGCTATAGAGTAGAGCTTTGTTTTGCAAAGAGAAATATCCAGAGGTACTGTGTTTTCTCAGGGAGTTGAAAAATCAGAATCCTGCGTGTACATACCAGACCTTACACATTACTTCTACAGCACACACATGCTCTCTCTATCTGCCTTTTTTCCTTCCCTAGTGTTCAGTAGATAAGAAGTCCTGGAAAAGTGATGGCTTAGCCTGTTTCTGAGGGCTATTGCAGTGGTACCTTACAGATTTATGTTCTGAAAGATCTGCATAGCAACCTCCCAATCCTGCCTTGAGTGGACAAAGCGTAGTAAGTTTTCTGCAGCTTCTCTGACCTTCTCTGTCCATTCCTTCTGTGCAAACAATTCATCTTCTTCAGTGCAGTCTGCAAGCAGAACTCTATTGAGCCAGTTGACTGGTGTCAGGGATTTCCCTAGCTGTCTACCCCTTTGATCTTTCCTCTGTGCTGTCACAGCAGAGAAATAACTGTATGGTAAAAGATGATATTTTGTGATGAAAGGGACAAATTTGAAGGAATTAAAATAAAAAATCGTGTGTTTGCTTGTAGATTTAGGAGGGGAGAGACATTCTGGCTGCAACATATAAAACACCAACATAAGCTCTCATTTCTGTGTTGCACGAATTGAATGTATTGCTAAACTCCGAATTATACTATAGAATGGGTTATTACAATCTTTGAGATAATTGTATATGTTTGTGGGTCTTTCCAGGTTTTAAAAGGATTATAAATCTGTTTTTTTTCAACATAACTAGATTACCTTGTTTATGGAGTATGGTATTATAGCTTTGATGAAATATGCTGAACATAACAAAGACAGAAAATCTTTATAGAAAGTGTATTAGTTACATCAGCTATAAAAGGTGGTTGAATCTGGGACCAAATCAGCCCTCAGCTTAAAGAGGATTAGACTGATAGAGTCATGCCACTGTAGCTATGGTTCAATATTGTTCCCGATACCTCCTTGCTCTATCTTTTTCTAATATTAAACAGTGTGCTTATACATGTTATTGGCATGCATATTAATACACATGTATCTGCCATCTAGTAAGAGTAAATATTATCTAATCATAGTAGACACTGACTTCTAATGATGCAGACCAGGTCAGGACACAGCAACATCACCTCAGGCATACATTGTATGTGCTCGTGTGTTGACTTGCCATACCGGAGGTGTATCACAGTTCAACTCTCCTGTACGTGACGTGGGGTGACAAGTATAGGTGACAAGAAGTGCAGGAGCTGAGTAGGATCAGGATGACAAAGCCACAGTCAACAGCATGAATCCAAAGGACAGTGTCATACAGTAACAGACTGGTAGCAGTCAGATGGAATACCCATCAGTCAGCATCAGACAGGATGCAGCATCACCATAGCGAGGTCCCAGACTGCACAAGACAGGAAGAACTGCCTGTCAGCACTTGCTAAATTCAGGAACAGTGGATTAATTAAAATGACTAAGGAATGAATCACTATCCATTAAATCCTTCTGGTGATGTTTAAGATTGGAAAACAAAACAACAACAATGAGCACCCACGTTATTTCAGCGTCTTAACCATTGACATTTTGCAGACGAATCAAAGCGGATTTTAAATTGATGGAAAATGTAAATAATTTTTTCCCCCATGTAATTCACATTTATATGGAGATTTATAAGATCATATCTATTATTTTAATGATATTTCCAAATCAGACAGAGTCTAGAAAAATGTTTTGTTAAACTGAGCATCATAAAACTGAAAATGCTGGACAGTCAGATGAATAAACATACAGCTAATGTGACTGCAAAATAAGGGTAAAATCTAGGAGATATATTTCAAAAAGTTTCAACATGAATAGAATTGCAAATAAAATACAGGAGACAGACACCAACAAGTCCACAATTCATGACCATAACCACCAGGACAGGTATATATATTTTTGTCATTAAGGTGTCTTTGCAAACTGTCAATCACTTCTCTGTGCACTCCAGAATGCCATGCAAAGTTTTTCCAGCACAGCAGCTTGTGGAGCACTCTTTCAACACAGTCACTGAAATAATTTTGTGGAACTCATTCATTTCAGTGATCTGTGCTGCAGCACAGCACCACAAACAGCGACAGGGTGAAAATAAAGAGGGATGGCAAACTGTAAATGTTGCAGGAAAGAGTAATCCTTAATCAGAGTCAGGGTAAAAAATATTTTTTTCTTTTAAGAATTTTTTAACTCAAGTTTATCACCAAAGAAAATATGGTGCATAACTACATTTTGGGAATTTATGCTTCTAATTATGTAACAATCAGAAAAATTCTCTATCAGTCCAGGAAGTTCAACATCGGGTGTTTGAAAAGAGGACTAATGGATTCGACTAACTCCTTTCCGTTCCACTCATACACTATTTACAAACTTCTGTAGTATTTTATATAGAAGTGTACTGTTATTATTATGTTTTGAAATATTTTCAACACTGAATCTTAGAATGCTTATACATTTATTTAAAAAACAAGGTCCCTTATTATCCATGTCATTATGTAGAGGCTAAAATACAATGGAAAGAAAATCTCTTCAGTAAAGCATTGGTAAATGCATGTTCAATCTGCAGGATGAGACCTCAACCCTTGAACATTTATCTCTGATGAAAGTACCAGAGCAATGTGGGTGGTCCTGTGTTGTATAACAGTAAAAAGGTATGAGGTCATGTCACTTCACCAGCTCAGGCCTGAAGGGAATGATACAGCTCAGACTGGCAATCGGGACTATCCATGCTATACTTCTGCCCCCAAGCTGCAGACCCCATTCACTAGTATTAAAAGTGAACAAAATTATATTAATTCCTATATAGTTCAACCATTTCAGCAGAAAATGAGAAAGAAAGACAAGGTGAAAAAGTGAATCCCATTTAAAGTAGCACCGTCAACTAGATCTTCAAACACATTCATTTACATACCAGAGAGATTGTTGTTACTAGCCCCAGCTGCTTGGCCTTGCCCTGACAATCACAAGATTGAGACTGCAGAAATAGCATGTCTCATCTTATGTCATCCACTGGATGTTAATGACCTAGCACTGTTAGTGTCCTGGATCTATAGCTGTACAAAGAAATGTAGCCTAGCTGAAATGGAAAGTATGAACAGAAACACAAGTTTGTAAATTACTAAAACTTAATGATTACAAAACTTTATAGACATATTAAATATCCATTGAATCCTGAAAATGTTAACAGTTGCCTGTTATACATCACGGTTTTCCTAAACATAATGTCATGTAACAATCCTGATTTTATATTTTTTTTGCCAGCTATAGATTACTGTTAGAGTTTGGTTTATTAAAGAAACATAAATTCCAGTCTTTAGCATGCTCACAAGGGGAAGTGGAGGAGCAGATACTGATCTCTTCACTCTCATGACCAATGACAGGACTTGAGAAAACAACATGAAGCTGAATCAGAAGAGTTTAAATTAGATACCAGGAAAAGATTTTTCACCCAGAGAGTGGTTGGGCACTGGAACAGGCTCCCCAGTGAAGTGGTCACAGCTCCAAGCCTGTCTGAATTCAAGAAGCATTTGCACAATGCTCTCAGGCACATGGTGTGACTTTTGGGTTCTAATTGATCCCTTCCCAGCATATTCTATAATTCTCTTCTATAAGTGGACAATCCTGCACTTTGGCCACAACAACCCCCTGCAGTGCTACAGGCTGGGCACAGAGTGGCTGGAGAGCAGCCAGACAGAAAGGGACCTTGGAGTACTAATTGACAGGAAGCTCAACATGAGTCAACAGTGTGCCCTGGTGGCCAAGAAGGCCAATGGGATCCTGTCCTGTATCAAAAATAGCGTGGCCAGCAGGGCCAGGGAAGTGATCCTTCCCCTGTACTCTGCATTGGTGAGGCCACACCTTGAGTACTGTGTTCAGTTTTGGGCCCCTCAGTTCAGAAAGGATATTGAGGTGCTGGAGCGGGTCCAGAGAGGAGTAACAAGGCTGGTGAAGGGACTGGAGCACAAGTCCTATGGGGAGAGGCTGAGGGAGCTGGGGTTGTTTAGCCTGGAGAAGAGGAGGCTCAGAGGTGACCTCATCACTGTCTAGAACTACCTGAAGGGAAGTTCTAGCCAGGTGGGGGCTGGTCTCTTCTCCCAGGCACTCAGCCATAGGACAAGGGGGCACGGGCTTAAGCTCTGCCAGGGGAAATTTAAGTTGGATATCAGAAAAAAATTCTTTCCAGAGAGAGTAATCAGGCATTGGAATGGGCTGCCCAGAGGGGTGGTGGATTCACCATCCCTAGAGATTTTTAAACGCAGATTGGACGTGGCGCTGGGTGCCATGATCTAGTAAATGGACTGGAGTTGGATCAAGGGTTGGACTCGATGATCTTGGAGGTCTTTTCCAACCCAATCGATTCTATGATTCTATGATTCTATGAATCATCTATAAGTGGACAATAAAGTATTTTTAATTGTTTAAACATTTTTTCCTCCCTGTATGTACTACCACAAGCCTTTTATGCAGTTTACCAAGGCAGTCCATCAGGAAGTAAAATATTCAAAATTATTATAATTATGTCTTTTTCTTGAAATGTATCTGTTCTCTTTGTGTAAATATTAGCATAAGGTGTTTCAATTACAACAGAGGTATTTGGAATTTAAGTGAAAGAAAACTAGCTACCAGCTATGCTTTCAGAATAATGTGAAAATGAATGTCCTCTCTTAAAGGGCAAGTGGATAATTAATAGACAATTCATTAGAAAACAGCAAGCAAAAAAGTATAAAATAGAGTGAGAAAGAAGTAATAAAATGCCCATTCTGATAGGAAATTGTTAACATGGCCAGTTTTAAGGTTGAATTACTTTTCTAGGTAATTTCTCAACATACTCACTTTCAACATTTTTTATTTTTAATCTAAAAATTAGGGGACATAGCAAATAATTTTTCCTAAGCAAATTAAAAGAATACGTAATAAATGAATACACATACAGCATTTCATAACGTGTGCAGTTGTGAAGTACATGCTTACTTACATTTAAAACAATAGAAATTAGTTTTGTGTTGTTTATATCATTAATCAATTTGAAAAATAGTCGCATTATAGTTTCATCTTATTATTTTTTCCCTTGAAAGATACATGATACATTTTTGGAGTAGTTGGTATGCAAATACAGCTGTCTAATTTTGTCTCATTCTCTGTACAGCTACTTACACTCTAATTCCAATGAAAAAATGGAAAAAAACCTTATTTTTAATATCTCTCTCTCTCTTCACTTGTCCTTTAGATTTTTCCCATGAATTTCTTATCCTCATGTTGTACTCTTTAATTCAGCCTACACTGACTTGTTAACAAACTCTTACTGGAGGTACCTGACTGAAGTTTCCTTTTTAAAATAGGAGCAAGGGGATTGTTCCCACATAAAATGTGGTAAGTAGACCAAACATTTTTGATTTGGTGTAAGAACACAGTCTTGATATAATGATATTTGACTGCATATTTTTAATATAAGCCATTTCCTTAAGCATACAGTTAGGCATCTTCCTTCATTGCACTGCTTGCCAGTTAAATGTGATTAAATAGTTCACTATCCATAGCCAAGGATGGCATCTGAAAGGTTGCAAGTAACTCAGAGTCACAAATGTAACCAAGACTTTTCCAAGAGATAAACCAATTTATTTCTGCTTCTAACTGGTTCACCAAATAGCTTCAGTTTCTTTACATATATAGAACACATCAGTTTGAGTTTTACTTGCTAAATGAAAACTCTTTGCACAGAAAATGTCAGGAAAATCCGACTGCCAAGAAAGTAAGGATGCTATTTTAAGTCAACAATGTGATCTTTCAATATCTTGCTCAGATTCAATACAACTTCTACAAGACTTTGTCTGAAAGCTCGAAAATAATTCAAAACCTATTTGCAACAACAAATATTTTCTGTTAGAATAAGTAAGTTTAACATATCAGAAGAGGCATTGCAGTTGTATCAGAAAAGAAAGAACAAAAAGAACCATTTTTCATCCAAAACTTCAATTCTATCAGTATTACAATATATTGATAAGTTGGTTTCTCTAACAGACTTTCAGATATAAAGAAGATTTTGAAAACAGATAAAGAAATCAATTTTATTTTTAAGCTAGAAAAAACCCCTTTTTTATCATTTTTGTAACAAACTATTTCAAAATAATAATAATGTAAAGATTAAGATAAGAAAAACAATTCATTTGGCTTGATCTAATATACTTTTTCCACATGATGGGAAATACAGAATATTCATATTTTTGCTTGTATTTAAAATAGACAAGCTTTGAAATCTCAAATTCCACCTTTAATTTAATTTTGATAAAATTTATTTTTTATGGATGCCAAATTCAATTTTTCAGGGTGCCTCATCATTCTTGTTTTATGTGTTTTACTTTGTTTTTTAAAGTAAATTTTTGCAAGTTTTAGAAATTTTGATGTAACATAATTTCTTCTTTTTCAAGGCATCTCATAACCTGAAGATTTTCTTATCTTCCAAGACATGACTTGCCAAGCAACTTCTTTGTAAACATTTTTCAAAGTTCTTGATATATTTGTTTACAGCTCCTAAAACATCTCATAAATTATTACATGTGTAATAATTTGTAATGTTCTGCTTGAGAAAAATTAATTAAACCAGCTCGAATAAAATCAAGAACTACCTGAACTTGATGAGGGTTGCTTTGATGCTGCAAAAACCTAGGGTCATTTTTTCTTTTTCCTTTTACCTAACATTTAATTTGTGTTTTCCTCTATAATTTCAGATCCAAGTGAAATAGAAATATCAAATAAAATGATAAAGTGTTACAGTGGTATCTCTGACCTTGGAGAAAAAAGCCCCAGAAATTCCATTAACCTCTCTATTCTTGTGAGATTTAAATTCCACATCAAGAGGTGTAGATAGTTTGGATAATCATCTTGTTCTCAGGGTGATATTTGAACTGAAATTCCTACCGTTTTGAAGATTACTTTACACAATGTGCAACATGAAGAAAAATTCTCATGCTGCAAAAAATCAAAGTTAGAGTTAATTTGAGATCTGAATGACTGAATATACAAGCTCTTTGTTTCTTACACATTTTTCTATGGTACTTTATCCTTTGAGGGATGCATTTTTATGGCAGTGCAAAGAAAGGTTCATGAGTAAACTTACGTTCAAAAATTGGAAGGAAAATGATACAAGATAACTCACCAATGCTGTTCTGAAGAAGTGTGCTGGCCTCATGTCTGGTAATATCTGCTTGTCAGTTAGTAGGTTTCTTGAGAGTTCATAGAGGAAAGGAGACTGATTCGGGAGTTATTGGTGGTGTTGTTTCCAAGTAAGTCTGTTTTGGTCTTTGGGGGAAGAAAAAAATAAGAGGAAAAACAAAGAAGTGATTGCAATGTCCTAGTTCTTCTTGGAAAGCTGCAGTTTGCAAAACCAAGTTTACTTTTAAATTGTCCCCTAGATTATATTCAAACATGCATAACCCTTTTCTTTTGCAAGTGAAATCAGCAATCTATCCTTCAGAATATTTCCCGTGTTCAAACCAACAGGTTTCACTTATTTATTTATTTTCAGAGGAAACTATCTGAATAGTAACAGTATTATTTTTATGACCTCTATATAATACTTGAGTATAATTCTACAAGAAGTGCTACATGGATGTAGCTGTGACCTGGATCAGGACCCTAGCTGACTATATTCATCCAAATATACTTCTTTCAAGAATGGGAGATAGTATAAGCTATATTGAAAACAACTAGGGAATAAAAAATATCATCTTCCATGAACATTACAGCATGTTGCAAAGACAGTTTCCTTGGTTTGCTCATTTCTTTTTCAATACATACAAAAGCAGCTTTGTAAAATACACAGTAAATACAGTGTATTTTCCAAAAGCAAGGCATATCCAGAATTTGACTGTTGAATTCAACATACAATTTTTCAAGAAATCTGTTCATTTTTTATATCAGGAACTTAGGGAATAAGAAAGTGAACATTATTTTTTGGTGGGTTCCTGTTATTGCTCTATGTCTGATTCAGCTCACAGATGCACAAGTCTGATTTGCATTGTATTAGAGCTGTATGAATTTTTAACTTGTTATGACATTTATTTAAAACTCATGAAACCTGTATGAGAATCCAATTGCTGTTTTGAATCTTATTTCAGTCTTCTTTTTTTTCTTTTTTCTTTTTTTTTTTTTTTTCTGTTCCTACCCTCCCAAACTTCAGAAAACTAGATTTTCACTTCCTAGCTTCAGTGCTATGAGCCCAATGGACATTTTCATGTTTACCATAAACCAAACTGTCTAAATTTCAAATTTGTTTCCCAGGCAATTCAAAAGTCTTATTTCATTACGGAGTCCCAAGAAGGGTAAATTCCCAATGCTGTATTACCCTTGCATTAGCAAGGAGAATTTTAACTAACTTCAGTGAAATCTCACACACTTCAGAGCTCAGCTTAAGCAGAAAAAGCTGTCCCTTCCTTTGAGTGGTTAGAACAGAACTGAAACTGTTTCTAGAATATGCCAAATGCCTGCCGTTACACTTAATGATATTAGGCTGTCTAATAGGAAATGGAGGACTTCCAGTTTAGGAATTTATTTTCCAAATAACTGGGTATTGAAGGAAAATACTCCACTTGATAACATAGTAGAAGTGCAAGCGATTGCTTTAATTTATAGTTATTTCTATCCCCCTCCCTTTTTTTTTTTTTTTAAATGCAGCTGATGTTCCCAATGCATTTAAACTGATTGCTAATTCCTACCAGGGAAAAAGTGAAAAGCAAAGCAACCAATACTTCAGTTTCTTCAGAGAAGGGCTAAGATGTATTTAGCTACCCAAGTACAGACTGCCTACCAACAGAGCACTGACTAGAGAGATGTTTTGCATTCTAGGTGAATTCATAGCAAAAAAATAGAACAGTCTATTCCCTCCTCTGTCCCTGTATTGAATTAAATAGTTTATAATTATTCCTCCTATCTTTTTAATACTGTGCAAAACCAGGTTTAGATCTATTTGCAGCATTCAAATTATTGATCCATGCTTCCTTACTTCAGACATGCTACTGCCCTCATCACTCCCCGTCCTATAAAACTGCAGGTAAATATGCACTATCAAAGTCACTAGCAGCCAAGCTATTACAGATTTGATGCCATGTTGCTTTTAGTACATATATTATGTCAGCTTTGACCCAAACCTATGAAGGAGTGAGAATTGTGAAGGGAATACAAACAAATATGAGACCAGTTCATACTATTATGTACTACTTTTGAATTTAGACCAGGCTGCTCGGTCTCGTTTATGTTAACAAGATACATACTGGGGTTTTCTTACGTAGTGTATAGCATCTCTTTGTTTGAGCATATAAAGAGTTTGAGGAAAATCTTCTAATTGCAGAGATTTTTCTCTATATGAGGCTTGCCTACTCCATAATTAATCCTCTAGGTAGACATAAAGTCACTACTTCACTAAAAAAACCCCATAATCAAAACCCATAATCCATTTTATTTTATGAAAACTTGTCAAAAAGCAGTATCTTTTGGAGTTAATGGGGTTTCTTTTTGCCTTTTTGGCCACCTTTTTAAGGTAATTGCTAATATCTATACCCTCTAAGAGAAATGTGAAAGAACTTTGCAGAGGGAGAAGAAAGGTAAATAAACCATGAGGAGTGAACAGGAAAAAAATAAGATGTTAGTTTTTAAAAACTTGTAGATGAGAATTTTCAGATATCTTGTTTGATGGATTAAAAAGATCAAAACCAAATCTACAATATAATTGAAAGACACTTGAGAGAGAGATGCGAGAAACAGCTGTAGAACCACACCTTGGCAATAGTGGAGAACAGCCGACTGAGGGACACCCATGCTGTGTGATAGACAGTAATTATCTCCTGGTGCTAAAATGAAAAAGAAACCAAACCAAACCCTGAAGCAGCAGGTAACAAAAGAATAAGCTGATGTTCATTGTTTGGAATTATTATTTTAATATTCTTGTGCACCGGGGAATTAGTATCAAAGAAAGTGAAAAGAAGCAATCTCAACCTACCCAAATTTGGAATCATATTTGGAGTCATATTTATGACTGACATTTGCTAAATGATGGCTTTAAAATCTTGAATGCAGTGGTAGAAGTATTTACCTGCAAAAATAATTTTACCTAAACACAATTGTATTCTAATGCTTGTTTACTTGAAAATGAAATTAAAAACACTGCATCACCAAAATGAAAAGAACTAAAAACCAGTCTAATTGTTATCTATTTGGAACCAACTGTTCAGAACAGATGGAAGCAAGCCTTGTAAAAAGGGGTTCTGAAATGAGGAACAAGGGAAAAGCCTTACAAGTTTTTCTGTAGCAAAATATTCTATCTAGAATTAACCAAAAATTTCATATAAAAAATGTACACAGCATGGTTAAACCCCATAAATGTGGCAATCAGAGGAAACAGATTTGGCAGACTGGAATTGAAGAGCTTTCTTTAGGATGCCAAGCAAGTCCTCAGGTTTCTATTTTTTTTCATGAGTTCTTGTCTAAAACATGATAGTTTCCATGCACACCTCTCAGGCCATGTCACTCATTCTTTAACTGAGGTGGTCACAAAAGTCTTCACTGTCACTTGTATAACTGTGAAGAAGTACAACATTCTCATCTTCCTTATGTCATGGATATCATCCTGGTTTTGCAATGCTTGAGTCCCTGTAAATAAAAATAATAACAACCCATTTCCCTTATCTTAAAGCAAAATTAAATATATCTTGGAAAGGTTCTTCTCTAGTCTGAGTCATATTCCAATCCCCTTGTTGACCTCCCCTACAACAATCCTAATTCCTTTCTCATAGTGATGGCAGATGAAATGCGGTGAAAATAGATCATAAAATAGAACAGATGATAGTGTTTTCTTCACCATGCTTTTCTTAGAATCTTCTTGATGTTTATGCTATATATTCTGATATATCTCTTTACCCTAGGAATAATCTGTAATACTGTTTGGAAACAACAAAAATAATTATTTCATAGGAACTTTTGTAATTCTGATATTGGAAGTACAAAAAAGTTCTTTATTTCTTTAGATCAGGCAAAACTTAAAAGGTCAAAAGAATATGGTATACTGAATTATAATTGAGGGAATAAAAAGCCTACCAGCCAAAAATCTCTTTGAAGTCCTCTAAAAAACCTCCCCAAATTAATATATTAAGTAATACAGAAATAAATTTTATTCAAATTTTTTTTTTTTTGCAGAAAATATAAACAGTTGTAACTGTTGCCTCAGACAAATTGACCCACCAACTTTTTTGTAATCATAGAATCATAGAATCGATTGGGTTGGAAAAGACCTCCAAGATCATCGAGTCCAACCCCTGGTCTAACTCCAGTCCATTTACTAGATCATGGCACCCAGTGCCACATCCAATCTGTGTTTAAAAATCTCTAGGGATGGTGAATCCACCACCTCTCTGGGCAGCCCATTCCAATGCCTGATTACTCTCTCTGGAAAGAATTTTTTTCTGATATCCAACTTAAATTTCCCCTGGCAGAGCTTAAGCCCATGCCCCCTTGTCCTATTGCTGAGTGCCTGGGAGAAGAGATCAGCCCCCACCTGGCTATAACTTCCCTTCAGGTAGTTCTAGACAGTGATGAGGTCACCTCTGAGCCTCCTCTTCTCCAGGCTAAACAACCCCAGCTCCCTCAGCCTCTCCCCATAGGACTTGTGCTCCAGTCCCTTCACCAGCCTTGTTGCTCTTCTCTGGACCTGCTCCAGCACCTCAATATCCTTTCTGAACTGAGGGGCCCGGAACTGAACACAGTACTCAAGGTGTGGCCTCACCAATGCAGAGTACAGGGGAAGGATCACTTCCCTGGTCCTGCTGGTCACGCTATTTTTGATACAGGACAGGATCCCATTGGCCTTCTTGGCCACCTGTGCACACTGTTGGCTCATGTTGAGCTTCCTGTCAATTAGTACCCCCAGGTCCCTTTCTGCCTGGCTGCTCTCCAGCCACTCTGTGCCCAGCCTGTAGCGCTGCAGGGGGTTGTTGTGGCCAAAGTGCAGGACCCGGCACTTGGCCTTGTTGAACTTCATGCCATTGGAATCAGCCCATCTCTCAAGTCTACACAAATCCCTCTGCAGAGCCCTCCTGCTTTCCAGCAGGTCGACACTCCCTCCCAGCTTGGTGTCATCAGCAAATTTGCTGATGATGGACTCAATCCCCACATCTAAATCATCAATAAAGATGTTAAACAGGACTGGACCCAATACAGACCCCTGGGGAACACCACTGGTGACCGGCCGCCAGCTGGATGCAGCTCCGTTCACCAGCACTCTCTGGGCCCGACCCTCCAGCCAGCTCCTAATCCAGGAGAGGGTACACTTGTCCAGGCCATGGGCTACCAGCTTTTTCAGGAGTATATTATGGGAGACAGTGTCAAAGGCCTTGCTGAAGTCCAGATAGACCACATCCACAGTCTTCCCCTCATCCACCAGGTGGGCCACCTGATCGTAGAAAGAGATCAGGTTGGTCAGACAGGACCTGCCCCTCCTAAACCCATGCTGGCTGGGTCTAATCCCTTGTCCACCCTGAAGGTGGACAAGGGAAAGTTTTTGATTTCCATCTCTCACTTGCAGTATTCAACAAGCAATTACAACACAGCCATTTACAACTGCATTTGTATTGTCATTTGCTTTCTTTTTCTTTTCCTTTTTTTTTTCCATTGTCACATATGTTTTTTCAAGGATAGTGACCCCTAAAAAGGGGATAGTGCCCCCAGTGTGGGGATGGTGACCCTAATGAGGGTATAGTGACCCCTGGAAAGGGGATGGGATGGTCCCAATGTGTGCCTCAAGGACATTTAACCTTGAGAAAAAAAGGTAACTTGCATTTTGAGTTCTGTGTTGACATGGGATGGGACATGAACCATCAGATGAAGAAGACCTGAGGTGAACTGGTGTTGGTGTCCAATGATGAACTGTCTTTCCTGCCTTAAGTACCTATCCCATCCTAATGGACTATTGCCTACAATATGGAGGGGTGGAAGACAGCCCTGGAAAGAACAAAGACTGTTTAAGCGTGGGAATAGATAGATCTAAGATATGAGTGACGTAATATGGTATGGAATAAGGGGTGGAATATGTTATGGGTTTAGCCAGGTGGGCCTAAACCCATAACATGCATGGAATTTCTAGCCATCGACACCATTTCAGCACTCTCCTTGGTCATTACAGGTTCCCAGTAATAAAAAAGGTTCAAGTAGAACCCTTGACATCATGGAGGGTTTAAAATCTGAAAAGAATTAGAGGCATAATCATTCCGAAACTTCTTAAAGGCAAGTTAATTGCAAACTGTCAAGAAGCATGTTTATGCAATGCCCTTTGATTTATTTATTGGTCAACTCATTTGGAAGCCAAGCAATTCTTCATTAGTTTGATAATTAATTAGCTTTATCTTCAGAATACCTCCTATAAATACCACATACTCTTACCTGCTTCTTTTTCTGCTAACATCGTTATGTTGGGCACAGCTTATAACATCCATAAGCTTCTATTTTGATTCATGTGTCAAACATAATCTCATGGTTGGTTTTATTTTCTACCTGCAGTGCTGTCAAAACACTTTACTTGCAATTTACCAAGTTTTAAAAAGTAACTACTACATTACTATGGGAGAGACAACAATAGCCAAGCAAGAAGCTCTAGCTACCGTACTGTCTACAGAAAAAAAAATATATATACTAAGACTTGAAGTATAGGAAAGCTATGGCTATCTCTCAATCTCTTTATCTTTGCATGTTAATGTATTGATCAAGTATCAAAATGCACACATGGGTACACACAAAGGCACAGTGCATGCATGAAATCACTGCCAAAATTGTTCATTGAAAAATAGGCAACAGACCAGAAAGCTTTCTAAAGTGATTGAGTAGTTTCAACTTTTCATTTATCACTGCAAATATAATTTGCTGAAAGTGAATGTCTTGTAACTGCTTAAAATTGCTTTCAATTGTTATATAGTGGAGTTTGAACAATAAAAACTATAGAATTATATCATTAAAAACTCCATCTCTCTTTTGGCTCTGCTGAATAAATCATGTAACTGCTAGAAAATGTGCAAGTTTCACATTTAATAGTCCTGAGAAATTAAAAAATTGAAGTGAAGTGGAAGGATTTAGAAGGAAAAATAAGGAAAATATGGGATACCACTACATAGAGCACTAACATCCCTTTGTTTTGAATACTACATGTGTTATGAGCGCTATAGGAACAGGAAGCAAACAGAAATAGAAAAAGAACTAGAGAAAGGCAAAAAGTAGTCAGAAATGTGGAACAAATCCATGTAAGAAAAGAGTAAATACACTGATTTTTTTTAGAAAAGAGGTGGCAAAAGGAATGACATAAGTCTCCCAGATCATGAATGAGTGGGAGAATGTACACAGGAGAAGATATTTCCTTTGATCTTCCTCTGGTCACATAATTTGTTGTCACCTGCATGCACCAGAAGAGACAGTAAAACAAACCAACCAACACAATCCTTGCTTAGCATCCCATGCACACTTATTTTCATAGTTATCTACCATATGACTTCTTTACAACCCCAAGAAATTCAGACTGGAGTGTCTTAACCTATTTTATCCCAACTGATCAGGAAAACAATCCTTATCTTCAAGTACCTCCTTATCTCAGTGCTCTGAATCCTCCATTTGTTTAATATTTAGTTTTGGAGGGTTTTGGCTGGTTGGTTTGTGAAGTTGGTTTTTTGTGGGTTTTTTTTTTTTTTTGGTTTCTTTCCTTATCCTTTTTTTTTTCCTCCCTGAGGTTTGTTGGCCATGGGTTTGTTTAGACAGGGAAGAAATCAGAATTACCAAAAATATTCGAGATGTGAGCAAATACTACTGTGCTCTGTTTTGTTTTCTGTCTGTACATTAATAATTCCTAAAATGCTCTATTTGTTCACTTTCTTGTACTCTTTCCTTTAGCATCTTCCAGTGAGCAGAGAAGCACTCCATCTAACTGATGGAGAGAGGGTACAGAGCTGGATGAGCCTTTGATCTGGAATAGCATATTATGCACATTCAGTGAAAATATAAATTATTACTAGCTATTTAAAATAGCTGAGATCACTGAGAAACAGTGGCAAAGACAAATCCTGTGAAACTGTAAGAAATCCTTCACTTCAATTACAGCATTGACAAAGGGGAGGAACTAGGCATTGACATGGAGAAATTTTACTCCAGAAAAACTGTTTATTGTTCTGAATATTTAAAAATTGGTGCAGTAAACTTGTAAACAAGGAAAGCTTTCATACTGTTTTACAGTTTTGCCAGTGAAAACTGAAGTCAGTAGTAGACTGATTCCCCAAGCTAAGACCTTACAAATTGAAGCAAGAGGTAAACAGCAAAAATTAGGGAAATTAAAGGAATCTTCTCTCTTTGGGCATCCTATTATGCAAATAGTAATCTTACCTCTATTCCTTCCTAACAGGAAGGAGTTTGAGCGAGATGGTAAGTAAGGTGAAGAATGGTAAATGAAACTGTAAATATGTAAAGTATATTTTGTTTTTAAATTGTCACTAGGAGTAAAGAAAGTGCTTTATTCTTTTCTGAGATGAACAGAAAGTCAGGATACGCATAACTCATATGTTCATAGAAATCATGGCCAGATACCCATTTAGCATAGGACGTGCCATTCTGAAAACCAACAACATTTTATAGCAAACACCATTATTTTCATATCAATAGCTGAGTCCTAATGGGATGGAACCCCTCTCCATGATAACCAAATGTCATTAACCAGATTTAGGATTTCAAATATCTGTGAATTCTGTCACTGTTATAACTCAGTTTGTCAAGATGCAAAATTTTATTTCTGGATAATACTTAATTCTGCACTGCATATTTTACACTTTACTGGCAAGTTATCAGAAACCCAGGCAATAATGCTGTCATATTAAGATGCCTCATTCATTTAAGAAAACTCTCCATGGCCAGACACCCAAAGACATAGCAATGCAAGCTGCATAAGCACATCCAACCTTCACCTACAAAATTATTTTCTGGGTTTTTCCTAGATGTAAAGTATTCTATATTTGCATCACTGTCAGTCTTGCAAACCATCTTGCTGAGGTCATATGCCCTGAAAAGCTAATATCCTTATTCTGTTTCTGTGCTATGAAGCCAAACAAAGACATTTTCAGAAAAAGGAATGCAAAATTAGGCAGCTCTTAGAGCCTGATTTGTCACATAAAGTAAGCTGACTTATAAAACTGTTAAATACATACTAGTCCCTAACTTGGTTGTTGTGGGGGCTTTTTCTTGCTTTTTACCTATGCCAAATGTTTAGACTGTTAGTGGGTGTCTGAAAAGAGGTGTTAGACAACCAGTACCTTTAAAGGTCTCTGACTACTGAATAATCATTATTTGTGATTCCAGAAGGTCCATAAGAAATCAGATTTTAAAGGCAAAACAATATGATAATTTATTTATTAACTTTGAAAACATTTATTATTTGTCAAGCATTCTTTTTAGAACATGGGTAATAAAACTGATCTTCCTGTGCAGAAACTTACATTGTATTCATGGAATTATTTCGGTTGGAAAAGGATGCCATTGAATTCAACCATAAACCCAGCACTGCCAAATCCAGCACTAAGCCATAAACCCAGCACTGCCAAATCCAGCACTAAGCCATGTCCCTAAGTGCCACGTCTACATATCTTTTAAATACCTCCAGGAATGGTGACTTCCCCACTTCCCTGAGCAGCCTGTTCCAATGTCTGACAACCATTTCTGTGAAAAAAATTTTTCTAATAGCCAATCTAAATCTCCCTGGTGCAACTTGTGGCCATTTTCTCTCATCCTGTCTCTTGTTACCTGGGAGAAGAGATCAACACCCACTTTGCTACAACCTCCCTCAAGGCAGTTGTAAAGAGGGCTAAGACCCTTGAGCCCTTGAGCCTCCTGTTCTCAACCTAAACAATCCCAGCTCCGTCAGCCTCTTCCCATCCAATCTGTGCTCCAGACCCTTCATCAGCTTTGCTGCCCTTTTCTGGACGTGCTCTGCCATGTCAAAGTCTGTCTTGCAGTGAGGGCCCAAACCTGAACAGAGGATTCAAGGTGCAGCCTGACCAGTGTCCAGTACAGGGGGAATGATCACTGCCTTGGTCCTGCTGGCCACACTGTGGCTGATACAGGCCATGATGCCTTTGGTCTTCTTGGCCACCTGGGTACACTGCTGGCTCCTATTCAACCAACACTGAAATTGTAATCATAATGCCACTGAAGTTGCAATACCATTGTCATCTTCTACTTTGTCTTCACATCAAGGATCACATTTACTCATTTCCTGAGAGGTTATCTACCATAATACACTTAATGACACCACATCTCTTTTAAAACTACAACTTTCCTGTCCTTCATCCTGTAGTCATTTTCCTAGGCATGACACCTGCCACAGTATAGGAATTTTTGCTGGTTTTCTGCAAACTCTGAAAAATAGTCTGGGATTTCTGAAGATAAATTAGGCTAGTGTTTTAAGCAAGACTTTTTTTCAAATTTAGAATCCTACCAATTTCTATCATCTGTAACTTATACTGGCAATTATTTTATTTATACTTCCAAACTATTAACAAAAATAACATGCTGAAAATGGGTTTCTGATTAGCCTGCCAGGATGCTCTGGCTGAATGATGATACCCTACTTGCTTCTATTTTCAGATCTATTTATTAGATTAAAAAATAACTATTAAACACATATTTTATGATGATTATTCTCATTGTTAATCAGAATGACAAATAGTACTTAATACTTCATAAGCCAAGAAAAGTACATACAAACAGAAACACTGAAGAAAAGAAATTGTAATTCAGTGTAGCAAAACATCAAATTTGTTCTCTACGTGTAAAAATGTGGTGACTGACACTGTAGAATATTATTTGTTAACTCACTTTGAAAATCAACTTATATGTGTTTTTCATAGCCTCAATATTAGGTACATAGATGCCAGTTAAATTAAATTATACTATTAATTGTTTCCCTAGCATTTTTCAGCTCATAAGATTCATATCTCAATCCCTACATTTGTAAAAATATAATCTTTATCTGTTTTTCATAACAGTGTAAGAGGAACATTTTTTAATTATTATAATAAAAGTCTATTAAATGCAGATGAGCTTCTGATATTTAGAAGAAAGATTTAATATTTACTGGACTACACATTTATTATTACTACGTAAACATAATTATTTTTACAAGTCTTTTCTGAAGGCTCCTGAATATAGAATAAATTCATCTGATTTGTAGCTCACCAACATTTGTATAGAAACACAGATAGTTATTATTCAACATACTTCATGCACATCTCAGCTCTTGCATGCTGTGCTCTGCCAAACCTCTAGAAATCAGCAGTCTAACCTTTCTATGGAAATCTGTCTTCCAACAGGCTGAACACCCGCTCCTTGACAGAACCTCTGTGTTAATCAGCTTGTCATTACAAAGGCCACAGAGGTTACAGTGCAATCCTTTGCCATAGTTAACATGAGGAATTGCTGCTGGGAAAGGCAGTTGTCCCAAGCAGTCACAGTGGAGTGCTAGTTAGGAAGAACCATGGCAGTTTAAGATACTGGACAGACAAAGATCACACTGATAAAGACATTAAACATGAAAAGAAAGCTGGATGAAAAAACCTGATTGGATAAACTCCTTTTCAAATGAAAATCAGAGAATGTGTCACGTCTCACCACCATCACTATAAACATTGTAAGTGTCCTCCTGGCAGCTGCTGGCTCAGTCACAGAACCTGAAATTATCTAAACAAGTTCTTCTCAGTGAGAAGTTAGAGGTGTGTATGGATGCTGCAAACTAGCTGAGGACACCAAATGGTATTCAATTCCTTTAATAATTTTTTAGGAAATTGGGGAAAAAAGGGAATAAATAGGGCTAAACATAGCAATTTATTTTAAAAAATAGTTAGCTACTACCTCTGAATTTAACTCCATATATTTTATTCAGAACCTTGGCTTTTAAACAGTGACTAAATATTTTTATGTATTGTTACTAAACCTTCATACTTATGATATTTTGGGATGACTAAAAGTAGTTTAGATCCTGTCTTACTTTATTTACTTTTTTTTTTTTGAGTCACCAGGAGTCAAGTCTTGTTTTTAGTTTGGATTGGAAATCTACCATAACATCTAAAAATTACTCCATGATGCAGAGGATTATGTTTTACCGTAGTGAAACTAAGAAATTGAGGTGTCCTTCTGCTGCTTTCACATGGTCCTGTTTTGACAATAAAAAGAAGAAAATTTTTAATTGGACACAAGAAGGGAAAAAAAAAAAGGCTTTAAATCAACAGTTTTCTGTAAGGGAGTCCATTAGGAGATTGTTTTGCTTTGTTTTGTTTTGTTTTAACTTTTACAGCTTCATTGGCTGTGGAAGTTAGCATTGGTCAAGGTTCTATTTTTCAAGTTTAAATCTCCAGAGTAATGTACTTTCAAGAAAAAATATATCTGTCAGCACAGAGAATGCTCTAATCTCACTGGTAAGATGAGTTACTGTTTTAAATCACTTCCTAAATTTTGAATATAAAGAATGATTTTCTGCTTTGTTTTAGCTTCTGTGTGTTTGCATTTGGCTATGAAGTAATTGGAGGAGTATACATTTACTTAGAGAACCTGTGGACATTGAAAATAAAAGGGTCTGTACAGTGAGTGACAACAGAAATGAATGTATTTTTTTTTAAATTGGATTATTCAAATAATTTGTTTTGTCCCCTAGGTGAAAGGTAAGACATATTTCCAATTTCCTCCTATTGCATTACTAGTTGGGTAATGCTGGGAACTAAAAGTGTGGAGGAAAAAATTATGACAATGGGGGAAAGTTTTCATTCTCTCTCTGAGAGAGGACAGAGACAACCACTGTTTTAGTGATGATAGTTTCCTTATTTCATGTATTTCTGAAGCATAAAAACATAACCACTTTTAGATGTTAAGCAGTACATTTGAAATCATAAAAACAAACAAACAAACAAACAAACAAAAACCCCTTAAAAACCCCAAAACCCCACCAAGCCAAACCCAAAAACATTACTGCTTAGAACTCTACAATGCCAAGTGAATATATTGCTGCAGGCATAACTATGAGAACTATGAGCAAAAAATTATATGTCTGTTACTGCTCTTTCCATTTAGTGTTTCATGCACCACTCCTTAAGTGATTATTAGCAACATAGAGAAATGCAGAACTACTTGGCATAAAGAACATAAATAAGTACTCTAAAATACCACTGAAGCCTAAAATGGAAACAAATAACTTTGTAGACAATATTAGTATAGATAAAATAGAGAGGAGGTCTTTAATTAAAGCACTTAAAGGTACACTAAATACATAAGTGCACGATACAGTATAGGGCTACTGCAATTTTATAACACTAATTAATTATCTAATAGATACATCCAACCTAAGAATTGTCCACTCCCAGAACCTCCCTCAGGTCTGCCACTTGGTGCACCACCCTGGAATTGAGTCTAAGGTCTCAAGAGTTCTTTGTTTGTCAACAACATCATCTTCAGCATCACATGCCTTATGCCTTCTTTGGAGCTTCTCCAAGGTTTCTGGGCCTGCTACTGCTTTGACTACAATGATAGCTTATTATGTTCTTTGAGGTCCAAGATGTCCCAAACAAGATGTACTTGCTAAAATCTTTTTCCTTGAACAGAACATTAAACAAAATTTCAAGAATTTCAAAAATTTGAAATAAAGCATGAGAAAGGGGGTTAGTAACTGATAACTGATGTTTCAGTGTTGGAAACTATACAGCTGTATTATTAAAAATCTATATGCTACAAACTGTAAGGATCTTAAGCCATCACCACTTCATTTCCTGTGCCAAAAAGAGTAATTATTACTGTTTTGTACATTACACACATTATTGATAGCTATACAGCTGATAAAATACTCCAGCTTTAGCAACAGCATATACATGCAAACACTGTCATCTTGGGGCTGGAAGTGCATTAGAAAGACAGACAAGCATTTATTTCCATTTTAAACACAAGCAAGCAAAGACCAGATGTATTAAGTAGTCCATGTAACGTCACATGAATCAGTCACAGAATCTGGGCTTGTGACTTCTAAACATATACTTATTCATTAGCTCATAGATTTCTTGTCAGTGTCTTGAGCTTCTAAAGTATTCATCCTTTCCCTACCACTCTACACCTCTATTTTTAATGCTGTAATCCCATCAACTTTCATTATCCCACAGTGTGACATGTCAGCTTTCAGATTAAAATTCCCTAAATACAGGATTATTAAGCAGGTCTTGCTGATTTAGCTCTTTTCTGCTCTTTTTAGATGAGAGGTTTTTATAAATATATGCTTGCAATAAAACTTTCTCCTTGTAACTGTGATTATTATGTTGCCTGATGCCTAAATTCCTGTGGAAATAGACACCGAGAAACAATAGCAATAGAGAAAGATAGGTGGTATACCTTTATTGAAAGCTTTCAAGGTGCACACCTGAGGTCTGCACACACACATGTGCACAGACATGCACACAGACATGCACACCCATGACCAAGGATGGCACGGCTTTTGTAACTTCTCCAGCAATTAACATATGAGATATCTATAACCAACCATGGTTCTCATTTCCCTCTGTGCCCCGCTCATAGGCGTTTTCAGAACTTCCCCTTGGAGAAGTTCCAGAACCACCAGGACTTCTTGTGTTCTGTTTTCACGCTGTCTACAGGTGGTTTCTTACAAACACCATGGCCTTGGCAAGGCATGAGAAAGCTCACCAATCTGTGAGAAAGAGCTTTAGTAACTCGCCTAAGATGTGAGCAACCTAGGAGAATCTATGTAAGTTATACAATCTCAAAAATCTACAAAATATACTAAAACCCTTAGGCACCATCAGTCTAGATTTTGTTCTATTCTGTGCTAGATTGTTGTGGAGTTACCTTCTTCCAGAGGCAGCAGCTTCTCAAATTCTGACCCCACATTTATATAAAGTTTAGAAATTTTCCAATATGCAGCTGTTAATAGTTAAATCTGAGAGGGGTATCGTTCCTCTCAGGGTGAATCATTTCAGCAGAGAATTGAAAAAAGTCAAATGTAATTTGGAATTCATTCTTTATTTTATTCTTTATTCTAAATGAACATGTTACCTTTCTCACATCTTAAAGTTCAAAGACCACCAAAAACCTGGAAGACCACAAAGTCTGGAATTATAATTTTCATCAGATACATAAGAAAGAGGGTTGCTATGATTAAAATGTCTGTGATGCTGTACATGTTTTCAGAAGAGCCAATAGGTGTAGCAGTTAGCAAGAAGTGAAAAGGAGATACAGAGCACAGAAAGACAAACAAACCAAAAAAATATATATTTTGTAAATTAAAAAACCCCAATGAATTACATGAAATGTAACTAAGTTTACCTTTTTAAATTAAACTTGTGATAATTATTTTCATGAAGAGAAAACCATTAGAATAATAAAATAGCCTTTTCAGTGCATTTTTAAAAGGAATCTAAATACTATGAATCAGTATATTAATTATGATTGGAACAAAATGTTTTAAAATAAAGATATTAGTATGCATTATAAGGAGATTCACTGCATTATTACTTTTTAATTACTAGAAAATATATGACATTGCCTGTCTATTGGGCTTATAACGAAATGCTTGGATTACCTTTTGATTTTATTGACACGTAGAATGTTTATAAGGTGGGGTCAGTTGCATAACTGATTGTGCTGACAACTGATAATCATCATATCTCCTGCACTTTCAGAACTTTTTAGAAAGAAATTGAAATGTAGTCAATAAACCAATACAGGACTGGAAGGTCTTGTCTTCTCTCAGAGAAGTGCTAAATCATCCACTGCTTCTATAACACTTTTAATGTGAAGCAGCTCCTGAACATGATAAAACTTTGCAAATATCTATGGAATGCGTCCCTTAAGAAGTGATTTTAAATTCCATAGTAATTATCAATACAGTGTGCCAATGTTCAGTAATTGATTGTAGTGTCTTTTTATATTTCTACACTCATATCTACTGATCTCTTTTCTTTGCTACATGAAAAATTGAAGACTTTTAAAAATCTTTTATGGATTTACAACAACTAAACTCTGAAAAAAGAAGGGTAATACACTGTCAGGTAGACAGCAATGCTGGAAACTAGGCTGTAGATCTGGTCTTTATTTTTACTAGTGGAGAAAGAATGCAGAAAAAATAAATTCTAAATAAAATCATAACCTAATTTAGAAAAGAGTTGAGCTTTCATAACAATTTTACCAGGGGCAGAATTTTACTGTATTGATTTAATTTAGTAAGTTGCTTTTTTTAAGATGCATTCCTTAATGTTTTATGCTTATATACTCTATTCCTTTTGGAAACAGTCTTAGCTATGAATCTTCAAAGTATTGAAGTGCTTTTCATGATCACATATTTCAATTACCCTGTAGGTATTGGGATTTAACACACCATGCCTCAAAAGAGGGCAACAACTGAAGTAAATTTTTCAGGAGGAGTCTGAAGAGACAACTAGATTATTGTGAAAAAGCAGAGCTCAAAATGGAGGTTCATGATTAAAGCAAAAATTTTTTGATAGAAGCAAGTCAATGGTTACTTCATACCTTTCCATAATACAAAAACGTTAGTATAGGAATTATTAGTTCTGATATTACTGACTGATGCACTCTACTTACTATATAATGAAGAATTGTTCTGTCCAAAAAGAAAAAGAATTACATTAGTATAATAGTAAAGATTCATTTTCTCTTTTGATGTCCTACCTAGGTTTGTGATGCTGATAAACACCAAGCAAATGAAAAAATCACACCTTCAACAGCAACAACAACGAAATTAAACAGGAATTGTATCTGTTCTTAATGGCATATCTACTAAAATAAGTAATTTTTTCCCAGTCTTAAGTAACAACACTCTCACTCACTACACTAAATACAAAGCCAGTGCTTCCCAATGGTGGATCCAGAGGAGGGAAAATGGTCACCACTGGTAACCTCCAGTCATCCAGTTCCCCCAGCAAATAAAAACAGAACTTCCAAATAAAAAGCAAATATACATCAAACACCATCACTATAATTCTTCAGAGATTCAAGACAATATCCTTAACATCATTATGTTGAAGGGATGTTCCTAAATTTTTATAATAATTGCAGTCCTGAAATACACTTTACAACACAATGGAAGAATGAGGATGAAGTAATGATACAGCAATGTCTCTATCTCAGTTGCAATCTAGTTGAGAATACAGATTATGGTATATTAAAAACAAAGTCAACACATCCATCAACATGGGAGACAAAATAAGGAGATTGCTTTGTGCAGCTGCTGGCTAACATTCAACTAGTACAAAATCAGAGAGGTCTTACAGTAAAGTTGTCTGTGAGTGATTCTTCCTCCTATTCCATAACTCAGTGAGGGCATGTCATCAGAAAAGAAAGATAACTTTTTGTTTGGTACATTCATTCAGCCTGGAAAGACAGTGAAATGTTCAATCCACCCTCCACATGTCACTGCCAGGATCACATGTCATTGTCACTTTCATGTGTCACCTGTTTGTGCATGTATGTATGTACGTATATATTTATGTATGGCCAAACTTCGTGAATGAAGATTTGGGAAGGGCTCTCCCCACATGGGTGTGCCCTTCCAGCCTGCGCAGTGGATTTTTTAGGTGAGGTTCAGCGTGTGCAGAACTGGCCCCACCGTTTAAGTCCTAATGTCCATCTGCCATGGCTGAGCGAGCTTGGACAGTGACAGTGAAGTCCTCGGGACTGTCACAACACCCGGTACTAACTGGGGCTGACCCTGCTGAGCATCCGAGATCTGACGGGATCGGATGTCAGGGAGGCATTGAACTGCCAAGGGACGGTCCCCAATGAGACTCGAACTCAGGTCCTTGGGATTCAGAGTCCAGAGTGCTCTCCTTTACAGCACGGGACCGCCCCCTGTCACCTGTTTAACTTCCACACAAACACCAAAGTGTTGTGCTGGCCAGAACATTTTGTTTTATCCGGCAAGTTGTATGTATGTCACCTGACACAAAACAACATTTACATTAGGGTTGACTAAGGTTTCTTTCTGTGAATTTAAGGCTCTACTCCATGACAGTGTCTGAACCATCACATTCTCCTTTAGGAACTGTCTTACATTGCTCAAACTCAGAAAACTCAAGTAGCTACTGCTGATAGAAAATAGTTTCATTTTTTACCTTAAATAGGGATGCAATTACTTGGTGAGATATAAGTACCATTTCTCTCACTTTCACCCTCATAATCATTAAATTATTCATACTCAGGGAAGTAGGTCAAATGAGAGAGCTTAGCCTTTACACAGACCAGTAAAGAAACTACATTCCCACATGAGATAAGGATGTTACAGTTATGTTCTATTTCTCAGAAAAGCAGCAACCACTTGGCTACAGTTCTAGTTTACCCTACTTCCTATTTATAGATAGATCACCAACAAGTCTGTTTAATCATCTAAATTAATGCAGGTTTTCAATGCAGAGAATAGGAGTGGAATATAAGTTTGGGTTGTTTTTTTTTTTTTAAACTCAGAATCTTTCTTAGGGGATTCCTAACTGCCCTAATTTTTTTATTCTAAAAACTGGGACTTTAATGTTTACTAGTGGCTCTGTTCTGGAAACTACTTTTCCCCTACCTCAACACTGAAATGCTAAACACGGTGATAAAATATTATAATAAACAAAGAGCAACAAGTGGTTTTGTTCTCATTGCATTTGAAATGTGTTAAATCTGACAACTCCACTAATTAGGGATGGGGCTATTAAATGAACCACTAAAACACATACATGGTAAATACAGAAAATACTGAACTCATAAATTAAAATCTTCTTTTTTAGATATTGTTTTCATCACAGGCTGCTTTACGTTACAGCTTTCTCTGAGGTGGTTAATAGTACCTGGACAGTAACAACTGTGCTGTTCTTCAAATTGAACCTGCTGACTGAATGTAGGCACATTGTATGTTTGCAGACAAAATTACCAACCCTTTTTAGGAATTGCCATACATTTCACCACTATACAAGCTTTGTTTTGCAGAGACTAATATGTAAAATTACTATGCAAATGACAGATTTTTCCCATGACTTTCTGCATAGATACCAATAGGGATAGAGAATATCTTTGGCAAAGCAGGATGGACTTTTGTTTTCCATACTGCAGTGCCTGGGCTGGAATCTGTAATTACACAATGACCTTAACCCAATTCCTCTTCCATTAAGATGAGCAGCTTAAATTTGAAATTATTTGATTTTCCCACAGCAATCAGGCAGTCATGCCTGTTGTACCCACTCCTTTTTAGGTTGTTCAATTAAATCACCCTCTATTATACAATACAGTAATTCAACTACACAAAGTGTAAATAGGCAGGTATGGTACATAGCACAAGTTCAGCCCTTGCAGGCCCACCTTCAAATCAATTTCTCTTTAAGGATAAAGATATAAAAGCAAGTGCTGCTACCTAAAGTACTGTACTCAAGACAAAGATATAGCAATACAATTACTGTAATAAAAATATGCGTCTTGAATCACCTGGTATTTAGGAGACTAAGCAAGTAAGAAAAGCCAGTAACAGTAAAACAATCTGTAAAATGTCTTGCGATGGCTGAATTTCTTATAATGACCTCTTTTTTGTTGTTGTTGTTTTTGGTTGGGTTTTTTTAATTTTTCTTTCCCTGAGAGAATTACCTGCCCTTGAAGTAAAAGTATCTTAGAAACTTTTATTAGAAACTTATCTGCCTTGTTTGGGTATGTCTACATCAAAAAGCCCAGTCATTTAGGTCTAAATTGCCACTTTTAAAAACTAAATACAACATCCATACATATCATATACACAGGTGAATGGGTGGATGGGGCAAATATGCTAGCTGTCCAGAATTCTTTTTAAAGCCTTGACATCCCATGGATCCAATCCTAGGGCAGAACCTTTTTATCCTGTATAATGCACAAACAAAATCCATCAGTACACACAATTTCCATCAGAGACAAGCAGTCTAATTTGTTCTTTAGTTACAACATCACTTTTGAATAATGAAGGCCAGCAGGACTTTTTATTGTTTCATATAAAGTTGACCTGAGGAGAACCCAAATTATCTACTGGAAAAAAATATTTTAAATTCTTAAACATACAAGCAGGTATTATCATGAACCATAAATGACATAGGTGGAACTTTTCAAATGGATTCCCTACTAAAACATTTGAGTGCCTTTCAACAGCCTTTCTACTGTTATCTGTGTGCATGTTAATGCAGAAAGAGAAAAGGTTGAGGGATATAATCCTGCTCCACTACTCAGCCCTAATGAGGCCACACCTGGAGTGCTGTGTCCAACTCTGGGCTCCCCAGCACAAGAGAGACATGGAACTCCTGGAGGGAGTCTAGCAAAGTGCTACAAATATGATTCGGGGATGGAGCACCTCACTTATACACTAACATACGTCAAAGGATTAAGAAAATCTCTCTTTTGCACTTGAAATGTGCAGACATTTCTATTTTGCTAGGTCTCTCTGTCTCTCTCTAAAAAGTTACTTCTTAAACAAGCCATAACACTGCTAAAAAATGGATGGAAGGAAAGGTGGTTTTGCTAAAAAGCATTACAACAAGGTCCCTTGAACAATTACCAGACAGTAAAGGGATAATTCAGGACTTTGGAAACACATTGCCATACTTAATCTTTGAAATAAAATATTGAATTTCACTATGAGGGTTTGAAAATATTTCATGCCTCATTTGCTTTGAAAGTTATTCAGTCTCACTGAAGTATCAATGATGAAATCAACATAAGGATTTTATGGCAAATTGCCAGAATAATTTTATTTAACTACTTTGCATCTGGTTATTTGTCTTTTGTTGGTTGACAACTTTCATAATGACTAGCCAGCCAGCTCTGGAGCTGCAGGTGTGTCATTGGCAATACACTCTGATTAAAAAAAATTTTCCTGCTTTGCTGGTAAAAAAAAAAATAAAAAAGGAAAGGAGAACAACCAAACCAACATAACAAACCACAAAACTCTGAGCAAATAAAAAGCCTAAAAAGCCGCAAAAGCAAACAAACACAAAAAAAAAAAAACAAACAAAATCTGACCACCCCCATGAAAAACCAAATGAAACCAAAAGAAAAAAAAGAGAGAGAATACAGTGACAATAATAAAACCAGCCTTGGAGATTAAAACTAGCCCTGTAGGTAAGTGTAGGGAGACAATATTATCTACATTATTTGTGCAAATTGTAATCCACAGGAATACTTTAGTTCATCACATACTGGAGAATGTTTTCAGAAATATCTATGTTGTAAAGTCACCAATGTTCTCTCTTTTTTTCTCTCTCTCTTTTTTTTTTACTGTCATAACCATCCTTATTTCCTTCATTGCTGAGAAAAAAATGAACCAAGATATATAGACATAGACGATATAGATATATAAAAATAAATTAATACAGACTGAACATAATAAAGCACATAATGTTTTAGAGGGTAATTTTTGAAAGACTGCCAGAAATAATGGAATTAATGCTATCCTTGCACAATTAAAGTGCTTTTTTGTGTTTATAGAACCTTCCAATTTTAAAAAGCAGACTGATTTGAAATCTAGAGGCTGCCCTATATAAACTATGTAAATTACCTACCTAAAGCAATTACGCGATTTTATTGTCATCACAGCTCTAATTCTCTACAGGTTAAACAAATTTGGATTCATATTTACAACATCCACATTACATCAGCAGCTCTTCCAATATATTATTTTAAGATAAATTAATTAAGAAAAACTAGTAATATAATTTGACTAAAATATGCATTTTTGAGAAGAAAAAGACTTGCTGATATTGCTACTGAGTTAAAATACTGCCCAAGATACTAATGTACGTCTCAAGTATTTCAGGTTTAAGTCATTACATTCAAATTGCTAACATCTATATGAATAATATAGATAGCAAAACATCCAAAGCCACATGATTGCACCAGGAATGTCTCCTACACTTATATGCTCCTGGCTTTTACATATTAATTTAGAATTTTCTACCCATGTATCAACTATTATGTCAAACATGTTTGCTACAATTCAAACTGCTTGTTTGAAATGCTAAGTTGTATCACAAGAAAAATGTACACAAGTAGAAATGAGATCTGAAATGTTGAAAAAAAGAGAATGGACTCTGGATTATAAAATTTTGGTGAGAACTGGATACTTCTTCATGTATCTTCTTTTGGCTAAAGATCTGACAGAGTATTTATCCTCTCAGTTCACGCTTAGCAGCTGCATGCCACTTTATTTATCCATATTCTCTTCACCTCCTCAGATCTACCTTCCAAACAATCTGGACACTGTCTAGCTTTTTTTCTCTTAAGAAAATAAGGTAAGAAAATAGATTACATAGCCTGTGCTACTTCAGTTTGACTAAATGGGATTAGAGAAAGCTGTAAATTTCGACAGCGAAAGGTGACAAGCCATGCTAGGTGGACTGAAGTCTACAACGTTTTCAGTTGATAATGTGGTTGCCTGAAGAAGACATTGAACCAATATTTAATAACACATAAACTTCAGAGCAGAAGAGGAAAGTGCCATAGCATTGCCTTACTCTCTAATACTGTAGTGCAGCCCACAGATGAGCACCACGGCAACACACTGGAAGAGTGACACACTGGAGGATAGGAGTTTAACTCCTAAGCTACTCATACTCTTCATAAAATGTGAATAAACTAATTGTACAACAGGACTACTTGAAAAACTTGTACCATATTGTATTATCCATCTGTATTCATTCTCATCCTGTCACTTGAAACACAGAGCATAAATTTTAATTTGTACTACTGTTGGGGAAAAAATATAAAAGACTGCTTTCAATTTCTGTGGCTTTTTATTTTTCTCATGCATCCCATCATCACCAATTCTATCTTCAAAAGTATTTCTAAGATTTCACTTGAAATCTGATTTTATACTAACACTTTCACAGATAAAAGACCTTTCTAAATTTCTAATAATAAGTAAAAATTGCTTTGCTAGTCCGAGTTCATGAGAATATAATAAGACTACTTGATTAATATTCAGCTTTAGAGCAAATACATCACATTTCAAAAGGCAGATCTTTTACAGAATGTATTTGTACTAAAGACACCTCTTTTGGGCATTGTAATCACAGCTGCTCTGGTTTAGGACCTCAAATTTCCTCTAATAAAAGTTTTTGGTCCTTCTGTCAAGCAAAACAGCTATTCCAGAGACAGAAGTCAATTAATTCCCCCTACATCTTTCTGCCTACATATGACATTTCTCAGGTTAGAAGTAGAAAATATATCTTTTATGATAGAGTGTAAAAATAATTTTAAATAGATGTCAGAAATCCTCAGAAGTCCATCTAATTTGTAGATGGATGTAAAAAAGTGCCATGTTGAGTTATACACTGCTTCTGAGGGGAGAAAATGAAGGAATCTTTCAGTTATCTGAGTGAATGACCAAAACAAAATGTAACAGATATTCCTAGTGCTAGTCTGAAATGCCACTGAATGTTCACATCATCTTGGTGACATGACATTTTATATCAATTTCTGTCCTACTTCAAAGAAAATTTATAACATTTCACATTGTAAAAAGTAATTTAAAGGTGCAGCAGCAATCTCACACACACACACACACACACAAAAATCCACTTCCTTAAGCTCTGGTTCACTTTACATAGTTTAGCTTTCATTACAGAAATATTGCCTTTGGTGATCATAGGTAATGAGGTTCATCCAGACACACCGATCCACTGAATGACAAAGCAGAACAACCAAACACCTTTATGGCTTTGTAGTCTTATAATATTACTTTGCCCCCTCCCTCCCTGCTCCCCACAAGGATTAAATATAGAAATATAATTAAAACAGAAGATGACATTGCCCCCTCACTTTCTTTCTTTGTTAATCCAATTTTCGATATTATGTAGGTTGCAAGGCTGGAAACAGAAAGCCAAGCAATTTGGCATGTTCTCTTCTGCTAAAATGAGGAACATGATAAAATTTTATTCAGCCATTCATTCAAGGTGACTATGTACTAAATGTAGAACAATATGAATATCAATTTAAAATTTTCATAGGATATAAGAGAACTATTTGGTCACTTTACCACATCAGCCCTTTCAAAACTACCTAAATCACATGTCCCCATGTGATGTATGTAAGCAGTTTTGAGGTTCACATGTCATATAATCCTTCAAATATTCATACAATTGATCCAATAAACACCAATTTCAGAAGGAAATTTTATTTGAGCCTACATTAACAACTTCTTTTCATCCCAGATTTTAAAAATTCCTCAAATGAAATCTGATCTTACCATATAGCAAATTTAGTAACATCACTGACACTAATTAAAAAAAATATAACAAAGCTGTAAACAAGCTTATTTCAATTCTTGTGAAAAAGTTGAGATCTTTAATTCCATTAACTTCTAAGTAAGGTTTTGATTAAGATAAATAATTTGGAATTTAAATTTGGCCACTTATATCCCACAAAAAGATACCAGTATTTGCAAGATCAGCATTCCCTTTTAGAAACTCTTGCATTTAATTTCAAATTCTTACATGACTGTGAAATGAAAACATTTCTTATTCATATTTTCAGTTCAAAAATAGAACTTAACCTGGGGAATAAGCAAATTTGTACAAGTTCTTCAGATAAAGTTAACATTCCATTACACATAGAAAGTAAATGCACAAATGATTTTTAGAAAGCTGTTCAAAAGGAGTACCTTCAGTGTTTCTCTGCAGTGTATCCAATTTTATTCTATAACAGACTTCAGGTACAACCAAATTAACAGCAAAAGTATTTTATAGATTTTCTGATCATCTGAGATTTTATTGGCTCACAGAACAGTGTATGCAATGCCATGGGTTTTTAAACAGAACTTGAACTGGATGAGGTATGGATTTCAGATAATAAGTTAGCAACAAAATATTTTTCTAGTAACCTCTTTATGTAAATTTTCAGATACATAACAGGTATAACAGTCCTATGACACTATAAATACATTATCATTCACCATCTAGCTCTAAATTTGGTGCAGAAATTTACCCTAACAATGAAGAAGAAATCCGACTTATTTCTTCTTCTCCCACTATTTAATTACCACAACTGGTGAAAGACGAAATGTACCTACCTTATTTGGGGAGCTAATGTCAAAAGTGCAATCAAATTAAAAAGTAGAGTGCAGGTGGAACATAAAAACTCTCTTCAACCACCCACTGATCAAATAATTACTAGGCAAGTGCTGTTATTATTGTTGTTGGGTGATGTTATTTTAATAAAATAGGAAGCTTAAAACTTCATGTGATTATTAAATTCTTACCTCTACAAACCCCGTAACAGAAGACACAGATGATTTATTTCAGATCTATCTTTTGTTTTTCTTCAGGTTGCAAATTTATCTTAGTCTTTATAACTTTATAAATTGTGGAGGATTGGGGTTTAAGTTGTTTAACATTTGCCCTGGGAAAGGACATTGTTTCAAAGGAAAGAGCATGTTGTGATTCAAATGGAAGAATTATTTTTGAAGAGCGTTTCAAAATATTCTGATGAAAGAATTAAGGAAACACAATAAATATCAAACCGAGTTGTTCTCCCATTCACTTAATTTCATAGCAGTAGAATCCCATTAATCTTATACAGAATTTCTCCCAATTTCCACTGTGATAAGAAGTGTGGTAAATATCAATAAGCTACTACAGTTCAGGCAGCATTATAACATCAAAGGAATGGGATGTTGAATGAAACTGAAAGGATTCATAAAAGTATCTGCATTGGAGGTAAACACTATTCTTATGAAGTTCTCTGTAAAATCACTATCAAACACCATTGCAGTTAGGAGACAAGTATACTCAAAAAATTACAGCATCACTAGCTAAAAAAAATCCGAAGTTGTAATATTAATCCAAACCCAAATATTATTTTCCTTTTGTGTAGTCATTTTAGCATCTATAAGCTGAAGAAAAATAATAATTCAAAATTATGATTCTGCTCTTAACTTCTTGTTTCCACATGTATGATATAGTCAATAAATATATCATAGAATCATAGACTCATAGAATAGATTGGGTTGGAAAAGACCTCCAAGATCATCAAGTCCAACCCTTGGTCCAACTCCAGTCCATTTACTAGATCATGGCACTCAGTGCCATGTCCAATCTGCGTTTAAAAATCTCTAGGGATGGTGAATCCACCACCTCTCTGGACAGCCCATTCCAATGCCTGACTACTCTCTCTGGAAAGAATATTTTTCTGATATCCAACTTAAATTTCCCCTGGCAGAGCTTAAGCCCGTGCCCCCTTGTCCTATTGCTGAGTGCCTGAGAGAAGAGACCAACCCCCACCACCTGGCTAGAACTTCCCTTCAGGTAGTTCCAGACAGTGATGAGGTCACCTCTGAGCCTCCTCTTCTCCAGGCTAAACAACCCCAGCTCCCTCAGCCTCTCCCCATAGGGCTTGTGCTCCAGTCCCTTCACCAGCCTTGTTGCTCTTCTCTGGACTCACTCCAGCACCTCAATATCCTTCCTGAACTGAGGGGCCCAGAACTGAACACAGTACTCAAGGTGTGGCCTCACCAACGCAGAGTGCAGGGGGAAGGATCCCTTCTCTGGTCCTGCTGGCCACGCTATTTTTGATACAGGCCAGGATCCCATTGGCCTTCTTGGCCACCTGGGCACACTGTTGGCCCATGTTGAGCTTCCTGTCAATTAGTACCTCAAGGTCCCTTTCCGTCTGGCTGCTTTCAAGCCACTCTGTGCCCAGCCTGTAGCACTGCAGGGGGTTGTTGTGGCCAAAGTGCAGGATCCAGCACTTGGCCTTATTGAACTTCATGCCATTGGAATCAGCCCATCTCTCAAGTCTATCCAGATCCCTCTGCAGAGCCCTCCTGCCTTCCAGCAGGTCGACACTCCCTCCCAACTTGGTGTCATCAGCAAATTTGCTGATGATGGACTCAATCCCCTCATCTAAATCATCAATAAAGATGTTAAACAGGACTGGACCCAACACTGAGTGCTGGGGAACACCACTGGTGACCGGCCGCCAGCTGGATGCAGCTCCGTTCACCAGCACTCTCTGGGCCCGACCCTCCAGCCAGCTCTTAATCCAGGAGAGGGTACAATTGTCCAGGCCATGGGCTACCAGCTTTTCCAGGAGTATATTATGGGAGACAGTGTCAAAGGCCTTGCTGAAGTCCAGATAGACCACATCCACAGCCTTCCCCTCATCCACCAGATGGGTCACCTGATCGTAAAAAGAGATCAGGTTGATCAGACAGGACCTGCCCCTCCTAAACCCATGCTGTCTGGGTCTAATCCCTTGTCCACCCTGAAGGTGCTGTGTGATTGCACTCAGGATGATCTGCTCCATAACCCTGCCGGCACGGAGGTCAGGCTGACAGGCCTGTAGTTGCCAGGGTCTTGCTTGAAGCCCTTTTTGTGGATATTATTTGGTCTATTCTGTTCCATATATAATAACACTCCTTAATAACCACAGAACATGTTCTAACGCTACTTTAGTTGATCTGAAATTGATGGAGGAACTGAGTATAAAGAGTAGTCCAAGTAGTTCCCCAAACTCATGACTGTGAGGAAGAAGTGGATTCTACAGGCAGTACCTGAGAACTATTACATAGTTTTGGATTAACGAAGCAAACTATGAACAGACAGAGAAGTTCCTAGCTGTTACCTAATTAACTCAAGACCTTCTGTGTTCTTGGAATAGAAATTGGTTTAGTGTAGATGGCTGTAGAATTTTAACCCCAGCCAGCAGCCAAGCCCCATGCAGCCACTTGCCCAGTCCTCCACAAGCAGTTTAAAAGCTAGAAAACTCATGTGTTGAGATAAAAATGGCAAAAGCCATGTATGGAAGCAAAGCAAAACATGGAAATTATTCACTAGTTTCCATGGGCAGGTCATCTCCAGGAGAGCAGAGCCCTATTATGTGCAATGGTGACTTTGGAACATAAACACTGACACTCCAAATGTCCCCAGCTTCCCGTCCAACTTTATATAGAGCATGATGTTGTATGGTCTGGAATATCACTTTTGGTCAGTTATCCACTGTAAAACTAGCTCTACACCAGCCAAAACCAGTACAATGACGAAAAGGAAATCAAAGGCAGTTTACATATGCCCTTCCAACATAGATATTATCAGAACTAAGTTATTACTGAATTTTGTCACATTGCTGCATATTGTCCTGTCCAGAAAATAAACAAATGTATTAATATACAACAGAACCCATCACCTGGGAATGTTACACCTTCTACACTAAATTCCTGAAACTAATCCTATAGAGGGAATATTTTCCAATGGACAGTTTCTATAAAAGTGCAAATAGGAAAATAATATGAAAAGCTGTGAATAGTCTAGTTATTTTAAGTGCTTATTTATGTTTTCATTTTAAAAGCTACACAAGACAGTAAGCTCCATTGGCTTATTTGTAGGTCGTGCAGAGCTGTTTGCAAATATAAGATGCACAGCTCTAACCAGAGTCCAAGGTATGGTGAGGGCTATCATAAAGATCACTGTGTACTTTCTCAAGGAATGTTTGGCAGATTACAAGATCCCCACTCAGAACATATTCCTCAAAAAACCTAGTTAAAAACACTGAGGAAAACTTCTATAAATTAAAGGTAAAGAATTGTTCCTCTCTTGTCATGCAAAAGCCCACTGTAAGATTCTAGCTTTTCTGTCTTAATTCCTTTACATAAAAAACAGAGATAACACTAGCCTCCTCCGGTGCATGATGGGAGAATATGTTGATAGATAGTAAGTTAACATTCCTGAAACACCATCTATATGTTAAAATATTCTATGATAAATGGAAATAAATAGAATAGCCTGTCAATTGCCATGATAGAAAAATGTCATGGTTTCTAACCCACATTTTACATTGTTTACACTCTGTATGGTAGGATGTACAATAATGTTGCAAAATTTGATGACACGACTCTTCTAAATTAGCAAAGTCGAGAGGAAACAAACATGATGCAATTTGTCAGCACAATGCAGATTAAAATTGTGCAAATCACACTGTGAAAATTTGCATGAGTCATATACATTGTTGAGTTTTAAATTAACTCTGTCTACTCAGGCAAAAATCTTGACATGTCACTGCAAGTGATCACACTGAGAACATTAATAGTGCTGAAATAGCTATAATAAAACAGCATCAAAATGGTAAAGTGAGTGAAGAGGTGGATGGAAAAGGATGGCAAATATTTTGCTGGAAGAATACCAATTACACTCCTTCTGATATTATTGTGTTACATTCTATATTTCATCTCAAAGTGAAATACTGCAGAAGTTTGGAGGGCTGCAAATGGATTTGGAAATACCTCCTGAGATAGGGAAAGAATAATTTAGAAAGTAAAGAAATTAGAATGGGCATTATTGCCTTACTTTGTGCAGAGCCATATGAAAAGATTAAAGGCACTTAATGAGTGTCAAAGATGGCAGAGCAAGACCAACTCAGCCATCTTTATTCAGAAAATCAAGCTCAGTAAAGACTGAACAGAAAGAAATGTGACACTTATTAACGTAAGGAATCCACCACAAAATGGTAAATTTTGTTTTACTGTAAGGAATACAGGTCCCTTCTCCCTTCAACCTTAAATGTTGGTCAGTTTCTAATTATTACAGTAAAATTAACTTTATTTTAGTGCTTTTAACATGCAATTGTTCATTATGGATTTTAGGAAGCTTTGAAAATACCTTCTCATCCTCACAACCGCAATGATTCATTATGGTTCCTAATATTTTTAGTTTTCAAATTAATTTCTGTAGAAAGTGAAGTAATATGTCTATCTGAATATAGATGTTAATTCAAATAAAATAATAATCACTTTAGAATCTCCATTTTCTAGGTAGTAGTGGAAAATCACATGAGGGTTAAGAAAAGGGTGGGCAGAAAAAAAAAGAAGGTAACAAAGCAGTCCCTGTTGTCAGGAGATCAAGTCTTCTCTCGATGATGAGAAGACAGCGACTACATTCTAAGAAGCAGTCAAGACATTTGTTTCATCATTTCCCTCCACCAACTGTGCACAGGAGTCACAAATTCACCTCTTCAGAACCTGAGAAGAATTGTTTTTTTATCTCCTAAAACTGAGCAAAAAAGTGATACCATGGGTTGCTTGAGGAAAACTTGCACCAAAACTTGAAGAACCAAGCACTAGTGGGATCCCTCAATCCACTCCATGAGATGTCAGCTACAATGAACCACATTTGAAATGTTTCTATACCAATGCACACAGCATGAAGAGCAAGCAAGGGGAGCTCTAAGTTTTATCCCAGTCCCAGAGATATGACATCATGGCCATAAGTGAAAACTGGTGAGATGAATCCAGTGACTGAGTGCCATGTTAGATGGTTACAAGCTCTTCAGGATGAATAGGCAGGGCAGGTGAAGTGTGATGCCTGTAATGGAGGGGCTGAAATGCATGGAGTTTACAGTTGGCAATGGCATGGTTGAAAGCCTCTGGGTAAGGATAAAAGGACAAACAAATAATGGGGATGTCATCATGGAAGTCTACCACAGACCACCTCACCAGGATGATGATGTTGATTAATTATTATTTGAAGAACCAAAGGACGCCTCCAAATCCACTGTCCTTGTCCTTATAGGGAATTCAACTTGCTGGATATTAACTGGGAAAATCACAGATTTGGCACAACAGACTCAAAAGATTCCTAAAGCACCTGGATGATAACTTCATGGTACAAGTACTAAGAGACTGAACTAGGAAAGAGTCCCTCCTTGATTTTTTGCTTGTTAACAGAGAGGGTCTCAAAAGTGAAATGGTGATTGGTGGCTATCTTCACTGGAGCGACCACAAAACAACTAGATTTAACATCTCTATTGAAAGAAAAGAAGTGGGTAGACACTGATCTCTTCTCTTTGGTGACCAGTGACAGCAGCCAAGGAAATGGCCTGAAGTTTTGTCAAGGGAGGCTTAGGTTAGATATTAGAAAAAGACTCACCCAGAGGGTGGTTGAGCACTGGGACAGGCTCCACAGGGAAGTAGTCGCAGCACCAAGCCTGACAGATTTCAAGAAGCATTTGGACGATACTCTCAGGCACATGGTATGACTCTTGGGGATGGTCCTGTGCAGGGTTAATGGTTGAATGTGATAATCCTTGTAGGTCCCTTCCAATTTGGCGTATTTTCTCACTCTGTAAAAAAAAAAATTATAAATTATATTACCTATTGTGATTTTTTTTTCTCTGTAAAGATTTTTTGATGCTTTCTAAATAGAGACCCTGTAAGCACCATGTTTTGAGGTGAACTGCTTACAACTCCATCCTAACCCCACCTATAAGGGTGACTGGCTTTGGAGTGTGTGCTCAGAGAGTTACAGTGGGCAAAGACCCATATTCACCCTAGGCCTACTTCCCACTGTTTTCCATATACTCATTTCCACAGAGAGTGACTACAGGCAGTACCTGTCTTGGGATACGTAAAATAAGATTGCGCAGAGCTACTGTTTAAGTAAGCCTGGGGCTTGTGGAAAAACCCCATTAGAGGCAGAAACTCGGCCTCTCTGCCTAGGAAGCTTGTGGGGAAGCACTACTGATATCTGGTAGACAGGAGCAGCTATGACTAGTGGCATTATGGGAAAGATCAAAACCATAATAAATGGTTTTATCTTGTTTAGAAGATGTGTCACAAAGTGGAAGAAATTATACAGTTGTGGGATCCTGGAAAAGGCTGTCTTGCTAAAAAAGCAATGGGAATCAGTCCGAGGTAAACAGTCACCCAATGCAAAAGAAAGAGATTGCAGACCTGTCTGAGATTTAGAGGTTTAGAGGTTATTAAAAAAAAACAACAACCCACAAATGAAAACCAAACAAAACAACAAACTCATATTGTTTTAAAACATATTTATATTTTAATCCCCAATGTAAGAAGAATTTATAGTGCTTGAAAAAATCTGTAACTAAACATATGGGAAGCCCCATACCATAAATACTGTTGCCAGGAACAGAATAAGTAAATGGACCAAGGCTTCCACAAATGCCCCACACAGCAATTTATAGCATTGTCAAAAGACATACAGAGCTGGAACAGGCAAGCAGAACTTCTCACAAGCAGTGCAGGTCAAGGTCAGCTCAGATAACAAGATCATCCAGCTGGCAGTCCGTCACTAGTGGTGTTCCCCAGGGGTCAGTGTTTGGTCCTGTCCTGTTTAACATCTTTATTGATGATTTAGATGAGGGGATTGAGTCCATCATCAGCAAATTTGCTGATGACACCAAGTTGGGAGGGAGTGTCTACCTGCTGGAAGGCAGGAGGGCTCTGCAGAGGGATCTGGATAGACTTGAGAGATGGGCTGATTCCAATGGGATGAAGTTCAATAAGGCCAAGTGCTGGGTCCTGCCCTTTGGCCACAACAACCCCCTGCAGCACTACAGGCTGGGCACAGAGTGGCTGGAGAGCAGCCAGGCAGAAAGGGACCTGGGGGTACTAATTGACAGGAAGCTCAACATGAGCCAACAGTGTGCCCAGGTGGCCAAGAAGGCCAATGGGATCCTGGCCTGTATCAAAAATAACGTGGCCAGCAGGACCAGAGAAGGGATCCTTCCCCTGTACTCCGCGTTGGTGAGGCCACACCTTGAGTACTGTGTTCAGTTCTGAGCCCCTCAGTTCAGGAAAGATATTGAGGTGCTGGAGCGGGTCCAGAGAAGAGCAACAAGGCTGGTGAAAGGACTTGAGCATAAGTCCTGTCAGGAGAGGCTGAGGGAGCTGGGGTTGTTTAACCTGGAGAAGAGGAGGCTCAGAGGTGACCTCATCACTGTCTAGAACTACCTGAAGGGAAGTTTTGGCCAGGTGGGGGTTGGTCTCTTCTCCCAGGCATTCAGCAATAGGACAAGGGGCACGATGGGCTCAAGCTCTGCCAGGGGAAATTTAAGTTGGATATCAGAAAAAGATTCTTTCCAGAGAGAGTAATCAGACATTGGAATAGCCTGCCCAGAGAGGTGGTGGATTCACTATCCCTGGAGGTTTTTAAACTAAGATTGGACGTGGCACTAAGTTGGACCAAGTGTTGGACTTGATGATCTCGGAGGTCTTTTCTAACCCAATTGATTCTACGATTCTATGATCAGCAACTCAACAGAACAAGTTACAGCAGCATCTACTTAAACACAACCTATAACTGAGGTGCAGCTGCAGGAGATGTCTGACATCCTCCTTACAAAAATACAAGATAAGGATACTAAAGGGATATATGTTATACAGGAGGAAGGATGTGTGTGTTGCCGGTGCTGGTAAGTGTGTTTTTCCTTTCAGGAAGCAGAGAAGGTGGGGGTTATGAATACCTGTGTAGAGGAGGATGATCTGGACCACACATAAACAAACCTCACCTGGCTGGATTTGAAGGTCCTGAGCAGGCCTGCTCTTTCTTCAGATCAAGAGTTTCTATTCTCAGGAAGCCACAGTAAGGGAACTCTCCTGTTTCCATGCTGATCTATGAGCAGATTGGCCACTTTGACCATTCATTTTGGCTCTGTGTCAGAGAGCTACAGTAAGGGAATTTAGAAGGGTGCCATAAGCTCTCAGACAAAAAATGGACTGTTTTTTTTTTTTTTTGCTATCAAGAGCAATGTAATTTTTGGAGTGGGAAATTTACTAATCAGCTTCAAGTTAAGCCATAAAGGCACTTCTGTGAGTTACTGGTATGTATTTCAAGGAGCTGTTTTAAAAACTTCACACTTTTGCTTAAGTGGGAAATACAGAAATTTAAACTACAATAAGGGAAAAGTCTGTAGTAAAATGGAAAGAAAAAGAAAATATAGAACAATTACCCTGAACATGAAGAGAAAATTTTGCTCCAGGTCAACTGCTGGAAGTAATTGAGAAGGAAAAGGGATTATTCCTTTCCCCACTCTCCCTTCCCCCTTCCCCCCCCCTCCCAATAAAATAAAAGAAGGACACTACTGGCACTAGATAAATTATTTAGAATTGCATTCCATAGTCTAGACTAAATACTCAGCTTGGTTAAATAAAGATGGTGGATTTTTTCAGAAACCCTTGTTGACTTTGAGAATATTTATATATGCAATATCAAGAAATTTAAAGGTAATACTTTAAGTAAGAATCCAATTTCCCTAAACAGTCAATACCATTTCATAGAGTCCATGGTCAAATAATCTTCTACTGCCAATTAGCTAAAACATTACTATAATTAATATTTAATTATATTGCTATAATGAAAATTACGCAGTTGCAAACACTAAGTTGTAGGGTTTTGCTTGAATCTTCCATATGTCATGATTATTACAGTGAAACAATATTGCTTCTTCCTTTGAAAGATAAACCTTAGTTTAGAGCACAAAATGGAAGAATTCTAACTTAAATTAGACAACCTGAACAACCTAGAATATAGGAGACATCCTCCATGTTTGGAAAATATAGTCAGAAAAAAATTACCATTATTTTCTTCATTCTCTTGTGCTTTTAGAATTACTACTCTTTTACTGATTACTTATGTACTCCCCTGTCATAGTTTGAGGGAAAAACCAAAATGTCTACCAAGAAAACAGAGAAGATTCCTCCACAATAATCACAACACTCCTTATTAAAGACAATAAAAAAAGGAACTTTAAATAGAAAATGGATGGAAGAAGGATAACTGTTCTTAACTACTATATATCTACATATATATCTCTCTATATATATCTTTATATATACACATATATATGTAGATATAGATATAACTGTAAACAGACCAGAGCAAACTACTGCCCCAGCACTAAAAGTAAAAAAACCAAAAGAGAACAATCCCCAAATGGTACATTTCTTCTGGAGCAGTTATATTTATGGACAGTGTCAGTGTCACACCTCGGTTTGCTGTGAGGTAAATTCTCAGTCTTTTCCCAGCAAGGCAGAGACAAGGGATGAACATTCACATGGACTCTCTCTTTCTCCTTATTCTTTGTTCCAAATGAAGAAGGAAAAGCTGGGAGTGGCAGAATGGTAATAATTCCCAGGAAACTCCTTGCAGTCCAAATTGGTGCCCAGGAAGAAAAAAAAAAAAAAAGGTCTGCAGTGTGTCCTGAAACAACTGTGTCTCAGGTCTCTCCTCTCTCTCTTTCCCTCTCTGAAGCTCAGGTGCCCAGAGATGGAGGGGGAAAAGCAAAAAGGAGAGCCAGAAAAAAAAGAGCTCTCACCAGAAACCAGTGGCTCTCTTTCTGCCACTGCCCAAAGAAACTCCCCCAAAAAAGTCAAGCCAGCACACAAGGAAAAATAAAGAAAAACCTCTCCCCACCCCCAGGTGCGAGGGTTCTGTTTTCTCACCTCCATCCCACCATTCAGCTGGAATCTTAAAGTCATCAGCCATCTTTTGTCCTCAGTCCTGGCACTCCAAGCCCAAACCTCATGTGTTGGTATGGTGAGAAAAATTCTCTGAGGGGCTCCTCCCAACACCACCTTTCTGTGTTTGAACCTTTAACATCCCCTCCCCAAATATTTCACATAAAATTGAAAATAAGGAGTTTGCACTTCAATGTCTAGGAATATGCTTTTCAGCCCAAAAGAAAGATCTAAGTGAATGGTTTTCTTTGATATCTGTCTCTCATGGTATTGTGTCACATTTATCAATGAGAAAAATAAAGTAAAAACAAAGCTGCATGTTAAGAAAAAAAAAGAAGGTTTCTGGTACAGAATAAAAAGAAAGATGACATTTTTTACCTACTATTTGGGAGAAAATATCCATTTCAGTCACTTTCAGTTGAAGACATGAACAGGAAAGTTATTAAAAAGGTGACTTTTTTTTTCTTTTGGCCATAATTATTTTCAACATAGTGTTCAGTGCTAAAATCATCATTCTCCACCATCCATTGAAATTTTGAGTTACAGAACACTGTTCTTAGCTGAGATTATATGACATCTAATCTGAAAAACGTTTGGAAATAACACACTACACAATTCAAAATCATGTAAGCTTTTCAGAAACATATATTTTTATAATATAGAAGCTTTTTATTTTGAAATTTAAATTCTTTGTAAGCTTGTTTAATGAAGATGTGCAACTTTTTATTTAAAGGCTTTCTAAAATTTTATAATTACAAGCAATTCTGAACTGGCAAATGAACTGATTGAGTACCATAAAATATGTAATTTTGAGTATATGAAAGATTGGGTCACTACTTTGGAAGTGTATGGAAAAAGCTGAATAGAAAAAAATGTGTCAAAAATTAGAAGTTCAGTTTTTATGGATAGGCATCCTGAAAACAAAACGCCAGCCCAAAATCCCACCATGGCCTTGGTGGGTCTTACTTGGAAAGCTGTTATACTATGAATACACACACAATAAATTAATTGATTAAAGTGGTAGTATCATCTGAAACAGAAAAAAAAGGAGCTTTACTTTCATTAATGATAATGTAACATACAGCAGTTTCCCTTCTGAAGAGGGAGAAAGAGGGAGTTGGTAAATTAACTGTTAGTAACTTTTAATGACCTACCTTAAGTGATTATACTAATACAGCTAATTTATTCCAAACCTATCCTCAGACCAACATAAAATTCTCTGGAGCAGATATGATTTTTTTTCCTGTATTGGAAAGAGTTTATTTAACACAAGAGTTTAAACCCGATGGAATTGCAATTCAGCACTCCCATTCAGTACAGTACAGAACCACATGGCAGTGTGGTAGAAGTCAGCCTGGAAAACAGACTGAAACACATGGAAAGATCTCAGTGAACTGGCTTAGACACAGTAACCAAACAAGCTAGCAGGTGATGTGATAAACAGACCCAGGTGCAAAGGTATGTGTAAGGAAGTTTACCTCCATTGTCTTTTCCCCTCTCCAAGAGTTTATGTTGAATTTTTGGACCATTCATTAAAACAGATGCCAGTATATAATTAATTTAGCTAGTTAAAAGAAACATAGATTCATATATAGGGTTAGATAAATGAACTTATTCACATGAAAATCCTGAAGTTTTAATGTTAAAAGATGATTGTTTTATATTTATATATTTTTATGAAAGTCAAATGACAACAGTATTTAAGAACAAATTAATTGAAGATATCAAGCATTTTTGGTTTGATATCTTTAATGCCAGACTATTAAGAGAATCTGAGATTCAAAATAGGAACCTGAATTGACCAGTCACAGCAAGGCAGAAACCAATCAGCCTCAATATTAGTCTCTTCAAATAACTTCCAGCATAACTTTAATCAGATAATGTAATATGAAGCATCAATTACTTCATATGACACACAGGATACACAGGGAAAACCAGAAAACAAAATCACTGAGTGTCACCTCCTCCTTCTCCAACAAGACTCTTGAAACTTTCTGTGTATTTTTTGATTCCTGAAATTCTCACACTTTCCTGAATAGTGAGCTACAGGACAGGGGCAAAGCAACGCCAGTGATCTCATTAAATCCTCCTTTACCAAAGTCATGACAGAGCAGCACAGTATCTAAATCACTTTAATTTTCCCTACTGAGATTCTGATAATAGAAAACTATGCTCATCTGCAAATTTCCCTTATAGATAAAGACACACTGTAATTGACCGTGTGACCTCTGAAAAATTATGCTATTTCCACCTCTTACTTATGACTCTCCCAAGTATCTATTGCTCTACACAGCTGTGTCAGCATAAAATGTGTGAAAGTATATTTTAAAATTGTGAAAACTTTAAGCCTTTCTTATATGATCTGTAACAAATTTTTAAAATGAGAATGTATTCCTGTAAGGACATAAATACAAATCTTTGTATTTACACATACAAAAGTACATACACACTTCCATACAATATCTCAAACTACTTTACTGGGAAAATGGATTTGTTCCAGTAAGAACCTTTGCACTTGAGATGTGCCAATCACTGGAGAACTCAAAGTGTTTGAAGTTATTTTAGGAATTGATCTGAAGGAAATAGATAGGTCTTTTGTTCTCAGACAATAGCCAAACACTCAGGTTCATTATCCATTTACCCCTGATACCCAAAGCAAGTTGTGCAACTGTTGGCCTGTGCTGCTCTGAAAAGCTGTTAGAAAGTGAAAGAGGAAGAATATAAAGAACTTTCATCTTAAAAAGAAAACCAGACAAAAATCTTGAGAAAATACTCTATCTAAATAAAGAATAGAATAATTATTTTTAGTGAGTCTGTGTGGATTCAGAAATCTATCTCTGCTTCCCTTTGTTCCTGGTGTAAATCTCATTCACTGATGACTTGCAGCCTCATAGGATTTGGGGGAACAAAACCTTTTTGACACAAAGTTTCACAATGTGCCTAGAGGATATTACTGCCCATCAGCAAAATTCTTAGATCAGGAACTGTTAATGCAAAACTGCTATGTGCTGGGCAGGTAATTTCCTGAGATTGAAGTGGTTTTGTGGGGCAAAGGGCAACTTTATGTTGAAAAAGGCAAATTACTAATATAGTAATTATTTATGCAATAAGATTGGAATGACTCTGTGCTGGTTTAAAGGCAAACCAGCAGGGGAAACGAACTCACCACGAGAGAGAGATTATAAGTCAGCGCTAAAATTTAATAACAATATTACAATAAAAACACTGACACAAAAGGGAAATTGCTTTCAACTCACAAAAACCCAGCAGTATAACCCAGTGTCCTGGGGCACAAACCCAAGGCGGTTTGTTTGCCCTTGTGCTGAGACCCCTGTGGCTCCCCCAAGTCCAGAGCAAAAGGGAATGAAAAACCTGTTGGTGCAAGCGAGGGCTGTGGTCTGGGCGAGAGCGGTGATCTCCTCCTGTCAAGGTTCTGCTGCTCCTCTGGATCCAACGAGAAGTTACCAAAGACTTCTTACCCACCACTTATGCACCCTCAGGGAGCACCCCGTCCCTCCCCCTGGGCGGGGACTCACACAATGGGTGATTAACTCTGGGAGCCAGGGGGTATTGACCTGTTGATGGCCCATTAGCAGCTCCGCCCCCCTCAGGCTGAGTGTGAAGGTGATAATGGCTCCCTGGGCAGCTGCTGCTAATGGCCCATTGTCCTTGGGGAATGAAGAGAGGGGGTAGAATACACAGCTTTGATCACCTCCACACAGGGTTAGCTGGTCCCTCCTGCTGAACTAGGACAGACTCACAGAAAACAGGCCCAACTACCAATCTTGGATAGTGTCTTGCATTTAACTTACTGAGTAGCAATAATATCTATTGAGGTTTTCATAGGAAATTAAAAAGACATTTGATACTTTACTGGATCACAAAGAGTCCTGAGTGAGCATATATATATATATCATGTTATGGCTCTGGAAAATAAAAAGTTACATACATCATTTTACATTTGCCTAAACTTTAGGTCTGAATATATTTTTAAAACTGATTTAATTAAATGAGCTGAACAGAAAAGACAGAATTTAATCTCAAGGAATCTGACATTCATAGAATTCATCACACTCATAAAAACAAGTTTTATACAAGTACTGTTCAGTTCAATCATAACCAACTTACTGTGTTGTAAGAAAATAGGTGTACTTTCTTTAAATGTAGCACTAAGAAAAGGAGACAGTGCACAGAATACAGAGAGATAATAATGAGGGGAAAAAACTGTCCCACATTACACAAAAAGATGAAGGAGGAATTGAAAAAGCCAGTAGACCACTAGAATGATATACTTGAGCTATCAGCATTCAGTACAAACAAAAATCTTTCTAGTTTAACAATAACTGTGATCTCAATAATAGCGTAAGCATAACTTTACAATGGATACACCCTCAAACCTTTTAAAACCACAACTATTGTAGCTATCAGCTAAAACAGCCTTAGAAGAGAGATAAATTAAAACTGGAAGCTATAAAAGTATTGAAAAAAATTAGACTTGACTTTCATCCCTAATTTTGCTTGAAAACTCTGACATCTATTCTGGTAATAGGAAATACCTAATAAAGATATATGACTCATGGCTTCCTGTACATTTTAATATTTCCAAGAATTTAGGAACTAAAATCTTGTAAGTTCTTTAATAATACATTTCAAAATAATGCAAAAGGAAAGTATACTTTTAACATGTTTTCTTAGTAAAAAAATCTTAGTCTCTCTCCAAAGGAACACCTGGATGTGACTGTGGGATGTCTAAACACTGGCATGTGGATATTTTGTGTGACAAACTGTTGAACATTTCCTTATGAATATCAAACCAGCAGACACACTGAAGCTTAGGTAACCTTAAAAATTCTGAGTTCAAGTCCTTGAATGCCTTAAGATTGCACAACATTTTTCATGCCACATGAAGGCTGCTTATGTGCATCCCTCCTGATCAGAGCAGCACTGGACTTCTCTTTGGAAGTTTAAGCGATACTTTCCACACTGAGATGATCACTTCCTTTCAAGGTTGTTCCCACTTTCTTTGAGGAGGGGAGAGGAGGCATTTTCACCTCCAGAATTTCTTTACATAAAGAAGAATTAACCACAATCCAGAAAAGATCACAGCCATCCACATTATGAAACCATTAAGCTGTTTCGTCCCTGAATTTCAAAAGCTGTAACTAATAATTATTTATTATAGTGTGCAGAATAATATTTGCCAGAATTTCACATTGCAAATGAATAAAGCCCTAAAGGTCACAAGTTTAATGATGTTTGCCTATGCAGCTCACTTTTCATCATGAGCTTGAAAGTGCTAAACAGTTTTCTAATGAATAGAAAGCCAGGAGAAAACAGCTGAGGAAAGATATAATACCTTAAAAGGCGACAAACAAACCACAAGCCTTAGACATGATCAGAGCTGACTCAGAATGAGATTCAAGAGCTACTGAAACATGAGTCAATAAAAGCAACAGGACTAATGCACTTTGTGATGTACACAGGCTGAAACTGAGACCAGAGTGGGAAGAAGGGAATTAACTGAGCTCAAATGCAACAGTCTTTGCTATTCCTTTGAGAAAAATGTAATTGGAAATATTAGAACAAAAGCAGAGATGAAGAGGGAGGAAAGCAGCAATGAAAAAAAATTTTACCAAAAGAGTGTCCACTCTCGATAAGAATCAAGACTAACAAAAAAAATAATCCTTTCTAGTTCGGTTCAGTGCCAAAATGGTGCATAAAGACAGCACTTGAATTATGAATAACATATGAATAAGATCAATAGCATGAAAGTAAATTTTTTAATCTTTTCAAAAAGCCCTCAAGTTACAGTACACAATCTTCTGTAATATTGCCTCAAACAGTAATGTGACTTGTGAACTCAGTAAATGTGTGCACCTTGACCAGGTTTATGATACTTCAGGAAAAAGCAGTCCAAAAAATGGAGAAAATGAAAGCAACCAGAGGGATCCATACAGGCAAGCAACTTGTACAGACATCAAGGACACAAACAATGGAAAAGTAAGAAACATAATTCTTTAGTAAAGCATTAAATTTCTTTTTAAACTTTCAATAAAAAAAAATTCCACACCTACTACCACGATTAAAATCGATTCACATCAAATTAGAATTCAATCATTATATACTCTTAAAGCCAAAACAATTTTCAGTACCTTTCTTTGAGGAATAAATACAGAAATTTAGTTCACTCTAGTCAGGTGAAATAGAGTTCTGAGATTGTAACTACTTGGACCTCTGAATTGAAGTTTATAGGCAAAGGGAATCTTAAGTAAAAACATGGAAACAGAGAGCACACATCAACTAATCAAAGAATCCCAGAATCACATAGTGGTTAGAGTTGGAGTGGAGCTCTGGAGATCATGTAGTCCAACTATCATGACAGGACAGTTCTGAGGCAGAGCTGCACAAACCACTTGCAAGGCCAGAAACAAGAAATATTCACATCACCTCTGGGGGCAGACACTTCAGCTTCTAAATAGAATTGCAGAAGCCCATTTGCTGCTGGGGCAGCACTGGATTGGGCCAGAAATGGATGTATTAGACCATCTTCAGTATTCTCTTGTTATATGGTCTTTAAGAAAGGATTTGATTCCCCTATGAATTTAATTTCCTGTTTAAGCTGCCTCAAGCACACAGACTAAACTCCTCCTGGGCCACTGTTTTATTCGGTGTTATGACAGTGTCACATGAGCATATTCTTGGTTAAAAAGTTACAAATCAAAATTAAAACTTTGTGTGCAGGATACATTCTGGGCAGGGTAGAGAGAAAAACATGCAGCATCTAGTGGACAGTACATGGAGGTGGTCAGGGTCCTCCTGAATTTAGGCTTAGAGGGTTGTAAGACCAATGAAGACAAAGGATCCACAGAAAACTAAAAGACCCTTAGCAATAACGACTTGACTTTGAGTGTTTAATTGTATAGCCTCTAGGGAATTTAAAGCTGCATGCTTAACCTCCACGTTGGGAAATGAAATACAAGCTAGCACACAATACTTGACAAATTTAGTGTCCGCTTGAAGTGGTTTCTGTAATATAAATCAACAATATTCTTTTCCTATTCCTTTTGTTTCCAGGTTCTTTTTATTCCTCGTAAAACAAATCATGAATTTGATTATTTAAGCAAATTACAACAGCAATTTTTATGCTGTTCCCTTCCATCTCCAGTGAAGCATACCATGTCCAAGATTAGTGCGGCCTTATGTATAATAGAACATTACAAAAATTATGTATCTTTTTTCCCTTAGTAAGGCTGCTGCCACCAATAGCAGCCTTGAATCTCCCAATTGTAATTACAAGTCTAGGATTTTATTGTCAAATACATTTCCCAGATAAATGATTCTTGCCTTTTCAGTGATTCTGACTGATGGGCTGAGTGTGGAGTTATCTTTTATAAAGCTGGAACATATGGGGCAATGCAAATTCTCTTGCCTTTTTACAGGGTCTACAAAGCCTTTTCACAAATGTATTTTTATTTTTAGTGCTTGTCTTTTATCTGTATGGCTTATTTTACATGAATCTGCACTGCTTTGCAGCAAATCAGATTCAAGTATATAATTTGTGAGCTACATATAAAGGCACCAGTAGGAGCACTAATCTGTTCTTTTCAGTGCAAGAAGCTTCAAGAAGCTTCTACAATCCAGGCTTAACAAGCTATTTATTTCATTTACCTTCTTAATGGCTGAAGAAAAAAATTGAAAACGATGATTGCTTGTTTGTTAATGAAAGTGGTGCTGTGGTTAACCACCGGAAAAACTATTAAGCATCATAAAATTGCCCTTGGAATTTGACACTTTTTATATCTCATCTGATGTGCCATTCCAGCACATGAAAGAAATAGAAAGATCAATAAAGGTTTCACCTAACTCCCAATTAGATAATTTCAAGGATTCGTGGAAGAAAATTAAAGTTACCTTGAAAGGATAAAAATCTAAATATTAAAGCATATTGGATTATTGAACAGTGAAAGGTGACATGGATTCAGTTTTGCTCCCTTATGGTTCTAAGTTAGCTGCCTTATGAAAATGTGATATTGCCTCCATTTTCGTCCACCTATCAGCAAACTTGCAGGTCCTTGCTAGATTAACAATAATCTTCATAAAAATGGAAAAGGAAGATTTGTTTTTAAAAGAGAGTTTTGATATTTTCCTCCATGTTTGTATTGGGAGCCTTGCAGAAGACATTGTATTGAGTAGCTGGTGTCCTTGAACAATCCATGTCTCCTCAACTGGGCCTTGTACTCTTGGCCAGAGCAGGCTGGATGCAGCATGAGCAGCTGTTGCAGGGGAACGTGCTGGTGCACCCCATGCCATCTTGTGCTGCACTGGTGGGTGGGTGGCACAACAGAGGGAAAATTCCAGTCTGTCAGGAAACTCTCTGCTAGCTGAACAGCTTCCTAATATAGTTTGTAACTATTAATATGCTTGGGAACAGAAAAGTCTATGCAGATCAAGAGATCCAGTTAAGTGTTTCTGACTGGGAATCTGCTGTACTTCAAGGATTGAATGATCCACATCACAGCTGACCTGAAACCTGTGCTTGATGTTTTGCAGGTAGACAGACCTACAGCCTGTCTTTCTTCTCAGACAAGAATTAGTTTCTTTCTTTCCGGATAAAGCCATAGCAAGGTGAAGAGTAAGTAGATAAATATGTTTTGCCCACAATCTGGGGTTTGTGCATGAAAATGGAGACAAATGGCATGACAGCACCAGGACTAAGATGTTGCCAAGCAAGAAAACTTTAGTTTTAAAATGTCTATGAATGTAAGAATGATCACAGGTTTTCAGGAGCTGATAAAACTTTGAATATCCAAGTTCTGGACTTAAATAAAATGAAGGCATCTAAAACTCAGTTTAGAGACCCAACTCCTGCCACAGATTTAAACATAAACATATAGAAAGGAAATACCAGGCATGCTGAAAGTACTTCAGTAATTCATCATTAAATATCGAAGTATCCCTGTGTAGATTATAGATCCTGAGAAGCTCCTGTTCTCCCATCTTTTATGTGTTGGTCAGACTAAAAATAGAAAGCTTATAAAGTCTACATGCAACTTTCCTAGAAACAAACTGCAGGATCTATGATTATGCTCACTGATTTCTTTAAAGAAGCTGAGATTCTAAAAACTGCAAAGTTAATTTATGATGAGAGATATTGCAATTTACAGATGAAACATCAACATAAAATGGAATATAGGCGGGTTTGTGGAGTTTGTGGAGTTTATGAATTTTATATACTCTGCCAATCTACTGAATGGGTTTATATTCTCTGTAAGCGCTTCATTTCATGGCTCACAACTTTTAGAGGGTATTGTGGAAAAAATATCAGTATTTATATCTCAGGAACGACATGAATAGTATGTAAGAGATGAAGATATAACTATAAAAATACTTTTGGCACTATCCACACTGTCATCCTGGCCTCTCAGTCTGGGTTAGGGATTTTTTTCTCCTCTGAGATATGATCACATTTATATAAGGTGTGCAAAAATACGCAGACCTCAAATCTTCACTTTGCATTGGTTGAGTAACATTCAAACCCCTGAAAAAGAACTAGTGATTCTGTTATTAAGAATGCTATAGAAGCAAAAACTAAATCTTGAAGTGATGGAAACATCATTTAGGAATCTTTGAATGTTGTTACAATTTTAAATCCAGAAACCCTTGTATACTAGCATTCATTTTTCTTATTTTCAAAATATTTCATTACATACATCAACTTTAGTCTGGTATAAGTCTAGCTGTTACATGAAAGATAAAAATCCCTCTTATTGTTGGGATAAAATTTTCTTTTATTTACTTTAACAAATTAAGATAAAAGTTGGGTTCTAGACAGTTACATGTCCTGCAAACATTTCAGCCTATGTGCCTTTGCTCTAATGAATAGTTTTGGTACTGATCTTATTTCCAAAATCCACAAAAGGGTTTGGAAACAAAAACAATACCTGGATGAGCATAGAAAGAGAAGGACCAAACGGAAGGTTTAGATCTTCCACAAAGTCCTTCCTAAGTACAACAGACATAAAAATAGATAGGAGTGAAAATAGTAATGCAATATACAAGCTTCCTATCTCTGACTAGATTAGATTTTATATCATTTTTTTTATTGATATAAACAAAATACAGCATTTAATGGTCTGGTTCCCAATCAGTTATAGCAAAATATAAATTCCAAATTAGAACATACACTGTAGAGATATTAGATACACATAGAACACAACATATAACAATAATACAATATATAAAAATACATAAATAACTTAAGGAGTTTAATGTTACTTTGATAAAATAGATTAACCAATAAGTACATTTGTAGTTTCCAGCAAAAACAAATCAAAGTATGCAATATTATTTTCATTCTTTTCCATTCTTGTGCATAAGCTTTCTTTTATGAAATGGGACTAGCATTCATTTCTTGCCCAAATCAAGTGTACACTTGAGTTCTGCATGGCAGAAGGAGAATGGCATGATATATAGAAATGTAACTCATCACAGTACCTTTTTTTAACAAGTCTTTATGAATTATTTTATCAGTTGCACATATTGATTGCAAAGTATCACTTCAGCATATTCATGACCATACTAGGTATGATTTTTATTGGTCTCAAATCACTCTGTTGGAATTGCAAAAGAAAATTTCATTACTTGTTATAACATTTATTATTACCAATCTGTCTTAACCTTACTCTTCATTACTAACAAAAAGTAATTGTAGCTTATGACTACATTAACAGAAGTGTACCATCTGTAAATTAATTTCTAAACATCAAGGTCAGTATAACCTTTCACATTTAGTTCCTGCGTCATCAACAATACAATTTGTTTACGCCAAGCAAACTGCGTAAGTTTTCTCTGCTTACATTTCTGCACAGTTAAGATACTGGAATATAATCAGCCCTCCCTTATTCTGAGCTTCAATGGATCCTAATTCTTTAAAGTAGCCTTCTAAAGAGTACAAATGTTTCATCATTCATTTACATCAGTGCCAGAACTACAGGCTACAGTGCATTTCAAACAGGTAAGAGGGTCCTTCCTCAAAGACCTCACTGTAGATCAAATATAAAGATAAAAGAAAAACAACAGCAGTGAAGTTGATAAGGGATGCAGCTCCATGCATTGCACCTGTCTTGGGGATTTAAAGAAAACTCACAATCTACAGCTGAGTAGCAATGAAAGATAAAAGATCAAATAAACAGAAGTTTTGTTAATAGTATCTTGATATTGTGACAGAACTCCTGGTCATAGAGGCAGGAAAGTCACAGGCAGAGTATGTGAGCTCTTAAATAGATAGAGAGAATGACTCATCTGGGGGCAATGTGAAGAAGTCCAACTCAAAAGCACAAGAGGAATGAGGTAGTGCAACAGGAAGGGCTGAAGTAACAGAAGAGAAGTTGAAAACCTTCAAAAGTCTTTCAAAGATGCCATAGTCTTTTCTCAATTAAAGTTGTCTTCAAGAGGTATAAAGACTAACCTTGAAAAATCGTGTCAAAAATGGAGATTATTTTAAAAATATTATTATTAATTCTATTAATTGCTTGCCTTAAAAAGTGAGAATAGTAATCATAAGACAACAGTGAAACTAGGACTCCACGGGACTGAAGAAAAAAAAAAGAAAGAAAAGATGACTTAGAGAAAGCCAGTCCCATTAACCACTGAAGTCTGAAAAAATATTTTTCTAAATATTAAATGTTTTGTTTCACTGCATATCTCCATGCTTTCAATTTTCAGACTCTGCTTTCCTCCAAGAAGTTTTACAAAAGTCAGAGAGCAATATCAGTGTTTCTAAATGCAGAAACAACAAGAAAAGTGTTTAAAGTGTTTTTGAAAAGAAGAAAGCTATGCAATCACTACAAAGAGAAGAGACTCCTTCACCTATACACTTCAGAGACTTTCATTATGCTAATAGTTCCTTAATCACATGTTTGAATTCAGGTGCCTTTCTGAAATGCCTTAACATTGGGCATGTAAAGTTACAAGAACACCCTTTTCTTACCTTGTGCATGTGAACGTAAGAGTTCAACACTTCTGTGAGGAAAATTTTTCCAAGGCCAACCATTGGCTCAACTATTCTAAAGTGGCTAAAGAGGCTTTTTTTGTTGGTCATGGGGTTTTTTGTTGGTTTGGTTTGTTTGTTTTTGTTTATTTTGAACAGCAGTTTACAGCACATGTCAAATTAGATATATTTAATTAACTCTCCTATACTGCCTTTATTTCTCAAGTACTGTCAAAATAAAATATCCAATTTCTTCTACAAAACCACAGAGAAAACTGAGTTTTCCTCCACAGATTTCAGCAAAAATTTGAAAATGAAAGTTTATCAGAATACGAGTATTATTCTGGTGCTAAGCAAAACACTTATTTACAAATAAAACTAAGGGGGGAAAAAAGAGAAACCAGTTCAAATACTGCAATATCAAGATAAAAAAGAAGTTTCAAAAAATCATATCACAGCTATAAAAAAGATAAAAAGGATGATAAAAAGTAACGGAGTTTTTTTCTTTTCTGTTAAGTACACTGTCAATATTAAACTGATAATTCATAATAATAGCTAGTCTCAGAAAAGTGGGAAAATAAACCAGCAGGAAATTGGAAATTATGCATGAAATAATATTCTCTAACCCTCCCAGTGCATCTGCATTTTATACTTGGGTTGTACAGTATGCAATAGAAGATACTTTAGGCCCTTAGGCAATTTGTACTGGACTAACTATGCCTTATCAAATACCATAAGGATGCCAATTTTACCTTTTGTCTATTTATTTTTTCCCACTACTTAGCAAGGAAATAGCATTAAAACTGAGTGTGGTGTTGCAACAGCATTGCAAAATGCCTCTACAATCTTTTTGCTTATAAAACAGCCAGGCTACCTGTCAGCTTCATTGTCACTGCTCCTGCTGTATATGTGAATTCAAGCACTATACCACACTTCATCCAGGTGAACTTACCCTGCACCTCCTTCGTAGAATGAGGGCTCCATGTAGGGTTCAGGCTTGAATGACTGCTCAATCCTTAATTTCTGTTGTGGTGTGCTGACCTTGGCTGGCTGCCCAACCAACGCTGCCACTCACTCACTCTCTGTCCTATATAGGACCAGGGGAATATATGTTTCCTTCTACTCCTTCTCTGATCTTTAATGTTCATAGAGTTGCTCCCCATTCTTCATTTGTCTGTGAAATGCCAGTGCATTCAGGCATTGCAGACTTCTTGGTTATATTATTTAAAGATCCAATCCTTCTTCTTAAATTTTATCATCCATTTTAATCTTCCATTCTAACATCTCCCCTCTCACCACCACCATCATTCTCCCCCTGCCTCCTCTCCGCCTCAGTTCTTGTGCTTTCTACTTAATTCTTCACATTTAAAAGATACATGAAAAAGTGCAAAAGGCTTACATCAAGGGATGCTGTCAAATATGCATGTACATCTAGGAACAGTGTTTGGTGATGGTTGCAAAAACATGTCATTCAGGTGCAGCCTCATTTCTTACATAAAAATAACCGAACAATTTAAGCAACATTTGCTCACTAAGTCCTTTCTGTGTTTAAGGCTCTCCTTTTCAAAGAAGCCTTCAACATTTCATGTCTGTTATTGAAAATTACTTTTTAAAAATTTAGTTCAGGTTTGGACATCACAGGTTTACTACCTCAGATGGTGGGCATTAGTCTTTCGACAGCACTTAAAAACTCTTTGCAATTCTTTTCTCCTGAAAAAAAATCAGCTTTATAAATGCCAGTCCACATAGGAAATATTGGAAGATGACCATTATTCTAGTCTTTCAGTTTGTTAAGTATATTTTTTCAACAAACCCAAGTATGTTCCAAGTTAGTGTTAGCTTTCATTTTGTCCTGTAAGCAGGACATGACACCATATAAAGCCATGTATGAGCTAATGAATTCCAAAAACCACAGTATCCATATAGTATTGAATAAACCTGAATTTGTAAATTACAGAGAAGTTCTCCTCAGCACATCAGAATTAGAGACTCCAAACTACAAGAGAGCTATGGCACACTCATGTGCATGTTGAAAATCTAAGCTGGCAAAATTGCCTGGTGAATTCCCCAACAGCGTGTGTCCAGTTCAGAACACTTAAAACTTGAACTGATGTCTTCCCACTATGACAAAGGTCACTACAAACCTCTGTCCACCTATAAACCCCTGATTATTTCTCTACTGAAGAAATTTCTGAAAGCTTAGGAGAAATTCTACCAAAAAAAAAAATAACCATTCCTACCTGTTCAGTGTCTCAGCATTTGGATTATACAAACTAATTTCTCTACTTTTACTTTTGGACACAAGGATGTCCACAAGGACATATGGAACTAGTAAATATCCACCAAGTTTTCCCTGATGAACATCTGTTTTCTTATTTAAAAATTGTATACAGTACTTTTTAAAGCGGGTAAATATCAACAGCTACAAAACAGAGATACAAAAAGAGAACAAATTTCCAAAGCAGTTTCCATTAATCAGCATAACTGCAGATAGAGCAAGAGGTTTGACAAGCAGAGTATTGTTCCAAAGTCTACCCCCTGTAAAAGGTTTGATCAGGTCTTGTGTCTCCCTGTATCTTTTCAAGTCCCCTGGTATTGAATGGGCACTCCCAAAGCATCTTTTCAGGCAATACTGTGGCTATCACAATTTTACAGATAATCTTTTCTGTAGATACTTTTTAAGCTGCTCTCTCCTGCAGTAAATTTGGACACTGGTATATGCAGGGTTATTTCCCCTTTAGAATCTGAAAGACCAAAGAAGTAGGTACAAAATTTACCCAATACTATAATAAAGTTCTTAGTAATCTCCATTTTATCATTTGGAAATCAAAATTAATAGGAAGTATCAGTTACCTAACTATTGCCTGAAGTCTTATGTTGATGGATAAATGGCTCAAGCATTTACCTGTTCACACATGATATGTGATATCAAAAAAATTAGATGGCATCTCAAACTATGACAGAAAATGGCTTAATTTTTAAAGGATAAACCCCAAAATCTTCAGTTTCTTCAACAGATAACCTGGAAATGAGCAGAGCACTGAACTATTTCTTATTGTCAAAATATAAAGCAGTTGGTTTAAGCTAATCCAACTTCAATGTGACAAAAGTGTGCTTGAGGAACTAAAAAATATTTTACCACACAAACTGATGAAAAGTACCTCAACCATGCTGCTAGAAACCTATGCTATGATCTCTTCAAACTATTATAATCTGTTCTTCTTCCATGAAAATGACCCTGTTTTATTTTATTAAATTGTCTTTGGGGGTAGGACAGTAGGTGGTGTGAGGGGGATCCAGATCTGCCTAGCCACCATCTGTGGTATATAGTCAAACTGACAAAATATTAAAAAGAAATTATATTTTTATGGATTTAGCCTTTCATATTTCCCTGAATAAGGACTTCTCAGATACATGAGGCAAAATGCTTATAAACATCAGAAAGTAAATGTTTCCTCTAGTTCATCAGAGATTGACAACTTCCACAGGACAACTGCACAGAGAACGCTTTTGGATCAAGGAATATTATGGATTATTTTATTGTCAGTATCTTTAAAAGGGTGAGTAGCTGGAGCTAAATACGTGAAGCAGCGTGGCAGTGGTGGGGAGTGTTGTGTTAAAAAACCCTCAGCATTATTCCTAGGTTTTGAAAAAGCAAGACTGATTTTTTTCCTCTGGCATATTTGATATGCCAAGTAAGGCTTTTCTGAATGTTCAGTTTGTTTTGACCTATTCTCAGATTGAATAAATTTGTTATTCATCAGTTTTCAATTAATTACCAGACATTCTGATTACCAGTATAAGTGTTTAGCTTTAAATGCTATGTAGACTTCCAAGAGAAAGCAACCTAAATGGGAAAAAGCTGATTCTGTGCAATTAAAGTAACACTTTGCTTTGGACAGCTGAAAATATTAACATCATGTTGCAAGCATATGCTGATGGATCAGAGGTCCATTGGCAAATAAGTTAAAGATGACAGACAGCTTTGCAAACTAAACATGTTTTTTTCTGATAGGGGCATGATACTGTGACTGCCAGTGTATCATAAACAAGTCGGAAGCTGAAAAGAGGAGAGGAAGAAAAAATAAGATGAAATCAAGCTAGGACAATTGTTTCAGCAGAAGCAACTCCAGATGAAAATTATAGGAAAATGTAAAGTTAACCTGTCTATCCATTACCTCTAATGTCAGCATTTGAATTAAATGAGGAAAAAGATTGTTTACAGAGACAGCACCAAAGAACAGATTTCAGAACCTTCCTACTACCAGCATGGAGATCTTCACCAGAGATATTGCAACATGAGGCAAAATGCTGAATTCCTGACTTTAAGGTAGCTTACTATATAGTACAGTATCTTTAGTTAATTCTTAAAAACATTACCCCTTCCTGTTTAACTGTAACTTGAAAAAAAATCTTCTTGTAGAAAGTGGATGCATAATCTCTCTCAACCAGCCATTTTCATTTTGAATTCCTAAAGAGGATGGGCAATGAAATTTAGTATGTGGACTTTGCCAAAGAAAGCAAGCTACTTTTCTATCTTGTTCCCACATTGCCATACTGCTGCATTTGACATCACAGCAAAAAAAAAAAAAATTATACAGGACAAAAGAAATACATATATAGATATAATGCAAAAAGCATGCGCAAGTTTTGAAAAAGTTAAATTAAGTTTAGGCTATGGTAGCACTCAAAACTTCAAATCCATTTCTGACAAAACAGTTCCACTTGTCTATTTCTTGCATGTTTTGGAACCATTAGGTGCTTTTTATTAAAAAAAAAAAAAAACAACAAACCAAAACACAAACCAAAACAAACAAACAAAATAATTATTGAAGACATTCAGCAGCTGGTCAGTTCAGTAGAGCAGTAACAGGATTTTAAATATCCTATCTCAACAACTTGTACTTTGGTCTCTCCCTACTCCCTTTTAACCAAATATTTGTGAAACATCAGTATATGAAAATCCTCCAATGTCTGCTTATTACTCACAGTTAATCTCTACATCTAGGTAGTATTATTACCTTTGCTTAACTTGTGTTATTCACTCACTGTATTTTGCCCTTTTGAGTTAAGAAATGCAGGGATGCAGTTTTTAAAGTAGTTTTCCTCAAGCAGTCTTCATACAAATAGCAACTCTACATTTAGAGTCACGGTTCTTAGCCATTTTGCCTGACTTCCTCCTAGGCTAAAATTACGTAAAATTAATGAATTCTGCCATGTTCAAATTAGTTCTTTAAGTTAAAGACTTGGGGGGAAAGCTAAGGTTAAGGGCAACATGCATTTCACTTTGTTATACACAGAATAGGCAGCTTTCCTATTGCTGTCTCTGGTGCTTTGGGCAAGATTCACCACATTCCACATTAAACAAAACAATGAATTGCAGTTCAAGTCCTTCTGGCTTCCTAATGCTAATTAGAGTTTTAAACAACCTTTTAGAAGCATAAATGGATCAAATTTATAACAGTGTCCTGAAGGCACAAATAGATTTCATTCCTTTCCTGCTGGTAATCTCTCTGTCCTACATATCCCACAGAATAACTCACTTCATTCTGATGGCTACTTCACATCAAATGTCTGACTGTTACTGGGGTGCCACTGGACTAGTCACTTACAGCAGCAGTAATTTCCCTGCAGTTTTTGACTTATAAGTCTTCATCTCCCAGCCACGCATTACTTCCTCCCACCCCTGTAACTGCAGAAATTAGTAATTCAGCAGTGTCTAAACATAAATGAAAAATAAAAATTACAAATACCATACAAAACAATGCCATTGGAATTTCCCCTGGGAAATATCACACCTTCTGTTAACTTTGTTATCTCTAATACTCTCTCACAGCATGAGTGCAGTTGGGATGATATGGCCTGGTTGATTGGTATCTTTCTCCAGCAATCAGTTGGAAAAATCATAGATTCATATAACGGTTTGTCTTGGAAACAACCTTTTAGATCCTACGACCCCACCATTGCCAAGGACACCTTCCACGAGGTCAGGTTGCTGAGAGTTCCAGCCTGGCCTTGAACACTTTGAGGGATGGGACATCCTCAGCTTCTCTGTGCAACTTGTTCCAGTGACTCACTATATTCATGGTGAAGAGTTTTTTTCCTGATATCTAATTTAAATCTAACCTCTTTCAGTTTCAAGCCATCCTCCCTTGTCCTGTCACTATAAGGTCTTCCCAAAGCCTTCTCTTCTCCAGACCAAACAACCTCAAATTTCTCAGCCTTTCCTCATAGCAAAAGTACTTCAACCCTCTGACCATCTTTGTAGCCCTACTCTGGACTTGTTCCAAAAGGTCCAAGTCCTTCTTATGTTGGGTGTACCAGAGCTCAGCACAGTACTCCAGGTGGGGTCTTATAAGAGCAGGGAAGAATCACCTACCTCAACCTGTTGGCCATGCTTCCTTTGATGCAGCCCAGAGGATGCAGCTGACTTTCTGGCCTGAAAGTACACAGTGCTGGCCTATGTTGAGCTACTTGTCAGCCAAAGAATGACACATATAATTTCATCAGATACTAAAACAGGAAAATATAAGACCTCACTATAATATTTGGTGTAAAGAAATAAAATATTTAGTCATCACTTAGTAATTTATTGGAAAATTATTTTCTGTGGGAAAGATACTCTTCTACATTATCAAACACCCCTTACAGCCACTTAAGTTCTAAAAAGAAGTTCAAAATGCTGCAATATAACTCCTTTAGGCACACTCCAAGAGTACATCTAGTTTGCCACTGACCCAGGTTGAAAGAACAAAGAAGCTCCATAGATTCCAATCACATGATGATCTGCCTTTGTTGTTCTGTATTGATGCAGAAATTTAGTGATATAGATTTGAAATGTTTGCCTGCAACATTGAGCTCTACTTCTCCAAACAGAAGACTTTTGTGGCTAATATAGTTTCTGAGTGTAACTATCCAAGAGCTTAAAATCAGAAAGGAAAGAAGCATAGATAACTAGGTTGCTTGAAAGCAAACACAAAAAAAGTTCATAAGCTTTATGATACTCTTGTAAGACATTTCCAAATACCCGTTGCCCTCCTTCATTTCCTCTCCCCCCAAAAATATGCAGAGGAAAGCCAAGTCCATGATTTATACTTATGCCTCCTTAGGGAGGAAATGCAGGCACCATAAACTCAAAACTTGTATGAAACACTGGACCTCTACTACCTGAACATTTTTCACTATATAGTCTAGGAAAGGTACACAGAAAGGGTTGCAAGAAGCAGCACTCTCAGCACTTTAAGGAGTTGTGTTCCCTGCTGAGGTAAGAGGACACATCAAATATGCTAACTTTAGGCCTTTGGGTGTGAAAATAGTCAAGAGTTTTGGTCTCCTCAGGTAGATAATATTCCCTCACTAGTTGTGAGCCTTAAGTCTTTTGACCAAAAGTACAATTCAAGTATTCCTCCACCTGTATAAATATAAGGTACAGATATACAGATGGTATAGACATACACAAAACAATTGTAAAGGAAAAAAACCCATCTCTTTATTCAGCTATAAAACCTGCCATCCATCTAAACAAAACCAGAACTATACAGGCCTCATTAAATATTAGTTTCTGTGCAGTTTTAGTTTAAAAAAAAAGAAAACAAAACAAACCCCAAAACATTTTCATAATACTTTGCTTAGATATATTGCTTGATGTTTTTACTTCTGTCCCATTTAAGATGAGACATCAGTACTTTCTTTCTTATGTATTTGTATTATCCCATTAAATGAAAGCATACATGTGGCTCTTTGCCTGCAGCTTGGGGAAATTGGACTCTATAACCAACCAGATCCCTGTAGTCCAATGTTCTGTCTTCTTGCCACTGAACACATCGTTAGCTCAGTTGCAAGGAAAGTTTACAAATGAATATTGGTAAATTTGTTGCTCACTGGACATAACAAAACCCTGAAGATTAATATATATCACCAAGCCAAGGATTTTTGACTTGAAATCCAAGAGTATCAAAGTTGTTTAACTTCTTTTGAACATTTTATCTTGTATCTATCTATGCTGTAAAGGTTCCTAAAAGATAGTGAGATGAGGGGTTGCTTCTTTTCAGCTGTCTTTTACTCTAAAATGGGTTTAACCTGAAGATAGATTACCATGTCATGCTTTTATCATAAATAACTTTCAGAAATGACTATCAGGTGTTAGAAATGTGAAACTCATTTCCCACTCCCTTGCCCATTATAAGCACTTCAAGCTTGGAAATTAACATAGTAAAAAAATTTCACTATTCACAAACAGGGTTCCGTAAAAATTAAGGTTGCATAGTCTTGCTGCATGAATATTATAAACACATGGTTTATTCCTCCACTCTTTTAAAACTAATTTTATTCAAAATATACATGTTTTCAGATCCACATCTTAATCTTCTGTTCCAGCTCTCCAAAACCTCATAACATTAGTGTCTGGTAACACAACATGTTTTACCAGGCACCAGGGACACTTGGCATAATGAGGCAGTGATTTAAAATCAAGTCTGCCAAAACAGCTACAAAAGTTACAGAAAGACTCAAAATAAGCATTCTCAGGAGAGCTGCAGAGCAATGAGCTCTGTGAGTTGAAATTTAAACCTGACAGAGGTCAAAAATAAAGCAGTTTTGTTATGCCTGATTATCATAGGTCTCTTATTACAGTCTACCATGTAAAACATGTCTGTCTTGGCTGTGATCAAGCATGCTATTGAATCCAGAAAGACAGAGCTCTAGAATGCTCTGTGATATTTTGCTCTTACAAGACTCACATTTACAACTGCTCAAAATGTTCTAAATTCACCTTAGAAAAAGCACCATCTGGCTATTACTGACTGCAAATTACCAGCTGTGAAATATTACTATATTAAGAAGGTCAGCCAAAACAACAGCTGACCTTTTGTGCTATAGAAATGCTGTGTATAAACCTCATAACATTTTGATCCAGATTTCAACTTACAAACAAAACTTATGCTAATTTTGTTGTTTTTTTTTTTTTCACAGAAGAGTGTATTTTCTTCAATATTTTAGGGATGAAAAATAAAAATAAAAATACTAATTTTTGAAAAGGTTTAATTCTGATGTATCACTGAAATTAATGAAGGATTTGTCTTTATCGCAGATTTGAAGATAGATACTCTATTGTAATTTAGGGCATTTTCTCAACATTAATTTCTCTATATTACTTTTCTTTCTCGAGACCTTTTTTATTGATCCTTCAACAAGAGCTTTAAATGTTCTCGTTTACTTTTTTCCTTTTTTTCTTTTTTTTTTAAATGGAACTAATATTCATATGAGGTGAAAACTATTTTCGAGGAAGAAAGGTATTTCTGTGGCCCTTTTTTTTTTTTGCTGTTTGTTTGCTTGTTTCTCTTTTCTATCTTTCCCCACAGCTCAAGGCAGTCAGGCCTCCCAAAAAAATGAAAGCTGTTGCTCCTGTTACCAGTAGAGGGGTCTCAATACAGACAGAACCCTCTAAAAAGGATGCAGCCACTCAGGCCTCTGGCTGCATAGACTCTTTGAGCCTGGACCTACTACCAGAGGACAGTATGAGAAGCACCTGCATACGATGTGAGCAGGTGAACAATTTGCTGGGTCTGGTGGCAGAGCTAAAGGAAGAGGTGGATAGGCTCAGAAACATAAGGGAGAGTGAAAGGGAAATTGACTGGTGGAGTCACACCCTTTCCACTCCCAAGGAAGCCCAGCAGGAGGTGGTGAAGCCCAGCCCCTCCTGCCATCAGGCAGACAGAACAGACCATAGGGATGGGGACGAATGGAAACAGGTGCCTGGTCATAGAGGCAAAAACACCCCCTCTCGACCCCTTTCACCTGCCAGGGTGCCCTTAAAAAACAGGTATATGGCCCTGGACTCGGACAGTCTGTTGGAGGACAGTCAGGAGGAGGATCTGTCTACAAGGTCTTCTGGTTTCCCCCAGGCTACCGGATGGGTTACAACTACAGGTAAGAGGAAAAAGAGAAGGGTTGTTGTAATCGGTGATTCCTTTCTGAGGGGAACTGAGGGCCCTGTATGTCGGCCAGACCCATCCCACAGGGAGGTTTGCTGCCTTCCTGGAGCCAGGGTGAGGGATATTACCAAAAGACTTCCGAAGCTTATTCAACCCTCAGACTATTACCCACTGTTGGTTGTCCAGGTTGGAAGTGATGACGTTAATAAAAGGAGTACCAGAGTAATTAAAAAAGATTTCAAGGAACTGACCCGATCTCTTCATGGGACAGGAGCACAGGTAGTAATTGTCTCAGTTCCTGTGCTAGCTGGGATGAATGAGGAGAGGTTTAGGAAAGCCCAGCTTACCAATAGGTGGCTTAGGGGATGGTGCTATCGTCAAAATTTTGGGTTTTTTGATCATGGGGCAAACTCCGTGTTGCCCAGTCTCGTCAAAGCAGATGGGCTTCATTTATCTAGGGAGGGCAAAAGAACTGTAGTGTATAAGTTGGCAGGGTTGCTTAGGAGGGCTTTAAAGTAGGTTTGAAGGGGGAAGGGAGGGCAACTGGGCTCTCCAGAGATAGGCCTAAGGGCATAGAGCCCGAGTTGAGAATGAAATCAATGGCCCAGCTGAAGTGCATGTACACCAATGCACGCAGTATGGGAAACAAACAAGAGGAGCTGGAAGCCATAGTGCAGCAGGAAAACTATGACATAGTTGCTGTCACAGAAACGTGGTGGGATGACTCACATGACTGGAGTGCTGCTTATGGGGGGCTACAAGCTCTTCAGAAAGGACAGGCAGGGAAGGAGAGGTGGAGGGGCAGCTTTATACGTTAGAGAGTCTCTTGACTCTGTTGAAGTTGAGGTCAGCAGTGACAAGGTTGAGTGCCTGTGGGCCAGAATCAGGGGCAAGGCCGGCAAGGCCAACAAGGCTGACACCCTTGTGGGAGTCTTTTACAGACCGCCCAACCAGGATGATGAAGGAGATGAATTGTTCTACAAGCAGCTGGTGGATGTCTCAAAATCTCCAGCCCTTGTTCTTGTGGGTGACTTTAACCTGCCAGATATCTGCTGGGAGCTTCATACTGCAGAGAAGAGGCAGTCAAGGAGGTTCCTGGAGTGTATAGAGGACAATTTCCTTCATCAACTGGTAAATAGGCCTACCAGGGGTAAGGCCCCGCTACACCTACTGTTTCCAAACAGAGAGGGGCTGGTAGATGATGTAGTGGTTGGAGGCCACCTGGGGCATAGTGACCATGAAATAATAGAATTTTCAGTCCTCAGGGATGTAAGGAGAGCCACCATTAAAACCTCTACTTTGGACTTCCGGAGAGCAGATTTTGGCCTATTCAAAGAACTGATTCAGAGCATACCCTGGGAAACAACCCTTAAAGGCAAGGGGGTCCAGGAGGGATGGACATGTTTTAAGAAGGAAATTTTGAGTGCACAGCAACAGGCTGTCCCAGTGTGCCGAAAGGCCAGCCGGTGGGGAAGACGGCCAGCTTGGTTAAATAGGGAGATTTTAAAGGAAATCAGGGATAAAAGAAAGTTTACAGACTATGGAAAAAAGGGCTGGCTACTTACGAAGAATTTACAGATAGAGCTAGGTCATGCAGGAAAAAAATTAGGGAAAGAAAAGTGGAATTTGAAGTAAATTTGGCTATTTCAGTTAGGGATAACAAAAAATCCTACTATAAATACATTAATAACAAAAGGAGGGGCAAGGAAAACGTCCATTCTCTGTTGGACTTGGAGGGAAATATAGTTAAGGAAGATGAGGAGAAGGCTGAGGTACTTAAGACCTACTTTGCCTCAGTTTTCACCAGTAAGACAGGTGGCCCTCAAGACAACTGGTCTCTGGAGCTGGTAGACAGGTAGAGGGAGCTGAATAGCCCTCCTGTATTCCAGGAGGATATAGTTAGTGACTTACTGAGCCAGCTGGATCCTCACAAGTCTATGGGACCAGATGGGATCCATCCCAGGGTGATGAGGGAGCTGGCAGAAGAGCTTGCCAAACTGCTCACTGTCTAGAACTACCTGAAGGGAAGTTATAGCCAGGTGGGGGCTGGTCTCTTCTCCCGGGCACTCAGCAATAGGACAAGGGGGCATGGGCTTAAGCTCTGCCAGGGGAAATTTAAGTTGGATATCAGAAAAAAATTCTTTCCAGAGAGAGTAATCAGGCATTGGAATGGGCTGCCCAGAGAGGGGGTGGATTCCCCATCCCTAGAGATTTTTAAACGCGGATTGGATGTGGCACTGAGTGCCATGATCTAGTAAATGGACTAGAGTTGGACCAAGGGTTGGACTCGATGATCTTGGAGGTCTTTTCCAACCCAATCGATTCTATGATTCTAAGTGTTTTGATTGGATAATCTTGGTGATTTGAGGGAGGAGGTTGTGTTGGGATTTGGTTGTTTTCTCTATTTCTTTGGAGGAAAACTCTTATAAATACTAGTATGATTTACTACTGCAGGAAGAACTGGTACACATGAAAGCTTGCTTTTTTTGAGACTATATTAGCCAGTCCAACAGACGATAAAATTTTGCCCTTCAAACTTTGCCAAAATATATCCTAGGCCTTGATAAAAGCAGGAACTTTAATGACACAAATGCAAGAAAGAACATGGTGCTGTGCAACAGCTTAACAGAATAACAGACAGGGAAACTCCTGAATATCTGTCATAATGGAGAGCATATGTAACTGTAAACAGTTGTTTAGGATGCTTTGAAAAAACTTTTATCACACTTTTTATCAACTATGAGGTTAATTCTTCCAAGTATTGTTCTTAGACAGAGTATATTATGAAAAATAATGAAAAAAACCGTGATGTTGAATTAATGAAGCTGAAATTATGAAACAAAAACCCCATACTCTATAGCGCACATTTCCTTCTCTCTTCCATAAGTGTTAATTAAACCTGAAAATATCATACTATACCTGCATGGCTTTTAGTTCAGGTGTGACAACCAAGTTCCACTACCTCATCAAAGATGTGAAGGAACACCATTGCAATGCTTGAACTTCGGCCACTGCACAAGGAAACACTACCATCCTTGTTCAATTACTGCATACTATCTGAATGTAAGCAAAAACATAGTAAATAGAGGCACATCCTAGTAAGCAACTAGCCCAACTTCTGTTTCCAAAACAGACTTAACTATTTAGGAAGATGGTTCAGGTGTGGACACTTTCTGTCATCCCATCTATTCCCTCAAACCACCTCAATATTGCACATCACTGTAGGAATAGCATAGAGCACATGGAGCCAAATGTTTCACAGAACTATAAATCCTAAAATTCTTTGCTGTGTTATAACTTTCAGTTTTGAGTTTGGCATAGTTTAGACTTGGTTCGGTTCAGTCTCTCCTGAGTTGTTCCCTACATTAATCATCCAAGTGAAAGTTTATATGCTGCTTTCCCCACTCGACTTTTATAAGGTTGTTTTAAATTTCCTTACCATTCAAGTAAGGAACCACACAAAGCTTATGTCAGAGGTAAATTTGTGTCATCTGCAAGCTTGGAAGTATCACTCTTCATTTCCTTTTCTAGTACAATACTGTAGTTAAATAAAGTCAATGCCGTCATGAACCCTATAGGGCTCCACTGCTGTCCCACTCCTCCTCCTTTACCCCAAAAATTGATTGTTAAGCCCTACCTTTCCTCTCCTTTAACTGTCTTTCAGTAGAAGAAGAGCCTTCCCCCAAACCCATGTGTCAGTGTTCAACAGACTCTGACCAGGTTCTTTTAGATAGTCTATGTATTGAAGGTACAATATTTAATGTAAAATTTACTTAACTGAAGATGTTTGATGTTACAAAGGTTTTCAGATTCAGCAGAGTGATACAAAATATATACAAAACACAATACACCTGTCAGTTACACTTACCCAAATACAGGAATTGCAATATACAGTTCAATCCTGTTATCAGTCCTGTCTCTGAAACATGCTGACTGGCACAACTCTGGGCATCCTACAGAACCACAGAACCAACTAGATTGGAAAAGACCTTTGCAATCATTGAGTCAACCTCATCAAGTAGGCCATGGCATTAAGTGCCACATGCAGTGTCTTCTTAAATACCTCAGGGATGGTAACTCCACCACCTCCTTGGTGCAACCCATTCCAATCCCCAATCACTCATTCTGTGAAGAACTTCTTCCTAATGTCCAGCCTAAACCTCCCCCCCCGGTGAAGGTTAAGACTATATCCTCTTGTCCTGTTGCTAGCTGCCTTCGAGAAAAGACCGATCCCCATCTCAATAGAAATTCCTTTCAGGTAGTTGTAGGGAGCGATAAGGTCTCCACTGAGCCTCCTCTTCTGCAGGCTAAACAACCTCAGTTCCTTCAACCACTCCTCTTAGGACTTTTGCTTCAGACCTTTCATCAGCCTTGTTGCGCCTCTCTGGACATGTTCCAACACCTCAACATCCTTCCTAAACTGAGGCACCCAGAAGTGCACACAGTACTCGAGGTGCGGCCTCACCAGTGCCAAATACAGAGGAAAATTGCTTACTTGGTCCTGCTGTCCATAGTATTCCTGATACAGGCCATTGGCCTTCTTGGCCACCTGGGCACACTTCTGTCCTATGTCCAGTCTGCTGTCAGTCAGAACCCCCAGGTTGCAGGTAGGATTGCAGCAACAATATTCCACTCCTCCCGCACAGCTCCTCTTTGTAACGTTGGGCTGCAGACGAAGATCAGTAATTTCACATCTGAATTCCTTCAGGGTTCTCTAGTGAATACCATCCTTGCCTTACTGGATGTAAATTGTCTATCAGGTGTAATATAATCCATATATTTACTTGAAATTGAGCTAGTGTCTCTGCTCTATCTGTTAAAAATGAGGGGGTCACTGGGAATCTCTCCAATAGTTACAGCAGCAAAGGCCAATGCTAAGAATTCACCTTATTTCTCTGCTGCTTCTCTGGCTCTTTTGTCACCAAGCAATAGCAGTGACTACCCAGCTAGTTCCTCAGTTTTGAATTATTTAAAGAACTTCTTCTTAGGAGCTCAACATGTCACCTGCCATATTTTGTCGGCTTTCCTGTTCTTGTCACTTTCACTCCTGCCACCTTTTTTTTTTTCTTTTTCAATGTTAACCTTTCAGGTTGTGTTTTATTTTTTGTTTGTTTATTTGCTTGTTTTCTGGTTGAACCTCAACGTACTTGGTATTCTGTTAAAGGGGATTTTTAACTAACTGCCTCAAGACTGCTTGCATTTTATTGCACTGCTTCTCTTAAGGGGTGTTGTTTGATTTTGGTATTTTTTTCTTGTTTTCATATACTTTCATCACTTAAAATTAGTATGCATGCACAGGATTTGTTTTGCCTGTTGCCTCCTGCTACAATATTAAATCTAATTGTACTACAGTAACTACTACACAGCAGCTCAGAACAGTGTCAAGGAGCACTCAGTGTAAACCCAAACGGCATATTTTCTTGTAGTTACAAGTAGTTTGTCCCCAAAGCAGCCAATTACTGCATTTAGAAATGGAATCTATCTGTATGCAGTAGCTTAAATTTCTCACTATTCTACTTGCCTTAAAATTGCAATTTGACTGGTTTTGTTTAACCCTGTGTGCATTACCTTTCCTAACTGGTATAAACAGTGTAATCAATACAATCTTACTAATAGAATCTGGCCACAAGGGTTCCACAGTACTTCTCTTTTCATTTGTAACTTGTCCTGTTACACTTCACACAATTTTACACACACAGTGCATTTCACCCTCCCATCAGTATAGACTAATTTGATTCATGTAAAGCTGGTAGCCTGGTAACACTTATGTTCCATTAAATTTCCTGCTTTTGAAATGGCTGCTTGCAAGCACCAATTAATGTTATACACTGTAATTCTCTTATCTTACTTTTTCAGAATTTAGGTGTAAAAAAACTTCAAAGATTTTACAATCACTCTGTCACTTAATACCGTACATATGAATCAATTTGCATTATGGATGAATTAATTTACCTCCTTAATTTTTTTGTGTATACTGTTTAGCAGTGCATAGGCCATTCTTCACATCAGTGTAAACCAGGTGTTCTTCTGCATCTCTATGCTTTTCTCCAATTTCCAAGTTTCAATATTGTTCTGTAACCTTTTTAATACAGGATCATTAGTCTGACTCATTATTAAAATGTAGCTCATCCTTCCTATATGGTTTCCTCTTGCACAGAAAACTTCCTCAGTTCCAAATGCAAGTAAGGCTCATCTTGACATAGGGTGCTTGTCTTTATATAAATATAATTTGTAATTATCATTTTTATCTCATCCACACTTTGAGACTTCAAATCTCTGCCACCTGATAGAAAAAGCATGGATGAACATATGGAGATCCTGGCTCCTCGTCTCTGTTAAGCAGCCAAGTTAAAATACTAAACATCTTTCCTACATCTTTGCAATTACTATGTTACTGGTACCAACACAGACAATAATTACTGTTTGTTCACCTTTATTCCTGAATAGACATCTTGATGTGTTCCTTACTTTTGTGCCTAGTATAAAAATCTATCATTGCAGTGCTACTGGATGTCAAAAAATCCTATGTATCTATTTCTCATTTAATTTCCCCTTACTACCACATTGCGGCCACTCTCCTGTTTACCTTCAGCATAAGAGGACATTGACCTCAATTGCAGTTGAATCTCATTCAAAAGCCTCCCTGTCAGTAGAGTGTTCTCCATCTTGCAAACTTGGTCCTTTTCTGCAACACAGGGACTGCAGTAATGGAGGTGAGGCTATCCTGCAGTTTTCCTGTTAGTCACCTGAAAAAAATCTGTTTCCCTAATTTGCTCAGTTTAGCAGATCCCAACTAAACAACACATGCCTGTTCACTTGGTACTGGTGGATCCTTGTGTTGACAAATACAACATCTGTTCCTTGGATTAATCATTATACATGCCACACTCTGCAACAAACTGGGTAAGCAAGCCCTGCTCCACTGGGACCCTCCTGCCACATTCTGATTTTTTTTCAGAATTTTTCAAAGAAATCTTTTTGGACTAATACCTTTGACTTTCTTTTTTTTTCCTTGATAGGTTGATTATGGTTATCCTTTAAAACAAGTACCTATAGATGAGAGATATTCACAAGCAGGAAAAGAAAACAAGGTTCAAGAAAGTCATCAACTATATTTCTCCCTGGACTGTAACAAGGATAGATGTTAAAAAAAATGCAGACTTTATTTTCTTCCTTCCATCTTGGGAGATTGGCTTTATGGACTTTGCCAACCTTAGCTGGGTATCCTGACAGAATAAGTTTCACATTAAAGACTTGAGCAGCAACCTGCATCCTCTTGAATATTTGTGAGAAAACTGTTGACGAAGATAGCCACAGCATCCATATCTCATGATGTTCACATTGATTTTCTGTATTCAGAGATACTAGAGAAGAACAAGTAATTCAACTCGAGCCCTGGTTATTAGCTCATATCAACTTAGATATACACATATGCACAGCAAGTTACTGAAGCAGGTCTAACTACACCAGTAATCAGATCACATGCAATGTGCCTCCAACACCTTGGTCCTGGGCCTGATCCAAAGCTTGAACATGTAAGCATCCCTACCTGCTGCTGTAGTGTGCAAATTATCAAGCAGCCATGAAGAGTACCTCAGCTGGAAATGGCAACTGACAACAGAGTAGTAATAAGAAACAGCTTGTTCAGTCATCCATTAGTTGTATCTGACTGGGTGAACACTTGTCTACTCCAGCAGCCATTTACTTACAATTCATTGAGAGCATCTGTAGCAGTGGTTTTTATGGAAAAGGAATAGCTGCAAATTATAGCAGAGACTATTCAAGAAGCCACTGTTGCTCAGACATTTCTTATTACACTCAGAACTCCATTTCTGCCTCACAGTGAAATGTTTTACATGGCACACTATGCCCAATGAGACATCAAGCACATTAGGTGGGACCAACTTCACTTATTTTAAGGTTTTCCAAGAAATGAAATTTAATCAGCCTAGGCTTGCTGGCTTGGCAGTACAGTTAAGCAGTGTTTTACCCTTATAGACATGTACACAAAAAATTCAATAATTAGTACAAATCAGTCCCTGTAGATTTCTTTCAAGAAAAAGGCAAGCAGATTTTAACTTCTATAACTCCACAGATTAAATTGTCCTGTTATTTCCAAAAGGTAGCTTCAAGCAGAATTATTCAGTAGTCTTAGAATAAAGTTTATAAAGTGAGGGGTGATATGAAGTCTGTGTCCTGATTCTACTCTGCTCTGGTGAGACACCACCTGGAGTAATGCATCCAGCTCTGGGTTTCTCAGCACAGTAGGGACATTGACCTGTTGGAGTATGTCCAGAGGAGGGCCACCAAGATAATTAGACGGATGGAACACCTCTCCTACAAGAACAGGCTGAGAGAACCACGTTTGTTCAGCCTGGAAAAGAGAAGGCTGTGACTTTCCAGGTCCTGAAGGGAGTCTTTGAGAAAGATGGAGAGGGACATTTACAGGAGTATGTAGTGACAAGACAAGGGGGAATGGAGTCAAAAAAAGAGAGTAGGTTTAGATTACATATTAGGAAAAAATCTTTACTGTAAGGCCAGTGAGACACTGGAACAGGTAGTCCAGGGAAGTTGTGGATACCCCATCCCTGTAAGTGTTCAAGACCAGGCTAGAAGGGACTCTAAGCAACCTGTCTAGTGGAAGGTGCCCCTGCCCACAGCATGGTTGTTGGATCTTTAAAGTCTCTTCCAACCCAAACCATTATGTGATTCTCCACAGAATTTTTGTGAAGGAGTTGGCTAAAATAGAAGTGAAGTGGGGAGAGAAAGGGGAATTAGGTAATATTTAAGATTTCTAAGTCAATTCACGAGTTGGAAACAAATCTACTTTCTCCTCTGTTCCTCTATTCTCCATTTTATTTCCTTGCCTCCATTACTTGAAAAAAAATCCCACCAAAATTTTGAGAACAATGTCTTTGTAGAGGTGTATTTAAACAAGAAAAAAAGTAGCGATCATTGTAGTTTTGTCACTACTTGCAGGAAAATGAGAAGCCTGGCTGTAGTGGAATCATTAGCCAATATAGATCCCATTAATTTTAAATAGACAAACAGTACATATGTATTCTTAAATATCCTTTCTTTTGTGGGTCTGTTTCATGAGGTCTATCTCTCATGAGCAGGCATTGCTGGGACATAGGGAAGGATCTAATTTTTGGACAGCCTGAGGGCTCTACAATTTCTACCAAAAATAAATTTGACAACTGATTATGTACTCCCTGTTCTGTTTTGCTCTAACAGATCTAACTAGTCACCATGTACCCTGACATAAAAAGAACAGATACTAAGTTTTTCTTTAATAACTAGATCCTATTGCAGAGACTCTTAGAAGGTAAATCAGGATTTGGCATAACTGTGGGACACTTAACAGGAAAACCCTATATAGCACCTCCATTCAAAAGCCCTAGGAAAACATATTTTAGCACTAAGAATTGAGCACTACAGCAATGTTAAACCAGCAATCTTTTGCACAAAGTGACAAATGCATGTAAACTTTCTGAACTTATTTGCATGTTCCTGATTCTTTTCTCACTATCATGTCTCTATTTGCTACCCCTTCCCATCACTTGTTCTGCTTGTAGACTATTAACAAAGCCAAGGAGGCAACGGATGTAAAGTGGAAGCCCCCTCTCTTCTACTCTATCACAGTCCTAGACCTTTCCCCATTCATTGTAGTTTGCATTTCTGAGCACTGCTCACCTCAGAAAAATACCAAACAATTAACTTTCTTAATTTTCCTTGTTGCCAGGATCCAGAAGCTACTGCACATTCACCTTTTATCTTTCTTCTAGGTCAGATTTATTGTCTTTTTTTCCCCCCCATGAAAGGCTGTTGCAGCTTGCTATAATTCCTATTATACCTCTTTGTCTATTTCTCTGCTCTGCCTTTCTTTTCTAGGCTAGCTGCTGTCTCCCATAGTTTTTCCACTGGAAACGAAAAACTATAGTATCAAAAATAACAGCAGTTGCTATGATATGTGTGTTAAAGGTATCAAACAGCAACTACAAATGTCATCTTTTACCTCATTTATGTCTTGTAAGTAGAAACAGAAAAATGGCAGTATGGTTATGAAAAACTGCTATAGACATAGCTGATAGAGTTCACATATTTGTCTTATTCCTTAATGAATTCTAACGATTATGGGATAATTAGTACACTTTTGGTTTGTTGTTTTTTTTTTTGTGTGTGTGTGTGTGTGTTTTTGGTTTTGGTGCTTTTGTTTTGTTTTTTTTTTTAAGAGGACAAAGAAATATGTTTTCTAATGTAAGCAATTAGAATTATTTTTTTAATTAAAGCATCCCTATAAATATTGTCTGTAACAGTAAAATCTTTTTCAGGATTTAAAAAACAAATTAAGATCAGAACATCTTGCAAACAAAGTGTCTCCTTTAGTATGTTTCAAAACAGATGGGAGTTGAAAAAAATTCTGAAAAAAACCAAAACAATAACTGCTCTAAGTCTTCAACATTTTACTTGCAGACTGAAAGTTTGCAGAAACAAAGAAGCTTAAAAGAGACACTAGTAATGCAGTTTCCTCTAGATAGGAAAAGGAATCAACTAAAAAGTATGGGATTTGCCAGTGTTACACATGATCCTGCTAGATTCCCTTTTAGAAGATAACTAACTCAAAGCTCATCCTAAAAAGAAATGTCCTATCTGAACTGGGAAGAGAGGAGAGGACTAAAGAATATGGGGGTGGGGTTTGGTGGAAGTAGGTAAAAAAAAAGGTAGTCTCTAGTGGCTAGAGCTAAATTGTTTTGCTTTATTATTTGTTTATGGGTTTGTTTAGTTGAGTTTTTCCATTCATTTTCTTGTTTTGGTGGTTTTGTTTGTTTGTTTTGTTTATTAGTTTGGGGGGGGGGGTTGTTGGGTTTTTGTGTGGGTTTTTTTTTGTTGTTGTTGTTTGCGTTTTTTTAGGTTTTGTTTTTTAAGCAGCAATGCTGGACTTCTGTCAGTGACATAGCTAAAGGCCAAAAATCTCTCCATGTCAAGACTCCTTGTTCCCTTTCTGGCCAGAAGACACCACATTCTCATTAAGATATAACACACATCAATGCTCAAATCCATAATCAATGGATGCAAAATATCAAATTAAAAAAGACAGTAATGCTCCCGTTTGCCTGCAAACAAATCAACTCAAAACAACATGTTTGTTTCAAGAGAACACTATATCCTAAGTAAAATCTTGCTAAGATATAATTATGTTAAAAGCCTCAATATATTCTATGTTAGTGCATATTATTTTATCTTGATGTTAAGTAGTACTACAATTAAAATTTCATTATCAGCTATCAATTGAACCTTCCCTTAACATTTTGTAATAATTGAAGATCAACTCTCCTCCACTTTTTACCCTTCTCTTGAGTTTCATAAACATGCTACGTGCCTATTTATAACTGGAATACCTAATGGGAAGCATTAAAACTTGAACAAATCAAACATTAGCAAAAAATGTAAAGCAGCAATCAAAAAAGCAAACATCCAACGTCCTCTCTACCCCTTTTTTATAGTTTCCTTTTAAACTCAATAGCAAAGATGGGACACATAGAGGAAATCAATTAATTTGTTACTACCTCTTTGCAGGGATTCATCAGCAGGCAAAGGAAAATAGCAGCTGGTATGGGATATGCAATTGCTGCCTGAATCTCTAACCAGAGGAATTTGAGCTGACAAAGAAAAATCAGCTTCTAGCTGGGTTTTCCTATTGGTTTTCTATTCTTGCCTAGTTAACTTTAATAATAGCTAGCCAATAGGAAAATAAAACTGCAGGAGAGGGCATTACTGTGAGTCACATTAATCTCCACTAACGTGGTAGCCATTGCCTGCCCAAATCCCAAGAACCAGAATGCTCAGGAACGTAGGGGGAAAAAAACCCATAAACATGAGCAAAGTTAAAAATCCAGTCCAAGCTATACAGCATATCCAAAAGATTGGTCATGTCTAATCTCTTCTGTTGCTGAAGCATAAGAAATATCCTTCTATCAGAGTAACTTTCATAAACACGAGTTCTGATTACTTTGTTTCATCCTTTAAAGATAAAAATTTCAACCCAGCCTCAGGTTCTTAAATCTCTTAAAATAACTGAAGAATCCTGAAAAACTTCCAAACAGAGGAATCTGAGTGCACTTCAAGATTCAATCAGCTTCCTCAATGACTTCTGTCTGACTGAAGTCTCCTTGGCTTTTGTATAAAATCTGGTATAACAAGTATCCATTTCAGGGCATAAGATTGAAGTTCAAAGTTGAGATTGTACTGAGCAAAGAAAGAAAAACCTATAAAAAGAAAAATCAACTTCCCCTCAGAATTATCATTTTAACACACAGAATAGCTGGTCATTTTAGTTTTTGGGTTAACAGTAAAAACAACAACAAACCAAAAAAAACCCCAAACAAACAAACAAACAAACCCCAACAAAGCCACACACCAACAAAAACCTCCACACAGAACCCGCCCCCCTCAACAAAATAAACTGTTAATTTAGCAGAAAGAAAAATGAGTGGGTGTATAAATAGAAAAAAAACCCACAAATGAAAACCAAAAACAAAAAACCAAACCCAAGCCAAACCAGAATTAAGAAGTATTCAAAGCTAGTAGAGACTGATTTAAAAACATATCCTAGCAAAACTGCTCAGAAACATAGTTACGTTGACACAGGGGATATTCAAATTGCTGGTGAAAGAGAGGCTTTTGAGATAAAATGAGGATAACCTCTCTGTCCGAAGAAAGGAAAGGTCTTGGCTAGAAGAAACTGAGACAACATATACCAAATATCCTGCTTTGCTGTCAAGCAAATAACAGCTGACATTATTTCTTCTAAGCTCTCCTGTTTCTTTCATGCATGCAAGTACAAACAGTGACAGACTACATGGTATTTAGAATTAAACTCTTCATCTGGATTCATATTAAGATTCTTTTCTTCCTTGCATGTAAGCATATATCATATTGTGGATGGTATGGAACCAAGTGACTATTAGTCAAGCTATAGTGATAGTTTATTTCTTTGATTTAAGTTTAGAAAACTTCACAGAATTAGTAGAAAGGAGTGCAACTTCTTAGACGAGAACTCAAAGAAGAAACCATTAATTCCGTATGCACCCATCCTTGGATGCTGATGTATTTTGTTTGTAGTAAAGACTTAATGACATTGGATAGGAAACTACACTGAAACTATCTGCTTATTATTCCTACTTGGTTTAATTCAGGTAGAAACTAATTATTGCATTTCCTTTGGCTTCTACGAGTAATTTTTGCTATGACTATATCTGTAATTCTGTTTCCAATAAATACAGCTAGTGTGCTATCTGTCCTCTTAATAAGGTTCACCAGACAATATTTGCAATCCATTTATTTTTAACCTTTGTTAACATGTTCATTGTTTTGGTGAAATTTTCTGTGTTGGCAACTTGCCTCAGATGAGGTATTTAAGAAAATTTAAGCCAAAAATCAGTCAGTTGTGTCTAAAAGTGAAAATGAGTGCTACTATTTTTCTCATTTAGAAAAAACCACATCTGTTGAAGTGTGCAGTTTACAGTCTTCAGCATCTCTGCACATCTGTGCAGAAAACAAAAATTTGTCCAATGGAAAAGTAAAATGAAGCCAACAACACTAAGTCTGATATTATCACAGATTGTACCATAATGTCTACTTATAAGAAAGAAGAATTATTACTTGCATAATGAAATATGACTTGTTAGATTTTTCTGGCCTTTTATTGCTTGGCTTAGCAACTTTACTGTTCTTTAGCATACTGGGTTTTTTTCTAGTAATTACCCCTTGCTACAAAAATGTTAGGCTTTTGACTTGTGACTTGGCTTGATTTGAACTGAAAATTCTGAGGAAAAAAAATTATTTATAGACATATAACCAAAGTCACAATTCTCTCAACAGCAGTAGGAACATACAGAATGAATGCACTCATAAGGGTCACGAGCCAACCTTTTCCTCCTCAGCTAAATACACAGTTTTCCACCTTTTGATCTCCATTCCTTTAAAACAAGCAAACAAAAAATCCATAATCCTCCATATGTTTCAGATTACATAGATATACTGAAAATCATTATCAAGTCACTTGATGCTATAGATACAACCAAATCCTGAAACTGGAAGTTCATAATTTGTAGATATTACAAAAGTAAAATCTACTTTAAAAAACCAAACGAGCAAAACCAACCAAACAAAAAACCCCAACAAACCAATTAACCCAACAAAACCCAACAATTTTTAAAAAATAATTTGAAAACAAGCTCTTAATTTTGAAGTATTTAGCTGAAAATGTGTGGATTTTCACTGTATACACAAAAGGTCCACTTTGAAAATAGGATATCTCAAGATGTCTCATGCTATGCCTTCAATTAATCTGCTATTTTGAAAAAACTTGCGTGCATATAATAGCCCTCAGAGTCTTTATTAGAGGATTAATGTCAACACAGTTTTGAAAATTTAGAATGCAGTGAGTTGGAGAAGTGGAAGACCCAGAAAGAATCCTTGTCAATCTTGAGATGTTTCTCAGGCATCATGAGCCCACACCTTTGTGGGAGGCTTACCTGAAGATTAACAAGAACCTTGATATAAGTTTTTCAATCTCAGATGGCAGCAGGGAGCAGAATAATGGTTAAAGTGAGCATCAGATGTACTTTTGAAAGGAGAGATGATAATTGGATAGTACTTCAGGAAAAAAAAAGCAAGAGATTTAAAAATAAGTTAATTGGACAAATTCATTTCTCTCCCCTGCCTGAAGAATGAAACAAGAAATAACACTTAAGTACTTGAATGACTCTAGTTTTCCCTGACAAATCACATATCTAGACAAATACCCAATTATAAGTTCATTGAAGTAAAATGTGTCTCTCCTTTTCTCCTATTGCTCTCATATTTAATTTTATAGTCTTGGTAACATTTTCAGGTGCATAGTTACTGCAGAAGGATTACATGTTTGATCTAAAGTGAAAAATGAGAAATCATCACTGAAACAAGGCCAGGAACACGTCTGACTGCCAGGGAGCAGGACAAAACCTCAGTTTTTGAGACCCTCTCGCAGTATGCACACATGTCACTCTTCAGTACAATGGGAATATCAAATGAAGGCTCACAACTAGAGCCACTTTAGTAACTAGCTTTTATTTCATAAGATTCTCATCACTTACCTCTCTGGATCAGAAAAATGTAATCACTTTCTTGGGTTATTTTATTCTGTTCTTTACTGGTAACAACACCTGTACAGCTTGATGCACTAAACTCAGAAGTTGTCTCAAGAACAGTATTTGGTGAGTCCTACTCTACATACAGATTTCTGCCCATAAGTCATTGACATTTCATTGCTGCATGACCACCTGACTCAAGACACCCGTGATTATGCACCATGGACACCCTTCCTGTTGTTGCTCATGACATCAGACCCCTTTAAAGAATCATTGAACCAATCCATTAGCTATATCCTTAATGTTCCCACAAGGCACCTTAACTGTCGTCAGACTTGACAGAGCACACACATCTGTACCTAATCCATGCACAAACTGATCCAAGGCCACCCTGTGGAACAGAACCTACTCGGGCTTTCCTCCTGACACAGCTCATTTCTTGAACTAAAGCTGGTGGATGCAGAGAATTAGACTGAATATTGCAGAAGGTTCAGCCATAGCACTAGTTTTTCTGTTAATTTTAACTCTAACCCAGAGGGTGAACAAATACAGAACACAATGAGAACAACAGAAGAGAAAAAACAGCTGTAAGCAAAAGAGGGATAGAAATATACATATCATTAGATACACAGGAAAAGAATAAAAGAATTAAGAGGTATTTAAAGTACATCTCTGACCTATAGCTAGACTACGGAGAGCATTAACACCTGAAAAACTTGAACTAATGATTTGCACAGATCTAGGGAGGCAGAGCAAACATCTCTAAGTTAGATTTCAGCTCCACGTGCATTTCTGATGATAAGGCCAATTATAGCAACCAAGTAAATTACTTAGTGTGTATATTTATGGGAGCATTTGACAAGAGGAGCAGAATATTAAGTCCGCACTGCAATGCATGTGTATACAAATTTACCTCAAATATTTCAAAGGCTGTTACAATACTGTACAAACAAGCCTTGCCAAGGCACCTAGCTGAAGCTGAACAGCTGTGTTTTTTGTTGCCACAGACAGACATGAATGAACTCCTAGCAGCAGATTACCCATGTTACCTATCAGTCAGTCACTTTCCATGAGTTTGAACAAAGGCACCTGGTCTTCTTGTTGTCACAGCATTGTTCCACTCTGTCAAACTTGGATACTCGCTGCTTTCAGATCCAAGAGCTATGCAATAGGGCAGCATGGAGCTGCAACGATGAAGGTATTACAAAAATTACTTTCTTGATATACACAGATCTGTACTTCAAGCCATAAGCAGTATCTGTCATCCTGCATCTCTGTCATCATTATTATAACTAATCCCACACACTCTCCATACAGGACAGAATCATAAAAAGAAGAGCTCAGAACTTCAAACACCGGAGAGCTTTTAAACCTTACTTTCCTTCTAAATGCATGTTATGACTCAATTTTTATTTACAAACTACTTATTTTCCACAAGATTTCTATTTAATCAGAAACTCAGAAAAGACAACAAATGCTTTCTGGTTGACTAGTCAATATTTTCCTTCCTATTCATCAGTCATTTTGCAACCTCAGCTTTACCTGTTCATGCTCTGCTGTAAAAACAGAATTATTAATTCCCTTAATAGATTTTCTATAGTTCTAATTATTCTGGCATCCAAATACTTTACAAAAAATAATAATGGCTACAACTTCATGTAAGGTGAAAAAATTATCTATCCCATTTTACAGTGTTGAAACTGGGGAAGATAAAATAAGATGTGTGGGACTTCAGACACCCAGAACCACAGAAACCCATTTCATACAGGTATGCATATCTTCATAAAACACTGTACCCTGTCTCTCTGTACAGTTATTTTAAACAGTGTTATCTCTGGCCCTTGCAACAACAGTACCATTATGTGAAGACCAGCTTATTATTCCAACAGACTTTCTGTAAGACAAAATAATTTCACTGAATTACGTCTGATTTTTATGGCTATTTTCTCTGTAAGGTCTTGAGTGATTAAAAATGTTTGACATTATGGTATAACATCTTACTGAGAGCACTAACTTATGATTCCCATCCTAAACTGTACCAGCCACTTACCTCCGCAGACCCTCTAAGCCCTAAGAGTTCCATCCTGATGGCAATTTTATTTCTGAATGTTTTAGCAAACTCAATTTTCAAAACTCAAAAAGTACCTTAAGGATGAAAAAGAAACCAACTTTAATAGTTTAAATTATTTAACCCTCTTTCTCAGCCCCTTGAAGAAAATGACCAAAAAAGAAGCTAAATATAACATAACAAGAATTCAAAAGCAACTAAGCACTGCTGCTGAATGGCAGGCAGAACCAACATGCCATTTATTAATGTTAATAAAGGCTTCTTTTATTCCCTCAAAAGAATAACCAAAGACAGTTTTATAGTAAGATATTACTCCTCCACAGTTGCTCCTAAAAAAAAAAAAGCACATTTGAGAAGAGGTGAGTTACAGCAAGCGTATACCTACCTCAGTGACCACACAGAAGTGAAATGTGCCACCTACCAGATTCTTTCATCAACTTTTACCCTTCTTTCATTTTAGAGATAATTTTAGTTCTTTAGTTGCAGCACATTTAGATACCTCACACTGAATTCATAGACCTCATTGTCTGTAAATAAGGGATTGCACATCAATCATTCGTACACAATCAAGAGCTATCAGATTCAAACACCTTATTCAGGACAGGATAAGTCACCATCTAGAACTAGATACTCATTGACTGCACAGCTCTTAACCTAGGCTTCACACCTCAAACACTGAAGACAGAAGAGATGGCCACACCAGCCTAAATTCAAGGCATAAGCAATCAGATTATGGTCAAGTCTAAAAGATCAGCACCTATGTTTCAAGGGAGAAAGCCTAGCTAAAAATGCTGTCAGAGTCAAAACTAGAAAATAAAGGAGCCCTCTGTAATCCAGCCAATTTCAGAAAAAATTCAGTCCCTAGTTAAATTTTCACAAAGCTTTTAAAGGCGATGCCCATTTAAAAAAAAAAACAACAACAAAACCAAAACAAACAAACAGCTGTTCCTAGGCATTAACCATGTCACAAGCAATTCATTTGCTCCATCTTTTAGGTTAAAAAATACTCTTTTCTTCTCTTTATCAAGTCAGACCTCTCTAGCCTCCTTAAAATAAAGGCTATAAATGCCAACAACAGTAGATAAATCCTTTAGCCACTGCAGCAAGAGCAAATATAACAATTTCCATGAGCCTGGTCTGAGCAAAGGCCTGTTAAAAACAGGAGAGCAGCACAGGTGTGCCAGTAACAGAGCTAATGAGCAGCACATGTTTTGAGTAAAACCCCTTAATTTAAATCCTCTTCTAAGCCAGGGAAATCTCAGAAATGGAGATAACAGGCAATCAATGACCCTGACTGCTAAGAAATTGAGATTGGAAGTCAGCTTTATTGCCAGGCCAATACTTAGTGAGTGTTTTTTTACTTATTTCATGAAGAAAAAGTGATGTTTTTATAGTCACCTCATCTAGGGAGAATTTCCAAGAGAAACAACAGGATGAGGAAAGGCTTTGAATTCTTGTGTGCAGTCATACTACTTTATTTTATACTATATCTTGTTACTTCTCTGGGGACACCCCCTTGTCGCGGGGGAGAAGCTTGCGTGCCCTCATGAGGTTCAGAGCTATGCTGGAGGTGGTTTGTGCCGCCGGTAGGGTCTCCCATGCCAGACAGGTCTCAGCTGAAGGGTCAGACAAAGTGTGTCCACGGGCAGGATGGGCTCGCTAGCCGTCTGGCAACCATCCTAGGAGAAGGACAACTCCAACCCCAAACCCGGGCAGATGGAGCTCGTTTAGCCCTGTAAGGCCATCCATCTAAGAGAAGGATACTCTAACCAAACCTAGATCCTGAGGTGTTCGCTGTCAGCGTCCAAGCTCGCTGGGCCGTGGCAGATGAACCTTAGGAGTAAAGGGTGGGGCCAGTTCTGCGCACGCTGTGCCTCACCTGGAGGTTCCATTGCGCAGGCTTGAAGGGTTCACCCACATTGCAAAGCCCTGTAGCGACAGGTGAGGGTCGAAAACGGCAGGTGATAGGAAGCAGCTGGAAGCCGCAGACCCAACCCTGCATGCAGGCGGTTCAGGATATGGGTCCTTAGAGACTTGACCCCGGAGATGACAGTCTCTTGTGGCAGCATCCTGAATGACCAAGCAGCCTTTTCTAGGGACAGCACTGCTTGCTCCACACGGAGAGGGGCCTAGCAAACGTGGCCTAAACAAAGCTCATCTCCACACCCGGTTGGATAACAATGGACGCCTCCTGCTAGAGTTCTGCGCAGAATGGCAGCTCACCATCACCAACACTATCTTTCAACAGAAAGACAGCCTGAAGACAACCTGGATGCATCCTCGATCCAAGCACTGGCACCTCATTGACTATAACTTAGTACAACACAGAAATGTCAGTGATGTCCGTTACACTCGAGTGATGCCGAGTGCAGAATGTCAAACAGACCACCGCCTTGTGCGCTGCAAACTTAACTTCCACTTCAAGCTCAGACCTAAGAGGGGCGGCATTCCAAGGAGGAGGCTCCAAGTCAACTGTCTTCAAACAGCCACAGTGAGAGACAGCTTCCAGGGAAACCTTCAAACTAGACTTAAAGATAATCCCATAGATCCCTCTCCTGAAGCGCTTTGGCAACATATTAAAAGTTGCATCCTGCAGTCCTCTGAAGAGTCCCTAGGGTTCTCCTCCAAGAAAAACAAAAACTGGTTTGATGAGAACAATCAAGAGATCCAGGAATTGCTGAAGAAGAAGAGAACTGCTCACCAAGCACACCTTGCTCAGCCATCTTGCCATATAAAAAAAGTCGCCTTTCATCTTGCATGCAGCAAGCTCCAACAGAAACTTTGAGACATCCAGAACAAATGGTGGCTCGACCTAGCAGAAAAGACACAACTATGCGCAGATTTGGGTGACCAAAGAGGATTCTATGAGGCCCTGAAAGCAGTGTACGGACCCACTCACCAGTTTCAAAGCCCCCTACTCAGTGCAGATGGTCAACTGCTTCTAACAGATAAAACCTCCATCCTGAACCGATGGTCTGAGCCCTTTCAGACTCTCTTCAGTGCCAACTGTGTAGTCCAAGGCTCAGCAATTCAGCACATTACACAGCAACTGGTGACACATGAATTGGATGCAGCCCCTACTATGGGAGAGACACTTAAGGCCATACAACAGGTGAAAACTGGCAAGGCAGCTGGGGTTGATGGAATTCCACCTGAAATCTGGAAGCATGGAGGTCAAGCACTCCATGCCAAATTCCATGAGCTTGTTGTGCGTTGCTGGGATCAAGGGGAACTACCACCAGATCTCCGTGATGCAGTCATCATCACTCTGTAGAAGAAGAAAGGAGAAAAATCAGACTGCTCAAATTACCGAGGTATTACTTTCCTCTCCATTGCTGGTAAAATCCTTGCAAGAATACTTCTAAACAGACTAGTACCCACTATTGCAGAAGATCTTCTACCTGAAAGCCTGTGTGGTTTCAGAGCCAATAGGAGCACCACAGACATGGTGTTTGTTCTCAGACAACTGCAAGAGAAGTGTAGGGAACAGAACAAAGGTCTCTATGTAACCTTTGTTGACCTCACCAAAGCTTTTGACACTGTGAGCAGAAAAGGCCTGTGGCAGATCTTGGAACGTTTAGGATGTCCCCCCAAGTTCCTCAAAATGATCATCCTGCTACATGAGGATCAGCGTGGACAAGTCAGATATGGCGATGCACTCTCTGAGCCCTTTCCAATAACCAATGGTGTGAAACAAGGTTGGGTTCTTGCACCAACTCTATTCACAATCTTCTTCAGCATGATGCTCCAAAGAGCCATGGCAGACCTCGATGAAGAAAATGGCATCTACATCCGATATCGTACCGATGGAAGCCTATTCAACCTAAGGCGACTGAAGGCCCACACCAAGACCCTGAATCACCTTGTCCGTGAGCTGCTTTTTGCTGATGATGCCGCCCTCATTGCTCACACAGAAGCAGCTCTGCAGCGCTTCACATCCTGCTTTGCAGAGACTGCTGAGCTTTTTGGGCTGGAAGTCAGCCTGAAGAAGATGGAAGTTCTCTACCAACCTGCACCTCAAAAAGTCTTCCATCATCCTCACATCACCATAGGCAATTCAGAGCTTAAGTCAGTCCAGCAGTTCACCTATCTGGGAAGTATCATTTCCTCAGATGGTAAGATTGACAAAGAGATAGAAAACAGGCTGGCAAAGGCATACAGAGCCTTCGGAAAACTCCATAAAAGAGTCTGGTCCAATAAACACAAAGATTAGTGTCTACAGAGCCATTGTACTGTCTGCTCTTTTATATGGGTCTGAATCCTGGGTCATCTACCGCCACCACCTGCGGCTTCTTGAACGCTTCCATCAGCGCTGCCTCCGTTCAATCCTAAACATCCACTGGTCTGATTATGTGACCAATGTGTCTGTTCTTGAACAGGCAGGGGTCAGCAGTATCGAGGCCATGCTGATGAGAATGCAGCTGCGCTGGGCAGGGCACGTCTCCAGGATGGAGGATCACCGCCTTCCAAAGATTGTGCTCTATGGTGAACTCGCCACCGGCTGCTGCAAGAGAGGAGCCCCGAAGAAGAGATACAAGGACTCCCTGAAACAACACCTCAGCCTTGGCCATATTGACTGCCACCAATGGTCCACTCTGGCCTCCAATCGGTATTCATGGAGACACACCATTCACGACGCTGCTGCTTCCTTTGAGAATGCACAGAGAGTCAGTCTGGAGGAGAAAAGACAACGCAGAAAGAACCATTCTTTGCCAATATCAGCCAGGGAGATGTTTTGCTGTGCCTTTTGTGACCGGACCTGCCTATCCCGTATCGGCCTTTTTAGCCACCAGCACACTTGCAGCAAGCGTGGCTAGTGCCCTTCTCAAATCTTTGTTCGCAAAGCCTAGACATGATGATCTTGTTAACTTATTTTAGCTAAATGTTGAGAACAGTATTAGGGTAATAGAGACTGAACAACGTTTGTCTTATATTTGCCTGTTAATTTTCCTATCTTTAGTTTAGCCTATGCCATTAAGTTCCATGCCAAAGTGATTATAAGCTTATTCATGGGATCAGAAGAGGTTTGTTTTTTTTGGTACAGGTGCACAGACAACTAAAAGTCCAACAGCTTTCTGCACTCATTTGCTGCAGCTTTTGAAGGCAAGGCTTGGTAGCAGCCCATGTGAAGGGGAACTTTAAACAGTAATTAATAGGTATCTGTTTCTAGTAGCATCTTCTGCTTTCTCCTTTTAGAGATGGAGAAGAAAGGACAAAACACAGACTCATCAAGAAACAGGAAAACATGGGTCAGAAAAAAAAAAGGAGAAATAAAATCTGAGAGCCCTCCCAAAACAGGAGGAAGCATCTACATGTATGATGTCACCTTGTCTGAAGTATTTGGTGCCATTTCATACGGAATTTGTCTCTTCAAATTTAAAACCCTTTCCTAAAGACACCATCATTACTTGTACAAAGGAACAGATTTTGGAAGAGAACCTTTGCATGATAGAAGAAACATTTTGTAACTTCCCACTCTTAGTTTCCCTCACTATTGCCAAGTAGAAAGAACTAAAAATGTTGTATTGCACAAAGAAGAGTCTCATGGGCAAACCCCAGTTTGAAGAGGGGCCTCCAGGAAAACTCTGCTCAGACACCCTTGGCTTGGCTCACCCAGTTTGGCAGCACAGAGCTGCTCCAGCCTTGCAGGCATTTGTTGCTTCCTATTGCCCAGCACTTGGGATGAATTTCTAATTTATGTAAGGGCAGCTCATTTCCAAGGAACACAGGGACAAACTTAGCATCTAGTGTCAAAGAGGATCACAAATTACAGGGCTGAACACCGATGGTATTATGAGCTACATGCTCACATATCAAATACGATGGTTGAAGAGGTCAAATAGCTGCTTAAATGAGTTCCTGGAACTTGATTCTGCTAGAATGGAGACTATAGATGCAGTATACATGAAAGGGATTGCCTCTCCAGTCTCAACACTCAAGAGGTCCTCTGACATGTTATGATGCCTCCCTGACTGTGTTAAGTTTATTAGGAAGTAGGCAGAGATGTTGGCAGATCTGCACTCTGATTATCAAAATTCCTTTTCTTCCTCGCTTGAAGGGACACTTAAAACAAACTTAAAATTAGTTTTATTTTTGGTTCAGAGAAATGCAAGTGACAAGCTTACAAGAAGCTTATGTCTCATAAATATCTACACAATGTTTTGAAAAATCTAATAGATTTTCAAGGCCCTGCCCAAGCAAAGATTGAATTTTCATCAGTAACTACTATATTGATAAATACGCAGTTGTTTTGTGATTACTGTCTGAATTATTTTTCTCTTTTGCTAATAATGTTATTAGAAATGGACTCTGGAGAATACTCTGAGGTTGTTTGTTTTGGTCCATAGAAATAAATTGCTTTTGTAAAATGGGGCAGAGATGAATCTGTCTTGCAAGTGTGGGAAATTATTTCTCTAGCTTTAATTTTTACATAAACATGTTTTTAGAAAGATGGATTACTTTTTATGTGGTAGCTTCAAAATATATTAAATGTCATAAATCTTTGTCTGTAGAGATCATATTCAGGAGTGATATTTTCTAAATGAATAGATTTTATTAATGCAGAGAAGTTTAAAACTGTCATGACAAAAGGTCTTTTAGAAGTGGCTGTGAGTGAAATGTTTATGCTAAACTTTTCTCCTTATCCCCCTATCACACACCCAATCCTTATGCAACCAAACTTTCTAGAAATTGAAAGGTTTGCTTTCTCCAAAAAATAGGATTTTTCAGATATTAAACTTTCTTCCAGAATATTAGACTTTTTGTTATCTGGACATTTGCCAGAATGCTTAGTGCACGTTTCTCATGAACAATGATTTTATCTATCAGCCTGAAGATCAGTGCTCTTAAAAAGGCATCAGGTAAACAATGAAACACGTTTGTAGAAAAAAAACAAACAACAAAACACAAAACTGAAATGTCTAGAGAAAGTGAGACTAGTGCATAAATCATGCATACAAGCAAGTAATAAATATGATGGTTGCACACTAATTAAATAAAGACAGTGACAACTATAAGGTTTAATAATTTCAGTCCTGTACACTTTTATTTGATTCTCCCAAGGGTCACCTAACTCAGACCATTTTCTCCATCCCTATTGCTTGAGGGAATTATACAATGTTACCACATGCAATTATGTCTCTTTCAGCCCCAGCCTCTCAAGGATGGTCTTGGATGTTGATGACCTCAAAAGTTACGTGTGTATGATTCAAAAATTGTCTTTTGATTTTCTGGCATAATAGTGTTAGGTATATGCACACAAAATTCTTCTGTCATAAATAAGCTATTGTCTCCTTGATTAAAGAAAAGTCCTGCAAAGATTTCTCTGAGCAGAATCTATTAACTTCTGTGTACAGATTAACATAAGCTTCTATAGAGTAAAAGATTGTAATGAATTTCTTGATTAAAATAAAATTAAATAACTTCCATAACAACTACAGATAAATGATATAAAAATTTCTCTCACCTATAGTAACTTCTCCAGTATCTTCAAAACACTTTTTCTTAGATTTAAGATGTGATTTCATCATCAACCTTGTATCTGAAATAAATTTTGTAAATTCCACAGACCTTGTATCTTTTTGTGTTGGGTCTTTATCCTCACTTCTAATTTAGGTTCCATGTACCATGGCTACATAGTGAAAATCTTAGAAAACTGTCTTGGTTTGAGATAAGCAACTGCCAACCCCCCCAAGCACAGAGAGAAAAGCCTCCCTCCTAACACCAGGGAAAGGGAGGAAAAGAGAGGGGAAAGAAAAAAAACCACTTCAAACTGCATTTATACTAAAACTACATATATTTTTCACAGAAAGAAAGAGACAATTAGAAGAGAGTACAAATATTCACTCACACAAGTCTGCAACAACAAGTTCCCCACTTCAACTTCTTAACGAACACACAAATTCTACTGTCTTAACTACACATTACTTAAGAAGAAGCTTATTCCCCAGGGAGACAAACCCAAGCAGAAAGGAGAGACCCAGAACAACGCATTTTACTTTCCTGAGGTACCCTGTGAGCCAGTGGTGGGCCTGGTCCTCTCCATCCCCCCTGGGACAGCATCGTGTGTCCTCCCAAGAGGAGGGCTGAGAAGTGACTGCCTTAACCACTCCCACACTGGTTCCTACTTCCCTGGAGATGATGTCATAATGTGGTATGGAATACAAAGTTACTGGCTAGAAGAGGTCGGCTGTTAGCTCAGCCCAGCTCAAGTCAGCTGACAGCTTTGGCCTAGTCCAAACTTCAGAGCCCAAATTTAGGCCCACCTAGGTGAACCCATAACAAAAACACAGAGGCACAAACATTACAAATGTCCAAGATAAACACATTGCAGAGTCCTCCATTAAAACAGAAGTCTTTATCCCAAACTGTTTTCAGGTTTTCAATAGCTGTCTTGTAATGAATGAAATATCATTCAGTAAATAGGAGACCATCAAGGGTTCAATATCAAATATGGCAGAAGTTTTACACATAAAATAAACAAGATTACCAATGATCACAATTGGGTGAGTTAACCACAGCAAAGCATAAATCCTTCCCTTACAAACATTCCTTCCTCAAAAGTAAAGAAGTGGAGACAAAGGGTTTCAATGTAACGTTGACATAAAAAATACTAGTTAAGTATCTGCTGTGTTCTTCAAATAATTCACAGGGAAGTATTATTAATGGGCATTGAAATTACTCTTCTCATATGATAGACGATGATGCTTTGAATTCAGACATTCAGAAACTGATAATTTTTTCAGTCTTTATACTTACTAAAAATCAGAGATTGTGTTTTTCCAGTCCCAGTGATGCACAGGACTTGAGTTACATAGAAAAAATGCCACCTGCTAGCATACCCACATGGATTTACTTCTCAAAAAACTATGGAAAACAAGGAGAGAGAAAGTAGGGGAATTCTGGTATTTTCCTCTGCTACCCTGGATAAGTCCGTAACATGTACAGGAAACATATCTGAGCCTGGTTGTTTGGAAGAGTTCTTTGTATCTTCAGGTCAGATAAAGCCTTTAAGCTAGCTGTTTCTACTTGAGTTCCTTCACTCAGGGCTCTGAAAAGGAAGCAGAACAAACATTGTCAAGTTCTGGAAACCCTCAAGAAGTGGACAAGCCAGCTGCAAAGCAGAAGCATGGAGGTGTGCAAGAGTTATACAGAAGCACCCAGAACTTTGAGTAAATCTTATTGACTGATTTTGTAGTTTATTTATATTGTGAGTGTAGGCCTGCTTTATGCTGCACTTTAAATAAACTTCCCTATATCTCAAAGATGAAACCACCAGTTCTGACTTCAAGTTAGAGTTCCTGGTAGTTCCTAATATTAGAAGCTTTCTTAGTGACAAGAAATAGCCTTTGAACACATTAAAAAAAAATATTGCAAATGTCTTCCACATCCTTTCACAAAACAAACACCAGGCAAGCCGTTGCTGTTGGGCTACATAAAGGGTAAATTAATAACAGAAGTGCTATGCTCTAACACACTTAGATTCCAGGAAATTGTGTGGTTGTTCCAGCCCTTATGTCAGTGTCATAACTAAAGTTCAAACAGTGTTTTGGAAATCTTTAGAAAGAAATGCCGCATGAAGAGCAACATTATTACTCCTATTATGGTTTGTTTGGGATTTTTGATCTCTTTTTGTTTATTCCATTTAAAAAAAAAAATTCAGTTGCATATATATCTAGCACTGAAAAGACACCAAACAATGTGTTTATTATCTGTTAGTTATTATCAATGACAAAAGATACAGATATTACTTTTTCAAGAAAATAATTAATTGCCTGAAATTACAGTATGACTAACATCTATTCAGAAAAGCCAGTAAGAATACAAAAAAGTCTGATTTTTTTTTCTTTTAAATACAGATCAGAATTAAGCTTTTGTACTACAGACGAATGTGCTTTTATTGCCTGACCACCTAAGTGGCAAGCTTTCTACATTATACCATTATTAGGATTCGGGGATGTAAGTGACATGCAATATTGCCAACTTCAGGGTTTCTGCTACTGACAATGTTAATGCAGAAAAATAAAAGTATGTTTTATAATAAAGGTAATTTCAAAAAACTTACGAACAGCTAATAATTTGGAAAAGTTTATTCAATAAGTACACAAAAAATGCATAGCATGAGCTATGCCAAGAAAAAACAATTGCTGAACTGCAAGGAAAAAAACAAATAAAAGAAGAATGATAAAGAGTAGATAGAATCATAGAATTGATTGGCTTGGAAAAGACCTCTGAGATCATCAAGTCCAACCCTTGGTCCAACTCTAGTCCATTTATCAGATCATGGCACTCAGTGCCACGTCCAATCTCAGTTTAAAAACCTCCAGGGATGGGGAATCTACCACCTCTCTGGGCAGGCCATTCCAGTGCCAGATTACACTCTCTGGAAAGAATTTTTTTCTGATATCCAACTTCAATTTCCCCTGGCACAGCTTAAGCCCGTGCCCCCTTGTCCTATTACTGAGTGCCTGGGAGAAGAGACCAACCCCCACCTGGCTAGAACTTCCCTTCAGGTAGTTCTAGACAGGGATGAGGTCACCTCTGAGCCTTCTCTTCTCCAGGCTAAACAACCCCAGCTTCCTCAGCCTCTCCCCATAGGACTTGTGCTCCAGTCCCTTCACCAGCCTTGTTGCTCTTCTCTGGACTCGCTCCAGCACCTCAGTATCTTTCCTGAACTGAGGGGCCCAGAACTGAACACAATACTCAAGGTGTGGCCTCACCAGCACAGAGTACAGGGGAAGGATCACGACCCTGGTATACTGCTGGCCATGCTATTTTTGATACAGGCCAGGATCCCATTGGCCTTCTTGGCCACCTGGGCACACTGTTGGCTCATGCTAAGCTTCCTGTCAATTAGTACCCACAGGTCCCTTTCTGCTTGACTGCTCTCCAGCCACTCTGTCCCCAGCCTGTAGCGCTGCAGGGGGTTGTTGTGGCCAAAGGGCAGGACCCAGCACTTGGCCTTATTGAACTTCATCCCATTGGAATCAGCCCATCTCTCAAGTCTATCCAGATCCCTCTGCAGAGCCCTCCTGCCTTCCAGCAGGTCGACACTCCCTCCCAACTTGGTGTCATCAGCAAATTTGCTGATGATGGACTCAATTCCCTCATCTAAATCATCAATAAAGATGTTAAACAGGACTGGACCCAACACTGAGTGCTGGGGAACACCACTGGTGACTGGCCGCCAGCTGGATGCAGCTCCGTTCACCAGCACTCTCTGGGCCCGACCCTCCAGCCAGCTCCTAACCCAGCAGAGGGTACACTTGTCCAAGCCATGGGCTACCAGCTTTTCCAGGAGTATATTATGGGAGACAGTGTCAAAGGCCTTGCTGAAGTCCAGATAGACCACATCCACAGCCTTCCCCTCATCCACCAGGTGGGTCACTTGATCACAAAAAGAGATCAGGTTGATCAGACAGGACCTGCCCCTCCTAACCCCATGCTGGCTGGGTCTAATTCCTTGTCCACCCTGAAGGTGCTGTGTGATTGCACTCAGGATGAACTGCTCCATAACCCTGCCAGGCACAGAGGTCAGGCTGACAGGCCTGTAGTTGCCAGGGTCCTGCTTGCAGCCCTTTTTGTGGATTGGAGTGACATTGGCCAACCTCCAATCATCTGGGACCTCCCCAGAGAGCCAGGACTGTTGGAAGATGATGGAAAGGGGCTCGGCAAGCTCTTCTGCCAGCTCCCTCATCACCCTGGGATGGATCCCGTCTGGTCCCATAGACTTGTGAGGATCCATCTGGCTCTGTAAGTCATGAACTATTGCCTCCTGAAATACAGGGGGGCTATTCAGCTCTCTGTCTACCAGCTCCAGAGGCCAATTGTCTTGAGGGCCACCTGTCTTACTGGTGAAAACTGAGGCAAAGTAGGTGTTAGGTCCCTCAGCCTTCTCCTCATCTTCCTTAACTATATTTCCCTCCAAGTCCAACAGAGAATGGAGGTTTTCCTTGCCCCTCCTTTTGCTATTAATGTATTTATAGAAGGACTTTTTTTATCCCTAACAGAATTAGCCAAATTAACTTCAAATTGCACTTTTTTTCCCTGATTTTTTTTTCTGCATGACCTAGCTATCTTCATAAATTCTTCGTAAGTAGCCAGCCCTTTTTCCACAGTCTGTAAACTTTCTTTTTATCCCTGATTCCATTCAGTATCCCCCTGTTTAATTAAGCCGGCCATCTTCCCCTCTGGCTGGCCTTTTGGCACACTGGTATAGCCTGTTCCTTTGCACTCAAAATTTTCTGCTTGAAACACGTCCATTCCTCCTGGACCCCCTTATTTTTAAGGGTTGTTTCCCAGGATATGCATTGAATTAGCCTTTGAGTAGGCCAAAGTCTGCCCTCCAGAAGTCCAGTATAGAGGTTTTAATGATGGCTCTCCTTGCATCTCTGAGTATTGAAAATTCTAAATTTTCATGGTTGCTCTGCCCCAGGCAGCCTCCAATGACTACATCACTCACCAGTCCCTCTCTATTTGTAAACAGATAGTTAGATGGAAACTTATATCAATGTCTATCAATGCAGATAGACCACTTTAATGTGATTTATTTCACTTATTTCATACACTGAGAAATGGAAGTTTCGCTGATATGAGAATTTTTTCGTTCCAACACAATATTTTCCAATGCTTCTCCTAAAACTGACTTAACTGTGAGTTTGAATACTTTGGTTCTAGGCAGGTTCACAGAGAAATCTCTATGTATAAAATCACAATGGCTTCCCCCCGGCCCCTATCTATCTATCTATCTATCTATCTATCTATCTATCTATCTATCTATCTATCTATCTATCTATCTAGTCTGCTGACATCAGCAGCAAAACAAATGAGATTTCTCTGCACCTACATGTAGGTAGTAGCTCCAATTTTACACCTCTTTCAATGGAAAAGCTAAATGAATAAGCCCACTCAATTCAGCATGTAGCTAAAATGCTTTGAGTTGACCCCAGTTCAACCAAGCAGTTTAGCATGTGCTAAAATCAATATTCAGCAAAGCATTTAAATGCATACTAATCACCAAAGACATAAATAAATTTGAGCATAACTTCTAGACGTGGGTTTGAGCACTGCCTTTGCAAAGATATATAGATGCCAAAATATTAAAATCACCTTCTCAGATTTTCAGAAATGGATATCTTGGAAAATTAATCCCCAATTAAATTCCATAAGTAATTTACATCTGAGTCATAACTAAGTTAATTACTAGACATTTTGCACTTTACAAAGCTAAGCCAAAGGATTAAAATATATACCCTTGACCTTCATTTTTGGTCCCGATGAAAATAAAGGTAATCACTATTGCCCTGTAGAAATCTGAGCATTAAATGTAAAGAGCAGTATGCTGTGTACAATGGATATACCCCTGTAATGCCATGGATCTCAGTTCCTGAGGAAGACTACTGTTTGGCTGTACCTGATGGTATTCTTTCTAAAGTCTTCATACAAGAAAGTAAGGGATCTCAAATTTTTAATTCCATAAACTCAGCAATATCCAGAACGTTAAAGGCTAAATCTTTCCTGGGTGAAAATTTAAGGAAAGCATGGGGATAGTGAAATAGTAAGTGGCAGCTTTATTAGGTTTAGATACAGTAGAATATAAACCCCTCATTGTTTAGGTCATTTTTTCTTTAATGTAACCCCTATAACTAAACACAAGTGTTCCTTGGATCTTACCATGTCAAAAAAGAATGAGTCTCCAATATGCTCAGGTCAAAAAAACCCAGCACAATATACAACAGCCATGGAATGTGGTAGGAATCTAGGAATTATTTTAAAGAACAAGGCTTGTCAAAATGTCTTCCAACAAAAAAACTGTTCCAAAAATTTTAGAAAGTAATAATTATCATAGGGAAAAATGTTGCAAAAATACTATCATTTTCATCAAGAAAAAGCTAAGAAGGTGAGGGGAAATAAGAAAAATTCATTACACAATTAAAAGTTAATCATTGCATGTGTATTCCTATAGTATTTGCTAAAGCAAGATGATTAATCCTTATAGAAAATAAATTTTACAGTAAGTAAATTTCCTATTTTCTTCCACCATATCTGTCTTCTTGATTATCTTACTTTTCTGACTACTGAGATACATCAATTAGTAGAAAGGATAAAGTTTGTCCCAACCACACAGATGCAACAAATATATTTTAATAGTACTTTGAATAAAAATACATCAAGAAGAAAATATTTGAGAAAACATCTTGAAAAGAAAGAATCTAGCAATATTCAAAAGTCAAACAGAGTAAATTGGTGCAACAGAAAATTATGAAAATATTTCAAATACTAGATAACACATGAGAATACAGAAACCTGAAGGAAGAGAAGACAGAGCTATACATTAAGAATAATAGGAATAGTTAGAAAAGAACAGTGGTAGCCAAAAAGGAATGTTTACTGGGAGATAAAGTGAGAAGTGTCAGAGTTAAAGAAGATAAAAACAAAACGCACACAAAATAAAACAAGAAAACAAACAAACAAAATAACCTAAACACAAAAAACCTAAACCATAGAAGCAAAGCCCACAACATAAAAAGAACAGAGAGGAAAATGCAATATTTAATACAGTGAATGATTGTCTAATAGGAAGGAGAAAGTAAATCTCAAATAAACCTGAAAACAATTTGTCATTATGCTTCCTATTTTCTTCAAAACAGTTTAATTTAAATTTGCATCCCTTATCAAAAAACCAGCTAAGAATCTGTTTCATTTAAGTGATATAAATCTTCATTTTTTTTCCTCAATATATACCAGAATACACCTGTCAGGTCTTGTGTGCAGCGGTTTTCAAAAATCAGTTCTAGGGAATGCTTATATGTAAAGAAGTATCTCCCTTTTAAAAAAACACTTCTGGTTTTTAAAAACACATAAAGATACACTCAGGTTCCAAGAGAGGCTCAGAAGCCCATTGTACCAATGAAAGCACAAGCACAAATTGAAGAAGCCACACCACAGCATCAGAATTCAGCTTTTTTGTGTATCTTTGTATTGCTCTTCTGTTGGCACTGCTTTTCAAGAAAAGAAGATAATGTTTGTGTTGTGGTTTAGGACTTTACTGCACAGTGTGGTGTGTCTGTCACAGAAACTGTGCATGAAAATGACAGAGGCAGAGGTTTGAGGAAATGGTGTTTTATGCCCATTATGCCCAGTAAGGACAGCTGGATTGGAACATCAAGAAACATCAGGAGGTTATTTTAAGTCATATTGCTTAGGCCTCAGATTGCATAGGCTATGGATTACCAGGGTAACCCACAATATTTGAAAAGAAGCCATGAAACTTTAGTGAATTGAAGGCAAATCAAATACTTGTCAGGGGTTATTTTAAAAGTGTGGGGATCAAATCATATTTAACTGTTACAAATAGATAAACTGAAGTGCCCTTATAAGTGAACATAATAACAATTACTTTAAATAATAGTAACACTGATTTTTTTCCTTTCAATATCACATGCTTTTTTTTTTCAATTCTAGCACTTCTTTTTTCCTCTTTTTTTTTCTTTATGTGTGCAGACTCTCAAGCCCAAAAAATCACTAATAAAATCTACTGACTCTCTCCAAGACATTTTTATAGATGTCCACATTCCATTAGGCACTGAATATGCACATAATAAATGGCTATTTCTATATTAAGTAGCCACAAGATCTACTGAAATTCTACTTGCAATAAAATGTTCAGAAATCAGCTTAGACTATGTGCTTAAAATATTGAAGTTATTATTCTTACTGCATTTTGCTATCAAAGTAATAAATGCTCGTCTTGCATTTTATTTCCTACATCTGGGAAGGTCTATGTCCGTTGGCTATTAATTCCCATGCAGTTTCCTCTGACATAGAGCTTTAAAATAGTCACCTACTATGTTTTTTGTTTAATATTATATCTGTTTTATATTCCTAGTTGAAACAGAGGTTCCATGGCATGTTTCTGTTTGGATTATTATATCTTTCAAAATCTTCATGACTGGAGTTATCCAGGATAATAGGATCTATCTGTAGATTTTTGCTCTACAAAAGAATCCATATGTTGCAATCCTCGGATCAATCATTGCAGCTATTCTGGAAACTGGATACTTCCTGCACAAAACAGCTTAAACTGCTAAAATCTCGCATTTAGCCAGGATCTGCAACATTTCTTAAAAGTATCCTTCTTTTCAAATTTTTTCTCTTCTTCTAAGACCACTTGAAGTAATATTCTTTCACAATAAGCCCAATTAAGTAATGATAGCCCAAAAAAGACCCTGGGATTAGCTCAGTTGGTTAGAGCCTAGAGCTAATAATACCAAGGCTGCAGGTTCATTCGCTGTATGGGCCCAAGAACCAGACTTGATTCTTGTGGGTCCCTTGCAACTTAGATTATTCTGTGGTTCTATGAAATCAGACTAAAATTAGAAACTGAGTTGTGTGTTTTCTTTTTTTTTTTTTTCATTTTGTAATGTTCACGTAGATTTCTATAGCAGTGGAATAACAGTGCCTATTAGAAAGCAGGACTAGTCACAAAAATTACTTAGCACATCAAGATTAAACTTAATTTATTCTGTGAGTATGTTTCCATTTTGATAACTGCATAGGTCTCAAAATGGAAACAACCCTGCAGAATAAATCAGTTCTGTTCCCCTGCTGTGACAATGGTGTTGTATAGATGAAAATAGGTTATCATTCAGCTACTTAACTAAAGTGCTTTGTAGCACTATGGACATAGCAGAGAACTCACTAAGAGCTGTTTAATTTGCTATTCCATACTACACATGCTCCTAATCTAGCTGCTAGCAGGATTTGAATTTGTCTGGGTTTGTCTCTCATCAGCTGTACTGTAACATCTGTTTAGGCGTATCTTACCTGAAGACATGGGGTTTTTTTGCTTCTATAATGAATTCAACATGTTTTGAACAAAACAAGTATACTAAATAAATGAATAATTGATATTTTTGGTTTGTAATTCTCCCGCTTCCTACTAATGTAATTTTTAAAAAAAGAATATTTTCCAGTGTGAGTTTGGGACTTAAGGCATAGCTGTACAGCAAAAAGGGACTAACTAATCTTTTTGGTTGTCACAAACATTAACAACAGAAGAGAAATATTAGGAGATAGAACAGAAAGCAGTGTGGTTATTTAGAGTCTTCGTTATCAGCATTTCATTATTTCAACCATCAAGCATCATTGAGATTTTGTCATTAAAAACTCCCAAGTTTGGGATAAAACCCAAAAATAGTCTGGGCCTTGCATTCAGGATTGTCAACATCTTTGAAGTGGGTCTGAATGCTATGAATTCTGTGGAGTGCTTTATGGCATCTCTTGGCAGTGCTCTTGCCAGTCTCCACTAGGCACAGAGAAGCTGTTTACAGGACATTCTTCAACCATGTGTTGCCTGAGTTGCTTTCAGAAGATGTCATTAAAGGGTTTTTGTGTTTTTATGTTGTTTTCAAGGAGGAAGAAAATTATTTCTGAAGATTGAAAGAAAAAGTACTAGTGAGTACTACTGTTCTAAACTTTAACTTAGGATGAGTTTACAGCTCATGACCTTTGATATGGGGTGGGGTGGAGTGGGGTAAGGGGGTGGCAGTGAAGCAAGACCTTTCTCACTAAGACACACAAGCCTTTTATCTGATAGAAAAATATTTCCATGAAAGACTGAAAGAGACTAGAAGTTTGGAGAAAACTTCCTTATGCCCCAGGGACACAAGCAAAGAACTTTTTTGGTACAAAATGTCATGCTCTCAGCAATTAGAGCCAATAAAAGGCTTAAGCACTAGCAGGCATCTCACTATCTATATGGTCCATAAAGAACAATGAAAAACCTGAAGCTATATTCGTGGGTTTACTGCACAGCAGGTGTAAAGAATTTGGACCCTTTGCAGTAGAGCCTCAAAACCACATTCACACAGAAAGCAGCATAGTTAAGACAAAGTTCTCTTAGACTTAGGTATCTAAATCAGGATTACACAGACACAATTTTTTCAAATTCAGATTTTGAAGAATGGAACATAGTTTGAGCTTGGTTTTTTATCTGTTTCAAAAATATGATTGTTGAAAGAAGCATTATGTCAATGTTCATGGCATCTACATTTTGCATAATAGTTCAGAGGTTTTGAACACACTCAGGAATTTGGAAGCATAAGATCTATCCAGTTTTCAGCTTGAGAAGACTCAAAGCTATATTTCCTATTTTCAAATTTAGCTTCTATAAGGAAGTAAAAAACACAGAACTACTTTCCTGATAATTTCTATCTTTTTGTTGTTTGATATGAACTTTATAAGCTGTGGTGGGAACAGATCTCTTGATTTGTCCCACTTTTTTTCATTATCCACTTTTTAAAAATAAAGCTACTGTGACTCTTCTTGGGAGTGGGATATAGAGGGGTATGCAAATTTTAAAGGACATTTCTTATCTTAGTTCTTTTTGCTTTGCAGCATTAGTCGATTTGCCTGCAAAATACAAACAACCAAGCCTCAGAAACTTTCAGCTGTATCTGTCTAAGCTGTATCTGTATAGTCCTATACCTTTATAAAAAATCAGCAGAGAAGAAAATCAATCTAAAGGCTACGAATGAACAAGTTTATTAGCTTGCATAAGTGCAACAACAGATAAGAAATCTCTGTTGCAAGATAAAGTGATTGACAACGAAAAACAGAAATGCAAGCCAGGTAGTAATGGAAAAATCTTCATTAAAATAATTAGAGCATGAAGAATATGGATTTCTTGTTATAAAAAATCCCTCCATATTTAATTTCTAAGTTGTACTCTTAAATATAAAGAAACTTTGTAAGGAATTTCATTATCCACTTGATAGCTATCTGCTTAGAAATAAGAATGATTATTTTTCAAAACTCATATCAAGATACTTGCAAGAAAAAATCTATCTATATAAAGAAAATAAGATGAAAGATGATATACTTTTCTTTCTTACATGGAATATTTTGTGGAAAAGGATTTCCAAGGTTTTTTAGCTATTAATTTAGAACGGTTTAAGAAAATTCATTTGCAGTACACTTCCATTTATGAAAAGTAGTTCTCTATCAATCCCACAAATTATTTTGAGTGTTTGCACACTCTATTTACCTTTTAACTTCATGTTAGAAATCACAGTGATATATCACAGTGCTAGGAAGACAGATGGATTTGGTAGTTCATGAGAAATGTAATTTCTTTTAGGGTGTCTGTTTTTGAAAGGGCTAAAATTCTAGAGAAAAACATGATTAAAAACTTCCTAATTTGGTGTAAAAGAAGAGTAAGATTAAAGTCATACTTTACTACTAAAATCTCACTTGGATATTATTTTAAAATAAAAACCAGAAATAGGGATTTATATTCACCAAAAATACACATAATCCTGCGTTTAAACTTCAGTCATATAATTCTGCAATCATTAAACTACAGCAGAACTAATCATGAGCAGAAAATTATGCAAGGGATTAAGCACTTCACTGAATCTGGATTTAGGAAGGAGATGTCTCTCTTTTTAAAAATACTTTATTTTAAGCTTCAAATCAGCTCCTCCACAGTTTATTTCAGAGTAACTGCTCAGGTAAAGCTCTTTTTCTTTTCAGAAATGAACCAAATATTTTCTTGAACTCATTATTTTAATGAATTATTCTTGTTAGCTATTAGCTGTAATTTTTTTTTTCATTTTCACACATTTTACTGTGAAATACAATTGAAATGCTGAACTATGCTTATATGCACAAAAATTCTTACTAATCTTGCTACTGGCATTGATTTATACCTACTTTTGTGTTCATTCAGACAAAGTGCGCCTCTAAAATGTAGTTTGACTTTGTGACTAAAAAGGACATGAGCCAAAATGAAATTAACACCTGAACAAATTTCTCCAGATCATGGCAGTGAATCAGTGAATCTAATGAAGCTTCAAAGTAATAATTAGTAAAAATTTTCATCGTACTAGACACCCTTCTCAGTATCAAAGTATCAAATCATTAGAACAACTTGAAAATTGAGTTCAGATCTTATTAACTCCTTGGCAGATACCACATCCAATGTCTCAACTCCTGCCAGAACATTCTCACAAACCAGATTGGTTTTCGAATATAAAAAGCATAAAATACTACGCTTAGTCCACAATTGTTGCAGTTAATGGAAAAATTAAATGATTCAAGATGCACAGTAGAGTGACACTGAAAGTGGCTTTTGAAATATTAGTGGTGATATTCATTTGGCAGAAGCAAAGTAGAAACTTGAGGGAAAGGGCAGGTAAGAGGTCTTCCAAGAAAAATGATATTAAAATACATTTCAGGCTTAAAAAAAAATCGGAGTGTGTCAGAAATGCTTGGAGAATCATCAGGAAATAGCAGTTTGTTTTATCAAATATGCTGAGAAGTAAGTTGATTTTTTTTCATTACACTAAGGTTATTAGTCATTTAGCCTTGAGGAATGAAGCTAAAATTAAAGGTCCTTCCCATTTTATATGGTTATAGGTTGTGTTATTTTTGTGTAGACTTTCATAGGTTAACAGCATTATTACCAGCATTTTAGGCGATTTATATTTTAGCTGATTTTTAATATAAATTTTACCTGTGCAACCTTAACATGATCTCAAATTGCACATTTATATAGTTTAAGGTTGCTTAAGGCAGTGAAGTAAACAGAGTCAACATATTTCAGTTGTTATCAATGACAGCTTGAGCCTTCCTAGACAGCAGCTACTGTCTGAGATTTTTTGATTCTTAATATAAATGTAACTTCATGGCAATGTGAGTTTCACAACATTATTCCCTAGCAGAAATTTCAGCCTTTCTTCTCTTCATAAAATCTAATCACATCAGGTGTATCTTCTTTAAAATATCTGAATGGCTGCTGGGCCCTGTAAGACACAGCCACACTTGGATAGAGCACTGCTATGGACTCAGTATTGAAAGACTTCCTGCAACTGGGAAACTTGATATGTAAGAAGGCATGAGAGGCAATATGTTCCAGGAAGAAAGTGTTTATGAACATTCACATACTATGGAAAGAAAGAGGTGAAAGGGAGAGGAAAGAAATGTATTTTGTATTTGAGGGAAGGGCAGACTCTTTGAGACATGAGTCCATGTAGATTTTTGTTTCTAGTTAAAAGTATTTTGCCAAAGTTTCACAATTATCAGATTTCCTATGTTAGGACTTGGTGAACATAGTTTTTTATCTTACACCAATGACCTTTTTCAGTTTGATCTAGTGTACTACCAGTAAGTCCTACAGAGTTTCTTGCTCATGGAAAATTGGATACAGAAATACCTAAAGGCACTGTTCCACGGTTAGTGGAAGAACAAATTCAGCAATAGAAGTCAGTAGAATTTGAATTTCTAATCTCAGATGTGGGCTAGATCTAACACTATGCCTAAGTAACTGATTTTTAGCTTAGGAAATTATGAATATCTATCTATCTATCTATCTATCTATCTATCTATCTATCTATCTATCTATCTAATCTATCATCTATCATCTATCTATCTATCTATCTATCTATCTATTTATCTATCTATCTATCATCTATCTAAGAAAACTATGGGAAATTCGTAGGCCTTTGTTTGGATTTTGGTTTTATTTAGCTATTTATTTACATTAAACTAGCAATTTAAAGTACTAAGAAAATGTCATGGTTGTGTATTTAATGGTATAAAAGATTTGGCACTACTGTCTGGATGGAAAGTGCTGAGTTTCACATAACTGTAACTAGTTGTGTAATTTTCTTTTGCTCTAAAGATATTGGAGTTCTATGGAATACTGTGTACACTGTAAAAATAAAACTGCTGAAGTCAATCCCTGACCCAAATGAAAAATGCTCTGTGGTACCACCTACAGTGAAAAAAAAAAAGGTTCACAGGAAGAAATAATTTCTCCTCTGACACCAAAGTGTGACATCATATATTAAAGACAAAATAGCTCAAAAAAGTCCAATTCAAAAGCTTCAGGAATCCTTCTGCTGATTGCACTAGATTTTGGATTGGGCCCCTAGAGTAGCTCATCCCAGTATGGGTGTTCTACTGTGATCTATATATCACACTGTCAGATTTACTCACGCAATTTCAAGTTACTCTGTGGTAGTGCAAGTGAAAGCAGTTCAGAATAGAAATAGAAAGCAATCCTCTAATTGATTGAATACATTATGTGGGTGACAGGCCCAAGACACAATTATTTTGTTTGTGACTTTGTATTTCCTTTTCACCAATTTTCACATTGATATTTACACAGGAGGTTTGTTTTTTTTTTTAATATGTTTAAAAAGTCTGTATATTATATAAGAAACTTTATATAATTATATAATAAAATATATATTACATATTGCATGCTATAAATTTTATTTTATATTTTATATATATCAATGTAACTAAACTGTTGCCATTTTAATGAAGTAGATTTTTTCTTACATATTGACTCTGCATTAATTGCGACTTTAATGAAGTGCTACATTGCCTTGAGCTTTGCAAGTAAGGGAGTTCTTTTTATATAAGATCATCATGATAATTTTTATTTAACTGATGTAACTACCAGTTGGATCATTTTTGGTTTCACTGTCACATGGTAAAAAATTGTAAGGTGATAGATTAATAACTGCCAAATAATATTGTAAAACCACAACATCCTAATTAACAACCTGATAAAGAACAGACTAGATAACTGCACAATGAGGTGGAATGAAATCTAGCTCAGCTGCCAAACTCAAAGTGTTGTGAGCACAAGTCCAGCTGGAGGGTATTCATTAGTCATCTGCTTCAGGGCACATCATGTCGGGGCAAATATTGCTTAAATCGTCATTGACAACTAGAATGATGGGACAGTGGACACCCAGAAAGTCTGCAGAAAATACAAAACTGGGAGAAGGTATTGATAGTGCCATATGGTTACGCTGCTATTCAGAAGGACATAGACAGGCTGAAGAAATGAGCCGACAGGAGCCTTATCAAGTTCAAAAAAGGGAAATCCAAAGTTCTACACCAAAGACAAATACTCCTGTGGCTGGAGATCAGCTCTGAAAGGTACTTGGGGTCACAGTGGACCATGAGCTAGAAATGTGTTCTTGCGTAAAAGAAGGCCAATAGCATCCTGAGCTGCCTTAGAAAGAGTAGTGTCACAAGCAGCAGGAAGGAGGTGATCCTCTCTCTTCAGCTCTGATGGTAAGTGCCATATCTAATTATGGTTCTCCAGTGCAGGACAGACATTGTCATACCTCAGCTAGTCCAGCAGGTCCATTAAGACGATAAGGGTTTGGAGCACATCAAATGCTGAAACAGGTTCTCCTGAGTGAGAGCCTAACTGTCTCTGTCCTTGAAGATATAACAAAAACAAGACAACTAAAGCAACCTGCTCTAAATCACTTTCCTTTGGACCAGAGAGCTGCAATAGGGGATCTCCAGCGAAGCCTTCCAATCCCTGTGATTCTGTGGAGTTGCAAAGATTAGATATAGCTTGCAGCTTTGGGAATGTGAGCCTTGGTGATTTGTGTCTGGGTTCACAAAACAAAATATTAATAAAATAATTTTACTCACATACTGCATACTCTTTATCATCTCATGGCTTCAATATCTAAACTGTCTGGTTCAACATCGATTATGTTTTTAGTTATTTGGAAAAAGTGCCAAAGGAAGAAAGGGTGAAATGTTTTACGTAGGAACCGCCTTTTTGACTGTAGCACTGCTCTATCGCAGGCACGTCTGTACTCACGAAAATGACATTATAGTACTCAGGATGTATTCAGAGGAAGACTTGTTTTCGCTTTCCCTGGCTCTGTGGATGATACAGACATCAGAAAGAGAACATTGCAGTGCTTGGGGCTTTTCCTCGCCATCTATTTTCGCACAGAATTTAACTTTTTACATACTGACTGTTCCGTACTCGAGGTGCTGCCGCGGGGCTGTGCCGGGTCTGCCCCGCCCGGACACAGCCGGTCCCAGCGGTGACAGCGGCCCCAGCGCAGGGCACGGCTGAGCCCCTCAGTCACGGGCGGGCGGGCGAGAGCCTCGGGGAAAGTCTGGGCAAGGCAGGCAAAGCGCTGTCCGGCAGCCAGGGCTGAGTGAGGGCAACCGGGACAGAAACAGCCCTGCGAGTCCCGAGGGCAGAGCGGGAGGAGAGACCCCGGCAGGGATGGTCTTGCTGTCCTGAGAGAGACCCCGGTGGGGCGGGTGTTTCCCTGCGGCCCGTGGGAAGGTCCCAGGATGGAGCAGGGAAAAATCTGAGGGGGAAGGAGCGGCGGAGATGAGGTGTTACGGACTGACGGCAGCTTCCATTCCCCTTCCCTTTGCTCCTGGTTGCTCAGGGGGAGGTAGAGGAGTTAGAGCATGTCCAGTTTGGAGATAGTCCCCTCGAGCAAAAGTGGTGAACTTAAAAAATGGGTAGATACAGAAAACCAAAAAAGCTGGTCTTTAAATAATTTTCAATAGTTCAATAAAACTTGTCTCCCACATGAGTCTTCTCATCTCATTGAAAACAAGAAAATTTATTAACACTTCTAGAACTGGAGGTTTTTTTAGTAATGGAAACCTTCTAAAAGAGTCCATAACAAAGTAGCTGATAAATAGTTAGTGAATACTTTAAAATGGAGGTAGGAGAAATATAATACACACCTTACAAAGATACTTCTCAAAATGTGGGGAGCAAATTATTGGATTAAAGGATGCTAAAACCCAGCAGTTTAGAAATATAAAGATATAAAATATGGTTAAAACTTAAACAAGGTTCTTTAAAGGTTAAAAGGTTTTTTTTCTGTTCTCTTGATCCAGAGTTTGACATTTCCTAGTTCCTGAGAAGTCATGCAAAAACCTTGTCTGGTTTTCAAAGCTTGTTTCCTCTATGATTAAGCAATCTATTGACTCAAAAACCATAAGACTGAACAGAGGGCAATTGGTTATAGCAAGTGTAATTTATCCATTGAACATCTTTATCTACCAGTGTTTACTGGGAACTGTTGATTGCATTTCCTTTATATCAAGTGAAAGGATTTCTATTGCAAAACCTTGTTACAAACATAAAAATGCAGTAGCAAAGACAAGTTAGGGTTTTTTTGTTGTTGCAGTTGGGGTTTTTTTAGTTTGTTTTGGGGTTTTTTGAGGGTTTTTTTAAGGTTTTAGGGCGATAATTGTGTTTGGTTTTGTTTGTTTTGTTCATTTTTGGTTTTTTGTTGTTTGTTTTGTTTTTGGGGTTTTTTTGTTGTTTTTTTTTTTTTTTTGGTCTGTCTTCTTAGATGTGCTTAGGTAGAAAGACAGAATTTGATGGTTTCCATGGTAACATTTGGGGACAGCAGGTCTGGCAGGAAGACTTTGTTCACCCACCTATGCTTTTAACACTATTCTACCTTCCACATCACTGGCACAGAATACATACAGACACAGACATGTGAAATTAAGTTGAATATAAGTACATTTGGGGAAAAAAAAAGCAAACCAAGCCAAACCAAAACAATAAACCACAAACTCAACCAACTCTAATGGAGGTAGATGTAGATGATAAATATCCTGTCAATGTCAAATAAGCTGAACCATTTTTTAAGGATACATATTCACCCATCATTTAAGAGTGGAGAAATTCTGAAGTATTTCCTTTTCATTTCATGATTATTTGTATCATATAGACTCACCTTCAGGGAAGAACTAAAGCAAAAAAAATGTTCATCCTAATCAGAATTTAAGTGTTTGCTTTTGTTTGAAAGGTTTAAAGGTATTAACACTGGTCAGAAGCTAGCGAGAGCTTCTACACTTATAGGGGCTTTTTCAAAGTCACGTTTTGAAATGCTTGCTTCTAGCAGAAATTAGGAGCTAATATTTGAGGGAGGTTTCTTTCTCTATTCTAGCTGTTAGATGTGGAAGAGAACCTTTAATCCTGATAGCAAACTTGCTTTTGAGATTTCCAGACTGATTGCAGACATCCAAAGTATATTTTGACTGATTAGTTCTGTAGAAACAAAAAAAATCTCCAGTTTTCCAGTTTTATTTGCAATGCTTTGAATGCAGATGTGAGCAAGTCCAAAAATGAAAACAGTGAATTTATTTTGACAAAAGGAGAAGTTACACTGTTGTTTACTAAGCTGAAAGCAAAGTGACACAGTGAAGTCAGAGAAAAAATAAAAAAAATAAAAATGCAGACAACGCCTCTTCTCATTGCCACTTACAGCTCTCTGAGATATTTCATGGGCAATTGTGCAGTGTCCAGCTCTAAAGTGCTGCCATTTAGAGGAGAATTTCGAGGAATATCTTGAAGGTTGAATTTTCATGAAGGAAATGTGGAAGTCAAGTTACAAGAACTTGCTTCCTTAACTTGAGTTTTAGTCCAAAATAGTGAAAAACGAACAATCTAACACCAAAAGCTAGAGGTGCTTGCCTGAATGACCTGTCCAGGTCTCCTTTTTTCCCTACATACAACCTCCCTCTCATTTTAAAATTTGCATCCCCTATCATTTATTTAATAAAAATTTTGCTATAGTAAGCATAGATGTAATGATTCACACTTTTTGTTCAAGTTCAAATGTAAATGCACATGGACTCACCTTCCCTATTCCTTACCCCTCTGCTTTTTGCATATTTCTAATCCCACTACATTGGTTTATGATGTTACTACACTAAAGAGTTATTCACTGTACATTCATTAATTAAACATACAATCTTTGGAACACCTTGAATGTTTCAGAGTCTGCACACAGTATGATACTAATAAAGATGACAAATTTGTTATAAATTTGTGCCTTCCCACTTGTTAATGTCAGAAGTTTTTGTTATTATGGCATCCTACTCAGTTTTATAACAAATAGACTACCACAGTATTCATAAATATATCCTGAAAGGAACAGTGTGGAATCTTAAACTTCTTGGTTGGGTTTTTCTTTAAGACTAAGTATCATAATAAGACGTGAATTATTGTACTAACTTAAAGAAAGGTGAGTGTTTTTTATTAAATAAATATAACACTGTTCCTACTCTTTAGCATGCCAACATCTTAAATGTTCTGTAATGCAGCACAATGAAGTCATAAAAAGTGATGCCCAGGATAGGTATATCATGAATAAGTTAAACCTTCAAAACCCAATCTATTCTGTTTTTTTTTTATTTTGCTTTTTATTAGATTATATTTGTGTTGTTACCTTAAGAAGTTATTCAATATCTTTCTCAAAATCTGGGAAAATAATATTGAGATCAGATTTAAAAAGCTGGGATGGAAAGTAATATAGTTTAAAAGGAATTTGAAATATGTGAAAAAAACCCAAACCTCCTAGTCTTTTTCTCCAGGTTATAAAATTTCTTTGATATATTTGCAAAATTGTAGCATAAATTAAATTTCCAGAAATAAAAAAAATAAATGAAAGGTCACTTATGGGGGGTTAACTCAGCAGATCTGTGGACCCCCTAATGTCTGAGGTAATTGATGAAGAGATTTATATGGAGGAGTTCAGAGTGTATTCTTGAATGAAAGCAGTTTGCCGTGCACCCTTAAGGGGGAAGAAACCACCTGCAGAATGCAGGATACCTTTTGGCCAGTAGAACGCTTCCATGTATGCTTGTCTGAGCTGACTGACCAATTATGGCATGACATGGTGTGGAAGAAAGTAGATAAAAGTCAAGTTGTAACTAAAATTAAAGTAATTTGTCTTTGGTGTAAGCCTTCTGATCTAACTGCTGCCTGAGTTTGTCTCTGCCTTCTCTGATCGCTGCAAATTTACTTAACCCCAACAGTCACCAGTCTGCTTTGGAATGTACACTGATGTTCACATGGTCTTTCTTAATAGATTTGAAAATTGCATAGTGTTTTGTAAGATATTTCCTTTGGAAAAGAAGATGCAATGTTTTAAAGTCTTGTATGATTTCTAATATCAGTTGTGCATTGCTAATCCAAACATTATTATTCATTTGTTTTGGTTTCACAACAATAAGATTTGATTCAATTCTTCAGTTGTGTAGTCCTATACTGTTAATGTTATTATGAAACCATCCCACCTTCTGAACTATGGTTTCCTATTGTTCCAATGGACTCCTCTGTGGGATGCAATAAAAAGAACTTATGATATTTATTTTCTTCTTTCATACTTTATGTACACAGAAAAGGCAGAACATGTCCAAAATAACATAATTCAATAATCCATTTGTAATTGGTATTAGTTTTTTAACTCATGCACATACACAATGTACCCAGTCTAAATCTGCACAGACTACACTGCTTCAAAGAACATATTTTTGAAGAGCCAAACTCCCACTTAGAGGGTATTTGTAGAACATGAAGAACATGCACTCAATCAGTTCTATGAACTCATACTCCAACTGTAGAGTAAGCGTCTCTCTCAGCAGTTTTCTAAACTTATTTTCACTTGGATCAACAAAACTGAAAGCATAGTGTGGCTAAGAACAATTTATTTCTATATCTGAGATGATTACCCTTGTTAAAAGAAAAAGAAAAGAAATTTAAAAAAAAAAGAAGAAATTAATGTAAGGAAGTCTCTGGCCATGGCATTTTTATAAAATATTGAGAATGCACTAATTTTTCAGGTGAAAGTTGTCAAGCCTGAGTGTCTCTGGCCAACTGATTTTCCGCAAACTCTAGTAAATGTCCACAACTATATTTAGAGATGAAAGCTCAAAGGTGACATTTATTTTCTTCATAAATACAAGCATTTATGGCCATGCAATAAATTAGAGGACAAGTTTTTCCGTATCAGAAAATTTTCTGAAGGAAAAACCATGGACAGGGACAATATTTGCCCCTAGTCAGATTTTCCATGCTCAGTAAGTAACTATATGAAAAATTCTTACTACTTTTATATATTTTATCTTTTAATTTATCTTATATATAAATACTGTAGTGGTAGGCAGCATTATATACTGTATTACTACTATATAATAGACACTATATTCTCTCTCTGTATATAAATAGATAAAGATGTAGACATATTCAGCAATACAAAACCCCATATGATTAGCTGTCAAGATTCATTACTTATTGCTGATAAAATCCAAACTTCAAGAGACAGCTGAACTCCTTTTTCATTGTTTCATTTCTACATATTTTGAAACAATCAAGCAGGTCTTCATAATGGAAAAAAAAAAAGAATTATCAGCTTCCAGTCCAGGAAGAACATGCATAGTCCAAATATAAAATAAAAATAAAAATGTATAGTCTTTTTTAGAAAACTTTGAGGTTATTTTTGGTGGTGATAGTTTTCATGAGCTTTCCGAATACGTATTTTGTTCATCATGTGAGATAAGCATTTGAGCATCAGTGCTATAGAGGTAGTTACATGATTTCCAGGCAATTCTAAAACAAGTTTGCAATTACAAATTTTAGACTTCTTCCTAGAAGTATTGGAAATTATGCTGGTGGCAGAGTTCAAAGTGTTCTTCAACAGTACTAAACCCAAGTGAAATGAAAACATCACTTGCCTAAAAATGCTTAGAGAATGCAGCTGTAAAGCTCCTATGAATTCCTAGAGGGATAGAGACACTATATGAGACTGTTGGTATTCAAGCTGACTTTAGACAAAATAATTTAGTTTATTTCAGCAAACAAAAATACTGAACTTACTGGTTTTTGTAAAAAAATCTTTAACAATGCATAAACTATCTTTCTCACTCATCTTTTCCCCACCTTTCAAAATTAAAATAACCTTAGAATTCTTTTAAATTCCTTTTCTGATGTCTTAACTTACATTCACAACCTCTATGGTCACTTCTAGAAAATATTCTGTATTTTTAACTCTTAATTTCAAATTACTTTTTACTTGCACTGATTTGACAGAGAGCGGGTCTCAGGATTGATGAGTCTGAAAGAGGAAGCGAGTATCTTGTGCTGGGTTTTCTGGGCTAGAGTTAATTTTCTTCAAAATCTGGGGCTTTATTTTGGATCTGTGCTGAAAACAGTGTTGATAACACATGGATGTTTTCATGGAGAGAGTCAAGGCCTTTTCTGCTCCTCACATCAGCAAGTAGGTTGGGGGAGCAACAGAAGCTGCGAGGGCGCTCAGCCAGGACAGCTGAACCCAACTGATCAGAGGGATATTTCAGAGTGTATGTCATCATGGTCAATATATAAAGAGGGGGGAAGAAGAAGGAAGAGAGCGATATTCAAAGTGATGATGTTTGTCTTCCCAAGTAACAATGATGCATGATGGAGCCTGAATTTCCTGGAGACAGCTGAACACTTGCCTGTCCATGGGAAGTGGTGAATTTTGTTTTCCCTTTTAAACTGTATCTGAACCCACAAGTTTTGTCCCTTTTACCCTTCCAATTATCACTCCTATCCCATCAGGGGACTGTGAGCGAGCAGCTACATGTGACTTAGTTGCTGGCTGGGGTTAAACCATGACAATAGCCTTTAACAAGATTATCAAACACGCAAAGGATGTAAATGTGAACTACTGTGAAATTCTTCAGAGTTTATAGGGCAGGATACTATATCAAGAACACTACAGTAAAGTTCATTCTCCTGCAAAAAAACCCTTCAACTTCCTAACCCCAGATAGTGTTGGAAAACATTCTCCTAAACTGAAAAACAGAATCTTGGAACATTTAAAATTTCATTACAGACAGGAGTGTGCACTAAGAAGATTTTTACGACTAATATATATGCAAGCATAACTTCTAAGATGAGTATCTGACATAAATTTTAATAAGTAACGAGTTGCTATGGGTGATTGTGCTTTTTAAACATTTCCTTTACATTCATAAAGAGAATTCCTTGGGACCCTGGGATTAGTACACTTAAGGTTGTTTACTAACCCTAATATGACTCTGGAGAGCAAATATGTTTCTTTTACAAATCTATATAATGATCTTTTTTTTTTCCCTTCCTCAGAAGAAGAAGAATTCCTTCAGAATTTCATTGAAGAATAAGATTATTTGTTGAAAAGTAGTTAGATTACATTATTTTAAATATTTAACTGAAGATACATCATTTACTACACTAAATCTTCTCTGTTTATTGGAGTGATGAGAATTTTACCCTCTTTTCAGTGGACAAACAACCTGGCATTCAAGATAAACACTGCCACGGAATGGCGGAAATCACATTGATTTATATGAGACAACTAATTTGCTTAAGTGAATCTAGGCATCATCTGTATATGACATCTTCCAAACACCAGTTGATTTGGGAACAATGTCATCTGGACTTGCATCAAAACCCTAGTTACGGAGCTTTTTCCTTTGAATAAGGAGAATTTTATATCTGTGTGTGTGTGGCTCGGCTTCGCGAACGAAGATTTGGGAAGGACTCTCCCCACGTGGGTGTGCCCTTCCAGCCTGCGCAGTGGATTTTAGGTGAGCCACAGCATGCGCAGAACTGGCCCCACCGTTTAAGTCCTGAGGTTCATCTGCCACGGCCGAGCGAGCTTGGACAGTGCCAGTGAAGTCCTCAGGACTAGAACCTACAGCACCCGGCATTGCCCAGGAGGTCTCCCATCCAAGTACTGATCCGTATCTGTACTTAGATTGGAAAGAAAGGATGTTTCTTAGGAAACATGAAACTAAAAGGATTTCTTTATGCCTCTCATGTCATGGGCAATTACAGTTGTATTTCTGTAATTAATGCCAATTACCGAGCTGAGTTTGGTTTTGGGTTAGTTTTAGAATTTCTAATTTTGATGGTTTGCGTACAGTTTTTCCTTGCTTTTTCATGCAACTCTTTTCTCAGTGACACAAAACATTCTTGTCATTACTGGACCCTTTTGTTCCTTCACCACTAAACTCCCATGCTTATGGCCTTGTCTTGGAGTTTAAAGGATGAAGTTTGAATACACATAGAAATACAGACATTTAAATGCTTATTTCCTATGAAAATTCTGTAACAACTGGACTGTTATATTAAAGTCCAGAATCACACTCTCCTCTTACAGTGTTTGAAAGTTAAGACAGATTTACAATGTTTTTGTGTGGAAACCAATCCTACCAGTTTGTGTTAGAGGTGGTTTATTATCATCTACCACAGATGGAGCCCCAAAACAAGGAGAAAATTGAAAGAATATAAAAGAATAGCATTTTTTTAATCTCGATATGCAAAACTGATATGAATGTCAAACATCTTGGTATTGTTGAGGCTGCGGCTGTTCTGGGCATATTTCTGAAATTGTATTAAGCTGAAAAAAGAACTTAGCTATGACAAGAAAGATAGTATAAAATTGAATTGGAATAAAGAGTTTGTGGGGTCATAGTTTGAATATCAAGTACTTGAATCATGTCTCAATCTCACTTTCAGCACTAAAAATCTTTACAAAATGTAGAAACTACCTCAGTCTAATAATTGCTCATGATTTATTTATTCCTCCCCCACCCCTGCATTTTTGGGGGTCTTTCTTTGATTTAACTTTTTAGTCCAGTCACACCACAGGTCTTCTAATTGTGGCATATTATCTGAAGAAAGGAATGAAGGTCTACTTCCATTAAATTGAAAAGACTATAAAAACGCCCTTTTATTTTCCATAGTAAATGAATCAAATACCTACTTAACATGAAAATAATCTGTTTTCAGGGTAAAACAGAGAATTCCATGTGAACCAAAAACATCATTTAGTTAAAATGCAGATTACAAGGGTATGATTTTAAAGTTATCATACTTTTTATTTCTAGAGACCAAGGGTAGAGATTAACTCACATTAATTGCATAAAAATGTTACAGTGTTCATTGCTTTCTCCTGTGTTCAGTCTTTTAATCTGTTCTTATCCCTAAAGATAGCAATAATGAGAAATGTGATAATCATAAAACTCACTGTTTAAAAATTATACCTTCTTATTCAGTGCACTACTTCTGGGATTATAGCTTCCATTTTAATGATAAAAAGTAAGATTTTACTGCTTTTTAGTCTTTTTAGCATGGAAAAGTTAGAATAGAAAAGAGAAACTTATTCTATAATGGCTGTCATAAAAATTGCCAACTGAAGTTTAGCTATGAGATTCACTTTACCAGTTATCATACATCAGGAATGGAGAGAAACATAATACTTATAAAGTTGAACAAATTGTTTTGATAGAGGTAAAGTCAATCAGAGAAGATTTTTTTAAAATTAAAATACAGCTCATGAAATACCAAGTGCCTTCAGATTCTTCCACATCTACTCCACTTTTATCAAAGACCATTTTTCAGAACACTCTGTTCTTTAAGAATATAATGTTAGATCTTTCACAGTTTGAAGATGGGCTGACAATCAGCAAAAAAATGCAGTGCTGTAGAGAAGGTTACTGAATGATGTTAAGAAAATACATTAAGAGAAACAACACCACCTTGTATGTTTTGAACTTCAATCTGAAAATCTAAACAATGTCAACCACCCTTCTCCTCTTCAGGGAAATCTGTCAGCAGTCATGAAATAAAGAAAAAACCCAACAATGAGTAAAAATGTTTGTCTTTAGACAGGCTATAAAAACTATGGAATACTTAACATAATTTCCTTTTTAGAGGGGACTTTATATAGGTAGTAATTAGTTTTTCAAATGTACTGGAACGTACAAAATTAGCCATCTTCATGGAAAGAACCTTATGCTGGTCAACAAATTGGCTATTTCATTTTGTGCTGCATCCCAAGGAGATCAGCTAAGGGTATCTTACCTCTATAAGCATAAGCAAATACGTTTACTATGAAAATAGCACTCCTCTAAGTTACTTATGCTTACAGAATTTTTTTGAAGCCAGATTTAATACTGAAAAGCCTTAATTTCTTATTACCTGTAAATATTTCAAAAGCATTTATTATCTATGCATCTATGTATTAATGTATGTATGTATGTATGTATGTATCTATCTATCTATCTATCTATCTATCTATCTAAATCTGAATCACCTATATATATCATCTCTATATAATCTATATCTATCTGTCTATGTCTCTGTGTATATTTATCACAATGTTATCTGAGTGCTCAAAATCATTTGAAACTGTCAAATCAGCTCAATGTATTTGTATCTTGTCTTATAGTAATGGTCTGAATTCATCAATCTTATGTATTGAGAATAATATCAAGAACTTTTTTATTGTGATAAATCTACAGATTCTATTTTAGATATAGCCAGTGATTCACTACGGAGTGTGGGTTGCTATCCCTCACTTAATCAGGGAGTTGCTATTAAGTTAGTCAAGTAGGAATGATGACTGAAGATGATTTGGTGGAGAAAGACTGAATTTGAAAAAAAAAAAAAGCACCAAAACAAACCCTGGAGAACTCCAAGAAAGAAATGGAATGCAAAAATGGTCCACCATTTCCACAAGATATTCTTTGAGAAGTGAAGCAAATGAAGGTAAAAGTCAGAAAAACTTTGAAGTGAATCAGCTAAGGAGCAAAAGAATTATTTATTTTTACATAAGCAGTGCAAGTCTTGCTTTCCTTTTTTTCCTCATCCATATCTTTTCTAATAAACATCTATACAGAGAACAGACCACTGTATTATATATATCACATGGATTCATATTCTTATACAGGTGCATCTACACATTATTGTATATATGCAGTATAGTCATTACCTCGCATCAGCAGAAGAATCTAGAAACAGAGTACTGTTGTGACATTATGACCATCCCTTGATTCTTTTCATGTCATTGTAGGGGCTGATGAACTGAAAGAGAGATGCTACTGCAGGTCCAAGGGGATGAAATGCCTTCCACTGTGAGCATAACCCAGAAAGGCCTCTCACATACTTCAGAGTAGTGCAGAGCAAACCTATAAACCCCATAGTTCGCAAAGCAATGGATGATTTTTGCTTTACAGATACATAAGTCTTTTAATATACACTCTTGGAAACAACTAGCTGTACTTTATGACTTGATAGGCTTTTAAAATGAGTGAAAAAAGTGAAAGAGTGGTGAAGTATCAACCTCAGACTGAAAGGAAGACTGTCACTAGTAAAACCACTCCTCCTGACCTTATTTTTTTCCCTTCATGCAGATCACCCAGTGCTATCATGGCCCAATTATGCTTCACTTCTGAGATCTGACAGAATTACAGCACTTGATGACAAGATTACATTCCATATTTTTTCTCTAATTAGCATGTATCAAAGTACCCAGAGTCCTTTTGATTTCATACTTTGACTGATGACAAGTCTGTATTTATGCCTTATGTACCTTACTGACGATTTGCCTTTCTGAGTCAGGATGTCAGATTACTAACCATAACCACAAGGTCAGTAGTTTCTACTACAATGCTCATTGACTCATTTTCCTTCTGTCCTTGTTTCCAATGAAGGTGATTAGACTGAACATACACAACTTTATATTTACCTTCAGTAGCTGAAAAATACAGCTTTATAATTTGTTCAAAGATTGTAGACCATGACTTTCTTCAGATATTATATCAAGATTTAAATGAAAGAGAGGATGAAATAGCAAAAATCACCAGTTTGGAATTCCACTAACATAGCAGAGGTATATGCTGATAATTTACTTTATTTAAATCAGGTAGGAAAAAAAAAAAAAAAATCAACCATTCTTTCTTAATGTCTTGATTTTGCATGTACTTGTGCATATTAAGCAGCACTTCAGACAGGAATGATAGGAACAACATGGTTCTATCATCAAGTACAGAACACTCAATATTTATAAAGAATAGTGTTAAAAGGAAATTCAACTTTTTTTTCAGGCCCTTCTTCTTTAAGCACATTTTCTGGTATATGTGTGTCTGCCAAAATAATTGCAACTGAGCCAAGACAAAATTACTTATTTGATTTCTTCTGGGAGACTGATCTTCTTTTGGAGCTAAAGCAAAGGGAAAAAAAAAAGTGCATGGTCAGTGGAATCAAGGTTGGGCAGTTTGGAAGGGACTACCTAAATACTGTTCGTTATTGTAGGGAGAAAATTCGTGCAGCCAAAGCACAGAGTTGAAGCTGACCCAGTACTGTGGAAGACAACAGAAAGGGGTTTTAACAATGTCTTAATAGCAAAAGCAATCCAGAAATAATATTGGCCTCATTAGCCCATTCTTTTCCTTGATGAGGATGGTCATCTCACAAACAGGGCCGTAGACAAAGCAGAGATGTTTAATGCTTTCTTCTCAAGTCTCAGTGATAGGTTCTGGGACCTCTGGAGCACCAAGCTGGAGAGAGTTTACAAGAATGGTAAACTCTCAGTCAACCCTGAAATTCTGTGTGATTTGTTGCTCCAGCTGGATCCCTCTCTATATATGAGACCTGATGGGAGTCATCCCAGTGTACTTAAAGAGCTGCACAAAGTCATTATGAGAGCTTTCTCAATGATTTTGCAATGGTGTGGGAAATTTGAAGAGGTTCCAGTTGACTGGAAACTGGCAAATGACCCAATTTTCAAGAAGGGCAAGAGGGCTGATCCCTAGTAACTACAGTTATTAAAAAACATATGAAAGAAAACATAGTCTTTGGTCATAGCCAACACAGGTTCATGAAATGGAAGTCCTGATCAATAAACTTCCTTTTATGACAATGTCACCCATCTAGTTGACCAGTTGATGCAATCCTTTTGGATTTCACCATAGCTTTCAATACTGTCTCTCACAGTACCCTTCTGGACAAAATGCTCAACATACAGCTGGATAAATGTGTCGTGTGATTGATGGGTTCTGCAGGTCTTCATTTTTGGGCCAGCACTCTTCATTCTTCAATGCTTCATTAATGAGTTGGATGCAGGACTTGAGGGCATACTGAATCAGTTTGCCAGTTACAATAAGTTGGAAGGAGCTGTCTATGGCTTGGAAGGCAGAGAGGCTCTGCAGAGAGACCTGAACAAATTAGAAGGCTGAGTAATTGTCAGCTATATGAAGTTTAACAAAGATAAGTGCCAGATTCTGCATCTGGTATAGGAAAGACCTGAATTTAGGTAAAGAGTGGGAAGCAAGAAGATGAAAAGCAGTGCTGCAGAAAGGGACCTTGGGATCCTGGTCGATGGCAAGCTGAATATGAGCCTGTCAGCCAGAAGGGACAACTGTCATGGAATCGATCAAACACAACATCGTTGGCCAGTTGAGGGAAGTGATTGCCCCACTTTACTCTACACTGGTACAGCTGTGTTTTAAGTACTGTGTGACATTTTGGTCAGTGGAATATAAGAAAGATATTAAGCCATTAGAGAGTGTCCAAAGGAGGTCAACAAAGATGGTGAAGGACCTAGGAGAAGCTGTATGAAGAGTGTCTGAGGTTACTTTGATCAGTCCATAAAAGAGAAGACTGATTTCAGTCTACAGCTTCCTTGTGAGGGGAAGCAGAGGGGCAGGTACTGATCTCTTCTTTCTGGTGGCCAGTGACAGGACCTGAGGGAACTGCATTGTGGCAGAGGACCTACAGTATCAAAGGTGGAAAAAATCTTGTAAGAAATGGGCTTGTGAAGATGATAAAGAAGCAAGACCCAATGCCCTAAGAACAGAAATTTTTATGATTGTGTAAAAATATGTTACAGAATGGATTCTTTGTTCTTTTTCCCCCGAGTCATTGTTCTCCTTCCCAAAATCCCTTTAGGATCCCCTTCCCAACCAACCAGGACAGCCCAGGCTGACCTTGAATGGGTTTTTCTTAGTCCACCCTCTCCCTTTAGTTGTAATCCCTTTAGTTGTATTGGTTATTAAAAGTTGTAACTTGAATCCCTCTAAAAACCTTTCAATACCTTTATCCACTGTAATAAAGATCTCTCTCTGGTTCCTCACTGGTGGTCTCTGTGCATCTCCCCTGGAGCTTCTCGGGGTTCACATGGTGGGGAACAAAGGGGGAGCACATCCCCTTCAGGAAATGGGTTTATTCCTGGGACCTGGGTGCCTCTCAACCATTGCACTGCATGACATTATGTCTAGGAAGGTTTAAGTTGCATATTAGGAAAAGGATCTTCACAACGAGGGTGGCTGGACACTGGAACAGGTTCCCCAGGGAAGTGGACACAGCATCAAGCTTGCCAGAGTTCAAGAAGCATTTGGACAATGCTCCCAGGCACATGGTGTGATTCTTTGGATTGTCCTGCATGGGGCAAGGAGTTGGACTTCAGTGATCCTTGTGAGTCCTTTCCAACTCGGAATATTCTATTATTCTATGATTTAAAATAGTTTGTGGTTTTTTTTGGGGGGGAGTGAGGAGGAGGGGATTCTTTAACTCCTTTTTTTAATTTTTATTCATAAAACACATTCCAAGAAAGATTAAAAGATTAAAAGGACAAGACATTTAGAGACACATTTTAAAATGTGCTTTGCAATATGTGACTGAAATTTTAAAATTTCCAATTTTAATATGTAGAGTGCAAAAATGTGACAGTTTTCACAATGGGACTGACTACTCTCTGCTATGCCAGGATGAAGAAGATAGATAAGACCATTTAAAAGTAACTGGCAGAATCAGTCATCATTCAGAAATTTAAAGTCATAAGAAAGCAAACACATGAACACATGGGATGTATAGCAATTCCCTGGAATGTTTTTACAGAAGCTTCTTCTATATGATATTCACAAAGCAACAGCCTTTGAAATCTGATTCAGTCACTTTCTCCTTATTGATCACAAAAATGTGAGCTCTTCATTGAGTTTAAGCATTAACTGTCTACAGGAAGTGGAAAATTAGTTGATGTTACTAATCACATACAGAAAAAATTCTATCATGAGCATGTGAGCAGAAAGTTGTTATGGGTTCACCTAGGTGGGCCTAAATTTGGGCTCTGAAGTCTGGACTAGGCCAAAGCTGTCAGTTGACTTGAGCTGGGCTGAGCTAACAGCTGACCTCTTCTAGCCAGTAGTCTTGTATTCCATACCACATTATGACATCATCTCCAGGGAAGTAGGAACCAGTGTGGGAGTGGTTAAGGCAGTTGCTTCTCAGCCCTCCTCTTGGGAGGACAGACGATGCTGTCCCAGGGGGGATGGAGAGGACCAGGCCCACCACTGGCTCACAGGGTACCTCAGGAAAGTAAAATGTGTTGTTCTGGGTCTCTCCTTTCTGCTTGAGTTTGTCTCCCTGGGGAATAAGCTTCTTCTTAAGTAATGTGTAGTTAAGACAATAGAATTTGTGTTTTCGTTAAGAAGTTGAGGTGGGGAACTTGTTGTTGCAGACTTGTGTGAGTGTATATTTGTACTCTCTTCTAATTGTCTCTTTCTTTCTGTGAAAAATATATGCAGTTTTAGTATAAAAGTGGTTTGAAGTGGTTTTTTTTCCTTTCCCTTTCACAAGGGTCAGTGTTTGTTTGTTTGTTTGTTTGTTTTAAATTGAGATTAATGAATATTATTCCTTGATATGTGGCTTTAAAAGAAGTCTATAATAAAAGAGTTACATGAAAATTAGTTTGAGATGGAAATATTGTCATACACTAATGAAACACCAAGGAAACATTCTATATCAATAACATCTAAATTTCATACTCTTAAATAAAACGGACAGCATTTCTAAAATTCAGCCATATATTTAAATCAGAAACCTAAAGTTGTGAGGGAAAGGAAAATGGAAATCAGACAGCTGGCTTGTCAATTAACATTCATGTCAAAGACAGAATTCTGTTAGTTTTTCATAGGAAATGGTAGTTAATTGAAATGACTTGTGGAAAGGGTTTATCTCTTTTGAGGGGAGTGATAAATTCATTGGTTTTGAGAACATGGGAAAAGAAGACTTAGAAACTATTAAAATTACCCATTTTGACCTTTACTTAGAGTAAGAATTTTTGCTTGGAGAGATGAAATTCCTGCCCTTTGAAATGTATGTTATTCCTGATGAGAGGATGGTAGTTGAAAGACATGAGTGACCCTTACAAAAAACAACCCAAAAAAACCAACCTGTTAAACCTAATTTGCTTTTTCAATCTCAAGATTGAAGATTCCTACTGTATTAAAAAAACTGTTTCCTGTTTACATCTGCTGAATACAAGAGCTGTAGTTGCCACAGAAAATCAGAAGGGACTTCTGCATGTACTGCCTTCTTCAAGGAGCATTTGAATTACAGACCTTTAGAGCCTTTCAAGAATGATAAGCACTCGCTGTCAGATTGGCAGTCATTGTTTAATTATCACAGAAACACTGAATATAGATCTACTTTTATGTTACTAGGACATAATTATAACTGAATATCTGCAAGGATTCTCACTTTAAATGGGATAAAAGTATAGGAGGCTATTCTGATCCAAATTTATTGGGATTGACAACTTGAAGCTTTTTACAAGTTATGTACCATGTTGCACAGAATAACAGGATGTAATGGTTTTGATCCATGGCTTCCTCAGTAAGTAGGTGTAACTAAGGAAGCAGACATCACAAGTATTCCACACGTGTTTTCCACGTAACAGAGGAGGAGTTTAGTTTTCCTTCTTCTGGGGAGCTGGGTGTGGGAGAAGCCTGGATGGTCTGTTCTGTTCTTGTGGTGTTCCTGGCCTGGGACGTGGGTGAGATCATTTCATGCTTGTTCTCCTTTGATTGCATTTGTCTGTTTCATTTATTTAGGTTTGGTTTTGTTTCTTCCTCTTTTCTGGTTAACAAGTTGTTTGGGTTTCTTCCTTTTTTCCCTTTTCCCTTTCCCCTGGGGGTGGGGTCCTACATGGTGTGTACACATTGTATATATGTGTTTGCAAATGTCAGGAAAATATAATTTCTTTTTAATTCCGTTCAGTTTCTTTTGAGTTTTTCTCTTTTCAGTTTTCTTGCAGTTTTTTTTTTCCTTTGCTACGAGGACTCAGGGGGGAGGGAGAGGGCAGTCCAGGGTTGGTAAGAAGCTAGGCCAAACCTGAGACACAGGAGAAAAAGCTACATGCAATGGTCTTATCATACTAAAATAAAATGAACATTCCCAATGTACATTTTGAACATTTAAAAGACAATTCTGCCATGTTAGTGTTATTAAACTCATATTTTAATTGAGATTGATTTTAAGTTGTTCAAAGAAAAAAAATCTCCTGGCCTTGATCTGAATCCTTCATCAGCTTTTGAAAACCTTTTAGTAGAAAACCTAATCTCACTCCTACATTTACCATGGAGGGTCAACCATGAAGAAGCTCTGACAATTAGCAGTTCAGATGAGATGTTTAGTTGTCATTTCCCAAGTACCAAGAGAAAAACTGTGAGTACTTCCATTGCATGCTTTTGAAGCATAGAATTAAGTAGGCTATCTTGATTTTATTTTTAAATCAAAACAATTCATGGGAAGAGCTCACAGAAGCAGACACAATATACAACTATGAAGCATATCCAAAAACATTCCTTGAAGCCATGGCAGGCTCTATTTGAAAGAATTAATTTTTTTAATCCCATTGTCCAGACAGTGACTGAAAGTACCTTGATTGCATGGAGAATGGGCACCACACCATAGGTGGGGCCTGACCTTAGGCAGTGAATGGTGGAGTGGTAGCTGAGGTGAGGGCTCGATTATGTGACTCTTCCCCACTCTGAACCCAAAAGTACAATCCTCACACTGACATGGTAGATCAAATAAGAACACATCCTGCCAGGCTGTTCTGGGAGAGGGGCGAAGGGTACCAGCAGCCAGTGACTTCTGGATGGGATGCACTGCCTGCCAGCATAGACAAACGCTTGTGGTGGTTGGCTGTAATCAAAACTGAGGGATGGCAGGCTCTGACACGCCAGCAGACAGCATCATGAGTTGCCTGTGTGACTAACAGCCAATATGTGCCTGCTGTCCTCTAATCTCAAGAAAGCTTAATATTCTGCATAGTTTCTTTTCCTATTACTAACTTTAAAGCATACGAATACTACACCTGACTGAACCTTTGCATTTACTAGTCCAATGCTGATTGTTGCTTTTTCACTCATCTTCCTCAGTACACAATTTTGTCCGTGCACAGATTTTAAAGTGTCATTTTGTTTCTCTTGCAAAGTTGGACTTTTCAAACTGAAGATTCCACATAAATAGGAGCTTGTAGCAGAACTTGAACTAATGAGCATGGAACTTGCATGTCACTTCTAGAATGTGAAGAAACACAAAGAAGCTAAAAGTGCTTTCACTGGAAGCTAAAAATGACTACTCTTCCATGTCTATTCCTAAGTAGCTAGTAACTGACTGAGCAGAAAAGGCTGGTGTATTGAATGTGAGACAAGACAGCTTAAGACTTCTGAAGAGCTGTCACTATTTTGTCATTTTTAAGCAGTAAGAATTATTTCAGCTACATCTCAAAAAAAGTTTAAGGGAAAAACCCAAAAGCAACCACCAAAAAACGAACCAGCAAAAGTAAACCAAATAGTCTAGAGGCTCCCTAGGGTTAAAGTTGCTTGAAATCTGAGGTGCAATCCTGCACAAAAAATCAATTTTAATAAATAAGAAGAAAATGGCTTTTATCCACAATTAGGACATTCACAAAATTCATTCCTGAACAAATCAAACAAATGAAATAAGTCTGATCATTTGGCAGATCTGGATGGATTTTTTTTTTAGACAGAAAGAACATGAACAATGCAGAGCATAATTCAGAAAGTTAATTCAGTTGTTTTCAGTTGGATTCTATATATCTCCTCCACAACATTTTGTTAGTGGCTATTTTTTAAGTTCAGTAATAATAGAAGGCTTACAAACACTCAGAGGTATGATCACTCACATTAGTATCTGCAATGAAAATAACTGACACAGTTATTTTAAGAAAAGCTTGCTGTGGATTAAATGAAAGAAAAAAGTGTAAAGGATGAGAAATAAATATAAAATAATTTTGTAATCCATTTGTTAGCAAGTGTTTGAAATGTGGCTGCATAAAAAATAGGACTCTGCAGTAGTAAACCAGTTTCTCTTTAAATCCTAGTCAAAGATTTGACAGCACTAAATAAATTGTACATTATTTTTCCGTTGAGCAAATGTGATTGAACTTGGAAAATATCATCAGCATAGAGAATGTCTTTTGTGATGGAGCAATAGGCCAATGAAAACATAAAACAGAATGAAAAAAATCCCCAACGAATTTTAATCCAGATATTTTGCAAATGTATGACTGGAAACACCGTGGAGGACCACACAGATACTGGAAACCTTGTAGATAAATATACAGAAGCTTTCTGAAATTATATTCATATGAGCTTGGGCACTAAAGCAACAAATTGTGTCAAATTATACTCTAGGTTTTACAAAACAACCACATCCATTTGTTTGTTCACAATCAATACAAAGGGAGCCAATAAAAGTTGGCTAGTTAACAGATAAACTTTGCTGCACAGGTTATAAATGTCCTAATATTATCAAAATGGCCTGCCTCTGTATTGTCATTATTTATCACTTCTACAAAGCCCCAGAAAAACTGCTGTTAGTGCTTACTATCTATGTTAAATTGAGATATCCAAACCTGGAAACAGGGTGGATTATTTATTACACGAGATTGTTACCAATTACAAGCTATTTAACTTTTCTATGTAATCCAACAGGAAAATTTCTAGCAGTTCTCTGTGGGCTAGGGAATGTTTATCAATCACTAGAAAACATTGAGCAAGTTCTAGAAAAGATGTCTTATCTAGAAGGCAGTTTTTAAAATGTGCTATGATTAGATTTGGCTCAGTCAATCCATAAAATCACTGTTCAAGTTCAGGCACCCACGACAGTGGGAGTCAGGTCCCAGTCTATTGCTCTTTCTCTACATACTCTTCTTCATTTAGGCCTGCATGCATATCTTTTATCTCTTTAGGATATCTTTTAGGACTTTTTCTCAGCTGAATGCATCAAAGAAAGAACTTGCCCACCACCCTCTTTGTCCTTTTCAAATGGCACTGAAAACTCTTGGCACTCAACTGACCAAGTCTACTGACTACTAATTAGATCACTGCTCAAATCAGCTGAAGTGCAGCTTTTAGTGAGCTAACAAATGCATCTATCTCCAAATAAAGGTTTGGCTCTTAGTACAAAGAAAGGAAGAACAAAGAATAAGAGTTGGTAAAAAAGGCACAGACACACACAAAATCAACAAAGAAAATTGTTCTTGCCTTGTCCATTAATATGTGCAGAGTATACATTGTGTACACACAGATACTCTCTGATGTTTACTTGGTATATTTCCTTTTAAAATTTGTCTTGTTTCCATTGTCTTGGTGAGGGAAAACTCAAACAGTGTTTTGCTCTTTTTTTGTTTGTACCTCTGCTAAAGCAAATTTGGAGAACATAAACCTCACTGCAGCCCCATGGGTGCTAATCAGACCTTCACAGGCCTTCTAAAATTCTATCCTGAATAATTTCAGTTTCAGCTCTGATTTTGTACACTGCTTAAAAGGAAAGTTAACCAACAACAAAATCATCACTATCATGCATCTTAAAGCATGAGGGAATATAATGTCAGGAAAATAATCCCTTAGAATATTTAAGAGAAGATTCAAAGCTTTGGGAATCAGTCTTATAAAATATTTTAAAAATTGTTTAAAAATGAAGATTAAAATAACTGCATTCTCCATGTAATCAGTATGTAAAGCTTTCTTTTTTATTTTTTCCAGCATCTCCAGCACCATTTAACATTTTGTGGCTTGTTCATAGAATGAAAAGTGTCTGAAATTACTGGCCAGTTAAGCAGAGTTTCAAATTTGTATTCAGAGCTCAACATTTGTTTTTCAAGACAAGAAGCAGCAGCATCAGAAGAAGGTTAATTGTCACAAAAACATTTCTTTTACAGTATCACCTAACTGTGGAAGTGGAGCACGACTTAAGTGCACTTGAGACTGATCTCTTTGAAATAATGAGAAATAATCTCATTTCTTAAAGAAAAGCTGATACATTTTATCTGTAGTAATAACAGATCTTTTTTTTTCTGATTCAGTGATTACCAAAAGAAATTGCAAAAACATTTATTGCCTATTAAAAAGAAACCTTGCATATTGATAAATAATTTGGCATAATAGTACTCCCTAAAGTTAAATATTATTGAAATTAGCTATTTATTTATATTTGTAATAAAAGATAAACTCCTTTTTTTCCAAGTACTTTTTTATTTCTGCCTAGCAACAGCCTTTACTGCTTTTTCTACACAGATCAAATAAGCATGATTTAAAAACAGCAATCACTTTAGGGCCTCAGCCTCTCAAAACTCCAAACACTCAGGTATCACACTCAAACTTTCTGGTTTAGAAATAGGCAAAGCACCCAACAAAGCCTGAAGAGACATACCAAGAAATATTAAATCTGTGGGAAACCTATGAAGTCATTTTGCCACATTGGGTTTCTTTCTCTATGAAAACGTTTCTGTGTCCTTTGTAAGTTGTTTTAAGATCTTAGAAAATAACCTATATATCAGACATACTTTATTGTTGCCTTTCTGATTGCAGTGAAAACAACAATAAAATTTTATCATTACTTAGAAAAGGAGAAAACATTAATTTATGATTAAAAACTGATTCAAAGAAAATACTAATCATGTATATAATTTAGGTAGTGGCTTGTTAAAAGTGAGAAAAAGGAATGTCCAGGCAAAAGTTGTCTCTCTCTTTTCTGTGCTTGGTTGCACAGAAGGTAAATTTGTCTTATTTCAATAAAATAAGGCTGGCATAGTGGTAAATTCTTACAAAAATATTCTAGGAACAACAGGAAGGAAACTTCTAAAAAAAAACTCAAGAGAAGTAAATGTGAGTTTATAAAAGTAAATTACACTTGTGCAGTGGCTCATGGATGTTATTACACATCACTACAGTGAATACAAGAAAATCAAAAAGTCATAAAATAATGTAATTTTTCATAATATCTCATTTCCCTGAGCAAGTTGAGTGCCATAATCAGAAACTGTACTGTCTGGAAAACGGTTTTTATCAAAGAGTACATAAATTTGTTCATTAACCTATGGAGTTTTAATTTGCAGAAAATTTATGTGTGACAATATAATGACCTTTTAATTTAATCCAAGTTTATAAAAATATAAAAAACCAAGCAAAGTACTTCACTGCTCAAAGAGCTATGTAAGAACAATAGAGATGTGCTTCTATCATGCTTTACATGTCAACAGTCATTATTTTTAAATTTACACTGCCTTTAACTTAATTGAGAGGAATATAAATTCTAAGTCATGGCGTTTTGCACCTTCTTGTACAGGACAGTGATTGCATCTGTAAAATTGAATTTTTATGAGATTTATAATATTCAACTCTTTGTTGTAGGTTCTTGCAAGACATAAATATGCAAAAAACTTCTATGAAAAACTTACAATAAGCAAGAAAACAGTCTGAAGTACAAACTGTGCTTGTAGTATTATTCAGACTGTTTGATCACAACAGAAGCTAGAGGGGGTTTAAAGTCCCTGGAGAATCTCTTTCCTCATTATGGAAAGTTGAAAGAGTAATGTATGTTCTCTGTGAAGTCAAAGCTGGAAACTCATAGAGGAAACAGAAGCTTTTTCACCTACTGAGGTTTCTAACAAAAAAAAATTAGTGAAGGCTTTTATGTCCTATTTAAATAATAAATCTGAAAAACTGTCCTGCAGCTCTCATTTAAAAAAAACCCTCACCAACCAACCAAAATAACAAAATCCTAAACCCTATACAGTAGCAATTCTAAAAGGATGTGTCTTGTTTCTTCAATTGGTTGCTTCCTATTTACTCTTTCAAATATCATTCAGGTAGAGAATTAAGAAGAGAACATATATGTTTTTTCTTCAGCTCTGCTCTGGATCAGTATATTATTAAGGAACCAAATTCGGAACTGAATGACCAAGAGTCTAAACTGGACCTTTGCTCTCTTTAAGGAAACTAAGTGAATGAATGATAGAAAGACATTGGATCTGTAATTCTGAATCAGTTTGAAGAATTTGCATAGGACGAAGAACCCAGTTTTATAATGATTTTAGTCTGTATTTGTGATTAGTCTCCACACAGCAAAACAATTGACTATAAATATGTGCAAAAGATGATTTGGAAAATAATTTTAATTGGTATCATCAATGGCACATTTGCAAATCTAATTATTTAAGCTCCTATCTAAGAAAGAAGCTGAAGTTGACTTCAGAAAGCAAAAATTGACAAAGCATAGTTCATATTAGATTTTTAGATATTCCCATAAACCATTACCTAAAGTGCAAATTTATTTTAAAAACTTTACTTATGAATAATTTAAATGAATAGATTTCAAATGATAAAATATTTAAAAGTTCTGAGTCCATCACCAAACGTATTTTCCTAACAGTAAATTTTTTGTGGTATTGATGATGGTGACCAATGCCATATCTACACCTAAGATACTATGTTCCCTCCATTTGTACAGACTACTATACTACATAAAACCCTCTTCTCTAAATTCTGGTTGGAATTTTCAATTATTCTAGCACATGTAATAGGATATTAACACTATTGTTCTCATAAAACCGGGCCAGAATTTAATGAGACAAATGAGCAATGCCCAGAAGCCTCTGAAATACCCATAGAGAAGATACAAGCTCTCTTGTATTTAATACTTTATTTATTTTTACAAGTTGTAATTGATGCTGATGGAGAATATGTCCACAAAAGAGACATTGTATGGTTAGAATTATGGACTGTATTCCAGGAAACAAATCAAATTGAAACAAAGAATGCTTAAGAAAATGTGGTCTCATAAGATATAAAATATGTTATTAGTTGCTGTATCTTCTAAGATTTGTATACTAATATTTTATTCTAAATCAATTCACTCAGTGGCATATTATAAAATGGAACAAATCTTAAGGTCCTAAAAATTAAATGTTTCATTGCAATTTTTAAATTAGTGTAAGAAATACGGAATGATTTTTCAATACAGTTCTAATAAAAGGAGAAAAGCTTTACATTGAGAGAATCTAACAGTAGAGGGAAAAGACTTTACACACATTAGGTAGAATAAAGGAAACTAATGTATGCAGAACAAATGCTATCATAATTAGACCCACATGACATATCAAAATATCCTTTAGTTCAAATAGGATGAATTAGGCATCATCTAGAAAATACTCAGTGATAGATGTAGGAAAAACACTGTTACTTAAAATGATTGGTTTTATCTGTTCTTTTAAGTCGAAAGGAAAAAAGGAGTAGCTTGAATACGTATGCATAGAGCATGATTCTTTGCAATTCAATATACATTCTGAGGCTTAAAATTCAAAATAAAACCAAGAAATGAGATGAATGTCAGCAGATTTACTGGTGTTTGTGTCAATAAAAAGTCTTAATCACTATTCAACAGCTCATTTATTAATACCTAAGACTGAATAACGAGTAGAGAGCTATACTCCTCAATGCACGTTGCATAAATAAGGAAAAATCCTATAAGAGTTCCCTATGAGAGTTTTTACAATGACTGAATAATTTCTTGGAGATGTCAACCTTAATGTGTCCTCTAAAATGTTATCCTCCCTGTGTTGCATGTTGCCAACTCTTACAATATGTTTAGAAGTTTCACAGTAATGTCATTTTTCTTTTTAATACCAGCATCTGGACTCAAAGGAAGGACTACGTGGACTATATTCAGTTATGGTGGGGAAAGGGGGAAGAAACGGAGAGGATGGAGACACAAAAGAATTTTTTTTGCTTGCAGAGTTGTGCAGAGAAACCACAAAAATATCAGCAGCTATGTTCAAAAGCATTGTCAGTCAAATAAAGGAACACAACCACTTTATGTGAAAAAAAACCAATAAAACTGCAACTTCTCAATTCTCTGTGGATAAACACTTGATTTTTGTTACCAGTCCTACTAGATGATGTGGCAATGGATTTGGTGAGAGTGAGAGGAAAAGACTCTCAGCAGATCACCTGAGACATCTATGAGTTTGGAAGGAATCTGTGTTTTATTCAGGGGAAAAAATATAATGAAATTTTTCTGTAAGCTTGACTGGGTAGGACTCGGGCAGCCTGTTGCTGAGCCAGAGTGCACATACTGCCACACTTGGATGGGGAGGACATGATCCCCCTGCTCAGTGGCTGCTAAGGTTTCTGTGACAAGGATGCACTGTGTCCCCTCTGTGGTGCTCCTGAACAGGAGACCTGTAGGGGCCCAGAAGTGCCAATGTCCACCAGTACTTGCCACGATGGCCACTAGTTTTCCTCCCAGAAAGCAGCAGCAGGGATTTGCTGTCTCCCACCTCTGCAAGGAAGGTAACAGCAGATGGGAGAGGGCATCAACGTGGCTGTGGGAAGGGGTCAGGTCACTTGAGGAAAGCCTGCAGTATCTGGGTGCAGCCTCCAGTGGGACATGTTCTGGGGCAACCCTATTAGCCCCTACCCTGAGGAACAGGCTCCTGTGGCACCTGGGAGTCCTGCCCACACTTGGCTTCAGGATTTCTTCCATCTTTTCCAGAGGTTGTGCACAACTACTTTTGACTCAAAACTGGTTGTGATTGAATTTCATTGGAATTTCAGTCTGGTAAGTTTTTACCAAATTTGGTGGTCTTTGGAACAAGGTTTTGCATCAAAATTTTCATACCAATGAAGGATCTTCATGAAAATATCAAATCCTTCAATGCTACAAACCAATTTTTGTCTTCATCCTCATTCATGCCATTCCAAAAATGCATCAGTTACATTAGTGAGGTTTGAATTTCACTCTGGGTTTATGCTGAGTTGCCCAAATTGCGTGCTTAAGATAATAGTTTCTTAACCGTTCTTCCAATTCATTTTTAGAAATGTCAGACACTGTCCTTCTATTCTTTCATTAGCACTTAGAGACATAAAATCCTTATGCCTTTCACTCACTCTACTGTCATACATCACAAGCTTTTACACTTCTTTTTACAGTTCCTTTTACACCCAGGTCAACCATTTCACTGTGTGTAAAAGCTTGTGGTGTATGCAATGGCAGGGTAAACAATTACAGACTATAGACGAAATATTGTACAAAAGGAAGGACGAAGTGCAGACTCAATTACTTTGCAGGCTAAAGGGAATAATAGTAGAGGGGCAGAGGAGAGAAATAACGGAGGTAAAAGCAAGTGTTACATTTGATTGTCATTCTATTTTCTAAATAGACTGAACTGACAAAGTAAATTGGCAACACGGTCTTCCCTATTACTTGCCTAAAGCCTCCCAAATGATAAAGAGGATAGTTTACTAGGAGCTGGCTTAAATTAGACATGTAAACTCAGAATCTCAAAAGTATCCATACACTGAATTCCTTAAGGAATAACTGTTAGGTTTAAGTCTCCATAAGCTTGAGCTCACAACCTGTGAAATAGGGAGAAAATATGAGGCATAAAAAATTTCAGTAATCAATGCTGCATCACTATGATAAGCAAACTGAACATTTATGCTAATAGATTGTGAGCAGAGAGGGAAGTTTGTACAGTCCCTGAAGGCAGCAACTGGTACCGAGGTCAAATGGAATTGTCAGGGCTGAACAAAGGCCACCCACAGGGAGAAACCAATATGTCTGTCACACTATATTCCCTCTAGTTCCATGACTTCATGGATCCATTTTTTTGTCAGTACAGGATCCAGAGAAGCTCATGATAGGAAATCCTGTTAGCAAAAAGACAGGCTTAGTTTTCTTCAAGGTTGCTTACTTCTTGTTTGTCTTTAATGTTACATTCCAGTGAAATGGGATCTAGATGAATATTATTTATTTACTACTTTAAAAAGTTTTATTTTTCTGTTGACAATGAGAAAAACAAGCTTCATCTCTTTCCTTTGCAAACATAGGAAGCAGGGTAATTACTATATAACTATTACTATAAGCCTGTAGCCTGATTTCCCAAGAAAATAGTTCTCTCAGTTTCTCCCTGAAGTTCTTAGAACTTGGTCAATTCTTATCATGTCTAACAGAGGTGTAGGTGATGTGAAGATCAGGTAAGCATTGTAAATGTAGGAAACCATAGGGAGAGAGACTTTATTAAAACCTTCAATGAAGGGAAGAAACATGAGCTCAAGTATTTTTAAACCTTAGAGACCAACACAGGAGAAAAATATTATGAATAGCCAAACCACAGGAAAATTTTCAATATAAGTTCACTCTAGTATATGCAACAGTGAATCTAGCTACAGTACACAAATATTTAAGGATTAAGCTTCATAACTTCTGCTCCGATGGCATTGCTTTTTGGTTGTATCTTACTGGTATTTGGTAGCCCTCATCATGACCTAATGATTATAAAAGGCACAATATAAACACAGAACAAAAATCTGTTCCCTTGGCAGAAAACTTGACTTTTCTCAAGGTGCTTGAAATTACTCACTGTCTTGAGTAATTATCAGGCTTTTTCTGAAGGAAACAGGAAGGGGAGAAAGAATGAAGGAGAGAGAAAGTGTACAGGATACTTTACTGTGGTTTTGTGATTTTATAAATGATTTTTTATCTTCTACACTTTCAATATTTGTAAGATAATAAATGGTTTTCTATACAATCAGTTGATTTTCACGTACTATGATCAGTTCTTGACAGAACCTGACATACAGGTTTTCAGTTGTATAGAACTATAAAATTCAAAAAATTAACAAATTCATCCCTGGCAGAACTGTATAAGTTTTAGCCAAACAATCAATTTTTTACTTACGTGAATAGTCATTTTTATACAGTAAAAAACAAAAACAAAACCAAAACCAAACAAACCTTCAATCTTAAAAAAAAAAAAAGGAAAATGAGGATTTTGGTTCCTTCTTGTGGAAAACATATCTATTTAGATTAAAATAATAAATTTTTAAAATAACATTTGAAAGCACACAGTTTATTTGAGAAGTGTATACTTGTTCTTCCGAAGAAACTACTGAGTAAAGCAGAAAGAGTTATCAGCTTTTACACATGCACACAGAGTCATGCTACTGATTTTGAGAACAGCTCCAGATTTATTCACAGTACAAGACACTTATTTTCATACACACAGGAGAGAAAGTTAAAATTTCAGATGAAATAATTTTAATTATTTGATTTGTCAAAGTTAGCAGCCTCAACACTAATGTCATTGTAACTTTGTTTTTTCTAACCGTGTGTTTTTTGCAGTGCCCTAAAGAGATTTCAATTAATGCATCAAGCTCTGGCTACATTAAAGATAACACAGAAGTCTTTGAACCAATAAGACAGTTGTAGTCTTTTAGGACAATAAATAATATAAAACTAAAGAAGAAAATCTTGACAGCTGGGAGAAAGAAATCTCAGCGGACAGGAAGAGATTGAGCTATGCAGTGGCTTTCTAGAGCTCATTAAACAAATTCAGTATGAACATTTTAGAAAACACCAAAGTAATGTAAGATTCCAATGAGGTTTTCCAACATCACAGTAATGACCTTCAAACAACTCACCCACTTGTATTTGCCTTACTAGTGTTCTTTTCTTCCATCAAAGCACTTAAGAAGCAAACCCAAATAGAAACACAACAGCAACAAATGAAGTAAAATATTTCTCCTTCTCATTGCCCCAGGCTCTGATAGAACTGCTCTTTCTGAGCAAGAGAAAATACAGGTCTGTACATTTAACCAGGACCGTGGTTATTTGCGTATTATTTTTGTGTATATTATTATGTACTGTGGTGATTAAATAGATAGAAAACTGGTGGTCTAACCATCATTTTTGAAAAAAAAAATCCTTTTCCTAAAAAATAAAATGGAATAGTTCAAATATTGCTTAGGAGTGCTTTGAATGGTGTCAGGGCTTTTCTTAATATTTTCAAAGAAACAAAATTTGTTTCATAGGAAGTCCTCAGAATAGCAGTTTTTCCCCTTGTAACATATAATCCTAGTGAGTTACACTGATTTTTCTTAGCAAGTTAAAGACTCAGAAAAATGTTGACAGAGGACTGAACATGATATTTTTCAAAGCTATTTCATTAAAGCTGTGTCAATAAAAAGCACAATATTTTTACTGAAGATTATTGATCCCAAATGCTATACTACCAGTTCTGTGCTAATGAAAGAGTGACATATGCAACAGTAAGTGACAGTGAAATTGCAGTAAGTTTAGAGAAGCAGTGCTTCAAGTGAAGTCCATTGATACTGGAACTGCTTTTCATTGTATGGAAATGAATAAGCTGCTATGAATATGTTAAAGTGAAACTTTCCGTAGAATATCACTTTTCTCTGAGTAAATTTTTCATTCTCTGCTTAAAAAATACCCTTTCTGAAATAATTAGAACAAGAGTTTGACTTAAAATGAAGCCCTGAAACATAGAGTAGAATTTCTATTATTTGGAAAATGTAATAAAAGAAAATTTTCTGCTTCATTTTCTGCATCAGGACTAAATCAGTACCAAGTAGGCTACCAATGTGTACTGCAAAGGGACAAAATCCAACGGTATCTTAGATGACATTTACATTTACATTAATAATTAATAATTTTGGTAGTATGATTTTTACATTTTTTTGAGATTTTAGTAATTTCAACTTTTGCATATTATCATTTTCATTTAAAATAATATTTTAGCCATGTAGAAGTATAATAAAGACTAAAAAGAATTAAATTCCATCCCATGAAAAACCATGATGTCTTAAATTTTACTTTCGTGTTGAATGGGAATGAAAGCCAAATTTAGGATTTTTTGTGTTACACAAAATGTCTGTAACACATTCCTTTACAAGCTAATGGAAATATTTTACTTTTTACCCTTCTAAATCCAAGTGTTAGTGCACAGATGCTATTCCAGTGATTTTGCACAAGGATTTAGGAGAACCTGGTTCTTGAAGACTTTTTTTGTGAAACTAGCAGTTTCCAAGGGACTTTTTTAAAATGCATATTTGAAGTATTATCAGTTCCATATAAACAGCTTGAAAAACTCTTTCTTTATTTTCTCTACAGGATTTGTCTTACATAAAGCAGACTCACAGATGTCTGTAGAGCTGCCCCGTTTTGCATTAAGCAGCTCCTTCTTCCCAGCCGTGGCAAACACAGGCACTCACACCCCTGTAGGGACAAGTCTCCTTCATAGGAGGTATGTTTCTGCTGCAGAGGTTATGATGGAGGCAGCACACATACAACATCAATTTGATCTTAAGTTTTAGTTTGAAAGATATTAAGGCCTGCAAATGACATTGAAACTGCCAGAAAAGTGCTTCTTCTGGAGTAAGGGGCCCACAGGTGAGCCAGCAGGTATAGATACGTAAATAGCAATGAGACATTAGTTCTGAGCCTTTCTGTATGGTTCAAGATTATTCATACTGATCCTTCTGCTTTTTTGCATGATGCAGTTTCCTGCAGGGATTTTTAGATGCAGGTCAAAGTGAGAAAAATCTTTGAAGTATTCAATTTATATGGATGAACCATAGCAAATCAAAATGATTCTTTGACAAGCTGTGTGTAGAATTCATTCTGAAGTGCCAGTAAATCATTCCAGGGGGGAAGGATGGATAAACTATTAAATTTCTTTCTTGATAAAGAAATATAGGGAAAAGGGAGAGAAATCATATTTTAACATAACATACTATATCCTTATTTTATATACACACTGTATGAACAACAAAACCCTGTAATGGATCTCATAGAATCTACTTGTCTATGAAAACAGTAAATCCTTTTTATGTTAAAACCACCTAAGATCAGCAAGAAAGTAAAAGCAAATAACTCAAAGTGAAAAGATTAATATGAAATATGAAGTATCAGAAAATAGTATATTTTAATTTCCAGATTTAAAATTGTTTCAATATTTATATTTTTTAAAAAATCAAAAAATTACTTAGAAGGGAAAAGGAGTTGGTAGGAAGGAGTTCTGGAGAAATGAGAGTTCAAAGAGCAATAATGAACTGTAAGATCATCATTCAGAGATGCCACTAAGACCACATATTTTTATATTCACTGCTTCCATATTCTTGGTGACATCCAGTGACTCATTGACACTAGATGATGACTGATTATGATTAGATGCCATTCTTGCAAAAATCACCTTTGGAAACTGTTATTTTGCAGACTGATTCTAACATGTCAGCAAACTGCTGTCTCACAGAGCTATATTTTATAAACAAGAGACAGTGCTTTCTGGAAATGAAAATGATTATCTGAAGTTGAAGTTTTTGCGAAAGAAAGGAAAGAATCCCTCTCTGGTGGATCAGAGAAATAAACTTCCTTCTTTTTCAGATAACCAAACCTTTGAGGATCTCATATACATGTGAAATATTGGGTTCTGTATGTTGGGGAGTTTGTTGTGGATGTTTTGGGGGGTTGATTTTTTTTTTTTTGCTTTTTAATTAAGAATTTCAGACTGATGCTGTAGTGCTTCTAATTTCTTCTGTTCCATTCCAATGAGCAATGACTGAACAATGCCAGGGTTTTTTTCTGAGTTCTGTCTAATCTGTGAGGGAGATTGTAGAGTTTATTTTCAGATATGCAAAGAATAAAAAATGTGCATTGTGGTGTAGACATCAGAATCTGACTATCAACTAAATTTACCTTTGAAAATAGAGAGCATTAATGCATATTCATATATTTATATTTATAAGATGACTGTATGGAATACAGATTATTCATAAAACAATCTTTTCATGTGGTAGTTTCCAAAATCCAATTTCTATTTGATAGTTGGTCAGTTTTCACATTCAATAAATTGATCTTACCTTTACATTAAAAACATAGCTATAAAATTATCAAACTCATCATGAATATTGGTATTGATCAATTTCCACTGCTAGCAATCAACACTGAGAATTTTAGGGGAAATAAGTAACCACTCCCTTAGATATTAGAGTGAGTGGACAAGGAGAATGGAACAGACTTCTGGGCTGTTAGAGAGACTATTTGAAAAAAAAAAAGGTATGTATTAGAAAATTTAATAAAAAATAAAAAATGTTAGAAATCCTGGACTTGTGTAAAATTTTGCTGTATTTGATATCAAAAGTACCTATTTAATTTCACGCTATGACAATAATTTTAAGTTATTTAAATATTCTTAACTACCTACAACAAAAGGATGTCTATGATAACTATCAAAGATGGACAGCAGTAAGATAGTTATCAAATGGATTTAGGTTCTCAGAACTGTTATTATTTTTAATAATAATAATAATAATAATAAATAATAATAATAATAATAATAATAATAATAATAATAATAATAATAATAATAATAATAATAATAATAATAATAACAACAGTTCTGGTAATTCCCTATTTTTTAATTCAGCTGAAGTCTTGAAGGCATCATTGATTGTGTTTGATGATCATGGCATAAATCTACAGTAACTATCGAATTACTGATCTAGATTTGGTATTCTTTGTTGTTTTGTTAATACAAACAATAAAGAGTATTATCAACAATCTTAAGAACAGCCTCCGTCTAGTTTTCTTTGAAAGAAACTGAGGACATTTGCTAACATTGCTGTTAACCTGTTTCTCATTAACCTGTTGTCTCCATGTACAGATCACAGTCTATAAGCAGGTCATGAAAACCCATTAATGAGACAGTTGAGAAGCATTAGTCATTGAATCTTTTAGTATACTGTAATTGCTCTCCCACACTTTAGGTGCATTTCATCTCCCAAGTCAATGTCTGTCAAGCTCTTGAACCACACAAATGCATATGGAGAGGTTATACAAATTCTTGTGATTAACAGATACACATCTTTACCCCTGCTTTTATTCAATGGTTAGTAGCACTTACAAATAATTTCCAACCCGGGTTAGAGACTACCATTTCATTAGTTCAGAAGACTAAACTAACCTACTTGATTGTTGAAAAAAAAAGCCACGATAAGATATTAACTTTAAATTTTGCATCTTATTCAAATAATTCATGGTACTGGATCTTTAACCACTCAAATAAGCCTACTTACAAGCCACTTTTGGAGTGTATATATAGACAGATATATAAACAGACCATTGTCATATATTGAAGCCATTAAGCAATTACAGTCCAGAAGAGGGAGGAAGTAGAGATATGTTTCCTCATTCATTGGATCTTACTCACTAATTTTCTTTACATTTAATAATAACAATAATCTGATGAAAAATCTCTAGAATTTTCATTCTTTTTATGGCAGTAGTTTCACTACTTAAAAAGTTGATTTCTATGATCATAATATTATAAAGAATGATTCAAATTTGCTAACAAAATTTCTGAGTCAGAACATTTTGAATGACTTTGTGGTAACACCAACACTCACAACTAGAGCAACACTTCACAGAGGCCACTGGAATTAAACAATTGTGGACTACAATATGTTACATCCTTCAGTGCTCTTTAGATTTCACACATCAGACCCCACTCTAAAAACTCTGGTGACCTTAGGACCCTGGTGTCCTAAGAAAACAGGAGAGTACTATTTGTTGTCACTTGGAAAAAACCAGTTCCTTAAATAAAAGCTGTGTAAAACAATTGGTGGTGCAATCTTGTTGGTTATTAATTTCTTCATGTACGATAAATTCCTGTACACAAGCAAACAAACAAAATAACTCAACAGTAGCTAAAACTATGTTAATTATATCTACCAGCAACATGGTCTCCTTCAAATCTTTCCTCACACACTAGTGAATTTACAAATCACAAAATGATTGAGGTTGGAAGGGATTTCTGGAGATAATCTGTTTCAACTCCTCTGCTAAAGCAAGGCCACCCAGTGCGAGTTGCCCAGAACCACATCTAGACCACTTTTGAAGTCCAGAAAGAAATTAGAACATTTCTATTTTCAGAGGAAAAAAAAACAAAACCATGAAGCGTGAGTGTTGCCAAAGATGTGAAGAAATCACAGAATAAAGTGACCTATTTGTGGCATACTTTACATTCTTACAAAAAGATTAAATAACTAAAGTGCTATAGAAATAAACATGGACAAGAAAATGTGAGTCTAATAAGGTTAAACCTCTCTGTAAAATTAAGATTGTGAGAAAGCCATCATAAAAAAATCTAGGATTGTTCTTATCTGCTAAGTTAACAACAACAACAACAACAACAAAAGATTCTAACTGTAAAAAATATTTTCTAGATCAATCTAATAAACTGAAAACATACACGCCAATTTTGCTACTAACTGTAGCCAAAGCAGACCTTCATGTAAAGTTATACAAGATCGTCACATAAAACATCAGATCTTACTGGCTGCATATGAAAAAAATATTGCCTTCAGTTGCTATGAATATAGGTACAAATGGAATGAAAAATTAATCTGAGATCGGCAGGTTAACACGGGGTGTTTAATGAATAGTTTGGAGTTGTAATTCACAATGTTTTTTTAGGTAAGTCACTCTTGGAAGACTGGCCATTTACTGCTCTTCACAGAGTTTGGTTCCCTATTTCAACATCCTCAGCATCTTGTTGCCAACACCTTTACTCCAGCAAAAACCAGTTCTGAGACCAATTATGTAATATTCAAAATAAGATTTGAATCAAAGTCATATCAGAATTATATACAGATAAAATAAGCTGTACCTCTGCATGTTTAATTCAAAATGTTGGAATTTTAAATTGCTAATTAAAGACATTAGTGAAAGTCAATACAGCATTATTTTAATGACTCCAAGATAATCCCAGAGCAATCAATTTAGATCAGAATGAGTTTATTGTAAAGTGCCAAAGGTGGGGGAGAAAATGCTTCCTTAGCACTACAAAGTAAAGATTTCTCAAATGAATAATGCCTGCTCAGAATTTAACTAGATAATTACTTCATTTGCATTTGCTAAGGTGATAAGAGGAATGGAAAAGACAGTTCAGTGGGAAATGATGTAAGTGTTAAAAGGTGACATGCAAAAGACAGTGTTATTCAAAGTTCTGGCTTACAAACTGAGTCCATTTTAAAAGGAACACATCTATTAACCTAAGCATGCTAGTGGGATGTAATATGTAATAGGAAAGCACATTATATCACATAAATCTCTGACATGCAGTTCAGAGTGACTGGAACAATGAGATATATTTCTGTTCCTGTTTGTATATAATGAATTCAAGGAGTGACTAGAACTCAGAGCACAAACCTGCTGAAGTGTATTTCAAAATCTGCTATTGCAGTCTTGCAGAACAGAAATTGTACAAGTCATGGTCATACCTGCAGAAATAATATTAATTCAAAGCAAGAAAAATAATTTTGGCCATTTGAAGTGACCCTGGAATGACCTTGTGCTTTATCAAAGGTGAAGAATTCCTCTGTTTTTTCAGCTCCAGGCTACCTCATTTAGTTCATGCAGAGATGATTAAACACCTTCCTGTCTTCAAATGAAACAATTAAACTTTTGACACACTTAAAATTATGTATGTGCTGTGATCACTTTCACCTCGAATGCTTTCTATCTGGTGGAGCATATCCACGAGCACATACAGGACACATCTGCTGGTGGTGTAAATTTTTAATAGTATTTTGTGGACCTGGGTTCCATCCTTACACAGGAAATGAAGGAGATAAGGTTTCTCTGCAGATGCAAGTTTTGGTGAATGTAAACCACATTATTTTTACGGTACAAACCGTATTTACAAATAGAGTAAATTTAAATATGCAAACACAAAATACAGCTGAGAACTTTGAAAGTTTTAGTTCATTGTCCAAGTCTCATGCATCATTCAGACACATTTCATGTTCTAAAACTGGGCCAGATTTTTTACTTTAGGATACTTGTAAATAAATAACATTGCAAAATATTTCTCCTTTGCAGCTGAAATAATTTGATATTCATGTTGGGTTCAGCAGCTTTTGTAGTAGCTAAGTCCTGAGTCCTTTCTGAAACAGGGGCCATGCACATTGAAACGGAAAGATTTTGGAACTGCTGGGGAAAAAAACCAAAGAAACTCTTAAGAATCCCAGTGAACAAAAAGTTGCTCCAGAAATTCATTCCATCTCTTCCTCTCATCCCACCCCCAGCCCTCTCCCTTTATCTGCCATTTTGACCAGTTAAACACCATTATCATAATGCTGAAGAGAATTTTTTAACTTTTATGCTTTTACTTATTCTTCTCTTCCCCAAGCTTATATGATATTTTGGAAAAAGTACACTATTTCTACTCTTTACATATGGCATTTTTTTTACTCTAAGATCCCACTCCTTCATTCCCATTAGTCAAATCATAAGCACAATTTATCATTGTCATTGTCATTGTCTCAGAACAAGACCCCAGTTCTGAAATGTTAAAATAAAATGATGTACTCATTCAGGAAAGGTATTCTCTTTTTTTTTTTTTTAGGAAAGGTGATAGGATAAATTAAAGAATTATATATATAGTTAAGAACTATATTAATATTATTTATTTGAAGAAATCTCTCAATAGTGATATGATTTATTTCTAAATATTTCAACATTATGATGAAAATTTATTTTCTAGCAGGTCTGTATCTCAGAAGGTACTGGAGATTTTGAATTTTATTCACTATATAAGGAATTCTGAATTATTATCCATTTAGATGCTAAAGAGATACTCATGCAGTGTATTAGTTAAAGTGACATTTTTGTCATCTGTTTTATTTCCAAGTAAAATCTGTAAGCAGGTAAGCAAGAACATTACCCTGTACATGATGAGAAAAGATCTCTGACTGTTTTACACAATATGCCTACGAGTATTTAATGAGCCAATATTAGAAGGCCTGAATGAATAACAGGTTGGAGTGCCAGTAAGGTCATTTCTGCCTTATTTTTGAATTTTTTTTTGTATTATTACAGCAGAATTCAGACTAAGTATTATATACACAGAGTCAGGGAGGCACAACAACCTTTTTTCTTTTTTTGGGAAGGTGGTATATAATAATACTTGACTTTTCTCTACAAAAGTGGAAAAAAAAGCAAGAAACTACTCTTAGGATCAGAAAACTTTTTTTTTTTTTAAGAAAAAATATAAAAAAGAAAACTCATCTAAGGCTAATTACAATAAATCATGATTTCAAAGTTATGAAAAAAAAATCAAGCTGCAAGAAATAATAATGTGGAAGATGAAAATATGGCTAACTCAGTTGAAAACCAGCCTGGTGAAGACAGACTAATGTTGGTCTGTACTGATCTGACAAAAGAAGCCAAAAGGCATGGCATGTCATATCAGAAAGTGACATCACCTGAAGAGAAAAAGAATACTTTGCAATGTTCTTTTATGTAATACCCTGTTCTGCAATAATGAATCAAATGTTGTGTAACAGTATACTCAGATATATGGATTTGCAATGGTATTTTTAAAAAAAATGATAAAAGGCTGCTACAACACCGAGGAGGTATAGAAGCAATCTGGAAAATAGTACACATCTACTCACTTCCTCAAAAGGAATTGTCTGATCATGATGACTTTATTTATTTATTTATTTGTTTATTTGTTTATTTATTTATTTATTTATTTAAACTAGTGGATGCCATCTGAAATGTAGTTATATATTGTGCTGACACTTGCATAATAATGTATAGTGTATAATTTGTGACCTTCTCAGGTGTTGACATGTTGCTAACTGGAAAATCAAAAGGTGCTTTTTTTCCCTCTCTTTTCTAAAGTCCTTCACTGGGGAAGTAAAATATTGACGTTTCCCTCTTCCTTGGTCTAGATTTCACTTGGGTTTATTTATAGAAATTTACTAGTTAGCTGTAGATCTTATTCTTTATTTATGGGTATGCAGTTCCACCTTAGACCCCCATTTGCTATCTAAGGTGCATGTTGCATGTATTGGATACTGTGTTTTGTTCCCTTTGTTAAACACTAGGCTGTTTATCCCAGCTCACAGATATACCCATATATAACAGAAAAATTTCTATTGGAAATGACCTCTAGTGGTCACCTTGTCCCACCCTCCCTTTAAAAGTAGACAAGAGATGGTTTCTGTTTCTTGATGTGGTAATTTAAATTATAATATATGCATCAGATATTGCAAACTGAACCTTTTGTGATCAGGTGTGTATTGGGTCTGGGTGAGAATGAGTTTGTTTCCCCATAGCAGCCCTCACAGTTCTGTGCTTTGCATTGATAGTTAGAAAAGTTTTGAAAACATACCAGTGTTTTGGCTGCAGCTGAGTAGTGCTGGCACATCATCAGTGCTTCTTTCCAACATTCAACCCCTCCTAGTAGGCTGAAGCTTTGGAAAATATTGGGAGGGGACACAAACAGGACAGCTGAGCCAAACTGGCCAAGGAAATATTCCAGATCATATGATGTAGCTCAGATATGAAAGTTAAGAAAAGGTGGAGTAAAGGGGGGGACATTTGTTTACAGGATGTGGAGCAACAGCTACATGTGCTGAAACCCCACTTCTTGGAAAGGGAGTGGACATCACTTGCTGGTAGGAACTAGAGAGTAATTCTTTTGTTTGTTTTGTCTTTGCTTGTGTACACATAGCCTTTTGCCTTTGCTCTAGTAAACTGCCTTATCTCTACTCATCAGTTGTTTGCTACCTTATTTGCTCTCCCTTGTCCACCTCAGAAAGGGGGAGTGATAGAACTTAGCGGACACTTCTTGGCACCAAGACAAGGTCAACCTGCCACAAGGTGGAGGTATAGTAGACTGCGCTAGGGAAAATGTTTGGTGCTTGTCCTCAGAGGAAGGCTCAGTGAGTACAGGCTTTCTTTCCTGATTGGATTTATTCTCTGCACATAAATCAACGTCCATTAATGGGGCAGCACCTACTGCTGCAACTGCTTGGATTGGAGCTGGGAGGAGGGCTTCGATCAGCAGACAATTTTGATGTTTCCTGAAAGATTGCATACACTGAAAAAATCTTAGAATCACAGAATTGTTAAGGTTGGAAAAGACCTCCAAGATTAGTGAGTCCAGACTTTGACTGCATATCACATTGTCAATTAAAGCAGAGCACGAAATGCCATGTTCAGTCATTTTTTGAACACCTCCAGGGTGATATCCCAGGCAAACCAGAAGGTAGTCTGCAAAGTTAAAAGTTTGCATGGACTCATGGGGAAACCAACTAGTAGCTTTTTCACTTCTTTATAAAAAGCACAAGAAATGTTGTATTTTGACAATGTAATTTCTGGCTCTGTGGCATCAGAGACTGCTTGTCTCAGTATATATCATCACTTGGGTATGCATAGGAGTGAAAATTAAAAGTAGTGTAAGACTGTGCAGCTGTTTGTGAGGATGCGTTTGTGGACTTTTTGTGAGTGGACTTTACAAAGAATAGGTGAAATATAAGTTAATAAAAGCAGAATGGTCTGGACTTCATAAATAGATAATTTGCTAATTTTCCCTGTAATTTTGGGAATATTGTTTTGATCTATACTTTACTTCAGCCTTGTAAAAGCAGTATCAGAGTAAGACAGATGTGTCCTTAGCACTGCTGTCTTCTGCACAAGTATGGTGAAGCTGAAGCTGCAAATCTTTACTGATTGTGCAATGCTCAGGTAATTATAGTGATACATTTGACAGAAAGAATGAATCCTAGCTGAACTGCCAGACCATAAAAATGAGCTTACACACAGTGCAGTTAGATTAAAAAAATATATCTGAGTGGGGGGTTTGTTGGGGTATTTTTTGGGTTTGTTTTGGGAGGGCTAATGTTTGGTGTGAAATGATCAGCTCTGATTCAAAATAAACTGAATCTAAATGTACTTCACTAAGTTTTCCTATAGGAGTTTTCAACCCTGAGATTAGCTCACTTGGTTAAAGCTTGGTTGTAATAATGCCAAGGTCATGGGTTCAATCCCATATATTGGCCATTGACTTAAGAGTTGGACTTGATGACCCTTGTGGGTCCCTTCCAACTCAGACCAGTCTGTGATTCTGTGAGTCTGTGATTCAGAGCAAATACAGGCAAGGACTTATTTCAGACCATAAAATTGGTTTGATTAGGAAGTATGTGTCATAAATGAGAGTGAAGATGATGTAGGCAAAATTGGCCTTAGCTGAGCGATAGATAATTACCTGAGAGAAAGAGCACAATATGCCTGACCCTCATCATGCATTTTAATTATGGGTTTTAATTGCCTTTTGAATCCTATAAAAATCAGTGGCCTACAACTCTTTAGATGTTTTATTTACTAGCTGTACAACTGTGCCAGCATTTGTCTAGTTCCTGTGAAACAGTAGAGGACACACTGTCTTTTAGCTAGGGACAAAAAAATCAGAAAGCTGTATTAGCATATCCCCTTGAATATTCTCCTATTATGAAACTCAGCTTGGCAACAAAGTTCCTTAGATTTATCACCTAAGAGAAACAACACAATGATGATGAGCTAAAACATAATAAAGAAAAAAAATGAAATGTAAAAGAATGAATAATAATGCATATGCAGCTATCCTTCTAGAATTTATTTGTGATGGAAAATACCAAAACCAAACCAAAACACAAACAGCAAAATCACTGCACTTAACAGCTGCAAAGAAAAGGAATTGAAATCTTTCTCCTTTGATAGACCATTTAATATCATAAATGCAATGGCCCCTAAAATTATTTCTGGTTATTTAAAAGATCTTTGATTTTTAAAAGCTCTAGGGAGTTAATTTTGTGATGGTAAAAATCCAAGTTAAACTGTGACAATTCAAATATCCTCCAGGGTCCACAGGTTTACAATGGAACTAATTTCTTATTCGTTATATGGATGAAATGCAGTGAGAGTCTCTCTGTTTTGTAAAAAAAATGCATACGTGTGCTGATATTTGTGTTTATATAAATGCATATGTGTGGCTTAGAATAACTCTCCTAAAAGCTGACTGAAAATGTTCAGAGGGTTTTTCAATTAATTCAACAATTTAGAATTCAATTTACTAATTCTTTCATAAAATGTTTGTGCTCATATCAAAAGTTTTGTTGCTGACTTTTAGTAGCTTGGTGTTACTGCAGATCTTTAGTTCTGTCCCTCAGTGTTCCTTCTTTCCTCTGAAGTTAGCAACTTTACTTTTTATCTGCAGGTGTCAAGTATTCAGCCTGCATTACTATAAACATATCCCAGGCAAAATTAGTGTCTTCAAATACTTGCTCTATCTGCAAACTAGATACCTTTGGAAGAAAAAAAAAATGGAAAGTATTTTTTTTTAATTTATAACATTACATTATGAAATTCCACAGTAATCCTATTGGAATTATTTCTTTCATTCTTCTCTGTAAATTGAGGTTTTTGCCTAACATTTATCTCCTAGAGTTTACCAAGACACCAAGAGAAGATAGGCACAAAATTGTTCTAAAGAAGCAAAATGGAAAGCACAGTTAGAAATACAAATAAGGAGGAATAGAAGGAAAAATTAAGTACCTCCCTAGAATTTCTATGAAGTACCACAAAATAATTTCTCAAACAGGATTTTTTTATTATTATTTTTAGTCAAAATGTAAGAACAGTAATTTTGAATTTAGAGACAATCATCTTTCACTTCCAAGTTTTTATTGCAAGAAAAATTGGGAAGTCACTTTACTCTGAATGAAGAATCAAAAGCAGGTAAGGTAGGGAAAAAAGTACACGTTTTTCTGACTCAGTCTCTTGAACCTTTTGCTAGTCCCTGAAAACCTGTGAAATATCATCAATAGTGAGATACTTTTTTGTATAGTAGTGCAGTCACATGTTGTCTCATAGTATAAGGCAATGTCCCAATTTTTTGACCTTTGTTCCTTCAGTTTTTGAAAGTATGTTCCTACCCATATTCTGTAGACATGTAGAATTCTGCTTGAATTATCTACATCCTATATAAAAATTAGGTAACATTCTTTATGACAAAAGGGTGTTCTGCTTTATGTATGTTGTGAGTCAAAATTATCCCTATGGACAGATTAACAGTTGCAAAGATTTCTTACAGGGATCTACAATAGTGCAAGCTGGTCCAGATGGTTGAGCTGTGTCTACTGCAATAATCCAGTAACAGAATGGTAAAAAGCTCTTTGTATTTTTAAAAGCTTAAATGTCAGTGTTTGTGTTGCAGAGAAAACCTATCACTCAAATTTTTCCTGACCTCCACTGTATGCAAGGTGAAAATAAAACTATAACCATAGCCAACCCCCTTATGTTTATTCATAGCTAAACTACTTTCAGACTGCTCATTAAATGCAGTCATTACATATTAGGTTGTGATCCTTGGCTCCTGGGTTGCAGAGTACATTTTACCTTCCATTCCCTTATTCTAATTAATCTTTGGAAAAAGATGATTTTTTGTTTAATGTGCTTAAATTTGAGTAACTGAAAGCACTTTTAGGGCTTGTCAGAACTGAAAAACTTGAATAGTTTTGTCAAATACTGACTGATAGTATGTCACAAGAAAACCCTCTCCCCCTGTGAAAGACAGCCTTCTTTTCCAAAAGCATCTAAGACATTCTGTAAGCAAAGCAGACTTAAACCCAGTCATGGATGTGTTCACATAAAGTCATATTGAGTGTGCCTACAGAGAACACAGGAACAGCCTCAAAGATCATCTTGCATTTTTATTTGCTGCCTTTCCATCTAATTCATCTTCTCTACTGTTTGTGAATGCCTTTTTTTGCAATCTGCACCTTGGATCATGCACAAGCAGATGCTAATTAGAGGGGCACTTGTCTTTCCTGTCAGATCTAGGCAACCCTATCTGGTCTTGCAAAGAGGGGAAACTGGGACACGTCCATGTCCTTCCCAGCAGGACCATGAGAGATTATCTACTAGCATAGTAGATGGAATTTGCAGATGGCCTGAGTCAAGCTTTATCCTGGTAGCCTGCAGAGAAGGCACAGAGCCAAAAGACTTTCCAGATCAGGAGAACAGTCCCAGGTTTGCTTTGTCAGAGAACACAACAATGATTAACCTCAGTGGTGTCTCACCTATGGGGATCAAGACTGCAGCTGGTAACACAACAGATAGAGAATGTATGCAGAAATGACACACTGGAGCTGGACAGCTTAAGAAGATTTCCTGACTAGGGATTTTAACACTGAATCATTCCCTGAAGGAAGAAATGTGCATATTAGTAATAATACTTGGCTTGACTAGAGAAGGCATGAACTAATTCCCTCTATCTAAACACAGAGTGGAAAAGTAAATAGAAAGTTTGAAGAATATGGGATGAAGGTAAGTCAAGGGAGTTTCTGGTTTTCACTTTAGAGAAAGAAAAAAAATCTGCAATAATCAAGAGGATTTATTCTGCCTAAGCAAAAGTCTTACTCACTCCGATCCACCCCTCAAAAGCAAAAACCCCAAACATGTTACTGTGGGACTGAATTTATCAGCTGAGACAAAACTCTTCTTCCAAGAATTTACATAGAAAACTACCACAATTCTGAAAGTGAATGCTTATGGGAAACGTCATCAGTGAAAAAAATACTTTGTCATCTTGCAGTGTTTAACTTGATAGTTCTGAGTTTGACAGTAGCTGTGAAGTTAATTTTGTACACTACCACACAAGATGATGATTAAAAACTTTATCTTATACATTAAATCAGAAGAGTATAATGGTCTCTTCAAATAAATAGTTTTAATTGAGATTAAAGCAGACGTGGAAAAAGCAGTTGTCTTTACTAATGGAAAATGTGAGGGTTTCCATCATTACAGGGTTATACATGAGTGAATGCAATTTAAGTACAATAGACATGAAAGCTCTGCAATACAAAGGGTAAGCAGAGTATACTTTTTGATAAAAAAAATGCAACGTTAAAATTCTTGTATAATTGAACTTTCTCCTTGTGACTGCCTGTACTCAAAATAGGTTAAACCCTGTACTTTTACTAATACACATCTTCTGAATAGTAATTATTTAAGTAATTCCAGACCTGGAGGATATTGATGACATAAAGAATATGAACATTAGGAGAGTAGTAAATTATGAAGGGGTATTTTTTCTAATCATTTTAAGAGATGACTTACATAAACCTTGACGGAGCATAGTCTTCTCATTCCTTATGAAAAAGGGTTGTACTTTGCACATTTACAGCTCAGTTTTTATAGTCTCATCCTTATTTTAGTGGTTAGTATATTGTAGCAAAATAAAGAAAGGGAGTTTTTTTGTTTGCTTCTCTGTATTTAAAATGGTTGCCAAAATATTTAGAACAGTTTAAAAGGGTTCCCCAAATTGTGCATCCTTGGGATGGTTCCAACTCGAGAGCAGGTCATAACTACTCATAAGGGTTTATCCAGTAAAATGGTGATATGGTGAACTATCTTTTATTTATTATTATATTATTATGTCATTATTTTATTATGCTATTGTATTATTATGTACTATTTTATTTCTTATTTTAGTGTTTACATGTTCTAAAAATTAATTTGACCTCTGCAAAGAATAAATCATCATTTGGAAAGGTTTGGTTGGTTGGTTTTATGGAGATTTTTTTAGATTTGTGTATGGAATTAAGATACACAAAGATTTTCTCAGAGCTTACATAGGAAAGGCAGAAATGTTAGCATTTGTTAATGAGATAGAATAAAATTAATGCAGCATTTTTGTTGTATGTGTTTTTCACACACATGTTCACATAGGTATTTTTCTTCTTAAAAATGTTTATAAGTCTGCATTAACTAAACTAAAACCCACCCAATTAACTAAACTAAAACCCACCTTTGTGTTTGTTTATCCCCATCCTTTGTGATAACTAGGAAATATGTAGGAAATCAAATTTTATTATAGTTGTGATGTTTATCTGTGAAAGAGATGAATTTAGAAAATTGATATTATTTTATTTATTCAGAAGTCTTGATGTCATGAGAAATTATCTGATGTTAATAAATACAATTGAAAATGTTCTAGAATAAGAAAACATAAATATTTTTACCCTTAGAACACTTTAACTGTCTTATACATATGGAATATTGCATTCCTAACAGTGTATTCTCTGGTGCATTAAGTTGTTAGCTATTTGCAAAAATTTACAATTTCTCTGTTCCAGGAATTAGCACAGATAACTCAATAAAACCAAAATATTTCATTTAGCTTGTTTTATAATTTTGTCTTGCTGCTTTTTTTACCACTGCATTTCTTATTCAAGTCTTCCCACAAATACCAAAACACGAAAGCTTTGGTTTTGGTTTTGTTTTGTTTTGTTTTTAATTAGATCACTTATTTGTTTAGTCATGATTTATTCTAGCTAAAGGTGTTTCTTCTTAGTATACATCAGGTAGAACTGAGATTGTTTTTTATGCTTATCTGTTTGCTGTCCTTCTGCTAGCTGTTTGTCCAGCTTCATTATCCCACTGAAAGATCAAAATCAAAATTTTGTATGCAAGCAATGTTATGCCAGAAACATGCATGTCTCACCTAAAGATCATGTCTACCTACCAAACAAAAAAGAGATTGGATCCCAATATATTATTTTAGCCTGTTCACATGTCACCTTTGAGATAAGATACAAGAACTGTTTTCCTTTCTTAATTCTGAAAATTCACTTTTCTTTTCCTACTGTTCATGAACAATGAACTGACATTTTAGAAGAACAATCTATTGCAAACCCCAAATGTCAGTCCTAAGTGCTAATGTACAGTGTAGAGTTCACCTAAGTATGTTGAAGATTGTATATTTTGATATACACAGCTTACATTTTTCTATATTAAGCTTCCTCTGCAATTGTATCACTGAGGCTATGCAGCTGGCCTTCACCTTTACCACTCTGCAGTATCTGCTGGTACCAACAAGCTTCATCATCTGACTATTTCTTTGATATTGAGAAAAGAAGCTCCAGGGCATACTCCTGTTGTCTTCACTTTATAAATAAAAAAGAAGAGAAAACAAACCAACATTTATTTCAGTGCTTTGTTCCTTATCTTTTAATATGTTATTTATCCATATGGGGACTTGCTCTCTTATCTCACGGCAGCTTTGTTTCTTTAAGAGTCTTTGCTGAGGGATTGTGTTGATTGCCTTTGGAAATCAAAGGATGTCATATCAACCTTTGTACACAGGCTCATTGCTTCCTTCAAAGAACTCCCTTAGATTTGTGACTTCTGTCTCTGAAGCAGACACTGGTTCTATTTATTCTCATCAGTTTTCCATAAGAAACAAAGATGAGCATCACCGGTCTGTGCTATGCAGCTGGAACCTGTTGGGATCTGCCCTGGAATGCTTTCAGATATTGGTGACATAATTACGACCTCCAAGAGGTTGGACACCTCAGTCAGTAACTCAACTGCCACCAGTTTGAGTTCCTCCAGATGTTATAGAAGACCATTTGCTGGTCCTTATGTATAATATTTAAAAAGACCAGTAGTCTACTTGTACCTATTTCTTGGGCCATTTTACAGATTGACTGATGCAACTGACAAAGGCCATTCAGCATGGTTTCTGGAAACGTGAAAAATGTTTCAAATATGGGCTTTTATTGTTTTTACGAGGTTGATATAGAAAGGTAACTGCATAGTAGGCTTCTATGGGGCATTTTACTCAATCCTGCATAACAGGCTGAATGAAATTAGCATCATACAGTATCAGTGGAAACCTTATTGATAATTTTAAAAGTAGTTTAATGATAGATCTCCATGGTAATCGTGGTAATTTTAATGAGTAACAAGGATAATGTTAATAGAGTTCCACAAGAGTCTATTCTTGGTCTCATGTTATTTTTATCTACAGTTTAAGTAAAAATTTTTAGAATTATAATACATTTTTAATACCGCCAAAAGCAAGCTCAAATATCTAGGAAGAAAATTCAACTCTTATAGCTAAAGGCAGAAGGCAGCATCACACAGCAGCAATGAAAAGACTTTCAAAATTAGCTGATGGTATTACACTTCAGATTAATGGGTGCATACATTGCATAGATAGCCACATAGGGTACAGTCACATATGAAAGAGGAGCTACTTCCTGTGGAAATTTCTGTGACAAACCCTGCAATTTACTGATTAAATTATTTCAGGTTTAACATCAAGGGATTGAATAACTGGAATTTAGAAACAATGGCAACAGAATAACATGAGAGACAGGAAAATTGCCTTCTAGTGAAAAACTAGGCAAATTCTATTTGCATAGTTTACCCATGAGAAGGTTAAAAGCTGTTTTAATCTAACCTTGAAGTACCAGCCCAGGAACTTATTTCTGAAAACAGGTGACTCTTTAAAAAAATGTAATGAGGCACAATAGCTGGAGACTGAACATAGTCAGACTAGCAAAATAAAGGACATGTTTTCAAAGGTACAAATAACTAATTAATGTCTCATGATTTGGAGGTACTGGATCAAGATCAAATGTCATTTTATAACTCAGAAGTTATGAACTTCAGAAAATTTGTTCTGTCTTATACAGAGGTTCATATGGCCCATTTTAGTTTTAAAATTTATACATTTCCAGATACTTTATGTAAACACACACAAAAAAATGTATAGCATATAGAAACAGGATAAAGTAATCAATTATATGATTTCATCAATCCTTTTCAACACTTTTTGCCAGTTTTTTCCTACTTTTATGCCAGAAAATATATTTAAATGAAATCAGTATTGTTTCACTGGAATATAGTTAAGGAAATAAGTTAATATATATTCTGAATAAATAGAGTGTTAAAGTTCAGATGAAATGCTTAACATTAGCAAAATAGGGTAGTTTACAGCAACCCTACCCCTAAAGATCAGGAAACATTAGAGAAAAGAGAATTAGTAACATCATTAGTGTGCCGTAAGTTTTTAATTTGTTGATGTGTTTATTTTACAAAGTTAAGTCTTTCCATAGATTTTTTTGCACGCATTTGAGCATTTACACATGTGCGGATATTGAAGGCAATTATTCAAATGCATTCAATGAAAACTGGTAAGGAGAGGAAGTCATCTCAACTAAACAAGAGGATAAAAGGATGTGAAGATATGAAGAAAGAAAAAAAAATTAAAGACATATGAAAGTTTGCTGTGAAAGGCCACAAAACTAGAAATCTGAAGAATCTTAAACTAAACCATTATTATAAAAACCTGCTGGTCAGCAGCACAGAAGTGGTAGATATTTTGTGCTTGTGACCTGATAGTTTTTAGTTTTACGATATCTTTGGAACTGCAATAAAACCCAACAGGTAGTGGAAAACACGCTCTCTTGAACTGAAAGAGATCCTTGAGAAAGCCATAAATGAAGAACCTTATATCTCACTCCTATATCAGTCTGTGCTACCATTTGTATTTTCAGGAGCTCCAAATATTGTGCTGCTTTTTCTGATTTTATTACTTGGAAAGTTGATAAGGAAAGAGCTGTAAGGTTTATACCCAAAATGATAACTATAGGTTTATATCATTCTCTCTTTAATCTGATTGTTTTCTTTCTGTCAGTTGTACTACAGAATCTTTTTCTAAGAACAGTACTAATATATTTTTTGAGTTTCACCCAGTGTCATGGCCTCTAACTGGTGAAGACTTTGGAATTCCTTGCTGCAGTGTAGCTTAGTAAAGGCAGTTAAATGCCTACCTGACATCTGATACCATCAGATGTCGGCAGCTAATTAAGGTCAGTACCAGTTAGTACTTGGATGGGAGACCTCCTGGGAACACCGGGTGCTGTAGGTTCTTGTCCTAAGGACTTCACAGTCACCGTTCAAGCTCACTTGGCCATGGCAGAGAAACCTTAGGAATTAAAGGGTGGGACCAGTTCTATGCTCACTGTGCCTCACCTAAAAAAATCCACTGCGCAGGCTCAAAGAACACACCCATGTGGGTAGAGCCCTTCCCAAATCTTCGTTTGTGAAGCTGAGCCATACATAGCTTAGTGCTGAGCAAATGGAGAATGTATAAACTCCCTACTTTTAGTGACACACAGCATCCTTCCCATGTTGCATCCTAGCATAAGATATTAGTCAACCAACAGATGTACTTAACATTTACTTCAATACTCGTGATCAGTATTCTGTGTGCAGTTCAACACATTGGTGGAGATATTCTATTACAGCATGCTGAATCATATATTCAGATTTTTAGATTTGGTGCTCAAATATTAAGCCAACTAAGCCAGAAAAAAATATTTGAATATAATTTTGCAATGCAAAAAAAAATCTTAATCATTGTAGGCAATTTTCAGAAAGAACTATCTTTGTTAACTTGCTTGTGCAGGTCCAAGAAAGATTTCAATATTAAGTAGCAGGTTTTTTAAGTGTAACTTTCAAGATTTGGACTCCTGTTTCTGTATTTGTCTATCTAAAATCTATCCTTGCTAAAAGATTCTAATTGTTCTCTCATCCTGCAGGATCAGAATTAGTCAAAATTCCTTTTCAATATAAGGTATAGCAATGGTAAGCAATGAAGACAATAGAAGTAGTAATTTAAACAAAGTCTGTAATACTCTAAACAACTATTCAGTGAACACATTAGCAACACCCTCAAGTGAAAGAAACATTGAGTACTGAGAGACTGGCACTATACATTATGTTTGAAAATTAACAAATGAACCCATTTTAAGGGAAATTGGAGCCTATCCACGTCCCTTCAAATGTGGTAATTTAATGGGTTTTTAGGGTTCTTACATATATGAGATAGAGAAACAGGAGGAAAATGTGATCCTTTCAGGAGAATAGGACTTAAAAGATGACACAGAGGTTTATACACTGACTGCAGTTTACCCTCCAACCAAATTTATGTAACTGTAAACAAAGACTTCCCTTATCTAATTAGAAAGAAACAAATGCACATAATAAAATGTTAATTAGTAAATGTAATATAATTTTGTTTTGATCAAAAATATAACATCTAAATCAATCTTTTGTATACTGGTAGGACGTCTACCTCTTTCATTTATGGATAATAGCATCAGTTTTATATGGAAGAAGGCTCCCATTAGTGGGTGCATCTTACAATTTCCTGCTTGGCTGAATATTTGTTGTATTTCTTAGGGAAAAGACAAGGAAATAAAATCAGTACAAAATTGGAGATTTGATTTTGAAAATCAGTGTATATTATGCAAATTACTAGAAAATAATTAATTAGGAATTTAATTTACTTTTCACTCAGTGAAAATGGGCCCAATTAATGAGAAACCTGATGAGAAATTGTTAGCTTTTATACTAAGCCAGCAATTCTTTTCCTTTCCAACTGACATCTCAGAAGTAGCCTAACGCATTCTTCAACTGAAATGGTAGAAGTGGTAGTCTATGTACAGATATAAAGAAGAAAAAAACCCAGTAGCCAAAATAAAGTGACTCGAATCAATCCTTTCCTCACCTTAGCCAACCCTCCTGAAATCTGAAGATATATTTCTGTAAATAAAGATTTAGCTATATTTTAGTTGGTAATTGTTCTAGTTGTTTTTAAAAAGTCCTGTGTTGTATTGTCTAGAATACTGTTTGCATATAAAAGGATTAGGTTGGGTTTGTTTGGTTTTGTTTGCTGTTTTTCCCCCCACATTTCCTATACAGAACAGAAGGGATTTGGTTGTCTGAAAAAGCTTCCAAATGATACCAAACATGCTTAGCTCTTGTACTGATTTTCATTGGAATAATTTTCTTTATACTAGCCCTAAGTTTTGGATTTGTGACCCAAACACTGTTGACAGTATACCAAAGTTTTAGCTGTTTCTGAGCAGTGCTGATACATCCTCAAGCCTTACTCTATTTCCCACTCTTCCCCTCACAGTGAGTAGGCTGAGGAAGTCAAGAGGCTGAGAGGCAACACAGCTGGGACAGTTGAAGCAGATTGACCAGAGGATTAGACCATCCTCAGAGGGGAGTTTTTTAGGAGTTGCCAATGCAGTAACAGGTGAAGTATCCCTTGGCTGCTTGTGAGTGATTGCTTTTACATTGCTTGGTTTTCTTTCTTTTGCTTTGTTTTGTGTTTTCCACATTTACTTATTAATACCTTGACTCAAGTTCTCTCACTTTTGCACTTCCAATTCTCTCTCATCCGGGGGTAGGGGGAGAGAACAAGCAGCTCTGTGACGTTTAGCTTACAGGAGCTAACCTACAGCGGCCCCTAATGCTACTTTGGTGTTAAGTATACAGACAATAAACCACACACACATCATTACTTTCATTGGTTGGGGAGGATTTTTGTTGTTGTTGCTATAAATAACAGCCCATAACAGTGAAAGTACTTTTTTAAAGCTCACCAAGTAAGACAGCGGGGAACTATCAAAAACATACTGTATTGATAAAACTTTTTGTATTACGCCCTTTGTGGGGAAGGCGCAGATGCACAGTCTACTGCAGGATGAAGCTGATCTCAGTTGAACTCTTTGAACACTTCTGGAATATTGCCACTGTTATTATAAAAAAAGGCGGAGGAGGGAAAGGTTGCATACCTGTTTTGCTGAAATTAGATACAACTGTCAGTAAATCATTAGACAATGAGTCAAAATTATAGACAGAGCAGGTACATTATTTCAGTTGCAGCAAGAGCAATTTATATATGTATCTGGTAATATCAGGAAATATGTGGGTTTTATAATGAGTAATAACAGTAGCTGTTAGACTAGAACTGGATAATATATTTTTCTCTGTGTTCTACCAAATGGTTTGTAATCATTTGCTGTAATTATCTTAACAGGTATCCTGAAAGAAAGACCTGATATTGGTTCTGAAATAATTTTGGTGAACATGTACATCAGCAGCAGCTTAACTGTGTCCTGGCTAGTGACCCTGTACATGAACCAGCAGTAGGACACAGCAAGTTCCTGTTGTGCAGACACCTAACAGCCCTAAAATGGAAATCTGCCAAGCGTATCAATTTAGCAAGTGATTGCTTGCAAGCGATTAGACGGCACATTATTTTCATTTAGCAAAAGGAAGAATAAGGAGTCAAAGAGTATTAGAGGTTTGAGAAAAGTGTAAGCTGACATACCACACTTGATGAAAGATGAAGTCACATGAGCATGATTTAAGGTCAGAATGGACTAGAAAAATTACTCCCTGCTTAGAAAAAAAACTAGTTGGCTCATGAGGATTTGAAAGAAATCTCAGCTGTTAAAATGACCATCATTTCTGCTGTTTGTGCTCTGCCTGTTTCAAAATATATCTAGTATGCTTCTTAGTCTCAAAGCAGATATTCACTATTCATGCTCTCAAATGCAGACTTTGCAGTGATATATGGTAATGTCTAGTCTTGAATTGTAACTTTTTTGAAAAAAAGACAAAAAAGTAATTACATTATGGAAAGTTTTTTTCCTTCAAGTTTTTTAAAGAGAAGAGGGGAGGGAGGTTTGAAGACATTTATTAAGGTATATGTATTATATATATATATATATATATATATATATATATATATATATATATATAAAATATATATGTATTTATATATTTATTAAGGGCTATGTAGAGCTTGACAAAAATGTTGATCAAATAAGATTATTATCTAATGGAAATTACTTCCTATTTCATTAGATTTTCTTAGTGATTATGTTCAGGCAGGACAGCTTGATGAAACAGTGAACTCCACCTAGCATTTTTAGGAAATGCCATTAAAAAATCGGAAATCATAGCTAGTCAGCAAATGAATACCAAAGCTCAAATCAGTATAAAGCAGACAAAATCAATTACTTAAATGACAATATTTCAGCAATATCAGTGATGTCCATGTGAGATACTCAGACAATAAGTGTAGCATCTTTCACAGGATTTTTCCAGTCCCACTATGCAAACCTCTCAGTCATGGTAGTTACTTACTTTTTATAACCTAAATTCCTATTACACAAAATATGTGAGCTCTAATATATTTTTCTCATCTCAAAGTTCTTTTGAAAAACTATCTAGTACTGCATAAATCAGCAGTTGCAACAAATTTCCTCATATACATCACCTGACTATTGTTTTTAACTATCTTCAAAATCATACTTGAAATAAAAAAAAAGATTTACCTTTATCTTCCAGTGAAAATTTTACAAAATGACAATGTGAGAAAAAGTGACTTGTTTGTAAACCTTGCCTTGGGTATTAAGGGGTATAAGAAGGATTGTATTATATCATATACTCTGAATTATTTATCAGTTTCTAGAAATAAATCTGTACTGACTATAGACTGGAAATATTTGAATACTATATGTAGCATACATAAAATATACATCTATGTACATGCACTCTCTCTTTTCTTCTCCCAGAAGGAATTCGACTTGTATTTCTTTATGATGAACTAAAATGAATTTCAATGATTTTCAATAGTAACTGTATTGAATTATCACATGCAATTATTTGATTGCCAGGAGGAAAGTCCAAAGTATTTTGCTTTCTCTCTCACACTGCACATAAGAAGGTACACAATGCCTTTGTGGGCATATTAGTTTCCAAAGAAAGACATAATTTGTAATTCAGCTAAAGGATTTACGGGAATTCAAATATAATCCAATATGACAGAACAAATATAAGAATGAATATGTTGGCAAGAATCCATGTTATTGGATGACTACAAGATTGACTTTCATTTCAAAGCACCTCCTTACTCATTCCTATGCTGTTGGCACTGTTACAGTTATGTGGAATGAAACTATTTTAAATTTTCATCTTAAACTATTGGTAATGGTCTACATAAAAGTCTGTCTTGCTTATACCAATTATTTGTACATGCAGCATTGTGAGTGTGGAAATAACCCCCAATTCTTTAGTGAGTCTTAATGAAACCATGTTGAGCTAACTAGCTGAACTGGTTCTGTTTTTCTTTTTCTACACTCAAAATACATTTGCTGGTTGGGGTATATATGTCAAAGGAATGCTGCATCTGTGTGTGATGATACTGTTACTAAGGTTATCTTCAATGACAGTCAGTAATCCAACAGACATGCTTTTTTTCTGACATGCTCATACCTTTTTTTATTCCATATTGTTTTCTAGCAGTGTTTTTTGGCATATTAGACCCATACAAATATCTTTTCTCCTTCTTCAAGCGCCTGTTAAAAGAAATCTACTCTCCCGCTTTAACTATGTCACTGTATCTTTCCTATGTCTTTTGAAGTCATGTTTACACTTGAAAAATTAGAAAAAAGTTATGGCAAAACTCTCATTTTCTCTCAAGGATGTCAAACCACTAGTGAAAATCCAAACTGTATTGACAAAACCCCAGACTTTTCACACACTGATATTTCATCTTTTCCAGACAAAACATTCTAGGGTGTTAATTTTCCCACTTGAAGGTTTCTAAGACCCAACTGGATAAAGCTCAATCTGGGCTGAATTCAGTGTTTACCCAGCACTGAGTGGGAGACAAAGTGACAGCCTCACAAAATCCCTTCTCAACCTTAAATATATGATTATCTGACACAGAAAACTAAAACCAAATACGGACATACAAAACTCCCAACAATATATACAGGCTTGCATTTCTTTCACTTAAGAATGGAGATTGTGATTTAAGTGTTCAGTCTGTGTTATGGGGTGTTATCTTCTAACATCATTAAGTCAATAGAGAATTACAGAGGAAAACCCAACAGGTTTTCTTCTTATAAAATTATTTTTCAGGAAAGTTCATATCATATAAATTTAAACCTCTTAACTATATACATATTTCTTAACTACTTATATGCACGATAACTGCATATATTGTTGTACATATTAAATATGTTAACTTTTTTCATATATAAAAAGTATGTGTGATAGTTATACTTAATGTAAATCTTGTAGTGCCTTAAAATTACACTATAATAAATAAATGTTTGATAGCATTTCATTTTCCAAACCCAGATTATATATCTTTGCAAACAGAATAAGCTATTGTAGAATAAGGACTGTAACTTTTAATGCTAGCTTTGATCTTACAGCAATGCCAGGTTTCCAGCATCCTGTCCAAGTCTTTCCTGCCTCAGCACCACCAACACACACATACAAACTTAGGTGTGATGTTGTTTGTTTGTTTTTTTCTGCCTAGTACTGGAAGAAACATTACAGTCACTCATGTTCCAAAAAGACTAATGGTATTGATGCAAAAGGAGATTGAAATCATTCAGCTAAGACAGTGCATGAATAATAAAGTAGATCTTGTTTGAATAACTGCAAAAAGACCTCACTATTTTGACTTGAGGTTAATGTTTTGGAGATAGCTAACTGTGTCAGGAGCAGGATCCAACACAAGACTTGAACTTTTATACATCATTACAGAGAACTTCAGAGGGGATAGGGACAGGTTTAGGTGAGAGCACCTACTAAGCATGTAGGAGTTCTACCTATAATTGTGTTTCATGTCAAATATACAGTTTCATTATTAACTATTTAGAAAGCTGGGAGCCATTTTCAATATATGAGTTTAATCCCAGTTTGAAGAACCGCAGACACAGGCAAACTACCTGCTTCATAAATAGATGATATTCCTTAGGTTGTTTTCCCATTTCCCTTTTTTGTTTTTCTCCATATTGTAATATAAATCCTGCTCACATCCCTATGCTTTCTCTCAGTGCAAGCCCTCACAGAAGGCTCCTGTAGATTCAATTGACCATGATTCTGCAGATAAATGTGAATGCTTTATCTCTTTAAAAAGGGAGACTCAGACTGACAGAGTTGATGCCTCCAGAAGACCAGCAAAATCAGTGGCTGACTACAGAATGAGCCAACAGTGTAGTACAGTCATAAGAATGATAATATTGTCTTATATTTTAGCTGGCATTACAGATACAGTCCTACCACTGAGTAAGGAACTAGCAGGATGTTTAAAGTACTCTGTACATATCTAGCCATTTAATTAAAACAAACCCAAAACCAACAAACTAAAAAGGTGACAGGAATGAATAGTTAGAAGGTTGAAGAGAGGAATAGGTAGTCTTCAAAAGAAGAAACAAAAGGAGGAAAAATTTTGTACCATTACATATTGATATCTAGATAAATGATGTAGAACAGCAATGCCTTTAAATTTTTCAGATCTATAGTAAATAATGCTAAGAACAAATCAGTCTCGCAAACCCTGGATAGAATATGCCTTACTTGGTAATGCAGCCTCAACTGATCTTATGTGCGCAGGTACATCTATAGTCACTTTTGAAAATGAATAATGAAAATTACACTCACCAGCTAGTTTAACTTCAATTTTTGAAAGCCAGAAGCCTGAGAAGGCCTTTGGGAAAATGTTGTATGTGTTTGACTCAAGGTGAACTCCTGGTGCAGCATAATGCTAAGGTAGCAAAGAGTACTGTGAAAACACACAGAGATGTATAAAGGAGGAAATATTCAAAAATGTGGACTAGACATTTCACAAAGGTCACAAGGGGCTCCTGAGAGTGTTTTGGCTTCATGTGTGTGACAGAGCTCCTTTTCTGACCTTATGGCTATCTCAAAAAATGGTGTCTCGGGAAATTGCCTTTTTGACCAATAGTACCAAACCAGCAGAACCCCCTATGTTTGACCCATATACATCCTTGTACCACAAGTGTCTTTTAAAGCATCTGTTTTAAGTGATGCAAAATCAGTTTACAAAGGGTACACAGCACACTACATACTATATATGCAGCACACAACTGCATCCCAACTGTATATTTTTTCCCCTTTATCTTCTATAATTCAGCTGTGGCTAAGTTTCCCTCCCCTCATGTCAGAAATGAGACCAATGGCTGCAGACCTTGGGTCTCTTGATTACTCTGTGCTTTATTCACAGGGTGCTGACAACACAACATTTTTCCCAATCAAATTTTTTAAGACTTAAGTCTTTGATTTTAGAGTGGGCTTTAGAAATAATTATTCACATATAAAATATGCCAAGCTATATATACTATTTTCCATGTTATGGGCATAGACAGTTTGAAGTAGTTTGCAGATGCTTTCTTCATACATTATGTCTTTGCTATTGTTTGCTCCTTATCTCTGAACAACCATCTTTGGCTTGACTCCCGACAGTGGGATTAACATAAAATTGATACCTTTAGAGACTACTGTGTTTATAGAAAAGTTATACTTATTGTCTTCCTCAAAATATCATGATATTAAAGAATATCTTTTAGAATGGTACATCTTTTTTTTGTGTCCACAACTTTAAAAAGCTACAGTCAAACAAAAAGCTTCTTAAAAAAACACTACTTGAAAAATCTGTAGTCTGAAAAAAGTGGTTTGCAGAGTTTTTAGTATATCCAGAGAAAGGGTGAGAGGTGACTTGATTACAGCCCACAATTACTTACAATGAGAAGATTTCTGATTGCAAATAACCTGTTAATTTAACAAATGAAGCATAACGAGATCCAATATTTGAAGGTGGAAGATAGATGATTGATATTAGACTAGGTGCATATTTTTATCAGTGAATCTAATCAACTATTTGGACTATTTACCTAGGGAAGTACTTGGTTCTTCATCACTGAGAACTTTAAATGAAAATTGTATGTTCCTGAAAGATATGTAATAGCTCAAGTGGAAATTATAGACTTTATGCAGGAAACACTTGAAGGAATTCTGCCTTGTATTATGCTATAGTTCTGACTAGTTGATTATTATTGCCTCTTCCAGCCCTAAAAGTTAAGTGAAATTTAGTTCCATTGAAAGCAATGTGAATTTTATGACTGATTGGAATCAGGATTTCACTATCTGAGTTTACACTAGATCACTTTGCAGCCTCACTAACACAGTAAAGATACCTTCAAGTAAGCAGAAATCTAATCTTATTTAGTTGTCCTCAACACTTATAGGGTGATGTAAAAGAGCCTTAAATGTAATACAAATCAGACACAGCTAACAACTATAAACTATTACTTTTAGAAACTGTGGTTGAAAGATTGTGTTTAAACTAGTCTCCTACAATGAAGTTTGGAGAAGCACACACTTAAACTTGCCAGTTGCAAAGTGTTGTTGATTACAAGTTAAGGTGATGTAGCTGTAATGGTTTGACCCATGGCTTCCTCAGTAACCATTGTATCTAAGGAAGTTACAAGTATTCCACACCTGTCTTCCATGTAGCAGGGGAGGAGGGGTTTCGACTAACTTTCCTTCCTGGGCCGGGGAGCTGGAGGGAGGTTGGAGTCTGATCCCTCCCGTTGTTGGTGGTTCTCCTGTCCTGGGTGAGATTGTTTCATGCTTGGTCCCCTTCCTTGAGGTTTTTAATTGTGTTTGTCTGATTCATTTGTGTCTTTTGGTTTGGTTTTGTTTCCTTCTCAATTTTCTGGTTGATCAGTCCCCTTTTCCCCTTTTCCCTTTCCCCTGGGGGTGGGATCCTACGTACTGTGTATACAGTGAGGTTGTAAATGTTAGAAAATATAATTTATTCTTTTTATTCAGTTCAGTTTCTTTGGAGTTTGTTTCTTTTCAGTTGTTTTTTTTTTCTTTCCTTTGCTGTGAAAGTTTCTGGAAGGGGGAAGGGGGGCCAGTCCAGGGTTGGCAACAGCCAGGCCAAACCTGCAACAGTAGCCATAAATCAATAGAAGGAAAGCAACTGCTGCCTCTCCCTTGTGCTGAAACTCCCATTGTTTGCCTTGGACAATATACAGAAACTTTAATATAGCTTAAAATTTTCTCTTTCTTCATCTGTAATAAAACAGTAACTAAGCCACTGTGTCAGAGAGTTGTAATAAAATGTGTGTGTGGTAGAGTGACATTAGTATTTTGATGTAGTAAGAAATTTCAACACAAGTTAAACAGTTGGATTTAGGATTTTCATTACTGCAAGCAAGAAATTATATAGTTAAAAAAAATATTAGGGATGCTGACAAGCCAATCTGAGTTATACTACCTCCCTTCTCTCTTAGTATGAAAATAAGAGATATGCAGTGGACTGAAGATGAAAATCACAGAGAATTTCATTTTGTAGAGGTATTAAGTAAAAAAAAAGAAACGAACAAACAAGCAAAACCCAAAACCACAACAGGCAAAGAACTCACCATTCAGAGAACTCTAAGAAACCACATTGCTTAAAAGCATTAGGCATTATGTCTGTTTTGTGTATCTAGATTTACAGTAAGGGGGGTTAAATTCTTCAAAGTCTTATGTTAATAAGTTTACATAGCTTAATATGTCACTGTTACTGTGGAGCTGAAGCATCACATTTATCTGTGCAGTACTTTGCAGGTTGGGGTAGAGCTACTATCTCCCATTCCGGAAAGAGCCACAAAACTAAATGCCCCAAGTATTTCAGCACCTCACTGCAGATTTTGGGAAGGAACACCCAGAGGCATCTGTGAGGATAACAGATTATGCATCCACTACTGAGCAAGCTGTTTGGCCACAGAGGCTGAGAAACCAAACACTATAATTGTTCAGCATCAGTACTGGCTGCATACGACTGTCCTTAAAAAACAGCACAAATGTCTCATCTCGTCAGCTGCAGGCATCCTACAGCCAGCAGTGCTGACACACAGACTGCAGGACAAAGAATATGTGGTTTATGCCCTGTTTTCTTTTGTGGTCTGGTAGACAGTAGAGGCACGGACATAGTGGTAGTGAGTCTACCTCTTGTGAAAGGGATGAGGAGCGCTGTGGGTATTGCGGGAATTCATTCATCAGATGGATTAATGGCCAGATTAATCAGACAGAAAAAAACCCCACCCTTATCAACCTTAAAGACATTAAAAGCTCAGTATAGAACAGATGCATAATGCAGAAGGATGAGAAATACTTTGTAAGAAAAGCAATGTGTGAGTGCCCATATCTGAAAGAGTTCAGGGACTGCCATCCTATGTGGGTTCAGGCTCCCAGAGTATGAGAAACATCGAGTAAGAACACATCAGTATGGCATTTCCAGCTCCTATGTAGCACCCCACACACAGCACGTCACCTTCCTACAACCTCTTCTGTAGTTGCATCCACTTAATCAACGGAGGAAATTATATTTTATGATCGGACTCCTTTTACCTGTCTTTTGGTGCAAAGTCCATAAATCTCTGTCATAGCAGGAACATAAGTGCAGGCTCCCTTAATCTAAGGAAGGCACTCCAGAATTTCAATTTATGAAATTTAAATCTCCTTTACAGGCAAAAATAACAACTTTCATCATGTCCTTTAGGAACAGATTACATGCTCACATACACTATGAGACTTCTTGAACTGAATTATCTAATACTGGAAGTACATTGGTCAAGAAGATAGCAGAGTAGCCTTTGACTCTTTGTGAAGGTAAGTCTAATTTTAAAATATAAATAACTTAAAGACATTTGTATGTATAATCTGCCTATCATTCTAAATGTTACATTATTAAAAACCCCTCAGGTAAGAGAAATTAAAAAGTCCTACTAAATTATTGCAATGAATATGACTTATTTATTATTAAATGGATACTAATGGACTAAAGAGATGGTAAATACATTGTACATAAAAATCATTTAGTTCTAATAAGGCAAAATGGAAAGATGACATGCTAATTTCTAACTTGCAAAATTCTTTCTTTCACTTCTTTGCTGCCTCACTTCCTTTTATATTGATTTTGCATGTCCAGACAATGAGATTATATTTTGAAGCATTCACACAGCAGAGCATAAGGACAAGGCTGTAACAAAACAATTAGATTCATATAAATGAGTCTCTACAGACTTGAGTAAAATGTTATTCTTTTCCCAGAAAGTTATCAAATTACTTCTTTCACCCATCCATCACAGCAGGTGGTATGGAAAGGTTTTAAAAAGGGAAGATAAAGTTTTAGTCCACCAGAAAAGAAATAATTTTGTTGACCCTATGCTGAAAAGAAAAAAAAGTTTCAGTGATGGTGTTAAATAATTCTTATAAAAGTCTGTCATTGGATTGCTCCTGGTATTAACAAAAGATAGAAAAGGTAACATTAAACATAACAGTAACCTCTATATCAAATACATGAACATGTACTCATGACAAACACTTGTGTCAGTTTTTCCTGTAATTCAGTATTCATGCACTTTAGCAATAGAAAATGCAGCAGGACTATAGACTATACAGAGGAACTCATCTCTATAAAAATGAAAACTGAACCATGCACAAACTGAATAATTTTTTTACAAAATCTAAATTGGTTATTAAAGACAGAAAAGTTTCTTGTAGCTTTGCATTTCCTTGTTCTCTGCTAGACATGCCAAAGGCCAAAGATGCGGTGGGCACAGGAAGTGAGGAAGGCATCAGCAAAACTGATAGAGGTTATGTCCCTGAAACAAACACTCATATGTACAGAATGTCTGTTTCAAACCCTAAACATTTTAGACAGACAGGGTGCACAGAGCATAAACTAAATGCAGAGAAAAGAGGAGCCTGCAGTTCACTAGTTCATATATTGGAAAAGCATTAAGGGCATTCCTGAAGGAGATGCTGCAATGCAGTTTTTTGGGGAGTTTTCTTGTTTGTTTTTTTGTTTGTTTCGTTGGGGGGGAGGAGGGAGCTTGTTTGTTTGTTTGGGGTTTTTTTTGTTTTTTCGGGTTTTTTTCCAAATTCAGTCATAAGTGTCTATACAAAGAAATAAGATAAAATGATAGTTTAAAAATCTCTGTGTTTTATATTAGAAAAATAATAAAGTCTATTGATGAAAGGTATTCAGATGACATAGAAATTATAAGAAAAGACACAAAATATTGCCATTTCCTGTATTTTCTTATGCCTTCTTAACACCTACTTTGCCTCAGTTTTCACCAGTAAGACAGGTGGCCCTCAAGACAACTGGCCTCTGGAGCTGGTAGACAGGGAGAGGGAGCTGAATACCCCTCCTGTATTCCAGGAGGATATAGTTACTGACTTACTGAGCCAGCTGGATCCTAACAAGTCTATGGGACCAGATGGGATCCATCCTAGGGTGATGAGGGAGCTGGCAGAAGAGCTTGCCAAACCGCTCTCCATCATCTTCCAACAGTCCTGGCTCTCTGGGGAGGTCCCAGATGATTGGAGGTTGGCCAATGTCACCCCAATCCACAAAAAGGGCTGCAAGCAGAACCCTGGCAGCTACAGGCCTGTCAGCCTGACCTCTGTGCCTGGCAGGGTTATGGAGCAGTTCATCCTGAGTGCAATCACACAGCACCTTCAGGGTGGACAAGGGATTAGACCCAGCCAGCATGGGTTTAGGAGGGGCAGGTCCTGTCTGACCAACCTGATCTATTTTTGTGATCAGGTGACCCACCTGGTGGATGAGGGGAAGGCTGTGGATGTGGTCTATCTGGACTTCAGCAAGGCCTTTGACACTGTCTCCCATAATATACTCCTGGAGAAGCTGGTAGCCCATGGCTTGGACAAGTGTACACTCTCCTGGATTAGGAGCTGGCTGGAGGGTCGGGCCCAGAGAGTGCTGGTGAACGGAGCTGCATCCAGCTGGCGGCCGGTCACCAGTGGTGTTCCCCAGCACTCAGTGTTGGGTCCAGTCCTGTTTAACATCTTTATTGATGATTTAGATGAGGGGATTGAGTCCATCATCAGCAAATTTGCTGATGACACCAAGCTGGGAGGGAGTGTCGATCTGCTGAAAGGCAGGAGGGCTCTGCAGAGGGATCTGGATAGACTTGAGAGATGGGCTGATTCCAGTGGGATGAAGTTCAATAAGGCCAAGTGCCGGGTCCTGCACTTTGGCCACAACAACCCCCTGCAGTGCTACAGGCTGGGCACAGAGTGGCTGGAGAGCAGCCAGGCAGAAAGGGACCTTGGGGTACTAATTGATAGGAAGCTCAACTTGAGCCAACAGTGTGCCCAGGTGGCCAAGAAGGCCAGTGGGATCCTGTCCTGTATCAAAAATAGCATGGCCAGCAGGACCAGGGAAGTGATCCTTCCCCTGTACTCTGCGTTGGTGAGGCCACACCTTGAGTACTGTGTTCAGTTCTGGGCCCCTCAGTTCAGAAAGGATATTGAGGTGCTGGAGCGAGTCCAGAGAAGAGCAACAAGGCTGGTGAAGGGACTGGAGCATAAACCCTCTGGGGAGAGGCTGAGGGAGCTGGAGTTGTTTAGCCTGGAGAAGAGGAGGCTCAGAGGTGACCTCATCACTATCTAGAACTACCTGAAGGGAAGTTCTAGCCAGGTGGGGGCTGGTCTCTTCTCCCAGGCACTCAGCAATAGGACAAGGGGGCACGGGCTTAAGCTCTGCCAGGGGAAATTTAAGTTGGATATCAGAAAAAAATTCTTTCCAGAGAGAGTAATCAGTCATTGGAATGGGCTGCCCAGAGAGGTGGTGAATTCACCATCCCTAGAAATTTTTAAACGCAGATTGGACGTGGCGCTGAGTGCCATGATCTAGTAAATGGACTGGAGTTGGACCAAGGGTTGGACTCGATGATCTTGAAGGTCTTTTCTAACCCAATCGATTCTATGATTCTATGATTCTTTCAGGTGCCTGGTTACAGTTATACTGAGGAAGAAATACATAAGAACTAGGATCACAGCAGAGGTCAAAACTGTAGCCTCTATTTGGACTCCTAAAAGGTAGGCACTACAGGACCTGAAAAATGGGCATATAGACAACTAGGTCCATTCCCAGTACAAACTGGGAATATTCATCTAAACATAGCCTTGCTCCTGAGCTCCATGGAAAATCAATATTGCCTGAAAAGTCCAGATCTAATTGAAAAGAAGAGCTGACCAGGAGTCTGACACTGTCTTGCGCAAGTACTTGGGACATGAACACCAAGATATAAAGGTACCTTTGTATGTTTTTGAAGGTACCAAATCAAATGCTTCAAGGGAGATAGAATACCTTGTTTTCAGGAGTTGTTATCATCTAGAAATAAAACAGGTAGGAAGCTATGTAATACTGTCAATATTGAGGCAACTCAGGATATGCGTGGGAGCAGAAATGCTGACATTGGAGGCTATTTGATGTAAAAAAAGGAAGAGGTATTCTTTGTTTCCAGACACCTATAGGACTGCTGAATAAGTAAATGGGGACTTCAGAAGCTGAAGAAGGATACCAGAATTCTGTATGTAGGCTTTATATAATATTTTTATCCCAATTTGCTAATTTGTCTTTCTGTGTTTCTGCTTGCATAACTGCAAAAGTAGAAGGAGAGGCATGACTTGCAGTTTCTGGTCAGAGAAACTTTGTGTGAGTAGGGCTCAGCTATTATAATGACCCCTGCAACACCCTTCCATTTTGTCTTCTATCTAGGGAAATGTTGGCTGCTTAGGATTCATTTTTGCTTCAGCTTTCTGCTGTATCCCAGCAGCACCACTACTACATGGAACAACTAGTTTTGATGTGTAAGCCAACATATGGCCATTAAACCATTGGCTTCAATTACAAACATAAGGACTCAGAAATGTGACTTATTAGCATGAAATTATTAAGCTCTTCCTAGAAATGTGGCTTCATATTTTCAGTCAAGCAAAAAGACACACAAACCTAATTACAAGATGCAATTCTCCTAGATGATTCCACTTTATTCCATTTGTTGCCATACTATGGGCACAGTTAAAAAAAAATCCTTTAAAAAAAGTTTATCAAATTTTGATCATTTGAACCTCACATTTATGAGCCTCTGCTTTGATCTTTTGATCAAAGATGTGTTGGGTTTTTTTTTTTTAAAAAAAGCAAACAACAAACTTTGCAAATCATGGATTCTGAATCTTCATATGTATATGAGGTTTCATGCCAGATAAAAAAAATTGCTATCAAAACCCCCAAACATTTGCCTCTAAACACTATTCACAAGAAAGAAAATTTAGAAGTACTTTATGATAAACAGATGCAAAATAAATTATAAGCAGAAAAATCAACTGTTTTGATACTAGTAACTTCCAAATACTTCACCGAAATTTCTGTCTCATAGCAAGACATCTCCTTATGTGTAAAAAATGCTTCCCTGTATTAATAATTTTCAATAATGTATCACTTAGAATAGAAGGTTGGTCATACATATGAATGGAAGATGTTTTGTATTGGAAAGAAAATTAAGTGCTGCTTACTTTGCCAGAAATAACTGCTTCTGCCTTTGCCTCTCCTCCTCTGAAGCAGATTTATTATTGTCATTATTCATTCCTGTATGTTGTCCTAGGGAACACTTTTATGTGGAAATGTCACTTATTTTCAGATGCCAGTAACTTAAATTGCTTTACAGTTTCATTAAAAGCCACCATTGCTGCTGGCTGCTCAGCAGACATCTCAGCTAGCAAGCTCTGATGTGCTCTTTACAGCCAAGTTGAGAGGCCGTTTTAACTTGTGCCTTCCAGTTTCCCTATAAATAAAACACTTTTAAGAGCTAAGTGGTCCTGTCTTTTCTTCATTACCAGGCAAAGAGTACCTGCCATTTTCAGAACACAACAGGACTAAGAACCTTTCCAGTTTCTTACATGTGTAAGCCTCATCCATCATGACAGCCTGTGGCCATGAGCATGTACCATGCTCTCTCAGACTAGACCTACTGTTAGAGCAGCAGCTTTCTCCTTAGTCCCTTAGACCAGCCAGCTCACCGAGTACTCTTCCGTTTCTTTACACCAATGTAAAACATCTTTTTTGTCCATGTTTTAGAGAACAGGAATGACAAAATATATTTTGACAGATAGCTTGTTACCTGATTGTTTTCTATGCTAAAATTTATACTAAAATAGACAACATGATAATTTGGGTTCAATTGCAGTAGATGTTTTCTTATTGTTTTAAAACCGTCATTCTGAAAAGAAAAAGGCTGTTTGCCTATTTTCAAACTTAACCCAGTCTCATGTATTCAAGCGTTAGGTTAGGCTTTACCCCAAGCTCTACTTAAATAATTATTTTAGGTTATTAATTCATGCACTATTGATTTATAGGAAGGTGTTGGAGTAGACCCGGGGTTTATACAGTGGCAAAAATACTACAAGAGATGGATAGATGAGGACGCCAAAGTCCAGGAACCCGGCTCCCCGAATATGGAAACTCTGCGAGAGATTTATAAGGACTCTAATAAGTTCACACCCTATATTGATGTTTCCCCAGCTTGAATGTTATACACCCCAATATGTCTACCCTGGTTATTTTTCCCTTAATTGTTCCTTGTCCAAGTTTCCTCTTCCCGCAGAACCCTCCTGGTCGCAGCCTCCTGTCCTGGCGTGACCTGGCCATGGGGGCGGTTGCCGGCGGGGCCGCCCACGAGGCGCCACTGGAGCCCGGGCTGGGCTGTCCCTGCCGGAAGCCCTATGGTAGAATTTCCCTGCCCATCTCATTCTCCTATTGGTCCTTTTGCTGCTCCTCCCCTCCCTCCTTACCTTCGTTTGCATGCACCCAATGAAGTGCGTTACTCCGCCCCGTCTCCGCCCAGTCTCCACCCCTCTTCCCTGCCTTCATCTAGGGAATTCCCATGCTCTCCTTAAAAGCCAGTGCGCGGCATCCAACTTGGCTTTTCCTCGTGGACTCCTGGCAAGTGCAGACTTGTTCCGTTCGGGGTGGTCGCCGGGCCGGGGGCGGGAGGAGCCAACCTCGCTTCTAAGGGACCTGATCCTAGGGGAGCCCTGCTTGCCGCTTTCCTAGCCTTGCTCCTGGAAGCAGAAACCTCTCCACCGTATCGGTGGTTATTTTCAATCCGCTGATAGGAAGGGATATTGACTGAGAGGGAAGAAGCCTTCAGGAATATCCAGTACTAATTCCTGTTAGAAATTAATTTTATTCTTGATGGACTGAAATCTGGTATAACAGACAAATTCAACCCTTTTATTTCTAGATGATGAAGGATACAAGCAATAAGTCCTGTCAGGAAAATTACCTGAGTAAATGGGAGACTTGTTAAACTCTATCAGTAGGCTCTTAAAAGTTTGAGAGCACTTGCTTATAGAAAATATATGGAGAAGTGTGTTTTATTTGTTTGTTTGTTTATTTGTTACTTTTATCTTATTGGCTTTAAATAATCAGATTACTGTGGGTTAAAATGGCTAGAGGGCTCTGGGTTTCTATTTTATTCCTTATACAGTTCTGCGGACATCATAAACTGTCAGCAATTCTATTTTGAAAACAAACAAATCCCATACCCAGAAAAAAATTATTATTATTACTTCTAGATAAAATGCTGCAAGACTGAACTTTTTACAATAAAAGAATGTCAGCTGTTCTTGCACCTGACTGAGATGAAATCATTTGAGCCTCTGAATCAGCAAACTCTTTGCATGCAGAGACACTGTATGATTTGGTTTGTCATCTCTCCATCTGCTGGCTGGTTAAATATTTACTAAGCAGCTTAAGTCATACAAATAAAGACGGAATCCAGAGTCTTTGCAAAAAAACCCCTTTGTTAGCATCATACAGCTTGTATTTAGTCAGTATAAGGAACGAAAAAAACTCTTGCATGTGTTCATTATAGTATAAATTTAATGCATTTACTTTCTTAAGTTATGTAAAGAATATGATGGTAGATACTGAGGAATGGAAGCAGTAAAGCAGCATCGATCATTGCTGATGTTTCAATACATATTATGCCACACTGTGACATTGTGGTCTTCCAAAGTGTATGTTTAGTGGGATACAGTGATCAAAAAATTAAAGGGAACACAGAGGAGAACAGTGGGAACATGATCACAAAACATATTACGTGATCCAGAGCCTTACGGAAAATAACAGTAGCAACCAGCAACCTGTTCTTACATATGTTTCCTACTATCATTCTCATTTTTTCCTGTTTTATATGTGGTTAACTTGAGCCAGGAAGCACTGAAGTGACAACAGGTTGATAAGGCTTCATTGGGCTGTGCATCCAACAGAAGTTTAGCAGATAAATCCATTTCAGGTGACATATGTTTATACTGTATGATAATCTAAAGGTAAAAAGAGGACATTGTTGGGGCACAACTAACACTGCACTGCAAGCCAGAACCTGGGCAGAATCAAGGAAGACTATCAAGCCCTTCAGGTACAAGTGATTTCAAAAACCACAAGAACTTGTTCTTCAGTTATGTAAACAACAAGCAGAAACAGAAGGAAAATACTGGCCTGCTGTTAAACAGGCAAGGTTAATTAGTCACCAACAATGCTGAAAAGTCAGAGGTTCCCAACACTTTCTTCAACTCCATCCTTACCAGCACCGATAGGCCACCAGCTTTGGGAAAAAAAAATCCAGGTTGGTGCAAACACTGATCCCCAGTCATTGAAGGAAGAGTTGATGTGTACACTGTTACAAGAGCTTGACTCCTACAGATCAATGGGCCTTGGCACTGTCCACCTGAGAGTGTTAGGAGACCTGATGACGTTGCTTTGAGAAGATCAGGAGGCATCCCAGAAGACTGGAAGGATGCTAACATCACCCCTATCTATAAGAAGAGCTTAAATGAGGATCCAGGACATTATGCATCCATTAATCTTACTTCTGTCCCTAGGAAAGTTACAGAATGAATCCTTCTAGGGGCTAGGATAAGTCAGATGAAGCACGTGACCATGAAAAGCCACCACAGACCCACCAAGAGCAAATTTGACCACCTTCTACAACAGACTAAACAGCTCAGTGGTTGTGGGGTGAGTGGTATAAATTCTCAACCTGGATTTCTCCAAGGCTTTTGATGCAGTTTGCCATAGCCTCTGCCTAGAAAAACTGATGCATTACAGCCTAGACAAGTGGTCTATGCAGTGTGTGGAGAACTGGATAACCACATCCAGAGAGGAGTGGTAAACAGACTCTTTTCTTACAGGCAACCTGTCACAAGTAGGCTCCTCCAGGGGTTGAGAATAGGCCTGGTATTGTTTAATAATTTCAGAAGAGATCTGGAACATGAGATCAAGGGTACCCTGATGTCTCAGTTTGAGGGGAAAACTAAAGTGTTTACTAAAAAGCAGAGAAGAGGATTTTTCTACAATAATTACATCACTTTTTATTAAATTTAAGAAAAAGGAACTTTAATCAGAAAATGGATATAAGAAGGATAACTTCTTAACTACTATATATATACATATATATGTAGATATAGAAATAACTGTAAACAGACCATAGCAAACTACTCCCCCAGCACCAAATGTGAAAACAAAAGAGAACAACCCCCAAAATGGTAGGTTCCTCCTGGAGCAGTTATATTTATGGACGGTGTTAGTGTCACACCTTGGCTAGCTGCGAGGTGAATTCTCAGTGTTTTCCCAGCAAGACAGAGACAAGCAGTGAACACTCACGTGGACTCTTTTTCTCTCTCCTTGTCCTTTGTTTCAAATGAAGAAGGAAAGTCTGTGAGTGGAGGAGTGATGATAATCCCCCGGAATTTCCTTGCAGTCTAAGTCGGTCCCCGGGAAAGAAAACAAAAATCTGCAGTGTGTCTCGAAGCAGCCGTGACTCTCTTCTCTCTTTTTTTCTCTCTCTCTGAAGCTCAGGGTGCCCAGAGATGAAGGGGTCAAAGCAAAAAGCAGAGCCAGAAAAAGAATTCTCACCAGTAAGCAGTGGCTCCTTTTCTGCAGCTGCCCAAAAGAAAACCCCCCAAAAAGTCAAACCAGCACACATGGAACAAAGAAAGAAAAACTTCTCCCCACCCCCAAGTGCTGGGGTTCTGTTTTCTCACCTCCACCCCACTATTACGTTTGAATTTGAAAGTCATCAGCTATCTTTTGTCCTCAGTCCTGGGACTCCAAGCCTAAACCTTTTGTGTTGGTATGGTGAGAAAAATTCTCTGAGGAGGCTCCTCCCAACACCACCTTCCTGTATTTGAACCTTTATCACCTGATGAAGGTTTTCAACAATACCAGACTAAGCAGGACACCAGACATTACAGAAGGGAGAGCCACACTGCAGGAAGACCTGGACAGGCCTGAAGGTCTGAAGTTATGAACCTTACACAAGGAAAAGTATAAAGATCTTTCATCGAGGAAAACTTAATCCAGGTGCGTGGCACTGGCAGGGATCTAGCCAGCTGGGGAGCAGCTCTGTGGAAAGTGACTTGAAGGTACTGGTGGCAAACATACTCAAATATGAGTGAACAGTGTTGCTGCTGCTGCTGCTGCTGCTGCAAAGGATTCCAATGGGATGCTGGGTTGCATCAACAAGGACATCACCAGCAGAGATAAAGAAGTCATTATTCCACTCTACTCAGCACTTTTAAGGGCATACTTGGAATACTGTGTTTAGTTTTAGTCCTTGCTATGAAAAAAAAAAAAATGTGGACAGGCTGGAAAGGGTCCAGGGAAGAGTCACAAAGATGATCAAAAGACTGGGAAGCCTACCTGGGAGGAAATGGTGAGACAATTGGATTTGTTCAGTCTTGAAAAAGGTGTAGGGAAGACCTTATCATCATGTTCCACTAATTAAAGGGTAGCCACAAAGATGGAGATTCCCTTTTTAAAAGAAGCCACAGGGAAAAGATGAGGGGTAATAAGTCCAATTTACTTCTGGGAGGATTCTAGTGAGACACAAGAGTGACATTTTTCACAATGAGAACAGTCAACCACTGGAATAATTTCTTCAGGGAAGTGGTGGATTCCCCAGCACTGGACACTTCTAAGATCCAGCTGGAAGGTGCTGGGCCATCTTGTCTAGACCATGTTTATGACTAGAAAGTTTGGATCAGATGATCCCTGATGTTCCCTTCTAACCTGATATTTTATGATTCTGTGAAACAGCACTTTGAACTGGATTCAATGTTATTCATAACATGGTGTACATTGTCTTTCAGGGCAATTTTAAGCTTCAATGAAGCCATGTTTTCTGTGACTTTAAGGCTGCTTCTTTCTGCATCTCTATTTTTAATAAAAAGCCATCATTTCAGTAAGTTCCTTGAAATGTCTTTGACATATCTTCTTAAGGTGAACTGTAGATATATTTTATTCATGTTGACTTCTTCCTACAGACACATTTTGGAAACAACTGGCCTCTTTCCTCACCTTTTAGTGGCAGTTTCTTAGCACTTGCCATTTTTACAGTGTTGTACAAGTTAAGCTTGTCTTTGTTCATTTGTCTTTGTACAGTGTTGACTAAGATCACCTTACAATCAGAAATAAAAAATAAGAATAGTTATCCTGAGCTTCTTGGATACCTTTTAAAGTAAACAAAAACATGCGTGAAATAATTGACCCATTTTTCTTCAAGCATATCAGAGCAGACTAGGAGTCGTTCCACAGAGATTTGTGGAACAATGTTAACATAAAAGATAATGAAGATGGATGCAGTGCAAACTTTGATTTTGAAGCTATTCCACAATGGTTAATAGTAGAGAAGACAACTCCTCAGGTTCCCTTTAGATGCTTCTCTATAGCCAGTTTACTCAGTAGGTATCAGCAAAAGGAAACAACTTTAATTGAGGCAGAAACCTAATAATGATGCTTTCCAGTTAGTATAGCTCAAAATAATATGCCAAATATGATATCATATCTTCAATACAATCTAGCTATGAAACAGCAAGAATGTTTGGCTGTAGGGAACCTAAAAAACTTAATCAGCCACAATAACCTTTTTTTTATTTTAAACAGCAAACATGGGAGATTTGCCAAATAATTAAGAGCATAATGTACAGTAACTTGAGTATTAAAATCCATAATAATAAAAGATGGAAATAGAAATTTTAGCATTGCTATTTTTCTGCTACTGTTACATCTACCCCTTATGATATGGCAGCAATATAAATTTCTAATAATACCCTCCTATATTATATATGTCCTCCTTACCATTGAAGGGAAAATAAGGAAAATAAGATCCTTGGGTCAATTTTGGAACAATAATAGTAATAATAGTAATAAAAATAATAACTTTATTAACAATAAGAGCGACAGCAACAACAACAGTACTACTACTATTTCTACTATTGCTAAAACAACAAATTATTGATTGCCTTCCTTGGAACTAAGTATTTCATTTATTCTACCTAATATATAAACTTTTCCCATCAGTTGGTTTCAATAAATATGACATGGAAATGCAGTTAATGTGACACACCTTGCCCAGATTTTAAGGGAACTCCATTATTCTTGTGTAAATTACTGTGAATATAATGTTAAAGGGAGTTTATGTTAAAGAGAGTTACTTATGAGATAGGTCATACAGTTTCATTATTTTCACTCTTATATTCACTCTTATTTTTGAACTTCCTGCTTCTTTCTTTTATTATCCCAAAAGATATTTTGTTAACTGTATCACTGATTTCTTTCCTATCACCATTCAAGTTCACCCATGTAATAGATTTTTAATCCGTGATTTTCCAGGTAGAAAATATTAAGAGTCAAGGAAAGAGTCTGAGTGTCAGTTCACAGACTTAAACGAGTCTGAGATTCTGAGGACAATACTGATAAAAAAGTACCTCTCTCCTTCACAATGATGGTCAAAAGATGGAATCTTTCAGTAGGATGCACATGGTGATCTATATCAATGAATATGGGTACAGAAAGCTGATGATTGTTTTACTCTCCTCACATTACTACTTCAGTGTCTAACATTTCCAAGACTGGAACAAGAAAAAATGATCATTCCTCATATTTAATTTTCAAACTCCAGTTAAAGAGGAAAATCTCCCATAAAAGCAGAAGACCAGGTTTGTTCCACTTCATTTCTGTTCAGGATTGCATCATGTCTTCCAACATGGCAGAATTTTAGTCGTATTACATAAAAGTGCCTTTATCTGCACTTGAATGATAATACCTTTTATTTCATAAAATGATCATGTTTTAGACAAATAGTGTCCAACATGGTAGAAACAGAACTTCTTTCTCATTCAAAAAAACTGTCTCGTTTCTGAAATGGTTAACAGTGAAACAAATATATTTATCCAGGCATGCCAGAAGTAAGGTAAAATAAAGTTCCTCAAGATTTGTCAATTTATTTTGTATTAAAATATCCACAGTAAAGATAGGAAGAAAATTGTTTTTCTTCAGAAGCAGATCACATGAGAGAAAGGAGGAACAGAAAATCAACCCAGCAAATTTCTCACTGTTAAAAGAGTTTAGGAATAGAGAGTGGTAGTGATGTTCAACAGAATTTCCACTTTAACTATGAAAACCTTAGCAAGTGGTTTAAACAGTAACCTGTCCTAAACTTCTGGCAACACCTGACCCACAGTGGTCATTTCAGCCTACAGAAGGACTAAGAGAGCTTTTTATACTCTTAGGTTAACAACGAACAAACAAACAAAACCCCCAAAAAAGACATTCTGAGATAGTTATACAGAATTAATTGACATGAAAACCTCAGGATAATTTGTATTGAATAATAGACAAAATCATCATCATTTTCTTTTAGAGGTTTCAATTTCAGTGTTTGTGGTAGCCTAAGGGACTTATTTATTGTAAAGATTTACTGTAACTAATACAGAAACATATTTTGTAGTGTGCTTTAAAAAAAAAAAATCAAGAAATTATCTGTTTCTTTTCTGATGAAAAGAATCCTCAAAAGAGCCCCAGTTGGCCCACTGCTAATTAAGAAGCAAATTAAGAAAGTACATGGTAATGTGAATACAGAGCAAGGGGAACTATGTATAATCCTTTCCCCTCTAGCCTTGGGAACAAGACATAGTTCCTCAGTCAGCATACCAGCGCCAAGAGGTTGCCCTGGCTGCCGGGCAGCGCTTTGCCCTGCCTTGCCCAGGCTTTCCCCAGGGCTCTTGCCCACCTGCCTGTGGCTGAGGGGCTCAGCCGAGCCCTGCGCTGGGGCCGGTGGAGCCGCTGGGACCGGCTGTGTCCGGGCGGGGCCGCCCTGGATGCTTCACACGGGGGCCGCCCCGGCACAGCCCCGGTGCTGCCGCCGCCGCGAACCTGCTCCCGGCACAGATGCAATTGCACGAAAAGAGGACACATTTATTGTTGTGTTCTGCAGGAGGCAGGTATTTTTGGTGATGTAGATGAAATATTCTGATATCCAGATTCTTAGAAGCAGCAATATCATAGACCTGTAAACAAAATTCTGCATTCAGAATTACAAATCTATAGTTATCCCTTCTTTCTTTTAAAGGTAATAATTTTCATTATTTGTTACTATTATTTCATTATATTGCAGTATTTTCACTGTAAAATAAGAAAGCCAATGAAGAGATCACATGAAAGAGGATATCAATAAAAGAGGTTCATCATATATCTGTAAATAACACAATGTTGTGGGGAAAATATTCCTGCTTGAAAAATAAACAGATGCAACCAGCAACAAAAACAATAGATATATTAAGATCAACAATACTACAGCTTGCAATCAATATGCAAATGCAATTTCTGTGCTGAAACAGGAAAACCATGTGGAGGAGAATACTTATGAACTCACATGATCAGGCACAGCTTGTGTAAGGCTGACCACTTCCATTACAGGGACATTATGAGATGACAGCAGGGTACATGCAGGATCCACATTTGTCTCTTAAATGTGGAACCTTATATATATGTAAAATTAAGCTGAAATTTCAAGGTGCCAAACTCTGATAATCAAACACCATTACTGGCAGTCACCTCAGAAGTAATTTTATCAGTTTACAAGCCATTTGATTCTAACGTAGTAATATAATTTTGGGGTTTCTTCTGCTTTATTTTTATTTCTTTTCCCAGATGGTTTATCATTCTCATATTTCAGTGAACACAAATGCTGAACTTTGCTCTGAAGACATGAGGCCTAAAAGCTTTCATTAAGAATTAAAGAGAAAACAAAGTGAAAAAAAGGTTAAGATTATTCCACATCACAATACTCGGGAATTTAAGGTAAGCATATAACATCATGAATCTTCTAGAAAAATTGTGAAGGCTGGAGGCACTGGAAGCTTAATATATTTGAGCTGACTCAAATAATACCCTTACTAAAGGAGGAAAAGGAAGACAACATATTTTGATTATCCTTTTGAGAAGGTATTTCTGTCAGTTGTATCATAAGATCTTAAACATCATGTCATATCAGTGATGCCCACTTCACCTTCTGCTTCCACAAAGCTTTTTGCTCAGCCTTCAGCTGGTGTTACATATGAATCACACACAATTATATTTTATCTGTCTGGCAGGGACAAGAGACTATTCAACCTAAGATGTTCAGAGCAGAAATTACAGAGTAGAAAACAAATAGAGCATTTATAATATTGTGTTTTCTTTGGGAACTATAGAAAACCTGCCTAAACCTGAAGGTTACCTGCACATTTCAGTAAACTCACTTCACGCAGACAATTTAATCACTGATGAGCACTTGCCAAGAAAACACATTTGATATTCCTTACCATGATGTCTGTGACAGTGCAATCTCATTTTCCCCTACATCAAGACAGTCTGCTGCTCTCTGGGTTATTAGGGTCTCCCTCAGTTCTACATTCATTCCTCTCTGCTTTCTGATGTGTTTGCAACTTTACTGTTGTGTAAATGTTATCTTGAAATTCTCTGAAGCCGAAAGTGCAGCATGCTAAGCCTGTAACAATACTGTGGCACTGTAACCTTACAATTTGCATGCCCATACATAAGTAGTTCCCTCAACCAAAGAAGAGTTGTAAAAAACCAAAACCACAAGAAGAATTTATTCATTAAAGACCATATGTTAAATTTTTATTGAACGATGGTTTAAGAAAGAGAGGAATATAAACTTCTTTTAAAGAAAAGAAAAACAGCTATATATTTCTAATTACAAAGGGTTCTGTTAAATGAAAACTAGAAGCTTTAGACAGAGAAATAAGAAAGTTCTTGGCTCTGTTCTCAATAATGGCATTAATTATTGCAGAGCTTAAATGCTTTACTAACATTGGACCAGGGTTTTAGTGTTTATATAGTATAAATATAATTAATAGGCAAAAAGTTTATGTATATAACATAGCTACAAATATAAATAATGCTTCATACATACATTCTAGAATTCTTTTTTTTTTGAGAGTTATTGAAAAATCTGCAGAGAAAATGTATATAGGAAACAAATTTGATCATCTAGTTAATTTTCATACCTTTTTATGGCATTTTCTCTATTGTGTCTGGGTTTTGGCTAAAGCAAATCACAAAATGTAACATAAATATATAAAAATACTGAGGACATTCTTTGGTGAATAATGGGAGAAACAGGTGTATTTTGGAGGACATCTTCATTGCTAGTTATCACAGGCCAATTAATGTGTTTGTATGTAAATTAATATTCTTGTACCCACTGGGTCACAGCTGTTCAATAGATATTCCACTTCTGTGCTTCTGGGTGTGGCTGGACAGTTTCCCTGACTATTTTCTACAGCTGTGTCTTAGTTTGAGGGAAAACCAAAATGTTTACTAAAAAAACAGAGGAGAGAATTCCTCCACAATAATCACTTCACTCCTTATTAAATTTAAGAAAAAGGAACTTTAATCAGAAAATGGATATAAGAAGGATAACTGTTCTTAACTTATAGATAGATAGATAGATAGATAGATAGATAGATAGATAGATAGATAGATAGACATATATATATGTAGATATAGATATAACTGTAAACAGACCAGAGCAAACTACTCCCCCAGCACCAAAAGTAAAAACAAAGAGAACAACCCCCAAATGGTAGGTTCCTCCTGGAGCAGTTATATTTATGGACAGTGTCAGCGTCACACCTCAGCTGGCTGCGAGGTGAATTCTCAGTCTTTTCCCAGCAAGGCAGAGACAAGGGGTGAACACTCAAGTGGACTCTCTCTGTCTCTCCTTGTCCTTTGTTCCAAAGGAAGAAGGAAAAGCTGGGAGTGGAGAAATGGTGATAATTCCCAGGAATCTCCTTGCAGTCCAAGTCGGTCCTCAGGAAGAAAAATAAATGTCTGCAGCGTGTCCCGAAGTAGCCGTGACTCTCTCTTCTCTCTCTCTCTCTCTCTGAAGCTCAGCATGCCCAGAGATGGAGGGAGAAAAGAGAAAAAGAGTTCTCACCAGCGAGCAGTGGCTCTTTTTCTGCAGCTGCCCAAAGAAAAGCCCAAAAGTCAAGCCAGCACACAGGGAAAAAACCTCTCCCCACCCCCAAGTGCTGGGGTTCTGTTTTTTCACCTCCGTCCCACCATTCAGTTGAAAACTGAAAGTCATCAGCCATCTTTTGTCCTCAGTCCTGGCACTCCAAACCCAAACCTTTGTGTTGGTATGGTGAGAAAAATTCTCTGAGGGACTCCTCCGAGCACCACCTTCCTGTGTTTGAACCGTTAACAAGCTGCTTTGGTATCATTGCATGAGGTTACTTGTTGTTTTTTTTTTTGACTGTGTGAACAGAAATAAATCACCAGAGATCTCAGAGACTATTCAGTCTCTCCATCTCAGTTACAATATATAAAATAAGCAATATTGAGAGGATAGCAAGCAGAAATTTCAATCACAATATTTTGCTCTGGATATCAAGAACATTTAGGCATTGAAATCCATAGATTACATTCCATAAAATATAAATTCTGTATCCACAATTATTTCTATTTCTAGTCCTAAATCTGTGAACTCTGATAATTAGTAATTCTCGGTTCTCTGCCCTAAGAACATGATAGAACAGAACTGCATGTTCAACTTGTCAAAGCTGCAGAATTTCATTGTAGCTCAAAGAAGTGCAGAGCGCTGCATTGCAATCACAGCTAGAAAGTTCTCACTTTTTGAGAGCAAGTGCCTGTAGCCAATATAACCCCCCATATAGTCAGCTTGGTATCCTGTGAACATTTGCAGGGCACATTCACTGGGCTGTTTGGCTTGGAGTCAGAGTTCAGTTTTGACTCTACTTTTCCTTATGCCCTCCTCCTACTCACAGTAAGAGACTAAATGCTTTCTGTGACTTTGACCCAGCAGTTCTGTTCTTCAAACACACAATATAGCCACATGATCAGGATACACTTCTAGGAGTGTGATCTTAATTACAGCTGTTCGGGTTTTAAAAATCATACAAACTTAAAATCATGAATTTTATTTCCATCAGGTTGTTATAATTATAGATGACATACACTGGACTGACCTAATATTTCTTACATTTATAATGGGTTTGCATATTGATTATTTTTGCAGTAATTCCTATAATATGAGCAAAGGATCAAGGCTGTGCTGCACTAAGCACTATAAAGGAGAAAAAAAAAGTGTTTCTTTTATCTCTCTATTTCCCTAATGAACTTTTGATAAAAATGACTGTACTGTGTGATCAAAATTTACACTGCAGCACCCTGAGAGAAAATGAGTTTAAAATATGTAGAATACATGAGCTTATTCAGAGACTAAAAAACATAAAATGAGAGCTACCTTCAATGAGTAAACTCACCTGCCTGTGTATAGCAAGCAGGCAAACTCTGTTTGACTACATATGTTCCTGAATTACATGACTGATTAAAATCACTACATAAGCATAGGCAGATTTTGCTGTCTCACCCTGGGGTTACACACATCCCTTCTCTGGCAATTTTCTTCCTTCTATCACAGTATCCACTAGAAACTAGTGTATACAGACCTGTGCTACCTCTAACACGATGTTACACTTTATTATCACCTGTAACACCTGTCTTTGCTTGTCCAAGAATCAAAGCCTTCCTTTTAAGCAAAAAATTTGGAATGAATGCTCCTCTTGAGGACTTACCATGATGCATGTGTTATTACTTCTTATTCCAGTATATGGAACTCTAAATTTCATTTTTTTTTCCAATTTTTTTAAGCATAGAAATAAATGATGTTATGGAATCAACAAGTTATATAGTTTATATTTGCAAACATTTCTATTATCACCATGGAAATTTCATAATCTCAACCAGATGGCTGTTATTCATAATACCTGAATTTCTACAGGGTAAGACATTCTGGTTTGGAGGGACAAGCTGCTGTGTCATGTTGTTCTGTGAGGGTGAGGAAGAGTAGATCTTATGTCTGCCAACTTGCATTCAGAGCAAAATCCCTCTGGGAAAAAGGTTATCATGGGACATCCCCTAGTACCACAGGAGGCATGCACTTAGTTCAGTGACAGACATTCATCTGTGAGAATAGGCACAAGAGGTTGGGTGAAAAAAAAGTAGGATCTAGCAAATTTGCAGCTCCCTTGGACAGGGATGTCACAGAGGTTTTCACCTCCTTTTGATCCTTTTAATACAGAATACCATAGGTTTGTATTTGAGTTTATTTCCTAGGATCCAAATCAGCTACATTTATCTATCCCTGTTTTGCAATTTTACTATAATTAGTAGGACCATTTGTGGTGATCCACATTGCTACCAGCAATGTGAACTACCTTATAACTAAAAAAAAAATTAAAAAAAGTTAATGGGGTGGTACAATAAAAAAAACCCCACACCGTTCTAAAATTAAAAAATAATGACAACGGTTCTCCCACTTCTAGTTATTCACAAAAAACATCCAAATGTTAAAATAGCTTTCATATATGAGGGCTACTGTAATGTTTATTCCAGCCAATTTAGACAACATGAAATTTCTAAAAGAAACTTTATATTATTATTTTTTTCTCAGAATACAGGACTTATTCTGTATAAAATTACCACAGTAACTAGGCATAAAATTATCTAGGTCCTTTAGGAGTCTGAATTTCCACTGACTTCAGGGGAGGTATGTAGATACTTTTGAAAACACTGATCAAATTTATTTTTCAAAAGTCACACAGGTCATCAGTCACAGAACCACAATCTCTGGAGTGTCGGCAGAGTCTCTCAACAAGAAGATAATCACATCACTACTAGAAAAATCATAATTGCAAGCAGATTACTATTTAATTAATTACAAAAAAAAAGATTTTTCAAAGGAACTGAATTTTAATGTAGTTTGTAACATTTTCCTCCTACAAACAATTCATTGAGGAAAATGTCACGTGTTTGTATAGAAGTAGAAAGTGAATTTTCACTCTCAACAGAACACACTATCATTGCCAGCTACATACTTTGTCCAAACCTGAAGGATTTACATAGCTTGACAAAAAAGACAAAAATATGTGTTTTTTTTTTCCTTTCAGTAATAACTTACTGGGTCCAGGAGAAAGTCAGTAATAATTACAAATTATCTACACATATATTCTGTTCTGTAGGTTTTGGGGAAGAAGCACTAAAGCATGAGAAAATTTCTACTAATAAACCCAGTTAATATATTATTAAGAAATAAACCAAAATCTTTTAAATTGTAAGTGACTTCCTTCTGAGGAAAACTGAGGGCCTCGTATGCCAACCAGATCCATCCCACAGGGAAGTAAGAGATATTACCAGAGGACTCCCTGGACTGATTCAGCTCTGATTATTACCCTCTTCTGGTTGGCCAGGTCAGCAGTGATGATGTCGAGGAGAGAAGTCCTAGGGCAATCAAAAAGTACTTCAGGGCACTGAGAAAACAGATTGAAGGGACAGGAGCACAGCTGATGTTTTTCCTCAATCCCTTCAGAAGCAGGAAAGAATGCTGAAAGTAACAGGAGAACCCACTTGATCAACTTGAGGCTAAACGACTAATTCCATTCATGGAATTTTGCCTTTTTTGCTAAAATTTCACCGGGTCTGCTGGAGACAGATGTTTCACCTGTCTAAAAGCAGGAAAGGATTCTCTCCCATGAATTTTCAGAGCTGATTGAGAGGGCTTTAAACTAGATTTGAAGGGGGAAAGGGATAAGACAAAGCTCACTAGAAATGAATGTCATGCCAGTGAAGGGGGTGAAATCAATAGACTGGCTGAAATGCATCTACACCAATATGAGCTGTATGGGTAACAAACAGGAACAACTGGAAGCCACGATGCAGCAGGGAAGCTATGACATAGATACCATCACGGAAATGTGGTAAGATGACTTGCACGACTGGAGTGGTGCAATAGATAGTTATAACCTCTTCCGAAAGGACAGGTGAGGGAGAAGAGGCACTGGGATGGCTCTACATATTAGGGAGTGTTTTGTCTGTATAGACCTCATGGATAGTGATGATAAGGTTGAGGGCCTATTGGTAAGGATCAGGGGAAGGCCACAAGGCAACATCCTGGTGGCAGACTGTTATAGACCACCCAATCAGCATGAAGAGGCACATGAGGCGTTCTATAACTGTCTGGCTTAAGTTTCACGATTGCTAGACCTTGTTCTTCTGGGAGACTTTAATTTGCCAGATGTTTGCTGGAAACTCAATAGAGGGGTTGAGAGTAGGACAGACCCCCTGCAATCCAGGAGGAAATAATTAGTGACCTGACAAACCACTAGACACTCAGGGGTCAGATGGGATTCACCCAGGGGTACTGAGGGAGCCGGTGAAGGAGCTTGTCAAGACACTCTCCATCATTTATCATCAGTCCTTCTTAACTGGTAGGGTCCAGATAACTGGAGGTTGGCCACTCTGGCACCCATCTACAAGAAGAGTTGGAAGCAGGATCTGAAGAACTACAGGCTTGTCAGCTTGACCTTGGTGCCAGGAAGGTAATGGAACAGATTATCTTGAGTGTGATCACACAGTAAGTACAGGACAACTAGAGGATTAGGCTCAGCCAGCAAGCATTTAGGAAAGACAAGACTACTTGACCATCCTGATCTCCTTTTATGACCAGAAAGTTCAGGAAGGACCTTATCACATTCTACAACCACCTGAAAAGAGATTGTGTCTGCTGTGGGTTGGCCTCTTTGCGCAGGCAACTAGTGAGAGAAGGAGAGGAATAGCCTCAAGTTTCATCATGGGAGATTCAGATTGGACATCAGGAAGAATTTCTTCACTGAAAGGGTGGTTAAGCATTGGAGAAGGCTGCACAAGAACATGATGGAGTCACCATTCCCTGAGGTGTTTGAGAAATGACTGGGTGTGGCATATAGTTTAATTGACAAGGTGGTGTTTGGTCAAAGATTGGATCCGATGATCTTGGAAGTCTTTTTCAACCTTAATGATTCTATAATTAATTTAAGGCTAGTTTTCCCTGCAATGTCAAATGCATTCTGAAACACTGTCTGTAAAGGTATGCAGAGGAAAAAATACCCTTGTTTTCTTGAGTATGACTCATATAAAAATGGTTCCTAAAACATAGATGTGGTCAAACCAGACTTTTTCTAAAGGCTTGAGTATTTTCTTCATTTCTATGGCTGATCTGATGGCTTCTAACCTTCATCATCTGCCTTTTTAAGCATTCTTTCTGTTTTGAACAATCACCCTCAGTTTGTCAAAGGAATCCACCCAACTACACCTCAGCTAAATAAAATCCTAATTGTTCTATACTGATTCCATCAACCTTAACCCTAAAGAAAGTTTCTATTTCTTTCTTTCTCTTTTGCCATGTAAGTCACTTTCCAAAGAACTCCGATTTACCAGTATGTGTATTCTCTTCTTTCCATACAAACCAGATTTTTTTTGAATGATTAAAGAACCATTACTCAGATTGGCCTGTCTCTATTTGCTGCTTGAGATAGTTATTAACATTGTAAATTATCTAGCTACCTATAGCTACTAGTGTATTACGAGGCTCTGCTGTCCAAATACCTCTGTGTCTTGATCTACTTGAGGCTGACAAGTTAAGCAAAATGCTTCTTTCCTTTTGTTCAGACTTCTGTTGTTTCATGTCAAAAATTTGAATGTGGCTGTTATTACATAACATATTTCCATGTATGTCCTCCCTAATTGTGCAGGGAAGAAATGGTGAAAGCTTAGTCAGATGGGTTGAACCTCTCCTATACACCATGGCAGGTTTTTTCCATTTCTTTAAAGGTTCTCAAATGATGTTTTATCATTAGCATCTTTAAGGGTATAAAAAACTAATTGCACCCTAATTAAAGGTATCTACTTTATAGTAGTCTTTGTTACTTTAGTAGTTTAAAATTAACTTTGCTTTAAAAACTGCCTCTTATTAATAACATATTAAACCTAAAAGTTTGTATCATTATTTGAATTATTATGACAGAAAAAAAAAGAAGATTAAAAGAAGGGAAAATAAAAAAAAGAGAAATGGGGCAAGCACAGGAGATGGAAACATAAAAAAAATTACATAATTGATGTTTTAAGTATTACCCCTCTGTTACAGTCTGCTTAAGTGTTACAGAAAGAGTTTCAGATTCAAACATTTTCCCAAGAAAAATTAAAACTTGCACAAGTTATTTGTTGATGCCAAAAACTGATTTTTAATAATTGGTAAGAGATGCAAAGAAATAAGAAAAGATTGGAAAAAGCCAGGATTTCTTTTAGAAGCAAAGAAAAAGTACCACCAAAAACTACCTTTTGCCACGTTGGGGAGCAGGGGGGGACAGGGGAGAGAAGCAGTTTCTGTCCTTTGTTTCTCTGTCTCTGCCACTTTTGATGTTACTTTTTTAACTGCAGGGGGTCGTAGCCACTTTAGTTCTCTGCAGCGCAGCCAGGAGGTGTGGATTTGTCACTCATGCAAAGCCATGTCACAGGTTATTTTGGGCTGAGCGGGGCCAGGTCCTGATTTAGCAGCACTTTTCAGCCTTCAAAAATATGGTAAGGGTAGAATAAGATATAACTCATGCGGCATGGTGGGTCTTCAGTTCTCTCCAGGCTGGCAAAGTTTCAGTCTCTGGCAGCAGGCAGGCAGCAGGCAGTTGGCAAAGAGAAAATGATGAGAAGGTGAGGGGGGTAGGTAGGGAGAGAATTTTTGCTAAGATAATCGGTTCTCTCTCTCCTTTTCCACTCCCCTGATTTTACAAAGTTTAACTTTTTATAGTGTTCAGATAAGATTTGTATGTGTTTTTTGGCACGTAGCCCTGTTAATAATAGGATCTACTAGGATATAATAATAGGATCTACTAGCAGGAAGCTTTGGTGACAACTTCTGGCAGGAAAGCTGGCAGAGAATTTTTTTGTAGAAAGTTTTGACAGGCAGAAACAATGAAGAAGCATTATTTATGGTGTTTCTGTATTACCTGTGTCACACTATCACATCCAAATTAGTGTCTGTTAACCGATCATGCCTGTTCACACAAGCAGCCTCTCATACAATGAAGTCAAAGAAGATGGTGCCTCTGGACTTAAAAAAATATCAGTATTGTCATCTCTATTTTTTCAGTTAGATGCAAATTCCATCAGCTGGTTTTGTTGAGGGAAATGGGAAAAAAATAAGAACTGAGAAAAAATAGGTGTAGAACCTATAATTTTCATATAAACATTTTTAAAGGATTTGTTCTAAACTGAAAACCCAAAGTATGGCATTGAGCAAGGCAAATCACCATTTATGAATTGCAGTGCTTTGCAAAACGATTAGGCATAAATTGTGGGGGCAACTGAATTAAATATGCCTTCGGTAGAACACCAGTTCCACCAAACTGGCATGAATGCGTGACCTTCGCTGGCTGCCTCTGGCCTTACAGTCTTAAGCCATCCTAATGCCTGTTAGTTTTTGGTATTTATTTCTGCTAATAGGTTTTTGTGATGTTCATTAAACAACTAATTTTGTTCATTCTTTTTTGTTTGTTTTGTTTCCAATATGCTTCCAGTCTGTTAAAAATGGAAAAATAATGTTCTATCAGTCTTGTCTGTCAGGGTAAGGTTGATTTGTGGCGTTTGGAGAAGGCAGAGACAAACTCAGGCAGTAGTTAGATCAGAAGACTTACACCAAAGACAAAGGACTTTATTTTCAGTTACAGCTTTACTTTCATCTACTTTCTTCCACAACATGTCATCTTATAATTGGTCAGTCAGCTCAGTTAAACATACATGAAAACATTCTACTGTCTAAAAGATCTCTTGCATTCTGCTGGTGGTTCTTTCTCCCTTAAGGGTGCACTGCAAACTGCTTTCATTCAAGAATACACTCTGAACTGCTCCATATCAAACTCTTCATCAATTCCCTCAGACATTAGGGGGTCCGCAGACCCTCTGAGTTAACCCCCATATTGTCTTTATTATGAAACCAGCAGCAAAAGCATTTATAAAGTTTTTGATCAATTTGTGTTCTTGATCAACTCACATAAACTGCAATAAATAAGCTCTGAAAACAATTTGCCTTCTAATACAGGACTTTTTTTGCTAATGTTACTTGAAGCTGATGTGGATAAAAATAAATAGTTTTACTAAATGTGAAAAAAATCCATATCCATGTAAGAAATTCACCTTTAAAGTGCTAAAATATTAAATCAAGACATTGCTCTAGAGAAATCATATTTACATTATTGTACGAAAAGTTTGTCTTACCAGCTTTGAAAAATATTACCATTGAGTTTCTCCTTGATACTTTGCCTCAGAATTTTATGGTTTGTAAAAAATTGCTCTATATACTCACTTGCAATTATTTATTGTCTTGTAAAAATTAAATCTTCTGTGGAAAAATACTTCTTGTGCAAAACACATGCATTTCTTTTGTGCATGTGGAGTTACAGGCATTTTTTTTAGGTAAATGTATTATTTCTCATCACACAATTTACCTTCCACCTAAGGTTATATTTTATTTCATAGGAGATATATATTGTTTGCTAGATTCATCAATCGTGTCACATTGAACCTGTACAGTAGAAGATGGCAGTTTTAAACACACAAGGTTAACAGAAAAGTTAGATTCACAACTAATACTCAAATGTGAGTAACATGAAAAACTGCGAGTTGAAAAAATAATTTTTATTTTTAAGATAATTTTAGCTTTCAAGAACATTCTGAGTCCATCAAAACTTTCCAATAATGACCTGTAATTGCTTTCATAATTTTTTTTTAATTCTTCTGTATTGCCCCTTGAAACTAGGAAAGTAAAAACAAACCCGAAACCCAAAACCAAAACATAAAAATATCCTAAAGAATTACTGTCATGTTTCCCTATGTCTGTGAAAAAAGAGATTTGTTTATACTGATCCGTTCCTATAAGTATTTAATTTTTCAATGACCTGGTACCTTCTGACATTCTCATATTGTAAATGCCAGGCTACAGATATTTAAACATCTGAATGGAAAACTGCATATGTGGATACAATAAATAAGAGACACTTCTTGCTCAGAATTAGTTTCACTTTATCATGTCACACTGAGGTATGCTGAAATCATACAGACTGAAACTAAGGGACAAATGCTGATCAAATGAAGGTATGACACAAAATATATAAAAAATGCTCATTAATTTATACACAGGCCAAAAATAAAATCTGTATCTGTGAGTTCATCAAAACTGTTTAGTCTACCCAAAGATAGTAGCAAAACCCCTTTCCTGCTTCCAAGGTGACCACTTGTACCACTCATGGTACAACCAACATGTAGCTTGGACTAAATACTTTCTCAAGCACACAGGCACAGGTTTCACGTGGACTACTTGAATCAGAGTCTGTAAACACAAGCAGACCTACCTTCAGGTCAGCTCTGGCAGAGTAACAGTGACATCGGATAAAATATCCAGAAAAGAGGGAAGAAGGTTTTGAGATTTTCCACTTAAGGGTCCAAACACTAGATTGAACCAAGTGACCTAACAGCTGTGGTCCTCCAGTCTGGTTTGTATATCAAAGGTCTATAAAGCCAGAATTACTTTTACAATACAAACAGAAACGATGAGCATGGGGGACAAAAAGGGAAAAAATTTTTTTAGAAGGAGGAGGAGAATTTGGTATCAGTCAGAAGCAGCAGATGATACTACTGGGTTAAGAGAAATGCTATTCTTCAAAATTTTCTAACTCATTTTTACCCCTTTTTTTTTCTCCATCTTTGTCATATCAGGACAAATCAGTTTGCAACCTTCACACACTTGTGGTATTGACAATTCAATTTGCTTTTAGTGAAAAAGACACCTTGAGCCAGAACTGGCTCAGTCCCCTCCTTGGAACAGGTGAAGTACAAAAGGTGAGACTGTGCTTGGCTTTTTTGCATCCTGAATAACTGTTTCAGTTGGGAGGAAGAAATATACATTTGGCTTTGACAATTAGTAATGTTCTCAGTCCTATCCACTGATATTAGGAAAGTTTTCATTTATTTCAATGGGCACTTGGTCAATCCAAAATCCCCAAGCTAAAAAAGACTTTTTATCTCTCAGTTTCATGCCATGCCTTGGTTTATGCCTTCTTTAAAACTGTCTATGCACCATCTGCTTTTGAAGACTACAGGCAGAAATTCAATATAGAATTATGGGTTTATGTTTGTACCATCTCTGTTTTGTGAGGAACACAAATGAACAGAGAATATCACAGAGAATATACAAGAGTCTAATTTAGAGAAAAAGGCAGAAAATGGCAGAATCCTTCCTTATTGCAAAGCAATGAATTTATCAGTGACTCAAATCCACTTGCAATGGTCTTTTTTTTTTGTTTTGTTTTTCTCCAGTCACCGGAAGCCTCACATCCTTTTCCACATGCAAAATGTCAATGTCTATTGAGCATTCGAATGACAACCATTGATGTGTCTCTGTGCCTGGGTTTAGATCTAGGATTGTAATGCAGCAATCACCTGTGTAAAGTCAATTACTATAAAGCACTACTCAAGAAACTTGATAATGAAACCTTATTTATGTATTTTGAACAGGACATTTTAGTTTAAGTATTAAAGAAAGATGCCATCATTAATATTAACCAGGGGCATTTTTATTGTATTAAATTTTTGAATATTTGCTAATTCTAATTAGCTGGTTTTATCGTCATAATTTTTAAGGATTTCTATTAGTTCATGGAGGGAATTTAATTAGAATATGACACTATTTGTTACTGCAGGGAGAATTTAGATTCAGTAGGTAAAATTAAATAACATAGCCCTAGCCTTTGCAATGTTTTGCAAACTATTTAATTAGCTAATTACAGTTTGTTTAAACTGTTCATGTTATTTACCATGAGATAAAATTCCCAATGTGGTTTGATTCAGCTGATAGGTTCCAGGTTTGTTCAGATGATATTTGGATTTGGTGACTTCAGCAGTCTTCACTGGTGTTAAAAAGACTTACCTGGACAATAGATCCTACAATTCTATTGGTTTGGCCTATATCCCTGTATTCAAGTTGAAATTTAAAGTTTCACGTGGTTTTCATGAATCTTCTCACTACTGTTCAGTAAAACATATATGTTGTTGTCCTAGTTCAGCAGGTGGGACCAGCTGTCACTGTGTGTGGGTGATCAAAGCTGTGTATTCTACCCCCTCTATTCATTCCCCAAGGACAATGGACCATTAGCAGCAGCTGCCCAGAGAGTCATTATCACCTTCACACCCAGCCTGAGGGGGTGTGGCTGCTAATGGGCCATCAACAGTTCAATACCCCCTGGCTCCCAGAGTTAATCACCCATTGTGTGAGTCCCTGCCCTGGGGGAGGGATTGGGTGCTCCCTGAGGGTACGTAAGTGGTGGGTAAGACCTGGAGAACCCTTTAGTTGGATCCAGAGGAGCAACGGAACCTTGACAGAAGGAGACCATGGCTCTTGACTAGACTACAATTGCTACTCTCAACCAGACTACAACCATCACGTGCACCAACAGGTTTCTCACTTCTTTTTTTGCTTTGGACTTGGGGGGAACCACCCGGGTCTCAGCACAAGGGCTAACAAGCCCCTTTGGGTTTGTGTCCCAGGACACTGGGTTATACTGCTAGGTTCTGTGAGTTGAAAGCAATTTCTCTTTGTGTCAGTGTATTTATGGTAATATCTTTCATTAAATTGTAGCTCTGACTTATAATCTCTTGTGGTGGGTCCATTTCTCCTGCCGGTTTATCTTTAAACCAGCACAGTTGTCTACTCAACTTGTTTTTCTTTCAATCCTTCCTTTCTTAAGAGAAATATTCAAGATCACAGGAAAAATAAATAAAAACAATATTTGAGATTCTACATTTCTGTGTGAGTAATTTAGTATGCTGTAAAGAGATTGCATTAACTCTCACCCTTACAATGCCCTTAACCACAAAAATGTCTGTATTTTTTCATAAAGTGTTCAAATGTAACTCAGTTTAGGTAATAAAAGCCAGCCAAAGAGCCAGAATCACTCAGAGAGGCAGAAGATTTTCTCTGCTTTATATAGATAACAAGAGGCCACAGTCTTTCACCCTTTCAACACTCCAGAGAATTCACATGGGAGCAAGAGTCTGTATGATATTCTTTTGTCCTGAAAGGTGTATGAATATACTGCTTCATTGTATAGGGGATATTGTATTGCTATCCAATTTCTTTGAAATGACACTTAAGCTGGGTTAAAGTATTTGTGTGAGTCAAAAAAAAAAAAAAAACAAAAACCCAAAAACCACCAACCATGGCCTTTCATAGTGAAAGATTTTGTCCTATGCTAAATGAACAACTTAACAGGCCACTGTGAGAGAAGGTGAATAGCTCTCTCCCTGCTCACAAAAGACTTTCTTGCTCAGAGTGAAAGCTGCAGTTCATGAATGCTGCTGCTGAAGGTGTCAGCAGGGCATGTAGCTATAATTCCCCTCAGCCCAGTGAGGAGCTGCATCCTAAGGGTCCCGGTTCATGTTATTTATAGCTTAAGCCCAACTCACAGTTTGGTGATAACCAAAAAGGATTATCCCATGGACATCTCTGGCTTAGTAACAAGGTTAAGTGCTCTTTGCTCTACTTTCTCACTGCTCCTCATCCCACTAAGGAAACTACTCTTCTCCCTTCAGTGAGCCATGGGCCTTTCTGTCTCTGACATGTTCCTAACATTTGACTGTCTGACACCCACCCACAGGAACAGCCTGGCCCTGACCTGTCCCAGGAAGGACCCTGATTCCCCGGCCTGGATCTGCCTTTGTGACTTCTGAGTACTCTGCTCCTGGTTGGGGAGTGGGACAGTCGCTGGCTTGTAAGGTCTGTTACGTAGTTAGAAATATCTATTTACTATAAGGAGATTTCAGATTGCCTATAAGCCTCCATTCTGAAATTTCAACCAATAAAGATGAAAGAGAGGTAGGGGGTAGGGGTAGAAAATTAGAGACTATCTTCAGCAGATCTGGAAAGAGCACATGAACACATAAAATGAGAGAAAAAACTAGGTCTTGTTTGTCTATTTTTTTTACTGAGAAAGAAAACAAGGCATTCCTAAGAAGACTTGTGTTTCAGGCAGTACCCTAAAGAACATGAAATCCAAATTCATTAAAAATAAGTTATAGCTATAAAACTGAGCCAGGGTTACTCGCTGTTTGGATGTCTGATGTAATAATGAGATCATTCTCATATTTTGTCGCAGTCTTGGTCTCTTTGGGAAGGGACCAGACCAGCGACGGGGTTCGCAGACTGCCAGCTGAGTTGTCGTTCGCTGCTATTCCCTGACCCTGGGTAAGGTTTGCCTCGCGAGCTGAGAACAAACACCCAAGAGCCAAGGATGGTCTGACCTGATCCAAAGATCTAGGCTGATCCAACTTTATTCGGGGGGAACAGGGGTTTATATAACTTGGGATAGGGAAGGTTCTGGAAAAGGGGATGGAACTAAGGCGGAGCATGCAAATCCGCTAACAGCTATAGGGTAGGAGAACTGAGGAGGTGTGAACTGGGGTGTGGACTGATGACAGGCAGGACTAGGCCCGCCCCCTAGAGGGAGCCGGCCAATGGTAGCTGCACCCTTGGTGACAGCTCCTGCCTGCCTGGGGAAGGTTCTGGAACTGGGAGACAGGGGCAGTATGGATCCAAGAAAAAAGAACAGGGGTAGAAACAAGCAAAGTCCGTAGTAAAGGGGCACAGTCCAGTTCAGGGTTGGTCCTCCTGGACCTTCCCTCCATCAAATTCTGTCCGGCGGTCTCTTGCCCTTCTCCATTCTTGCATCCATGTACTTGCCACCTCCAACAATATTTTTGTCCTTTGAACAAAATTTGTCTATTTTACTTTCTCAGGCCACTATATTTCAGTGAAAGAGACAAATTACTACAACCTTTCTGTCTGCAGCACACAACACAAGAGCTTCTCATCCTCCTCCTTTATAAAAATATGCCATAAAAATTATGGGGTGCAAAATCTTAATAATAGCAACATAAGCCTAGAGTTTCACTGGTAAGTTTCTTAAAGCACTCCAGTTCTGTGAATATTCTATATTGTTAATTACTCAGGTAAAACAGAAAGAAATATTTTCTTGCATACATTACTGTTACAATATGCTATTGCATTAACCTGCAGTGATATTTGCATTGACCTATAATGGCATCCCATATACAATGCAGACATCTCAGTCTCCCTGTATATGCTAACAGCTCCGAAAACCATGACATAAGGGGAAAACTGTAGATACGGTTCTTCACTGACATGAATGGCAGGTTTACATGTTTGACACCCACAGAATCACAGTAGGATCTCCCAGTAAGTTTCTTTTTTCTAACTTAGTACAGGAATAAACAAGAAAAACAGTGAAGATCTGAGCTTGAGGACAATTCTTTAGTGTGCTCTTTATCACAAAGATCTGAAGCAAATCAGTGAGAGGGTTTTCCCAGGTTGAGAGTTACAATGTGCTTTATCCTTGGGATTGTGCTTAAGGCTGCAGTCATATTGACTACAAAGCTTTTGGCCTGAGGAACTTCTCAAAATGGGGGCATGTCTCTCTCATGAGGGGAGATGCAGCAGATGTTTCTGAAGGGCTGTTAAATCAAGTGGTTTGCAACAGCAGAGCATATAGATTACATTTTCGGGAGGAGAGATGATGTAGGATGTACTTTGGTGATCCCTTTTCTTAAGGAATTCAAAAGAATGAAGTTCTTCTACTATGAAAAAAAATTAGATTAATGGGGCTGGTCATATGACAAATACTGACTATATGCTAATACACATGCACAAAATATATGAAATATTATATCTGATCTTCAACCCTGTACCACATAATACTTTACAGCTAGTGAAGACAGCACAATGTACCTTTTTACTTTTACCTTTCAGGTAAAATGCAAATTTGTGTTTCTCTGTAATAGAGTAAATACATACATAGGAAAATTCCTTAGCTGACTGCATATTTATGTTCTGCAGACGGGCACTGACTGACTGACAAAAAGGCAATTGAGAGTTTCTTTATTTCTTTCAGGTCACATTGGAAGAACTCTCAAAAAATGTCATATTAAGAGGTAGAAACACTAAGTGACAAGTTTCCCTGCCTACATAAATGAATGAGTTCAGGTTTTCTGTGTACTAATGACTTCTGTTTTATTTTACTGAGTTTTTAAAAAGTAAAATGAACATTTATGAACGCACCATGAAAGGGCGATGTAGAAGGAAGCTACATGATACATTATGAATAACTGTAACTTGGAGGGGTTAATGGCTTAGAACTAGATCTAATAGTGTGTATAAATGCCTACATAGAGAAGGAAATTTTTCTTGATTTGTAAGAAATTAGATACGCAGTAAAATGAATTGTACATTAATTTAAACACCTGCATTTGACATACTTCTGAGATCGATGTTCTGCTTACTAGCCTTTCCAAACTTCTTTGTAAAGCAAGAACTCAGGTAAAATCATTTCAATCTGAAATAATTTGCCACAAGAGCTCAGTAAAATATCTTAACAACATCACTTTTATGAAAATTCTGCATAAAAAATCTGCAACAATTTGGGATGGTGGACCACATTATTCAGGAAATAAGTTCATGAACTGATGTATTTTCTTATTCTTGGCCATGTGGAATTTTCTTCTTATTTATGATTCTAAAGGATCATTATGGCAATGACACCAATTGTAAATATGGAACAGTAATCTGAGGAGAGCAGTCAGAACATCAAGTTAGTCCATTTTTCTCATGTGGGTTGCTCAATGACCTTCTCTCCAGAAGTCCAAGCCAACTGTGACTCAAATTTTATTTCAAGAACTCTGGTGCAGGAAGGCAAGAGTAGCACCCTTGTGCCTACAGCAGAGATAGCATCCAGAACCAAAGGTAATTCCTACTCTTCCCTCTATGTTTGCCATGAGAAAGCAAACTGCTTCCCAATATCTCTCACTTCTCTTGAAGAAAAAAGAAGTGTTTTGTTTCCACATTTTACAAGCTTTAATAGGCTACTTTTCCCCAGCATGCAGGAAAGCAAAGCAGCCAGAAGCTTTTCAGCTCAAGATTGGATTTTGTGTTAACAATTGAAAATAGAGGAATCATAATTTTCTCTATTTCCAATGATTATTAATGAAAACCTATAACAACATTAAGTACTCAAAGCAACATTCATTTTACTTAAAGGCTAGGGAACACTTAAAAACTTCATTTCCCTTGAAATTTCAAGCATATTTAAACAACACAAGGCCAAATCTTGGTCTGTTGTTCATTTTGAAATCAAATTATCAAATCTCTGAGCTATATTAGTAGTTTTTTATGGGGTACAGTTAAACCCAGAATTCATTATATTTGTAGTCAACCTTTAAGTCATATAATTATCTCAAAGTTAAACTTCAGTGTCTGGATTTATCAGAAACTATTTGAAGGTGTGGGTATATGCATATGTATGCTGAGACATCAGAGAGATCAGAAAATAAGAAGAAAGGAATACGTTACTTGAAACAGTTATTTTTATGAATTTTCTAATCTGTGAAAATGAAAGCCTTCTGTGGGGTCACATATCTCTTAGCAGCCCTTTGCTAGAAAGCAGACCCTGATAAAACAGGTTTCCCTGGACATCCGTGTGGCTGCCTGTCAATGTGGCTGTGCAAGGTCCTGGGTTGCTGGATCTGCTGTGAACTGCTAAGGGGGGTGATTGACCTCAAAGCCTAAGTCTCAGTTGTCTCTTTCCCTTCCTACCTTGCAGTTTCTCAGCTATCTGGGTTTCCAGAGATTACAAGAAACTCTGGCTCCTGGGGAAAAGTGATACAGCATGATTAATTCTCCCTCACAAAGAATTACAGCATTTGGAAGTTTGGTTGCAAAATGGAGTAGAATCAATTTGTTATAATATCATATGCTCTAATAAATATTTCACCTTTTTAACGGGGAAGAGAAACACATGCTGTAAAAATGAACAGTGAGATATCTTTTGATGTGAATGTGTATGGTTCCTTAAGATTGAATTCTTTCTATTGCATGTTAGGCACAAATACCCACCTAAACTTCATGAATAAAAATGTATTTTATTAATATCTACAGTTCTAGGGGTTTTTGTTGTTATGGAAGAAGTAGAGATAAAGGTTGGTTATAGCCTCCATGTTCTGATTTGTAGTTGGAGATACTAGAACAATTTGTATTTTGTTACATATAATTATCCTCAAACACCAGGCCTGCATGCTTGACACACTTATAGGTAAAAAGGAGAATTATATTTCTCACTTTACTATGCATACAGAAACACACATATTTGTATTTTGATTCTTCCCTTTTATGAGCATTTAAAAGCCTTGGGGTTTGAAAGGAAAAAAAAATGAAATTTTGTTCTGTGCAGAACCTACACCTGGTGTACGCTAGTCCAGTAAAAAAATCCCACATTCAACAGCTTAACATGCTGTCAAGTTTGTAACTGAATTCAAACTCATCTCCATTTCCATATGTATGAGAAACAAGGCAAACACCTTCCTCATACATGTAATCGTTTGTTTGCTATTTGTGTTCTGGTTCAGCACTATTACAGCAGTAGTACACTGGTTCTGCTTCTGGGAGGAGCTGCAATTCACATTAAAAATTGTATTATTTCACAGATAATTTTAGTGGCATTGTGGAAAATAATGTCAAAGTTACCCTTTTATGGGATGTCAATAGTTCGATCCTAAAAGAAGCCTGTGTGATCAGATTTAAACTCATAATCTATGTTTCTATGTAAAATGGATTCCAGTATAGCTATGAAGACTGAATCTGGCCTGGGTTAGGAAGTAGCAGTTGTTTCAGCACAGTGTTATCTCTCCATGTTAATTTATTTCATTATGATGATTTATAGTTGATATTGCTTTTGTCTCACCTTGATGATTGCAAAGACATTATTCACTTTCAGACACAGCACCTTTTGTCCAATTTTCTAAATGTCACTGATAAGAGAAACTATGCAAAACATTTTAATTAATGCTGAACACAATCAAAGAGAAAAGAGAAATGTTCATTTTACTGTTTCTGAAAAAAGAAAAGAAAAAGAGTTATAGTAAATTAATCCCTTATGTTCCCATTTGTAGCATGCCAGTGAAACACAGAGGTTATTCAAAATTGGTAATTTTCATTTTTATCATTTAGGAGATATCTAATTTTAAAACATTTTTACAACATTTTCTGGTGTTTATGATCTAAGTGCATAAATTATGTTTATGTGTTCTGTAAATGCCATATTTTCAGAAGAAAAGTTGAAGGGAGACTACAGTACAGAGAAGCATGAGAGAAAATATTTAAAGCTAGTCATGATATGAATTTTCTAATTACAGTACAAATAAAGGATTATTCAAACACTGACATTGTGACAGAGAATTCTTCTAACCTTCCTTATCAACATTTTCAGTTCACCTACTAAAAATTCCACATGAAGATACTGCTAGAACTGTTTATATGTTCAGATTATTTTATCTAGATATTTGTTTGCTGTACTTTGATAGTAATTTATCTGACAGCTCTGGCATTTGACTGTATACCTGTGGAAGAACATCACCAAAAGTTTCCCACTATATCAGTGCCACTCACTTCTGTGATATAAATTTTTATATTTAGTTCCTTTATCCAAACATATGCCTCTTTCTAGAAAACTGTATGAGTCCCAACAAATGACCCAAATTTTTTGTATAAATACCCTGAAAGGAAAAACCTGTAACTAGAAGTGCTGCTCCTAGTAATCAGAAGATAATTTTTTTTTTCCAAGACTGTCAGGAATTTTCATTTTTTCTTTTCACATTCTTGGAATGGAATTGAAAAGAATATTACAACCTTGCAGCTTTCTCAAAAACTTTATGTGAAATTTCAAAATCTACAGATATAATAATTATTCTTATTGCCATTATTTATTACACATATGAGAAGAGGTACCTAAACATGTCGTGTCAAATTTACGAATTAGTGTGCAAGCTAAAAGTATGATTTCTTCCTCCTTTTTTTTAGGTCTTTTCACAGAAACAGAGCTCAATGGAGGGACTATTTTGAAAGAATGTTTATAACTCAACTCAGATTTCTTAAAATAACATTTAAAATTTTAGAAGAAATTTGGTACTGTTTTATAGGAGGGTAGAGAGGAAAGACCAAGTGAAGATTCACCTTGCACAAACTGGTGAAGATTGTACCTTCACAGTGTTTCACAGGATGCTGAACCTCTGTTGAACTCTCTGAAACTGAGAAAAGGAGCAAATGTTATTCTTGTCTATACCCTCTGCAATTCATAGTAGTGGAGATTTTAGAGATACACAACTGATCCATTTAAACAAAAACAAACAGCCCACAGGTTAATTTTAAATTTTAAGCAGGCTTTTTTCATTCTTTTTTGCTTCTTTTTTCAATATTGCCAGCTTCTTTATTTATTAATTTTAATATCCAAGATGCTCAGCTGATGGATGAAGCCTCTTAGTGCAGTAATGAATACTTCTAGTAAAATTACCCAAACCAAAGCAAACAAAACCAAAACAAAAAAACAACAAACCATCCTTGAATAAATGAAAATTATCTCTCTGCTGCCTTATCAGTCTTCTAATACTTCTCATCTGAGAACCTATACCTCTTTGACAGTGGTACCAAAGTGATATTCCTCAAAGAGCTTCAGAGTTCCTGCTTGGGAATGATATACTTTCTCTGCACTGCAGGTTAGTCCTTCTCTATCCCAGAGTAAGTCACTTCTGTATACAGGAAATATCTGCACATCCACTCACTTCTTACTCATAATTAATTTTACCTGTGGAGGAACACCAAGTCTCAAGCACAATTTGGACTTCTAAGTTATGTTTCTCTGTGTTTACACACTACAATTGGTATGTAAGACTACTTATGAAAAAGTCCTCTTGCCACTGAGAGAATTTAAAACACTTCAGATTTGAATTTAGTTGAGAGAGAATGGTTGGGATAATAAGAGTGAACTGAATCAGGACTGATGAGATGATTTGGATATAGAGCAAATGGCTTGGACTTTCTAAATGTGAGGTCTTAGCACTCAGATAGAAGGCTACTGCCTATCTCATTGAAGCAACAGAAAAGGAGCAAGGTAAAAGAGCAAGGAGATGAAAGGATTCAACTTGCAGGTCCCCTCAGCACGCAGCTTTCCCTGTTACCAAAGGTGATCCATAGGCTTAAATCGGTTGTACAACAAGCCCCAAAAAGGTAGATCTGTGATCCTGAAACTGCTGGTTAACATAGTGGCTTTTGTTTATCTAACTCAAAATTGAAGTATGTCTTACAGAATTCAGACTAAATGTTAAAGAAGGAACTTGGTAAAAGAAAAACAAAACAAAACAAACCTTATTTAAAACAGGAACATAATTTAGTAAAAAAAACCAAAGTTCATTTATTTAAAATGTACAGTAAAATAGCAGTAAAAGTAGATTTTCATTAAATATAGACTACAGGACAGTTTCATTAAAAAATACAACTTTTCCCCTTTTGAATTAAAATAAAGCCAGAGTGTTCATTATTTATATTTCAGACAATATGTGAAACGTCTGCATCTCATTTGGGTCTACCAGATAGGATTCAGAAATGCAAAAAGGACTGTAAGTTCAATATATTATAGTTTTACATATATAGGGTTTTTGAATACATAAATAAAACATTCACTCAGTGAAAAAAGAAAGTACATGACATAGTATTCTGGAAAAAATTATTTGAACCTTAGTTCCCAAAAGAATAATTCATGCTACAGAAAAAGGAAAGGGGAAAAAAAAGGAAAAAAAAAGGTACCATACCCTTACATGGACTTTCAAAGAGTTAGTGAGGAATACACAAGACACAAATAGTTGAGAACAGCAAAATGGCAATGAGTTTTGGGAAGGTTTATGTTGGTGTCTGGTTTTAGGCATTTATTACAGTGGAGATAAATTCAACTTATACCTTTAGGGTGTCAGTTGCAATACAGTTGGCCAGAATGTTCCCAGACACCTGATTTAATAAGAACTAGGTAAAGATAAAAATGGATGGAGGAGTGAGACTGAAGTTTGAAGGCTAGAGGCATAGAACATGACTGAAACACCACTCTATATTTGTTCAATATTTGTTTGATTGCTATGACAAATGAGAATAAAACTGATGTTTTGGTGGCCAGTGACAGAGATATGAGAAAAAAAGTGTTTCAAAAGAAACAGTTACTATGGCAGTCAGTAGCCAGAAAATTTGGTCAAGCCTAGATGAGAAGAGGGGAAAACAGCACACAGATTGCACCATGGCAATTACTAATTTGTATCAAAAACTGTTATTCCTGTGAATTAAATTGTTATCTAATTCAGTAGTTTTTTAATCAATAGTTCTTTGCTAATAAAAATGGTCTCTCACATCACAGAACCTTACACAAACTGCTATTATTCTATTCAATGGTTAAACAGGTAATTTTAGGAGGATTTTGTGTATGTTTTCAGGAAAATATGTTTCTGCATAGCTTGACCACCAAACATGAAAAACTTAACTTGCAAGCAAACAGCAAAGGGCAAAACTCTCAGTAAATTTCGTGAAGGGAAACTGCATCTCAGATTGTCCTGAATTGGCAGGGGGAGGGAAAATGCTACACTGTAGTGTCAGAACTATCATTATAAACCTGCCCAAGGTACTCTGAGGGTGCCCCAATCAGAAATCATGTATTATATCATCCCCAACAAAAGACAATTTCTATGGGTCTATTCATTATCTGACTTTAAAGCCTTGCTAAATTAAATGCCCAAATGACATGAAGTTTTTCTTTTATGCACATGTTTATGACTAGTGTTTAAATCTGTAGGGTAATGAACGCATTTTTCTAATGTTGGTGTTCACATCAAGCAATATTTTGTCTAAGGACAATATAATATAATATAATCTTGTTCTTTCCAAGATTAAGGTGGCAAAATCTGGTCCTTTTTCAGCGAAAAATGAGAGTTTAGACCAGATTCAGACAAAATGGTAGCATTTTCATGTTCTGGAGAAAACTTTAAAATGTCTTATCTTTGCCTTACTGAACCTGGAGTACTTGTAATAATCAGTGCTCTTTTTAGACTGTCTAGGAGAAAGAGGGGGACATTTGAAGCAATAGTGTTTGTCTTCCCAAGTCACTGTTACGGGTGATGGGGCCCTGCTCTCCTGGAGATGGCTGAACACCTGCCTACCCATGGGAAGTGGTGAATGAATGCCTATTAAATTGCCTATCTCAATCCACAAGTTTTCTAGCTTTTCCCTTTCCAATTCTCTCACTGATCCCACTGGTGGGGAAGTGAGTAAGTGGATGTGTGGTATTTGGTGGCTGGCCATGGATAAACCATCAAAAAGGCCTATAAATTTTTGCAGGAACATTCACTACTGACTTGTAGGTTTTGGGAAAAAAAATCAAACCCACAACCAAACTTCTCCTACCACAAAATCCTAGACCAGATTAATCTAGAAATTCTGTTTTAGTAGGGTCATTCCTTTTTTTTTCTACTAAAATATCCAGTTTTGTACCCTACTTCCTACATTGTTTTATATTAGGATTGCTTCTGAAGTTTCAAAAATTGAGGGGTTTTTGATGGTCTCCTTCTTTCTTTACTGATATATTACTTGGGAAATAGAAATATTTACTAAAAAGCTGGGCATTGCTCAAATACACACAAAGGAAAACATGCTAGCAAAACATTGCATCATAGTTTAAGTCACAAAAACATTGATGCTAAATAGTACTTGACTCTGTTCTAATGATCAGGGTTCTTTGTCAGCCACACTTGAAGATAGAAGAGAATGGAAAAGTAGTTAAACTTTTGAATTAAGTTAGATTAGTTCATAAAATCAACAAACATTCCAGTACAGGATGGGCAGCTTGCAAGGAGTTAATGTGTTCTTAGTACTTTGCAGTCTAAATTACTTTTAGAAAGTAATATCCATTTGGTACCTTGAAGGAAGGCCTAAGCAGTAAACTTTAACTGCTGCCTGAGTTGGCAATCATTTCATAGAGACAAGACACTGCACAAGAAATTGCTCTATAAATAAGATCCGTTACAGAAGAATTAAAATTAAATTCATATTATTGGTGTTCACTAGAAGCCATAAAAAAACCCACAAGACAGCCAGGAAGTGGCACTTGTTTCAAATAACTGTCAGAAGCACCTGAAGGACACCATCAAAGTCAGCTTGATTAATGATGATGAATGTGTTGAATGTGCAACTGCAATGCATTTAGAAGCCTTGAGGAAATACATCTGGCAAAAATAAATAGGACAGGTATTAGATATTCCTATTGCAAAATTTTTCCAACGACCATAATCCAGATATGTGCCCTACCTTACTGAGCAAAGTATCTCTAAATTCTTCCCTGTTTCCTCCACAGTTGTGTTGGGATCGCTTCTGCCCTCATCTCCTTGATACAAGAACTCTGAAGAGTGACCATCCTTTTGTGGCTTGAAGGGAAGTCGGTAGTGTTACTGTCTGCATAAGACTTATGATCCCCACTGCCAAATCATGCATTTTGCTAGCAGGATCAAAAAGGAAACTGTTGTGTGATGGTTGTGTTGGATCTCTGCTGTGCCTGGATGCTGATATTCTGTGGGCATTTACACAAGTCTGTCAGTACTGGAAAAATGTCACATGAGAGTTTAAAGGTTCAATCTGTAAATCTGATGGGGACAATTGCTGTAGGTGGGTGGAGATGGGAGGGAAAGGTATTGAAAGGTGTATATCACCTCTTTGAACAAAGGTTTCTTTATAACATAGAAGAGGCAGACAGAAAAGAAATCAAATTGCTGGAGCCAATGCCAGAAGCTCGAAGTATCCAAACCACAAAGCAAGAAATGATATCTCATTACCTAAACTGAACTGGGTTACTGGAGCCCTTCCGTGAAAGTCATGATCTGTTCTCCTTTATAATTTAGTCTTTTCTTCAGACACTACATACCACGTGCAAAGTATTCTGAACTACTGCTACGTATGTCACTTTATGAAGGGGGATGATGGATATTCTGGAGTTAGCAGTGACATTGATAGCAATGCGTAGCAAAAGAAACCTGCAAATGTTTGAATGTTGTATAAAATAAAACTTATTTCTAGTTGGTGCTATTTTGAAAATTGTTTTCCACCAGCTTCACACCAATGAAAAGTGACAGTTTAATGTCACCAGGGCTATCAATCTGCTATATTGCACAGAACAGATATGTACCTGTCAGCTGCTGTAGTGATGAACTTTAACCATTCCTTAGGGGTGATAGGATAGCATCCAAATTGCTTAAGTACTTTGATACTTGAATAGTATGTTGGGAAGGGTATTCAGAATACAATACTTGATAAAAGAGATAACAACAATTTTATTAGAAGTAATTTCTGTCTATTCTTCTTTGCTGGTTACTAAAATACACAACAGCTAGTCAAAATAGTTCAGACAAATTAAATACATGTGCAAAAATGGTTCTCTAATATTTTAATTAAAAAATGTTTTGAATTAATGTTTTCCAATATTTAAAAATATGGTGTAAGCACATTTGTCTTTTTGAGCATTGTAAGAACTTGTGTTTACTGACCACATTTCTTGCTGCTTGTTTCTTTTTGTTCTTTCCTTTTAAATTGATTTCATTTGAATTCGTAGAATCACAGAATCATAGAATGATTTGGCTGGGAAGGGACCTTAAATGTTATCCAGTTCCATGCCTCCTGTCATGGACAATTCAGGCTGTGTAAGAGTGTAAATCCTGCACGTAAACTTTCGCTCACAAAGCACACAAAGCATGAATTTCAACATCTTATTTCTTCTCTGTACTGCCCGTCCTGTTTCTGACTTCTAGCAGATACAGCAAAAAGCAGTGACTAGCCAAATAAATGCTAGCATTTTATTCAATTATAAATTGTCTTGGATATAATTTAAACATACCTTTTAAAATTTTGTTAAATTAGAACCTGAAAGACTGTTAATAAAAGTGACAGCCATTGACCACAGGGATGACTCCTAGCACACACTCCACATGAAGTGACAGTGAGGCATAGAAGCAAGTTTATTGGGAGGAGCATAGACTTTTACAGAGTTGAATAGAGAAGATGCTGGAAACTGGGAGGCAACAAGAATGGGATTGAATAGAAGCAGGGGTGGAGTGTGTAACTGGGGCAACTAGCAAGCCAATGGGAAAACAGCAGTCAACAAGCCAATGGGGGAACAGGGTCTGGGCAGAGGTGGGAAAGTAGTCTAGGAGCTCATGGGAAGAAGAGGACTAAGGGAAAATAATAATGGGAATCTATCTTGAAAAATGAGGGGGTAACAGTAATAGAACTGTAAAACTCAAAACTCATACAGTAAAATGTAGTCCCTGAAAACTGCTTCATAATTCACACATTTGAAGAATGCCAGACAGAGCAGGTGGCAACAACTTTCAGGGTTTTTTTTGCCCTGTACCTGATTCTGCACTCTCACATAGACTGCTGGGCGGTCCCATGGTGTAATGGTGAGCACTCCGGACTCTGGATCGCAAGGTAGTGAGTTCGAGTCTCGGTGGAGACCGTACCGGGCAGTTAAATGCCTCTCTGCCATCTGATCCCGTCAGATCTCGGATGCTCAGCAGGGTCAGCCCCGGTCAGTACTGGGTGCTGTAGAAAGTCCTGAGGACTTCACTGTCACTGTCCAAGCTCGCTCAGCCATGGCGGGTGGACCTTAGGACTTAAACGGTGGGGCCAGTTCTGCGCATGCTGTGCCTCACCTAAAAATCCACTGCGCAGGCTCAAAGGGCACCACACCCCCACATGGGGAGAGCCCTTCCCAGATCTTCGTTTGTGAAGTTTGGCCATATGCACAGACTGCCAGCAATGTGCTTACTGTTAAGCATTAAACATTCTTGAACCAATAGGCTGGATTTGAACTGACAAATATGCTATATATTTCTCCGTTAGCTGAGGCTAACTTTGCAATTTTATGCATCATTGAAACACAAACAAAGAATTATTTTTTACTTAAAGCTTTCTAATGTTGCAATTAAATATGTCATTGTGCAACTACATATCCCTCACTTGCGACACATTAGAAAAAGACAGTATCTAAGACTCAAACAAATAAATAACTTAAGGTTTCAGGGCAGAATCCATGATTTATACTGCAAGAGTCAAACTCATTCATGTTCTGAACATTCTTGTAAGTGCATTTAATTTCTTGAGAAGAAAACTTTGACATGAATAACACAGTAGTTAGGATCAAGTATAGATCTCATCATCATGCTTCATTACTTTAAGGCTGGTAAGTACTGTATGAGGTTTTCAAAGTTGGTTTATTTTGCACATTAGTCACAACCATGCTCTTTTCGATATGACAATTAAATACTCCATTAGTCATTTTATAGGGTATTTATTCACCAGCCAGGAGGAAATTGTTATTCTGCTCTGAGATGAGCTAGGTAATTCCTGACAGATAAAATCAGAAACCTTTTTCAGGACTGTGCACATATCCAGATGCCCACCTTCAATTAATTCCAGCAGCAAGGTTTATTACCCCGTCCTTATAGAGTGCTTAAGTATCTACACGGTGAAGTTCCTTTCAGCTCTGTAGCAAATTAGTTGCCGGATCACAGAACCTGACTCTCAGGAAAGGCATTACAAAACCTAAGGTCAATTAAGTTTAGTTTTGGCATGGCTTACAGATTGACCTTTAGATCACCTAAAATTACACCAGTTCACAAAACTAATTCTGATCTTTTCAAGGTGTGGTTTGAAAGATGCCTGGCATCCTTGTAGAGAGGTGAAATAACCAAGGTCCTAAAATTTATGTCATCTTTGGCCAAGGCAAGCCCATCTGTCTGTTTGCAAGGTCACAGCTAGCAGATGTCTCACACTTTAACCAACAGACTCTGCCAGGGTCTGGAGCATCTTTCTTATGAGGAGAGGCTGTGGGAGCTGGGCCTGTTTAGTCTAGAGAGGACTGAGAGGAGATCTCATCAATAACACAAATACCTTGAAGGTGAGTGCCTCTTCTCAGTGCTGCCCAGTGACAGGACAGGGAGCAAAGGTCAAAAATTAAAGCACAAGAAATTCCACCACAACATGAAGGAAGAACTTTTTGTTGAGGATGGCAGAGCACTGGAACAGGCTTCCCAGAGAGGTTGTAAACTCTCACTCTTGGAGATCTCAAAACCCGTTTGGACCTGTTCCTGTGTCACCTGCTCTAGGTGACTTTGCCATGGCAGGGATATTGGACTCTATGATCTCCAGAGGTCCGTTCCAACTCTGATGATTCTGTGATTCTGCGTAAAATATCTGTTCATACAGGTAGACTGTACATCTTTCAGCCTGACACTCAGCACACAATAGCAAGTGCAGTGCCTCCTATAGCTACCTCTTTGCATGGAAGAAATGCACCTTACTCCATGATATTAAGGTAATATCAAACACACATGTTAGGGCTTCAATTGTGACTGAAATATGTCAGTTTAAATTGTGCTGATCTGAGAGGAAGGGAAAGAGGATAAAAGGGGCACTGCTTTGGAAAAATGTGCTAACAAACTTGTCTAGTTTATGAACACAAAATCTTTACAGATAAAAAGTATTCCATTAGCTTGCATCTTACATAAAGCAATAAGGCCAGAAAAAATAATCCCTTGTCATGGGTTGATCTTGTCTAGCTGCAAGATATGCGCCCAGCCACTCTTTCAGCCCCACTCCTCAACAAGATAGAGGGAGAAAGCAAGATGGAAAAAATCATGGGTCATGATAAAGAGAATGGCACTTATTGATTACTGTCATGGGCAAACCAAACTTAACATAAGGAAAATTGATTTGATCTGTTGGCAAGTAAAATTGTGTAGGATGATGAGAAAAAAATGACAAAAAGTAAAACACCTTCCATTCCATACCCCTTTTTATCACAGGTTCAACTTTACTCCTCCATCCCTGATTCCTCTACCTATTTGCCTTGAGAGGGCAGGAGCAGTAGAATGGAGAATGGGGGGATGCAGTCAGTTCATAATAGTTCCTCTCAGTCACTCCTTCCTCCTCGCACTTTTCCCTTCTCCAGCCTAGGGTCTGCCCACGCTGACCTGTCCCACTGGGGTCTCTACTGGGCAACAGGGTCTTTTTAAAGAGAACAGGAGACCTCAGTTTTCAGCACTGGCAATATAAAAACAGATGTGGTTTTGGAAAAATCCAAGGAGATGGGCTGATTATTGTTGACTGTAGGTAATATGATGAATTGATATCTGCAATGGAGATAGTTAAAAAGCAGGGGAAGGCTATTTTACTGGGAAATGAGTATTTTGTTTGCCTAGAAGAATTATTTACATAAAGTTCAGAGAAATATTGGAAGAAATATACTTCTCAACAATGGAAATGGTTTTGCTCAGTTTTGTGCTGGTTTAAAGCTAAACAGGCAGGAGAAATGAACTCAACTCAAAAACAGATTATGTCAGAGTCACAATTTAATAAAAATATTACAATAAATACAATAAATTGGTTTTAACCCACAAAACACAGAAGTATAACCAAGCACCCTGGGAAAAAAGAGAATGGTATTTGTTAGCTCCTGTGCTGAGCCCCATATGGTTCCCCTGAGTCCAAAGTAAAAGGAAAGGAGAAAACCTGTTGGTGCAGATGATGGTCACAGTCTGGTCGACAGTGGTGGTTTTAGTCTGGTCAAGAGTGGTGGTCACAGTCCTGTTAAGGTTTTGGTCTTCCTCTGAATCTGATGAGTGGTACCAGAAGTTCCCAAACCCCAAGATTATATATGCCTAGGTTCAGATGGGCATGTCCAGTACTTCCCCCAGAACCAGGAGTTTCACAGCAGACTCTGTGAGTCATCGGATATTTTTGGACTCCTTGATGGCCTATTAGCAGACATGACCCCTCATGCTGGGTGTGAAGGTGCTAATACCTCCCTGGAGGAGAGTTATCACATCTGAGTCGTTGGTGTGAAAACCCTATCTCACAGGGTTCTCTAACACTCCCAGCTTGTAGCCTGAGGTGTCAGGTGTGCCCTGGGCAGCTGCTGCAAATGATCCATTATTAACAGTTTGTTAGAAATGACATAAAGGGTGTATAATACACAGTTTCAACTACACCCACACAGTGATAAGTCAGTCCTGGCTGCTCTAACTAGGACAAGTTTTTAAAGGGTTATCAAGCATTAGAACAGGCTGTGCACGGAAGTAGTTGAATCACCATCCCTAAATTTATTTAAAACACAAGTAGATATGTCACTTAGCAACATGATTTAGTAGTGGCCTTGGCAGTGTTGGATTAATAGTTGGACCTGATGATCTTAGTTAAAGATCTCTTCCAACATAAACGTTTATAAGATTCTATGATTCTAAAAGCAGAAAAATGTATCACACTTTAGGCAGGATTCAAAGGTGTTTCTGAGTATTTCAAACAGGATACGCCCTTCACAGTATTTAATTGCCAGAACTCCTGACAAGTGAAATTTAGGATTTGTTTCATAACAGGATCCAGCCTCTGTTTTTCTTAGCTGAGAATATAGGTACCATATATTCACACCTGGGATATCTGTAGATTCTCAAAGCCTTTTTTTCCAGGTCTGAACCAGACATAGAAACTTCATCACATGGACACTTTCTTACGCTACTTAGCTGTAGACCAAGACACACAACCAACTATGACAGAAGTTACCTTAATCTGATTTTCTTACACTGACTGGCTCTATTGCTGGCTAGTCATGAAGTAGAAAAAGAAACCAAGTCAGATACTGCTTCTGGAATTGTTTGCAGCCAGTTCCTTTAACTAGAATTAATGAAAACTGCCATGCTATAGAAAAAATTCAAGAAGGCCTTGTAAACTCTTCCACTTGAAGGGTGCTGAAAATGGCAGAAACAACATTCGGGCAAGCAGTGTGGTAAAGAAGTACTCAGTCTGTTTTGACTAATTAAGATAATGGTTTCAGCCCTCCAGCAAAGCTAAGATAGTAGGTGGTTTAAAACAAAACACCATGCCAAATAGATGCAATATGCCTGAGAATCTACAATCTATGCCGAGGTCCACTAGTACTCTTATATTAGTGGAACTCAAAAGAATAAATCACACCATTAAAACACAATTATGAATATGTGATTTGCACTTAATGTTAATTTAGTGAATTAGGCCCTTTTAAATGCACATATTTCATTTGTCTGACTCATTAACTCTAAATTTTCAAAATACAATCTCTCAATAAGTTTAAATATCAGGATTCTGAGTTTCTGAATGAACAGCCCTCTCTTATTCAAGGTACTAGCAACACTTAGCTGAACCTGTGCTTTGAAATGTTCCACAGTGGTTAATATGCATGTTGTGAGAAAATTGGTACATACTTCCACCGACAGTCACAGGAATTAATCCTCAAAATTTCATCTCACTGACATGAAATTCTATCCTCGTGGGTCTGCTATGTTCCTTGCAGCATTTCATAGATAATTATTCTTGATCTACTTTCATGACCTACTGAGTTCCATATTGTTAATATTTTTGCTTTTTTTTCCCTTAGACTGCCTGAGTCTCTCCCTGTATTTTCTGCCTCCTGTGCCCTTCTGTCAATCTTTATTTCATATTTTACATGAGCTGTACCCACAAGCTAATGAACAGAGTTTAGAGGAACTTCAAAATACAGTCAGGGGCACTGAACATTAATGCTTTGTTCTCATGGATTAAAGGATAAAATTTGAGGACAGGAACTGTAAACAAAGTCATGAGGGTAGTCTACTAAATTGATTATGATGTTTTACCAATGAGACCTTTATCAAAATCCTTTAACAAAAAGTCAACAGTAAGCTCTTTATTTTCATCAGTGCACCAATGAAATCATTGATTAATCCACCCATTCCAGCTTGTCCTACAACTAAGTCTGTTTCTGTGAATCAGACAAAGGGGCGGGTTCCCTGAACTCTAGTGATGGCCATGTCGTGGAATCACTGTGTTAGTTTCAGCTTTTTCCCTTAGGGACTGTCAGAGTAGCCATTATGTTAAGCAGCATGTCATTCTTGGGCTAGTCTTTTTAATTATATTAGATGATTATAGATGTGAACAAAAATGGCAGAACTGAAAACAAATGGATTTTCCAGCACACTTCATTAAAATGCAGTTCATTCAAATATCTTGCAAGGATGTCAAATAGGTGAAAATATGTAAGATAGGCAAATCAAAACTAATTGTAAAAGCTGCTGCAGAAATCAGAGTAAGATAAAAGTTGACATGAAAGGTTAATATAAGCAGTGAGACTGTTTTAAGGCCATTGGCTTTAAATGGTTGTGTAAGTTCACTGTGCTAAAATAATCTAATAATTTGTTTTAAACTTGCTGCAGCCTAGCCTTTAGTTTATACAGACATTATGAAAATAGCTTTTAGGTAGCTTGACTAGAAATCAAAATATCTCTGTATGCCAGCTCAGGATAGAGCACAAAGCCATTGAATAAACTGTCAAAAATGGTGTAGCTAATCTTTGATGATAACAAGTGCATGCAGCCACTCTGCACAGAACCAGAGACTGGTGTTTGGGATGGTAGCGTAGTCATCGAGCAGGGTGTCCTTCTTTCCATGTAACTGAGCCTTAGTGACAGAAGACATAGTCACTTCATGAGGGGACCACAGAAGGCACAGCTCCTGAGAGTGACACAGCACTAGTTGGAAAGCATATCTTACTAGTGATGCTGCTTGATGAATTAGGTCTGCCAAACCTGACAGAACTGCTCCAAGTGCTATCAGGGTACTGACATGGCCAAACTAATCAAGATATAATCTCGCTAGCATCACTATAGTTTAACTATTTCCATATAGATAAAGTCTTTGACTGTACTGTAGTCATACTCTAATTTATTCAGTGGTGAAAGCAGCAGCAGATGTGTTATATTTGTAAAGTTCCTTGTGCAATAACTACTGTGGAAATATTTTGTTATGAGAACTGTCAAGTGGGTTTTTTCATATTTTTTATTCAAAAATTTATTGATACTTTGGTGCGGTTTCTCTTTAAGACTCTTGTCTCACTGAGTGGCTTTGATATAGTTGGAAGATGTGGAATGGATATTAGATATTAAAAAAAAAAGAGTTACATTGCTGTGATAGACAGAGGCCAGGAAATATTCTGTTTTAAGCAATGTGCTTGGTTTGTGGCAAGGAACTGTGCATTATCATATTGCTAACAGTGTTATTGCTAAGTTGGATCAACATTGCCATGACTTAAATCCATGTGATACTAATAGGTAACAATTCTATAATTACTGGTATCATTACATTCTGAGTCAAGGGTTTACAGTGTACAGTAACACTGATACAACTAATAGAAGATGCACTCTGTTGTTTCAGAGTACAAACATAATAGCAGATCTTAGAATTAACAGTCTAAACAGTTAAAAAAAATGTTATACTTGTATGTTTGGCATATTTCTACTTTAAATACTAAGGCTGCAAAAAATTCATATTCCTTAAGTGTATGGTTTAGAACAAGTACTTTTTTTCTGTTATTTATGTTAATTATGAAACCTAGATCCCTTTGAATTCAGTAGCAAAGCCACTCCAGAACTCAGAGAGTTCAAAACTTTGTTCTGACAGTGTTTTTCCATTACTTTTGAAAACTGTCAAGTCCTTCTGCACTTTCTGAAATTCAAAGTTTATATTTGTTCTCTCTTCACTGTCTTCTATAGTGTCACTATCCAAGTACTGCTGTGTGGTACAGAATGAATGTCAAGTGCTCCCCATTTATAAGGGATATAGATTTGAAGTGCTAATATGCCAGCTATTGACATTTCTAAAGAATACTGCTGATTAATATTGCAGCCCAGAAGCATCTTTTAAACACTAGAGCAAAGGGGATACATCAACAGTAGCAGTACTCAAACGTAAAATTTTGACAGCATAGGACAACAGAGAATACTCTTCCTTCAGACCTCTGAAGACTAACTGTTTCTGAGATTTTAATTTCACTCACACTTTGTCCTTTTTTCTACCTGCAGGCAAATATCATCAGCATTTTACAATTTCTGCTGCAGTTATATTGATCCCTAGCTTTCTGTATTTGCTAATCTATTGATATTTTCCTTAAATACTCTCTGAATAACTGTTTTGTCAACCTTGTCCTTAAAGGCAGACAAAATCCAAAGAAATCATCAAATCGAATTCGTAGAGCTATGGATAATAACAAAGAGAATGCAGCTGACTACAGCTGATTTCTTCTTGCTGCTACACTGAGCAGACTGCCTCATTGCTCCACACCTCCTAACCATAGGACACGTATCTGAAAACTGCAGATAAGGTTATTTCAATAATTTCTTCCTAATCCTGTTTTGTTACTGTGCTGAACTGCCTGGATGCAACACCTGCCATCACAGACAACCATGCCATATAATCCCTTTCATAAACTTATCAAGTATTATTTTAAAAGTACTTAGGCCTCTTGATCCTGCTATTGCTATTTTACTCAAAACACACATCCTTTTATTAGAATTCATCTTTTATTTTATTATCATTATTTAATTCACAGTCAGCTTTTACCCATTTGATGTGTTGCCCAACCATGTATACTGGTAAATAAGGTGAAATGATAAGCATGAAGTAGGAAAATAAGCAATTTTAATTAAGAACAGTCAAAACCATTTTACTCCTCCTACATTATACCAAAGCCTCCTCTCTGAAAACCTGCTGGCTAGTATATCCATTCTGTTTATGGGGTACTGGGATTAGCCTACATATATCCCTGTGTCCCACATTGACTTTTAAAGTGTAATATATGTAGAAACATATATGTGACAGGAATCACACACAATATATATTAAATCAGCTCTGTTACTTCTGAAGGAGAACTATTTCTTCTTATTCTAAAGGAACAACTACAGCTAGATTTTCTCGAATCATATCTTTTTTATGGCATTTTTGTATAACCATCGTATGATCAATTAATATATGCACATTAACTACAGGACTGAAAGAAATGCAATGAATTGTCTCAAAGCATTGTCAAACAAGGAAATGCCCATAGGATAAGCCACCACAACAACAACCTGTGTGAAGCACAGACTGTCAACAAAAGGAATCAGTCCTGTAAGGCAAATCCAGACAAATATTCCCATTACTTAATCTCTCTCTCTCTCTCTTTCTCAATCTCTCTTTCTCCCCTCCCTGCCCCCATCCCTACTTCTATATTTCTATATATATATATTTCTCTCTATATATTTCTCTCTACCTCATATTTATTGCTAAACAAAACTGTCCTATTGACTTTGGAATATGGTCTCATTTGCACCTTAGTTTGGGCAGAGGCATCTTTTACTAACTGGATGCTAAGAATTAATTGGGAATTGTTATCTTTTAATAGTGTACTGGCTTTAACACCAGCTGGAAATCAAACTCTGAATAAGCCACTTCTCTCACTCTGCCCCTTCTGTTAAGAGAGGGACAAAAGCAAAGATTATGTGTTCAGATAACAATTTACTGAAAGCACAAGGGAATGCAGCAAGACACACACAATAACAACAGCAGTATTAATAGCAAAAGTATACAGAAAGAGAAGGTGTTTTACCCACTAAAAGGTATTCACCACTGGGAACAAAACCAAGATGGCAGATAAAGTAAACAAACTTTCACAGAGAAAAAGGACTTCACAGTACAAATCTATGAGATTCAAAGTGAAGACCTTTTATTTCACACAGCACACGGTCTATATAGGGTTAGAGGTACATCTTATTGGCTAAAAAGGTCTCACCCCAACACCCTAGAACTTCTAATTGGTTAAAAGCCTATATCTCACAAGTCCAGTGTTTCTATTATCTCATCCTGATGTTTTGAGGTCCATGTCCGGAGATCAGGAAGGCAGTTGAGACGTTCTCATGAAAACATTTGCAAGGAGTGACCGTCGCCTACCGGACAAACAGCAGGTATGTGTCCTTGCAAGCTGAAGTATCTGCATGGTTCTCACGGAGCTGAAGCAGTTTGGATTGCTCAGAAATTCACTTTTTGCAAGCAATCTCACAACAGGCAGACACTCCCTGTAAGTCATGCCCACATGGCTTCCTCAGACAAGGGCAATATGTGGACTGCCCCACGTGGCTGTTGGGAACAAAGGCAAGAAGGCAGGGGGAGCTACTGGGGCTACTGTTTCCTTCCCTCTCAGACCAAAGAACAACAGAAAACAATCACAAACAACCTCCCCACAAGCTAGGTCATCCAAGTTGGGTCGCGCCACTACTCTGCTGGGCTCAGTTCTGTGCAGGTGCCTGTGCTGCTGTTTCTGTTGCTCTGCTGTGCTGGAGGGCCAATCCCACAGGTCACAACTGCTTTGCCTACTGCTCAGTTGTTCTTTCACTCTGCTCAGCTGAGTTCAGCTGGGCTCTGTTCTGGTCAGCTTGACAGGCTCAGCTGGGCTGGGGTTGTCCCTGCCAGTCCTTTTCCTGTGGCAGCCTCTGCCCCAGCCCTGTTAGTTCAGCAGTACTGTTGATTTGGGTTTTTGCACTTTCCTTTTCAGCAATGTGCCCCATAGCTGCATTGTGGAGAAAACAGGAGGGGACTGGTAGTGGCGATAGAGGGACTGAGTCTGCAGGGATTGATTCTGGCAGTCCCTCTGCTGGAGAGATAGAGGCAAAATGGTGTACTTCCAGTGGAGCATCTGACTTTTCTTTTTGAAACCATGCCACCCAGTGCTGACGTGGGGTGGTATATAACAACCCGGTCTTGCCCACAGTGTTAAGCTCCACCCCTTCTCTGCAATAAGGACTAAAAGAAACACTGCTCCCTAGTTTTAAAGTACATTATGTTTCATTTATACAGTCAAGTTTGATCTCTTCTATTACTTACATCTTTGAGATTGCTCCCTTAACATCACTCTGAGTTGATGCTTTCATTCAGTAAAACCTGTTGCAATCATTTTTTTTCTGCCTACTTTATAAGCTTCTTCTAACCCTCTGCTTGTTTTTATTCATCATCATGTTGAATACTTCATAGAAGTTCTAACTGATAAGATGACTCTGAAGCAGTCCATCCTCTCTAGGAAAGATGTAAGGTCAGTCAAATACAATTTTGCGAATCGTATCACATGCATATCAAGGCTTTTTCATTTGATTTAATTCCTATAATAATTATTTTCTTTAAGATTTAATTGAATAGTCAAGGTAATTCTGAAAGTCTTGAAGCTGCCTCAGTAATTTTCTTCCCTTTCCATTCAAGCAATATGATTACTGAATATTGATACAACTTTTTTTTTTTTTTAAGCCTCTATATGTTCCATACTGGCTTGTCAAAAAAACCCAACCAACCAACCAACTAATCAACCAACCAACCAACCAACAAAAAAAACCCTCAACAAATTATCAATACATTCTAGAGGACAAAATAGAATAGAATAGGATAATGTATGCTGGAAAATACCTCTAATATCATCAAGCCCAATCATTAACCAAGCACTGCCAAGTCTGCCTTTAAGCTGTGTGTCCTAAGTGCCATGTCCACATTTCTTTTAAATACCTCTGTCTAAACATATAACAACCCATAACAACCTCCAGGATTGCCGGCTCCACCACTTCCCTGGGCAGCCTGTTTCAATGCCTGACCACCCTTTCAGTGAAGAAATTTTTCCTAATATCCAATCTAAACCCCTCCTGGAGCAACCTGAGACCGTGTCCTCTTGTTCTATCACTTACTGCCTGGGAGAAGAGACTGATTCCCACCCTGCTACAACCTTCTTTAATGCAGTTGTAGAGAAGGATGAGGTCTTCCCTGAGTCTCCTTTTCTCCAGACTAAACAACTCCAGCTCCCTTGGCTACTTATCATAACACTTGTTTTCCACACCCTTTACCAACTCTGTTGGCCTTCTCTGGACAAACTCCAGCACCTCAATGTCTTTCTTGTAGTGAGAAGCCAAGAACTGAACACAGGTTCTGAGGTAAAGCCTCAACAGTGCCAAATATAGAGGGATGATCACTGCCGTAGTTCTGCTGAATACACAGGTTCTGATACAAGCCAGGATGCCATTGATTTCCTTGGCTGCCTAAGCACGAGGCTGGCTCATGTTCAGCCAGCTGTTGAGCAGCACTTCCAGGTTCTTTTCCACTGGGCCACTGGGCTTGTAGAGCTGCATGACATTGTTGTGACCCAAGCACAGGACTCGGCACTTGTCTTTGTTGAACCTCATACTGTTGGTCTTGGTCTATCCAGACAACCTGTCCAAATCCCTCCTTCCCTCCAGCAAATTAACACTCCCACTCAACTTGGCTACATCTGCAAATTGACCGAAGTTACACTCAATCCCATAGTCCAGTTCATCAATAAGGATATTAAACAGAACTGACCCAGTACTGATCCCTGCAGAATACCACTAGTGACTGGCTGTCATCTGGGTTTAACTCCTTTCAGCACCAGTCTCTGGGCTTCAGCATCCCAGCTAGTTTTCTACACAGAGAAGAGTACACCCATCAAAGCCATGAGTAGCCAGTTTCTCCAAGATAATGCTGTGCAAAACAGTGTTAAAGTCTTTACTAGAGTCCAGGTAGACAATGGCCACAGGCTTTGTCTTATCTTCTGACTGGGTCTTCCTGTAATAGGAGTAAGGTTAGTCAAGCCATTCCTAAACTCATGCTGTGTGGGCTGATCATCTGGTTGTCCTGTATCTGCCATGTAATGGCACTCAAAATGAATCAAGGTGAGGTTGAGAGACCTGTCGTTCCTGAGATCCTCCTTTCAACACTTTTTCTAGACAAGCATGACATTTGCCAATTTCAGTCAACTGAAACCTCCATAGTTAGCCAGGACTGCTGGTAAAGTTGTCACAGCATGAAGCCTGACAGAGTTCAAGAAGCATTTGGACAATACGCTTGGGAACATGGTGTGACTTTTTGGGATGGTTCTTGTAGGGCCAGGAGTTGGACTCAATGATATGTGTGAGTCCCTTTCAACTGGGCATATTCTGTGATTCTGTAAATGACGGAAAATGAAAACTTCCCCCAGCTCCCTCTGTTCCCTAGGATGAATCCCATTCATCACCTTAGACTTGTGCATGTCTAGGTGGTGCAGTAGGTGTCTGACTTTCTTGCCTTGGATTATGGGGGCTTTGTTCTACTCTCTGTACCTGTTTCCCAAATCAGGGGGCTGGATACCCCAAGAAAAATTTGTTTTACTATTAGGATTGAGACAAGGAAGGCATTAACTATCTCATCCTTTTCCTCGTCCTTTGTTACTGTGTTTCCCCCTTCATCCGATAAAGGAAGCAGATTCTCCATGGCTCTTCTCTGGTTAATGATGTATTGGTAGAAACATTTTTTATTGTCTGTTATGGCCGTAGCCAGATTAAGTTCTAGATGAGCTTTTGCCCTTTTAATTTTCTCTCTGCATAACTTCACAACAGCCTTATAGTCCTCTTGAGTGAGCCATCGCTTCCTCCAAAGGTAATAAACTTACCTTTTTTTTCTTGAGTTCCAGTCAAAGGTCTCTGTTAAGCCCAGTTAATCTTCCCCATCAGCTCATCTTCTGGCACACGTGCCTTTAAGATTTGCTTCTTGAAGGACATCCAGCCTTGCTGGCTTCCTTTGCCCTTCAGAACTGTCTCCCAAGGGACTCAGTCAAGTGAGACCCTAAACAGGCCAAAGTCTGCCCTTAGGAAATCCAAGGTGGCAGTTCTTTCCTTACTACTCAAAAATTCAAAAGTGGACGGTGACATGCATCATAAAAGGGAAGAATTTGCATGGTTGAAATATATGTATACTGGAAAAAGGATCCCTCATGATAAATGAAAGGAGACTGAAAGATGGGCAAAAAAACGATTCTAAGCTAGGAAAAATATTGAAATTTTATTGACTATATTAGTGAATGGTTACCGTGGAAGTTTTAACACGTCCAGACGCACAGATCTAACAGATCAAGAAAAAGAGGTTTGCAGCAGCCTTCTGAGTGAATATGCATGGACAAATTATATTTGTTATGACTACAGAAACCACATTTTTTGAAAAAAGGATACAATCAGAAGGAACAGTATGAACAGTAAGTTTATTTATATATGAAGACAAAAGCTTTTAGTGAAGTAATATTAACTTTCTTATCCCTATCAAATTCATTAAAACTACAAACCAATGTCTAAGATGAAATAACTGCAGCCTGGAGTGACAGATACAATTTTTTCTAAGGCATTGTTTGTGTGTAGATGTTATGTTACAACTAGGTCAATCTTTGGTTGTAGGATGGAAAGATTATAACTCATGTGCATGAGCAAAGTACTTTTAATCACTGTGTGCATATATGTGTTTTATTGACATCTGACAATCATATAATTTGTAGCATTTTAAGATATATTGCAAGACTTAAAAAAACCTCGGTGGACTAAATACATAAAATAGCCATTTTTGTGTGTATTTAATGCTATGTCATTTCAATATTTAACTAGTTGCGATAAATACATCATCAAAATTGCTATAATCAAGTGTATTTTAAAATATTTTAAACTACTTCTAATTTTTAGCATCAAGGATCACATTTTTGAACAAAATATTCTGTAGCACACTGTAAACTAGCACATTTTTGCTGCATTATTTAAATTCAGCATTATTACTCTTCAAATTAAGTAGGTACATAGTCTTGGGTTCTTCACAGAAAAGTAGATTTTCATCATAAAAAATGCCAGGAAATGTCAGTGTTTTAAAAGGTTCGGCACAAAAACAACTACCTGTTGGAGGTAGTTGCAAGGGATTACTACTTTCTATACATTATGATGGAGTTCCAGTGGCATGCATGGAAAAGAGATTATTTTTTGTGACAATGATCATTGTGACAGCAGAAGTTCCAGTATGACTTCTACTCTTTGTGTGTATAGGCTTCTAGGGAAGCCTGTTCATCAGCAGTCAAGACTTTTCACTCTTCCACCCCAGCAATCAACAAACTCTGAATAAAAAATAAGAAACCCACATTGGCTACTATATGGAACAGAAAGACTTAATAACATCTCTGTAGACTCTTAAAACCATGGATATGTGAGCAGTGATTTAAAGTAACCTATCTAAAGAAAACAGAAAATATCTGAGGGAAGTCCAAACTATCAGCTTTCCAGAAGTCAGTGAACCAGTAAGTATTAGACCTTTGTGGCAAGGGACCTGCACTTTATCTGCAGATATGTAATTTGAAAGATTTGGTTTTGGTATGCTTTATCACATTGATGTCATTTTCAGTAACATTACCGTGTTTACAATCCCTCATGTGACAAGATGCAGTACAGTAAAGGAAGATGAGGTCTTGGCAACCTAATTCAGCATGTCTGGAGAGCATGGAAAAAACATAAAGCCTCTATTCTAAAGTTGTTTTTTTCTGTATTCACAGGTGTGGTTTTAAATGCAGCTAGGTGGGCAAATATGTTCAGAGCAGATTTTGTGTTGTATGTTTGCACTTAAACTTGGGCAGCATCTGGGTGTTGTTACATTTAAAGAAAACCTATAAAATATGTTTCTGAATACAACAATTTTGCTAGTGTATAGTGTAGAGCTGGTCTCAGCAGCTCCAGAGGCTCCAGCAGCCCCAGCACAGGGCACGGCTGAGCCCCTCAGCCATGGACAGGTGAGCGAGAGCCCCGGAGAAAGCCAGGACAAGGCAGGGTAAAGCACTGCCCAGCAGGCAGGGCTGAGCGAGGGCAACTGGGGAAGAGACAGCCCGACAAGCCCCGAGGGCAGAGTGGCAGGAGAGACCCCGGCAGGGATGGTCCCGCAGCCCTTGCAGGGACCGCAGTGGGGCAAGTGTTTCCCTGAAGACCCCAGGCTGGAGCAGAGAAAGGTATGAGTGGCTGGAGTGGCTAAGAGGAGCTGTTATGGACTGACCACAGCCCACCATTCCTCATCCCCTATTGCTACTTGGGGTGGGGAGGTAGTGTAGTCAGTAATGGAGGAGTGAAGGTGAGTCTAGGAAAAAGAGTTGGGGAAGGGTGTTTTAGTTTTTGGCTTTTTTTTTTCTCACAAGTTTGCTTTTTTATATATTTAGCAATAAATTATAAAAACTTTCCCCAAGTGGGTCTGTTTTGCCTGCGATGGCAATTGGTACGTGATGTCCCTGTCTTTATTAGTTTAGTTTAGTTTTTCTTCTTATTTTCTTCCCCTGTTGAGAAGAGCCTTTTGAGGAGCAGGAGTGACAGAACCAGTGGATCTGGCATCTAGCCTGCCCGACACTATCAGGTGCCAGGTAATCAGGAAACACTTTCATTTTTTAGGATTGGTTGAAGAAAAAAAAAACAAAAAAACCCATGGAATTGGACAGATTCACTAATATATGGTTCTTGCACCTTCTCTTTAAGCTGGTCTTTCCTTGTTCACCCTTCCAAATGTCAACTCTATTGTAAGTTTTCTCCTTATGCAGTATCTCTTAGAAAGAGACAGAGCAAATACAGATTTTCTGTAGCTAGGGAAGGAGATGCAATCAATAAAACAATAAAGCCCCACTTAATGGAGTCTTTCAGGAAAGCTGAGTTCTGTAATACATTTGCAAAAATAGTGAGTTATTGCCCATGACCAAAAGGTGTGCATATTTATTGTAATCCCATTAAAAACAGCAGAAATGCCAAACAAACCACCCAATGACAAAACCAAAGACAGTCAGAGAAAACATTCTAAAGCTCTCTGAATGCTATAAAAAGAATATATTTGGCCTCCAATTTTTTTTATTGCTCTGACCTGATTAGAAAAAAATGCGAATTTTTAAATCTTGCCCAAGACAGCCTGCCAGTTCTATACTACAGCAGAAATGTAATAGTTAAAATTGAATTGAGTTTGGCATTTATAGACGCTATAGAACACTCCCTTAATATTTTCAATGTGTGTCAGTGGGATTTTGGGGGAGATTTTTAACTATTTTTAAGTTGAAGTCTTGATGTAGTATGTCAATGTTGGAACATAATGACAAATAGTGGCTGTAGCAGCTGCTTTTCTCAGCAGTTGTTCTGAGCTATGGAGATAATTCTGACATATATGAGTTCTGTGCCCTGACTCTACAATCTAGACTAGCAGAAGAGCTAGGTGTACATTTGACAATCAGCAGCTGCTCAATTCCTGCTGATTTAACTTTAAAAGTTTACCTTATGAAGCTATAGCAAGGATATGACCTGCTTAAAAAAGTGATTAAAAATGTTGAGTTTGCCTGTGTCTCTGAGTACAGGCTATCTTGTCCTCTCCTGACACCTAGACTAGCTAGATTAAAGCTAAAGTGATTCTTGCTCATATGAGCTAAAACCAGGCCTTATTTAGCTTTGTTCAAAAGGAACTGAGTATGAAAAAGTGTTTTACTGAGTAAGGTATGATAAAAGCAATACTTCAGAATTAAAAATAGACAAATGTCACAGACTCCTCCAGGAGACTGCAAGACAGGTGATTATTTGAATTTTGCAAGAATACCTTATTTTTCTATTTTCACAACCACAATTTTACCATTCTTCATTGGTTTAGATAGAGAGGTGTTGCACGGAAGATATTCACATCATATGGATGCCACAATCAGTCTGTAACAGGACAAATGGTGATGCTACTGGTTGAGGGGATATAACCAACTGTAACTGTCGTCCAATATTGACCCTCTCAATTCTATTTTGTGTGTTGCACGCCTGTGGGGCTGTATAGTAAATTGGCTGGGGAAAGTTATACTGCTGTTAATATCCATCCAACCTTCAGAAAAATATGTTCTCAGAATAGCTTGGTAATATGATTTACCATGTTAGTTCTAGGAGTAGCGTAGGCAACATTTAAAAAGTTTAATATGCAGCTGCTTAGTCAGTGTATGATTTTCAGCCAGAGTTTCTACAGTCAAATCTACATTATTTTGTACCAGATATTCAGCACATGGAGTTGCACTTCACTTTGTCCAGCAGTGGCTATGACAGGTTTCTCTGCTCCCAACAGTGTGATAGATTTTATTGCAGGAGTCCCCTTGCTGAAATCTTTGTTCTCATATTTGATATTATCTCCCATGAACAGTCCCATAGACAAGCTCTGAAAGTGTGGGCTGCGCAAGTGGATGGTGGATTGAGAACTGTCTGAACGGCACGGCTCAGAGGGCTGGGATCAGTGGCAAAGTCTGTTTGGAAGCCTGTCACTAGTAGTGTTCCCAAAGGTTCAATACTGCTCCCAGTACTGTTTAAATTGCTCATCAATGACTTGAATGAAGGGAGACATGCCTCCTCAGCCAGCTGGCTGATGACACAAAGCTGAGAGGAGTGGCCAATACTCCGGAGGACTGTACTGTCTTTCAGAAGGACCTCAACAGGTTGAAGAGATGGGCAGGGAAGAGCTGTCTGAGGTTCCACAAAAGCAAATGCAGGATCCTGCACCTGGGAAGGAGTAACCCATTCTACCAGGACAGACTGGTGACTAACCTGCAGGAGAGCAGCTCTGTGGAGAAGGACCTGGGGGTCCTGGCGGACAACAAGCTGTCCGTGAGCCAGCAGTGATTCCTTGTGGACAAGAAGGCCAATGGTGTCCTGGGGTTTGTTAGGAAGAGCATTGTCAGCAGATTGAAGGAGGTGATCCAGCCCCTTTACTCAGCTCTGGTCACATCTGGAGTGCTGTATCCAGTTTTGGGATCACCAGAGAGAAACACGTAGCTTCTGGACTATGTTCAGCAGAGGGCTGTGAAGATGAATAGAGAACTGGATATTGTTACACTGAGAAGGCAGAAGTCTTTCCTGTCCAGGATAAACTTTTCACATCACAGCTACGATAATTTCCTGCATGGGTGTATGTAGCCAAGGGGATCATTATGAGCTGATAAGGTAGGTAATGCTTTTATTTTGAAGGAACAAGTAGAACTGAGACAATCTAATACAGTTTATCCAAAACCAGGACACCAAACACCTTTATATTCTGAATGTAAACCTAATCAAATGCTAGTTATTGCTCAGTACTAGGATATTTAACCAAAACCCATTTAGGTCTGTGGAAACAAAAGAGGAGATAATATAATTTTGATCAAGTCAAACTGCCCTGTTGGTTTCCTTTTTGTGAAATTCCTTCAGGTCTTAGCAGAGAAATATGATTGTATTTGAAAGAAAAGAATAACAATAACATATTTATGCTATCAAATCCATTTAGGAGACACAAACAAAAGTGACATTCCTTGTTCACATAGGTTTGAGCAGTCAGTAATCATCAACAGGATAGTGGGAGGCTACTACATTACACCTGTGTAAATCTTATGACTTTTTTATCTGTTTAATACAGCTTAAAGAATTGTTTCCTCTGGTTCTGAAATGTTAACTTTTCCATGTGGCATAGACAAAGAACGGACACTAGTGAATGTGTTATACTGGCATATCTGTGTTGGCAGAGTAGAGTATCAAAAATCAGGGATAACTTGTAAGCCTTTTCTAGCTGAGACAAGACATCAATTAAATGTATAGCTCCATCTGATTTTCTATAACTGATTGAAAACAAATTTGAAATCTCCTACTTTACTGCACTGTTTTAATATTTTTAAAAAGTGTAATTTTGCCATACAACTGTACTGTGCTACAAATAGTTCTATTATCATAAGGGATGGACTGCTACAGGGACAGATAAAATAAAAAACTGATTAGAGCAAAGATGAGTGATCCAGAGTGGCAGGGATATCTTAAGCCAGATTTTAGTGCCAGGAAAAGTCTGTACATTTTTTGTACGGATCAAGGAAGAAAAATCCTTGAGGGAGTGCTTTGCTATGTAGACAACAGTTCACCTGGTGACCTGTTCCACTCCTAGAAGTGATGAATCGTAAGATAAAACCCAACAGAAGTTTTAAGGTAAACAGCAGTCTTTTTCCTATAAACTAAGGAGGCACTGAAGCAGAACAAGAGGAGGAAGCTGCTTGCAGGGGCATAGCTGGAGACCTACCAGCAAAGCATTCCTATATGGAGACCCAGGGTAGGGCTCTGGGCTCCTGGGGAAATCCACCTGAGACAAGAGGATCCTGTGGAGCAGGAAAAGCAGTGAAGCAAGAAAAAGTACATGGCATTTACTACTATATATATATATTTGAGCTATGGCAAAGGTGACATTTTAGTTGTGCAAACACTTTAAAAGAGCATGGCTATTTACTTTCTTTGTTGCATATTTTTTGTGTATTCCTAGTGACCTTCCTAGTGTAAGGGAAGCAAAGTGAGGGATAAAACAAAGACAAAGCCACTAGACTGCTTAGGCCGCAAGCTCTGATTTGTCTTGACAGGCTAGCAGAGATATTTTCTATTTGTAAGATATATCTTTGGCCACAGAGGCCAAAACCAGTCCTGAGACATGAAGATTTCTCCCACAAGTCTGATATTATGGGATTCAGGGTACTCAATTTAATGAACACCCACAGTGGAAGCCTTGTCATAATAAATGGGTCATTGAGGATGCTGTCATGGCTATCCATGTTGACATTAATCTTTGGAAATATATGTGATGGCAATCAACTAAGAGTAAATGGACTACCAGAGAAAGAGTGGGAGCATCAAATATGAAATCAAAATATTTACAATACTATAATTGCTAGCCTTTTTAAGTGCTTCTTTTTTATCAGTTAAGGAATTTGATTTCTGGCAATACCAGGAGCAGATAAGTGATAGTCATATTCAAAGACTACATTGCAGTTTTATTTTCTGGTAGAACAAAGAGATGCTGCATGTTGGATCATGTGACAACAGGGATTCACAGATCAGACTGCATGATATGGAGAGGTTCTCACAGATTAGAGCGTATGAGAGGAAACATGAACCATGACATGGCACGAGCCAAGCTTCACTTTGGAGAGTACTTTCTCTGCTAGACCTTACACACTGCTCCTCCTGGATGCATTGCATTGAGATCCTCAGCACATCAACTTACTGTGTCTGGAACAGAAGAGAAATTGTAACTGAACTGGAAAAGCGTTATCTGAAAACTATGAAGTTCAGCAATATGAGAGAAACACAGCTAAGTGAATTGTGCATAATGGCGAAATTTGACTGTAAATAAGTTTCTATAGGCATTGTCAAAAAACCCAAAGAAACAAAAAAAACCAACAAAAACTTGTACCCTTGGTTTTCCTGGTTTATACTATCAAATAGTTTTGGTAATTACATTCTGAATCAGACATCTTTAGGATGCAAGGAACTGCCCCTTTATTGTTCATTAACAGTGGTGCAGCTCAGAAAATCTACAAAAAACTGTAAAAGTACAGATTGTAGAGGTAAGTAGAGACTTAGGCTAGTTTGATTTAAATTATCTTAAATCTTGCTCCAACTAGATTTGTTATAGTGAGAAAATTTTGTACATCTTTGCACACTAAAACTGTGGTTCTGGTTGGAGTATTACTTCCAAGAAACCTTGGACATCTCTCTGGATTTCCAGTTTCTGTGGATGTGACCAAGACTCTCTCTCATCCTGGACAATGCTGGCTCATAAAGAAGTTTTCACAGAGACATGGAGTATCAGAGCTGTACTAAACTGATTCAAAAACTAAAGAACAATTATCAGCAATTCAAGCAAAGCTTAAAATATATTTTTAGCTTTTACCTACACCTGGAACTTTATAGTTCATAGCTCCTGAATTGTGCTGACCTTTTTATAAAGGGAAAGATTTTTTTTTATTAGTGGAAAGTTTGGAGTTTAAATGGAAAATGACCATGAGGAGTTCTTAACATTTTCTTTTCCTACCCTCTGCTGGGAAAAAGGAAATGTATCATATTCCAACAGCAAGCGAAAAAGAAGGCAAAATATTTTTTTATGACAGATTTTTTTCTCTATTTGAAAAAAAATGGTTGGTAAAAATAGCAATACAGTGTTGTCCTCCTCTGTTATTAGTCAAACAGTGGTGTTCTGTCTCTACCCCTGCCACGATCAGGAAGAAGGAACTCCTACTACTTGACTGTATTTATACTGAGATCATGTCAGAATATAGTATGAAATACCATTGGCCGGTAGCAGTCATCTGTCAGCTGGCCTGAGCCAACTTGTCAGCTGATAATCCAAAGTCTAAATTTAGGCCTACTTTAGACCTAATTAAGCCATTACTAAAATAATATTCATGAGACAAAAGATATAGAAAGTTTTCAATATTTTTATATTAGTATCTTAGGACAATCACACCATCTATTATCAATGACTGAAAGAGAGTATTTGTTGGATAAAGTATAGATAATAGCCTAGCAGATACTGATTTCTATAATGCCACTGAAAATGAAGCAGCTACAGCATAACCATTGAAGATCTTTTCCATGTCTGTCTTTGACATCAAATTGTTTTATTTCAAATGCCAAATTTTAAAAATTGAAATACTTTATTCAAATAAGCAGTTTTTCAGAGAAGGAACTTTCTGAAGTAGTTAGGCTTTTAAAAACTAATTAGGTGGTTATCAAATTTACTTTTAGAAAATATAAGCTAGTCAGGACGGTATTCACTTCACAAAGATTGAGCTGGAGTTGCAACTCCGCTAGATAAATTTAAAAAACAAGACAAAAAAACAACATGAAAAAAATCCACCCCTAGAATTTTTAAATGAGAATGACTATTTTGGGTCACTTGAAAATATTGACTTAAAATTTATTTGTGTTTTCTTGGTTAGAATCAAATGTATAAACTATGGTTGTGATGATGCTGTTTACTTCCTTCTACTTTAAGCACTGCAGGGAGTACATCCATCTTGAATATTGTAGGCTAAGGGTCAAATTTCTCTTTTTCTTAATTTAGAGAGAGGACAACAAATTCCTAGAACTTCTTTCATTCAGCAACAAAATGAGTTTCTATAAGTTGGGATCTAGGTTACATATCAGGAGTACCTTTGCATTTCTTTTGGTTTCAACAATTTTGAAATGCTGTGAAGTCTGCTGAAGCCCCATTTTTACAGGAAATGGGGAAAGAAAGAGAATGCTTTTCTGCATCACATCTTTGTGGCAAACCGACAAGTATGTAAGGCTAAATATCTGCTTAACACCTAGTGCCTATTTCTTGCATCTATTTTAGCCCAGGTTTTACCTTGTGACCATCAGCATGATGTCTATACCAAATAGGAACTTCTGACTAATTGTTTTGCACTCAACAAATCAAATAATTTTCAAGATTACATGAATTGTGATGCCTGATACAAAACAGGCCATTCTCATGTTCTGTAAGGCAAGCCAGTGGGAAAAAGACTGACCTGTGTGAACAGAGAGCTTCAGCTAAAAAAAAAGGAGAGTTTTGACCTTTGGAAGGAGAGTTATGAACTTTGGAGGAAGGGTTAGGCAACTCAGGAGAACTGCAACGATGTTGCAAGTTTATGCAAGAGGAAAACTAGAAAGGCGAAAATCAATGAAATTAATCTACTTACTTTTGTAAAAGGCAATAGAAAAGTACTTTTATATGTACAGCAGCAACCAACAGAGGACTATTATGAATCTCTATAATTTATTTGACATAAGGGGAAATATGGTATGAACGATGAGGAAAGGCTGAGGTACTTAATGCCTTCTTTGACAGTCTTTAAATTAAGACCAGTTGTTCTAAGAATACCCAGCCCCCTAACAGTAGTGGCAGTAGTCCTGGAAGAAACGGAAAGGGAGTAGAACAAATGCCCCACAATCCAAGGGGAAGCAGTGAGGGACCTACTACACTACTTAGACCCACACAAGTCTATGGGGACAGAAGGAATACATGCAGGGGCGCTGAGAAAACTGGTAGAAGTGCTCAATGAATCAGTTTCCATAATTTATCAGCAGTCCTGTATAACTGGAGAGATCCCAGTTGACTGGAGGTTGGCAAGTGTGATTTTGATCTAGAAGAAATCTAGAAGGGCCAGAAGGAAATTCTGGGGAACTATGGGCCTTTCAGTCTGTCCTTGATGCAGGGCAATCTCGTGGAGCAGATCACATGAAGTGCTATCATGTGACATATGCAGGACAAACAGGGGATCAGGCCCAGCTAGTATAGAATTGGAAAAGATTGGTCCTACCTGCGTCCAGGTTGTGGATGTTGTTGACCTAGACTTTAGTGAAGCCTTTGACACTACTTCCCACAGCATTCTCTTGGATAAAGTGGGTGCTCAGGGCTTGAATGGATTTACACTTCACTGGCTAAAAAACTGGCTGGATAACCACGTCCAAAGAGTGGTGGTGAATAGAGTTAAATCCAGTCAGTGGCCGTCACTTGTAGTGTTCCCCAGGGCTCAATTTTGGTGCCAGTCCTGTGTAATACATTTACCAATAAATTGGACAAGGAGATCAAGTGTATCCTCAGTCAGTTTGCATTCACACCACACTGGGCATGAGTGTTGATTCACTGGAGGCTAGAGAGGCTCTGCAGAGGGATCTGGAGAGGCTGGATCCATGGGCTAAGGCCAATAGTGTGAGGTTCAACAAGGCCAAGTCATGCAGTTGGGTCACAAGAACTCCATGCAATGTTACAGGCTGGGAGAAGAGTGGCTACAAAGTGGCCCAGTGGAAAAGGACCTGGGAATGTTGGTTTTCAGCCAGATGAACATGATTCAGCAGTCTACCTAGGTGGCCAAAAAGGTCAATGGCATCCTGGCTTGTTTCAAAATGATGTGGCCAGCAGGATCAGGGCAGAGATCATCCCTCTGTAGCTGGCACTGTTGAGGCCACACGTTGAATTCTGTGTTCAGTTCTGGGCCCCTCACTACAAGAAAGACATTGAGCTCCTGAAGTGTGTCCAGAGAAGGGCAACAGAGTTGGTGAAGGGTCTGGAGCACAAGTCCTGTGCACATCAGCTAAAGGAGCTGGGGTTGTTCAGCCTGGAGAAGAGGAGGCTCAGGGGCGACTTTAGCCTTCTCTACAACTATCTGAAAGGAGACTGTAACAAGGTAGGAGTCAGTCTCTTCTCCCAAGTGGCAAGTCATAAGACAAGAGGAAATAACCTGAAGTTGCTGGGAGAGGTTCATATTGGATATTAAAAACATTTTTTCACTGAAAGTGCGGTCAGACTTTGGAACAGGCTGTCCAGAGAAGTGGGGTGTCACCATTCCTGGGGGTATTTAAAAGACATGTAGATATGGCACTTAGGAACATGGTTTAGTGGTGGACTTGACAGTCCAGGGTTAATGGTTGGGCTAGAAGATCTTAAGGGTCTCTTCTAATTTAAATTACTGTGTGACTCTATGTGAATATTGTTGTATGCTACTGCTTTATGAAAACTGCACTTAAATACAGAAAAGTTTCAAATTTTGGACAGGAAGTACTTACTGGGTTTTTTAGTGGTATAGCACAGGTAAGTTCAAAAACAGGTCTTTTGATTATATTAATTTCCAATTTTCTATTGAAAATGATGAATTTTAACCATTAGCCATAAACACCACTATTTTAAAATATGATAATATTGAAAAATAATTTTAGGGAGGCAATCTTAACAAATATGAGAAATGTGTTAGTTATGTCTGCCATTATTTACATTTGAAATTAGTGAAAGCGTGACCTGCTGCAAATATCTAATAATTTTTAAGGATTCCAGTTTGTTCCCTGCCAATAAGGGTGAGAGGCCATAGTCTCAAGATTTGCTAGGAGAGGTTCAGGTTTGATGTTAGGAAGAATTTCTTTACAGCATGAGTGATTAAACATTGGAATGGTCTGCACAGGGAGGTGGTGGAGTCACCAACCCTGGATGTGTTTAAGAAAAGACTGGACATGGCATTTGGTGCCATGGTCTAGTTGACATGATGCTTTTTGGTCATAGATTAGACTTGATGATCTCAGAGGTCTTTTGCAACCTAATTTATCCCACGAATACCCACCTAACAGTGAGTTAACACAGATAGCATGTTTGTACAACCAGACCTACAATACAATTTACATTAAGTTTTGTCAAATCCTATTCTCAGATTAGTCCTTGCTCTTCATGGTGTTATGCTAGCTCAGGAAGATAATATTCATTCTGAATTTGTTGTTCTTAAGAAATCAAGCCTTTCTTTCCTCACCTCCTCTTACCCAAATGAAAATAAATTCAAGTGATACTGGTTTGTCTCTGTGTCAGTGGCTGAGGAAGGGAATGAAAAGCCAACTTGTTGACACTTGAATTTATTAAAAACACAGAAGAAATACCCTTATTTGCTATTAGCAGCAAATCTCCATAAGAATAATTAATCTGAACAGTTTCACACAGAGAAGTAAGCTTTTACATTTTGCAGAAGATACAATAAAATATCTTATGTTTTTTAGGTAATCTCTCAGAACTTGTATTTTAATCAGAAATGAACCAATCAATTCTAAATAAGAAAACAAAATTGCCCACAAGAGAAGAAAATGTTCAAGGTAATTTTAAAATATGCATTTTTGTTTTTTCCTATTCTTTATTTAACTTTGCAGTCATATGAGTAGAGTACTGATGCTGTTTTTGTGAGTCTGTCTTGCCATAATACCTGTCAGACACCATCTTACACTGGCTGTTCAAGTACTGCTTGCTGTGTGTTAGGCTAGTCAGTTCTGTTGTCTGACATGAAATGGTTTGTGTTTTGGTTTTTGAATATGTTGCTCGGATGCTTTGTGAGACACAACCTAGAAAGGGAGACAACAAATACTGCTGCTGCATAGATGAGTGTGTTGTGCTGTAACTAATTGCTAATGCTCTATAAATGCAGGCACATCATGTTCCAAAGGGAAACAGAGTTGAGGGATATCATCTGAACAATAAAGCAGTGCAGATGTTGAAGACAGCTGATAAATGCATCCTGGTTAATGCAGAACTGACCTCAGAAACTTTTCAGTTTCCTGTGCAGTCATGTATTGGTATTGAACAACCTTAAACTGGCATCCATAAGCCAAATCTCCCTCCATAAATTGGGCAGCAGATGCTGTTGAAGATCATACTTCCTTCTGGCACCTGGTACTTCTTACTCTGCCAGCAGCAGCAACTACTACTAGTTGTTTCCATACTTTGTGCTGAACTGCCCTGTAAAGGTGCTGTCCTGTTTCCTCACAACTTGAGATGATTGTACCGCTGCCAGTTAAATGATTACCCTTGACATTACACAGAAAAATCACATGTGAAGGGGAGCTACTCAGTTTTCAGCTTACCTCTGTCAGCTTGATAATGAGGCTTTTCTGGCTCCTCTTGTACCAAAGAGGTACATGTCTCTCTGAATTTTCACTGACTTCACTATGAATAATGAGCTGCTCTTTTGCTTCTCATTCATGTAGAATGAAAGGGTTAAGCCCATTGAGAAATGCTATGAGTAAGCTATCCCACTGTAGCTTCAAAACTTTCTATAATTGTAGAAAAAAATACAATTTCACAGAATTTTCCACAGTCTGAAGTATGACATTTTCATTTTCATCAAAGGATATTCACTGGAAAAAGTCACTAAGTTTAATAAAATTTATCTTCATATACTTGTTTGTATCTTTTTAGCATGACAAAGTAGATAAATGTGATAAACATCTAGAATGTGACATATTTGAATACTATTTTGCAATGTACATATCAACTACCTAATCTAACCACATGGTTCTGAGCCAGCACCATGACAGTTAGGATCTGAAGATGTGATGGCAAAGGACAAATAAGTAAACAGGGGCTGCACTGCTCTGTTCTAAACTCTGGGACTTTTTAAAATTAAAATCAGAAGCAATTGGGAACATATCTAGCTATGCAGTTCCTCTTCTCAATTCCCAAACTGAATCATATCAGGTGTACTGTATAATATGGCAGAACTCTTGCTCTTTTAATATAGCTAGACACAGCACTGTGAACTGTGTCCTATTTGGATCAGAATTCCTAACATGACCTATTGCTAAATAACTATATAATTCCTAAAGGGGTTCCAGATACATAATATGTGATTTATTTGAAGATCAACATCCAGAAAACAAAAGTAGCTTATAAAAGGGTTAAACAAAACAAGAAAAAAAATACAAAAGTCAATTTTTAAATGAACCAGCAAATGAAAAGAAAAAAAAAAACCAACCACATCACAGCAAAAGAGTAGGAGTGCTAAAATTTGGCATTGTGTCTGCATAACATCATACATTCTAAGCAGATATTATGCAGCTTAAAGTAAAAAAATTGTCAGTGACAGTAAGAAGCAAAGCAAACTTCCACGCATATGTAATAGGAAGCTTCCTTTCATTAAGAACTGTAATAAGCAGGCATGGCAATGATCCACATCATAGTCATCATATAAATGTTTCTCTCATAACACTCCTCATTAGCAAAGCCTTTTCATCCACAATTAAAAAGTGTAAGAAAGCTTACTAGTTCTGAATTTACCATCATTCTGCTATTTCAGTACCAGAGTTGATAAAACACTCTAATATAGAAAAGAAAAAGCTGTCAAAGGAATATTTCTACCTTTTACCAAATGGTGCACACCTTGCATCTTTAGTGAATTGAATTTAAATATAGAGAAAAGAATAGCTTTCTAACTACCTGTAGGCTGTAGAATTCTTAAACATATTTAATATTAATACAGTATGTTTTACCAGATGATTTATTTGATATACTAAGTAATTTATTTGATCCAGTATCTCCCACATAATACATGACATACCTACTGTGACAGACAATATATCTAATTCAGTAAGGCATGTTTAATACTACATCTTCTTTACTCTTCTGGATCTCCTGAATAAAGTTATATTTTATTTGAGTACAGAGTGGTAATTTCAGTTTAAACTATTTCAATCCAGTATTTGCATATTAAGAAAAGTAAACCTATCTCAAGAGTGAAGAGAGAAGAATATAGAAGTCTTGCAAATGTGTTTGCATACAAACCACTTGGCTTCAATATCCTACTCTTGATAAGTGATATTTGTAATTAGGAATATTTCAACATCTGCTAGCATTCATGAAAATATCAGTAATTTTTAGAGTGCTATGAATCCACATTAGCATTCTATTATTACTCATTAGTTAAAAGTAATGCTATGTATCTGAGGAACAGAAACATTATCATGCATCCATTTATATGCACTGATTTGGATATTTGCAATTTACCTGTAATCTGAAAATTGTTATCCAAACTGTTTGAAGCACAATTAAGAGATAAATGATACATTTGTAGATATAAGGAATAGTGTCAAAAGACAGACTTTAAATGTCCTGGCTACTATTGTTGTTCAGTGAGATTTTGTCTATACAAGCTAGTTCTTTGCTGCATTACTTTAAACAATATATATAATAAAAGCAAAGTTGAAGGAATGGCAAATTTTGAAAAAAAATTGCAAACTTTAAATTATATTTTTTTCTGAAGCACAAAGACTAAAAGATTTTCAGAACAGAATTTTGGAAAAAATTTAGATAGAAAGGAGCTGGTCAAACAGCATGTATTTAGAGCATGAAAAACATTCAAGGCAATGTAAAAGGGAGTCTGAAGCAAATATTCCTGGGATTGGAAAGTTCACTTTTGATAAACCACATTTTACTCTAGTGAGGTAGCAAAAATGAAGCATTCACTGACTTTTTTGATGAGCTTTACTTCAGCCTTTGTGTATTGGCCTGAAATATGGTAATAAGTCCTGCATATGTAATTGAGAAAATTGAATCTCAGATTTTTTCAACCACAATTTCTCCGTCAGAACAGCGGTACAGGAGTTGAAAGTACTTGTATAACATCAAATCCTCTCTCCATAATAACACTAAAATTTTGGAATTAAGTGGAATGCAAACTGTCAGATCAATAAACTCATTCCACATCCACAATTGGATACATGAAATTTATTCTATTTCATTTGTGGAACCAGCACACTCAAATTCTGCAGTATCCCTGAACTTATTCCTTCATCTTGATACCTCTAAAAGAGAAGTACATGGAAAGCCTAAGCTTCAATCTCCATGAATTAGGGCTTACAGCTGAACCACACTACTAAGAGTGGGTTTATTGAGGAGCAGCTGTTATACCTGTGCATTTGTTACACCCAGTTATTAGACTAAGTCAGTGTTGAATGATGCACACACAGAAGTAATATTTAAATCCCTCACCTATATTTTCTTAAAGGAGAACCAAATGAGATTTGATTAATTTGTCATTTATAAGTCAATAAACTTTTATTAACCTAAGAATAAGTACAAAAAGTAAACAATCTACACAGAGGCAAGGATCTCTCCTGCTGCAGTTATGACAAATTACTTTATTTTTTTAAAATAAATAAACGCATAAAATCTAGTGCCAAAAGGGGCTCTGAGTCTCTGCCATGCTGCTTAGGAAGCTTTTCTAGAAGTGGTGAGTCTTGGCTAGGAATCACTCTTTTCACTGTGGTTCACATATTGCACATATTCTGTAATTACTAGACCAAATCCTCTCAGGGGAGTAGAAGAACTGAGTCAGATTTTCCTAATAGCTGAGTGATTAAATCAGTATATAGAATAGCGAAATGCAAATCACAAATGTAGCATTATAATTTTTCTGCACTTGTTTGGAGGAATATCTAAACACTCTTGAACTTTTGGTGTGAGGTATTGCTTTGGCTATTCAATAAAACACTAATTCTGGAAGACAATAGGATTCTAAAAGACCACAGAAATGTGAGAAACTTTGGTGATAAAATTGAAGTAAAATGTAGATCTTTCTCAATGGTTGTTGGGTAAGGCCTTTTGATCCTAATTTTGGACACAAGCAACTGAGTTGTTCTAAAAATACTCCATTCTTTTCTGGGGCCTCAATGTTATATCTTGTAAAAGAAAGTGATGCAATCAGGCAGCAGCATCTTCTGGTTCATTGAAGTATAACTGTAGCAGTGGTTCTTTAAAACCACTTAGAAGAGCCTAGAAAGCCTCACACATAACATCTTTTGGAAAATGGTGTTTTCTAAAGGTCAGTAGATTAGCCTGCTGACTTGCAGTTTCCATCTCATTTAATATTATATGTTCTTCATGTTACCCTTAATCACAGCCAAATCTTCTCAGGCACAGAAGCCAGTCAATACTAGAAAAAGAAAATCAGCAGCTTTATCAAATCCTACTGAATAGGTATACAAAATCTCCACATGATACTCCTTAAACATCTGGCTTTTTAATAACAATTTTCAAGATTTGGGAGGACTAATGAATGCTTTACATGTTTGAGCAATGCCTGGCTGACAATTTATGTTATTGAACTTCCCACAAAGTGAGTGAATGATAGTTTTATTTGTTTATATTATTAAAAATAAGGAAATTGAAATCCCTTAATTATTTGAGACAGTAAGAACACAAATACATATCTTCTCCCTGTGCTTTATTCCAAAAAAACTGACAATCCATTTTTCCTCCTTTCAACTCAAAAGGACTTTCTGCATTCAAAAATCTCTTCACTGTTTGCAAATTGGATGTTCCTGTGGAGTAGTATCAATGAAATAATCCATTTTACTGTGTAATTGTATTTGATAAGCTATGCTTCACACAGACTTTTCCATCCTTTAAGCAGTGACTTAGGCTGTACAGTTGTTTTTCTGAAATCAATGACTGTATGCATAGCACAAAATAATACTTAGCACCAGTAAAACTTGAAAAAATTAGCACATAATGACTAATATATTTATTTCTATGTCAATGCCTGTCTGGAATTAATACATTAAAAAATAAACTTTTTTAAAATAATAGATATTCTAGTTTGAAAATGAGTGTACTCTCTTCAGTTACTGCTCCTGAAAAAAGGACATTCCTCATTTCTTTATCTGTGCATTCTACGTTCTACACTCTTCTGATGTGGTCTAAGAATAATTTTTTTTCTCTACTGAGAGACAGAGACTGCAGCCTCTGGCTATATAAACTTTTACATTAGTGATGTTAATATTCTGCTACCAATGCAACTAAGAGAGGATATGCTTTCATTGACATTTCCCTTTGAAGTGAAATCCTAAAGCTTTAATTTTTATTAATGCAAATCCCTGCTAAAAAATACCTTATCCCTGGTCACATATGAGGCAATATAAGATCTAAAGATGTCTTTGCTTTCAGACTTCAGTATTAAACATCTCCTGCCTGCAATCACACCACCTTAGACTCTGGTAATGTCATATTTTATTATACAGAATAGGAAGGGACTAACTGCTACTTGAAAAGGACAATTCGAAAAAAAACCCTTAAACTTCTGGAAGTTGGTGAAAGAATGATGAAGTGCTTTACAGAATCAGAACCTGCAAAATACTTAAAAGACAGGAAAAGCTCACAAAAAAAAAAAACAAACCCAAAAATATTATGAGGACTGGGAAGTTGTGAGGTTCACAGAAGAAAATAAGAAAATGGTGGTTTCTCAGTTAATGCAATGCTCATAAATTCACAATTACATTTCACAAAGTTGGGATGTCGCCTGGTTATTTTGTACTGCTATAAAATAAGTCGTTATGATTCTCCTATAGTTCCAATAAAAGACCAACACTAAATCATCATTATGTAAATATGCAATGTGGTTGTCAAAAGTAGTATTTTGGAGAACGCAGTATAGAATACGCTTAATACTAGATTCTGTCTGCAGTTCTGTTTGATCTGATCATGTATAACAAAACCATGTAATTGTTCAGAACATCTTACCACACGTTGAAAAGGCCACTGTCCTGCTACATGTTCATAGGCATAAGAATTGATATTGATACAAAATTTCTCCACATCTGCCAGTCTAACCTAAATGCTTTCTACTTCTGTGGGACTTACAGATATTTTAAAATATGAAATATCACATACATAAAAACCAGGAATGTCAGATTGAATTTTGGTCTCTGGAAGTTAAGTTTTCTTACAACTTTATTAAATAAGGTGAATTGTGCAATGACTTCTCAGCTGATTTAAACTAGATCAACCCACAAAAGTCTGGTCACCCTAAAGAGTGATTGCACATGGCTGGTAGCAACTGAATTGCGTTCAGCAGGTTCTTTGTTCATCACTACCCTGTACCTTTTCAGTCAGCTTGGAATATAAAAAAAATAGGTACACCAGCATTTATCCTTCCAGATGAAAAGTTTTTCTTCTAGAATGACTATTTTATCAGCTCTGTACTGAAAGCAACAAATACCTGATTGTGTAAATTATAGATGAAAAAAATAGAAGCTTATACAAAGAATCAGATAGACTCATACCCTCCAAAAGGGCTGAATATGTCTCTGACAGAATAACCATGTTGTATTTTGAGATGTTGCACACACATACATGTTGTGTGTGATACTGAGCTACACAGGTGTTCTACATGAAGAAAGCAACATGCTTTTTATTCTCTCATGTGTGCTTCAAAGGACATTTCCCAGTAACTTATAGCTTTCCCACTAAAATCTTGCAGCATTTGTTCCTCTGTGGTACGCTATTATACAATGCTTCACAAATGAGAACTTGACTCTTATAGTCTCTGACAGAAACAAGCTATTTGTAGGGACTTGTTCATGATCTAGTGGGTGGAAATACATCCTTCAATTTTTCTTTTGTAGGATGTACAATGCATGCTAAAATTATCTTTGAACAGATTGTAAAATATTCAAGTGACATAGCACATACTGTTTCATATACTACTGTTGCCTCTTTTCTCCTTTGTTTTCTTACATATTGATGAAACATGACTTTTAAAGAGTATGGACTTAATTTTTTTTCTTAAAATATGAGGAACTTTGATTTTAGTTAATGTATCAGGAAGGATTGACCAAATTCTAAAGTTTGTTCAAGGAGGGGAAAAAACCCAAAAGAATGGGAACGTATTTTAACTTCTTGGCAGACACAGACATGAAATTTAACAACCCTCCCCTAAAAAAATAAAAACAAAAACAAACATACAAACAAAAACCCCCAGAAATGTTGCAAAAGGTGGTCAGTAAGCATTTCCTGGCTAAGAAAGACATTGTATTAGGAGGGAAAACCCAGTACCAGTCTCAAATGCCTAACCATTTCTGTAAGCAAAGAGAATTAGGCACTGGAAATGACCACTGACTTGGATAGTTCTGCCTTGACATATTGTCCCAAACTTTTGTGAGACTAACTCTATGCAGCGATATCAAGAGAAATGTGCTATAATGATCCTATTTACAAATTAATCTGAGGCTGAAGTTGAAGACTAGTTAACCTCCAAGTAACACATGCTGTTCTCACTGCTGGCAATATGTTACAGCACTGGTTGGTGAACAGCAAATTTTAGGAGTCCTATTGAAGAGCTGGATATATTTAGCATGCTTCTGGGAACTCTGTCCAAATGATACATTGAATTATTGAAACAAGCATTACACAGGTTGATTTAGTGGTAAATATGAGTTAACAGTGCAAATACTCCCTAGCAAGACAAAGAATTACTTTCTACATATTTTTTTCCTGAGGTTTCTTTGCAACCCCTGCCTGTAGTCCAGAGGCCTAAGTGTCTTTGCATGACATACATGTTATGTACATAAAAAGCTTTAGCCAAGAAAAGGTTTGTTGAAATTGTTGATATTCTATTCCCTGATAAAGTGTCACTTGCATATATGCAGAAAAGAGCAATAGTATTTTTTTAAAGTTCCCTTAATTTGAACGCACACTATGTTGACATGTGAACTTTGAAATATGAACTATAACTGTTGTATTATTACTAATCAATACAATGGGAGTGTTGACTGATGAGAAGCTTGACATGAGAGGGCAACGTGCACTTGCAGCTCAGAAAGCCAAACATATCATGGGCTACATCAAAAGCAGTGTGGGCAGCAGGTCGAGCAAGGGAATTCTGCCCCTCTACTCCATTTTGGTGAAACCCCACCTGGAGTGCTGCATCCAGCTTTGAGGCCCTCAGTACAAGAAAGACTTTCTCGAGTGGCTCCAGAGGAGGGTCATGAAGATGATCAGAAGGCTGGAGCATCTCTCCCATGATGACAGATTGAGAGGGTTGGAATTGTTCAGCCTGGAGAAGGGAAAAGTCCAGGGAAACCTTATAGCAGCCTTCCTGTGCCTGAAGGGGACTGTCAAAGAAAGCTGAAATGGAACATTTTACAATGGCATGTAGTGATGGACAAGGGGTGATGACTTTAAACTGAAAGACAGTATGTTTAGTTCAGATAGTAGGAAGAAATTCTTTACTGTGAGGGTAGTGAGGCACAGGAACAGATTTCTCAGAGAAATTTTGGTTGCCCCAGGCCAGGTTGGATGGGACATTAAGCACCCTGGTCCAGTGGCAGGTGTTCCTGGCCATGGCAGGGAAGTTGGAACTAGAGGATATATAAGGTCCCTTTGAATCATAAACATTCTGTGATTCCATGATCTAACACAGTGAGTTAGATATCAGGCAGGCTATTCAATATAACTAACCAATACAGTGCTGCAAAAAACTATGCATTTTCTACATAAAAGGAAATTTCACCATTTAGAGATTTATACTATTATTAATTCTGCATTATTAGAAATGTGGAAATGGGGGCAATGTGTCTGTGATGTACAATTTGTCCTTATATATGAGGAAAATGATTGAATATCCATGTCCAGTATCATATGAAAAATTAAAAAAAAATTACACTTATAGCAACTTGATATTAAGGAATAGAACAATTATTTCTTATCTGCTGCTATAGAAAATTATGTTGGGTTCCTATTAGTTATTTTAACGTCTTTTTTCCCAGCATTAATGTTATAAACAACCAAAAACCAACCAGCAAACCAAATTCAAATGAATACAGATACTAATTATCAAATTTACAATAATTACTCCCACCAAAGATAATTTTGATCATGTCTGTGCCTTGCTGAACACTTGTGAAGGAACTTATGAGATTGACAGGCAAGACGGAAAGCCAGAATCCTTTTATGACCTGAGTTGTTTTGCTACCACAAAAATATATGTTTTCTCTTGGGTTTGAGTCTGCAAAAAGTTGTCTGCATTAGGACTACAAAATTCACATTTTTTACACCCTTATGATTCTGTTCTTGATGGTGTTGGGGAATTCTAAGCAGAAATTTAAGAATAAAACTATAAGCCTTCATTACTTCTATGATATATATTGATAAATGATATTTCCCCCACATGTTATGGCTGTTTCTTAAGAATAAGTATGAAAATATTTGGGGAATTTTTGTTTAATTTTCCAAGAATTATCTTATTTTTCTTTAAAAAAATCTTTTATCCTGATTAAATGTCAGACATTGTTTGTGAATAGAAAATCAGTTCAAATTATTAATTCACTTCCCCTCTATTCTTACTAAATATTTTGACTATTCAAACCCAGCTTCCTGAAAACATGCATGACTTTGAGTAAGTATAAATTTTTTTCAGAGATTTTTCTAGTAAAAAACACCATAACCAATCATCCACAATCATGACAGATTGAGTTTACAGTGATAAGTAGTATCTTTTCATCTCTGTTGCAGATTGTATATATTTCTTTTTTATTTGAATATGTTTCAAGCATTTTCTGCTAGTTTTCTTAAATATTTTTTTAATATAGAAAATACTTCTTCAGCTATGAAATCCACAGTGGTGAAATTACAATTTTAAATGGAAAATTAAATTTTATTTGGAGACATTGCTTAAAATTTCCAGGCCAGCTTTCTCCTTTAATTGTCATTATATTACAAAACCAAATTAACAAGTTTGCAAAGAAGAAAGGTTTAGGGCTAAGATCATTTGCAAAGACTTGGTGAAAACTAAGAAAACAAACATCTGACAAATTACAGCTGAGCTAGATCAAACTTTTGGATCAAATTAATAATTTCTTGAAACTTGAAAGGAAAGAATGACAGTGAATTGACATTTAATCACTACTTTCCTAAGTAATCCTTAAATCAGGAAGAGAAGCCTCAGATTCCTCTACTCTCAGGCAAGTGTCCAACAAACCAGTCTCCTCAGGTGTTATCCCTCTCATTTAGCAGCACCACTTTTACATTAAGCCGTGCAAGATGTGCTTCAATTAAATTAAATTTATATTCTTTGGTAAACATTTTTGCTATAAAGCGCCATTCAGCTCAGTCGAGGTAATTTTTAGCACATTACGGATATGCAGCCAGTTGATGGCATCAGCTCCTTCTTCATCTTACCCGGGCACATCATCTTGCATTGCTGAGAGTTTTCTTAAGCTGATTTCCATTGGATGGGGTTCTTTTTTTTCTGTGTTAGTTCCATGTTCACATTAAATCTCCAGATCTTACATTTTGTAAAGCTATATAATCCCACAACTACTCCCATGTAGATCATTGTAAATATGATTTCTGTCTTTTTATGAAGTGTTGTGCTGGTTTAAAGGTGAACCAGCAGGGGAAATGAACTCACCACGAGAGAGATTATAAGTCAGACCTAAAATTTAATAATAATATTACAATAGCAACACTGACACACAAGGGAAATTGCTTTCAACTCACAAAACCCCAGCAGTATAACCCAGTGTCCTGGGGCACAAACCCAAGGGGGTTTGTTTGCCCTTGTGCTGAGACCCCCGTGGTTCCCCCAAGTCCAGAGCAAAAGGAAAAGAAAAACCTGTTGGTGCAGGCGAGGGCTGTGGTCTGGGCGAGAGCGGTGATCTCCTCCTGTCAAGGTCCTGCTGCTGCTCTGGATCAGACAAGAAGTTCCCGAGGTCTTCTTACCCACCACTTATGTACCCTCAGGGAGCTCTCAGTCCCTCCCCCTGGGCGGGGACTCACACAGTGGGTGATTAACTCTGGGAGCCAGGGGGTGTTGAACTGTTGATGGCCCATTAGCAGCTCCGCCCCCCTCAGGCTGAGTGTGAAGGTGATAATGGCTCCCTGGGCAGCTGCTGCTAATGGCCCATTGTCCTTGGGGAATGAATAGAGGGGGTAGAATACACAGCTTTGATCACCCCCACACAGGGTTAGCTGGTCCCTCCTGCTGAACTAGGACAAGTGTGTTATGGACTTTTATTTTGTTCTAGTTTGGTCTCAAATGCTAAGATTTTTAGTGTCATAGAGGACTACTGGTGGTTGTAACAAATCTGTGTTTGAACTCTTGTAAAATGTCACCTGCTTAGCCAACTGATTGCTTTGTGTTTGTTATTGATTTGCCATCAGTAACACATGCCAAAATTCAATCCAAAGGCTTCATGGTAACTCATCATGCTCCTAGAACTCAATGTCGTATAAAAACCAGTAAATAACATTCCCATCATGTATTTTCTTCTATGGCAGTGCTAAAAGCCTTCCTTCAAAATGAAAAGTTTTCTGAGGTGAAAAAAGTAGTGTTGTCAATGTAGTTAGAAGTTAAAGAATTTTTAACATTTTATCCATGACTAATATTGTATAGAAGTGAACATTACATCCAAGTTGATTCTTCTGCTTTCTTAGGTCAGTCAAAAGAGTTTTGTTTGCAACATATTCTAATATGCAGGGGTACACAAATGAAGACTGGTGTTGTTAGTCACACCTTTTAGTGCATAACAAAGTCTGGGTATCATCAAAAGCAGTGAGAGGATAAACAAGACAAAAATACTTTGGGTGGAAAATCTTCAATTGCAATTTTAAATCCTGGTCAGGTGAGAACTTAGGCGTGCATATCTTTAAAGAGATGAGGGCGATCACTATTGGTTTTGGTATTTGTGTTAGTTTCATTGATATTAAAGAACTTACAGATATATACCAGCTCCAAATCTCCCCTGATGTTTGGTCCCATTGATTTCAGAGGTGGACTCAAATTTTTGCATAGCAAGAAACTTCCACTTAGTTGGTAGGGTGCTATAGATGAGTGCTCTTTCATTGATTTTGATTAATCATACAGAAGCTTTATAGATTTTTCTTTTTTTTTTTTGATAGTAGTACATAACACTTTGAGATGACCTTAAAACTCAGAAAATCCTTCAGTAATCATCTACTTACCACTAGCATTTAAACAAACACAAAATGCTTCACAAAGCTTAGAACATTCTGTGGATTTCCTTTCAGAGGTGCAATGGGAACAGTGAAATACTTCTGTGATTTACATTTCCTTAAACTCTCTCCTCACTACTATATGCAAATCCACTTTAGAACAAGTATTCCATTTGAATATTTAAGGGATTTTGAAAATTCAGTCCCTTGGGGATGAAAGTTACAGACAGAACTAGACCTGGGTGAAAGTATTTAATAAATGCCTGCAAACCTACCATGTATAATGCTTTCAAATAATTACTGATTTTATAAATTTGTTTACATCCAATGATTTGTTAATTTTTTTAAGTCGGTCAAATAAAAATGAACCTTAAAACAGAATTGACTCAATTAAATATACTGGAATCAATTATGTTGTTTTTTTTTCCCCACTTGTTTAGCCAGTCAGTCATTGTGTTGATGTATCCTTTAATTAAAATGTAACAACCAAACTATTTCAGATTTCATCCAACTATTTCAACTTTAAAAGACAAATTATATTAATGTTTAGTGAATTATGTTTGCATACAACCCAAAATGATTTTTAAATAAACCCTTTCCTAAGACACATTAAATGATAGCAAATCAGAAAGCCTATTTCTTGCCCAGCTGTCAATTTAGGGGTCTGACTTGTCCCAAGTCTGATTGAAGGCAGAAAGCAGACAATGACCTCAGGTGGTCAGCAACTATAGCCTATTGTATGTTTTCAATGTCAGTTAAACAAATAATCTAGTTATTTCTTATCACTTACACATTCATTTTTTTATGTATAACTTCTGGTAAAGCAAACAAACAAAAAAACTTCTGAAAGTTTTTTTCATTGGAACCAGAAGTTGTAGATCTGCATAGAGGTAAAACAAATAAAACTGATAATAGCAAATGAAGATCTTTTTACTGAAATCCAGTGAAAGTAATACTTACATATAGGGAAAAGGTAATTTACAACTATTGTGCAAATATTTAAAGTAAAAATGACCAGACACTCCTGTCCATATTTCACAGTTGGTTAATTTCTGCTGTTAATTTCTCACTTTATGACATCCATTTACAGTATCTGACTTGGCTACTACAGCCCAGAATATACACAGAAATGTTTATTGGCAGAGTTTCATCCTTTAAGATCAAATAACCAAAGACAAATATCTTGACTATAAACTTTTTTTTAGTACAATCTGAGAATTCTTCACTGACTTATTCTACATAACGGTAATTTCTATTTAAAGACAAGGAGATCTCTATTATCTAAATTACCATTTTTTGTATATTCAATTGCTTCTACAGCCCTGAAAAGTGCAAGGATGTACACACTTTTAGTACCTTTAAAAAATTAAATTCATCAGCTGTGATAAGAGCATGACTGGAGATTTGTCACAGACCACTGAAGCATTTAACAGATACTCCACTAACCTTTCTGCTCCATCTGAACCTGAATAGCCTTCTCACAGCAGTGCAATCAATGAAACAAGCCTGTCCATTTCTAATGACTGCTGCAGGAATACAAAATTCTGAGTCTTGGGATATTGCAAACACTAAAATGTATCAAGTTTTGTATTTGAAGACAACTGAGTTATGCCATTATCTGACTTTTGGTTGGCTTTATTTTTTTTTTTTTTTGTTTGTTTTGGTTTGGGAGTTTTTTTTTAAGGGAATCAAGAGGACTGTAGAAAAAGTTTTTAAAGGTTTTGGTTAGGAATTAATTAGAACATTCTATTGATAGGAAGCTCAAAACATCTGTAACAAAGGTTTCATGAGATTTTTGAAAGATTTAGAAAGCATTAGAAAGCATTTTTTATGCCTCTAGTTATGCTTGATCTCTTCAATTAGGTAAGATTTTTACCATGTATATAGTTCTTCGGGCATTCTTAAGGTAAATGACAAAATTTTGCGCAGTTCAAGGGGAGAAGAACTTGGTTTTGTTATGAAGAAAACAGGAATGAAGTAGAAAAAGGAAGAATATGTTTTCATCTCATTTCATAAAGTGCTAGAAATGGAATATTAAATGCCACTGGATAAAGATAATTGCATCAACAACAGGCTTCACAATCAATAGGATCATCTAGAGTGAATCAACATAAGGGCCAAGAAGATCATCAAAGGGATGAAGCACCTCTCCTATGAAGACAGGCTGAGAGAGTTGGAGTTGTTCAATCTGGAAGGAAAGAATTCAGGGAGATTTTATAGCAGCCTTCCAGTACCTGAAGAAAGCCAGAGAGGAACTTTGTAAAAAGACATGTAGAGATGGACCAGGGGTGATAACTTTAAACCGAAAGAGAGCAGGTTTAGACTCCATATTAGGAAGAAATTCTCAGCTATGAGGGTGGTGAGGCACTGGAACAGGTTGCCCAGAGAGGGTGTGATTGCCCCATCTCCGGAAATGCTCCATGACAGATTGGATGGGGCTTTGAGCAATCTAGTCTAGGGAAAAGTGTCCAAGCTTGGGACAGAGGGGTTTTAACTAGATGATTTTTATGGTGCCTTTGAAACAAAACCATTTTATAATTCTATGCTTTAACACTGATATTGATACTTTGTAATGATTCTTCAATATCAGACTGGGTGACAGGTATAATATAGTAAGATATGCTGTAACAGCTATAGAACAGGTCTTACATAAACTTTATTCCTTAGATAATTTAGTTCAGAAAAACTAAGCTACAGATTTTAGTAATTTTTAAATTTATTTTACATTTCATCAAAATCCAGGCCTCTTAATTTTTTTTTTGTGTTTACTTTTACATCTTTAATAAATGTGCTATTGATGTTTTAGAGCAGGAGAAAAATTACAAGATATAGTAAAACTCACAGACATTGAAGCATCAATAAAAACAATAAGGAAAAGCATTAATGAATATCTGATGAGAAATTACTATATAACTTTTCCAATTTTTTCAAGAGTGCCTAAATTATTTTTCAAGCTGAATTCAAAGTTAGTATGACTTCGTTTCTCACTGATTAATCACTTTTAAAATTGGAGTTCACATCAGTGATGAATAATTGGACATGTTCTAGAAATGAGTCATGATAAATTAACTTGCAAGAGAATCAGCAGATCGCTTAGCCCAGTTGTTTTCACACAGCTTGATATTTGAATTACTGAGGTAAATTTTTTTGCCTGTGTGTTTTAGGTTTTTAAAGGGTTACACTATCTTCCACTGACTCCAGCATATTTTGCTTTCTGACCCCTGTTTTTATTGCACAGTGGTCCCACAGGATTAATGTCCTAGTTCACAGCTTGAATGAACTCCTACAGACAAAGGCAACTCCTCAAAACTGGGATGGTTCTTACCTACAGCATTGCACAAAATGTCTGAATCACTGGACTTTTGATACATGCACAGAGAACAGAGATTTATAAGTTGTGAGACCTAACTTATCATCCGTGAGTGTAAGTTGTGCTCAGGGCCTCCAACATAAGGTCACTTGTGACATTTATTTGCAGTTCCCAGCTCTGAGCCACTTCTGTTTGCAGAAGCAGAAGCCACAGATGAGCTCTGTGACCTAAAACAAGGATTAACTACTGTCTCTGAAAGTTTGGCACACATGAGCCTACATTTCCAAATGGAAAACTTTTCATCCAGTTCTTCACCTTTACTTCAGACACTGACCATACTTTTAAGAATCATTACAAATATATATATATATATATATATGGTCATATTATGAATGCTGTTGGGTTTCTTTGTTTCTTAGTGCATGAGTCACTAACTTCATAAATACCATTCCTATGTGTTCTTATATATTGTTGCAGTATTTTCAGTGATGTAATTCTTAGCTAGGTTATTTTTATCAAGTTACACCTAGATAAGTTCTACATTTTGTCCCCTTTACACGAAGAGTAAAACATAAGAATTTTCATAATATTTTTAAAATAAATTATTTGGGATGGGGAAGAAAAGGATACAACAATAAAAAGTTGTTAGGAGATCTAAAAGATGAGCCATTGGCCATGTGTTTGTGCAAATGCACCAGGTTTGAGAAGGTGGATCTTTATTACATACCTATGTTATTATGTGTATAGGTTGGAATGGGCAGGAATAGGCTTTATGTTTTCCAGTGAGAGAAGCTCTATCAGTGGTTGTAGCATTGTATGAACCAAGTCTTGTGCAAGCTGAAGCATCTCAGTACAAAGCTAACAGCATGTCCAGCATGCATTTATCCCATCCACTACATACTATCCCAATAAATTAAACTTGTGTTTTAATAGAGTTTGTATTATCTATTTCATTAGTATAGCTGAAAGCTGACAAAATGGCTTCTTTTGTTTTCTGTGCATTTTCTGCTGCTTGCCACTTTGTTGAATACATATGGGTATGAAGATGAACATTGCCTTGCCCTTTTCAATCTTTTTACCATCCCTCTTTCATTCCTGGTTTTCATTTTGCTTTAGATTTCCTAAAAAGAATTTTTTGGTTCTAAAACTCTCGAAGAACAGTAGTCTCAGTCCAGCCCAGCCCTCTGCAACAGGAGAGTGTTCCCTGTAATTTAACCTCCAAACTTGTCTCTTTTTTCAAACCAAGTTTCATTTTGAACAAGTTTCACTACATCCTTTGCAGCACTCTGCTTTATATTTTTTCTTTGAACGTTTAGCCTACTTTTACTTATGTTCTGTCACTTTGCTTTTCACTTATATAACCTCTTTTCTAGCACTTAATTATTCTCCTTTTAGTGATTGTTAACACAGATCCATACTTTCTTTTGACATTTATGCCCTCCCAATACGTAAACACTTATGATATTTCAGTCTAAATCACCATTTTGCAAAGCTTTAAATATATTTTGTCTTAGTAATTTTTCATTTGTCTGCCCTTAAAGCACCTTAGTAATTCTTTGGTGTTCTTTAATTTCCATGCAATTTGCAAAAATATTATTGAATTGCACATATTTATCTCCCTGTGGTCAGTCACCTTCACTCTAATAATTTTAGGATAGTAAATGGAATTCTAAAAAGGCAAAGCAAATTTTTTGCATCAGTACTGTAAATGTTTTCTACACATATTATCAGACTTCTGTTTTCCACCTAAGCAACAGTGCAGTGTTTGTCCCCTGAAATAAGAAGAAACAAAGCTTGTTTTTTTTCCTTCGGGACAGTGGGCTTCATCACCAGCATTTACATTTTGAGAAAACTTTTTTTTTTGTTCAATCTTAATAATGACATACAATGACCTACATTAGCAATAGGGTGCAGTGCAACAGTAGTATATTTCCATGTATATATATTTTTCTTCACACTTAGACATACTGTGTGTTTATGGTTTATTTGTGGCCTGCAGAGAAGCCTGCAGTGTGTTTTTCACTGAATAATCTCAGTCCAGCGAAAAAAAAAGAGGAAAAAAACCCCAGGATGTGCTGTAACTTAGAATGAGGATGGAAAGGGAAAGATAACAGCTATAAAGTCCTCTATGAGGTAGTGACCATTTTATCTCTTTTTCAAAATTTAACACCTAAATAGTCCCCCAGAAACAGATTTGACTAGAATTTCATTTGAGAGACAAAGAAAGCCCAGGGCAAAACTGAAGTAGAGCTGGAAATGGACTCTCAAGGGAATTGAAGTAGCATTAAAACCTCTCTGTGCTGATTTTTTTGGTGAACGGATGGGCTCCTTGGCTGTGAGATATATGTGAATTATGGCCGAGAGAAACAAAATTTTCATAGCTGTTGTCATAGGAGGTCTGGGAAACATTTTCCCAGGCCAACCAAGACTGATATTCAGGTTATCCTCCAAGGAGTAATCAATCTCTGGAGAGAGCAGGCACCCCCAGTGAAGCTTTATGGCTAGGGCTAAGGTGTGGAGACACAGTGGGAAGGGGTGGGGAAGAATCTTCCAAAGTAACCTAAGGCTTGATGCTCATGTCTTGGCTGAAGGATATCACTTCCAAGTTTGACTCTTGCCTTGGGGATCAAGGGGTTGATCCCCACCAGAAATTTTAGAATCTCATTCACATCTGCCCTTGTGACTCTCTCCCAGCTGTACCATGCAAACAAATGGCAATAACTGTTGTAACAAGGTACAAGTTACTGCTCAGTACATCATATAACAACTTTCCACTTATGTATTTTTGACTCACATTCAAACACATAGCAGACTTCTCATGTTCATGGACCTGCCTGGCAACTTTCAACCCAGATTTGCTTGAGGTGCTTAAGTTCTCAGATTCACTCATGTTCCAACTTGGCCTGACCATGAAGAAGGGCAAGATGACAGTGACAAGGCCCTTTAAAAGGTAATAGTTGGTTTTTTTCCCCCTGGCTTTTCAGCATATAGTGACTGGGTACTTTTGTTTTGTTGGCATATCCTGATAATGAACAGCTTCTATTCTTCTTGAGGTTTATGTTCTTTTATATCTCCTTTTATAGTCACATGAATGCACAAACATCTACTACTAAAATTTCTGTCAAGATATGCACCAGATAAGATGCATTAAAATAACAACTGTCAATAGGTGTTTGAATTGTTCTTCTATATTTAAGTTCAGATGCCTTCACTGACCTGCAACTACAAAGCACATTTTTCTTTTGATGGTGGTTAATATAACTGAAATTTTAAGAAAATTAAATGGTGCTCTGTAGTACTTGCAGAGTAGGGTAAAATATTTTTCTTCTGTCTCTGTAACATCAGAAATAACACTCATGAGAATGATAAAGAGTTTGATAAATTAATTGTCTTTGTAGTATAACAGGAATTGTACAAGGCCACAAAATATTTAACCTTTACTTTGACTGGAACTGTGCTTTATTATATTGCTCTTTTTTTGCTGTTGTTTTTGTTTGTGGTTTTGCTTTTTTTGTTTCCATGAGCTTAGATTTGCTGCACTAATATTGTCAAAATGAAAAGTTTACCTCTAAAGCAACCAGAACTTACCTATCCTTTGCTCCTAATCAATACTCAAAGGTTAAAGGGCTTTTTAACACAATGGAAGAAGATTAAAAGCAAGCATAAATCTATCATTCCTGCTAAATGTTGCAATTTATAGGAGCTAATGGATTTATTCTTTTTCTCCCTGCATGAAATGCATCTTTTCAGAGCATGGTTACCATTCCCTAATTAAGAATTCACAAATGTACCATATAAATGTACATAATTTATTCCCATCATAGTGAAGGTCTGGGAATTTTGCCAGTGAATGAAACATTGTATTCTACAGGAACAAGAAAACAGACTACTTCTGTGTCTGATATGAGAGATTCATTCCTTAAACTGACATAGTCATAAATCTAAATTAGAGCAAACAGCACAGTCAGGTTAATATCTAATCAGTCTTTTAGCTTGGGATTTCAGAGGCTTGAAATGGTGATTACTTAATAAGGCAAAGAATATCCAAAGCTTTAAAGGCAGATATGAATGAGCTTTGTTGTCAACCTACTTTCCTCCTTGGAAAACAGAAGCTGATGTTGCCACTAATCTCTGCTTTTTTATGTGTACCAGAAGGCAAGTTTGGGACTTTGATGACTTCAGAGAGTTTTTGTCATGTTAGAATTGCCAACAGCTGACTTAGTGCAGAGCCAGGGAATGAGGCAGACATAGAACCAGATGGAAGAGTAATCACAGGGGGATTGACCTTACAGGAAAAGTAAAAAATAAAAAAATAATTTAAAAAAAAGGTGTTTCAATATCTCTGGCTTTTGGCAGTATGACCAGAGCATCATATGCCTGTGTCCTTCCTAAAAATCCCATCAAGGTTTCACAAACACTTCAATAGCAATAAGCCCATGTCACAGGCTATATCCATTTCTACCTGGAGAATGATAGTATGTCACTCTTATTTATTTAATGGTGACAGAAAAAGCAGTCAGGGAATAACCTGAAGTTCTGGCTTCTCATACCTCTGCCTTCTTCTGTTTCACATATGTTGTAACGAATTGGCTTTCTCTGTTACGTCCCAGTTTTCTAATGTAAAATAGAGTCAAATTAAAGAAACTCCATAGGAGACACTGTTGGCACACTCAGAGGCTCATATTTTACAATTATTTTAGTATTTGTGACCTCCTTAACCCTAAAGAGGTTCCTATAGGGACTCTATTAGCCAAGTAGGTAACAATCAGCATGGAAATCTTGATTAATTTGGTGGGAAATGAAGACATATCAAAGAAACATTTAAATTACTCCTGCCCACTATAATCTTAAACAAACCCTCCCTCCCTCTGCTGATCTTCCTACTTTGTGAGAATTTACCTTTAAATCTTTCACCATCATCCCTCTGCATTGTGTCCATGGGTATAAACTAACAACATTGTTGGTTTTGCAGGATAAATTGATTCACATATTATGCCATTGAAGCATTCAATGAACTCCACAGAAAAAAAATGCCCTCTGATTTATGTCTTCTCATATTAAAATTTTTTTTTCTTCTTTAAGAGAAAAAAAAATAAAAAGAGAGACCTGATACTCTAAGATATTTAAAATACATCTTAAAGAAAAGACATCAAAAATATGGAGTTGGAAAGACAATTTTCCCTCTCATAATTTGAAAGTTCAAGGTAGACTTTTCAACTTTTCCTCTCTAATCAATATATTCTAATTTAAAGTTAATTCTAAAAATACCCCTTCTTGTAGAAACAACCATGGCATTTAGTGCTATAGTTTAGTGGGCATGATGGTGTTTGGTCAAAGGCTGGACTCAAGGATCTTGGAGTTCCTTTTCAACCTTAATCATTCTATGACTCTATAGGCTAATCCTTGGAATAAAATTCTAAAAGTTAGTCATGACAAAGTAAGTCATGTATCTCTGCTCTGCAAATCTGAAGTGCCTGTTATTGCACCCATGAGTTTCCTGTTTCTTGTAAAATAAACTGTACTTTTAGAATTTGACTATCTTAGCAGAATCTGAGCAAAGCAGTGCAGCAACATCTCTTAGTCATGAACAGTCAGTAAGAAATTGGCACCAATAAGGCAAAGATTTCCCAAGAACCTCAAGTACTCTGTGATAACTCAGCAGCATATATCTGACATCAGCTGGGAGTACATAAGGAAGTTAATCACCTTGAATCTCTTCTGGTTTAGTAGCAGAGTTTTTGGTGTATTATGAAACAAATTTTCCTTAAAAGAGAATGACCTGTTGGGTTATTCTCATCAACTGAGTGGTAAGTGCAGCAGGAGCTGCACAGAGAGTGCTGTGAATCAATGAAAACATGCAGAATTGGTAAATTCTTGCTGTACAGCTGTTTGACAAGGCTGCCAGCACAGGCCAAGAAAGACAGAATGGGCTGGTTTAAAGGTAAACCAGCAGGAGAAATGAACCCGACACAAAAGAGATTATAAACCAGAGTTACAATTTATTAACAATATTACCATAAATGCAAAGGCACAAAGAGAAATTGGTTTTAACCCACAAAACTCAGAAGTGTGACCCAGCACCCTGGGACACAAACACAAAGGGGTTTGTTAGTCCCTGTGCTGAACCCGATGTGGTTCCCCCAAGTCCAAAGTAAAAGGAAGAAAAACCCTGTTTGTGCAGCTGACGGTTGCAGTCTGGTTGAAAGTAGTGGTCTCCTCCTGTCAAGGTTCTGGTCCTCCTCTGGATCCAATGAGTGGTTTCAAGTCCTCAAACCCCCAAGATTATATCCCCTCAGGTCCAGGTGGGACTGCCCAGTACCTCCCTCAGGTGGGGAGTTACACAATGAGTAATTTCACTCTGTGAGTCACAGGGTATTTGGAATCATTGATGGCCCATTAGCAGACATGACATCTCAGCTGGGTGTGGAGATGCTAAGGACTTGCTGGAAGGGAGTTATCAGAGCTCTTATCTGACAGGTGTCTTTCACACCCAGCTCACATCCAGAGGGGTCAGGTGTGCCCTGGGCAGCTGCTGCAAATGGTCCATTGTTACGAGTTCATGGGAAATGTATAGAGGGTGTAGAATACACAGCTTTGGTCACACCTGTACAGTGATAAACTGGTCCCACCTGCTGAACTAGGACACAGAGAAATCCTCCCATTTTAGATTTCAAGGGTGTGTTTCTATACATTAATATAGATCACTGGTCTACTGAGGAAGGACAGCAGACTAGGATCAGTCTTCATTTCTGTAACTGAAAGAGAGGGGGAAAAACCTCTCCCAGCACCCATAAAATTCTACTTCATCTACTTATGTTTCTTTTTTCTTTATGGTTATTTCAAATCACTAATCATAGCTATTTCCCTACTAGTATGTTGAAAGAGGAATTCAGTTGTTGGGCTATATTTTGAACATCTGCTGATAGACAGTGGATGAGAACTCAATATGGGCTATGTTCAGTTACTGCCTGTCTCACATAACACAAAGTTGCTGCTGGCAGCCATAACACAGCCTTATCTGGAGACTGTAGTTGCTGCTGGAGGACTCAAGATCCTGCATGAGGTCAGCATTGCAATCTGGCACAGGAGCAATGCAGATTCAGAGGAGAAGAACTGTGCTATTAACAAGCCACTAAATAAAATTTGCTAGTTTTTAAAAATTTAGTTCAACGTAATATAACATCACAATTTTGTTTCAACAAAGTCAGATATGTAGGAAACTTTTAGAAATGTAATAACTTCTTGATAACTAAAAATTAAAAAAACCCCAAAGCATTGGCAATTGCTGATATCAAAATAGCAGTAACTTGGTAAGTAAGTAAGAAAACACACAAATCCAGTAGTATGACATTTCAGGAGAATGATTTTGTACTCTATACTCACTGGACCTAACACCAAGTTTCTTCTCTCTGTCAAAGAGAGCAGATAAAGATGTGAGAGCACTCAAATGGCACTCCTTACATGAGCACAAATGTTTTTTTGATATCTAGATTTTCCTCAGTGGCTGTCAATTTTGGTCCCAATTGGACATATTTTCAAAACACTTGATTTTTTTTTATAACCTTAACTTTTACATTTAAAAATATGATATCAAAAGGACTGCTTAATTGCCTAACCTAAAATCAGCACTAACTTCTGAAATTTTACAATTTAAAAAATTGCAAAAGATTATAAATAAAAATTGCATTGCATCTTGAAACTTGATATAGAAAGAAAAGTAGCTGTGAAACAAAAATACAAGGAATCACTTGATTGGTTTCTACAGGAGTGAACCACAAATTTAAATCCCTTTCATCTTTACTTCAGATTTCATTTCTAATTCAACAAATAGAAAATTGAAAAAAGGCTAAAAGAGATTTATGCCCTTTATCAAGCAGATAAAACTATTTATATACCCTCTTCTGACTCCAGTAGATGAACTGATGTCAGTACAGTAGAATACATGTAAGTTATTGTAATCTGAGAAGATTTATAAGTGAGAGTTGTAAAGAAGCCACATTATCTCTGTGTGGTCTCTTTGTGCACAAGTACTTTGGATGCTGCAATAATAATATGTCTCAGAGACCCCTCTTGTCAAAACATCAGATATGTGGTACAGTACTGTCTGGTAAAAAACCAGTAGAAAGATTGTTTATGTGTTCGATTTTAATTGCTTGTAAAACTGAATCAGTATTAATCATACTAGCTGGCAAATAGGTAGGTGAAATCAAGAAAGCCTACGGTAGAAACAGCAATATAGCATTAAATTCATACTGGTGCAAGCTTGACAGCAGTCACTGCACATCTGAAAATTCATTTTGCTTCCTCTCATATGCATATGGTTACAACTTGCTTCTCAAATAAATCTGATCAACATTTTGTGATATTTGAACATTTTCCCATCTGGTGGATGGTTCATAAAACTCATTTTCCCTGATTTAGTGAGGCTAGGAACACACCAGCCTGAATGGTTTTAGATTTACATTTGGAACTTCTGTGTTTTTGCAATCCTTCATATTTCCCATAATATGTTCCTAATTTTACAACAGATTAATTTATGTTTTAAAACTAATAAGCCTGGTGTCATGGTGCTTGACTATTTTTTCCTGCATTATGATATTTTATTGAGAAGTATCATGCTCATTGAGTCTCTGTGTATTTTATATCAAAATATGAAGTGACTTTAATTTTTAGAGACATTTTACTTCTTTAATATAACACTCAAACCTCTAAAATGAGTCCAACTATCCCCAAAAGTATTAATTAATCCAAATGCAGCTCTTACTTGCCTTCCACAAAATAATTCTTGCAACTCTAATGGTCCAAACTAAGAGACAGGTTTTTTAATTAAATTAAGGCATTAATATTTACTGTACTGATTTTTACTTCAACAGTCTTAGTGTTCAATGACCTCCAAAAGCTTGCACAGTGCAGCAATTAAGGCAACACAGGAATGTCTTGCTATATGTCTCAGCACCACACCTGTGATAAATTGTGAACACCACTCTTCCCCATCACTAGAAAGTGTGGTAACACAAAATGTAGAAACCAGATATATTCAGTGTTCAGTTCAAACTCTAAATCTGTCCACTAGTTTATGGAAAATAGAGAAAAAGATGAAGCATCATCTCAGAATGACCACATTTCCATGGTAGAGTTCTGCTTCTGATACTTGAATCCAAAGCATTTCTCTTAGTTTGCAATTGGTCAGCCAGAGCCAACAGAATGTTTCTCATTATTGCTTTTGTCCTCAGTAATTTTCTTTCCAGGAATGTGGTATATTTCTGAATTTCTTCTTGTCTTGACATTGCACAAGGCTGCCAATGTTGCCCATGCACCATCCTCCCACATGGCAGTCACTGAATAAAGCAGATCCAAATAGATTGAATGGACTACACTAGGTGCCACCTTCACATTATTAAAACATCAATCATAGTAGAGCCCTTGTGGTGTGCAGGACTCTGCTGAAGCATATGAAGTAAAATGAACTTCTCTGTCAAGCCAGTAGAAAACATGCTAAGTTTATTTCAGTATTTTCCTTTTGCTTCTCAGATAATACTCAATTCTTTGATAGTATTTAAAATACTTTCCTTATTACATTATGCAGTATTTAAAACCCTCCTCCCATAATAATGCTGGTAATATTTGCTTTAAAGAACAATTGCCATCAGAGATTTTCATCCACTATACATCAGGTCTAAGTTGTAGTGGTTTTAGCTAAGCCTCAAATTAGCAGGCTCAGAGAATCTATGTGGATTGGGAGACAGCTCTCACCTGACTGGGTAACCAAGGAAATATTTCATCCCAGATGACACAAACCTAAGATATGAGTGCAGCAGTGGGAGGTTTTAGGTCAGTTCCACCATGGCTGAAGTAAAAGAAGGACTTGGTGCAGCACTTCTACCATGCTAGGCCTTGTTCCTGCTGCTGCCGCTACTTGCCTTTTGTTTGAGTTCAGGGAAGTAGAAATATTTTCTTGTTATACCTTCTCTTTCTTGAAGGGTGTCTTTTAGAGTGCTTATGAATCTAGAGTAATAGACTTTGTACTAACTGGGGAGTGGGAAGTTATTTCTTGTTATACATAACTTGTGTGTGTGTTATATTGTACTTTTCTCTCAATTTTCTCTTTTCTGTATAAATACATATAATTAGTTTCAGTATAAACCTAGTCTGAGATTTTTTCCCCCTTCTCCCTTTTTCTCAGCCAGAGGCTAACTCTGTTCTTTGGGCAGTTGGCATTTTGCCAGCTTAACCCAAGACAGTGTAAAAGATTAACATTTTAATATGAGGAATCTCCCTCATACTTTTGACAAATGTTCTCTAACTTACTTTCTTCTCTCTAGACTGATGAATATTGCTGGCTTTCCATATTTTCACCCACTATGCAGTCTAGTTTGAAATGCAGCAGACCCCAGCAGGTTGGACGCAGAAAACAGATGATTCACACAATGATGTAGGCTTTTGGATGAAAGTCTCTTGCTCAGTGGAAAACTGCCAGAATTTTCAGTGGCTGTTGATAAAAAGCATGGCAGATACTACCCCATATTTTTAAATGAAAGTGGTGATGACAACTATGCCCTCTGTTAATCTGATTTCTGATGGGTTGTAAAAACATGGCATGAACATAAAACAGATTGAGGTTCAGAGGTACTGTAGCTGGGAGAGAGGGGCAACGAGGAGATCACACACAAGCTGCTGTGTCAGACACTCAGTTTCTCAGATCAAGCAACCTAGACATGTACTCCATAAGAATTATAAATATCCAGGGAATTGAAAAGATTACAGTATTGATGTGTATGGATGCCCTGAAGACTAAGCTGTGAGGCAGATTTTGAACTAGTCTTACGTGTCACTTGGGCACATGCATGTAAATAATTCTTTAGATATCCGTAGTCTTTGTCCCAAAATCTGATTTTTGAGGGGATTTAAGCTTCTAGGTGCTGTTATTTTGAAAATCTTGCTCTATTGTGCCATTCATTATATTTCATGGCAACTCTATGTCCTATTTAAACACCGTTTTATTTTTCCAAACTTTAACAGACTAGTGATTGTAGGGAATGTTTAGCTGTAGAACAGTTGAAGGACAGCTACACTTAGATCTTAAATCTTGCTTATGAGGCAAGATAAAGCTTTAAAGAAGAGAAATAAATCCACAAAAAAAGGCAATAAAAGGTAATTTAATTAGAGACCTGGCAACAAAAGTATGGTTTTTATAGCATCATCCACTGATAAGTACTCTTTCACCTTTCTCTGCATCAGAGGTTGTCAGTTTTACATCCAAGAATTTCTTGGCATCACTGAGCAAAATACTCACACAGTTACTATAAACCAAAGATGAAGGCAGTTTAGCAGAATTAAGTATTAGCACATCAAAACCTCTTGGAGTATATTTCTTTCTTTCACAAAGCAAATTAATTTAGGTAGTCATTTTAGAAACAGGTTTATTAAAACAGAATCAAGTCCATACACCAAATCTCATTGCAAATCTCAAAGAACATGCCTTCACAATAATATACAGCTTGACCTTCAGCTCCAAATGTCCATTAGACATTTCTAGCTGCCATTCATTCTAAATTAGTAAAGTATAAAAAATTATTTACTTTTGTGAATTGACGTGGCCTGGATCATCACCAAAAACCTATTACTATCTAATTAAGTGCCTAATTTCCTTGATAATGATTCTTTGCACTGACATTGCATTTTATCTTTTCAAAGAGAGCCACAGAATACTATGCAGTGCTTCCTCTCTAAATAGAGCAAAATATTATTTTTCACTAGGGAGATACTGTACATACAAATTGGACAGGACAGGCAGCTAGGTTCTAGTAGTGAAAGCTAGTTGTTTCTTAAGGTATTTTTAATAAGTTCTTACAGTATATGACCTAGGGAGCTTATATTATAAGCTCTGAAATTCATTCGAAGCAATTGGCCATAGGTAGATTGTGAGTGGGGAACAAATACAACCCATTCACTTCACCACTGTTTACCTCATGGGGTAGTTTGGAAGAAAAAAGTGCTGATCTCTCACCTTGTTTTGGGGAGACACAGCCTCAAGTCTCCAAGTAAATGGTAGTATCTAACTTAATTTCCAGGACAGAATCAAGACAGGAGAAAAAATGTTGTCCTTTTTTATAATTGTAACCATTATTTCATTTATTTAGTACACAGTTTTCTAGAGAGACTAGCACAGCAGATAAAACAATATTAGGAATTTATTTCATTACAATTTCAGGGGCTTATCTTCTTACTAGAACTTTGTTATGAAGAAAATGTTACCAACCTTCCATTTTCCTGGAGACTCCTTATCTGAAGATGCACTACAAATCTCTCCCTGGCTACAAACCTTAGATTCTTGAGGATTTCTATGCCTTATACTTGTATTTTACTATTTTCTCAGACCCTGAGCTTCAAGACCCAGATCTGAGGTAGGACAGCCTGTCAAGTATAAAGTGCTGATATTTGTTTTCCCACCTTGAGTCTCAAATTGCCTCCTATCTTTCATAAACACTTTGGGAAGGTGTCTAAAATTGTGGATACCACGAGTTTGCTAGGCACATAGAATATTTTTTGACAGCTAAAAAAAAAAGTAATACCCAGTTTTTCTAAAGGAATGTTGATTTCACACCCGTTGTGTATTTTGTGTCTAATAGCTCTGCAGGATAAAACCAAATACTTAGAACAGAGAGACGTCTTTTCTTTCCCCCGTGATCCAGAAACCCCTTTGTTTTAATCAGTACTTCTAGTGGTCCTAGTCTATTCCCCTGCCCAGCCCTCCTTGTGGCCACAAACCCTAACGCTGCTCTCTGTTATGGCCTTTCATCTGGCATTTTTCTACTTTTAACTCGTCTGAAAAATGTTACTATTAAATCAATGGTGTTTTGAGCAGTTGTACTCTGGAGTTGGGCAATTGCCGAGTATGCCAATTACCTCCTCCATTGTCAACATTCAATAGCTATGAGAAAACTCATCAAAGTTCTTGTGCAAAAGCCCTTTGAAAAGAAATCAGAACATTTTATCAGACCTATATTATAATTATATATCACTCTCATTCTTCAATGACATTTTAAGGCTTTTAATTTCTGGAAAAGTCAGAGTTATATAACCACTACCTTAATACAAAACAAGAGATATGTGTCTTTCTGGTTTAGGACTCAGCCCATGAGAATATAAACCTAAATCATAAAAATTAAGTAACCTAAAATGTTCAGTACCATTTTAAGAAGGAGAACCAAACTGACATTCTTCTCTGGAACCACTTGCAAAAGACATATGAATGCAGATTTGATCCTTAGCTTTTTGTGTATTTTACAGAGGAAATATCAGGTTCTGGTGTAGAACATAGGCACTGTGGAGCACTTGTAACAGATAAGACCAGAGCACTTTTGCCCAATATTTTCACTCCCAATGTAGGAGAGTGATTAAATCTTTTTCAAACAATTTGTATACAATTCATTTTCACATTAGCTTTCTGAAATAACACCTACATATATTTGTGTCTATATATTAAATCCTCCATGAAAATAGTTGCTGTTGTCACACATTTAGTATAGAATTGTCGCAGGTTTGGCCTAGATGTTGCCAACCCTGAACTGGCTCCCCTTTCCCTTCCCAGAACCTTCCCAGCAAGGAAAGAAAAAAAAAACTGAAAAGAAACGCAGTCTAAAGAAACTGAACTGAATAAAAAGAATAAATTATATTTACTAACATTTACAAACCACACTGTATACACAATACATAGGATCCCACCCCCCAGGGGAGAGGGGAAGGGAGAAAAGGGGATTGATTAGCTGGAAATTAGGGAAGACACCAACCCAACCCAAAGAAACCGAATGAATCAAAACAAACACAATTAAAAACCTCAAGGAAGGGGAACAAGAATGAAACAATCTCACCCAGGACAGGAGAACCACCAGGGACCAGAGGGACCAGACGTCAACCACCTCCCTCCAGCTCCTCCACCAAGGAAGGGAAGCCACAACCAAACCACTCCCCCCCCCACTGGATTTTACACCCTTTGAGATGATGTAGTATGGTATGGAATACAATATTATTGGCTGGAAGAAGTCAGCTGTCAGCTCAGCCCAGCTTAAATCAGCTGACAATCCTAGGCCTAGCTGAACTTTAAAACCTAAGTTTAGGCCCACCTGGCTAAACCCATAACAAGAATAAAAGGAGTATATTTTGCTAAAACATAAACGGTTGCTATGCAATCTTTCATTTATATAAAGAAAGTATAAAGCAATATTAAAAACCCAAGAAATAATCAAATAATTTCTAAGAAAGTAAAAACAATTCTCATCAGAAAAATATCATTATGTTGAACTGGTAAAATATTTGAAATATAAGAAGGAAACAATTCTCAATGTTTAAAATAAGAAAGTGGTAGACCAATATAAATCCAAGTTCTACATAAACACTACAAAGTTACTCAAGATGGTTCAGAACACAAGTGTATTTGTACAGCAAAAGTGTTGTGGCTCTGTTTATTTGATAAAGCTGTCAGTCTTGATCAGTAGTAACTCTAAGGCTTAGGTAAATACTTGTCAGTGAAAATATCCTTCTGGATGATTATGTCTGTAGAACAAGTACTCCATGTCTCCACAGTACAAGAGCAAACGTGTATATTGGTGAGACATGCAGGGTGAAAGCAGAGACATTATCATTAATTACTTCTGAATTGCAGTGGAAGTATTCAAGGTTGTTTGCTGCCTGTGGACTTGTTGATTTCTCCATGCAATGTATCACAAGAGAGAGATTTTGGAAGAAATATCAGCATTCAAAAGAAAAAATTCAATATGATATATGACTGTAATCTCTGCTTTGCAGATATTAATGCCCTGGTTTTGACAGTAAGAGAGAAATAAAAAACATAGCTAAAGCTGGCAACACTGGTCAGTGCATAGTGCAAAAGCCATAATATTGATGTTAAAACAAAACTATTACATAACTTGAGTAGATGGAGTGCTTTGCACAACCCCACCCCTCCCCTGAATAAATAAATAGATGTTGCAAATCTGCAAATTTCTACATGAAGTCAGACCTTCTTAGGCTTCTGCGAACATTCCAACCATTGTGCCAGATGGGATAATTTCAAAAGGCTAAATAGAATAAAAGTGCCTTCCATAAGCCACTAGGTGTAGTGCTGCCCTCTGAGGATATAATTTCAGGTTATGCTCAACAGAAGCAAGCTTGGTCTAATAACGTCATGATTCTGAAATCTGCTTGTCGAAGAAGCCTTCAATTAAGCCTTAGAGCAAGCTGTAGACTGCTGTCTGCTCTGCCATTCATTCTGTCAAGAAACCTCATTTCTGAGGAACCTCTAATGAAAAGCAAAGCAGTAGTGTTTCAGAGAATGAGGCATGGACTCCTAGACCTGGGTGCTTGAACTTATCACTTGGCCAACAGCCTTGAGCGTATCATTTTGCAGCTCCCTTTCCCTGCATGACCTAGGGTGACTGCATTCCTGAATAGTTTCACTGCACTTTCCCTGCTGCACACTTTGTGTGAAAATTACATTTCACTTAACAGAGAAGGAAATAAAGAAATGTATAAAGAAATAATTTTTGACTTATGAACATAATTTGGGCTTTTTATTTTTTAAATAAAAATATTTAGCTCTTTTGTTTGGCAATTTATACAGAACATGAAAATGTGCATAGGCCAGTATGGATGTGGGTTGCATTGAAGTGAAACCATTTATGTTTTTGAAAATGTTACAAAACGGCAGAACAAAGTTTTGTCCTGTCTTTAATTGGGTGAAGAAATTTACAGTTAAAAGTAAGTAAAATGCCAAGAATATAATAAACACATAAAAATGACAAATCACTATGATACTTACTTAATAAAAATGGAAATTGACGTAGTCCTAATGTTCTTACTGATGGAAAAGGTTAAAGGGGAAATATAATGCATGCATTATCTAAGCAGGCAGGATGATGGAAAGTTTCTGTCCCTTCATTAGATGAATATAAAGTTATATGTGTGTGGAGTAAGGAAAAGCAAAAGATTTGTATCTTCATGCATTACCAGAAAGCTTTTAATTTCTTCTTTCCTTCAATTTTTTCTTTTTCCCCCAATCCCATTTTTTATAGAGAATGAAATATATTTGTAAATATATCGTGTGGGCAGTTGTTTGACTTATTTTTCATGTTGAATGAATCTTCACTGTGAAACAATCTTTTCACCTGCTTAACTCAAAGTTAAAAACATTTTACCATCAATACAGACATTCACTGGACACCCACATCACCAAGTGTGCAAAATGCTGGAAGCTGTCAGCTTTCATGGCTTTGTACACTTTGGAAGTATTGCACACAACCTCTAGCTTAGTATCATCCCAGAGATGATTTACAAAACAAATTACTTCACTGCTGAAAATGTGATTGAAAGATAAAACTGTAACTTAATGCCTGTAGAAATTGGGATTTTAGAATTTGCTACTGATAATCCGTGCTCACCAATTGACATTTCAAATTATACAGCTTTTCTATCACATTCTGCTCTAACATTTTTTACAATACTGGAGTACTTTCCATTCATGTGACAGACATGGAACCTTTTCCTGAGTGCATACTTGAAGAGATGTTTTATTTTTTTTACCCTGACAAAGGATATACAGACCTTGATAATGGGAAATGGACCATGTTATCTTACAAGAACTTGGATAATTACTAGACAGTATTTAGCAAAGCCCTACATCTTTGCCTAGGTGATTTTCTCCATTTCTGTATTTAACAATGCAAACATAGAGGAAGATAGGATTCTGACTGACTAAGTAATATTGTAATAAATCAGGGTGTTACCATTGGAGCTTAAACAGGGTAGAAAGGGAGAAGGGAGAGGGCATCTACAAAGGATTTACACGTTAAGTAAACCTTGCTACAATGGCATGTGCCTCCTACACATGGTATAGTGCCAAAGAAGCATACATGCCTGCTACAGGTACAGGTAAAGCCTGACACCCAAGTGTCATGCCTGTATTTCTGAATCCTTGTCTGCAATACTGTTACCCTGCAACCTATTTCCACACTTTGATGTACCTTCCTACTCCTCTTCAAGAGCTGTGAAAAGTGCGTACATGAAATCAGTTGGCAGAAACCAGAAAACTACTGGGGCACAAGAGACTGCACAGTACTTTTTGCTGCAAACTCCCTAAGAGAGTTTCTACAGCAATGAAGGTTCACATTCAGTCCCACTTAGCTTTGGGTTGCTGACTGAGGGGTTCTGTAGTTGAGGGCTGCTTTTAGCATCAGCAAAGAGAAGCAGGAGCTCCAACGGCACTGTTTGAACCTTCACCTAAAGACAGAGATTACAGCAGTTGTACTTTGTCATGTTTAACCCCAGCTAGCAGCCAAGCACCACACAGCCACTTGCACACTCCTCCACCAGTTGGATCGGGAGAGAATCAGAAGGATTCTGATCCAGCTAACTCATGGTTTGAGATAAAGATAGGCTAAGGGGGAAAGGAAAATCTGTGAAAGCAAGAAAAGCAAAACAAACAATTCATTGTTTCCCATAGGCAGGCAGGTGTTGAGGCATCTCCAGGAGAGCAGGGCCCCATCACATGTAATGGTTAACTCTACCTTGACAAAACCAGCACAACTCTTCATGCAGGTACCTTGGTGGAAATGTATCCATGCCTTAAAACTCAGTCACCCTATTGGTAAGCTTTTGGACCACGTCAAGCTCAAGAGTTTCCAGTCAAATGCTGAGGTTCTGTCAGTGTCACAAAGGAATTAGTGGTTTTAGGGTGTGGATTCACAATTTCACAAATGCTGGAAAAAGGAGGTGGACAAAGCAAGGAATAGGAAACACTTCAGAGAGGGATGTGACCTGAAAGAAATGAATCCTATACTTTATCTCAAACACACTTACCAGGGCTGCAGAGAAGTGTCTCCTACGAGTACTGAAAGCATCTTGAATTCTCCTGGAAAATTAGACTACTCAGTCTTCCCTTATAAAAGTAAGAAGACATCTCTTTTTCTTTAAAAATATACCTGAAAGAGAATATAGCTATAGTATCTGCCCTTTTCTATTTAGTCATTTTGCAGTTATAATACTCCATCAAGGCATGAAGTGCTAGAAGTCACAGTTTCCATTTTCTGGAACGAGGATTTAAATCTCAATCTACTTTTCAAGAAAGTTCCTGAACCAATTGTAATCTGTGCTGTTTGGGAAAAACATGACAAGAAGCAATTTAATTGTTGTTATTGAAGCTTTTCTACATTCTGTGGATTAATTAGATGTTTGGAGTGAAAGAGAGAAAAAGCTAAAATGAGAAATAATATGACTCTTTAGCCTGATGGACAAAAATATCTCTTGGGACAGCAGAGCTTCAGATTATGGTCTCTGCTCCTACATAAACAGTTATTGGAGCTTGTCACATTTAAGCCAGCAAAATCACCAAGACAGCAGGACATTTTATTAGGGAGGGGAAAATAATGTTTAATCTGTCAAAGTGGAACATCTGGTCACTTTTGCTTATATTTTCTGATGCTGGATTAATATCATCACACATTTAATTTGTGTGCATTTTAACTCTAATCTAATTAGATCTTGAAAGTATTCTGGTGCCACTTAGCCAATATGTCAAAATATTGTTTTTGTTTGCAGTCATAAGCTGCTGCGTTTACTAATACTCTGTTATTGTACCAAACTTTCCTTCACCGAGCTCCCATCATTCTGCAGTAAGCAGTAGGAGGGTTCTAATCCTCTGCACTAGCACTTTAATTTTCTCATTACAAAAATTGGCTTCATCTTCCTGGCTTAGACAAACCCAGTGTTGCTCAGACCTTGGGGGCAACAGATTGGGAGCAGCAAGAGCAGAAGCATTGCCAAATGCAACAGCAGACAGATATTTTACAACAGCTGTCTGATTTTGCGTGCTCCTCCTGGATATCAGTTTAAATGCTCCGGCTTAGCCAGCATGAGGTGTTTGTCCCCACTATGCACTACAGAGCCAAGTAAAACTGGGATGATCTATAGAAGGAATCAACCAGCAATGTCATAACAACTCTGCATATTGTTAGCATCTTTATATCTTCCAAAAGCACTGAAAAAGTAATCAACATAATGATAAGAGTAATGATATAGGTACACAGTTATAAACCAAACTAATTTTAAAATCATGCCTTGTATTTGGACTGAGGTTTATATACAGTGCATGTCAATCACTATTTTTTAGTTTCAAAGCATATATGGGGAAAAAGCAAATTTCATTAGCCTGATTGTGACAATAAGAAAAATGAGGCAGAGGAGTTCATCTTTCATGCAGTGTCAATGAGCAATTAAATGGCACAATGGGAAAGAGCAGCCAAGTCTCCTGATTCAGAGCTTCATGCTCTAACCACTGTTCTATTCAAGGGACTAAATGGGTCATTTCTCCTGAATTTATTCCATTTCATTTATTCCACGTTAATATTCACATTCAGCTTTGTATACAGAAAGAAATTAAAAACAGGAATTCCTATTAAATTCCTCCATTTGTGTAAGTCTAGGAAGATACAGGGCTTTCTTCACGCCGAACCCTGAATACTTATGCATTGAATGACATAATCATAGAACGGGTTGTGTTGGAAGGGACCTTTAAAGGTCCAATCCCCCTGCAATGAGTGGAGACATCTTCAACTAGAGCAGGTTGCTCAGACCCCCATCCAACTCCATCTTGAATATTTCCAGGGATAGGGCATCTACGATATCTCTGAGTTGTCTGTTGCAGCATTTCACCACCACCCTCAATGTAAAAATAACCAAACAAATTTTCTTTATATCTAACCTATATTGATCCTCTTTCAGTCTAAAACTCCTACCCCTCATCCTCTCACAACACATCCTGATGAAAAGTTTTTCCTCATCTTTCTGACAAATCCCCTTCAAGTACTAAAAGGCTGCAATAATGTCTCCCCAGAGCCTCCTACAGACTGAACCACCAGAACTTTGTCATCCTTTCCTCATAGAATTGCTCCAAATTTGTGGCTCTTCTGTGGACCTCCTCACCACAACAGGTCCATGCTGTTTTTTAGTAACCATAGTGACAGTATAGGTAAGGTAATTTTGTTTGATTTCCCTTGGTATCTCCTAGATCTGCAAAATAGGATTGCAATTAGCATGACTAATTAGTATTTGTTCTTTGGAATAAAAACAGAAGACAAAAAAATATATATACACATATATATATATATTTGTATATATATATATAAATATACACACATATATATGTGTGTGTGTGTGTGAGTATGTGTATGTATGTATGTCCATTATGAATAAAGGCAAGAATCATAATAATGCTATTAATTCTCTTGTAATGGCTGTTGGTTTTACCTGTGCTTAGTTGCTCTTTAGTCTCTGGTCATGTTCAATTAGAGCAGTGAAAATTCTTAAACTTTCACAGGGAATCAACACCAAATTTATTATTTTTGGCAAGGCTTAATATTGATGTAGCAACTTTGTCCACTGATTTATAAGTAGAACACAAGTATTCATAATAATCAATTTCACTTCTTCAGAAAAATGTTGCTTCTTAATCCTTTCTTGTTCAAAGCTTTACAAATTACTGTATTTAAGTTCTGCAGGAACACAACAGCTGAGTTTTAAGAATTACTATAATGTATCTAATAAAAATTTCCCACCATTTCTAGAGAGGTAAAATGTAATAAAATAGCTAGGAATTTGTCCAAGGTCCAAAATTAACAATCTACCAAGAATAGTGTTTCAGAATTTCAGTTTTATGTCCCTTTTCAAGCATGTGATCCCAATAATTTATAATAATAAAATTAACATCACTGATTCTTGAAGTTTGCGCATGCAACAGAGATCCTCTCTAATTGTCATCTAAAGAGCTCTTCATCCCTTACTGTGTTCTTTTTTTTCTGGGAATATTCTCTTGAGACCCTGTCTTAAAGAAAATGAGCCACATGTATGAAGCAATGTTGAATGTGCCAAATTGTATTCCTTTATGCTAAGAGTAAGGTATTTGTCTTAATGTCACTGCTTTCTTCATGAACTTAGAAGTGTTCTAGTCAGAGTTTTTGGCTGGAATTGCTTCTGGTGCTTTAAAAAAAAAAACAAACAAAACAAACAACAAAAAATAATGTTGAAGCTACAAGGAACCATGGCAAAAAAAGGTCTAGCATTAAAATTGATGGAAAACAGGGATTTGAGGTACTTGTAGGACTTTATAGTCTTCCAGTCAAGTAGTGTTTAATGTGACTGTCATGCAATGCCAACAGAAATGTTTGTTTGGTTGGGGTTTTTAAATGTGCAAGTTTAATTTTGCACAGCCCTTAATCATACTCCCACAGAAAAAAATGACCAATCCTTTAAAAAGAGCAACCAACTTTCTTTCTCCCTCTTTCACATTCTCTATATTATATTTGCAATTGTAAAAGAAAAAAAAAAACAGTGGTAAATCTGAATCAAATTTTAATATCCTGAAAGAGTATCTACTGAAACTTCCTGATCAAAATAGATATAATAAAGACACATCCTTTGAAGAAGGCAAGGTGAGAAGTATATTTATTATGTTTTCTCATTTGGGTTATCGTTAGTTGTAAATTTTCAGACATGCTGTGGATTTAGAGGCCACTTGAAGAGAATTCCATCAGAAAAATGAACAGTGTATTTAACCACTTGTTCAAATCAAATTAATAAAAAACAAATACCTTTTATTTTCAAAAGTATCTTTAAATGCTGTTTCTATTAACCAAAAAAAAAAAAAAAAGAAAACCACCAAAAAACAACAAAACCCAAATATTTACAAGATTTCTACTGTCCTGACAATATTTTGAGAGCAGAAATCAAAGCCCTTGGGGAAAATAAGAAAAGACCTGTAAAAAGACACAGAGAACATATTTTGATTGAATATCTTGAATTTTTAATTTTACCCTTTCCTGTTTAAGGGATATAGCCAAGAGAAGACACATTACTGTATTGTCTTGTTGATAAATCTCAGGTGATTAATTAAAACTTTGAAATCATTCTGAAATCACAATATCATTATAATATAGCCCACAAATAACACCTTTGCTGAAATATAGTCACATTAAAAGCTTCTCAAGGTACGCAGAGTAACAATTAGGGATTGTGAAGAAGTTTTTCTGATGATAATTCCTTAGGCAAAAATATGCTCCCAGGTTCCTTTTGACTAGTTTTTAGTTATAGGATTTCTTCACAAACAAAAAACTAGCATACACCTCTCTGGATTAACTCAGGAACACTGATATCAATTTTTTTTCTTCTATATGCCTAACAGGATTTTTCTTATGCTGCCTTGGGTTCATCTGAGTGGCTCTTTAAATTCTAAGCCAGTCCCATCTCATTAACATGTGTGAAGTCATACCAGTGCAGTGGTGTAGAAACACAAAATCCTTTTGCATGAAACTTCTAGAGATATGATCTCTCTCTCCTGCATATCCACCAAGGCAGAGTTCTTCACAGGTCATGGTGATACCATGTCTCATTTAAAGCATTGCCTTTTTCTGGAGCTCTGAAAAAAAAAAGTATCACTGCTTCTATATATCCAAGGCCACAAATGTGTGCATTGCAGCTGTATCATCATGCATTCAGTATCCAAGATACAGCTTTCAAATAGTTGTTTTCTAAGCAGACACTTTCCAAACTCAATGTTTTTTTCCTTATGCTGCATAGGGTAGTGCTTCCTGTACACACTGGTAGAACAACTTTGCCTTGGTGCACTCACACACACACCAAAAAAAACACAACCCCAAACACCAAAAACTAATTAGAACACAAGTTACTGATGGGGCTGGGTGAGGGGGATGAGTGGGACAAGGAAATCTTTTCACCCTTCCCCCTATCCTGTTTTTTTTCATGGCACAGACATGAAACTTATTGGCTAATTTTGTGGAATTTGAAAACTTGCTCTCATGTGCCAGGACTTTTTACAGAGCTATTCCTGTCTTCTCTTCCTGTTTGCTGCAATGCTGCTGTATGGAGGCAGTTGCAGTGCAGTTTACCATCAGGATCAGTTCAGCATCCCACATACTGGCTGTCATGGAAAATGCACCATGCAAGTAACCTAAAAGAGAACACAAGGTTGTCTGGCAAAGGAACCTTGCCCAGGAAAGAGAAAGAGTTTGAAAATCCTTAGAACAACTGGCAGGTGCTTACCCAGAGCATTTCTTATGGGTTCACAACTGCACGTCTGTCAGTTTGACGTGTATGTACCAAATGGCAAGAAAAACATAAACAGATTAGAACCAAACTAAGAAGATTTGGTTAGTGTTAGAGTATGGGCTGCTAGTAGGGACTGAGATGGTTTTCAGCTCTGGCCAAATGATAACAATGCATTTCAGAATTCAGTAATATCTAAAGATTACTGATGTCAACTAAAATAATTTCTGTAAGTCAACCAATCTTACTAATGAGAACAGGCAGGGAAACAAAATTTTACTGTAAAACTTTTCTTATTGTTCTCTAGTCCGAATAATGAGGAGACTATTTGACTATTTTGGCTTCTGTGTGATTATGTTTATTTAAAGAAACAGAACGCCACTTAATTATGTATGTGAATACTTGGAACATATAATTACTACCCAACAGGCAAACTCTGTCTGGGTTTGTTGAAATGCCAATGGGCTTTTATTAGTTCAGCCCATCATTCTGTTGTGAAATGGAAATGAAAAGTGGAAAATATGTTTTCGTTCTCTAGGGATCACTTCAGTTTCTTTTTCTCTTTATTTTATCAGACTTCTTGTTGCTATGGGGGTCTTGAAGGCCTATTATTAAAACACCCTGCAATCCTAAGGGAAGAGAAGCAAGCTGGTGCTGCAGATGGGAAGAGTGTGAATGGAATAAACTATAAGAACCAAAGAATTCCAATAAAAGCAGAAAAATCTATGCATCATTCTTATCTGTTTCCAAAGTTCAGCTAGAATTTTCACCTCTTACCACTCTTTTTCTTTTTTTTTTCCTGAATATATGATAACTCATAGTACCAATAAAATATAAAAGTACAAAAGAAAAAACAATGTAGTTATGCTGGTTCTTCTTGGGTCTTCTTTTTCACAAAACAAGTTAAATCCAAGTTAATCTATTCTGTATATATATCCAACCTGCAGCAGAAATGGAATTATTATAAAATACACATCACAGAAATGACATCTCCCTAGCTCTTTCAGAAAAAGAAAGGAAAAGATACAAGATACACCTACTCGTCAGTTTAGCAGTAGCTTAACCTACAGATTGAGTCTATTGAAAACTCACATGAGAGGAGTTTTTACAATAATTTTATCATCACAATCAGAAAAATTCTGGAAAATAATTAAGATAGTCATCAGGTGTAGGAATCAGGATCTTTCTTATAATTGGTGTTGTAAGAATGCAGACTTCAATGCAGGATACACATAGATTTTCTGGTACTTATTGCAACTGATAGTATGAGTACTTAGCATTTTTTATTAATTATCTTTACTTTAGATCTATGCAGTAAATTTTAACATAGGTAAAGAATATCCAGACACAGTGATTAAGATGATGATGTTACACATCAAATGAGTCAAAGAATCATCTAAAAATTGGGCAAAAGCCAACTCCTACAAATGGAACACATCAGAAAGAACAAAAACATTTCCTATATTTCAAAAATATTTCCTGTATTTCAAAGACAGCATCTACATGAACAGAGAGTCAAAGATTATTTTGTAATGATCAAATGGTTCCTGATCAACTGTAGAGCTGCCAGTGATACACTTCTGAAAACCAGGAGAGAAAGCTGCAACATGAATTACATTTTCTCTGGAACAGAAGTCATATTAATATTTTTCCCAGAATTTCCTATAATTTTTAAAGACCTGCTAGTTTAGACTAGAATTATCTTGGAAATATTTCATTGTTCATTGAATTCATTGTTCTTAACCTCATCTTTAGTACTGTATCAATTCAGCTTGTTTCATGACTTCATATAGCCAGAGAATGGACTTGCTTTCTTCTCCTTTCCTTTTGCCTTTCCCTTTTAACTGATTTTATTATTTTTATTTCTGTTGAGGAACTTGCCAGCTGGTTTTAATTTATCTTGATCTCCTGCTAAGAGGCTCTACCTAAAATGCATCCACTGCCATCTGCTAAATTGTGTTGGGTCTGTAACAGAGGGGGGAAAAATTTGTAGAACTTTCTAGAAGAATAATGCAAATCCATGCACATGTATCTACCTAAGCACAGGATTTTTAAGGTACTGAATTGTGCATCAACAGAGGCAGTAGTAGTCTGCAGTACATGCTTCCATTGATTCTGTTGTTGAGGTCACTCAACTTGAAAGGCACAGACAGTAAGTATGGCATTGTGGCCCCTCTCCTAAAAATGCTTTAAATATGAGTGGTCACCAGGACTATGTAAATAATGGAAGTTAAGATTTTTCAGCTGACCTAAAAGACTGGAAGAAGAAAATAATGAGTACTGTGTATCTGGCCAGAATGGGTAACTTTTTAGAACATTTTTGTGATTTGGGTTTTTTTGAGAGAAACACAGGCACTGCTAAAATAATACCATAACAGGGCTGCACAACTACTTGCTCCCAGGTCCATTCAAACTGTGGCTGGATATAATACTACCTAGTGCTGCAGCATTAGGTACAACGCTTCCCATCCTACCCACCACATATCCATATATGCTTTATTCTTCATCTCCTGATATGGAAATATATTACAGATTTTATTGCAAAGTACCTTATGGACATGTATAAGTGAATTTGTTTCACTCTGACATGACCCAGAGAGACCTGAATCTTTACATAATAGTTTTTATTACATTGGGTTTGACTACACTGAAGTACATAAATAGCTGCAAAATGCTGTAATCAACATATTGCTCAACTCTTTCCCATAGGCAGTGTCCAGCTCTCCAACCTTCTGTGAAGTAAAGCTATTTCTTGGCTGACTGACAAGCACTTGACATGAAATTACTTCATGATAGCCATAAATGCAGTAATCTTGCCCCAGAGTCTCATACATTATGTTCACAGTACTTACCTGTCATTACATGGCACTAAATGCATCAGAATGAACTGATTTCATTAACTTCCTTGGATCTAGTTTGGAATGAATAAAATACTCTGAAGCCTTTATTATCAAAGAAATGGTCTTGTAAGCTAATGTTTGCATTATACATTCACAGTACCAATGTGTAGTGCAAGACTCAGGACTCCTTAACTTTGTTATCAATTTACACCAGAACTAGATTAACACGTGTTCTAATAAAATTCTAGCACAACTGAAGGGAAAACACTAATGTATTGTAAAAAGAAAAAAATGTTATTTAAGAAAGTGGAGGGGCTTCAGGAGAGAGAAGGCGGTAAGGATGGGGTTGTAAAGGCTTATTAGCAATAAAATTTGTACATCAGTCTATCTTAAGGCTGAAGAAAATCAGCAATTTGTGCAAGGATGCTGAAAGAAAATTATTGCAGATATACTCATAGAACAGTATGACTGGATGAAGAATTACACCCCTTATTATCTTGCCATTGTGGACACTTTGACAGTACGGCGGAATTGAAAGGTCAATAGAAATAGAAGCACAGAATATTTCATTCAAATTTGAATTGATAATAAAGGTAAACTCTCCCTGGGTAACATGAATCAGTGAATCCTCTAAAGTTGTTTCAACTTCTGCCTTAAAATATATTCTTTTTCAAAACTTGTGTGGATATCAGGCTGAATAGAGTTGCAAGTTGTCCTAAAATAGATGACTCTTTCTGTACTGTGGCTACCAACATATACACAGGAAAAATAACCCTTTTTTTAATGCTTCAGGACCACTTCTGGTACAGGGATATTGTAGTTGACAATCCTACGCAGGAAATTCTCCAATCTCCATCAGCTTATGGGCAAGCCATATAACATTCTGAGGAATGAAGTGCCAATTTATATCTATAGACTAAGCCTAGACTAACTACTTTTTCTTAGCATTAGTGAATTAAAATAAAAATTAAAAAGTTAAATAATAAGATTCGTGACATCTCAAAATTCAAAACTAACACAAAAAGAAGGATGAAAGTTTAAGGAGCTTCTTAATGATACAAGTTTATTTACAGTGGTAATAATAGATCGCAGTACTCACTTTAGAACTGGAGCTGGTCAGAAAGTTTTAATATCCATCTGGCAGAAGTGTGTGTGCTTTCAAAAGCTACTCTGCATGTCTCTGTGTGATGAAGTAGGATCTTACAAAATTTGTTCAGCAGAAAATAGAAATTGATACTAAAAGCTCTCATGCTGGTGTTTATAGCACATCTTTGAAGGGACAGATGGCTGAGTTCAAGTTTCTAGAAACCGAGCATACATTTCAAATTAATACCCTGTGCAGTATATTAGTGATATTACTGATATGCCTTTTCTTATTTAAGAAATTATCCTAAAGATAGTTTCCTCAAAATCAAGATTGTCTGCCATTATCTAACACATTTTGTTGAAAGCTCCCAATGCATATCTCTCAAATAATGTTAAACTTTCCCTGAAATATCAGAGGTTAACATACTAACAAAAGAAATCAGAAATGAGTTCTTAAACCATATATTTTGAAGATTCAAATTATAATTTTATTTACAATTACTATTTTTTGTGAAAAACTTTTTATGTATGAAAAAGTAGCTTAATTTTTTTTAAAAAAAGAACACTATGGCACCTTACAAATTATGTGGGAGCAATATCACAACTCAGAGAATTTATGGTTTGTATTTAACAGGAGATGCAATGAAAGGAAATTGCAAAGAAGTCTTACTACATGTCTGTGTACTGAAATGAGAGCTCTACAATTTTTATATTTCAACAATGCCATAAAACAGCCTTTTTATATCTGTTTATTTGTATTCCTTCCCTGCATTTTTCACAATAAATATAGAAAAGATAATGAGTGTTCTTGGGAGAAAATAATTGCTCTTAGCTGGGTAGGTTTGGTGATATCACAAGAAGAATGAGCACAGGAAGTCAAAAGGACAAGTCTAATCTGAAAGGCAGTGATTTTGAAGTAAAAAAGAAAGAAAGGTAAAGGATCCATAAAGCAGGTGACCAGAAAACAAAGAGAAGAAATTAATTTCTGTGTGTTGCACAACTGTTGATCAAACAAAGGAAATAAGATAAAATAATAAAATTATCAAAGGTCTTGACTTCATCATTTATTAAAAATATTTAGATATAATTATTTTGAACTATTATCCTATAGGCTGTATGGACTTCATTTTAGATGAATTTAATTCTACAGTTTTTTGGTGGGTTTTGTTTTGTTTTGTTTTGTTTTTAATAGGCAACACAAAGTGGAAACTGGGTACTTTTGCTCCCATGCCAATACAGAAGCCTTTCATTATTCCACTTTTCTCCTGTCTAGCACAACAAAACAATTTTATCTTTAGGGTATTTTTTTCTGTGGGTAATGACAGGAATAGTCTTCAGTCCTTTAAAGCAGTTCTATTACTACTTAAATTCTGCGACTATGCTTCAGAAGTGTCCTTCTCTTTACCTCATTGTCTGAATCTTACAGATAAGTACATAAAACTTCCAAGAACTGTGTGATGATCCCTGTAGGGAAATAGAACCCTTTATGCTAAAACTTTTGAAATGAAGTTAAAATGTTTTGGCTTTTTTCCTTTTGCTGCTCTTTTATTAAGAAAAGAGACATAACCTAGGGATTTTTAGGGGGGGTTGTTTGTTTTTTTGTGGCTTTTTAGAGTTGTTTTGTTTTGTTTTAATTTTTACATTTCAGTACCTTACTATGGCAGCTGTTGGTTTCACATAACAATTGAAATCTGTGTTTCTACTTTTTGTTTCTTCCAATTTTGCTACAGCTAAATTTCATTAACACTTTAGGAAATGTGAACATTTTCCACCCATCTGCTACATGGCTTTTAAAATCCACTTTGATTTAGCAAATCTGGAAACAGCTGGCAAAAATGATTTTTATTAAGTTCCTCAGTTTCATATTTGCAAGATATGTGACTTTTGTATTGTTTCTTATGGTCTGTAATTGGTTTCTATTTCTCAACTGTACAATTTCTTTCTAAATGCTAATCGACCAGGTGGTCAGATGTTTAGTTATCATTCTTCACATTGACCAGTTTAATGTTTCTCAGTTTTAATGTCCAGAGCAGATGATTCAAAGTGTTCTTAAAAACTGTAGGAATGATTATTTAGTTTTCAGTCACTACTACTTTCTTCTAATTCTTAAGCTGATTGTAATGATTAAATCACCTAAAAAATAACATGAAAAACAGGTTCCCTGCCCCGTGTGCCTGTATGCAAAAATACTGATTTTTGCAGGCTTTGATCTACCATCAGAATAGTAGAATGGATGATAGAGACTGGTTTATGGCTGCCTCACTAGCTCTTTTTGCTTATTTTTGTATGGGAAAGCCTATATGCACTACTCATCCACTTTCAGCTTACTCCAGTTCTACAACAGGAGGTATTCTGCAGCCACCAGAAGCCACTACTTTGTTTCTGCACTGACAAGCCCATGATTCTGGTCTTTCAGAGTTGCAAAAGATATGTCTCGGTGTGTGAAGCTATTAACAGAGAAAAATTATGTTTTTGAGACATATTCTTTGATCTGTTACATCTGCTAAGGGTTATACTGTGGCAGCAGAATTTAAGGTGTGAAAGCAGATTCCTGAAATAATAGTAGTAGTAGTAGTAGTAGTAATAGTAATAATAATAGTAGTAATAATAATAATAATAATAATAATAATAATAATAATAATAACCATAATCATAATCATAATAAAGTGGTGTTGATGATGATGATGATCAACCCAAACTCTTTCATATCACTTGCCAACTGAGCTGCATACAGCTGTAGTAAAGTAGCATCACTGAGATGCTCTGTATCAACCCATACCTGATGGGTTTTTTCAGCTCTATGAAAATAGTACAAGCTGTTATTTTGGGAGTATGCAACTGAGGATCAGATGTCCACAGAGCAGTGCCAGGGTATCAAATACCAAAGGTAAAGCTTGAGTTACCCATACTAAACAAATTTCATCATTGCTTTATTTAGATAATTTAAACTTAAATATTGGGCTCTATGTTTTCTTTTTATTTTTCCATGACCTGACACATAAAATGTATTTCTGCCACCTTCTTACAAACTAAATTTGTGATTGGTTTCAGAAGATATGTGAGTTCCAGGAGGCAATAAAAACCCAACAAACCCCCATACTATCAGTCTTATCATTTGAACAAACACATATACAACAAAAATTTGTCATCATATTGTGGTAGTGGTGTACGCATCATCTTCATGCTCTACCTATTCCCAGAGATTCTTTCCTTATCCCCAGTAGATGCCATTGTCATGAACTGAGTCAAAGACTTCCAAGACATTTGGGAATCCAGATCATACAGATAAATCTTCACTGACTTTCTGCGGATGAGGTTAATATCTTGGAAATGAGAAAATATCTTTGTTCCAAAATATCCTCTGAAAAATGTCACTAGACACTCTGGCACAAAAGGTTGACTAATTTGAGTGATGTTTACAAATAAAAGATCGAAAGACTGAGTAATGTCAGACCATAGGACATGTTTTGCAATATTTCTAAATAGAACACTTATAAACAGTCACAACTTTAGCTATTGGAAAAGTTCCACATAGACACTAAAACCTCCCTTTACTCCAATAAACTTGAAACCTCAGATTCTATTGGAGTTTTCAAATAATAAGAATAAATTCTATTGAGATAGTATTTATGTAACCTATACAGTGGTGTTCTATTATTTCTGTGCTCAAATTATGCACATATGATGGATGTGCATTTTCAATGCCTTTAGTCGTTAAACAGTATGATTTAGACAGTTAATACAAATTGCTAAACATTCATGGACACATCTGTCAACTCGTATTCATCTCTTTTTGTGTAAGTTTTAATACTCTGAAATGTACCAGTTAAAATTTCATTCACACAAAGCTGTATGGTGTGGATTTTTAATAGGCTAAGTTAGACATACTACGCCATTTAGTAACATAATGAACTGGAAATACATTTTTCATGAAAAGCTTCATTTAGCATTTAGTTGTTGACTAAATGATGACTAATGGTTGAAAAAAGGTTGTGTGCATTTCACTCTGCTATTGTCAGTAAGGCAAGTAGCTTAACCCTGTGAATTACAAAAGAAACACAGTCACAGAATGTAAAACTGGGTTAGCCAGTACAAGTTTAAAAGCACAGCTTTAACTTTCCATGCAATCTAGGTAATAAGGAGTATCTCTGTTATTAAGAAGAGTAGCAAAGAGATGACTTGTGAGGGGATGTATTTAGAATACTTTAGAAGATGTACTTAATTACACTAATCATTTAATACTATCAGCTCTTAAATTTATCTTGTCTTTATGTGCATGACAGAAGCCCAACTGAGATTAGCAGATGACAATATGAAACAAACCTCATATTTCCAAAACCAGAAAAAGACTTCCCTGTTCAGGTTACTGAATACAGGCACTAAGGAGTGCAGAGAGTAGGAAGTAATCAAAAGCAGTCACACACCTCACAGCTTCTTACTCAGGTTCCCCTCTCCTCCGTCAGCTTCTCGTACTCTCCTGAAAAAGCAGAAGTAGCAGCAAGCAGTGTGTGATCAGACACTGCTCGCCTCCACCCCATGCAGACCAGTAGTGGTGCTCCTTTTGACAACCAACTCCAGCATAAGCATAGGGGTACCACTGAGGGCAAAGACACCTCACCAAGCTGAGATATATCCAGATATCTCTGAAAGCAATTAAGGTGCTCTTGAAACACAACATGCTTGGTGATAGTCTAGGTAAGTGAGCCAAATGTGGAATTACCTGAATAAGCCCTTCTTAAAGAATAACCCAGCTTTCTTTTTTCACGCCCTTTCACAATGCAAAGGTCATTTATATTCATCGCAAGGATTAAAACCACGGTCCTGAGTATCTTACCCTCTCATTACCTTGAGAGTTATGTCTAAGCAAGCAACACCAAACTACTATTCAACCACTACTCAAACTACTACCAAAATACTATTCAGAGTCAAGTCTGTTGCTCAGAAACTGGACACACAAGCAATCCTCACTCACTATTTATGAGATGTATGAGAAAGGATGCAAGAAGCCTGGTAATTTGGAGTAAGAAATCTAAGTTTGTCTTGCTGTGACAAATCTTAGCCAAAATCCTTTACCATTTTACAGAGATAGCAACTCATCAGTGTTCCTTCATGATTTTATTCAGCTTCCTAATTCATTCCATGTCATTCTTGGATCTCTTTCTAGACCATTCAGTTGAAAGCTGGATCAAAGGATGGACCAGGATGGCTGGGAAAGGCAAAAGCAGAGCAAACAATACTGAGTTTGTGATTGTTTTACTGGTATCACTGGTACCTTTTACTACATACTCAAGCAATTGTACACTTTTTTTTGTTTGTTTTTACTCAGACACAAAGATAAAGTACAAGACATCAGAAAATAAAGAATAGGAATTATATGCTACAGTAATATTTACCCAAACTTCACAGACCAACAAAGTAGTTGGAGTCATCATTCATTATTCTTGTCACAGGTTGAAGCCCACACAAAAGTGAAATCTAAACTACATCTGTCCAGTTCTGATTGAATTAATTCCATATAGAACAGAAAACAAGGAAGCAAACAAATTAATTTTGCTATAAAAGTATTTTCAGTTTCAAACCCTTATAGCAAGGTTGGTAAAAGTTATCAAGGATGATAAAAAAGGGTGACTGACCTAGATAGGGAGAAAGTCAAAGAAAAATGGGCAATCTTGCTATTTCCTTAGATATGGAGAAAGGCAATATTGGTGACTTGTGCCAACAATCTAATATAGAAAGGAAGACGCAGTGACAAAAGAAGCACTTCAGATGTACAGTAGGAACTCACTCCCTTCATGGACCTCCAGGAACAGGCTGGGGCTGAGTCTGAGATGGAAGCATATAGGTCACCAGCTAGGATTTGGACACACTGAACAGTTGGAGGGTTCACTTCCTCTGGGTCCCTGGCACTCATCTAAACAGGCTGGGAGACTGATCCTTGAGAGGTGGGACTGGGTGGTCTACAGGTGTTGCAAAACAGAAATCATTCTTACCCACTAGTCACACACCAATTATGTCTAATGTGTTATATCACTGAGTGATGCACTGCTGGTCTTTTAGTTATGCCACTATAAATTCCCCAGAAGATTTTCTATGACCAGAAATGCCAGTTTCTTATGGATTGCGTGATGCCTTTTACATATAAATTTTGAAAGAGTGCACTGAAGACTTCTAGAACATAAATAACTTGAAAAAGAGTAAGAGGTTAAATACCATTTCTGGCAAAATGTTCATGGAACAGGAGCAAACTTTAGGAGAAGACTACAGTTGTTTTTCAGGGAAAATTATGGCAATGTTAAATATAATAAATTTTTCAGGATTTATGGAAACAGGTGATAGAAAATAGCTGCATTTTTTTTCCTACAGATTGTCAGCAAGTTTAAACCAAATTGTTTCTAAGAATTATAATTTATAATTTAAAATTTCTCAATGTATTTTACCCACACCAAAGCATACTAGAAGCTCAATGCAAAATCATGATAATGAGAACAGTCTACCTTACCACTTGTTACAAATCATACCTCCTAAATGATACAAGCAGACCTAAGCAAACACAGAAAATCCTGTAATCCAAAAATATAACGCTCCCCTTAAAAAGAAAAACAAAACAAAAAAAAAAAACATGCCCCCCTCTCAAAGTCAAAGGAATTAAATTTACCATTTTAAAAATCCTTTTAAATCACAATTAAGGAAAGAAAGGAAATGCATCTGTATTATGCAGCTTTTGTGATAACTCAGACATGGTGACGGCATACAGAAATTCTGTCTTTGAAGCAAGATACTGGCTCCAATACAAGAACACAACCAGAAACAAACAACTCAGAAAATACCATATTTAGGAAGTTATCAATACTGACAGTTAAGTAGATAAGGAATGGGTTGGAAAGTTAGTATTGGTCAACAGCTCAGAGCCCTAATGGACTTCAGTGACAAGTGGTGTTCCTCTGTGGTCTGTATCAGGATCATTACTTTATAATGGCTTCATCAATGATACAATGAGATAAACTAACCTTCAGCAAGTTTCCCAATAACACCAAGCTGAGTGGTGTGGTTGACACACCTGAAGGGCAGGATGTCATCCAGAGAGACCTCAACGGGCTTGAGAAGTAGGCCTGTGGGAATCTCATGAGGATTAGCAAGACCAAGTGTAAGGTGCTCAAGGGTTGGAATAACCCCTGGTATCAATACAAGCTGGGGGATGAGCAGATCAGGAGCAGCCTGGCCAAGAAGGGCTGTGGGGGTGCTGATGGTTGAAGGGCAGGACATGAACTGGAATTGTGCACTTGCAGCCCAGAAATCCAAATGTATCCTGTCCTGCATCAAAAGCACTGTGGCCACCACGTCAAGGGAGATGATTCTGCCCCTCTACTCTGCTCTGGTGAGACCCCATCTGGAGTACTGCATCCAGCTCTGGGGCCTCCAACATTAGAAAGACATGGACCTGTTGGAGCGAGTCCAGAGGATTAGAAGGATGGAGAACCTCTCCTGTAAGGAAAGACGAAGAATATTGGGACTGTTGAGTCTGAAAAAGAGAAGGCTTTCAGGTGACATAAATATGGCCCTACAGTGCCTGAAGGAAGCTTACAAGAAAGATGGAGAGAGGTTATTTACAAGAACATGCAATGACAGGACAAAGGGAAATGGTTTTCAACTGTAAGAAAGTAGGTTTAGATTAGCTATTAGGTAGAAATTCTTTACTGTGAAGATGGTGAGACACTGAAACAACTTGCCCAGAGGAGTTGTAAATGCCCCATGCCTAGAAGTGTTGAAGGAGAGGATGGATGAAGCCTTAAGCAACTTGGTCCAGTGAAAGGTGTCCTTGTCCATTGCAGGGGTGCTGGAACTAGATGATCTTTAACTGCTTGGAATCATTCTATGATTCTGTGAGTCTATTAAAACAATTGTCAGGGGGGAGGGTTGTGAGATTTTACTTCATCCAAGGACAATGTAAGACAAGACGACACGTATCAGTGTTAAATCTACATATTAGATTGAGGTGTGGTATAGGAGCCTTACATGTATATTTGTTCTTCTGGTTTACTGCAAATGATTGGCATAGTCATTCCTGGACAAGACTGGTACAGGGGCACACACACCACTTTTCTCACCGCCAAATGCAAGCTAAACACTGATATAGAATTCAAAAAAGGTTTCTGACATTCCTCGTTGTATGTATGTGTCTCTTCCTTTGATTAGACACAGTCATTGGGCAGAATAGCTCCTCCTATTCTCCAAGATGAATTGTGATTGTCCTGTAAGGCTTATGAAGCAGCTCCAGTTCATCCCTCAGTGCTACCAAACACAACCTCATGCAGTGAATACATTTATGAAAGGTTTCCAAGCCTGGCAACCAAACAGTAAAAAATCAATCTAACCCACAATCTCCATTAAATAAATAAATTAAGTTTAAATGGCATTGTTTTAAAGTCTGTACAATGATATTTTTGTGAGCTGTGAATGCCAGTCTCATACCACAGAGAGTTAGCTTTGCAGAACAATGAGATAAGCCAGCTCTCTCTGAGGTTACAAAGGGTATAGCAATGCTTATATTCTCTCAGAATACCAGGAATTCCAGGAGCCAGAAGGCAGAAGCTTTCTATAAAGCTGTCCAAGAGAAGAAATGCAGGGCCTTGGAGCATCATTAAGCAAATAACTGCTTCTGTGTGACATTCCTCACCAAAGAATGTGTTATGTCTTATGAATTCAAAACATGCAATTAAAAAAATACATTCCCCCTTCTCTTGGTCCCCAAATAAAGTAATCCAAAAGTCATCACTTTGACTTGTTGGCTGCGCTAGCTAGCACAGACATCAAATATTCAGCTGGGATCCTGTCTGAGCACAAATGCTTTAAGCTGCACTTATGTCAACTAACATAAGAAAAAACCCACCTCTTCATATCTACTATATACAAATTTACAAATAATTCTCTGACAGTTATTAAAAGAAGATTATACATCAAACCACCTTCTACTCTGTGTTTTGTATGTTTCCAGCTAAAAATAAAGGACAAACATCTCATTGGGTGTTTGCTGCATTACAGACATCTAATATGCATCATTTGTGGAATATGCATGAAATGGACCAAAATAAATGCCTTCATCTTAACTTTTTAAACTTTAAATCTAATTGGACAGTTGCTTACAAATTGTTATTTATCCTTCTCTGTTTAAAACATGCTTTGATTATAAGGACTGCATGTTATCAACTATTCAGCATCATGCCCGAGTTAATTCCCTTGTTATGGTCTTTACAGCAGGGTATAAGAAACCCTTTAAAGAACAAGATCCTACTGCCTTAGGAATTGTACAAACAAACGAGGTCTATGGTATAAAAAAGTGAACAAAGACAAGAGGCACAACAAGATTAAGTGATCTTTAGCAGAGCATCAGAACAGATTGCTGGCAGATAGGTGGACACAACTCAGTGAATTCCAGTTTATGGTCAGGCCCATTGGGTTCATATTAGCAAAACTTGGAGGTAAGAAAAAGCCTGAAATTATATAGAAGCTCACTCAAAAATCTTAACTAAGAATCAAACTGACTGTCCTTTTGTACAGCTTCCAGTGGGACTAAACCTCTGTACCTATCAGCTGATGGCAGTGCATCAGATAGTTTTCTTCATTTGGAACCTTCTTGCCAGAAGCTTCAGCACACAAATCAAAATGTAATGTGTGTGATACTTCAATGCAATTGGTTTGTTGGACCTTCAACAGGCTCTCAAAAGTTTAAGTGAATCTTGACTGTGAAATGATGTCAGGTCTTGAAAGAACTGAGATAAAATGGATTGAATTTCCAAATTTCTTCTTCCTGTCTCACAGGAGGGAAAAACATATCTTCTAATATAGAAGTTATGCACTTCAATCAATAAAATATTCTTTTTATCAAGAGCAAGATGGAAAATATTATATTAAATATACCCCTGTGGCAAATTATTGACCTTGGCCTACATGCACTGCATTTGCAAAAATTAGTGCCGCTGCATCTATAGAACTCTCCAGAGAATCTGACCTGAACCATCGTTTTTCGACCTATCTCAGGTTCAAAGTCAAAGATATTTGCTTAATTTGCCAACTTCTGATGGCATTTGGAATACCACCACTTGAATATCACCTGTCACTTGAGATTTACAGAGTGTATTGCACGTTGTCTCAGGACCAAACAAAAGTAACATATTGAGACATCCTCCTTTAGTTATTATTATATCACATAATTATTTTTTAAAAGGATACCTTTTATTTGGTAGTCTAGGTATCATAAAACACTTTTCAAATGAGAAGCAAGTAATGCAACCCCTCAAAATCAAAGGGCTGTAATAAACTATTCAGATGTTGGCATTTGTTCACCATATTCTTGCTACTTCAACTGACAGAGAATTTAATTAAAATATAGTGTCCTTATAGAAAAAAAAAAGAATGAAAGTGTCAATTAAATTGTTTTAGTGAATAATTTGGTCATATCTCCTTCAATCTAATGAGCAATAAAAGAGAATTTTTGCTTGTATTTGAAATCTTTATTCAATTACATATACAAATACAATCCAGATGTCTCTGCACAATACTTTATGCATATGTTGAATAGCTTGTTTGTTCTTTTTGTTTACTTACTAAATAAAGAGAAATAGTGCTGTCTTTTACTTATTTTTGCCTTTTGTTTTGGCAATGAGCACTGTGTTAACTAACACCTGATATACAGCTTACTGACTTCTGTAACATTTCACTGAGAGGAACCATTATTCCTGTTTGGCATTATTGTCAGAAGACCTACCTCAGACTCTGTATTTCTGTAGTTTTATCTTCAGCAGATGATATGTTGTGTTCTGCTTCTATTCTGAAAAAAATACCATTGTTATAGTCAATAAAACTGGTGAAATTTAAGGGACTGTTCTATAATTACACTATTTTTCTGTAGCATACCATTCAATGGCTGGCTTTAATCAAATACCCAAGGCAATTATAATATGCATTTGAGATTACTCTGAAAACAAAGATTATCCTTTATATTAATAATTTATACCAAATATTACACATACACACAAATGTGTTTTGTTGAGAGCTCTGTTACTTTACCTCTTTGTAAGTTTTTTTTCTGCTTCTACAAATCCAGAGTAAATCATTACTATTTAAGAGTGGATTACAAAATTTGTGATGGAAGAAAAAATGCACACAGCTACTGCTGTTTGGTTTTTGGATTTTTTTGTTTTTCTGATGCATTAGCAGTATTAAAAATGCAGTAAAAAATTCTTTACTTGAGCTGGTGTGAATGGTCAAATAATTTTGTGTCACTGAAAGTTCATATTAAACTAGTCTTAAGGTGTTAAGTGCATTAATCTGTTGAATTTAAGAATTCAGAAACATTTAAAATTATCATATAATTACCTTATCAGAAAAGATATTAACTTTTTCTCTACTTCAGAATTCAAAAAAACATGCCACAGTAAGTCCTCAATTTAACCTCTCAGCAAAGAAAGTTGGTGCAAAATACTCACTTTTTGTTCATGTTAAAAATCCTTCAACACTTTAGTGAAAAGCTGCCTCTTTCCACAAGGAGGGCCTTATATACCAGAATAGTAAACATAGCATATAAAATTCCCATTGTGACTCTCAAGAAAATTTAGCTAAAGTGTTGAGAACAAAAGGTTGTGAGAAAATTATATATATACATATATATAAAGCTTAATATTAAAAATAAAGAAGTTGTTATTAAAAATGTTGCCAAGGCTGCTACTACAAATATATAGCCATTCTATGCAGTTTTACTTTTTGTCATTCATCTCAGGTATTTCCATCTGGTCCGAGCTAGCTTTACACCAGGGCTTGCCTGCAACTCCTGCCAGCTGATGCTGGCAGTAGAGTAACACTTGTACAGCACTGGGAAAAAACAGGACATGTTTTACACAACAGAACAAACTCAGTATAGCAATGGATGTAGGAATTGGAGTCTAACCCTGGAAAGAATTGAGTAGAACACCAGATTAAACAGTAAGTCAGCTTTAAAACAAGTCTAAAAATACCCTGAAAGACAAACAAATTAAAGAGTTCTTTTTACACTTGAATCCAATCTCTAACCTTTGTTTTTTTGTAGCTCATCTAAGGATGCTGGGATAAAAATTAGTTAGCAAGCATGATTTTTTTTCAGTCTTCAAGTAAAAAAGAAATTGCTTAGCCAAAAAATTGCTGCCATTTTCTTTCTCACTTAAGTTAACTTTTTAATTATTAAATGCTTTAATCTATTCCTCAGTAATTTTTAATGCCCATTTTACCCCTAAAAATCCTGCCATGTTACAAGATTTTACTTCAAAGTGTCATCAAATTCTTTCCTATTGGCATTTTAAAACATAAATATTTTTTGTGGCCTTCCTATTCCTATATTTGTTGGGGTTTTTTGTACTGTGGGTTTTTTTCTTTCTGCTGCAAACTTGAATTTTCGAGTCGTCCAGTTGTCCTATTAATTGTCACAAAAACAGTTTTGGAAAATTGCACTGATAGCAGAAAAAAATATCTCCAACTCTGCAGGGTGTTGAACATACAAACTGTCATTGCATTTTTTTGGTGAATGTTTTGTCTCCTCGTTTTCCTTCACAAAAAGACTTGGCAGAGACAGGAAGCTACAGTTCTGGATTAGCTGTGGGGCAGCTGGTTATTACTTGCTGCATGTCTTCTTTACTGTCTTATGAATAACCCTTTTATCCATTCCCCTTATCATGGAATTGTTGATGCAGGGTTTTAGTTGTAGCATTTAAATAGGAAGTCATCATCATGAGAAACAACTACTGAAAGAGACACACTGTGACTTAAATACATAAAATTTAGAACCAACTAGGAACATTCAGCTTGGTGAAGGCAGCCTCAAGCTCACACAAATTCAAACCTAAAAAAATGGAAACAACTTCAAGAAAGGAATCCATGTATTTTTCCCTACCGTTTTGTGGTAAACCGCTTCAATAATTAGATATTACAAACTTTTCCATTCTATTTCAAAAAGCAAGAAATTCTCAAATTTCCAAGCTCACTATCTCAGCCTTCACAGCAACCTTAGGAATGTCAAAGTAGAATAAATTCCCATTTTCCTGGGTTGTGTGACAGTCAGGGATGTAAATCTGTTGCTGTAAGCATATGAAGTCAACATTAACACTTTGTATTAGTGTTGAATCTCAACCTGAGAAAACAGTCTCAGCACTGTTCACTGCTAGGTTACTTATGACTGAAAGCAAAAGATGATTTGAACATAAAAATGTCTATAGAAACTGATGATGGACAAGACCTAAGAGAGGATAAAAATAAATTCTCAACTCGAGCTCTTATATGAGAATAAATTTAAAAATTCTTATATGAGTGAATTTAAGGAAAAAAACCTTAAGCTGTAAATGTGTTCATTGTATTACTAGTAGTTTTGCATCTAAAAATAAAGGAGGATTTTCCTAAAAGACTTCTAAGAGAGAAACAACAAAAAATATTAATCTGGATTCAAGGCTGAAAGGTTTAATTCTTAGATGAATATAGTGAAAAAGACAGGAAACTCTATGCTAAGTTTCTGTAGCAAAAAGGTACAAATAATTTCCTACTTTTCAGACACTATTTCATTCTTCATGTCCCTGTATAAATACAGAGTAAAGGACTGCTCGCTAATATTGACTATTCTTTACATGACTGTCATACATTACTGGCATGCCAGAAATCTATACAATATCTTCTCTTTCAAAATTTCTATAGAACCCTGTATCCATCCATAAAAAAACAAACAAAAAAAAACAAAAACAAAAAAAAAAACAACAAAGAAATTTGGCTTATCCTTCTTTACTGATGTATAATCAAGTCCTGGTCACATGATTACTGCTGCTAGATCTCCAGTACAAAATTATTTCTGATGGCTTGCCAGCATTTGTGCTATTCGTGTTGGATAACCTAAAGTTGAAATAAAGAGCTTATGTGATGCTGTTCTGGAGCTTTAAGAGGACTGAAAGTACCAGAAAGAGTCTGTTAGTGGAACAGCAACCCATGAATATTTTTAAACATACTTAAAACAGGTAGACCTTTTCATAGAGAATCAATATTCAGAGCCTGTGGCCTTAGATTTTTTTAATTCAGAACTCTGAGACTTAGAGGTAGATATAGTGTAGAGTTGAGCAATAGTTTCAGATGCCTGGCCTCTGCAGGCACAGTTGAGATGTTATGTTTTTGATCTCATAAAAAGTTCTCTGTTCTCAAAATCTCTGTTGTCTTCAATGGACAACAAAATTAGTAGCAAAAGGCAAGGAAATAAACACTAAAATACCTAAATTTAGCAGATGGCAAAACTAAAGCCATAGAAGCAAAGAGACAGATGAGGAAACAATCTCACAGCACAGAAAGGGAAATAGTTGTGGTGTAGAGACTGATGAAATTTTTGTCTGTATACAGCCACCAGCTTCTGTCTTTCCTCTTTCAACAGGCCATTCAGCTGCTGATCTGTAGTAACTGGATAGTTCACAGGGTAATTCAGGTTGAAAGAGATCTCAGGAGGCCTCTAGACCAAACTTCTACTCAAAGCACTTCAGCTGTGAGATCGTATCTGACTAATTTCTCAGGGCTTTAACAATTCTGGTCTTATGTGTGTTGGGGAATAGAGATTACACAAACTTTTCATGCAGCCTTCTTCCTTAAAAAAAGCTTTTGCTTATATCCACCTGGAACATACTTCTGCAGGTCACAGAACCACTAAGGTTGGAGGACACGTCTGGAAATCATCCAATCCAACATACCTGTTCAAAGCATGGTCAGCTAGAGCAGTTTGTCCAGGACTCATGTCCAGTTGGAATTCAAACATCTCCAAGGATGATTATTCAAATTCCACATTGTCCAAATGCTTTAGACAATCTGTTGCAGTGTTTGACCACCTTCACCATAAAAAAGAAAAAAAGAAAAAAAAAGAAAAAGAAAAAGAAAACAAAAAGAGGTTTCTCATATGTTTAAATATAATTTTTTGTATTGTAATTTGTGGCTATTGCCTCTTGTCCTGTCACTGGGTAGCACTGCAAAAGGTGTGGCTTTGTCTTCTCTACTCTCCCCATTGCGTGTTTATATGTGCCTTCTTTCTCCAGACTGAACAGTCCCAGCTCTCTTAGTCTCTCCTCACATGTCAGCACACACCAGCAGCACCAGCACACACCCTGAGGCTCCCGGAAGATCCCAGAAGATCTAGAAGCAGAGTTCACAAACTGTCAGGCAAACCACTGCTAACAACATCGGTTTGCACTGCTGTTTAATGAAGAAGCCTCCAACAAGGGGGAACTGAATAATGATCAAATTATAACTTTTTCATCAAAACAGACAGTGCTATAGAGAATAGAATTTTTTTCAATGTTTCAAGATCTACAGGAAACCCTTCTTTTCTCTTTTTAACTCTGCTGAATTTTGACTTCACTTTCAGGTCAAACATTCGTGAATAAAACAGTTTATGTTAATGATTTGATTGAATAGGATTATTAGATATTTTCTCATCAATAAAATGTGCAGCAACCTCGTAAAATATTAACTTGCTCATGCTGACCTTTTGACATATCTTAATTAAATCTTTTATTACTATTTCTACTTTGTGAATATTTTATCTGTTGGGTTTGATTTTGAACAAAAGGATATCTACAAACACTGAACTTTCCTAGTTATTCTGTATTAAAGAACACTGATCATCTTCCCAAATGTACATAGCTTGGGGGAAAGGAAGGAAGATACAAAGAGGATTATCAGAGTCCAGAAATATTACAGAAAAATATATCAGAAAAAAACAATAAGTTTTGCCATGTACATAAGTTGATAAATGCATTACAAAATGATAAATAAGCACATACAATGTATGATCACAGTTAGTAATCCTTTCAGTAGGGAAGTACCATTTTGTAATCAAAATATAGTTTACCATATTTATTAAAAATAATAATTTAATTAATAATTTTGGAATGGATGTTAAGAATGCAGAATATTTTCATGCTGAAAGAATGAGTTCAGAGCATAGACAGAAAAAGAAGTACAGAAGGGCAAACCTGGAACTCGTGGAAAAGGACATTTTGAAACAAAATAGTTTTGTGTGACTTTGTCATTTTGTAAAGGTAAATTAAGCTTTTTAGCAACAGTACTTTCAACCATAGCACACTCTGAGACTTATCTCAAAAATTCTGCCTTACATTCTTTTGTATGTCCCCAATCAGGTTAGGTGCCACAAACTAAAAATCTAAACTATGGCTGGAAGTTTGTTCATCTCAGATACCTTGTGCTGAAATGACATTTCTATACCTTAAAAAAATAACCCCAGATGACAAAATATGCATTCACTACAGGTAATTTACATCATAAAGACTATATAATTTAAGCATTGTTATCCTCTCTCTAAAGGCTTTCAATTCTGCTTTCCTAAATATCTGCTGAAATTACTTTTTCTCCCCAAATGCATGTTGCCCTTTTTTTGTAGATATTTCACACTGATAGTGAAGCTTTCAGTATGATTTTGTCAAAAATGTGTCTCATTCTATCGAGAGATTTTTGTACAAGGAGCTAGAATCAGATCTGTAAAAATAACAACTGCATTTTCCTAAAACAAGGTTTGGTTTTGTTATTTTGAGGTTTTTTCCCCACATTCACAGCCACTGCTTTACGTACAGCCTTTAATGCCGGGCTCTTATATTCATGTTTTCTTCCCTGTATTCCTTTTATCCTTTGCCAGAAGTGGTAGATGTCAGGTGTTACAGCAAAGCACTCTGCAAAAATTATTTCCCGCCCCTGTACTCATCCCTAGTGAGGTCACTCTGGAATGCTGTGTCCTGTTCTGGACTTCTGAGTATAAGAGAGACATGGAACTCCTGGAGCAGGATCAGTAGAAAGTGATAAAGATGATTAGAGAACTGGAGCATTTCTCTTATGAGGACAGGCTGAAAGTGTTTAGCTTTTAGAAGAGAAGAATGAGAGGGGATCTTATCGATGTGTACAAATATCACAAAGGCAGGTGGTAAGAGGGTGGATCTAGGCTCTTTTAGATCACTTCACTCTTCCCAGTTTGTCACTCTTCCCAGTGACAAGAAGAGGGACAAACAGGTACAAAATGAAAGACAGGAAGTTCCATCTGACTACAAGGTTTTCAAATAGCATTGTCTAGAGATATTCAAAAACCTGTCTGGGTACAATCCTGTGCTTCCTGCTGAACCTGCTTTATCCGGGGAGTTGAACTAGATGATCTCCAGAGGACTATTCCAACCCCAGCCATTCTGTGAAATATCTCAGGTCTTTATCTCATATGTTAATTACATACATGCATTCTGGAGCGTGTCTCTTATGAGGAGAGACTGTAGAAGCTGAGCTCGTTTAAACTAAATAGAACAAGAGTGAGAGGGGAATCTGCTCAGTTCATATAAATATCTCAAAAGTGGGTGATAAGGGGATGGTGTCAGACTCCTTTTGGTGGTGCCAAGCGACAGAACAAGGAGCAATGGCTAAAAACTAAAACACAAGAAGTTTCATCTCAACATGATGAAAAATTCTTTATATTGAGGGTGGCAGAGCATTGGAACAGGCTGCCCAGGGATGTTATGGAGTCTCCTTCTCTGTAGGCATTCAAAACCCACCTGGACTAGGTGACCCTGCTTTGGCAGGAGGTTTCAACTAGATGATCTGCAGAGGCCCCTTTCGCCCCTAAACATTCTCTGATTCTATGATATTGACAGATTTCTGAAAGTATAATATTATATAATACTGTTATATAATATTTTATAATTGTTATATAATATTGTTAGCAACAGGACAAGTTTTTCATTAGAAGGCTTTTAATACAACTACATAGATAAGTTTGCTTAATTAATTGGAACAGCATATGAAGTATTTTTTCTCTAATTAGTGGAAATGTTTACTACATATGGAAGAGTCATGTTATATTCATGGAAAATGGCTGTAGGAATTGGGCCCCTAACAGTCTCTAAAATATTATCATATTTTACTATTACAAATCATAATTCAAGTCTACCAAATTCAGTTGCACTATACATGTAAACAAGAGTTGATACAGGCTTTTTAATAAACTGAATCTTACATGCCCATGATAAAGTAAAAATTCAACAATTGATTTAACACCAATTGTCTTTTCAGACATGACTTGTACTTTTTTTTTTCTTCCTCTCCAAGTAGGGCATAAATTTCTGTCTACAGAGATCATTATGCAACTCAATTCTCAGCCCAGTATCCTTATATTTTTTAAACTTTTGAGGCTGAAGCAGAAGCTAGTCTCAATGTATCATTTCTCTTATGCTCTCATAAACACTAGAGAAGATCAGTGATTTTTGTATATATTATGTTCGAGCTCTGAACTAAGATTGAATCAATTAGAGTGATTTTCCTAGTTAGAGATAAATATGTAACAACTCTAATCTCTGTTTAATGACATAAATAGCTCATATTTAGTTCTTCTGAAAATACTTGAGAAGGTTATGTTATACATAAATGCTGCATTTCAACAGTTCATATCTCAAATTTGAGATACATTTCCATTGTTTCTATGTTTCACAGACCACTTTGTATCAGACACTGTGTACCAATACTAACAAGAAGATCCTTGTCCCGAACAATCTGCAATTTAAACGTAAGGCAAGAGGCAATGTGAGCATATGAAATGACAGCAACATATACAAAAACAGTAGAATAATAATGACCATCAAGACAAACTTTCACCACCTTTTTTAGCAGTGCAAGTTACTTCACAGGTTTTTGTAGACATCAGAGAATTTTTTTGTGAGATGGCCTAATCTACTGTGACAGATTAGGAATTAGGAACATTTTCAAAAGCAGAAAGAGGAGCCTTATAATAATATTCTAGCAAGTTAAGGTCTTATCTTTTTCCATCAATTTCATAGCAAAGTTCAGTTTGTCAAAAGATTTAGTGTTTGTAACTCGCAGACTTAAGGGTGGCAGATACTGGTTGGGGGTAGAAGCAAATAAACCTGTGTGCACGTGTGCTGGGGAGGGTCACTGATGCTTGCTTCTCCTGATCAGCAGTTTTACAATGTCTACCCAAAAGACACAGGTCTTTTGTAACTGCTGCATGAGCTGAAGTTGCAATCACTGTAGTTTAGCACTTTCGAGACTCACTTCAGTTCCCATGCAGATTAATCCAAGACCTGAAGATAGCAACTAATATGAGCAGCTACTGGTGAACTGCTTTCAGCAAAGCATTTGTAGATTTAACTTGTAATAATAACCATGCTTAGGTCCTGAATTTTGATCAGCTAATTTTACATACAGTGTTATAACACCAGTCATACTGATAAGATGATTATGTCTTATCAAACTTAATATTTCTTTTTTTTCCCCAGAAGTTTAATGTAACAATTAAAATATAGAGACTAATCCTGTGTTTGAAATCAATCTTTAGCTACAGTTAAATTATTATTTCAATCAGTGTATTTTATTCATATACTTTTTTTTAATATTGCACACAGGCAATTTGGAGCAAAGTTTAATGAAATTCATTTTATAAATCTACCTTCATATATACCTTTTTATATAAATCTCTTCTTTATTTGAAGTTAAACCATAGGAAAATGGAGAGGGTGGGGGGGCAGGTGTGTGTGGGGGGAAGTCCATTTTCATTTTTAATTTGCAATGTTAATCCCAAAGGCTTCTGAACTACAAGAGTAGAGGCTAAGTTTGTGCTGTAGTTTTTGAAGTTATATATAGAATACTAAAAGGAATGATCCATTGCCAAAGTTAGTAGTGATCTACAGCAAAACATCTTGATGAGGAGGGAAATAAAAATGTTGCCAAACCATTTTATTACTGAATCTAAGAGCAGTGTGCTCTATTACAAGACCCACCAGGACAGCTTCTGGGAAGCTGGAGATTTGCCTAGGCAACACCCTGCAAAAACACACAAAAGCCCAACGACCCTACACCCACAAAACACATAGAAGATTTCTCAAGGTGCATATACTTAAAAAAAAAATAAAATAAAAAAAAATGCCAACCACATAAATACCAAACAAGAAAACAAAGTGCCAATCACATTACAATTGGAAAAGAACAAAACTCTACACTTCAAGGATTGTAGGATTCAACATGCATGTTTTCTTAAAGACTGGAGAAAGAAATATTCTCTATATAATCCATACATGTTTTAGGAAGTACAGAATGTCCAGTGGGGCACAACTAATGGCCCATAGATCAAATCTGGACAGAAAGATTTCTATCCCATCAGCACATTCCTCTTCAGAAAAGGCAGAGAGTAAATGTGTAAGTTGTCCATGGTGTTAAGATCCAATTATTGAGAGATGCCTCTGCCCATGATGTCTTAAAATCTAGATTATACAGATTTTAGTATAACTCTTTTAGCCCATTTAGTAGCACTTTAGCTAAGTACCTTTGCATTAGATTCCTGAAATACTGTTTAATATTTCTTGTCAAGAATTCCAATGGACAAAGATTGTAGCAAGGTAAAGAACATTTTGTCTGTAGATGTACTCAGAAAAGAAGACATAACAGGCACATTGCTTGATATAATGAGGTCAGAAACCTTGAAATTGTTCCAAGAAGGAGAGAGATGTTGAGGAAGAGGAAGACAAGATGAAGATAAAGGATTGTCAAGACCTCCAACTCAAATTCAGGTGTGTCAGAGGTGGGGTGAAGGTGGTACTGTGGAACAGTCAGTTTTGGGAATTGGGTGTAACAGATGATATATATGTTAGATATTATAGAATAAAATACACCCCCTCTGTAAATTGGTGTGTATACTTGAAATGATTACTATACACCCAGTACACTATAAAGAATTCTTTTGCTTTCTAATACTCAAAAAGGAGAGTTTGAGGGTTCTTTCTGGCTTTTTTAAGTGATCACTGAAATTAAAGTACAAATGGGACCATATGCTAGAATCAATAATATGGATTTTATATAACAGTAAATGTGAGGGAGAGAGATAGAAGGAAATAGGAAAGGGAGCATGGGGAGTTGGGAGGTGGTGGGTGGAGAGAGAGAAAGAGAGAGAGAGATGAAGCAGAAGATAGTCATCACTTCATGAATCCAGTGACACCCCTTGGTCACTCTTTACCCTGGGCTTCTTGATTGCGTGGGTTCCAGTGGTTCTTCTGAGGGTTCCAGCTTTATACAGTCCAAGTTCTGAGTATTCACAGTGTTGTTCCCATAACTTGGGGTGGCATGTGTATAAGCAGTTCCTTTCTTTCCCAATGTCTGCTACAATGGGATTTTTTGTCTGGATGCATTAACCAGAATGTGGTAACCAAACCTCAGCTCCTCTAAGCCTGGAATAAGCACCTTGCCATTGCAAATTCCTCTCTTCTGTGCTTATCTCAAGTTCTCACTGTAGTGGCTTATCTTATGGTAAGTTCCTTCTGTGGACTTGACAGTGTTTAAAACAACTGAGATCTCTAAGTCTCTTACACATGGCATTCAGACATTGAAAATCTGCCTTCTGCACACAGCCCACGTAGTTCAAGTCCCTGAACTCTGAGAAGAGGAGGATCAAAGGCAGGCACCTCTCTGCCTTCAGATGGCCCTAATACCCAAGGAAGGGATGATGGGGTTAGGTGCAGTATTGATACTGGGATATGGGTTTGCAGAAATTGGACCTCTCGGGTCTATCTACATCTCTTCAGGTTTGTTTGTTTGATGGAAGGATTTCTGAACTTGTAACTTCAGCCATACTATTGTACTGAACCTCCATAGAGGTCTTAGATTTCAGATTTCTTCTGAACTTTCATATCACATATCTTTGACTTCAGAGATAGGTTTAGAAACAAGGGAAGTGGTTTAAAATATTGCAAGTTGCAGTTACAAGGATTCCCCTTTTGCAAATGTATAATTCTCTCTAAATAAGGTATTCTTAGTGATGTTAGGTAGGATCTTCAACCTGTTTTTCACCTCAAGAGTCAGAATCAGAATCACAATCTCATCCATAACAAATATCTCTTATGAGTAGAAAATTCTCAGACATAAGAAAAATTGTCTTTATTATTCCTTTGTGTTTTCTGTTTGTCAGAGGAAAAGAATATAGTAACTCTATCCCTCCCTTTCCACCTGCTCCTTAAAAAAAATGATGTTTTCCATCACAGAGCAAAACTGTCATATTCCTAGCTCAGAAAAGGAAATAGCTGAACCTAAAAACACATTGAACTCTTAGTAACCCAGATTGATTGAGAGCTGTATTTCCTAGATTAGTTGTGACTGCCTTTTAAATAAAAAAGCAGTTTTAAACAAACAAAAAAATAATTAAGTCAAAAAGACTGCTGAAATACAGGTACAGACAACATCACTTTTTTTTAACCCTCCAAATGTTGATACCTCTATTTCTAGGATTTGTTTTTCATGATATGGGCTTTAAATTATAGATTTCTAACACCTTCCTAATTTTTTGCTTTTTTCCCTTTTAATTTTCTAAAGCTAAAAGCAGTTTTGATCCTATCCATCTGGCTTATCTCATTATAATTGTCTGATTGGAATTATCTTCCCTATGGCTTTCCTAAGCCCATATATTACTTTGCCTCTGGGAATCTTCAGGGGAGTATCTTCATCTTCCTTCTTTCTCAGGTTTATTCTATTTTTTTTTTAAATTAGCCTATGAAATGGATTTATGAATGATATTTTCTTATCATCTGAGAACTGAAGTTGGATTTATGATACGTCTCACTGAGTTTGCACACAAATGGCATCTTTACAGGCAACAATGAATGTAAATAAACTTCTTAAGCACTCAAATCTCTTGCATACCAAAGCAAACCGAATACTGCATGTTTGTTTGTTTTCTAAGTGAATGAAATATCAATAAAATTGACAGCAAATACGTGGAACAGATTTTTGTAATTATGGCTTGAATGTCAGACAATAATGTAATCTATAGTATTTAAGTTAGATTAGCATTAATGCCAATACATTTGTCACCCTCTTCCCTCAGGACTTTGCTCAGAAGTTACAGTAGTCAAGGGAAAGAAATTCATTGAAGTCAATGAACTTTGAATTAGGTTCAGACTGTTTACTTATTTTGTCTGCTTTGGTACCAAAGAAAGTGTTTTTTTTTTTCTTTTTCAAAGCAATAAGATCTTTCCTTTACAGACTCCCATTCTGTATACTGTCAGCATAAAGACTAAGCAGCTGACAACATTTCTCAAACCATGATATTATGCTAATTTCTGGTGCAATTGAAAGCAGACTGCAGGAACGGAAAGTTTTGTGTTGCAGATTATCTGTTTGTTTGCAAAGATATATTTTTTTTCAACTCACCCGTGTGTTGAATGATGGTTTTCCTGCCAAGGTTGTGTATCACATATAAGTGGCCTAGATTATAATAATCAAGTGGTGAATTTGGGTAAGGTGTTTGTGACACAAGTATGTGCCCTTTTAGTAAAAGAATATCCACCTTCTGAAAATAATGGCAGGTTTAAAAGTACTTAAAATTTGGTCACCAAAAAAATGAAAAAAACAAACAAACCAACAAACAAACAAAAACCAAAAAAACACCAAAGGAAAAACAAAGCAAAAAATCCAAGAGTTTAGACTGACAAGTTACTATAAATTTCTGCAAGGGATAGAATGCATGTCACAAATATTAATTGTCATTCACTATCTACCTTCTTCCATAAATGATGAGCAAGAATCCAAAAGCAGAATATAAAGAGGGACATGTATGTATATTGCCACAACAAATGGAAACAACCTGGATAGAGTCTTGGAGACATAACTCACATTTTATGGAGCATATCATTGTATTTGGTTGTTTATGAAATGCAGAATGGCATGACAAATGAGGTGTGACACAGCAAGTCAACTTTAAAATAAAATGAAACTCTTCTATTTTCGGATCTGCTACTTTGGTTTATGCCTCAACAAAACATATCCATAGGAATGGAATGATAAAATATTCAATGCATTTGAAATGTCAAGGGTTGTGGCAGTTCAGCTAGAGTTAAAGCCAGATGGAGAGAAGTCTGGCTTTCCAGCTACAGAATAGAGTTTAGTTAGTTCCTCATGCCTAATTACGGTTTAGTAGCCATCAAGAAGTTGCAAACAATTACAACCATTAGGAAAATGTATTTCAGGTCACTTGTGTTGACTGGGTCCTCAGTATCGAGGGCTATGAATTATTGTTCAACATATCCATTTTGTAGAATCAGTTTATATACCAACAACATAACATTGGACATGAAAACTGTTGAGTTCTTAACTACATAAGTAGTATATTACAGTAAAAAAATATCAGAAACAACCAATTAATTTTGGATATTTTACCTCATGTATAAATATTGCCTGTGAAGTTTCTTAAATTCTTATGAAACCCATGACATAAGTGAATATTGCCCCCACAAATTTTTTGTAAGTCCCTCTGAAAATGGCATAAGATGCAAGTTATTCAATTGAAATCACGACTACACTATTGTGAAACCAGTTTAGAACTACAATCATGCTGAAAGAAATCTTAAAAGTACTTCAGAGTAGTTCTATTATACTGCATTTGATCTGTCAATAGTAATCAATTTTAAGGATTTCTTTCTCTTCTTTCTTGCTTTCTTGTTTTCATAAAAACAAATACAGAACATAACAAAAATTATTATCAAAGCACAATACTATTCTAATATAAAACCACTGCATTTGAAAACTGTTATTTAATTATTAAAGTATTTGAATCTCTTAAATGGTTTTTCTCTGCCACACACCAGTGAAAGCTGGCTGGGAGTGCTAACGGTAGGCTATAATACCTCTCTCTCAACAGTAATAGTAGCATTCGAGGAAGTGCTTAACCAAATGGATATACAATGAGTCAGAAGCATTCTGTTGAGAAGTTTTGAGTGAAGATTGACCATGCTGAGAAACTTGAAAACAGATCTCCCAGTTTTGCAGACAAGATTCTGTGTCTTTGGGGGAGACAGGAACCTATATGCACACCCCTTATGCTCCAAAGTGGGTCTGGATTTCTGGGTTTGTTGTTCGTTTGTGTTTTGAAAATAGGGCCAAACTAGCCAGAGACTGCAAGGAAAAGTTAGATACATATAAGACCTTTTGTACCTCTTCAATAGAAATGCAGAAGTTGGTAACAGCATCTATTTCATCACTGCACTTCCAAAATGTGAAAAGTAGTTTTAGAGAACATAGAGATTCCTCTTCCACAAGAATGGACAATAGACAATGTGTGCAAATTGATTCAGGAGAAATTCTTTTTACATATAAAAAATATCTTCACCATGTGAACTATTAAACATTACAATGGGTAATCCAGAGATGTGATGCCATCTCCCCTGCTGGAAATATCAAAGGCTTAACTTGACAGGGCCTTGGATAACCTAATCTAGGGTCCTCTGTAATCTATGGAAGGTTACACTAGATGATCTCTAGAGCTTCCTTTCACCTTAAACCTCTCTGTGATGTTGTGAGAGGCAACATTTGCTAAAATCCAGGTTTCCCAAATTCTTTGTGATGGTGGGTTTTGTTTTTGCATTTCAATAGTAACTAAACTACCTCAGCTACAAGGAACTTCAAGAATAATCTAGACTACAAACATGTTTTAAGGCAGCATCAACTGTATCTATTATCGTATTGATGATCTCAAAAACCTTACTTGACCAATGCCTTACAATCACTTCCATAAGGAAATTGTTATATTCCTTGCTCCTACCTTAAAGCTTTCTCACTGCAGTTTAAGCCTATTAACTCTTTTCCCATCATCTGTGGGCAAAATTATTTTTTATTTTTCTAATAAGTTTTGATTGTATTTTATAACGTACTTCCTCTGACTCTTCTTCAAACTAAGCAACACCTTCATTCTGCCTTTCCTGATGGGTACTAGCCCTAGATGTTTAAAATAGAAAAGCTCACAATTCTCTCTATGGAGACAGCTATCATAAAAGACTTTGTGCATAGGGTCTTCCTCCCCCCAGCTCTTCATCGAAATAATTGGGAATTAGCACATAAGTACTGCAGTGGAAATGTGCCCTAAATATAGTGATTGTTCAATGCAATGATTGGATTTTTTGTTAAATCACCTTTTTGTCTTTGATGTCAGAACCTTGCAAGGGGTTATTTTCCTGTAGCAGAATTTGCTTCTTAGTTTTATCTGGATATAGTGTGGGTACTTAATCTGGCTTATTTTATGAAGTCCCTGAAATAAATATGAACATTTTAATTCTAGAAAAACAAAGAGAAACTTAAATGAAAGACTACTTGGGTTTTGTTTGTGACCTTCTAAATAATCTGTACACAATTTTTTCTTCTTTTCCATTCTTTTTGTTGCTACTGAATAAGTGAAATACCCCACTCCAGCAGCTCACAATCATTCATATATGTAAACATTAGCTAATGTAGTGTTAGCAAGCCCAGGATAGAAATATTGCCATAAAATACTAGGAGTTGCAAATGAGTTAATATGCTGTAGAACTGAGCCTGAAATCAGAATCCAAATGCAAATCCTTGTAGGTTATTCATAGCTTTAAGCTCAATGACTATTAAAATTTTTTCTAGGTATTTTAGCCTATCACTAATTCTAACCTTGCCTAATTTTTACTATGCCATGCAGAAAGGTGCAGAAATTATGACCTAGATTGAATAGTTCAAAGAGAAAGAGCACACAAGGGACACACTGATGTTAGCATCCTAATTAGAAAATGAAACAGTTAACCAGAGATGAAACATTTTTGTTCCATAATAGAGAAATTGTTCTAAGAATACATGGCAGTGTTAGCAGTCACTATCTCTTCTATGGAGAAAAGCATTGGCTTATAATGTTCAAAAATGTTGATGTTTTTCCTTATTGAAGAGTAATGTTTGGACATAGCTATCAATTTTATTATAGATCAGAAATAGAGGCAGCACAAACCAGACATTTAAATTAGATCAAAGTCCATAGTTAAACTAACAAGAGACAAGAAAAGCAATTAAAAATTACACTGAATATTCCTATATGCCAATATAAAACAAAAAAAAATAAACTCCCCCAGCAATTCTTCATTTGATGTTTTTGTAATCTAACAAAAACTGCCTTATACTATATTAAAAATATTCTTGATTATGAAGGATTACAAAAATACTTTAGAAATATGGCAACTATTAAAAAAACCTTCATTTATTAAACTGGAGAGAGCCACTAGATATTATTTACAGTGTGTTTATCCAACTGGTAACCCCCATATGTTTGGCATCCATTAGAAGAACACTATTATTTAATGTAAGTTGATACAGGTTTGAATGAAACTTGAAAATATTCATAGATACCAGAAAATATTTTCTTCCTAACAACACATCAACAATAGGTGATAGAATAATTTCCTATTGCCAGTTGTGACACTGCAATACATACAAGTACAGTATCATTAGTGCTGAAGCCTATGGTGCGGACACAACAGACTAAGCATAATAAGAGCTGCAGATAAAGTCAGGATAATCATTCACAGCTGAATGTTTTGCATGTCTTCTGATTGTTGCAATAGGTCAAAATCTTAAAGTAATTACAGGAAAGAGAGAAACAAAAAATCCAGTATTTTATGTAAGTGAAGGAATAATAATAAATTAATTTTAAAAATTCCTTCCAAAAAGACCACATCACATCTAAGATATTTGTATAGAATTAGGATACCAGTCTGTACACTTAATGCCTTCCAGAGGGCAAGCAGAAAATGGGGGACACAGAAAGGTCTCCAAAGATATTATTTTCCAAGTCATCCAACCCACTAAGAAATAAAATAATCAGAACAAAAGAGTAATTTTATAATTATGGAATCATTTCAATACATACCTACATTGAGGCATACACATTTTCCATTATGAGGTAATAATTTAAATGGTGGGAAGGACACAGTGTCAAAGAAGAAATTGCAGAACTGGAGAATAGTCAGAGGAAAATAGGCATTTGTCTAGAAAACAAGCAATACTAAAACTGAGTAACAAATGCCAGCAATGAGTGTCAAGGTATGTAGGGAAGAGTCCTTTATGTAATGAGAAATAAACAGTCCCCACATATTCCCCACGTAGCTCAGCAAAAGATGCTGGCCAGAAGCAAGCTCAAAAAATGCTGTGATCAGCCAGTGACCCAAATTATTAAAAAAATAAAAATGTTTGTTCAAATTACTTTTTGTGATCAGAGGATGAAAAGGATTAGGGAGAAAGGAAATGGAAAATAAAACAAAGCATGATCAAATGACTTATTGGACCAGAAGTTGCCCCCCACTGAAAATTTCTACAGTTTGTTAAACCTCCTAACAGCATACAGATAAAAAATAAAAATCTTTAATACCCGTTCACGTGTTTCCACAATGCCAATATACAAATCAAATCAGTGGCTGACTCTCCATGAACAGTAAACTGATACTTGCTGACTCACTTCTACTGCTTTTAACACATGCATGGAGGAAATGCAGCTAATCCCTGGATCTTGTCATCCTGTGATTGTCCAGGAACTATTGCTTAGAGGTGTGTTAGTAAATTACATGGAAAAAGTCCTGGTCTCATATGCCAAGAAATCCTTACAGAGCAAAGACAGGCAGTGAGAATGAAACAGAATTTCATCACCTGACAAAGGCAATAAGATCACTCCCAAAATAATCATGTCTTTTAAGAAGGTTAGACACAAGTACAAGAAACTTGGAAGGAGGGATAATAACAATGGTAGCTTTCATGAAACAAACAAATAAACAAATCCAAACAAGCCATAACCATAATTTTGTACCTTCAACTTATCTTCTGCTTTGTGAATAACCATTTTTTGATCAAAGATTAGAAGAATTAATGATCAATCACTATTAAAACCAAATCATTGCTTGTAAGAGTACTGGGTAGAAAATATAAAACTATTCTGATTTTCTCTTTTATTTCTATCCATAAATCTTTTAATTTAAGGAGTTTTTTGCCCTGTTTTTGATTCAGTATTCTACTGTTGAGTTGCATTTCCTAGTTTTGAATTGTCATATAATGTTTATTAGTGTGGTATAAATACAATTGCATATTATATGTGAATTTATATATATGCAGTATGAATTTTTCATGTGTATTATTCTAGTATTATACAGTCATCTCTTCTAATCCAAGTAAGTCATGACTACACTTGTTCACTTAGTGTTATTTTATTGTACAAATAAATTATAACCATTAAGCATAATTCTGGTAGTACAGGTTTACTACTAATTCCAATTAATTTATCACTTGGTAGCTGAATAGACTACTTAAAAATATCAAGTCGTTAAAGAATTTAAGCTACAAAAAAAAAAAAGCCTTTGTTCACATATGCAACTTCACTTGAGATTGATAGAAGTTATCTGGAAATAACTAAATGTCACTTTCAACTCTGCTGCCCCTCATCTTCTGTCATCCTTTTTGAGGCATATTAACACTTCTGAAAGTCATTCCACTGTTTCACTGGGATTAGGCCTATAAGTATCAGAGAATTACTTTAGTAACTTCATAGTATCTGATAAATACATAGAAATTGCTTCCTTAAAAGTTGTCTTGTAAAAAACAAATTATATGAATATCAATTAATCAGCATTGCATTATGGTACAGAAGACACTGAATTTGTCCATTGAAATTCAAGGAAAAGTTAACTACCTGTCTGACCAAAAATGGCCAGGTACATAATAACAAAACATAGTTCCAACCCAGAGGCTGCAAAGAAGGAAGAGAAAGAAATGCATCCGTAAAGCACCCGGAACAAAATTAACCATGGCATGTTTTGTTAAAAATTACACTTTTAATTACCAATAGTAAATTTATTCTCAGATTTTATCAAAATGTGATGTATTTGTATTATGAAACCCAACTCCTTTCCGAAGTTAACACATCATGACTAATAAGTAGGACAGAACCCGGAACCAACTGAATCTGTAACATTCAGCACAACAAAAGGATGTGACACAGATCACACTCTCAGAATATCCATTAAACCTTTTTCAAAAAGGACTCTATACAAAGTCAGTGATGTATTTTCATTTCGCTGAAAATCCTAATGTCATGTAGTGACTCTGAAAACCTGTGACAAATCTCATCTTCATCAGCCTTGAAAAATTGCAAATGCATATTCCCAAGGATCTGCTCAGAAGCATTTCCTGGCCACACATTCAGGAGCTGGACTAGTATTTGGCAGTCATTTCTGGTGTCTGATGATCATTTCAGTTACCATGTTGTAGTGTAAGAGTCTCAGAGCACTATATTCCAAGCTATTTAAAGGTTGGTTTGGTTTTTTTCCTTGCTTTCATCTATTGGCTTTGGTTTACTCTTTGTTTGCTACTAGTCAAAACCAAAATTATCTTAATCACGTTTTCTTATCACTTTTTCAGCGCTGTCATGCTCAGAGCATATGATTGGAATAAGAAAACACAATGTCAAAATACCAATAAGTGCCTGATTTTTCAGCGAATGATAAAATAGAGCTTTCAGTTCTTTTAACTTTGTCAATTTAACTAATTGCTACTTACTTTTGAAATTTTTTTTTTTTTTCTGAAAGAACACAAATAAAAAAAAATTTGGCCTACTTTTCATTACACACAAACAAAAACAATAAGCATAGAAAATATTATTTTATTATAATATTGAAAATTTTCCCCCATCGATTTATTTTGATTGTTGCATTTATAACTGCAAAATACAGACAAATTTTGACCATGGACATCTAAAAAAACTATTTACTTGTGTAAAGCAATGTAAATGACCCTATGTAATGGTTTGACAAATGGCTTCCTCAGTAACCAGTGTATCTAAGGAAGTTACAAGTATTCCACACGTGTCTTTCACGTAATGGGGGGGGAGTGGTTTTGGGCTCTTCTCTCTTGGCTGAGAAGCTGGTGGGAGGTGGTTGGAGTCTGGTCCCTCCAGTTGTTGGTGGTTCTCCTGTCCTGGGTGAGATTGTTTCATTCTTGTTCCCCTTCCTTGAGGTTTTTAATTTTGTTTTGTTTCATTTGGTTTCATTAGGTTGGGTTGGTGTCTTCCCTATTTTCTGGCTAATCAGTTCCCTTTTTTTTATCTCTTTCCCTTTCCCCTGGGGGTGGAATCCTATGTACTGTGTATACAGTGTGGTTTGTGAATGTTAGAAAATATAATTTATTCTTTTTATTCAGTTCAGTTTCTTTAGAGTGCATTTCTTTTCAGTGGTTTCTTCTTTCCTTTGCTGGGAAGTTCTGGGAGGTGGAAGGGGGGCCAGTCCAGGGTTGGCAACAGCCAGGCCAAACCTGCGACACCCTATAATTTAGAAATCTTTATATATCAGAAAAAAAAATAAACATTTAAAAAATTAGGCAATGGAATCCCTAGAAAGATGGGTAGCTGAATGATTTCTAGTCTTCATTTAACATGGATGAAGCCAGACACAATGTTGAAATTTTAACAATCCCAACTAACATAATGAGAAACAAGACTGTCTCATGTTATATTCATGTTATTCTGTTTAATGAAAAAACCTCATACATCAGGAAGTAGTCTGCAAGACTTGTACTACTCTCATTTTAGGTTTCATGAGTAGGCTGCAGGTAAAGAGAGAACTACACACAGAAGAAGGCTTCTTTTTTCCCAATTTATTTCTCCAAGTGTTTGTGTGTGAATGCAGCAAATACTAAATTGACTGAAAAGTAAAAAGTGGATTTAAAAAATAAGAGGAAATTTCTGGATGTTCTTCTAAACTAAAATAAATGATAATAATTTCCATCAACCATCTGCAGTTCCACATAATATTAAATATTTTGAACTAAATCTATTTGGCAAATATTTAAGGAATTTGACCCAAGAGTTCTATTTACTTAATATATTCTAAAGTTGTCATCAATACAATGAAAAAGCTTCAGGTAAAGGTATATCAAATATGTTAGACACTCCTGAAAACAGAACAGGATAAAGGAGCATTTCTTTTGAGGTAGTTTGTCTTCCCTCCCCAAGCCTCTCTATTCACATAGCAGCTATCATGTGGTATATGCTGTGCTTTAATAAAAATGAACTATAGCCTTATTAACAAAAGGAAGTGAACAAATTTTGCTTTAATAAAGAAGGTCATGCATAAGATTTTTCAACAACTGTTTTGGTAATGATAATCTTTATAGTCCTTGCAAAACAAAACCGTTTAGTGGATTTATTGTTCTGAAGGGCCTGTTGCTCATGAAAATTAAATTTCCACTGGCAATAAAATCCACCATAAAAATACATTAAACGTCATTCATGTTTCAAGATAAGAGCCAACAACCAAGTTCCAGCTATATCTTACATAAACTTTCTTGCTTCTCCTTCTGTGGCTTCAGGTATCATGAATTTTGAGACAAGAGACTGAGAATCAGAAGTACATTTTCAATGTTTGTTCCTGAAATGACAACAAGAAAAAAAAAACAAAAACCAAACCACCACCAAAAGCCCAGTCACCCCAATTCATTTAAGAGCATTTTCAGTACCTGCCGAAGATGAGATTCTATTTTCTGGTAATATTGGTGGGATTCAGTTGCCTGAACATTAGTACCCAAATGTCTTTTTAGATACTCTAAAGTTCCTGAACATATTCACTTTAGACCTACATTTTGCAAGAACATCTCTTTTGTTGTTAAACAAAAAACGGAACAAGGTTGTGTGAAATTTCGCTGCCTGAATACAGATTTCTAGCATCATTACAGAATAACCCAACTGGCCTTTAGTTCTTCCAGGATGGTGCAAGTTATTTGTCATATCTGCCAGCTCATTCAGCTGTCTCAGAAAGCCAGGATCTCAGTGACATCATTTTGTTTGTAAATATCCATGAAAAAATGTTTTTGAAAAGTCTTTGAAAAAGACTTTGAAATATGAACTAGCAAAATATTAGACCTTACCTGAAAGGCATGTCATAAACAAAACAAAACAAAAGAACAAAGAAACAAAACAAAACAAAAAACAAACAAAACCACACCCCTCCACCCCCAGCCCCCCCCTCCCCAGTTTGGTGTACTAAATGGGCATGGATTTTGCTGGATTAATCCCCATATGGGCCATTTAATTAAGAACTGGACTCAATGATCCCTAATGGTCCTTTCCAACTCAGATTCTGTTTTCTGAAGAAGTCATAATATTGTTGTTTCCAAGCTGTACACCTGAAAACAGAATTTTCTGTTAGTATTTAATTGCTTTCTTCTTGTTGTTCTTTTATTTTTCTTAACTTAAGCCATATCTCTTACAGCAGCTGTCCACTTATTTTACTGACATCTACCTGTAGGACCTACACACACTTCACTTACCTCACAACCCATACTTCTACATACATATATTTTTACAATTCTCCCACTGTTTTCATGAAAGTAGAAGAGCTGCTGTGAGAATCCTGGAAAAGTAGGCCTAATGAGGATGAAAAAAGGTCCCTTTATGGCACTGAGTGGGAAGCAATAAAAGATTACAACATGTAAAAGCAAAGTAAAGACTGGAGAAAAGCTGATGACACAGATTTGAAAAATGTATGCTTAAGACTGACAGAGATTAGGACAGCTTTATCTTTACTGAAGCTTTAATAACCTCACTGTAGTTACAGCAGAGACTCAGCTATTGTAACAAAAAGAACTCACATTTATTGCGTTTTAAATATTTGGGCTTTTTTAAGGGTGTCATTATTTTTTAGCCTACTGGGACTGTGAGCTCTGAAAGACGAATCCTACAGGAATTTGTGACTGATCCACGTACACAGCACTGCTGCAGCATGAATCATCCCTAAACTGGCAACTCACCCTGCTGTCAAGAATTTACTATTTGCTGTCACCTTTGGTTGCTATGTTTAAGTAGTTAAATAAGTGAAGCAATTTGCCTTTTCAGAACTTTATAAGAAACTCTTTTGCCTCTTTCTGACTTCCCACAATTAACAAAAAAAAAAATCCTGATATCAATTTAACCAAAATTAAATACAACATTTCAGGTACAACTGAAAAGGAGAAATGCAAATGAAGTCTAAGTACAAAGCTTTCTGTTGTCTATTCCAGTTTTTTCTTTAGGCTTAGAATGAAAAGGAGTCTTCAAGCCTGTGGAAATATATAATTATTCCAAAGCCTTCCTGTAGCAGGTAAAAATAAATACCTATCCTATAACTTCAGAAACAGAACTTGACCATTTAATGGAAAGGTTTTTGAGACATGATTGAAAGAGCAATCCTTATAGTGTGGATAACCATATGCAAGCCCAAGTAACATTTATTTAAAGCCACTAGAACAGAAAACAGCTATAATCAGTGATTATACAAAAAACAAATGAGTAAAATATAAACAGAAATTGTCTGTACTTTTCTCCTTCTTTCACTTCAAGAAATGTCCTGATTACATATCCACATAGTGTTCTGGATGCATTAGAGTAAAAAAAAAAAATTGGATATACATACACAGTGGATCTGCCACAAGTTATAAATTTGTTCTTCACACTTGTTGGCAGAGAAGAATCTCCAGAAATAAATATTTCCTAAACAAAATTACATTACAAAAATATTTAGCTAATTTAAATTTAGAATCACATCCTAACACTTCAGACCTGCAGCTGTTTTGTTTTGAAATTAAGCCATTTGCTGATAGAGTGTAATCAGTTTACATGTATTGTTCTAGTTCAGTCATTGTTTGACTTGATCTCTGATATAGGTCTTTCACCCTCCTATATTTAAATTTTCTTCTCTCTCTCTCTTTTTTCTCTTTTTTTTTTTTTTAAGTATTTATAGGACAATAGCATCATGACAAGATCATTTTGTGCTCATGCAAACCTTTCCTTCCATGGTTCTTTGAGAAACAGTAATATCACTTGCATTTTCCTCACTTTATGTGAAGATTGAATATCCAGCTGTTAACTTAATTAAGTCTGCCACAGGCAAAGATCTGGCTTTGTGTACCTACAGAGAGAACTTTCATGGTGCCTTAATGACTATCTATAGATTGAGCAAAGTAGCTCAAGAGGCAATGCAAGAAAAAGCTTAGCTCAAATGGAGTGCCAGAACTGTCAATTTCCAAATAGGAGACTTGTTTGTCTCTCATGACAGTGAACCACCACAAATTACTTGCTCTATCACTGCTGGTTAGTCTTTTGCCACCTGACAGATGAAAGTAAATCAGTTGAATTGTTAGTTACTTCCAGGAAGTGAAAATATTTAAATCTTTGCAGAGTTTTGCATCTGTGAGGACGGCATCAGGAGATATCGTAATAGCAACACATTATTTATAGATAAGGCATCATCTGAAGTGTGTGGGGGGGAGGTGGTAGAATGACTGGAAGGAAATATGGGGCAAATGAAAGGCATCATTCAGCCCTTTCTCAAAAGTTTTCCCACTTGAGGGGAAAGCCTCTGATTGTTCCTCTCTTGCAGATTTAATGTTTTTACAAAGCTGAACACAATTATCATCAAGATCAAAATTTAATCATGTATATATATGTCTATATACACATATACACACACACACACACACATATATGTATATATATATGATATGTGTACAGGTTTTCTAAAGAGTTGTTTGACAATTTAAACCAGTATCAGTGAGTAGTAACTCAATACATGTCTAATGAAAATAAGAAAATAAATTTGACACCACCAAAAATCCCTGGGATGAATTCTCTGCAGAAAGATGGAGAATAAGTTTTTTCATTACAGAAAAGACTAAGTGGTACTTGAAAGTTTATGAAACATCTCTTAAAACATTTTGACATGTAGCTCTAAAATCCAAGTTGATGACGTGACCTTTGGACTACTGCCTGGTAACACCTGCCAATGTAAGAGTAAACTGCATTTCAAAGCACACAAAGATTGATTCCCAGTTTGCTTTTTGCAACTTTCCCTTTTTAATGTAACTAATAATAATTTACAGAACAACTTGGATTTCCATGGCACCTCATGTTCTCCTAGTGACCGTCCTTTTCACAGGATTAATATTGCTGTAAGTACAAAGAGTTATTTATTAGATATGGGCTTTAAAACACTTTTATTTCATTAAAAATCACATGTGATATCATGTAATTTAGGATAAAAGGTAGTAGGATAATTATTTAAATTCGTTCATATTTTGACTAAAATTCAAGCTTCCACAGCTCATGACAGGACTTCTGTCCTAGTTCAGCAGGTAGGACCAGTTTATCACTGTGTGGGGGAGGGCAAAGCTATGTATTCTACCCCCTCTATTCATTTTTCAAGAACAATGGACCATTTGCAGCAGCCCAGGGCACACCCAGCTCCTCAGGATGTAAGCTGGGTGTGAAAGAAGCTTGTGAGATAAGAGCTGTGATAACTCCCCTCCAGGGAGTCATTAGCACCCTCACACCCAGCCTGCGGTGTCACATCTGCTAATGGGCCATAAACGATTTCAAAATACCCCATGACTCATGGAGTCAGATGACCCAATGTGGAACTCCCCACCCTGAGGAAGAGAGTGAGTGCTCCCACCTCAACCTGAGGGTACTGTTCTGGGTTGACCTGGCAAAACGCCAACTGTCCAAGACAGAGTGAAAAGGGTTCCTCCTCCCCCCAACCAGCTAAGGGGAAAAGAAGAGGGAGAGAGGAAAAAATAACTTTCGAAGCCAGGTCTAAGCTGAAACTAACTACATGTATTTATACAGAGAAGAGAAAATTAAGAGGATACTACAATATAACACACACTTACACAAGATACATATATATATATATAACAAGGCATAACTTCCCACTTCCCAGTAAACACAAATTCTACCATTTTAACTACAAATCATTCTAGAGAAGTTGGTTCTTCAGAGACAGACTTAGGCAGAGAGAAAAGCTAAGAACAAACATTTTACTTCCCTCAGATAACATGATGTTAAGCCGGTGCTCTGGGCTTCGGCCTCCCTATCCCTCCTGGGACAGCAGAGTGTCTTGCTGGCACCACAGCTGTGAAGCAACTGCCCAAGCCACACCCACACACCAGCTCTTACCCCTTTTGAGATGATGCAATATGGTATGGAATACAATATTATTGGCTAGAAGAAGTCAGGTGTTAGTTAGCTCAGCCCAGCTCAAATCAGCTGACAATCCTAGGCCTGGCTGAACTTTAAAGCCTAATTTAGGCCCACCTGGCTAAACCCATAACAGGTACATAATCTGGGGGTTTGAAGACCTTGAAAAAACCACTCGCTGGATCCAGAGGAGGAGCAGAACCTTGACAAGAGGAGGCCATTGTTGCCGACCACGCTCTAGTGAGACCGCACACACCAATATGATGTTCAAGCAAGATCTAAAGTTTATTCAAATTACAGGTATATATCACCTTAAGTGACCCCGCCCCAGGTACGGAGGTCTGACTCCAATAGGTTGAGGCTGTTAACATGTACTTTTAAGGTGAAAACGAAACTTCTAGGCTGGTCCTTCGGACCCATCTGATTAGGGGCGGCAACATCTCCCCCTTTTGTTTCAAAGAACAAAGCAAAATGCAAACAACATAATACATGTAATAACACTGTAATTTTAAATCTTAGCTCCTTAGCTAACTTATCCAATGGGGAAATAGTTACTATTAGGATACTACCCAAACTCATGCATATTGCAACTTGAACAGAAAGGCTGAAAAATTGAAAATTGAGAAAAACGCTTTGAAAATTCAAGACTTAACAGGGTATTTTGCGGGTTACACATCCCTACCTCCCCCTCTCTTTTCAAAATAGACTTTTGGAAGGAGGTACAGTAACCTTTGTAAACTAACACAAACCAATACATGACTAGGACATGTATGCTTGGAATTTATAAACTTACAACTAGTGCAAAACAAGAAACTTTTCTCTCACGCGTGAGATTGTGGTCTTTCTGTGCAGTCGTCACCGCACAGACCACTGTAAACAAAACTATAAATTTACTTAACAATGTTCATTTTGTGCAAAATGTCTATGAATGCAGAGTGACTTTACTTTGCAAAGAAGCAAGTTCAGTCCAGCTGAGCTAAATCTCCTTATGCAATATTTTAAGGTCAATTCTCAAAACTTCTTTGTGGCCACTACAGAGGTCTGAGAGTAGCTTTGAGTCTCAGTCACTTTATACATGCTTGGTAAAGCAGTAATGCTGTTAGGAAACAAGCATGAATTCACAGAGAAAATTCACAAAGGCTAAACATAACCAACACTGAAAGAGAGTAAGTACTTGTGATCTTATGCTCTCCAGAAAATGTTCAGCAGCTGAGGGGGCAGGTGTCCTTACCCCTACAGCCTGCTGGGCAACTTGGCAGTGCAATAAGCTTAAAACTGCACTTTAACTGAAAATTAACAGAATTTCAAACTTTCAACTTTTAGAATTTGTTTGTAACTTGGAGATACAGGCTAAACAACATGCTAACTTGAACTGGATTGTTCTTGTTTGATTGGACAGTTAATGACTAGTCCTGCAAATAAGAGCAATCAAACAAATCATAATAACAACCAGAATTATTACTCCTTGTATCAGCAGTGCTTTTTGCCAGCTGATTAGGCTCAGGGAATGAACCCATTTCTTTAAAGGACAAATGTTAACTGTTAGATCATGGGCTTCTTTGGAGTGTTTGTTTAATTCTGTGGAACCATGAATCATTAGCAAGAATTTTAGGGCTTCTCTATTTTGTAATACTGCTTGTTCTATCTTATTAACATCTGTTGAAAAATTAATAAGCACTTTTATAATGATGTTAAATTGCTCTTGCACCCAGCTATTCAGCATTCGTACTAAACGTAATACTCTGTCTACACTAACTGGGGAAAAAGCTGCTGCTAGCTCAAATGTCCCACAATTCTATGGAAAACATGGAGCTGGCATCGGTTAAATGTCCCCGACTAAAGCACCAGTCCAAAAACTTTTGTAATGCTTGTTTTTCAATGTTTGTTTTTGTCATGCTAGCTAATTTTTCAAATTTATCAAGCAATAAGTTTGTCTTAGTGGATTCGGAATTCCTCATGTTTCTTTAACTCACCGGTTTGAAGGTTGTGGTTCTTTCAGTCCACGTTCTTCTAGCAGCTCTCAAAGGCCACTACAAAAAACTGTTTGAAGGTCGTGGTTCTTTCAGTCCACGTTCTTCTAGCAGCTCTCAAAGGCCACTACAAAAAAACTTCTGAGTTTACGGGAAACAGAAGCTCTCAGAGGCCTCTACACAAGGCACCCAGAAAAACGGGGCACAGCAGTTCTCAGGGGCCACTACTTAAAGTTCTAGGCAGGTCTGCAGATGGCTTCCATGTCCTCAATCGTGTCGAGGGTCACCAAATGTTGCCGACCGACCTCTAGTGAGACCGCACACACCAATGTGATGTTCAAGCAAGATCTAAAGTTTATTCAAATTACAGGTATATATCACCTTAAGTGACCCCGCCCCAGGTACGGAGGTCTGACTCCAATAGGTTGAGGCTGTTAATATGTACTTTTAAGGCGAAAACGAAACTTCTAGGCTGGTCCTTCAGACCTACCTGATTAGGGGCGGCAACAGACCATCACTTTCAACCAGACAGAGACCACCACTCTTGATCAGACTGGGACCATCATCTGCACGAACAGGTCTTCTCGCTTCCTTTTACTTTGGACTTGGGGGAGCCACGTGGGAGTTGTGCCCCAGGGCTCTGGGTTAGAGTTCTGGGTTTTGTGGGTTAAAACCAGTTTCTCCTTGTGCCATTGCATTTATTGTAATATTGTTGTTAAATTGTAACTCTGGTTTATAATCTCTCTTGTGTTCTGTTCATTTCTCCTGCCAGTTTACCTTTAAACCAGCACAACTTCAAAATTTGTTAAGGAGAGAAAATAAACTTTTCTGAGAAATGTCATCAAGGACTGTTTAAGAGGATTTTTCATTCTAAACAGAGAAAACCAGTTCTATAGCTATAAAACACAGTTTGCTATTTAGATTGCACTCAGGTGAGCCGGTATTATTTTACCTCTGATCATTAACTTGACCACCCCAGTGCTCATGAAGGATGCTACAGTCTTAAACTGCACCATCCCCTTAAACTGCATCATCCCCTTAAGCTGCGTCATCCCCTTAAGCTGCGTCATCCCCTTGTATCATCAGCACCTTCCTACTTACACATACATTTACTCACTCTGTTCCTCCTATGATCTTACAAACAGAGCTCTACTTCCCTGCAATTGGAATTCTCAGGGGCTGGATCAAGATTACATGAACAAGAAAAAATTCAAAATTGCTCCTGAACTTTTCTAATGTATTTTATTACACTTATATTTCTTACCTGGCTACCTTTGGAGAAAGTTCTTTTCTGTGCTTCATGGATCTCAATATTTTCCCTCAGGCTTCAGAAATCCTCAGGCATACAGGTAGAATTATCAGGAGTGCTAATTAAAAATATAACATTATTGCTTTCTGAATTGCATATGAAATTAGAGTAAGAAGTATTATACTCCCCTCCCCCCACTATTTTTTTACAACGTTTACAACTGCCTTCAAAAGGGGTGCATTGTACTCTGGCTCCAAAGTCTAACTTGCTTGTTTTCCTTCTATCCACTTGCAGAATCACACTGGGTTAATTATCACTCATGTTCCCAACTGGCAGCACAGCTTCCACTTGAATGGGTAAAGGAGATTCAGCAGAGCTGTTTTAACCAAAATAACAGGCCATGGAAAAGCATGGTGTTAAATATTGCTTCCCAGGTAATTAACCGGGCATTGGGAGCTCCCCATCAACCTTCTTTCATGTTTTGTTGATATTTTCATTGCATACACAATGTTGTGTCTTTGAAACATAGTACATCAAATTTTGTTTTACATTGCTGTTTACTCACAGAAACACATATTTATCAAAAGCTGTTCTTTGGATTTCTGCCTACACAGCTGCTTTTCTTTTTTTCTTGGCATATAACATATGTAAACAGTAAAAAATCGTATATTCAGAGATATCAGAGTGAATTACAAAGTTACAAAATACACCTTTTTAAGACCTTGCTGGCCTTCAAACTGACAGAAAACCTTACTGCTATATCTAAATATATAGAGATCATTGTATTTCAATCAACACACATCAAAAATTATGTAGATTTTTTTTAATTAATATGCTAGACTTGGTCTCCTAAGGTTAAATGCAAAATTCATGCTGTAAAGTTTCCTTCAAAATTTCCTTGTCCAAAATAGAAAAGAGTTTATTGATTAAAAGGCAATATCTTGTTGGTTTGTTTCCCCTTCTTTGTATCAAAAGTCCTGTATGCACCACTTTATTGTCCAGAGAAGTTGTGTTGAACTATTGCAGAAGTGCATACATTAGCTATGTCCTTATATTCCAGCTCCAGTAACATAGAGAGCTTAGCAGTGAAGATAACTCAAAGATCCATAAATACTGACCTTTCATGTGGTGTCATCATACGGTATTCTGCTGCATTATATTTAACTTAGAAAGCTGATATTTAAAAGGTATATAAGTACAAATCTAGGTGGAATATCTGATTATTTTAATACATGAGCAATTGGGAAAAAAATGACTAAACTGAAACACCAGAAGGCTGCCAGATAGAACTAGAAAATTACTGAAGTGAGATAAATAAGTAAACAAGCTGAAAATGAAAATATCACCTTATTTCCATTAATGATGTCATTATAAAACATAATACATGGGGTTTCTGTGTGTTTATTGAAGTAAAATTGGCTTATGCAGTCCATTTATTAATATGGTTATTTGAATGTCTGATAGCTATACAACATTTATGAGCATGATTTTCAAGTTTTAGCCCATTTCTTTTGAGATATATATATATATATATATATATATATATATATATATATATATATATATATATAATAGACTTTAGCATTAAGTCATTAGAAAGTTTATATCATAGTAAGATATAGAGGGAACACATATGTCCATTTAAATATAATGGGAAAAAGTGGGGGAACAGATAATGGGGGAACTATGATATAATTTCAGCTTGACTTTTTCAAAGAAACTTTTCTTGAATTGATAAAAGGAAAATAAGTTTCCTAGAAAGTAAAATCCTGCTATAAGTAATTCTTGGTGAGCAGAAGCTAAAAGTTTCAATATTGTAATATAGTAATATATCAAAATTCTAAAGAGAATGAAGTTCAGAAGATACTTTAAAAATTCTGTGTTACCTACCTGTTGTTGCAACGAATTGCTTGTCAGCAGATGCAGAACTTTGGACTACCATTGCAGTGAAGGAGGTTAATAGATTGTGAACAAGTTTTTAATCACCTATTTTTCAACACAGCTGCTTCCCATTTCATAAGAAATTAGTATAAATTCTTTTGTAATTGTGATTTTGGCTTCCATGTGGAGAAAATTACAAAAACTGAATGGAGTACAGCAGAGATCAGTACAGGGAGTTATTTTTATAATTTACTAGTTTCATTAAGAGCATACTGGAAGATATGAAGTCAATCTTTTTTTTTTTAATTTTTATTTTTTTCACAGGAAGATTTGAATGAAAACAAACAGGAGGATAGCAAACCTAACCTATGTACATATTTTAGCATTTTGAAATAGCAAGCAACTTGCCTTCAATGCAATTGCTTTAAATATTAAATAAAAAGCAGCTGTATACCAGGCGACAGCTAATAAACACAGCCCAGATAACTGTTCCTAGACAGCAATGTATGAAAACAAGATCAAAAAATGCCTATGGGGTGGGAAAATAAGAGTTACTCTATTATTATGTCTGAATAAGCAGTCAGCTAACAAGTAACTGGATAGATAAACTAGAGAGTAGTTACTTTTTCTGTATATGCAAAATCAGATATGGCTGCACTAAAAATAAATTTTAATCACAGGTTAAAGAGCATAAAAAATAGAGGAGACTCATTTCTCTTTATACTGGAATATAGGCAAATATAAGATATGATAATTTTTCATAAGTACATTCAGCAATGTAGAACTGTTTCAGGACAATAATAGGAAAACAAGGCAAGAAAGCTCATTTAATCTACATCATTAATTCCCAAGACCCATACTAATACCATTTTTAAAGGAATATTTCTATGACTATTCCAAGAATATTCTAAGAATTCCAAGGTTTGTGTCTCTAGAATTTCCAGCAATCTGTTTTAATACTCTGTTCTTTAATAATAAAATGTTTCTGCATGTTTCATGGAAAGATTCCTGGCTAAAATTTTTGTCTTATTCGTCATGGTCACAATAGAAACTCCTCCAATTGTTTACATTGAAACAGAGCAATATTTGTACTTATTTGAAAATCACTTTTGCAGGCAATGAGAGGAAAGAAGGAATAAAGACAGAAAGTCCCTTCCTTAGGATAAATAATTGCAATTCATTCATTTCTCTCCTTATAAGCCATTTTACTGGATACTTAATTATATTTTTGGTTCTGCCTAAGACTCTTCAATTATATACCTTTCCTGAGATGCCTATGGCTGTAAATAGCATGCATGTTTGCATTAGCAAGATAAATACTTCCATGGACCATTTTCAGACTGTGAAACTCAGTTGTTTGAACAGCTAAATTTTTTAAATGTCTGTCATGTTTTGACCTATCAAATTAGCATTTTCCAAAACAATTTTGATGGACTCAAAAGGAACAATGCCCAGTAGGTGTTCTAGATCTGGTCATTCTTTTCTGAAAGGTAGGAAATGGTATAATGATGTGAGATGGACCATTCTATGGCAGTTGTTTTTCCTGACAGAGTCCTTCACATATTTAGTTTACTAGAACACATTTAGCCTCACCACTGTTGTGAAAGAATTACTGCATTTCTTTCATTTACAGATGAAGCAAATATCTGCATGATATTATTTCATATCCAAGTATTGATCCTTTGCAGCTCTCCCACCTCTTTCTTAACAATGTTCTTACTTAAGGAACCGACAAATTAAAGAAGAGAAAAAAACCCAAACAAACAACAACCATCAACAAACCAACCAAACAAAAGCACTAACTAAAAAGAAAAAAAAACAAAAACCCAAACAACAAAATGAAGTACAAGTTCATTTTGAATTTTAGCCAAGTCTTCAACATACCTAATGGTGTCAATCATTTTTCTGTTGCTTTGAATTCAATAAACATCACCTTAATTCCATCATTCAGTACCTTAACAAAATCCCTCAATACTATTAGATCCAAAACAAATTTCCTACAGTTTTTACTTGATACAGCCATTATTTCCATCATTCAAAATAGTGTATGTGAAGCAATTTAGAAACTAAAAATATGTAAATGTCTATAATTATTTGATTAGTAACTATTTTGGAAAATTAAAAACAAAACAAAACAAAACATAAAACGTGACTTTCTATTGCTTTTGTGAAGTGTTAGTGGAATTGAATGAGTTACTTCCTACGGCACTGTTCTCACCTCTGTCTTTGTGCTTCAGATGACCCAGAGATATACAGACAAAACACAATTTCCAGTGCTATGATGCTGAACACTACATCCAAAGTTTATAAAACAAAAATCTGTAGTGTTTTTATGGATGTATTACATCCTACAATTTTTTGGATCCTGCAACTTTAGAGGTCAGAAAAGATCCACTGTTAGACTCACCTAGACAGTGACAAAATGGACATAAAAGTTTTCCCTAGGAAGGGTGTCTTAGTTTGAGGGAAAAAACCAAAATGTTTACAAAAAAAAAAAACAGAGGAGAGGATTATTCCTCAATAGTCACGTCACTCCTTATTAAATTTGAGAGAAAGGAACTTTAATTAGAAAATGGATACAAGTAGTTCTTAACTACTGTATATATACATATATATGTAGATATAGTTATAACTGTAAACAGACCAGTGCAAACTACTCCTCCAGTACCAAAAGTAAAAACAAAAGAGAACAACCCCCAAACACTGGGTTCCTCCTGGAGCAGTTATATTCATGGACAGTGTCAGTGTCACACCTCAGCTGGCTGCGAGGTGAATTCTCAGTCTTTTCCCAGCAAGGCAGAGACAAGGGCTGAAAACTCACATGGACTCTCTCTCTCCTTGTCCTTTGTTCCAAATAAAGAAGGAAAAACTCAGAGTGGAGGAATAGTGATAATTCCCAGGAATCTCCTTGCTGTCCAAGTCGGTCCCCAGGGAGAAAAAAGGGTCTGCAGTGTGTCCTGAAGCAGTTGTGTCTCTCCTTTCTTCTCTCTCTCTTTGTCTCTCTGAAGCTTGGGGTGCCCAGAGATGGAGGGGGAAAAGCCAAAGGGCAGAGCCAGAAAAAGAGCTCTCACAAGCAATCAGTGGCTCTTTTTCTGCAGCTGCCCAAAGAAAACCCCAAAACCAAATCAAGCCAGCACACAGGGAAAAAAAGAAAAGAAAAACCTCTCCCCACCCCAGGTGCTGGGGTTCTGTTTTCTCACCTCCATCTCACCATTCAGCTGGAATCTGAAAGTCATCAGATATCTTTTGTCCTCACTCCTGGAACTCCAAGCTTAAACTTTTTGTGTTGGTATGGTGAGAAAAATTCTCTGAGGGGCTCCTCCCAACACCACCTTCCTGTGTTTGAACCTTTAACAAAGGGTTACTAAATTTCTGATCTTCTGAAACATTTGATTATACCTTATGTTTCTTTATGTGATCATGGGGTTATACCTTTATAGGACTCATTTTCAAACAGATGTTACTAGGCTGAAATATTTTCTTTAAAAGAAATATGTCTTTGTTCTAAAATACCTGGATGAACTTCACTTCCATTAGATACTGCAAACTTTGTGGATTACAGAAGAGTTTTGTTACTGACTTCTTTTCAAGGTGTACTGCTTTGAGCTATGTAATTATCCAGACTTTCATATTAATAAAAGAAGTGGTTCAGACAAGTGTGATCTTTTGAACTTTAGAATCAGTGCTTTCTTGTTGGACTCAGATAATGTAATCTGAAACTTTTAAAATGCAGCAAAATTAAGAAAGTCATACTCTTAATGCAGATTCTAGTGAATAGAGCATAATTCTAGTGACACAGAAAATCATTCAGAAAATAGTGGTTTATATTTCACATTTAAAATTTTCTAGTTAGGCAAGTGAAAAACAGTTGCTCTCTATTTTTTCATGTCATTTTTTCCTTAAATACTGTTTACTGAACTAGTTAATTTTGACGATATTTTTACAATAATTCTATTTACAGGTTTATCTATCCTGCCAATTGTCACAGCTTGATTAAGTAAAACACTCTACACTCATCCTACACTAATGTCCTAAACTTTAGTCTCCTTGTAAACTATGACAGAAACAAAGAGAAGAATAAAGACAGAACATTAGAAGTTGCATTGAGGCAAGAGAATATGACTTAATACATAATAGGGTCAAATATTTGAACGAAACAAATGGAAATTCAAAATAAGTATCTTGAAACGTTTTACATTTTCATAAGTAGATTCTTTTGATGTTTTTGCATATTATAGTTTGAAAACCACATTGAAAAGTTTTCAGTTTAATATGTAAAGTAGACACTTTGAATATTATGTAAGATTCACATAAAAAACCAAAATGTTTTATAATTAGGATAAATACGTAAGCAAAGTGATCATCGACATTAAGATTTCTCCATAAGTTGTGAGTGTTTCCTTTTGCAGGAGCACAACATATTTCTTGATGCCAGTTTAATTTAATTGGATGCTCTTTGATACTGTGGAGCAACTGAAGTGTTCCTAAAGTGGTAAGCTATATCATAAAAGTACAACTAATATGCTTGGGAAGCAGATTCTAGAAAATATAATTTAGTCAAGGGAAGAGGAGGAGGGGAGGGGGGAGGGGAGGGGGGAGGGGAGGGGGGAGGGGAGGGGGGAGGGGAGGGGGGAGGGGAGGGGGGAGGGGAGGGGGGAGGGGAGGGGAGAGGGGAGGGGAGAGGGGAGGGGAGAGGGGAGGGGAGAGGGGAGGGGAGAGGGGAGGGGAGAGGGAGGGGAGAGGAGTTTTCAGAAGTATTTCTAATGAAAAACAATAAAATTCAGATGATAAACACAAAATCTATAACATATCTAAAGGTCCTTTATTCTAGATTAGTATTTCAAGATATTCACTATTATATGGAATTGTGAATAAAATCACAATTCACTTCAATTCACAATGAAATGGAAATGATAGTAAAGTTTACTGGAAAAAAAATACTAAATATGAGGAAAACAGATCTGGAGCACAGCAATACTGTCTTGCAAAAGGAAATGTTCAGGAATGGCTATATCTCAGTCAAGACAGTTAAACTTCATATAATATAGAGGTGCAGGAAGTACAAACTTTGTAGACTCTTAATGAAAGCCATCACACAGAATATCTCTTTTCTAGATATCCATATTACACAAATGGATAATCAAATATGCAGATTTGCCAGTCATTTGAGAAGAGCTCCAGGGAATTCATTTCATGATCTACTGGAGTTGAGGCTACAGAAGGAAGGAAATGCAGTGTCATTTAGTCTCTGCGCAGACTAAAGGTCTTCACTAGCCCCAGTGCAAGCAGAAGTTCAGGGCTCGGTTGTTTCTTTCTCCCTGAGAGAGATGGGAGTGGAATGGATGGAATGAGGATGAGGATAAAATTGTTCCTTCCAGGCAAGACAGAGTCAATAACAAGCATTTATCTCCTCACGTATAAAATCTGGAGAGAAATCTTTAAAGTTTCTTCTCAGCTTTGTATTCCTTCCTCCTCACTAAAATCAATAACCATTGTAGACCTCTGAGTGCGTTTATCATTCTAGTTTGATAAAAAGCATGTAAACCACTGAGATTACACAAAGGGAAAATGTGTATTTCAGTGGTATTTACACCTTCTGTTTTTGTTCACAGAAGCATTATTATCTCATTGAAGGATTCTGTCCCCTGAAGTGATCAGCATGTTCAGCTTTACAATGTATCCTCAAAAGGAACAGCATTGTGTGTGAGGGATCCTGACTGCTTTTAAGTTCCAACAAAGTCAGAGCTCATTATCACAACTTTCTCCAAGAAAACATCCTTATTCTTGAAGGCAGAACCCATGGCAAAATTGGATACCTAAACAAATTTCAAAGTTAGGGAGAAGTTTTCTGAAAATAATAATTGACAGCCTTATCAGGGCAGAGGTTTGGAGTGACATCAAATAGAAAACTGTTCTTATGTACAAATGAAAGTGTCCTCTTGATTGCAAATAAAACACACAAAGAAACATCCAATATGTAAATTGAATTTTCTTATCCTTTATGTACAGGAGAATATAACGGCAGGATGTAAGAAGGGATATTGCATAATAGAAATGGGATCTTACATGGAACCTTGGCCAGGAGACCTTGAACAAGCAGTTTCTTTCTGTCTAGGACCTCCAACATAAGAAGTACATAGACCTGCTTGAGTGAGTCCAGAGGAGGACCATAAGGATGATGAGGGGTCTAGAGCACCCTTCCTATGAAGACAGGTTGAGAGAGTTTGGGATGTTTATCCTGGAGAAGAGAAGACTCAGGGGAGGCTTTATTGCACCCTCTAAGTACCAGAAAAGGGCTTACAAGAAAGGTGGAGAGGGACAACTGGCAATGTAGTGTAGGACCAAAGTAGCATGTAGAGATAGGACAAGAGGAATGGCTTTAAAACAAAAGAGGTAGGTTTAGAATAAATGTTAGAAAGACGTTCTTTACTGTGAGTGGTTAGATATCCTGAGTAGTTGCTCAGGAAAACTGTAGATGCCCCATCCCTGTAAGTCTTTAAAGCCAGGTTGGATGGGATTTTAAGCAACTTGGACTGGTGAAAGATGTCGCTGCCCATAGCAGGGGCTTTCAAACTTGATAGTCTTCGAAAATACCTTCTAACCCAAACCATTCCACTATTCTATAGAGATGTAAGAAGTAGCAGCATTAGATACTGTTAATATCTCAATGAGCCTATACACCCTATCACCTACTCATGTTAAGAGAATTATTTCTCCACTCTTTCATTGAAATTAAAACTACTCATTTTCCTGTTGGATTGTTTTGCTTGGAAATTGCTTTTCAAGTGCCAATCTTTTTCAATGGCAACAGATTATTTATTTTTTAAAAGAACAAGTTAAAGGAACTGTTAAAGCTGCTTTGCTACAGTGAAACATAGCAGCCTCGATATATTTGGCCTCACAATTGATAAATAAGCCATCTAAACTCAAAAACCTTGAAAATTAAAACAAACTTGCCTTTGGTGCATTTCATTCTAAAATGTTCTCACACACAAAATCTCCAAACTCATATGCAATTTATGGAAAACTTTAATAAACAAGATGGAAGGGTGGAAAGTAGAGTGACCCACAAAAAATGTATTATGTAATAATTTCAAAAAGATTTTAAGAGGAAATATTGAAAAATTCCAAGGATATTAATTATTTTTGAGATTGCTGACAAAGTAATGTCTGTTTATTTTCTTCTGATTCCCTCACAATGCTCAGAGGAAGATGACTGCATTTTTTTGAGATGCCTTGCATATACTATGTAACTCATGTTTTAAAATTACAGCTGTTTTTATTTTAGGTGTGATATTTTGACTCAACTAGTTAAAAGGAAAAAAAAAAGCAGCCAACCAAACCAAACCCCAGAAATACCTCCCAACTGTAAGTAGCTAATTGTAATTCAGATGTAAGAAGAAACTAAACAGACTGCACTTCAAGCTGCTTTGGTGATATTTTATCAGTTTGCATTTTGTTACACATCTTCTACAGAAATAGTGTAAACAGCATGAGAGAATGTTGAAAAGAATTTTCCTCCTTTTGAATAGCAAGATTTGGATTCTTGAAAATCAACAAAATAGCAAGAGTTGCATTCTTTAAAATCAATATATTTGTTATAACATAATATCTCTCTCTCATTTCAAATATCTCTGGGAACTAAACTGAACTCCATAACGAAGCTAGTAGGACCCTCCCTCGAGTTTCAGTAGAGAAATTTGTCTCACAGATTTCCAAACAAACTAGTATATTCACTACTCTCAATTTTTTCTATGCAAAACCTGTAACTTCTATGAGTTTGACCTTTTTTTTGTACCATTACGTTAAATTAGGCATTTCGAAGTTTTTTGAGACATGATAAGAGAAACAGATATTTCTGAATTAAATATCCATATCGTGACATTGCCTAAAATTACAGCATAATTACTCTGTTTCAGGTCTGATTTCAGTTTCAGACAAGTGCTATCTAGAAAACTGTCCAGCTGTAACCTCAGGGCTTCTCTGCTGGCTGTTGACAGGAGCCAAACCTTCATTAAAAGCAAAGTGTTTGCAGCAACTGAAGAGTTGTTATTGCTCTGATGAAACAGACTGTTCCTGAGTTGCAGAGCTGAAATCTTGTGCCCACCTCCTGAGAGGCCACCTGGAAGTTCTGCCAAAAGCCTTGGTTTCCTTTCACTCTGTAAGTCAACTTTCTCAGTACTGCAGTTAATCAAATATAGGGCTACTACATCATCTCCAAATCTGGCAGCTGGAAGCACTGGGTCCAGGCAATGCAGGTGGCATCTGGGGGCACTTTCCCTGGAAGCTTCCAGCTCTCTTGAAAACTGTTTGGGACTTGGAGGAGAGAAAAGTTTCAAACTGGTATTCCCAGAGCCAGATTCCTACATAATACGGGAACAATAAACTGTGCTTCCCTATGATTCCTGTACTAAGATGAGAAATCAATCTCAGTTAGGGTGTTCTGAGAGAGATGTTAATAAATGAATTAAAGCTTCTAAATTACAGGAAGCTCACTACACAATCCCTTGCATTTCCACAGCAGTACCACACATCCTGACAAATTGCTACATACATACTTCAATTTTTTTTTTTTTTTTAAATCATGATGCTTCTGTTAAATGCAAAAATATTGCAGCTTTCTGCTTATTGCCATTTCAAGTGTTCATCAACACAGTATTTGGAGCAAGACTTCACCTAAACAAGAACATTATAAAAGACAGCTGTAAACCGAAATGTTAACTCTAGGCAAGTTACAGTATCATTCTAGACCAATAACAAAACTGAATGTATATTTCTAAGTACACTATAGGTTTTCTGTTGGCATGATGGCCTCCTTAGTTGAAGATGTGTTACACTATGATCATAATAATGATAAATGTTTGAGGAACAAAGTTACCAACTTGCACTGGGTGAAGAGTTTAATAACAGTGGCTGCTTTCTGATACCCACTTCCTGGTGATATCAACTTCCTGACTTTTAGAATGAAAATATTTTCTTTTCTTTCCTTAAAAAACCCCAAACCAAATCAAAACCAAATGGCAAAAAATAGGGAAAATAGGTTATAAACATTAGTCAGAAAGCGGCTTGTATCAGATGCTTCCATATTATTTTCTAATCTCTTGCTGAGGAGTGACACTGTGTGATTTTAACTTGTAGTCAGACTTTATAAAACCTGGTCACAGATTTTTAATAAGAGGGCAGCTGAAAAAAAAATCAACCACAAACCTAAAATACCAAAAGACAAGAACACAGGGAGGAAATTTCTCAAGAGAAATGTCTCTGGAAAGAAATCTCCCTGAAATTAAGTAGTTTAATAAAATATTTCTAACACATTGTGTTTCACATTAAAAACATTATTAAAGTAACAGAACAGTAAACCTAAACATGACTATTTTAAAACACCAAAACAATTGAAAACTATAAACAGAAAAAAACATTAAAACTTTTGTATAATAAAAATATGTATCTTTATTACTTATATAAGAGGATATTGATGAGGTGGGAATACCATTTTGACCAGTTCTGAATCTTATATAAAACTGAACATGTAACACAACTGGGATGAGTGTATTTGTTACTGATTACTGATTGCATAAGGTTTTGCCATCACAAAGTCTCTCTGATTCAATACTCATAGATTAAGGAATAGCCACTATTCTTTAAAGCTATTTCTCCACAATGCCACAATAATATCCTGCTAAGGGTCAGACTCACCAAACAGTGGTCACACAGCTCAGCTATAGACTTGATAAACTTAGTCTGAATAACGACACCTGCTTTGGGGAGTTTGCCATTTGAATAAGCAAAATTGTACACATTCTCCATTTTGCTTATCTGCAGTACAGACAGATAGAGAGATCTGCACAAATTCATGCAGTAGGTCAACCCTAGGACTATGGTAAGAATCACAGCATCCTAACTCTTGATGTGAAGCTTTAACTATGCTACATGTGAAGGATACCTCTTAGCTCTGGCAGGTTTTGCATCAAGCCCTAAGGATTATAGAATGTGGCTGATGACTGTAATTAGTGTTTATTTTTTGTTGTGTACCAACAGCATGCTAGGAGCAAAAAACAAAATTAAGACAATGACTGCTGTAGAGAGAGGGAAGGGAAAAAAACTAAACATGGCAGATAAAGAAATGAAAACAATTACAGATCTATTGTGCTGACTTAGAATCCATGTAGTTACAAAAATAATAAAGTTAAATAATAAAGTTGCCCGTAGGCAATCTAAAAGGGATTTAATTATTTTTTAATTACCCATCTTGGATGAAAAATCGTTTCCAGAACCAGGAGAATTAAACATTCTTTTGACCCTGACATGAACTTTATTTTAAAGATTCTTGTTTACATATGTAGCTTTTATGTAGCACAGTTGTGTATTTCTGCTTTGTTTATTAAATGTGTAAGTTTGCATCAGTCACAGTTTATATTACTTGAGACACATTTGTAAGTACAATATGAAGTAGTGATAAATACAATAAACTGTAACCAACCATTAATTGTGAGCTGTGGTACATGATGTTTATAGACTAAAAAAAAAAAAAGTCAGTGTTTGCCCTGTTAGTACTACTGCATTTTCATCTGCTTTACAAATGGAATTTTTTTCACCATAACAAAGTATAAAATATAATGAGAAAAAAATCAGATTTGTTTCTTTTCTTTTTCTTGTAGGTAGATAAGCTGATACTATTGCACTGAAAAAAAAAGTTTGTGTAGGAAGCCATTGCAAAACTGGCTAAAATTTGCACTGATTCATGAAACTCAGAACTATCTAACAACTGTGTCTTGGGTATGTCTGCTTTTAAAGGTAGCCTCTATAAATGCAGGCTGTAGTATATATTGCTTTGTGTAAGGTCCTGAAGGCAGGTGTCATTTATATTCATAGCTTCCAGATTCAGGTTGCATTTTCCCTTCCTGTAGCTACAACATCCTATGTAGAATCCTAATTCTTTGTCCAACAGTAGAAGAGTTTCCACATCTCTGCTCACCTTTGTGTGGATTTCATCCACAATTCTGGCATCATCGACTGATCCAAAACTAAGTCATCAGTTCATCAGGGTCATCATCCAAGTTGACATGTTCTCAAGTAAATTTAAAGGTACTTAGTTAGTGTCCTAATGAAGAATGTCACCTTAAGCAAGTCACCACAGCCAGCCTTAGACCTCAAGACTCACACAGATCTTTACAAGTTTTCTTTGCAGGAGAAAAAGCCACTAATCTTTAAAAGAAACATACAGCAGAAATAACATATTAATCCATTAACACAGTCATTTTTCTTTCATGATACATGAATTTAATTTTAAGAAGTGTATAAAATATTCTGAGCATCTGTAGGTATTCTTAGGTTAATTACCTGAACATCTGCTTTTTTAAACTATTAATAAATTAATGTGTTAGTTGTTTACTTTTAAAATCAATGTTTTAGAATGGAACATATTAAGAAAAGACTATGAGTAGTTTCTTCTGCTGAGTCCAGTATTTTAGGTATAAAACTTTCTCAGCTTAAAAAAGATGGATGTCTAACAGTCAAGTATTACAAATTTACAAGAAAATAATTGTTCACAGAAACTCAGTTCTTTTAGAGTCAGTTCAAGAGTAATGATGGCACCTGACCAGAACATGGAAGATGCAGAGATATAGCAAAAAGCTATGACAAATAATTTTCTGGCTTTTTTTGGAAAAGTTTCATTAATAAAAAATTAAAATAAAATCCCCCTGCTCTTTCTTATTAGATGTGTACATTTACTTCACTTCTGATCTTATTAAATATGATTAATTTACCTATGCTCAGACTATTGATTCAAGCTAACTTTGTTTCAGGAAGACTGAAATATTTTAAAATACCTTCTAGAGGAAGTTTTTAAATTGTCCCTATATCTCATTCAATACAATTATATTACAATATGATAACACAGTTATGTTTAGTTATAGTGTCTAGCTTCACACAAGAGGAATCTAAAAATTTTAAAGACACATGCCCTGCCTGCAGTAAACACTCTACTGCTAGACAGCTAAATTGCCTGTCAAATATTCTTCTGAAGCTTTGATAGGCACTTCTATTCTCTGATAGCCATTTTTGCTTTTTACTTCATTAGAAATACCTTAGCAGAACATGAAACTGCTTTAATGGTCTCTGTCTTTTGCCTCAGAAAACAGTCTGGTATAAAATTAATAGCTTCTACTTTCTGCCGCATTCTGAAAAAAGTTCTATTTGCTCCTTTATTTGGATGAAAGACCTAAATATATTTTTATTTAAAGCTATCTTTAAAAATATGCATGGAAGGCAGACTTCAAAATTCCTAAAAGCTGTTAAGGCTAAAAATTTCCTTTCTGCATCCTTTGACTGAAAAGTTATTATCAGCTACATAGAAAATTATAACTAGTTCATGAGATCCAAAGCTGCTACATCTAAAAATAAGATTTACAACACTTTTCTAATTGTCCAGCAGCACCTGTCATGGGCCTATTACAGCCTTTTGTCAGAAAAACAGGAAAAAGCATCTTATGAATTTTGAAAAGCAGAAAGTGTTGGGGTCTGTGCCTTTTTGCTCTGCCTCCTTTGGCCATATGACAGCTGCAAGTGATATAGGAAAGGGAACCATCAATACAAACCAGAAGACTTTTCTAAAACTTGTAGTATTTTCAAACAATCTACACAGAGACCTTACTTTGAACTACCTGAAACATTTAATGATCTGAATTTGAAAGAGTATTACCAGCCAGGGAAGACAGGAAAAATAATACATCCTTCAAAATGTTATGATTTTTTTTCTATATTGTAGTTAATTCACGAATAGCTATTGCAAAAAAAAAAAAGTAGCTAATTAGGTATTCTTTAACAATTATTATCATTTCCTAAGAAAGGAATGTACTGTTCATATGTAAATGAGTTTTCCAATTAATGAATAAAGTCAGTCAATCAATCACCTGTGCAAATGGAAAAATTATGAGTAAAAGTTTTTTAGACTGTCCTTTGTTCCTTAATTAAAGAAGAAAAGCATAGTTATTAAGATACTACTGCCAAAATCTTTCTATTTTATGAAAAATTGCTATAAAAATTAAAATGCAAATAAATATATTCAGAAGAACACAAACGAAAAAATGTTTTAAGTACTGTTTGAAATTAATAACCTGAAAGATCTTGTGTAGAATGACTATCATTGTGCCTTAAAATACTAAAACAACACAGAATGATCATTACACTGAAACACATACTAATGTTTCTTTGATCATCTCAACGACAAGTAGATAAGGGAAAAATGCTTGAAATATGAATTTGTGGGAAGGGTGGATATCTTTCTATTAAACTGGTTGGGAAATACAAGTGTTACAATGTAGCCCAATTTACAATTGATGTGTGATTATAATTCCTCTAGTAATAAGGTTAATAGCATTTTGCTAAAGCATTTCAAGTAGATTTCCAACCATTTGAATACTAGAACAATTTGTTCAGAGCTTTAGCGAGTAAATATGTTCTTTAGTAAATGCAGTGGCAGCTTTGTATTATTGTGGCTGCTTTCATTATTGTCCATCTCACTGCAGAATGGCTTTTACTTCATTTCTGGAATTAGTCAGAGGTATGAAAAGAGGTTGCTCCTTGGGCTGCAGCTGAACATGACCCATCATCCTCTACAATCATACCCAACTATGGCCAAGTTTTAGAAGTCTTTGATTACTTTTCACCTGTAGGAAGGTGAGTGAGAAGCTCATGTTCAACAAAACATGTAAATTATTTTTCTTTTTAAACACTCAGGAAATGTTAAGAAGCAGAAGTTTATTGTGTACTTACTCAAAGAGATTCTAGAGGCCCTTGAGGAACAGAAATCAGAATATTTTGTACTTTGCAGGACTGAAAAGTGTATTTTTCAAATTAGAATGTTGTTAAGTTCGATCTCTTCCTCTTGCATCTAAGGTACTGATGACAGGAATTCAAGAAATAGAGAATGAAAATGAGGTCAGAATAGTTCTGATACCTTATCTAGCATAATATTTAAGCATGTCAAGGGACATCTGACCTTCTTGCTCATGATCAAATTCTCAAATGCCGGTTTAATAAAAAAAAATCACCTTGTGCCCTTAGAATGAACACTATGTTGTTCATTCAAAAGATTTTCTATTAACATTCAACTTACCATCATTGCATATGATCATTACACAGAAATTAACAAATTACTAAATTATTTTTTCAGATCTGAACAAAGAAGTCATATTTCTGCCTAAGATTGGCCTAACAGAAATAGTAAGCTTAACAGTCTGAATTAATACCTTGTACATTAGTGTATCTTCTGTGCATGGTGAATCAATCAAGTGCATCTGGGAAACACCTTATTTTCTGTAACAAATCATGAGCCATAAAAATATACTACCCCTTATACAGGGGTGTGCTTGCAGCACTTCACGTGCTATTTTGCTTATGATAAATATCCTCAATACACCCAGGATGAGTCCAGTTTCCATATACTCTGCAGCTATGCAGTTTATGCAGAAATCTCATAATTTTATTAAATACTTCTGATAAAGAAAGACCTTTCTGGGGAATCTCTAAATACAGGTGACTCTAGATTCAGTGCAATATATCAAAAGCTAACCTGGATTGAGCAGGGGCAAATCATGCCTGACTAATCTAGTGGCCATCAACAGTGATTGCATTTATCTTTAGACCTCACAGTAAGCACGGTACTATTGTCTAAATGAAATCAAGGCACTGTGCTGGTTTAAAGGTGAACCAGCAGGGGAAATGAAGTCACCACGAGAGAGATTATAAGTCAGAGCTAAAATTTAATAATAATATTACAATAACAACACTGACACACAAGGGAAATTGCTTTCAACTCACAAAACTCCAGCAGTATAACCCAGTGTCCTGGGGCACAAACCCAAGGGGGTTTGTTTGCCCTTGTGCTGAGACCCCCTGTGGCTCCCCCAAGTCCAGAGCAAAAGGAAATGAAAACCTGTTGGTGCAGGCAAGGGCTGTGGTCTGGGCGAGAGTGGGGATCTCCTCCTGTCAAGGTCCTGCTGCTGCTCTGGATCTAACGAGAAGTTCCCGAGGTCTTCTTACCCACCACTTATGTACCCTCAGGGAGGACCCAGTCCCTCCCCCTGGGCAGGGACTCACACAATGGGTGATTAACTCTGGGAGCCAGGGGGTGTTGAACTGTTGATGGCCCATTAGCAGCTCCGCCCCCCTCAGGCTGGGTGGAAGGTGATAATGGCTCCCTGGGCAGCTGCTGCTACTGGCCCATTGACCTTGGGAAATGAATAGAGGGGGTAGAATACACAGCTTTGATCACCCCCACACAGGGTTAGCTGGTCCCTCCTGCTGAACTAGGACAGGCACACATCTGCACTCCATGTGAACTCTGCTATTAGAAATCATATGTTCTATTATAAATTATCTGCGGGAATTACTTCTTCTTTCATATAGCACAGGATATGCCCTGTAGTCTGAATTAAAAGTATTACAGCACATATTTTGGAAATTGCTATAGCACACTGCTAATTAGCAGTCCCAGCTACAGTCACATTTTCTTGCATGCATTAGAGTAAGGGCACAACCATTTATGAATTGCAGTGCCCAGGTTTTGTATTCTGGTTACGTATTATGCTATTTATACAAATGTAATAATGAAAAAAAAGGTTAATACAAGCAATGAAAAAGAGCTAGAAACAGTATTCATTTGTGATCAGAACTTGATGAGGGCTTATTGGGCATACTAGTTTTAAAATATTTTCAGACATAAATTTCTCCCAATACTTAAAAAAGTGAGGAAGTAAATAAATAAATATTAATCAGGTCCAGTATTGCAAGCTATTAATTCTCTTCTCCGCTTTCTGCTGATTGCTCTGCATCTATTCGATGGACTGCTTTATCACAATCTAGAAACTGAGATTTAGATTTTATTTATATGTCTGCAGGTACCATTTTTATTAAATTAGCCTTCAGAACATACTTACTTGTACCAGAGATTTACCTTTCATTAGAACAGAACTTCACACAAATTCCAAAATTAAAGTAAGAATGCCCTTCATGTTCATCAGTACAAGGGAAAATTTGATACTTCTGTCAGAGTAAAAAGGTTTAGAAATAATATAACATACCTGAACCAGATGGGTTTTGATCAAAACTGGTTTGATTTTATCCAAAATTTCATTTTATTTCTAACAATTTTTTCTATGTGATAGGTCCTTTTGGAGCATCTAGATGTAGCATTTTGTTAGTGTGTTCTGACTAAAATGGTGAAAAAAAAGTCCGAAGTCATTTAAGCATAGACAAATTTGTAACCTGTCAGTCTGAAGCACCTTAGTACCCTCATCCTCAATAGGCTTTGCATAAAAATATATACTTAAGAAGTGTGCTTGAACACTCAAGTTTACAAAGAATAAAATAGAATTAGCTGATTCAGAGGCTGGTATGAGGTTTAGAGATGCCTACAATGTTGTTCTTTTACTAAGGTGCTAAAACGTGATTTCTCCTTGGCAGATAAAAGGAGAATAATTTTTATATTTACTTATAATATCATGGAGGAATTCAGGATTTTTGTTTGCTCTTAGCACTTTTGAAAATACATATACATTACTATTCCAAGTCATAATCCAGTCAACATCGGACAGATAAGCAAGGATGTTGCATTCTGTAACAGCCAACTACATTATGTCTACTGTTGCACTAATGCGAATTTTTCTACATGAAACAAAAGCAGTGGGGTAGATTTAATTTACCACCCACCCCCACCCCCACCCCCCATCCCTCCCCCAGATTCCTGTGGTGGTGCATCTCATTCCTTACCCTCCCTCCACCTTCTCTCACAATGCTGCCACACCAGCTTCAGTGAAAGCAAAACACTGGACAAGTAAAACAACATTAGCTGCCACTGGACTCATGAGGCCATGGATGTGATGAAAACTGACCAAAAGGGCATCTTCTATAGGATTTGGAATCAAGATCAAAACATCCTTTACTTACAACTTAGTGCTCAGTTTTCATCTAGGCTTTCTTGCCATAATAAATCACACAACATAGACTGTTTTACCTTTTTGCAATCTATTAATGTCCTTGTGTTTTCTGCATCAGGATATTACGGCAGCATTGAAAGCCTTGGCCGGTAGAAAACAAAAATCTCTTTTTTTAATCATGCTTGAATTCCTGCAAGTGTAATCTAATATCAACAGCACGTATTTTTATAAGCCTAAATCAGACATGAACTGTAGTACTAAGAACATTTCACATACTCATTTTCTTCACAAGCATAACTTTTTCTTTTGTTTGAGCAATAAGAAAAAACTGAAATTACTTGTACTGGAACTAATATTTTGTTTCTGTGAAAAAAAATTTTAAAAAAGAGAGAAAGAGAAAAGTAATCTATTTCCTCTATTTGACTGGAGATCTCCTATATGTTTCACTCATTTTACCTTCTTCTCCTGAGCTCTCCACCTGGATAATTTAAAGCTGGAAATTTTCTACTTTTGCCTCTTAACATTACAAGAATCAGACTTCAAGTTGTCTGGATCTAAAATGATGTTTCAGGCACCAGGTTAAATAGATGTAACAATGAATCCAATTGTATTTAGTAAGTTATTAGACTGTTTCCTCTACATTATTAACATATGCACACATAAATTATTTTTATTTAATGGTCAGCAAAATGAGAAGTTTATAAATCAAGTTTATTACACACTTCTATAGCCTCAAGCTGATGGGCACAAATTAAATTTTATGGTAACTTGTTCAGGTAGTTAGTTCACAATTAAGATCTTGAAGAATTAGGCCAGTGGTAATAACAATATACGAGAATTTGATCTAATCTTGGGATTTAGCAGCAGTCTGTGAATGAGTTTCCATGCAACTTATCACCACTGGAAACCAACTTAATATAGTAAAACCAGGTTAGGAGGAAAAATGAGTGATACATCACGTAAATGAAACATTTTTCCTTTCTTATTTATTCATGCAGTTTCTAATCCACTGACATTTCAGTTAGAAACTGTTTCACAAAACAGCTAGCAGCCATACAAATACTAAGAATGCCCTAAACACTCTTGCAGACTTTGAACCCACTTAGACCTAAAGACAATAAATAAATAAATATTTGTTATTTTAGCTGTGATTGTTTTACCATCCAGCATTAAAATATTCAGATGAATGACTAAAGACAGAAATAGAAAAAAAATTGTCAGAGAAACTGAACAAGTCTGGAATTCAATATGTTTCCTTTTTAACAGAAGGTAATGATTTTGGACACCTTACAAGAAAGAAAAGTATTACAATTCTGAGAAGCATAAGAATTATTGATAATAAAGGTACAAATAGAAATGTTCATTTAAAAATATACACAAACCTTGATCTACAATATACTTCCATTATTCTTTCTTCTTAGGTTAACTCACAAATATAGTATTATGAGAAAAAAAAGGCCCTAAATTTAACCTTGTTCTGGAATTTTTACTTTCCAACTGCAGCACAATTGTGGGTCTCTGATTGACACATTGATTTATTCTCAGCAAGGGTCCTATAATTAATGTGACCTTTTGATAAGGTGGGAGATATGGGGTGAGACAAGTGCTCTCAGGAGAGCTATTAGCAACTTCTGAGCAATTGCTAATGTTAGAGAGTTATCTTTTTTTAACACAGTTTGGAAGATAATTGACAAACCATGATAATGAGTATGTATAGGAAAGGAAGGACAGCATAAAAAAGGTGCAAGAACTGCTAATTACTCAAAGAGAGGTGAGATTTCACCACTAGATAAACTGTGCTTTTTGGGCTGTGTCCTCAGGAATGCAATTAATAATGCCAATAAAATATAAGAAAGAAACTATAGGTCTACATGGGCCAGAAATAAGAAAAAAGAGTGAAAAACTTTATCTTAAGAAGCCTTAAGTCTCTGCTTTTACATAGCATAACAAGTGGCTTTATTTCTTCTCATCAGATGGTATTTGTACCAAGGGAGTTTTCTCATTTCCCTTCCCATCTGGTTCTGCACACAGTGTTATAATACCAAGATGACAAAGATCCACTAATGTTATTTGAAGATTAATTCTATAACAGAGAAACTAACCTGTTATTTCATAATCATGATCCAGTAACCCATTCATGAAACCAAAACAAGTATTTACCTTATGACCATTTTTGAAACAAAAGGGAAAATTAAATTGACCTATCAGTAACAAAAAAAACTATGAAAATCTGTGACTTTGATTCAAAAGGATTAGGTGATAAAAAGAAACTTGTATACATAATGTATGCATATATACATATTAAAATATGTTTGGTTTAGAGTTGATAGAAGTGTGTACATCTAGAATGGGAATTTTCTCATTACAGATGCAGAAAGCAGTGTGTTCAGAACACAAAATGGCACAAAACCCTGCAGTTAAATGCAAACAAGAAGAGAAAAGTGTGAGTGGACTCACAGCAAATCTGAAGGAAACAGTATACTATGACTATAGCTGGCACAAAATTGATCATTAAAATGCAAACACACACACACACATGCCCCCCACTTTCCATTCTGTATGGACCTCTGAATGTTCAGACTGCCTGAGCACTTGTTTTTTCTCATCTGGAAGTTACATTCTAGACTCCAAAGCAAATCATTTGACAAAACTTGTCTTTTTGGCTTAAACACATCATCATAAAATTATGAGACTGAAGGAACAGCATTCAACAATTTTTATTCAACACTAACTTTGCCAGAAATGGTGGGTAGCCAGTAGCAAGTGGCAGTAGATTGGCTAGACATCAGCAACTCTGGGAAAAGATTCTTTTGAGCAGTAAGTCTTTATGGAGTTACACACAAAGCTTAGCCAAAACAGGATGTAGTGAACAAAATATAATGTCAGATAATATTTACATCATTAGACAGAATAAAGTTGGTGGCAATTTCAGTACCTGTGAAACAAGAGTGGTTCATAAGAGTCTGTGATTAATACTTTCATTTTGAAATGATTTGGCAGACTTCACTGAATTTCTGTCATTTTAGAAAATTAAAATTCAAATCCTTCTCATAATTTAAAAGTAGCTGTACAAAAACTACTTGCATTTCTCTGTAAGGCATCATTTTACTCTTCAATATTTTAGCTAGGTGTTTTAGAGCTCGTGCATTTGTTTGACCTTACTAACTCCTTTTGTTTTTACTGAAGTACTTTTTAACATGACAGCCATGGTGTAAATAGGAAGGACAGGGAGGGCAAATGGGAAAAGAGACAGACATAACCATTGTGAAATTATTAATTTCTCAAAATCTCAACCAGAGCTTTGCACGATCTTCCATAACAAGAACTTCATAATCTCATTCCCAGCCTCCCTCATCACCTCTGCTCCACCACCCAGTCTCCTTCTCTTGATCTCTTATTCAGAGAGTGAGGCTGCATCCATCAACACTAACAGAAAATGGTTGTTACAATTTCAGCCCTATGGAACAGGTAAGGTATTATCAATTGACTATGGAGGAGTCAGGTTTGCACCCAGAATACTAAGTTAAAGAATGTAATAACAGGCAATACCTTGAGGAGAATAGCTAAGAAATCTATCAGGGATGTGAACATCTACTTTTGTGCAAAATCCTAAGGATGATTGATGCTATGTACCTGCATCAGGTAGAAACAGGGGAACATGACAAAATTCCAAGTAGACTTTTCCACTTTGAGCAGAACATGAAATTGGTCAAGTGACATGGTGCCTCACTGTTCCTTTTAACTGCTAATCATCATTGCATGCTGGAGTGCTGCATCCAAATGCAGCACTAGACGTGGGATTAGTACATGGTAAAATGCCAAATTCAGACACTAATGCAACACACCAGCAGTTGTGTCACGCAGGTATATATTTGGCAAGAAAAAAACCCATGAAACAGAATCATGCTGTCCTGCAACTCCTGTATCTCTCCTCAGTCTCTGTTCTGCTTTCTCATCATTAACTTTTTCTGTGATAAGTTTTAGGAAATTTGATTTAAGGCAAGTGAAATAAAGGTCACCAGTCCTTACTTATCACCACATTCAAGCCTGAACATATTATTTGCCTTGCCTGTTAGTTTTTCAATAGAAAAGTAGTACATACTTCCCAAGCCGACCTGGGAATAAGGACAGGGCTAGGGGAAGGTGTTCTTTTCATATTTTTCTTTGTTTCTCACTATCCAATTCAATTTTACCTATCAATAAATTCAAACTGTTTTCCCTGGATCAAGTATTTTTTCCCATGATGGTAAGTGGTTAGAGATCTCCCTGTCTTTATCTTGACCCACAAGGTTTCCCATCTTACTCCCTCGTCAGTGCTGTTGGGGGTGGTGGAAGGCAGGGGGAGAGGCTCAGAGAAGAGAGAGAGCAGCTGGATGGGCATCTGGCAGCCAGCGAAGATAAACCCACCACAGGCATTAACTAAAAATTATGTGAAAATCCCCAAACTTGTATGAATAGGTATTTAAACATCATTATTTTTAGATGATGATTTCCTCATTCTTTTAGCTTGGATACTTGATTATTACATTTGCTCCTGCGAGGAACATTAACATTTATTTGGTGCACTTGCACTAATACAGATTTCTTTCTTGGATGATTTTTTCTCTTCATTTTTCTCTGTTATGAGCTTCATGAAGGTAACTTTTCCTTCTCCCAAAACATCCTTAAGTTCCACCCCCTGCTCTACAAGAGTGCTAAGAAACAGGTGATGGTGAACATCTCTGTTCAGCTCAGCAGGCTGATGTAATGTGCACAGCATGCAGCTGGAGCCACAAATGAGGAACAGTTAGCAAGAGCTTCAGAGACCTTGATGTACGTGCACCAGATAAAAGTCATCACTCATGGATACTGTAAAGGGTCCAAACCACCAAAATATATAAATGCATAACAGCAATAAACAGCTGCTAATGTATCACCAGTGGCTCCTGAAGTCTTGCATGAAAGAACAAACCAGAGAAGTTATATTTTCCAACAGAAACCACAAGGTGATGTGTAACCAAGTTGTGTCTGTTTGCAGTCACGTGTACATGCACTGCATTAACAATGGTGGGTTTTTTCCCTCTTCTTTAATATATTACACTGCTTCCAAGATGAAATTTTGCAGGGAATAAAGTCAGCATATTTATTGTTCTGTATTAAAATATATATATATATGCATTCAATATATATATGCAAATGTTAGTGAAATAACTTGCCCATATGAGGCCTACACAAGCGTCCTATCTACAATGTAAACCAACCAACAAACAAACAAATAAAAAGGAGAAAGAAGAAAATAGGGTAGAGACAGTAAAACATAGTTTTAAGAGGAACAGTCTGTGTCACTGGTGCTCATTAGTACTGCTGAGAACTACCATGCCAGCACACAGCACAGCCATTTTGCTGTCAGCATTCATATGCTGCTGCAATGTGCTGTGTTGATGCTTCAGCTTGCCTGGACCTAGCTGGGGACTGTTTGGGCTGTGTTCTGCTGCACAGTGTAGACATACCCTCAGGGTCTAGTGCTGCTTATTCACATTTCTTGTATGTGCTAACTCACTAAAAACAAATTTTGCATTTGTTACAGAGCAAGCAGTGAACATCCATTCTGCTATGTGCTTCCTCACAACTCACCCCATGGCATTCTGAGGTGTATCAAAATCTAGTCAAAGCAGAAAAACAGAACATACTGAAAAAGAGATAATGTTAAGGGTTAATTTTTTCTTGAGTGTTTCTTCCTTTTGCCCTAGCTATTACAAAATTGGATTGCATATTATTTGGGTAAAGACTTTCACCAATAAAAATATTCCACTGAATAGTGAGCAAAATTAAAATACATGACAACAAAACAGAGCATGTTAAAAACTCAAAAGAAACCGACTCCTGACCCTTAACTCATTTCATGTTTCTTGAGTCCACAGCAATTATATTATCATGCTAACACCATTGTCATTAGTAGTAATGAGAAAACTGCTCTATTTAAAGATCATGAGACAGGTGCTAAAAATTTATGAGAATAAGAGTCCTAAGGGATTAATGATTTTCGTTTCTAATATGCAACACAATTACAAGGTACTCTCTCTAGCAATGGGACACATCCTTTTCAAAAAAAGGCTAGAAAGAAAAAGTAAATTAAAAGTATTCAGCCATAGGCATTAAGCATTAAAACTTTTATGGAAAAGATTAGAGATTTCTGTGATGGATGGTGTTATCCAAATGCATAGAAAGTGGGACATGGAAAGAGAGATCATCAGAGTTCTATTCCTCCCCACCCAGCCGAGAATACCATCACCTCCTTAAAAAGTATACACTTACTCTTAAAAGGCCCTGCACAGCATTAGCACTATTAAACTGTAAGACTGAGAGAAAAAAAAATATGGACTCAAGATGAAATAGAAAAATATCATTTGGTAGTTGCTTGTCACTTCAAGAATACTTTCAAACAGTAAATGAATGAAGGAGGCATTAGGTTCCCAGAATTGTAGGAGATATAACTAAAAGGTTTTTACACATGCCTTTTTGTTTTCATAATGAATAACATATCAGTTTCCATGTCTGAAAAGCCAGCAGCAGACTGTTTTATTTTATTATTGCAAAACCAGGAAAGAGGAAAAAAGGGGCAGAGACACTGAAAAATGTCACAGGTTTTAAAAGCTTAAGATAGCAGAAAAACAAAACAAAACAAAACATAAAAACAACCAAACAGACAAGCAAAAAAACCCAAAAAACAAAACAATGGAATTTGATCAGGAAGGGGGAGAATTCAACCAAAAAAAAGTATAAAATCTAGCTCTACTTACATTTAAGGGATATAGCTCTCTTATGAGCACCTGAGCAGCCTGTCCCATGTCTGTAAAACACTCTATACAGAGCTTCACAGACTAGAGCATTAGGAAATTTCCTGTAGAGTATTTTTACCTCACAGAGGATAAAGATTCCTAGAAGGAAAATGTAGGATTTGAAAGCAGAAGGTTGAAAGGGGGAGGGAGGATGTTCGAATCTTTTGCTTTGTAGGCAGGGAACATTCAAAGCCTCCTGACACATCTGCAGGCATGAGCCTTTCACACTAGCATCAAGAGAAAAAACTTAAACTGTTACTCATTTGAAGCAAAACTTACTGAGGGCTCATTTTGAAGTCTTTTCAAAGTATCTTGCTCCAACAGACTTCACATTTCAGACATTAAAGCTCTGCCTTTCCTCCCCCTTGCAATCATGTATTTGAAAAGGCTGCTACCACCCAAGTATATTGCTCTCCCTCCCACCCTTTTCGGCTCCAATGAACTTATAAGTACATCACTGGGAAACAAATGCAATGATGTCAGGTTGAGACTGATATCTTGAATAGGGTGGAGAAGATGTCTTAGTGTCTTTCAAAGAGAGACAGCATTGCTCCTCCCAGATCTGATCAACTCATGGCTTTTAGCAAGTTGTGCAAAGTCCAAATTTTAAGTGGTTAATAACACAAAATTTGCTCAGAAATGTAATCGCAGGTAAACTACACTTTCTGAGAACCCCCTTAAACACTTTCCTAACAGGCCTAGAAAGACACTGACATATTCTCCTTTGTACTCAAAATAAACAGCTTTTTCTGCTGTCGGTAAGGACTGGAGCTAGAAAGGGACTTTATTGCTGGGAAACGGAGTATATATAGACAGAAATGCAGTCTTCCTCATAGTGTCTCTAGCAGTCTCTAGTGTCACACAATTTAAACAAGTGGTATCCAGGAGGCAGGCTTAGTAGGTCAGGCTTAATAATATGGCACATAATTAGGAACAGTTAAGGTGATATTGGAGTATCCCTCTTCATAGGATCCTTACGACCCTCTAATTACATTCTCGCTTGAATGAATTTTAAGGAAAATAATTTCTGTATTGTATTGCATACCTATATAATGCTGTTCTGACTCATTAAAAAATTCTGTGGTAGCTCTTGGCACAGAACCATGCAATTCATCCAGATTTTAAAAACAGAAGACTACGAAAGAGAACTTGGCTTAAAAGGATATAGAGGCAGCATCAGGATGCAGTCCAAATATTTGGAAATTCTAGGGTTACAGTGATTGTTAAGGAATTAATTTACAAGCCAGGACCAGAAAGAAAAACACATAAAACAGCTTGCCTTAATTGCATACACCCAGCCTGTTGAAGAAGAAACAGTGAAGAAAAAATGCAGACAGCTTATCCAGCCTGGCTGCAACATGATACCGTGACCACATTAATAGGGCTTTGGATCAAAACCACCCAGTCTATTGCACCATGTGGACATGCTGCCTCTGACCTCCACTATTGAAGCAGCTTCTAACATTGTTATAAATAGTTGTGTGTACATTGGATAAGTCATTGAAACACACAGTAACAAAAGGATTAAAGTTACTACAGCAGAAGACAACACATTTGTTTTCAGCAAACTGTCCAATTCCTGCTTCTTTCTTGTAACACTTGGTGTCTTCTGAAATTCTGCTCCTCTCTACAGTCTCTGAAACACTCTGGACAATCCAGGAGACTCCTGGAATGCATTGAGGATAAATTCTTAAGCCAAGTAATAGCCCTACCAGAGGGGATGTGATACCAGACCTGATGGACACCAACACAAGTGAGCTAATTGATGACATCAAGATTGGTGGTAGCCTGGGCTGCAGTGTTTATGCACTAGTGGAGTTTGCAGTCTTGAGGGATATGGGTCAGGCAAAAAGTAAATCAGGAACTTGAATGTTGGAAAAGCAAAATTCCAGTTGTTCAAGAAGTCAGTCAACAGGATCCTCTAGGAAACTGCCCTCAGAGGCAAGGGAGCAGAAGTGAGCTGGCAAAACTTTAAGGATGCTTTTCATAGAGTACAAGAGCTCTTGATCTCCACATGTAGGAAATCAGAAAAGACAGACAAAAGAGCAGTATGGCTGCATGAAGACTTCCTAGTCAAACTAAAGGGCAATAAGGACATACACAAAGAGTGGAAGCAAGAACAGGTATCCTTGGAATAGTATAGAGATGGTGCCCAGTTGTGTACAGATAGGAACAGGAAGGTCAATGTGCAACTGAGCTGAACTTCAGAAGGGATCCAGACAATAATAATAATGGTTTCTATATATATGTTGGCCAGGAAAGGATGGTAGAAGTGTATTTCTTCCCTGATGATCATGACTGGCAAACTGGTAACAATGGATGCAGAGAAGGCTGAGGTATTCAACAACTTTTTTGCCTTAGCCTTCACTGTCAATCTCTTTTCCCACACTTCTCAAGTGGATGGACCTTAAGGCAGGGACTGAGGGAGAAAAGACCCTTTGAATGTAAAAAAAGATCTTATAAGATCTTTCCATAAAGCCACTTCTCATTCCTCCTTCAAATCTCTCCATGGAAACCTTTCCTGCTGTAAAACTTATCATGACCTTAGCAATGACTAAACAGGTGGTAGCTGACTCCAGATGATCATAGGGAAACATACTCTCATTTTTCCCCCATGTGCATGACTGTGTATGACCTTCTAAAGGTTCTCAGGGCAAGGATGATCTTTTAGACAGTTTTCAGACTGTTTAGCATAGTGAGACTGTAATCTGCAGGCTAGAAAAGCTAGGCAGGTTTTTAGTGCAAACAAGTGATAGCCATGATCGCAGTACCAAGCAGTAGTATGTTGAGATTCTTTGGCCTTTTACACCTACTTAGGCTGCAGAAGGTAAATGAAATCAGCTGGATGTCACTCTTCACACATTATCATCCCACCCTCTGTAAACACTGCAAGAGGTAATCACTAACCCTCTGTAGAAATGCACAGTGACTTCTTTTTTTCTTTTAAACTAACAGACTTACTATGACTAGATCCAATAAGATAATCAATAAACACATAAGATGCTTTTTTTTTTCTACTTAGGATCAAACATGACTAGAAATGACTCATTCTGGTAAGATTAAACTTACTGTAAGTAGTAAGGCCCAAAGAGTAAGCTGGAAATATTAATTTACCAATCTAATAACATTTATAACCTTTGTAGCACACATTCAGTTGGTACTGTTTGAAAAGCTTATTGTCACCCAAGGGTCTGCCTCCAGTTTCTGTGTTTTGTCTCCCTTCCACAGTGTCAATAGCTGAATAAAATGATGAGGAGAGTTAGAACCAGTATTAAGCCCCACTATTCTAAGGGGTGTGGTTCTTGCTTCAATTTAAATGAAGTGAAATTAGCTATTACTTTTTTAAACTCAGTGGAGAAATTTGGGGACACAGTAATGCCAAGCAATAAAGATTATCAAAAGGAATGCAAATGAAAACAATATCACAATATTAGATCTTTAGGTATTAAGTTAAAGTAATTAATCTTCAACTCATAGTAACTATATTATCACCATACAGCTCTGCTACAATGGTTTAATTAAACCAAATACTCACTAGACTTGAAGTCTTAATAAAGATGAAAAAGATCAAGGCCACAAAATTAAAAAACACTTAGAAAATAATAAGACAGAGTGGACAGTGGTTGAAGTCTAAAAGGGGGATGTAGGAGAAATAAGTGACCAAAATTCTGCTTTTGTAAACTATGAAACATGGAAAAGTAGCCATGTTTGAAGATATTAAGTAGATTTATGACCTTGCCTTACCTCCAGATTCCACAAGAAGGATTTCCCCACACTTTTTAGCACATGAAGATATTTTTAATTAAAACAAAGCAGAACAAAACCCCACCAACAGCAAGAAGTGAAAGAATGAAATTACAGCCCTCATTACCATGCATTCCTTGTGGTGAACTGTGTGGACAACATTTTTTTTAGTTTTGTAAACACCACAATTCTTTCACTGCCTTTGCCAGGAGGAGAAAAAAACAATCTTTCAAATAAAATTTTCATCCCAAGCTAGCCAGGGTGAAAGATAATTTGAGACTTCTTAGACTAAGACAGTAAAAAGCACAAGTTGGAACTGGGAAGCTTGCAGTAAGTACATTGATCAAAACAGATGTGGCAGCTACAGGGCACAGGCTATTATCTTTTACAGTCTGTTTTGTTTGTTCTTTTAATAGCAAGTGGATAAAAATCCCACTCCCAAGCTCCCATATGTTCAGCCAGAGCAGAGAAATATGCTTCACATTGATCTATTTCTGAAAATGAGACTTTTATTCTCTACCAAATTTTTACACATTATCCAACTGTTACAAGCCCTTGTAGACACCTCAAGTGTTACTTCAGATGCAGTCATACAGAACTATATATATGAGCATAGAGAGTAATATTCATGAACATATAAATGCCCAAAACTCCAAATATGTCTTGAAATTAATTGCCATGCAAACAAAGAAAATTTTCTCCATGTGGTCAGATTTCTTTTTATTGCTACCATCAGGAATTCCCAGCTTACACTGACAGCTTGTAAACTCAATTGAAGTAATAAATTGAAATTATCTATTGACAAGTACTACAAATATACCCATTCAATCTCCTACTTTTTTAATACCATATGCCTAAGTCAATATGTATTCTTTATACAAAACAGTGTTACAATGTAATTTCATGTGTCACCAGACTACATACATCTATCTTTCTTAATGTTTATTTAATAATTTTTTTTCAGTACATTTTTGAATGATTTGGGTTGGGCTTTATGGAGGATTTTTCTTTATTTCTTTGGTTGGTTAGTTGGTTGGTTTGGTTTGGTTTTTAAGGAGTGGGGTGATGTATGGCATTTCTTTTTTATTATTTTTTAATATATACTAGTCTTTCTTTAGAAATATTGCCTTGTTTTTTGAAACTACATGAAAATGAGTAACTTTCTATGGAGATCTAAATGTCTATCCAGGTAGAGATCAGCTCCATTTAAACAAGGAAGCTGTGCATTCTACATTCTTGTCTTGACTTGTAAAAGAAGGAGTGCAAAGGTAGAAATTAAAAGGCCATATACATTTTGAAGGAAATATTATATGGAGAAGGACAGAAAACACAACTGACTACCCAAAAATCTTTTACTGTTTGCACTTGGGACACTTACTTTTTTCACTAAATCTAAAACAAAAAAAATTGGTGGGTTTTTTGTTTGTTTGGTTTGGTTTGGTTTGGTTTGGTTTGGTTTTTTTGTAAACAGATTTTAAAAGCACCTTGTCCAACCTATACATGGGCTATTACTATTGGGAAAACCAATGGATGTTTTTGTTGTGTTAAGACTATGCTCAATAATTCCTTAAGTTTTAAACTAATGACATTTACAGAGCTACATGCTCTATTATAAGAAGTATTATATAGAGCTACATGCTCTATTATAAAAAGTAGCCTTTGTTTAAAAAACAAGCTAGCAAATGATCTGTGTCCCTATGATGCTGTTTTCTGGGAAATTCTTTTTTATTTTTAAGTATGCTATCTTTTCATCTCACTTTTCTAGACCCCTTTTTTCCACCTCTCCCTAAAAAGCTCCTTTAGAAAAGACAGTTTGAGGAAAGACACATATTAACACCAGTTATCCAGAAAGCATATTCAAATCAGACTCTTCCTAATATTCAGTAAAAGAGTCTTCATTACTATTAGTTACTTCCTATATAGTACCTGAAAAGACATTAGAATAATTGTCTCTTGAAACTCATCAAAAGTTTCCTCATGCTTCACTTTTATGAAATTTAAGGTAGAAAAGAATACTTTTCATTACTTATCCAGAACTTTAAATAACAGAGATATGATGCTAGGTGCAATTCATTATAATTAACCAGTAAGAGAAGTCAGTACTGCATGTAGACTGCAGTTCTCCGTGGTGATGAATACTTCATCAAAAGAATTATAAGTTAGCAAGACGACGAAGGCAATATATCAATTATCAAAAATATCTGTATTCTAATCTGGTGTTTTGCATTATTTAACATTTTCTGACACAAAATATATCTTAACTCCCTTTTCTATTCTGTGGCCATTAATTCCCTGCTGTAGAACACAAATGCAAATGACATAGGAAAACACTGCTGAGATTAAGATTTAAATGAAAATCAATGTTTCAGTTGGCTGAAAAACTTACCTCTCTGACTTGCTTAATGGTAAGACTGAAAATACAGTACACAGTTCTGTTTCATGTACAAAATTGTGGGTTTTTTCTTCCCCATTGTTTCAGATGAAGCTCTGATAAGTTGAAAAAGGGGAAAAAAAGCATGAAAATTGGTTTCAGTTTTACTGAAATAAATTAGAACGTCTCTAGGTCAAGCATAGCTTGCATTAGCACTACCTGACAAGCTACTTTTGCTGAGAATAACTTTGCATGCCTAATCAATTATTCAGGCTTTTTTTTTTTTCCTTCTTTTCTGAGTGTTATTTGGATGCTAAATGGAGGAATTTATTCGTATGTCCTGGTTAACATCTGGGAAATTACTCTAAAACAGCAATTATATTAACTGGCTAAAAATCCTACAAATCTCCGTAACTGTCACTTACTCCGATTTTAACATGACGGATATGACACTTTTTCACTGGGAAGTGGAAAAATCAGATCTTTATTAGATTGTAAGAGCTTTGCATAGTGTGGCTGAAACCTCAGCAGTAAATGAGGTGCACATGATCCATCTCAAAACTACAGAAGCTTCCCTTTAACACCCCTAAATGGAGATGACCTCCTTTGTACATAAGAGTTGTTTTAGTTTGCTTGCTAAAATGTTGTATAGATTCTCTACTCCTACATATGAGCATTTCTCCTTCCCTTCAATTAAGAAAAAAAAACAATTCATAACGTATCTGCAGACAAAGCCTTTGAGACACAGCTAACTGAGGTACTTTGAGATAAAGTCTAGTGACATGGAGTGTACGTTTGTATACGAATACCCGTGACTGTCAAATATGATGTCAGTACAAGTGGCACTAATTTTAAAGTTGTTAAAATTCTTCTGATTTCCTCTTCATCATTTTGTGTCCAGGGACAAATAGTAATTGGAAATTCCAGAAATACATACTGGAAGCTGAATATTTAGGTTCATTGAAGGTTAGACTAATATGAAACAGCTTTCTGTAAGAGTATAACATCAAACTGTGCTATGTTACCTCTGAAAGTAGCCTGTGGGGTAAATGAAGGCTTTAATTAAAAAGTCCGTTTAGTATATATGTGAATGAGTTAAATTCTACCAGATGGCAGTAAATGTAGATGTTTTGGTACTAATTTAAACTTTCAGATGTAAAAATCTGCTGTTGTAATCTTGTTGGATTTTTTTTTCTAGCCCTGCCTGAGGCATTACTTAGATGCTATGTAAAATTTATACAGTACTATAGACATGCACAGGAAACAGGTGCTTTAGATCCTCAAATGCTGCCAAAGCCTTATGCCCAACACTGTCTCCATGTCTCCACTGCTGTGTTCCCTCCTTTGTGTGAGACTGAGCCCCATGCAAACTAATGTGAGAAATAAGTTTCTGTGTTAAATCCAACTAGAAATTTCAAGAAGGTTCTCTGCTGTCTGAAAACATGTGAAAACAATAGGAGGGCTCCCCAAATCATGAAATATAGGTTCTAGCTATTTATTCTTGGATTACGATAATAGTTCTTAACCTTGATATTTTATTATCATATATTTGAGGTTGTTGTAGGTTTCTTTCCTTTTTTTTTTTTCTTTTTAAATGTTCATACTTGGAAGTGGAGTAAAATAACCTTTTTCTTCCTTCAATGGACAATTTTTTATATATTAGTGACTAGGACCTTGGCAATAAAATACACATTTTAAGTAATAACCTCATGAGAAGAATTAATTTTATCTTGTTACAAAGAACTCCACACATTAATTTCACTGATAAGTATCAAATAGACTGTTAAATATTTTTATTGTTATTCCTTATAAAAATATGTTTGTCTTGATAAAGAGTACACTTTTTGAAGAACTGCTAAAATATATATATTTGCAATTTATATGACTGAGATGCTTATATTTCCAGAGCATTTACTCTGGATTTAAACTTGGAACTTTATATATTTGTGTGTGTGTATTTTACTTCCTGTTTCCTTAATTGCAACTTCTGATTCCCCTAAGGTGAACTGTGAAAACTGAGTAATTTAAACATGCAAATATATCTGAAGTCAGACAAGAGAATATTTACATAATTTGAAACAACAAATGCAATGAGATTATAAAGTGCATGTATTTTAGATTTCCTCTGAGTAAGGATCATTTCCATTATATTTTTTCAGATTTTCCTTTTAGTTATTTTCAGTTTGTCATCACAATAAAATGTTTCTTAAAGAAGTACATTAACTGTATGAAATGGAAACATAAAAAACTACGGGCACAATTCTCTTCTTAATAAATATGGCTGCATTGGAAATATGGTGTAGAATGTTTTTGCAGCTAAGAGGATTTAAATTTTGATCAATCATGTCCTGGGTAAAAATTTAAGCTACCTTATTTCAGCCTAACCTTTGAGGTGAGCAGGCATTTTCAGGGACAGTTGCCACCCTGGAGAAGTAGAAGAATTTAGCATTTCTTTCTTTCTTTCTCTCTCTGATTCAAATCCATCTCTTGCTTGCAGAGTACTGAACTCTTGTACCATGGAGACCTTGAAGAACCTCAGCCTAACAAACACTCTCTGTAAGGTTGGCACGCATTTTTATTAGCTGGGCTTTTTCTTGATCCCAACAGCCTTTCTAGCCCCAGGTGTAATAACTTTAGAAATACAGAATCCCTGTGAATTCCCTGGCTGAAAAAGTGAAGTACTTGGCAAATGATGAGATATCTATGAGAACCCTTATGGATTTATTCAATTAAAACCAATGCCATGAGATTCTTACTAAGGTCTGTGAGGAAAAGAAAATTCTATTTGGGATAAGCAACAAAGTTCTTTATGTCTAAAAACCTTAATTTGTGTGATACATGGTAAAAAGATTAACACCTTTCCTGCACTACAACTGGTTTATGCTCTTAAGTGGACTGTAGAAAAAGCAACATCTGCTCTTTAATATTTGCAGATCGTGTGACTCTGTCTGTTCAGATAGTGGGAAAACTTTGATAAATTCTATTTCATATCTTACACAATAAAACAAAAATGTAAGTTGGCACTGCAACCTCCTTTCCAGACACTCTAATTTGAAAGAAACACATAGTTTTATTAATTCACTCCATGGATTTAACCCCATGGATTTAATTTTGCAAAGAACCCCAAAGTGAAAAAGCCTTTTAAAATCTTCTGATGGAGCTCAAACTCAAGGGAATGAGGAATGTGCCAGTGTTCACACAGTTCAGCAGTGAATGGCTTTTATTAGAACAAAGATCAGGAATTTTATCTTAGCTTTAAAGTACAGGTACAATAATACAGAAAATTTGAGCCATACCAAAACTAATGTCTAGTACAGACCAGAACTAATTTGAGTTCCCAAACCCCTATATTCTCCTACATCCATAACTAGCTGTACTCATTTCAGGAACACCTTTTGTTAGAGGATACTTAGAAGATTTATTCAATTAACAAAGTAAGCATCAACAGTGTTGTTAAGAAGTTGAACATTATTCCTTTATTAGCTGAGGAAATGAGACCCACAGCATTTGTCATTCACGATTGCACCTGCAGCTGAGGACAAGTCTTTGTTCTCACATTTTTTTCCTCCTTAAAATGGTAAATTATTCACTTCCAGTGAAAGTGTGAGAGAACTCTATGTAGAGAACCATTGCAAAATTACCATTTTTAGGTGTTCAGTAAAACTGCACTGCATAATACAACCTTACTGGTAAGATCTGAGCTGTTTTCATCACTTCTGTTCCATCTCTTCTCCCTGAACAAAAAAATCCCTCAATTCTTCTGTTTCCACTATGTCTAAATGCTTTCACATCCAGCTCATGTGCTCCCAATATAAAGACAGATAACCACAAGTGTCTTACATTGGTTGCTGCATACTGCCCTGTCTTGTTCTGACAGACATCCAGGCACAAAATGTAAGTTCTGGTAGTTCCTATCCTGGAAATTGCTTTAGGAAATGAAAGAAAGGAAGAGTAGGTTGAGAGTGGCTGAGCATATACAGCCACATACATGTGTTCCTGGCAAGAAAGGACTATAACAAGTATTTCCACCAGCTTCCAGAAACTGCTTATATGTTTCACAATACTGTCTTGGAAGGTTTAGGTCTTTCCAGCACTCGAATCTCACCAAAAGGTAGGTGGGGCGTGTTGTTGTTGTTGTTTTTTTTAAACTTCTTGATGAAGAAAAAGCCAAACAACTGTGAATTTGCCTCAGATCTGTGGAATAAGAATGACAAAATACACTCCTATATGGCGGTTCCTATGAAACATCAGCTAGATGTTATCTATTCACATGGAAATAGTGATGAGGTCTGATGCCTTGATAATTTTACCAAGTGCCTCTCATCTTTCTGTATTGACACACTGATTTAATCCTCTTGCTACAGTTCCAATAGCAATAATATTGACTTCCTGGATATAAAGTCATACATAATTTATATAATTTTCTCAGGAAAGTTTATAGGCTGGAGAAGTGGTAAGCTAACTCTCCAGAAGGAGCTCTCTTATCACATAAGACATCAGTTCCACATGGTACATATATAGATTGGAGAATGGAACTAGGTGTGTGACAGGAAGACCCTTATACAGTTCCTTTTCCTCTGTGTTGGACTGCCTCATGCTTTGCTATTATAACTGGCTTGTAAACCCTCTCATTAAATAGGGTCAGGTTTATGGAAAAAGAGGAGCAGAACTAAAAGGAAAGTAGACACCAAATTACTGCCCTTTCCTTCCTCTAGCATAATATGAGGTTGTTATGCATCTGCAGCAACAGTACTGTGTTTCTGCAGCATGTCTCTCACTGTCCTTTAGTTATGTTTTGTTGCAAGTTGCCTGTGGTACCACTTGGGTTCAAGTACTCAGAGGTTAAAGAGCAATGGAGGCTGGGTAGGTAAGCAGAAAACAAGAATCTTGGAAATAAATCCAGTCAAATTTATTAAGAAATGTCATTGACATACAAACGAAGATCCATGAAAGATCTGTGCTTTCCAAGCATATTTGTCCATAATTTTGTCTACATCATTTAGTCACATATCTCATAAATGTCAACTAAGGCTTTGATAAGAGATAAGCAATTTTTTTCCAATACTGGAGGTGTTTTTACAGTAAACTAGGAGTTACAAAATTTCTTAACTTGAGCACTCATGGGGCAAGACAAGGAAACTTAAAGGTAAACGTGGGTCAGAGTATGAAATTACAAAGAAATGAGAACATTTTGATGGATAAAAAAATCATCTTATTGAGCAACATGGAGAACAATATAGCACAAAACTTCCAGAATTAAGTAGAACATTTACTTTCACTGTTAGGAAAACCTAAACTAGTAAATATGCAATAATGATGAAGGGGGTGGTGGGGGGGGAAGGTAATCAAGAAGTGATGAATGATCGGGTAATTTTTTTTCTTTTTATTATTTAAAATTCATTCATTAAAACTGGAAAACAAAGGACATTTCTTTGGCATTCAAATATCAACATCATTCTTTAGCCACAAAGCATTTTGCTCTTTTACTGCAGATTCAAATTATACACATTAGTCCAGGGTCACAATGAAAACTGTCTTGAAAGCATATGAAAAAGACATACATTTCCCTTTTTTAACTCCACTGAAAATACATACTTGTCATATATTACAACTATTTCATAAAACTATACATTTTTAAGATTCCAGTAGATTTTCTGCTTAAATTTTGATATTGAATGAAACCTAGTTTCAATCAACAGTCTACAGCTCAGGCCACTAACTAGTCTGGATATAAACCTGCAAAATTAATTAACAAGTCTATTATCATTTCATCATTTATTTTAATTCATTATACAATGTTATATTATAATATTGTTATAATTCCTTTTTTTTCCCCTAAAACAGTCAACAGACCTTTTACTAAATTCAATGGATATTTGACACCTAGGTTTTTACCTCTTTTGGACAAAAATTGTCTGAGTTGATATAAATTTCTATACTTTTTTTTCCTAGTAAGTTTTAAATTACCAGTACTTTGAGCACTTAGATCAGTAGGTGATTACAGGAAGACAAGGAAGACAGCACTGCAGGTTATCTCTTGGATCATTACTTCCACAGTTCCATCATTATTGGCAGAGCTGCTCAACAAATAAAAACTGATTATCACAAACATATATTACACATAGATGGGAGTGAAGAAAAAAAAATTCTGAAGCTAGACTTAGAAATATTAAGGCTAATATTTCTAAATTAATCCTGCCTACTAAGGTCCTCAGGAATTTTTAATTTTCTGTGGAGGGATGCAGATATTATTCTAAATTATACGGTCCCATACATAAAAATGCAAAATTTTGGTTGCACTTTTCAATAACGTTTCAGCACATCTTTGATGGTTTCTATGAGGAAAGTAATAGGAAAAAAAATTAATATATATTTTGATCCCAGAAAAATTAGGCATTGAGCTTACCTTAGCATACATGTTGCTAATGTGATGTATCCATTTACAGGATTAAAACTTTTCTTTAGAACTTATCTTTTATTGTATCCCAGAAAGTTCAAGAACACCCATTACAGTGAGATTTGATATTTGAATCAATGGCAGCCCTAGTTCATTTACCTTTTGTAAAACAGCATGAGAACTATCTGCAAAAAAATAAGTTTACATTCCCTTTGTGACTTCTCTGTCCTACCGATGAATTTAAAAGGAAAGTTTATCTTTTCAATTTTATTCTCAGAAATAGGTCACAGTGACTTCTAGAAGGCTTAGCATTAAGAAATCACTTTTCCTTTAGGAGATACAAATCTTAATGAAGAGAGCCAAAAATGTCTTACTCTTTAGAATAGGTTTATTACTGATTTATCAGTTCATTATCCTCCTAATTTCCCCATTTATAAATCTGATTAACTCTTGGACTATCCTCATGTCACTGTCTATGCAATATGACATTAAATCCTCTGATGACTAACTAAGATCATTTCCCTGACTTTCCTGAACTCTATAGATATTTTACATGCCCTGAGGAGGAAAAATATAAAAATTACAATGGTATAGATTCAAGGCAAAAGAACTCTAAAGCTTTTTAGGACAATTAGTCCTAAAATCTTTAGGAAATCACTTTAAATAACAACAATCATGATATATTCCTAGAGATGTTAATATATGGGGCCTAAACCTCCCTTCTCACTATGTTGGTATTAAAAGCTATTTAAAGGTACGTGTTATCAAAAGGTGTCAAATGCTATTTGTTCTTCAATTTCACATCCTCTTCAGTATCTGTATTTCAGAAAGGGAAAAGGGGGAGAGGAAAAGAGATAATGATAAATTTGCTTCAAAGACAGTGATAATCCCTTTCCACTCCCCATTTTCTAACACTGTGTTAAAACAAAGTGCCTTCTAAGAGAAAAAAAAGGGTAAAATGCCTTGATGATCCAATAAAAATAAATTTTAAAATTTCTTTATAAGAATTCTTTATAATAAACAAGAACACATATTATGATGTACTTTGCACACTTCAGAATTACATATAGTTCTTCAGCCAAAGAATTTAGGCTACTGCATTAAGCCTAAACAGCGTAAGAAATTAGGCTTCTCAATTTATTTAGTTTCACTTCGGGGACAGTAGAGTGCTTTGCTAGCTTTTCCATTTTTGCCAGTCTGAATAATTAATTGTTTTAAATGCCATTTACATTTTCTGATGAAAAGCAATACTTAAAATTTCATAAATAATAAGCATGCATAATTTGTGTTTCAATTACTGAATTTATAATCTCTCTGAATGCTATTCAATACATCACTAATGTAGTTTTGGCCAATAATTTCTAAATAGATGGCTTTCTAATTTATAATTTTTCCCCTGAAAGTGCAGATCTCAAGTTTTCTTCATCTTATAACTGGTAATAAAAAACAAATTCTTCAATGTACATTCCACATATATTTCTATTTCAAGATTCATAGCTAATCTACATTTTTAAAATGCAATTTTAGCCACATTTTCCACTTCATCATTGTAAAGCAATTGCTAATTATAAGTTAAACTTCTCTTACTTTCATTTGTTCGAATGCAAATTAGAATCAGAACTTAAAATTTGCTTCTATATTTTACAAATACAATAGTGGTAGTTCCTAATGCTTTCAGTCAAAGATGACACCCTATACTTCTAGTCTGTGGCTCTATACCAGTTACAGAATTACTGGAAGCAAAACCAGAATGCCCTTTGCACTGATCATGCAAAAGTCTAATGTTCTTACTGAGGTGCTATCATGGTTTAACCCCAACCATTAGCCAAGCCCCACTCAGTGAGACATTCACTCTCCCACCAGCAGGACTGGGGGGAGAACTGGAAGGGTAAAACCTAGAAAACTCATGAGTTGAGATAAAGACAGTTTAATAAGGAAAGTGAAAGCTTCATCCACAAGCAAAGCAAAACAAAACAAAGAAATTATTCACTGCTTCGCAAGGGCAGACAGGTGTTCAGCCTTCTCCAGGAGAGCTGAATTTACTGAATGGGCCCTATCGTGCATAACAGTGGCTTGGGAAGACAAATGTCATCACTCCAAACATTCCTTCCTTCCTCCTTACCCCCTTTTTATATACTGATCATGATGTTATATGGTCTGGAATATCCCTTTAATCAGTATAGGTCACCTGTCCTGGCTGTGTCTTCTCCAAACCTCCCATTCACCCCCAGTCTCCTTGCCAGTGTGGCAGTAAAAAAAGAAGGAAAGGCACTTCCCAGAAATAACAAAAACATCTCTATATTAACCCTGTGTTCAGCATAAATCCAAAACACAGCCCCATACTAATCACAGTGAGGAAAATTAACTCCATGCCAGACAAAACCAGCATATATTACAAATGCTTAGAATCAATGTTTTTTGGAACCAAAATTCTTAAACTGGGAGTTTAACAATGGTTAAAGTGAAAGCTGTATTAGCTGTTATTGATAAAACTAATTGCTTAAATATCCTATTGTTACCTCCTTCTGACTCCAGTAAGTTCAGTCTGCCTTCATATTTTTTCATGGTGTTAAAAAATAGCTGTTTTAATGGGACACCAATGGACAATTAATTAAGGGATCTCAAGTACACTATGTCTATTTATAAATATATTAGGATTGATTCTGTAAATTTGGAGAAGCAATAACTTACTGTAGTCAAAGTTGTCTTGTACTTATACCGAGGGAGTCAAAATTTATAACGGCAGACATAGTTACTTGCCCTTGGTTAGGGACTCCATCAGATGAAATATGATGAGATCTATGGGATCTCTACGACTAGAGTGCCTAGAGAAATAACTTTTTAAGGCCCTCATCTTTTAACCTCAGAACAAAGCTTAGTGAACTTAGGCCCTTTTCTTTTTTTCTTCCTTTTTTTCTTCTTTTTTTTCTTTCTCTCACAATTAGTGAGAAACTGTGAATGTTTTTAGAAGGGGTCTCCAGAGATCGGGATAAAGTAGATGAACATTTATGGTGAAAGTATCATCCCATAATTGTAACTGAAGGCCTTTGGCAACTAATGCTTAATTGCTCTGGTCTGTTTGAATCTTCAGTGAACAGTTTTTCCAAGTACTTCTTTCAATTTAAAACAAATGTAATTGCTAACAAAGCCATATGCAACCTGCACAGTGAATGGTTCAGTGATTAGTGACTAGAATTTCACTTAGGCAATGATTCATAGTGGAAGCTCAAGCTATCAAAATAATTCTTATCACACTGCTCAGTACAAAAATCAGACTTAGGCTGAGGGAATTAATGTGACTTCCTTAAGACAGAGACTATTAGACTATTAGCTGTTCTTTTTGCTGATGTAATTTACTCATGTCAGATATTCAGTTTGTATTGTAGTTATTAACAGTAGGATAAAGGTAGTTCATTTTTTAAAAAAATTAGGACCAACTATTAAAAACAACCCCCCCAAATGAATCTACATATCATATTTGTATTATGCTAATAAAAATTAATCTTCAAAGTAAACCATACTCTATGACTTTTAAACTTGGAGGGTCTGCATCCTATTAATGTAAAACTGTGTTATTTTTGCAGTAAATTAAAAAAAAAAACCAAACCAAACAAAAAACTTTAAAAATGCATCATATGTTCTTATTTAATCAGTATCTCATAGATGTCAACAGCATAGCCTTCACTCATATAAGATATCAAAATTGTGTAATTTTGAGAAAGGTTTACTGGTATTTTCTTGCTTTTTCTTCATTAAAAGTAGCAACAACATCGAGAAGCGTCAAAAAAGTTTTTAAATTGTGCATTTTTTAATGTATCACAACCTTAGCCTTCCAGATCTAACTGGAAATATTAAGCTCAAGAACAACAATGGTAACAAATCATATACTTGGATGTCTCTATTTCAAGTTTCAGTGGGTTATGTAAAAGAATCTGTTTTCCGCAATGGTAGTATAAGTCGTCCATACAAAGAGATAAATTGATATTTGTAAATTAATGAAGGCTACCTACACAAGCTTTTCATCCACATGCATTACCTCATTACTGTGTGAACATTCAATAACACAGCTGAACATAAAATTCATACAACCATATAAACATGACATACCAGAAAAATGAAAATACTATAAGAATCATTTTGTTTACCTATGACTAAATATCTGTTTTGACATTTAATTTCCATAGATGCCTGTAGAAAATTATGGTTATGAAAGGCAAACAACTGCATACACACTTGGTACAGAAACTTCACAGATTTTTGCCTCTATCTCTAGTGGAGATACAAGTACACTGCCACACATCTCATACCTCTCCCCCTAAAGTTAATGCAATGTTTTAAGGATCCAGAATCAACTGAGTCTATAAACAGAAATTGCATTATCCTACAGAAGATACCTAATGGTAAACCATTCACAGCAAACATGTATTTGCCAAGCAATAGAAAATGGTGCTTGAACTAACACTAACTTGAATTAAATATTTATGCTTTAAAGCACAGCAGTGTTTGGAGACAGAGTATATTCTGGCTATGTTAGAACACATATGTGTATTTTTATGAGAAGGTTGTAACTGGTAGAAAAAGCATTCTTTGAGACACACATGAAATCGTATAGTTCTAGTACATGCCTTCCTTGACACAGCAGTAGTGGCTTTAAGCACGTTCAGCATGATGACAGTCAAATTCAGATCATCTTGTTCTACAATGTCTGAGCAGGTTTGGGCAAGAACAACCCCAGCCTCCCTGCCTGAACACAGCTGCCATACATTGCTGTAGAGACAGCTGAAAGCTGTTTCACCCTTCTGCAGTGGTGCAGCTGTTTAAAACCAAGCAGGGGTCAAAGTTTGCTGATCATGAGCTCAGAAGTAGTGTGTGCACCTGTTGCCTTATTAGAGAAGATGCTGAGCACACTGGAAAGGAGCTATTCTCCCTTAAAGCTTTTAATTATTGTTGGTGTTAATTTTGAGTACAGTTGGTATTCAGTACATTTCTATTTCAGTATAAAGTTACAAAATCAGATGAACAATGTTCCCTATTTGGAACCATCTCAATTCCAGTACAGACTGACTGACTGCTTGAGAGGAAAATAAATGGGTAAGGGAATTAAGCGCAAGAAGTAAATCACAGATCAAAAAATAATATTTATATAACTGTCAAATCACTCAGCTTCTACCAGACAGTTGAGTGAATACTTCCTTAAGGAGAACTTCTTTTTTGTATCTTTCAGGCAGATCCATGCACCTGCACAATATGGTTAATAGGTACATTGCACAAGTGAGGGATGTGAACTTGCAGAGTAAGGTCCAACCTAGTGAGTGATACATTTATATGCACAGTTACTTGAGTGAAACCAAATATAATTCACTGCAATTCATGATTAATTGCCTCATGGTAGAATTAAAGTGAGTAAAGCAATCACCTGTTTACACTATTGTATGGTGCAAGATGTAACTGAGGAGAGTGGACATTTTATGTTGTCACACAGCTCAGTGGTGAAGCAGCTGGTTTTGCTGGTACCAGATATGGATGGTTCCAGTCGGCTTCAGTGGTCTTCCTAAAGGGCCTGACTGAATCCCTCTGACAGGGGCAGGCAAGGGTGTGCTCACAAAGCTCTCAGAGGATAATGCAAAGAAGCTGACTCTATGTCAAAACAAAGAGAACAAAGAGTAACCTTTGTTTTAGGTAACAGCAATCCACAATTGCATGGATTATGTGGAGGTGCCAGTGCCTCCCTGAGTTAGTCAGATCAGTATGGGGGAATACTTTGGAGCAACATGGAGTACAAAAAACAGTCAACCAGCAAAATAATTTTGAAGACAGCAACTGTCTTGACCAGGTTGCAGGCCTCATATTCCCTTCTGGCAAGTGGGGATGCCCAGTATCATGGCAGTGAATGTATCACAGAGACGAGCAATAGGAAATACACTGGTATGTGTTTGAACTGTGTATTGCTATTGCTGCATTTTGGTAAGTGTAACTTGCAAGTGATGTGTCTTCAGTATACTTTGCATCATTCTGGAAAAAATCTATGTAACATAAAATGTTTTAAAATAGGTATATTCAGTATTAAACATTGTATTCTCCACAAAAAAGGATATCCAAAAGAATCTGGTCAGGGCATTTGACTCCAGTCTCACCCTCCTACTCTATTTTAATTACTAGTAAGTTAAATTATTTTTTCCCAGGTTGAGTGTGTTTTGCCCATAACAGTAAGTAGTAAGGGATGTCCCTGTCTTTATTTCAATCCATGAGTTTTTCCATTTTATTTCCTCTTCTTGTCCTGTTGAGGAGAGCACCTGAGTGGGCATCTTGTCAGCTGGGGTCAGCTCACCACAGAGAGCTCCACTGAAAATGATAAGTAACCAACTACAGTTTAGACTTGATTACTTCAATATCAAAATAATAACACAACTTTCTAGCTACAAATAGAACAATATAACTTGCAAACCAATTGTGAAATAAGAGTATAAACCATTCAACAAGCAGATACAGCACAGACTATTATTCTAAACTGCCAGTGGAAATCTGGTTAAGTAACCTTGTTCTTGCTGTAGAAAATCTGTCCCACTGTAACAGTTTCCCTACTTTGTACTTCAATTCATACAAAGGAAAATGTAAATGAGACTGTTAGAAGACTCTGTACCACCTCCAGAAATGAAGAGAGTTAAAAGTGAAATATCACTGCATTCCCTCCTTGCTCAGGACCTAGGGATATTCTGTCTGACTACTTGAGATGGGATTATAAATCATGCTGTGGAGATTAACTAACCCTCACGAATCATTCACTGCTTTAGAGCATTTGTCTTCCTATGGATAAGATTCTATAAGTAACAAGACTTAGTGGGATATACATATATTAAAAAGAAAAATGCTTTAATGCATAGGTTAAGGTGAATGTTCACTCTAATACATAGTGACACTAATGCTACAAAATCCATATTGGTCTAGCTTACATCTAAAATTCTATTACTACATTATTGATTAATCACTTGAACTTTAAATTTAGTTGAGAATGATCTAAATGGTTCGAGTACTTTATCAATTCACTGTAGAACACCTTGTCAAAATGAAGGGATTGTAAGGTATTCCTTACTTGAGCAGTAAAATTCTTTTTTGCTGAGTTGCTTATGAAAGTGTATGATACAATCTTAATTTTATGTTAGAAAAATAATAGGTATCAGAAGCAACAATCAGCAACATTTCAGGCATTTCACATTTCTTTCAAAAATATACTTTACTATAGCAAATAATTTTATACAGCTTTTATTTTACTACTGTGACACACATTGATGACAGTCAAAATTTTCTAATGTGCTACTAGATCACATCAGAATCTGTATATATAGAAAGCATCTCCAGGAGAAAAACATGTACCACCAAAGCAAGTTGCAAGTAGGAACTAGAAGTTTCTCTAGCCATTTTTTTCTACCTATGTCAAAACCCTGTCATAGAAAGAATTTCTGTTTAGTATCATGTATTATCTGAAAATCCCTCTATCTGGTTAGTAAAACTGATGTATCAGCTAAACTAGTAAGCCACTGACTAGATCTCAGGTCATGGAGAAAAATAAAATATTTCTCGTAATCTTTATTATGTATTCAAATTAGGAAAATAATATTATATATATTGATTTCAGTTGGGTCCAAATTTGGCCTGACAGGAATCTTCATACAAAGAAGGATTTGTATGAAGGATTTCATAAAAGCTTCTTTGACAGAGGAAAAAAAACCCAAAGCTAACCACAGCACTCAGAGATGACAGAACAAAATTAAACCCAGAAAAGTAAGGATAAAATTTGAAATACTGTGCCACCATGAAGGAACACAGTACGATTTTAAAAATATTGTTGAGGAATATGTTATTAAAAGAAAATAAAAGGAACAAACAAGCCACTTATCTGTGACATAGCATCAAGTTTTTGATGAAATGACAAAACTATCAGCCAGGAGATCCTAACCATTCTACCAGGAAAATGTCAAACTTTGTTAACTTGGTATTCCATCTGGGTGGGTTTAAGTTCTTTAAGTTTATCCTGATGAGTAATTTGCTTAAACTTCAGCTTGTGTAAATTATTTGCTAAGTTTGTTTTTCATGTGAACATATCTCGTAAGTCTACATGCAGTAGAAAATACTTTGAACTTATACACTTTTCCAAAGCTAGGTCTGCAATGTGAACATGTCCAGAGGCACATGTGAAAGTGCTCATGTTTTCTCAGATACTAGCTGTACAAACTAAGCAACCTGAAAGATTTACATTCAAAAAATTCCTTTTGTTTTACATGACAATAATTTTCAGACACATTTCCCATTAAAACTGGGCAATTTCTTCACATCTCAGCATCTCAGACTAGAAAACCTTTCAGTCAGGTGATCAAGAAGCACTATAGTTGTCTAATGATCCCATTCCAAAATATGTTTAATATCAAATGATGCCTCATTTTGATAGAAAAGATTTTTCCTTTCAACTGAAATCAGACTGTTTAATCATTTACAAAGCATTAGAATAAAGCTTTTTGTTTTGTTGCTAAATATATGTAGTTGACTGAATTATTTATCTGAAAAAAACAATCTGTATGAAATTTATGCTGAATAAATCACTCCATATACTTTAAAAGTTTTCTCTACCTCAGTGTGATATCCTTGCTGATAAGAGATTTACCTAAAAGAATCCCACTTTGTAAGCTTCAGGGAGAGAGAATTTATGATTTTGTCTTCTAGCAGTAACTTTTACATGTACTTCTCTGAAGGACCATACCCCCACATGTTCTTCCCAATGAATCACAACCACGACTATTTCCGGAGGGCAGATTTTGGCCTGTTCAAAAAACTAATTCAGAGCATACCCTGGGAAACAGCCCTTGAGAACAAGGGGATCCAGGAGGGATGGACATGTTTCAAGCAGAAAATTTTGAGTGCACAGCAACAGGCTGTCCCAGTGTGCCAAAAGGCCAGCCGGAGGGGAAGATGGCCAGCTTGGTTAAATAGGGAGATTCTGAAAGAAATCAGGGATAAAAAGAAAGTTTACAGACTGTGGAAAAAAGGGTTGGCTACTTATGAAGAATTTACAGATAGAGCTAGGTCATGCAGGAAAAAAATTAGGGAAAGAAAAGTGGAATTTGAAGTTAATTTGGCCAATTCAGTTAGGGACAACAAAAAGTCCTTCTATAAATACATTAATAACAAAAGGAGGGGCAAGGAAAACCTCCATTCTCTGTTGGACTTGGAGGGAAATATAGTTAAGGAAGATGAGGAGAAGGCTGAGGTACTTAACACCTACTTTGCCTCAGTTTTCACCAGTAAGACAGGTGGCCCTCAAGACAACTGGCCTCTGGAGCTGGTAGACAGAGAGAGGGAGCTGAATAGCCCTCCTGTATTCCAGGAGGAAATAGTGACCGACTTACTGAGCCAGCTGGATCCTAAGAAGTCTATGGGACCAGATGGGATCCATTCCAGGGTGATGAAGGAGCTGGCAGAAGAGCTTGCCAAGCCCCTCTCCATCATCTTCCAACAGTCCTGGCTCTCTGGGGAGGTCCCAGATGATTGGAAGTTGGCAAATGTCACCCCAATCCACAAAAAGGGCTGCAAGCAGGACCCTGGCAACTACAGACCTGTCAGCCTGACCTCCGTGCCTGGCAGGGTGATGGAGCAGTTCATCCTGAGTGCAATCACACATCACCTTCAGGGTGGACAAGGGATTAGACCCAGCCAGCATGGGTTTAGGAGGGACAGGTCCTGTCTGACCAACCTGATCTCTTTTTAAGATCAGGTGACCCACCTGGTGGATGAGGGGAAGGCTGTGGATGTGGTCTATCTGGACTTCAGCAAGGCCTTTGACACTGTCTTCCATAATATACTCCTGGAAAAGCTGGTAGCCCATGGCTTGGACAAGTGTACCCTCTCCTGGATTAAGAGCTGGCTGGAGGGTCGGGCCCAGAGAGTGCTGGTGAACAGAGCTGCATCCAGCTGGCGGCCAGTCACCAGTGGTGTTCCCCAGGGGTCTGTATTGGGTCCAGTCCTGTTTAACATCTTTATTGATGATTTAGTTGAGGGGATTGAGTCCATCATCAGCAAATTTGCTGATGACACCAAGCTGGGAGGGAGTGTCGACCTACTGGAAGGCAGGAGGGCTCTGCAGAGGGATCTGGATAGACTTGAGAGATGGGCTGATTTCAATGGCATGAAGTTCAACAAGGCCAAGTGCCGGGTCCTGCACTTTGGCCACAACAACCCCCTGCAGCACTACAGGCTGGGGACAGAATGGCTGGAAAGCAGCCAGGCAGAAAGGGACCTTGGAGTACTAATTGACAGGAAGCTCAACATGAGCCAACAGTGTGCCCAGGTGGCCAAGAAGGCCAATGGGATCCTGGCCTGTATCAAAAATAGCATGGCCAGCAGGACCAGGGCAGTGATCCTTCCCCTGTACTCTGCATTGGTGAGGCCACACCTTGAGTACTGTGTTCAGTTCTGAGCCCCTCAGTTCAGAAAGGATATTGAGATGCTGGAGTGGGTCCAGAGAAGAGCAACAAGGCTGGTGAAGGGACTGGAGCACAAGTCCTAAGGGGAGAGGCTGAGGGAGCTGGGGTTGTTTAGCCTGGAGAAGAGGAGGCTCAGAGGTGACCTCATCACTGTCTATAACTACCTGAAGGGAAGTTCTGGCCAGGTGGGGGCTGGTCTCTTCTCCCAGGCACTCAGCAATAGGACAAGGGGGCACGGGCTCAAGCTCTGCCAGGGGAAATTTAAGTTGGATATCAGGAAAAAATTCTTTCCAGAGATAGTAATCAGGCATTGGAATGGGTTGCCCAGAGAGGTGGTGGATTCATCATCCCTGGAGATTTTTAAACTGAGATTGGACATGGCACTGAGTGCCATGATCTAATAAATGGACTGGAGTTGGACCAAGGGTTGGACTTGATGATCTCGGAGGTCTTTTCCAAGCCAATCGATTCTATGATTCTAAGATTCTATTTAAAGATATGATTTATCTTTAACCTTCATAGATAGTATTTTTTTTCAACAGATCTACTAAATTACATGATCACACTTTTCAAACACAGTGATCAAGCAATACTTTTATCTCCTATAGTTAAATGTTTTTCAGGCCCGAATTTCCATCACTCATCCTAGACCTGGCCAATTTTAAGTTAATTGGCTCTTCTGGACAAAATTATGACATTTTTAAAGTCTTGGTAATACTGAATCACCACTTGGTAGTGGGACTCAGAGTCTGCAAACCATCTCAGTATATTTTTTATTGTCTGTGAAGCAGCAATCAGCTTATAAAATATAACAATATTTCTATGATAAAAGCAAATTTTGTTATGAAGAAAAAAACCACACGTGTTTTCTATATGCATTGCTGTATAACCAACACTGTAATCAATGGACCAGAGTGAAAATTTTTCCTGCACAGAATCACAAAATCAGAATTAGTCTCCAAAAAAATGAGATATTTCTATAAAATGGGGTTGTAAGCAAGTCTGAACCTTTCTTTTATATATTCCATTAATACATTTTGGTTCATAAAGGATGCAAGTTGATAAAAAATATATGTTAACTGCAGTTGGTGTTGATGAAAGCAAGACCAGAGATATCTTTCTGTGAAGGCTGCTGGCCAGTGTAAATATATGGACTTCAGTTACTGATACTTGCGCTGAAATGATAAATCTTCTATTTTTCAGTTTGGTTTTTATAAAGTATTTGTTTAAGCAAGTTTACACAGCTTGGGATTAATTGTTTGGTAGGAAATTAAATCTCTCCAGTTCTTCCATCTTACTTTCACATTTGTCAGCTCTTCCTATCAGCTTCCTCCTACCTTTCAGATCACTGTTAATTCACATTAAAGTCAATCCTGTGTTTATATAGCACAACACTTTTGTTCACTACAATTAGAGAAAATATACATAAATAAATCCTGTGTCTAGACTTCTGTTTGCTCTTTACATTGAATAATGTCTAATTGAAAGAGACAATCTTATCTACAAAAAGTTCTGTTGAAATGTTTTAAAATTATAATTATTTTAGTCTTCTGATGAGTTAAAATGTAAATGCCAAGTATTTCACAGACCAAGTTGTTTTTACATTGAGCTATGGTTGTTAGCTAACTAATCACAGGGCAAGAGAACAGTGATTAACAGATATATTTAATAAAATGCCAAGTTCATAAGGTATCTATAATTAAGAACTCTAAAACTCATTTCCATTAATTTTATATAGTTTGAAATGACACTGAAATGCTATTAATAATAATTTCAGCTGAAGAACCAAAAAAGACTGTGAGTCTTTCCTTAAGGGTCTTCAGTATCACACAGGACAGAGTAAATCCTTCTGCATCAGCAAAACAAGAATATCACAACTTTTTTTCTAAACTAATTTTAGTGAATGAACTAAGAGGAAAAAAAAAACATTCTACTAGGTTGTTTATGAGGAACCTCCCCATCTAAAATACCAAAAAAACTTTTGTAGTCAATTATGTGGTTTGATAGTAAACCCACTAAAAAATTCTGAGCAGCATCAAAAGCGAAAGACAAGTTTTTCGGGGGATTTTAAATACTTGAACAGAGAACACAAAGTATTTAGCAAGGACACTTGAAAATATAAAAATTATTAAGATATTATTTACATATTAATAGATAAATCTGAGAATAGTGATTTTGGACTCTTCAAAAATTAAGCAGTAATACATACTCATTTGCAAGAGAAATAAAAGAAGAAATTATTAATAATCTAATCTGCGAAGGTCAGAATTCTGTAAATAGCTACATAAACATAGAAACTTAGTCTCAGATTGCCTACAGTAGTGATTTTCTTAAAATGTTCATTTTAAATTGAGATGCTATTGTGCTTTTGGACAAAGTCTTACCTTGCAAAGTAATTCCAGACCAACAGCAAGCACAAATACTTTATATTCTTGCAATATAATCTGTTTTAAGAAAGGAGGAGGAATTACTTTTCAGGAATGCTATATTGTTCAAGTGGTTAAAACTTAAAACATTTTTTGGGGGGAATTGTAGAAGATTTTATCCAAGAAATACTAGTTATGACCACAAAAATGCTGATCATTCTGTAAAAGCCTGTCTTGTGAAATATTATTAAGGAAAAGGAGATATAAAGAGAGACTACTTGAATGTTATAGAAAATGGAGGTGTATTTGGTAACCTACCTGTATACTAGTTGGTCTTTCATAAGTTCATCTTTGATTAGAATTCACTATCAACTTAGGTTTAAAATCAAAGTTTTAAAAAATATAGAGAAGGTTAAAATAAGTAATAAATATAACCTTTTCAGTTTCTTTTATTTCTGACTCACATTTAAGAGAGAAACTCCTACTCTGTGGAAATGAACACCACTATAGATTAGCCAACATGATCATTAAATTTTTTATATGTTCTCAGCAAAAACTTAACAATTGCAGTAAGTACTGCTAAAACATCATGGACAAACCCAGAGTGGGCCAGATGAAAATCTCTCAATAATATTCCTAGAAGAAATGTTAAAACTTACAACATTTTAATTCCAGTGAATTCATCCTTTCAAATACAGCTTCATTTATCAGTGTTATTCCTGCTCTGTAATGCATGATGTACAACAACCAAGTGGGAGAATTTATCTTATATGTGTATTCCCCAGTTTGTCAGAATACACGTAACTAATTTCTGATACTAATAGGATAGATCCTCAAACAGTGTTTATTCTCCATTCTTATTGTACGTATTTGTTTCTATTTCTAATGCTTCTGTTACATTTAAACTCTTGATTCCATTTCCCAAGTTCTTTACAATATCTGGTTCAGGTAACCAAGGTATGTACATCTAGGTGGACAATTAGATGCAGTCAATACATGGACAGAGAATTTACGGTAAATTAACCATCTGTATCAATTTCTGCTTATTTCTTTATCTTTTTCATCACAGATTTTATAATATAGTTTATTTTTTTAAAATTATTTTCTAGATGCATCACAAAAGGTTTCAGAGGGTCTTTGGTGTCCATAGCTCAACAGTGAAACATCTCCATTACGCTTTGATGTGCTACTAAATAAAAAACTCTCAGTTGTACATTCCTTATTCATATATGGGTTTGGATTCTGGGTCCCACCCCTACATTTTAAATTTTTGAAGTTTACTCCACATTTTCCTTCATAGGTTATATGCAGTGGCAAAAGGAAAGCGGTGAACTAGTTTTCAGTAAAAGAATCACAAGCATTTATGCATCTACATTTTGTTGTTGTTGTTATTATTACTATTATTATTGTTACTATTGTCACGATGGTTACCAGTATTACTATTATTTGTGTTTTGTTGGACCATCCAGGTTGAAGCACTTCATTTCACAGCTAACTGCCTTACTTTTTCTAAAGTATTTTTAAATTTAATGTAGTTGGCCAACATTTTATAGCTGGCCAACCCACTTCTACTACCTTTTCTAAGTTATTTGTGCTGTGATTTTTATCAAGTCAGACTAAAAGCTACCAGAGATTTCAAGTTTTTTTTCAGTTTTCATTAATTCAACAAGAATTGCCTATCCCTACTTACAGCTTTTTTCCAGCTTATTTGGCTTACTTGTGAGTTCTGTTATGGGATTTGGAAGGTATCTGTATTGCTTTAAATTCATTTAATAAATCCCAAGAGGGTTTCAGAGGCAAAGCTTCTTAGCAAAGGATTGCAGACATTGATGAGAAAAAGTTTGGCTAAAACTTTCACAATGCCTGCAGTTCAATGCAATTCAGTTACTCAGAGAAGTTAAGCTCATTTATTTGACTTAATATTTATCAACTCATTTTAAGTCACACTACATACTATGCAGTGAAGACTGCATATGGACAAATAGGACTGCATAAAGCACCTTCTGCACTGCCAAAACAAAATAAGCTAAACAAGGCAAGGAAAGAAGACATTTATACATATATAATGTTTAAATATGAGAATTTGTTGTGCTGTTTAATCAATAGTTTAGAAATTAATATCCACAGTCATTTATATAGGAAACACAATTTGAGCAGGAAACCTAATGCATTTGAAACAATCTAAAAGATAAGACATATTTTTCACAATAAACTGAACAAAAAAGAAATAAAACACATGGCATTGGTATGAAAACCAGTCATCTCTCTGTTGGGGTAAAAAAGAAATTCTGTGGTTACAAACTCTCATAACTCACTAACAGTATGAAAGACCATGTTCTCCAGCAAAACATGCAACTTTGCAAAAGTCTAATTAATAAGAAAACATAGGTCAATTTTTAAAAATATTTTTGTTGCTATGTAGCACATCAAATTGTTTTGCAGTATCATATAGGTGAATGAAAACAGTCATTAAATATCCTTAATATGTATACAAATTGAGATTTGAGTAAGCTAAAATTTCATAGAACATGGGATGAGCATCCAAAGAGGTATTATAATGTTACATTCCTGTTTGTGCTTAAGAAGGTTTTTCTTGAAGTGCTGTCTTCCACCTTTTAGTCCCTGTGCATAATCTTTCAGTTTTTCAAGATGCCTGATTCCATATACGTCACTTATGACAGAAAAGTAAATTAAATCCTGATTTTTCAGACCAAGAATACTCTTTCTCTCATAGTTGTAGCAAAAAACAACAAATCTAAAAAGTCATCTTGCTCCAAACCACAATGCTAATGAAAGTTATATAAAAAAATAACAGTAAGAAAACATTCTTCATGCTTAATTTGAAAACTGACACAATGAGTAAAAATCATTCATGGAAAAGGGTGGGAAAAGTAATAATAAAAGAAAAAAGAGCAAAAAGTTCAGGATGAGTTGATGTTTAAAACTCTTGAATTTCTGGCAAAGGTTTACTTTACCCTGAGGTTTCCATACCTCTGGATATGCCCCATTACTTCAAAGGCCAATGTTTTAATCATAATAACAGAAACAGACACTTTCTCTCCAAGATGAGAGCTCATATTTGATCTCAGACTTCAGGCTCAGTTTGCCTTCTCCTTCACACACAGAACACTGATATTGTGAACCTGAAAAGGCAGTTGTGCATACTCAATGAAATGAGCAGCTTTTCTTTGAACCCTGAACTTTGAAAGTACAAGAAACATGCACTTTACACAGTATTTAGAACTTGAAACCTTTTATGCACATCTATTCTTTACTCCAAATACAGCCAACATCCCTAGAATTCTCCAAGAAGGACAAAGTATGTGACAAAACTATCACTTAAAAAAGCCTGAGATCTAAACCTGGAGAAAGATCTGCACTTTTTAATTAAATAAATTATTTTTTAAACACAACTCAATGAAATATATATGTAGAGGGGTCTATTCTTAACCCCAGCAAGGGATATCTTGATAAGAGGACGGAACTGAATTTCCTTAAAATTACTGAGGGACTTCGGGACCTGCTGAAATTATCTCTCTTGTTTAATTTTCCATTTGGACATGGAGAGCTGAATATGAATCTTCATAGAACTGGGGAACTTACTGATGGAAGAAAAAGCCCTTAAGTGATGGCTTCCCTATGGAAAACTATTCTACAGCCTAATGTATCTTCCTGTCAGAACATTTTTCATGATATTTAGTGTAGGCTTTTCTGTTCCCAGTTCCATCATATTATTAATATATATCTTAATGTACAACATTAAAACCACTTCTAGCCTTCTTGACATTTACATAATTATATTCTTATGGACGCCCTTTTGATCCAGAGTAAGGCTGTACCTATTTCACTGATAAAAAGTTTTCTTCATTCAATCTCTAGTATTTTTCTCTTTCTTTCTCTTCCTCATTAATAATAAACTATGTCCCAGCACAGTTCTTTTGTCCCTTTCAATTTATTCTAATTTTTGTGGCAAGAAATAGAGGTGCCACTTCCCTCACAGTGATGGAACCTTTAAACCATTCCTCCATTTCATAAAGCAAAGATGTAGTTTTGTGGAGGGAACTTCTGCATAGGAACAATCCTGACAATGGGTACCCATGATATAAGGCTATGGGTGCAGCATTCCCACTTATGACACAATCTTCTCCTTCACCAGGCGCTAGTGGAAGTTGTCAGCTGCAAATATTATTAGGCATGTAACCTACATAAAAAAAAATTGTCAGTTTTCATTCTGTAATTTCACAAACTTTTCTTCCCTTACTTTGCCACCACTCCCAAAACTCCAAAACTCACAAACCAGTCGAACAGCAACAGAAAGAGAAGAGTTCTATATATGAAATTGTTTTTTTGATGTATGTTCCATCTTCTGGGATTCTGGTTCCTTAGTAAAGGTTGCTTACTTTGGTTATTTGCTTAAGATGCCTGAACTTCCTTATATGCACTGCACCAAAGAAATGCAATGAAATTTTCTCATCAAATTGTGGCATTATTTAGATATGCAGTGTTGCCATAAAAAGTATATCAGAATCCTAATAATGGAAAAAGAAATTGAGTATAGCATCTTGCAAATTAAAATGCAACACTGAAGCCCTTACCTACATCAGAGACAAGAATCTCTGATTTTCTTTTGAAGGGCATTTTAGAAGGTGAGACACAAAGATTTTATGCAAAGATGGATTATTAAGTGTAAATGAGAAATTCCAGTGACTTATGTCATATATATATCTCACACATATTTCTATTAGTTGTTCAATTTATTCCGAAAAACGTTTACTTTATTCCACATTTTTCATTCAGATGAACTTGTTCAAATAACAGCTTTTTCATGCAGACTTAAGAGCACTAAAAGGCCATTCCTTATATAGTCTTTCTCTGACAGCTTGAGCCTACACTTTGAAATAAATTATGCCAAACAAACTTCTCTCTGACTAACATTGAACCTTGGCAGCTAGTTTGGTATTTTTCTGAAAGCCTGTACAGAGATATAAAAGACAAATCTAACAAGGTAATCATCTTTGCTCATGTCCTCACAAATGAATTAAACATGGACTACTCACTCAGCTTTGGAGCACATTCAAAGAGTGTAAAAAGAGCCAGTAGAAAAACAGAAGAACAAGAAAAAGAAAGGGGAAAAAAAAGAAAAAAAAAGCAGGAGTTTAGGAGAGCAAAGATAAAAAAGGAAAATAGCTGTGACAAAAATTATAAGGACATGTGGAATCATCAGGCATATGAATTATATCTCATGAATGTAAATGTTCTATTACTGGATACTGAAAACAATTGAAGGGTCTGTACTTGATGCAGGTTTCAAATTTTTTGTTATAGTGAGTGAAAAGAAATCTGATTATGTTAGACAAGAAAAAGAAGTAAAATGGGCACTGGGCAGCATCTTTTTGATAAATATATATGAATAATTCTGTTGATTTTCCCTTGTGTCCAGCTCTGGGATGGAAAGGAAACTCAGACCTTGACAGTTATATGGAGCTGGGCGCTGAATTGTTCACTGGAGCTGAAGAGCCAGAATACCTTAGGAACCTGTGGTCCTTGTGTATTCATGCAATACAAACACTCTGCTCATGGCAGAGCAGGTGGAAGCAGAGCAGCCACAGGAGCAAGCTTGAAGAGAGCCCAGAGAGTGAGCTGGCTGATCTCATTTTGAGCAGATGTAGCTGTGGATGCTCTAAACAGCAGCAGTAGCAGGAGGGCCAGGTCTGTGCAATCAGAGGGCATTGGCAGTTTGGAAATCTGAACTAATTCCAACAGGTCAATGAAATGAAAGAGACTGTAAAAATTTAAATAGCTTGGGAGAGGTGTCATATTGCAACTTCATTTGGGCCCAAAAATAGATTTGGGAAGAAGAGCAAACTAAGCTTTTATGAATATATTGAGAAATGCAAATGATATTGCTTTATTTTCCTTTCTCTTTGGAAAGCACTATTTATTTCTAAAAAGAAGAAAAAATGGATTTATGTGGATTTCACAGTAGTGGAGATCCCAAAATTAAAAGAAAAAAATACAAAAAAACCCCAAAACAAAATACACACACACACACAAACAAACAAAAAAGCAAAACATGAGAGGAAGATGAGAGGAAGAGATGTTGTATTCTCAAAGAGAGAAAAAGAAGAAAAAACCACCAAACAACTAATTTTTAAAGAGACTAAAATCTTTTCAATGAATGGGGCAATAGTGCAAAGAAACTGTGAGCATTTTCTGTAACTGTGTGACTAAAATAACTATTACTGAAAAGTCACTTGTTTATATTTCCATCTACATAATTAAATACTACAGCAAAAAATTAAAACCACAATTGAGATGCTCAAATTTGTATATTTCATGTGATGGAGAAGTGGAATAATTATTGTGATCCTAGCTTTGAACAAAGACAACCTGAATCCAATTTCCTAATTGACTTCAGGTGTCCTATTTAATCTTAAGCAAATCAAAGGTAGAATTTTAGAGGTATTCAACTGATGATTCAAGTAACGTAAAAAAAAAAATTACCAGTCTCTCTGGAAAGAGATTCAGGTCATCTGATTTTAGTTCTTCAATTTAAATATGTGAGGTTCCTAATCTGTGAATTTGTGGTAGTCACTGGAAAGATGCAGGCTTCCAACAGAGAACCTTGTGACTAAGCAAGGCATCTAAATTAAAGCCCAAAAAAGAAAGGGATATCTGAGGCATATCACACAGGGTTAGATACTTTTGTGCCTGAATCTTTCTCTAATTATGTGCTTCATTCCTCATTTTTGTTATGGTTTCCCCATCTGATGATGATTTCTTTCCCTTATTTACCTTGCAGTGGTTTCTTGAGATTTGATAATACAGTGTTTATACAGTTCTTTAAAAGGAAGCAAAACTCACTAAAACATTTAGTGAAACCTGATAAAAATGGTCAAGGATGTGAGAAAAAAATTACTCAAAAATGCAAGTATTGGTTATGCTAAAGGGTGAAGGATCTGACTTTGTAAATGTAGATGGAAGAAAGAATGGAAAAAGTATTTAGAAAAAAATGCTTGCATTCCCTCTGCCTAAGACAAAGAAATATTCAACTATGCGAAAAGATGACAAATGGTTCACTGCTAAAAGTATATCTTTCTCATATTGTGATTAAATTGAGAAACTCATTGTCAATGAAACTTATTTTAAAAAGAAAACACAAGCAGAGCAATTATAAATCTGCTGTTTCAGGGATTTAGAAAGTTTCTAGCTATACAGGTATGATCATATGATCAAATATTGCAATGTTACTGTAGTTTTTGACCCTATCTATCCCTTTTATAGCAGTATTTGAGCTTATGAATCCCCTGGTCTGGACCAACTGTGACCAACCGATATTGTTCAATAATCCCTTTTTATTTTATCACAGACTAGCAACTCAAATATAGTCATATCTAGCAGCTGGTCATTTATTTATTAGTCCAAGGACATTTTAATCCGTTCCTATATCTTTATAAATCAAATTATATTTGAAGTTTGTCAGTAAAATATCGCTTTGTCCTTTCTACAAAGTTCATTCACCTTCTTCTGTCACAGTCACCAGGGTGAACTGCATGACTTTTGGAGCCACAATGAACTTTCAAATGTTCAACACTGGCTGCTTAATTCCAGTTTGATTGAGGCTGACATGAGATCTTGAAAAGTAAAACAGGTTTTTACATCAGGATAGTGATATATCTTAACAGTCTCTTGCTTCATGCACACTCCTTCAAAGACAAGGGTACCAACCAATAAAATGAGAGACAAATACTACTGGGAATCTAGTTATTAAGAACACAGAGATGAAAGGTGTCATCATGAACTACCAGGAGGCTTACTTTTTTGCTGTGTGAAATAACAAAGTTCAAAAAGCATTCAGTCACTCAGTTTCTAGCAATTAGAAAGAGAAACTACATAAAAAATGTAACCCAGAAATAAATTAAAAAATAAGCATTTAATTATGCAAAATGCTTGGAGATGATCTGAAGATCATTTGAAGACTTAATATATAGACACATACATTGAGTCATTCTTCATCTTTACCACTTCCTTTTACTTCCTCTCCTTTTTCTGTTCCTCGGCGGGGCAAGGTGGGGGGAATGATGAATAAGACACAATATATCAGAAATATATTCAAGGAAATATAGGAAAGGAAAAGAGTTGACAACATAATCCCTAACAATTTTAATTAATATCACAACAGGACAGGACAAGGGGCTAAGTAGGAATTTACCAGTTTTTACACCTTTAATAATTAGTCCCCTTACTGGAACCTATGGAACAGAAAGTGAGGACAGATGACATATAATCCAGTGGTAAAAGGACCAATTAGTGATATTGCAGAATGGCTAAACTAACTGTTGGCATTCCTAGTTGTGCTAAGACAGTTCTTGCACCAAACCTGCATAAGAATCTGCTGCCACAGGAAAGGTTCAGAGTTAGAGACTTTAAGACTAAAAGCAGTACAAAACATGAAGCAAAACTGAATGAATTGAACAACAGTCAGTCAATAGGATCAGACAGTTCTGCAGAAGTTTCATGTTCGTGTATGGTCCTAACACCTGGCTAAGTATCAATTCCTATGTGGAAAGCAAATGGTATCAGAGGAATGAAAGATAGAAAACATTACACTGGTATTTCAGCATATTTTCAGAGATGAATCTGGCATGTACAGGTATGAAAACCTAATTTCCACACTAATCTGTCTGACAGGAGTTATAACAGCTAGTACAGGTCCCCTAAGTAACCAACAGAGTTCTATCACACTAGGGGGAGGCAATGTAGGAATATGGCACTTCATAGTGTATTCGTTTCAGTTTTCCAACAAGCATTTTTGTCTGGGTTGTGGAGATGATGTAGCGTGCTGGGTTTCTGAAAGATTTTGATAAGACACCTCACCAAGAAAAATAAAGTAATTAAAGTGTTGTAAGATATAAAAGAAAGTCAACTTTTAGACTAATGTTGATTTAAGGATAGAAAGCAAAGAACTGAAATACATGGACAATTTTCATAGTGAAAAGAGATTATTGAGTGTGTTGATACCCTTCCATGTATTTCTTTTTGAAACCTACCAAGATAAAGACTATCAGAAAGGGATTAGGTAAAGACACAAAGCAGATTAAAAATGAATATTGAAAGAAATAGCTCACATAAAACACATAGTTCAGGAATCCCCTTGATAAACTACTGTTTGTCAGAAATAAGAAGTCTTTGTACTAACTCTTACTTCTGTGGTTTTCCTTGACATTTGAAGTTGCCATTTATGAAGGTGACCTACTGAGATGGATTTTGACCTGCAGCAGAGTTGCAGTTAAATTTTATAAACTGTGTACGGGAAACAAGAACAAACCCACAAATCTGATGTTTAAAACTTTGTATTCACACTTTGATAATTAAAGAGTGAGAAGAGCTTTCACTTCTGCATGTAACATTAATAAATTCCTCAGATGTACAATCCCTTGATGTGAGCTTTAAAAAGTATATCAAAAATATGAAGTTAGCTGGCTTATCCAACTACTAAAAAAGATTTCTTAATTCCTATATATTGTGAAATGTCATTCTTAACAGACATATGCACTGTATTTTTGAGTCTGAAACCTGTAGAAGTAAAAACAATTTATGTGGCAAAGTAAGTATAATTCATTTTAAAACCAATGTGATCTTAGTTTTAAGATGTTATATCAAGTTGAAAGTCCACGTCTATTGATCTGCAAGGACAAATTTAACACATCTAATCAAAAGAGATTGCTGCTATACTCAGATTTGAACAATAGCTAGATATTTGTTGAATAGAGATGGCAGTGGAGAACAGGTTGTAATCAGGTTGTGAGTTTATAGCCAGAGATTTAATAAAGTTACTAGTATCACATTCTACATAGCTGAGCTGGCTATCTTACTCTAATGAATACTCTAATGCAAATGTCGCTATATCTGTGTAAAGTCCTTATATACATGAACAGTAATTTACTGCTATATTGCACCAGAAAACATTCATGTTGCTGATCCAAATATATTCTATACACTAAACGTTGCTTCAGGAAAGTGAAAAAATGCCTTGTACTTCAGGCTCTGAACCCAATCAAGACTAACAGTGACAAAATAGTAAATTTGACCAGTGCAACTTTACTCATCCATCTTCCAGTGGAACAGAAATCATGCCTTTTGACATCCTTTCTTAACTGAAATCACTAGCATAGACTTTTCCTACAGCTGACAGCAGAAAGGAAATGAAATTCCTAGCATAAGTAGATTTATATAGAGAATAAATTAATCGTACTATGACTATATCTGTTCAATCACTTCAACAAAACCAAAACCAATAGCCACAGATTCCTTAGCTAGTTCCAGGCTCACTGAGAAGTTGACAGGTGATTTACAAGAATGCTTTGCAGCATATCAAGTATACATCTGTGCTTTCCTTTCAATAATCCCTTGAATCCTTCTGGCATACATGAGAGACTTTCCAGATGCTTTTAAAATACACATATTAAGATTGAATTGTTCTGAAGTGGTCTGCATGCAGTCTATCAATGAAATAAATATGCTTATTCTTCATCATTATTACTTTTAGGAGTTGTGTACCCTGAACTGATTCCCCATTGCCTCCAGTTTATGACATCATTCTCATTTATTTGCTACACCTTTGAAAACCAATTTAATTTGATTTTTCCCTCTCGGTGAAGACAGATATAGATTTTTCTATCCCCTGTACCATAGATGTTTCAAATGACCAAATGTTAGGGAAAATATTAGGAGGTTCAAGATATCTATTTTTCCTTGGTATATTTAAAAGGAGACATATCACATATCCATTACTATGGGTAATACAATAAAAAAGGCATTCACTCTCCCCTCCTAGATTTACAGAGCAACACTTGTTAATTACTTGATTTGTTGGGCAACATTCACTCTGAGAAACCTTAACTCCAAGGTGAAGATAAATACAAGGTTCTTAAGCTGAAAGAAAACCCAAATCAGCAGTACAAAAATTATTGCATCTTAACTGGAGGAAATAATCATAACTTTGAAATTGAAATAAAAGCCTTTGATTATACTTTCACAAAAATAATTTCAAATATATAATATTTAATACTTGCAGAACATCAAATTAAAAGGAAACCTTGAAGAGGTCATAACTGCATAGCATAACCTAAGTTGCACATCCTTAACCATATTAGAGGGCTGTAATGAAATCTCAGCCATTAAAAAATATTCTAAAAAAATATTCTGAGCAGTACCTAACATACCTCTTGGGAATTCTGACCATTCAGGGATCTCTTGGTGAGCAGAACTGACAGTGGCATTAAGATATCTTTATTCTGCTGCTCGAGGTGGGAGAGAGAAGCACTGGGGGATAAGAGAAACATCCCATTAAAGTGCTGAGGTGTCCTATAACCCTGTTATGTGACTGTAGTTCAAGGGTTTCTGACTCAGAGTTCTTTTTTAAGATATCCGAAAATCTTTCACAAAAGATTAGTGCAGAAAGATTATGAATTAAGTTTATGCCTTCTCAGTCTATCTGTCAAAATAACTTGGGGAGGAGTTAGCTATAATTGCTTTGAAGAAGTATGCATAATACAAGATATTTTAGAAGCATATTTTTTTGTGATTCTTGTGCAATTTTCAAAGAATTGCTGAACCATTTTCATCAAGTACAAAAGGATTCCAAAAGAAGCCAGATGGAGTAGTCTCTGGAGTTTGTTTTAAAATACTTCTCATGTACCTTTTCAGATTGAATGTGACTCTTATAAACCACTGCTTATTCTTACACAAAAATGAAGTTTATCCTGCCCATGTTTAACAAGAAATGATTTTACACAATATACTGGACTTCACAGATTTCACTCCATACTTTTTGTACTGAAACCCAGAGACAAATGAGTGTTTCCAATACATTTCAAAATTATTCACATATTTCTTTCTTCAGGTCATTAATTGGATGGAAGTATGCACCATCTACCCCATTTATCACTTCTCCTTAAATTGACAGAACAGACAAAAAAAACCTGATTAAATGTAATACCTTAAAATGTGGAGAATCATACAGTCAATACATTTTTTATCCAACTCCAGGCCATCTCACAGACCACAGTAAATACAAGTTAAAAAAAGCTCCATGTTATAAAATCTTAAAATAAGGTTTAATGACTTGGAGGTATTTTTTTCTCTCTCTGGGTCAGTCTGGTCTTCAAATTAGTTCAGCTGATTATAGAACTATAATTTTAGTGTGAGTATTGACAGTTTAACTATTTCTACATCAAAACCAAATATGAAGTGAAAAACTGTGAACCTGAAGAAGCACATTTTTATGTCCACAAAGAAAAGCACATTTTTATGTCCACAAGGAAAAGCTTCTGCTATCACCCCCTTTTTTTTAAAGGGACTTTGAAGAGTAACTACTAGAGCAGCAGCAGTTGATGCATTCATTGTCATTCTGGAAAGCAAAACAACCATCCTTTGCTGATGGAAAAAGCCTCTCTGTGGATTCTTTCCAGTCCAGGCCACCTGATATATTTCACATTTTATATAGTCTATGAAGAATGACATTTATATGAATTATAACTTTACCCTTTGATAGTCTAATCCCTTCAAATACAGTTGCACACTTCAGCAATCCCCCCAAGGAACAAGCTGAAGAATAAAAGACACCACTTGAACAAGAATGCAAAGTGACAAATATAGCCATCATTTGTCAGCACTAGCTATATCATAACAAGAGATTTCTCAAGAAGCTGTTGTGCCATGTTATTAGCCTCACATGCTTACAACTCTCTAGAAACCTTAGATTTCATTCCTGAATGGAATTAAGCCCACTACCACTGTCTGGTCTGCTGACTACACAGGCAATATTATTTCACTCCAACAGAGTCAGAGAAAAAAAAAGTTTCATCTTTGCTACTTTATTTATACTACCAAGAAAATGTGTTCACTATGAAGACCTCATTGCCCAAGCAGCATATAATTCAAAACTGATTGCCTTGAAAAACTCAGTTTATTTTCATACAAACCAGGATATACTTTTCTAGAACAGTGACTTACTGTTAAATATGTTGGGCTAAATATCTCCAGAGGACATGGATGCTTTGCCTGTGCTGGTTTACTCTGGCAAATGGAGCTTTTAAATATTTATTAAGCATTCACTATACCCTTGCTGCGATGAAAGAAATAATAAGTATTTCTACAAATGAACTACTCACCTAAGATTGAGGAGAATAAAGAAGGTCAAATATCCCAGAAACAAACAGTTATTCATCCAAGATTAAAGAGCTAAGTGTATGTTACACACCCCCACACACACTACCACACACCCACCCACACACACCCACCTCCCAAAAAAAAGGCAGTACAATAATATTATGATAGCTTACAAGTTTTTCTTCGTATCAGGCATTTGTGATTTGTAATTGCACATCTCATAAGAAGCTATTAAGTGTTTTATGTTGATAGAATTAATGCTATAGTTTTAATTTGATGGACATACTAAGAGGATAAGCTAAACCCTTTGGCCATAGAAAAGTGTTAAACTTTAAAAGGCTGCTTAAGTTAACCTTTGATTCTCCAAAAGGAATATTTAATGTTTCACAAGAAAAAGAGAAAAACCTCTGTTTACATTTTTTTATATGTTCACATTTTAAAAAAAAATGTAAATAAAATATTATTATAAAATAAGTATGAGTAGTTGCTAATCCCTATATGGCTCTTACATAGTCAGCTGGTTACCACAAAGGCAGAGAGAGTACACTCTAGAACAATTTCTCTTTCTGCAGCTGAGTGCAACAAATAGCAAAGTTATAACCCAGCACAGGTAAATACAACTAGGCCCTCAGGCTTAACATACTTATTGCAGAAGAAAATATTTAAATTAAAGAGGGATAGATTGGTTAGCAGGTGGCTGGCCAGCATGATCCCAAATATAACAACAAATATTTTTTTCGTAATTTCCATCTGAATTGTAGTTTTAAATACTTTGAAAGTCAAGTAAGATGAAGTGATTTTATATTTCATGGAATGGCTATCTCTAGTTGATCACTGTGTGCGTCCATAAAGTGCTGGGACAAGATCTAGAATTTCCATAGAAAATCTCAAAATTAAAGTGGTGATTCTGTGAATCCTTAGGGGCCTAATTTACAGTTGCAAATCTAGGCTGGCTTGGCAGAGACTTCTCTTTCATTACTGTAGTGGAAATATATATAGGAACAGCTGTGGAAGAACAAAAATAAAATAGAAAAGTTTGCAATGAATATATTTGCACATGTAGGCACACACAGGTTTGCACATACACCATTATTGCCATCGTAATGAGTACTTCTATGAGAAAAATGATTGACATAAAAACCAGGTCTTTACATGTATCAATCAATTTTGACCTTTAACTTAGTGCTCACTGAGAAAGTAAAAATTTTGTTTGGTGAAGTATTTTGGATTTTTAAAACGTCTTTTCATTACCCACAGAATTAACATAATGAAGCATTTAGAGAAATGATAATATATTTGATATATTTTTAAGCACATAACATTAAAACATTAGTAATTTCATAAGTTTTATATGTGTGTTGTTGCCCTAGACAGATAATCAGAATAGTGAACCATTAGAATGTGGACTGTTGTTACATTGGCATCAGACCCAAAGTATAAAAAACAGCTCCTCAATCCGCAGATACACAACCTGTTATAGCTACATTTTATCTGGAGATAAATATACACCTTTGAACAAAATTAGAATAAAAATAGATATGGCTGTAGATGAATCCAAGATGGGTTACTTTCTAAACTATTCACTAGGGAATGCTAAATCAAATCTTTCTCAGTGTTGGATAGCATCTTTGCATTAAGGCATAGAAACATATAAGATACATGGCTCTACCACTTACCACTCCTGAGATTGTTGGAAACTGGATAACCTAGCATTAGTACTAAACACACTTATTAATCTACTTGTTTCTAAGCCTTAGTGGAAACAACATTCAGTTAAAATGTGTCTTGGTGTGGTAGTTTAGGCCTTAGTTTTAGTAGGCCTCAGTTTAGTAGGCCCTGAAAATGCTACATAGATAAGAAGGGACAAGCATCACCTGATTTAAGCAACCAAAGAGATATGTCATATCATTTAATGTCAAATCAAGTATAAAAGGTGTATGAGGTGCCCAGCCCTCTTTCCACTTCATCTCCAGGTGCTGAGCAGACCTGCTATTGCTGTTGCTGAAAGTGTTAGGCCTCCTCACCACTTCACAGGTGTTTGGTTTGGGAAGTGAGCATTTTGTTGTCATTTGTTTTTTCTCCTCTTTTGCTGAGTGTTTTTGTGGTCTGGGTGGTTGAAATCTGTATTATTTGGGTGAGCAACTCAGTGGTTGTTGTTGCTTTTTCCCACATTTGTATATATATGTGTTATATCATATTCTGGTTTTAATTTTCTCTCTTCTATGCAAAATATAAAAAGCTCTCTATTTTAACTGTTAGTTCTAGGGTTTTTTCCTCAGGGTTGGGGGGGGTTTCTCTCTATCTGTGTTGGGCAGTTGGCATTTTGCCAACTCAACCTACAACACTTGGTCACACAAGTTTACAACATATAAACATTTTTTAAATGTTAATATGTGGGAAGATGGGAAGCATATCTGAAAATGTTTTCCATAACTTGAAGAGTATTTTCAAACTCCTTGAACTTAATTTAGCTTACACAAGTTCTTTAAGTCCACCTTAGCTCAGATAATACCAAATATCAGCATAAGGTAGACCTCCACTAATATTAGCAATTCTGTATCACAGCTTGTCAACTTGTAGGCTGAAATTTTACAGCAAAATGCTGATAGAAACCATATTTATTAAAAGGTACTCTGTCATTATTTTCTAAAGATCTGATAGACAGAAAAAGACAAAGAACAAAACCCAAGTCCATTTGAATGTGGAAATGGGTACTGTAATACAAACAAGTTCCAGGCAAAATAGAATTCAGAGCTTTGTAAAGTGACATTAATTGTCAAATGGGAAACCATTTTCAAAAGTTGTTTGCCCTGGACTTGTTTCAGGCTTCTCCTTAAAGCATAACAAGTTCAGCCTTGATTTTTTTATTCAGGAAATTGTGAGAATCTGCATTCTCATTCATTCTCTGCTGTTGCTTGGAGGTAACACAGAAAAAAAATTAAATATTTCTAAAAAGTTCCTGCAGACTGGGCAGAGCTTAGAGTGAGGTCCATGTTTTCAGTCAATGTGTATTTTGGAGTGAACAGAGAGGGTGGTAGTCAAAGATATGGCCTACTTCCACTTTTATCAGTCCACAACTGTGGACACAGAATGTTTCTGAGATGCTTTCACCATAGTAAATTTTGTGTTTCCAGCTTTGTTAACCTTCAAGGCCTGAAGCTGGATAAGATTAAAATTACCATTAGTCTTATAGCTATGTGTATACCATTGGTATTTACAGCTATTTAGATTTAGTCCAAAGATGCATAGGCCTAAATGGCTGAATAATAAAATATCTTTGAAACTAAGTTTTGAATGTGACACAAAACTAAAAAATCATGCAAAACTCTCTCCATGCTCCTCTTATTTCTCTTTTGAAATGGCAAGAAACAGATGCTTGGAATCTATAAGAGAAACACAATATCTTGGCACAGGCACCAAAACAAATAGGACTATTACTAATGCAAAGGGAGAACAATCTCTGTTCTCTAATGTGCCTTACTAACGCACTATGAACTCATGCCAAGATGTCCAGTTCCTTTTAATTTTGATGGGAATGAGGCACAGTGTGAAAGTCTGAGATACAAATGCAAAAGCACTACCATCTGGCCTGTAAAAATATTGAAAGTGGTTTTGACCTTCAAAAGTGAATGTGGTATTATTTGGGAAAGTAAGAAAGAGTTCTGAAAGGGTTTATGGATCTTTTGAGGGCTTTCACAATAAATTAATACTTTTAAAAAGCTCAATTGACTTTCTATCCTTTATAAAAGTACTAGTTAAAAATAACATTGAATAATGTAATAAAATTGATGTTACAAATCTCATAATGCATTACTACTAGTGTGAACTCAAAACAAAGAAATGCATTTATTCTTATAAACTCTGCAATTCAAAATATTTTTTTTCTGACAAATGACTTTCATAAGAGGGACGTGCATGTATTTCTGCATCTAAATGACTCCCATGCAAAAAATAGTTTATGCCCTGCTGCATTAGTACATCTGTAGAGGCAAAACACAGTGTTACCTAAATCTGCCTGTGCTAAATTGTACACACACACACCACTTGTTACAACTTATAAAAAAATGCTGCTAAAAAAACCCCTGTAAAATGGCTACTTTTATATCTTTTAAAGTCAACAACCAATATGGTTTCTTAGTGTTAAATTTGAACTGTAATTTTTAAAAAACACTCATTCTTTGCTTATGCCTCAAGATTTGATATCTTTGACATCTTTGACAGACCAGCAAAATTTATCTTTCCTTACCTGTCCCTTAAGCCTTGCCAACAAACCTGGTTGCGGATTTTTTGGTGTTCACATCTACCTTTGCTGTTCCAGCTGAATCTTATTTCATTCTGGAAGTTCTGAGGAAAGTCTGGAATTCAGGATTTCTGCCCTCTAGTCTACACTTGATTGGTCAGAATTGAATCCCTTTATCATAGTTCATTTTAGGATACTTAAAACAGCTGGCAATTTGGTTATCTTTTCCTATAAAAAATAGGGTTTTTTTCATATTTCAGTCATTTAAAATTGTCTAAATTTCTTTTCTAAAAAGCTTTACAGAAAAATTATTGACTACATAGATATGAGTCTTTATGGATCCTATTGAAGAAAACAGGTTGTCCTGAGTTGTTCTAAATTGTATAACTTTCTACACAGCTTCTCAGCAAATCCAAAAATAAGATTGTTCATTTGTTGTCTATCTGATTTTTGTCTTCCATCATTCCTTCAAATGTTTTATGACCATTGCTAGTGAAGACATTTAACATGGTTTACCTTATTTATCTCTGCCTTGCAATCATCTGTCTTTTACCCAGGTAAAAAAAAAAACAAGCAAAATTTTTTTAAAACAAAAACATGAGCTTGTGATTAAGACTCTGGAATAGTTTAAGGCATCTTGCCTGCCTAAGACTTTAAAATCAGTCAAGAGAATACTTGCAGAAAGCAATTCACCCACCAGAGTTCCAATCTGACAGTACAGAGATCTCTCTACCGACTAGAGAAAGACCTAGGGTGACTCATCTCTTTTGAAGTTGTCAGTTCACCAAAATGAATGTGTTTGTATCATATGCATGCTATGTGCATCCCATATAATATTTAAAAAATAAAGATAAAATCTTTAGCTAGGTTTCCTAATAGAGTTCACAGAGATAGAATTCAGCCAAGTCTCTGTAGGTTCTACCTAACTTTTACATGACTACCAAAAAAGGATCGTTTGGGTTCATAATCTAGTTTCAGCTTTGTGCATTGCTTGCTATCTTGATCAGCTAACCTAGAATTAGATAAATGTATAAACAACTTCCTTATATACATGACAGCGTCATGGCCTATGTACTGCAGAAACCCATCCAGGTGATTAGGCCAGCCTGTGCCCTCCTACTTGGCACTTAATGCTGTTAAAAAGCACAAGGTGATCTCAAAAGTCAAGGGCAGGAAAAAAACTAAAAGACACACTTGGTTGTTTCTTTCCACAAGTAAAATTGCCTTTCTGTCTGACATGTGTAAGATGAAGAAACTAATGACATTGGTCCTGTCACTTTGACAGGCAGCCCACAGGCAATTACATGTGCAGAAACCCAAACAGGCTATCAGAACAAAACCTATTAGACTAAGACATCATCCTCATTCCAAACACTGTCTTCTTAATTCATATTGAGTGCTTAATGGTCACACCTAGTTACACATTACCTGTATGGTCCAATGAAGACAATTAAATTGTAAGTAGTATCAATATTGCAGCATGTTAAGTCTTTTGAAAATTCCAAAAAAAATATTAAATATCCTAGCATCTCATTCCTAAATTATCTAATTTCATTCTTTCTGTTTATTCCCCTGTTTCTGTCCCTTTCATTTATTTATTTTCTTTAAATTATGAACTTTGAATTAATAATGGTAACAAAGGACCTAAAAATAAAGCCATGAGAATATTCACAGTAGTATTTTGAGTAAGATAGACTTGAATACTAGTTACTCTACAGTAAATACAAAACAGGTACACCAATCACACCACCTGAAATTATTTTTAACTGCAAGACTGGCAGTACCAGCTCAGTCATGCTAGAAACATTGACTATAGAAACATCAATACTTTTGAAAGAAAGCCTGGGAAAAGACTTTTTCACTCTTATGGTTTAACCCCAGCTGGCAGCTAAGCACCGCGTGGCTTCTCACTCACTCCTCCTCAGGAATGAGCTGGAAGAGTAAAAGAAAAATCATAAGCAGAGATAAAGACAATGTATTAGAGAAAGCAAAAGCCATGCACACAAAAAAAGGAAAACAAGGAATTAATTCACCCCTTCCTACGTGCAGGCAGGTGTTTAGCCATCCAGAGGAAAGGAGGATTCCTTTATGCATAATGGTGAATTGGGAAGGCAAACGCCATCACTCCAAATGTCCCTCCCTTCTTCCTCAGCTTCATATGCTAAGCATGGCACCATATGATCTTGAACATCCTTTTGGTCAGGTGGGGTTAGCTGTCCCAGCTGTGTCATCTCCCAGCTCTTTGTGCAAGCCCAGTCTCCTCACTGGAGAGATCAGGTGAGGAGCAGAAAATATCTTGACACTGTCTAAGCACTGCTTAGCAGTTAAGAAAGCAATGTTGTGTTATCAGCCCTGTTTCAGCACAAATCAAAAACGTGGTCCCATACTAGAAGTGCTGGATTCTGCACCTGGGATGGGGCAATCCTGCATGTATGGACAGACTGGAGAATGAGAAGCTGGAAAGCAGTCCCACAGAAATGGACCTGACGGTCCTGGTTGATGGCAAGTTGAACATGAGTCAGAAGTGCCTTGGCAGCCAGAAGAGCCAACGGTGTCTTGGGGAGCATCAGGAAAACCATCACCAGCCAGTTGAGGGATGGGATTGTCCTGCTCTGCTCAGCCTCACCTTGAATATTGTGTGCAGTTTTGGGCACTACAATATAGGAAAGATTAAGTTATTAGAGAGCATTCAAAGGAGGGCAACAAAGATGATGAAGGGCCTTGAGTGGAAGCCATGTGAGGAGTGGCTGAGGGCACTTGGTCAGTTCATCCCAGAGAAGAGGAGACTGAGGGGAGACCTCATTGCAGTTACAACTTCCTCATGAGGGGAAGAGGAGGGGCAGCCGCTGATCTCTTCTCTGTGGTGACCAGTGACAGGACCTGAGGGAATGGCCTGAAATTGTGTCAGGGGAGGTTTAGGTTGGATATTAGAAAAAGCTTCCTTATTCAGAGAGTGGTTTGGCACTGGAACAGGCTCCCTCGGGAGGCGGTCACAGCACTAAGCCTGACAGAGTCCAAAAAGCATCTCAGGCACACAGTGTGACTCCTGTGCAGGGCTTAGAGACTTGATGATCCTTGCAGGTCCCCTCCAACTCAGCATATTCTGTGATTCTGTGAAAATAAAGTCTATCCCAGGCAATACCATCACAAAACTAACATCTTGGTAAGACAGAAAACAACAGGGAAACCTACTATAATATTTTGTTTAAGAACTATGGTGATTGTTCAGAGCATTATATATTTCACTGAGTTATTAAGCTTGTTAACAAACACACTTGAAAAAATTTCTACATGCATCTTTTCTCTGCTTTTCATTATATTAACTTTTGTATAAAACTTCTTTCTGGCACAGGAACCTCCCAAGAAACCAATACACTGAGGTTGATACATATCTCTGGATAGCATACATGTTTGCTTAGGTCCCAACAATGTGTGGCCTCTGTGCAATAGTGGGATAGCACAGGGCATAGCTACTTGTTGAGCTCTGCCTCAGCTAGAGAAACTAGTATGTAAATGAAAATGGCTCAAGTCTACCTGCTCTATCTCATGGATCCAGAGAAGGTTGCACATTACCTAACTTCTTGATCTATAAATGTGGTTCAATCAGATTATATTATGACACTGATTGCCAGAAGAATATGTTCTAAAATCCCTCCTAGACTTGTATGTTGTGCTGCTGTTAGCTAACTATGTCATCACATTTTCACCTATGGAATCTGATGAAAAGTCCCTTTTGGATTTACTATTTTGTAATTTTTTCTTTGTCAAATTCCAGGAATTGAACTTTTAACAGGGTGAACTTTCAAAATCTTATAAATATGGTCAGCTCTGCTAAGTTTAATATAATTCATAACAAGAAGTGCCACAAATCTGTCTCAGTATTTCATGAGAGCAACTCTAATAAGATGAAACTACAACCAATTGGTAATAGAGGGAAAAGTGTTCCGGGCACATGTTTAGTTCTCTATGCTTTTCCATAGTACAGGAAGAGCTATTTCATTCTTCTGCCATAGGGGTATCCTCTTTGAAATGAGCAATCAATCCAGTACAGTCTGTTCAAAAGAGATTTGACAAGGGCATTTGATACTGAGGTTACTCTGTCTTTCACCCTCTACAGCAAGTCTCCCTCATAAACTGTTTTTTTTCATTCACAATCACTGACGAGAATGCTGTATAATAACTCATGTCTTCTAAAAGAGTTCAAAAAATCCCAAAAAACTAAAAACAAAAAGATCTCCAATCATTCTAAAGGTATAGTGCTTTTTATTTTGTAATGAGTAAATTATGATACCAAAACTATAAGGAAGGATATGTTTCACGTTTCTATACAGTTATTAATAGCCTGTCCCAAAGACATTACAGTGACATCAAAAGAAACAGCTGGATTTGGAAAGACTACATGAAAAATTGTTTATGTTAGCTATTTGTGGGGGGCAGAGAAGAGAAAGAAGTCAGTATTAGAAACAGGTTCCAGAAGTTTTTATTGGCAAAGGATTATATATGGCATTAATCTGTTGGTGAAATTATTAAAAGTATTAAAAGCAAAATAAATCTGAATATATTAAAATCTAATCATGTGAGAGCTAAGCCCAAATGAAAACTATATCTGAAGTATTCAAGTTCATTGTCCTGTGTCCGCTTATTATGTGCACATTTGAAAATTATGCAACCTACTCCCCCTCAAAATTCTTTATACAAAGCAGTAGCTAAAATGAATTTATCTTTGGCAACAGAATAAGCTTCAATAGCTTTCAAGAGACAGATCTTACACAGTCTTGTTTGTAAGTCTCCACAAAAACTCAGTGCACATTCATTGATGGAAATTCTGTTGTGCATCTGGAACAGCCACACTGTTACACAAAAAAAGGCAGATAATAAATAATAATAATAAAAATAACAAACTGGTTTTAAACTATGCCTAAAAATTCTGCAAAATTTTTGCCTCAAAGAGAGAAATTACAACATTGCGAATTCATACAAAGGCAGTCTATATTTCTGATAATATTACATTTGATGTGAAAATAACTAAGTGATACTTTGCAAATTTGAGATCATCTCTTGACCAATTAACATTGAAAAAAAACCAGGTGGTAATTTAGAAGCCACCTTCAAAATTCATATAAGCACACAACTTGGAACAGTCTTGAAACTATTAAGCACTACTCCTGAATTTTGTGCTTATGACTTACTTAGGGTGAGATTAATGAGAGCTGGATTCTTTAGGTTTTAGTTTACTTGATAGCTTCCTCTAGTATTTTTAGCTACCACTCTGAATATTTATGTATGCATGAATGTTTGAGTGACAAAGTATATTGGTGGTACTGGCAGTGGTATTGGCAAAGACCACTGATTTATCTTGGATATCCCATGAAAAGCTATAGATGTAAGATATACATCATTCCTAATATATTCTAAAAATTATTATTATACATAAACCTCTCCCATTCCAGAAATAGTCTGAGAAGAGAAAGGAATAAAGAATGGAGATGTAAGTTTATAATTCAAACTTTTGAGGAAAAGCAGCTAACATATTTTTAAACTTAATGATTTTAGCAAGGATTGACATTCTACTATGCCATGGTTTACGGTAGTCATTGTCAAAATGACTATGATTTATGTCTTGAAAAAAATATGCATCATACAAAAAGAGTTTTGTGAAGCTTTTTATGTCTGCCAGTTTCTTATACTACAGTAGAAAACATCCAAGAAAAAAACATACATTAATTATGATGATACAATAAAGCCACATGTCAAAATATCCACTGCATTCACTACAAGAATACTCAAATATACAAATAAAACTTGATTGTATGACTTAAACTACCCAAGTTGCAAGTCATCTTTCCTAGTCATGGAAATTACTAATCATTCCTTTAAATTAAATATTTAAATGTTCTTCATAATTGAAAAAGCATGAGATTATCTCTGGATTTCACCTAAGTAAAAGTTTAATAAAGTATTACTTGAGAAAAGAAAAAGTTACCTCTAGTGCAGTATAATTCTTGATTCCAAATCACAGCATAGTTACCCTAAAACATTCCCTAAAAGTTGTTCTTCAGCCTTCCCTCTAAATCTAGATATGTTTGCATAAACATTTAAAACTCACACATCAGTGATATTTGGGGTCTTCTGCAACTTTAGTTCCACAGGGACGGGACATAGCTCTTGGTTCCTGACTCCACATCTACAAGGATATGTTCACTACAGGTTGGAAGAAGAGTAGGACATAGGCACCATGCTCAATCACAATTCAGGAATCTTCAGTTTGGTGTGCCAAAACAAGAACATTCAAATTCAGTAGTTTGCTTTCAAAAATATTGGCCACGAGGGAAAGGGAAACCAAAGAAATAATTCTTAAAGGAGAAAAAATTTGGAAAAAAATATCTCAGAGACAAAGCAAGAAATAGATGAAGAAGGGAAAAGGTCATATAAACTTAAAAGTTGTTATTTTTTTCCCTCAGTCCCTACAACTACTTTAACAAAATAAGAGCTCAACAAACAAAAGATTAAAACAGATCACTTCCTTTCTAGTTTCTCTATGACTGCAAAAGAATTCTCAAATATTTATACTGGTGCCTTCCCTTTCCTTGACATTCATCTTCTCAATTGTCTAAAGGATTCTTTCATTTTCAACAGCCATTCCTCTATCTATCCCTTCCAAGCAATCTCCAGTCTCCACTCCTCTCCTCCTCTTCCCCACCCCAAAAAAATCACACTACTCTTTGTAACTTATTTTCATGTTTGGCTTTTTTCAGCAATAAAGATCAAATTATTCTTCTTGGTATGTTTTGTGCTCTTAGATTCTTCTATGGCAAATAATATCCCACTGATAAGTACAACTTTCCTTTCACATATTTCTGTTAATATTAGTGACATTACACAGAGACATGTATGTTTTCTGCTGAAGAACTAATTCCACTATTAAAAGTATGACTGGCAGCAAAAAAAAAAAAAAAAGAAAACTGAAAAGGAGTAAAAAACATGTCTATTAGTGCTATATTGTTTGACTGAATTTCAATAATGAATATGGTATACCACTTGTAATATAAAGTATGTGAAGCAATTTAGCTCCTCTGAGATGGAAAATGCTAAAAAAATGACAAAAAAATTATTTCCATTCAAAATTAATATTTTGAAAATATTTTAAAGCTGCATGAATAGAACTTTCCAAAAGCCAGATGGCTCTATTTATTACCACTCTTAAGTGAATCTAAAATAACAAAGTAAAAGTATCTTACAAACTCAAACTTGACCAAAACTAACTTTAAGCCTGGCAGATCATAAACAGCATTCTATAATATTCAAACTCTAGAACTAAACATGGTGTAAATGTGACAAGTGTCATCTGAGTTAATTCAGAAAGAAGCTGATCCAAAACACAGCCCCATACCAGCTACTATTGAGAAAATAAACTCTTTTCCAGCCAAAATCAGAACAGTAATGCAAAAGGTTAAACTCAAAATTTGATAGTATGACTCATGTAGACCTTTGTTGGCTGTTAATGACCCAAGTAGAGTAATTACTCCACAGTTTAGGACTGATACCAGTTTAACAAAATTATTTTCATTTCATCTCAGTAGATTTCTCTCTGAACACCAATGTAACCTTTAGTGCAAAAGGAGATTCTAAATACATACCCATATGATCTTTCAAGATTTAAATGAAAGCTGGAAATTGATCAAGATGAGATTAGTAGTAAAACATGAAAGCATAACATACTAATCCATCAGTGCCCTCAGTCACGATCATTTTCTCCCGAGTTTGAAAAAATACTAATATTTTCAACAAAATATTTTATTTTTGAGACCAAAGAAGAGGATTTTTAGGAGAAGAGCTTTTAGCCCATATACAGCAATAGAAAAACAGATGAAAGGTCAAGTTCTGATGCTGTAAAAATTCCTTGATGAAAAGTCACTATTTTTATAAATCAGCATCATTGACATACACTTCAGCTTCTTCTGGACCAATTGTGAATTTGCTGTATAAATTCATAACAAAAAATCACCCTAACAAACAATGCATAATATTTTCTTGTTCACTTAGAGGGACAATGTACTCATTCTTACATTTATTTGACAATACTGTAACTAAGATGCATTTCCCCTCACTCACTTGTTCACAGCTTTGCTCTGCAGGCAGATAGCCTGTATTTCTCAAACTTTCCAGTTTCTGCAGGATGGCTTAAAAGAAATCCACATTTGACCTGAGGAATACACAGTGGCTTATTCCTTCCAAAACGAATAAGAACTACAAATTTAGAGAATAGCTACTTGACTTTCCCACTTAAACAGGTTTTCATTCAGGGTATTAGTCTTGTCCCTTAAGGCAGAGATAATAATCAGTCATTCAGACAACTAACCTATTTCCTCAGGTTACTTCCTTTCCTGCTTTTTATCACAACATCTTAGAGATATTTTTGTAACAAATACAGTTATATTTTTTTCAGACCAGGCCAGGAATTTTATTAGCTATGGCTGTATGCCTTGAAGTGTAGAAGGTCTTCCAACAGTAGCCCAGTCACTCTATTATGAAAACAGGATTATCAAATCAATGCCATGAGGGAATTTTTACTGTGTGAAGAAAAGAAAAGGCCTTAATTCCAGAATTCCATATCTTTTATTATTTTATTTTATTTATTTTATTTTATTTTATTTTATTTTATTTTGTTTTATTTTATTTATTTTATTTTATTTCATTTTTTTATTTTGTTAGAACCTACAAAATAGAGGTATCATAGTCAAGCCCAGACACAATCACGTTTCCCTTTAGAAATTTATTTAAATTACTTAAAATGTTTTTGTAGTTGGTGATGTTAAATCAACTGTCTCATGTGCCAAGATAATATATTTGGGGGTTTTAAATAGGAGCATGTGACATTCAGGAAGAGAGATAGAAACAATATGAGATCTTCTGTATGGTTTGTCTCCCACAGCTTGTTCAGTATCTAATAACTGGTCAATGCAGCAACTGAGCAGTCAGTAGTAGGCAATAGAACAGCAAAAACATATCTAACTTTAGAAAATGCTAAACAGGTTTAAATATTGTTAAACACTTCATCTCTCTTCTGGTTAACTAATTATGATTCCAAATATAAAGAACAATTTAGTTTGCTTTGCTACATCCTTGTGCACAAGTATTCCACAGTGACCAGCTATATTCCACAGTGACTGCTGTCAAATGAAAAAAAGCACACTGGAATTTATTGTTAAAAAAAAAGTACATAGCTATAACTCTTATAATATCCCTACATCAGTAAATCATATTCTCAGATATGCAGCTATTGACCTAAAGTAATTTAGGTATCCGTATAATTGATTTCTGGTTTATACCCCTACACTATGGACCAGCACCTTTGTCAGTATGTCTAAATATGATCCAATGAATGGATAAGAGGTAAGAAACCATTTCTTCTAAACTCAAAACTTCCAGAAACCAACAAAACTCCTTCTGGGTCCTGCTGTTTTACCCAAAGATTTTTCTTTAATTATGCTGGACCCGGTAGAGTTCCAGTTTTTCAGATAGCTATCTCAATTAATATGACCTATTAGTAATTATTTAGAGGGAAGGGGGGAGGGGCATAATCAGTATTTAGAGTTCTCATATTGTTCCATAATCAGAAAACAACCTGTTGAAGGTGTTTCATTACAACCATCACCTTAATTACTTTAATTAAAAAAAAATTAAACAGTGGTGGCTCAGAACAAACCATTAAAAAACCTGAACAGCTTGACTTTTACCAAATTATCTACCCTATTACATGATGCTTTAGTTGACACTTTACATCTTGCCATACATAATCACTGAGATTTCCCCAAAGGCTTGAAACCTTAAAGGATTCTGTGACAGCAAAAGCAATCAGCAGTGAATCACAGTTGAGTTGGCACCTTCCAACACCCTGCAAATGTGACAAGTCCATAAGTTCCCCAAGTTTCCTTGGAGAGTTGCCAGTGACATGATTGCTACTTATTGTCAGGAGATTCATAATGAAGCTCCAATCTTACCACAAGTTTGGAAAGCCAACAGGGAGTTAGAAATCACTCAGCATGATATTTTAGAACCTCAAAAATATTGTTTGACTGACCTAATTAAGTCATTCTACAGTGATACCGTATCCCTGATGCAGAAAAATGCTACCACAATACAAACGGTTTTTTTGTAGGAGCTTCCTTAAAAAAATAAAAAAAAAAAAGAAAAAAGTGATAGTATTTTCATGGAGAAAGAGAAACAGCCATGAAAGGTATCTATGGCTTCCCCTGAAAAGCCCAACATAAAGAGAAATCAGACCTTGATTTTTAGATATGCTTTTTACTTCAGCATTATAGCAAGTAAACACATTTTATCCTGACTTGGCAGTTGCACAACTTCTCACAAATTCTCCTGGCTTTAAAATACTTTTCCATCATAGGCAGATGCTGATAGCTGAACTGTAATAATTTCCTAGGATCTCAAGTTTTTCAGAGTTCTCCTTTTCATTTAGTAATTTTCAAGAGGAAAAAAAAATAAATTCAATCTGAAGACGAAAGTTTCAGGGTCCTAAGGAAACTTCAACAGATAAGTCATGTTGGGTTGAGGTACCACACGACTGTTGCTAAAGGACACACAAGTGAAATAGAAAGCATTGTTGGAGACAATTTTTCTTGTGAACTAAATATGTTTAATAGAAACTATGCTGCAATTATTGGTTATCAGATAGCTGAGAGGAATTCTTCAACATTCCAAGTCAGAATTCACATAGATCTTGAAAAAAGTGAAAACAAATAACAAAAATAAAAGAGATCTGAACAGTTACTTGCGGGAATTTGGTATGGGGTTTTCATTGGTTGTTGTTGGTGGGGTTTTTTGTTTTGTTTTGTTTGTGATTGGGTTTTGGGATTTTTTTTAATTTTGGTTTAGTTTTTTAATGGACTGTTATGGGTTCACCTAGGTGGGCCTAGATTTGGGCTCTGAAGTGTGGACTAGGCCGAAGCTGTCAGCTGACTTGAGCTGGGCTGAGCTAACAGCTGACCTCTTCTAGCCAGTAATTTTGTATTCCATACCACATTATGACATCATCTCCAGGGAAGTAGGAACCAGTGTGGGAGTGGTTAAGGCAGTTGCTTCTCAGCCCTCCTCTTGGGAGGACGCACGATGCTGTCCCAGGGGGGATGGAGAGGACCAGGCCCACCACTGGCTCACAGGGTACCTCAGGAAAGTAAAATGCGTTGTTCTGGGTCTCTCCTTTCTGCTTGGGTTTGTCTCCCTGGGGAATAAGCTTCTTCTTAAGTAATGTGTAGTTAAGACAGTAGAATTTGTGTGTTCGTTAAGAAGTTGATGTGGGGAACTTGTTGTTGTAGACTTGTGTGAGTGTATATTTGTACTCTCTTCTAATTGTCTCTTTCTTTCTGTGAAAAATATATGTAGATTTAGTATAAATGCAGTTTGAAGTGTTTTTTTTCTTTCCCCTCTCTTTTCCTCCCTTTCCCTGGTGTTAGGAGGGAGGCTTTTCTCTCTGTGCTTGGGGGGGTTGGCAGTTGCTTATCTCAAACCAAGACATGGACAAATATAAAACAATTAAGTCTGGTCTGTTTTAACTTCTGCTTCAGTTTCAATCCAATGTAGCAGTCTTTACTGCTCTCAGTATTCTCTGACAATCTCTTTAATCATAGGTTAAAAAAAGTAGATGAAGCCTCACCACATCTAATTTTTTTTTCTTTTAGATTAACTTGATTGCAGAAGTAGTATAGTTTGGGCATTTTGATGCAGATTCCTTAAAGATTTTTCTTCTCCTTTGTCTTTTGCTCTATTAGATGTCATATTGAGAGGGCTGTAATCTACTTTACCTTCTGGGCACAGGCTTTTAAGAATTTTAACATTATATTTAACATTATTTTGAAACTCCTCAAATACGTTTTTCTTTGAAGTTGGAAAAGACTTACAAACATTCATTTTCTTGTGATTTAATTTTCCTAGAATGCCTATTTGCCCTTGTTTCCCTGTGCAAACCAGAGAAAGAAATTATGGCATTATCTAGGGGATTTAAAATATTTGAGATATGTTGAAAAAAAATCTTGCCTCGACTTTAACAGATTAAGTCCAACTTTTGCAACCTTAAAATAAAAACTCTGTCAATTAAAATATATTTTTCTATAAAAATAATTCAGATAATCGTCTTTAAGGATGCTGTGCAAACTTTTGTAAAACTAGAGGAAGATGCAGAAAACAAAACTAAATAAATCTCTACAAATCCTTGTAATTTTACAGTTCTGTTACCTAGCTCTTTCTAAAGCATATCAAGAAAAAACTTCATATCACTGGAATTGAGTCACCATTATGACTAAACCATATTGTCCTTATTTCCTCACAAATTAGTGAACAACTGAATACTAAAACTTCTTTGACAATGTTCAGTTAGTACTAGCTCATTATTTCAAATCACTTACAGCAGTAAAAGTATGATCACCGAATCATCTGAATACTGCAAGTGTGGTAAAAATAAGTTAAGCTGTTCTAATTGGGAAATATGAGAAATTGCCCAAATATATGCTTTCCATAGGGGTTTAATATTGATTTACTTTTCTTTAAAAGAAAAAAGAATAATAGAGTTCTATAATAGCACCTTTTTTGTGCCCATCCAAGCTTCCAGTGACTTATGTTTTCACAGAGTTATCACAAGGCCTACAAGTAGGAATACCTTGTCTATTTCACAGTAAAATGAAACATTATTTTAAGACAGCAGAGTGAATGAGTCACAGAACTATAAGCATCTGATCTTTCTCTTTTAGTCAGGGACATCTGAATATCATTGCTATGACAATTGTCACCATCTTGCATGCGAAATTGGAATCAGTTCACACACTGGGGCTTGACTAGTACAAGGTGTGGCTTTTTCTTTTCGTTGTAATATAAAGAGGTAATAGCACCTTAAATTAGGAATTGCCAACAAATCATGTTTAACCTGTCATATGAATAAGTTATTCCTGTTCCATGGAGGGTAGAACACAGAAGAGAAATCCTTGCTCTTCTGGAGTCAAATGGAATCCTGTGGTTGACTTCATATTCATATGAGAATGGAGGTGGTTACTGGGAGAAAAGTGCAGGAATGGTGACGTGTAAAAATCAATACAGTAAGAAGTCTCATGAATCTGTTTTGTATTTTGAAAAAAAAATTGTCATAATTTTGAAAGTTCAATAATTTTGAGTTTTACTGATAGTTAGAAAAAGATAATTGTTTAAAAAGGCTGGACTCCTGTGTGTCAAGCTCAGCTGAGCATTTGAACTGGTAACATTTGGAATTCCCAGTCTGTGCCACGATTTTGCAATATTAAATCTTATTGTTACCAGTGTCAGAAATCACTTTGTCAAACACTCAAAAATGCACTGTTAACTTCATTAAAGTAGTTGAAAAGAATATTTCTTCTCATCTCTCATCTGGAAATAAAAAAATATCTCCTTAATGAAAATTAATAACTTAGATTTTGCATGCTTTACATTATATTTATAATACTTGGAGGTTTTTAACCTTAACTCATGTTGCCTTACATTGTCTTGACTGCATCAAGGGAAAAAACATGCTTAGATTTAAAGCCAGCCTGCTTTTCAGACACCAACTAAACATAGCTAATCTTGTCATGTAGATCTTCTTATCAAGAAAGCAGAGGAGTTAACAGTCCAGAATGGGCTGAAAAAATTCTTTCAAAAAAATTGTACTGGATGACCACAGTTAAAACATAGATATATTTTTAAATGTGAATGTTAATATGTGCCAAATTGCATTGTAATATACTTACATTTAGCCAAACTGGTTAACAAATGTTAGAACTTTCTGTATCTTTCCAAACTATGAAAATATAAGATCTCACAATGATATGCTTTTAATTATTATATTCAAAGTTAGCCTAAGAAAATGAATAAAAAAAGTAAATTTATTAGATATTTTCATAAGTACTTTTTTCCATGTATTTTATGTCTCCTATATATCACTACACATGGTAGATCAGGAAGGCATTTTGCATCTCTTCACTGTAAAGTTAGGTCTTGTAAGTTGAGCTAGGGGAATAGCTTAGATAAATTCAAATAAACAGAAAATAATATCATAATTGTCCTTAAATTAATAGAATTCAACCTGAAACCAACTACTAAGGCAGTCTTAATTATGTTAGTTTCAAAAGAGTTTTTACACCTTTCCCTTTATCTTTCCATTTTGAACTCTCTTGTATTACGTAGTAAAATGAAGAGAAAAAATTATATGCTTGCATATGTAATATATATATATATATATATATGTATTTTATACAAGCACATCTCCAGATTTAACAGAGGCTAAAGTACTAATGGAGTGCCAATGGTTTTCCACTAGAAGTTGTCCTTTCCTTTCCTGTTAAGCTTCTGGTACCAACAATAGAACAGGTTTAACAAATACATCAGTATCTCAGGAACACTGCAATGACATTTTTAACTAAATTATCTTCTGTAAATGCACTTGGATCATATAAACAGTTCAGGGAGAGAAAAATATCTACTTTTAAGCTTATATGTGTCCACAGTACCTTTCTACCGGTTTTACCAGTACCTACTTTTGAAAACTTCAAAAATTAATCTTGTGGGTTTTATTGAATTGAAAAGTTAATTGATTGAGAAATGTGAACATAATGTAAAGTCCACAAATCTTTTCAATATATTTGATTTCTGGTAAAACAGAGATATATTCAACAAGACCTACTTTGCAATTGGCTGATTTTTCAGTCTTTCTTTACTTTTCCAATATTAAAAAGAAAATAGTGGATGAAAATTCATTTATTGTGTGCATTAGCTCACACAAATAAAATCAGATTATATCACTCTGACAATTACTAATGTGAGGCAGGAAAAAATTTATAAAATAAAGCAAATAATGTATGTGCATTTCTATACACTTGAGATTAAACCAACATACCACAAGATGGCAGATAAAGGCAGCTAAAGTGGCAACATGCAGAAAATAAATGTAAGTTTGTGGGTCAGAAAGATCAACTGGTTTTGAAGTGTCCTTAATTTAGTAGTATAGGAAATAAGTTTCAGAAGGTAACTTACAAATAACAGACATACTTACATGTTCCCCTTTTAATGTTCTTGAATAACACCTAAACACTAGAACTACAGTGTCTCAGATTCCACATTTAGATCCAGAGTATTTAACTAAATATATTCTTCAAAATTGAGAAGAATCTTCTCCATTCCTCCTCCTGGATGTAATTCTCACAGCTCATGGCCTCTCATGGCTTGTGGCCTCTCACAGCCCACGGCCTCTCATGGCTTGCAGCCTCTCACGGCTCGCGCCCTCTCAGGGCTCGCAGCCTCCCCCGGCTCGCTCGCAGCCCTGGTGGCAGCCCCGCCAGCGACAGCCCCAGCTCCTGCGGGTTGCTCAGCACTGCGGGCGCTGGTTCCGGGCGCCGCATCTGTTGGGTTCTCTGCAGGGGGTTCGCAGCTCCTCTTTTCCTCGTTCACTGGGGTCTCACAATGGCAAGCACGCTTCACAACTGTGGATAACTTTAAGAATAGTGTTCAGGGTTAAATCCACCCCTTGGCCTCATCCACCTACAGGTGGTCTGAGGCATCATAGGCCCATTGAGCCAGGAAGAACCCTCCCCCAGCCAGTCCAGGGTGTGATGTTCTTCATCGGCTCTGTTCTTGGGCACATCAACAGTCACACGACAGGTTTTCAAAGATTCAACTCAAACAGCCATGTCTTGCCACACACGAACAGCTTACATGGGCCTCTCTTTTCTGCAGTGGCTACATTCACAGCAGGCACCAGTCGAGCTGTTTGAACTCACAAAGACAGTGAAACAGTGAAAACGAGCATTCAACAGTGAGGGAGAGTTGTTTACATTTTCTGTTCTGGATGTACTTAAACAAGGCACTTATCAATCTATATTTCTACAACAATCCTCCCGGGAAGCCTGTCAAGATTCTGGGACACCTGCCAAGGTCCTCCGTCGTTTCCCGGGTTTCGGCACCATTAACTGTCTTGGTTTGAGATAAGCAACTGCCAACCCCCCCAAGCACAGAGAGAAAAGCCTCCCTCCTAACACCAGGGAAAGGGAGGAAAAGAGAGGGGAAAGAAAAAAAACACTTCAAACTGCATTTATACTAAATCTACATATATTTTTCACAGAAAGAAAGAGACAATTAGAAGAGAGTACAAATATACACTCACACAAGTCTGCAACAACAAGTTCCCCACCTCAACTTCTTAACAAACACACAAATTCTACTGTCTTAACTACACATTACTTAAGAAGAAGCTTATTCCCCAGGGAGACAAACCCAAGCAGAAAGGAGAGACCCAGAACAACACATTTTACTTTCCTGAGGTACCCTGTGAGCCAGTGGTGGGCCTGGTCCTCTCCATCCCCACTGGGACAGCATCGTGTGTCCTCCCAAGAGGAGGGCTGAGAAGCGACTGCCTTAACCACTCCCACACTGATTCCTACTTCCCTGGAGATGATGTCATAATGTGGTATGGAATACAAACTTACTGGCTAGAAGAGGTCAGCTGTTAGCTCAGCCCAGCTCAAGTCAGCTGACAGCTTCGGCCTAGTCCAGACTTCAGAGCTCAAATCTAGGCCCACCTAGGTGAACCCATAACAATAGTGAACTCCATATCACCATCAAGCCTTGTAATGTACTGGGTACAGATTATGAAATGGTGAGATTCTGCTTATTTGATGAGAAATTGAAACTCCATCTCCACAGAAGTATGCTCAACCACTGAGCTATGATCATATGAAAGCAATGCAGTTTCTCTGATTTTCACTAATGAACTTGTTTCACTCTGCTTAAAGTAGATATTAAGCTAGAGACTGAGCATCATAGCCTGTGGTTTCATTGCATGTGTAAAAAGTGTGAACAGAGAGACAAGGGGTTCTAGTTTCTGATTTAATAAGTACTTCATGGAAATTTACTTCAGTCACACTCCTGTCCTGTTTGAAGCTCTGAAATCCTACATCTGACATCAGCATTTTAAAAATACTTTGTGCAAGTATGGAAAATAGTCCAATGAGCAATACCCAGCTTGTGAACTTCCCTGGGCTGCTCATCTGTTCTATCATGGAAGAAATTCTAAGCAGGCTCCAAATTAGAATGTTGCAGTAGTAAGACATTTTTCACAAAATCATAGCAGGGTCAATATTTTAGGAACATTCAACCGAATATATTAGCTAAAGTGGCAGTTTTCAGAACTCCTTTTATGGTTACAAGCCTATGTGATTTACCAAAAATCCCATATGGATTCTGCAGCTTTCATGTGCAAGCTTGAACCAGACCTGAATTTATTGTTATTCCTTTTTCTTTTCTGACAGACTCTTGGTGACTACCTCAATACCTTACTGAATCTATGGCCTGGAATCTTTCAAGTAGTGCAATAACAATTAATCTGTAGCATCTAGATCATTTAATCCGAACATCCAAGAAATTCCAGAGTACCTAGCTTACTAGATAGGCAGCACCCAAACCCTATTCTTCTCTGTTTTGAAACTCAGGTCTGTGATTTCTAGAAGAAAAATAGAACTGAATCATGAATGAGAAAAGTTAATTAATCATATCTGTGAAAATCATATCACACAGTTCACATTCATTCATTGTCTGGCCCAGTGGGAACACGCAGGATAGTTTTTCCATAAGCACTGTATCCTAAGTACCTTGATGGGGTTTTTTGCCAATTCACTAATCTTCCAGGGAGAATTTGTAGCTTTCATTTGACAACAGTTCACTTACATTGGAAAAAAAAACAAGCTTCTGAATCTTAAACAACTGAAAAATCCCAATAAACCCTCAAGAATTAACATGAACATACATAAAACATGAATATGCAACAATTTTTGTTTCAGGGGTAAGGAGGTCTATGTTTCTTTATAGATAGCAATTTATTTAAATGATCAGTAATTCTATGTAGACAGTGTCAAACTATTTTAAGAAAGTTAAAACTTCAATTTAGGGTGGTGAGTCAACTCAAAAGCCAGGAAAACAGACCAGCTGTCTCAGCAGCAAAGCATATGTTGCTGATAAGTTTTGCAGGTCAAAAGATAGATCGCTGGAAAAGAGTTTACCTGCATTTCATTTATTTTAGAGAGATGGGCAGGCGATGAGTCCAGTTTAGTCATGACAGGATATATTCAGACCCATCTTTTTCAGTTAAATAGATACTACTGGAAAATAAAAGCATGCAGATCAGGTAATATGAAAAATAGGAATGAACTTGAATTGAATGTATAACATTGACAACATTCACAAAAGTGTAGATGGGTAGCTGAGGTTAAGCATAGCAGGGTAAATGCCTTCAAACTGTTCTCAGCTGTTTGAAAATTACCAAGAAAGAAATATATGCAGCAGGAAAACCCCAAATATAGCATTAAGCAGGATCTGAGCATATAATCCATCATCAATAACTTGTGCAGGGTTAGCATCATGAAATATCAAAATTTATATGGTAGTTTTCTTATTGGCTGGCAAACATGATTCAATTTATTCTGTGCAGAAATGTACACATAAAGAATCACAGCACAAGACCCACACTGTAAGCTGATTAAAGAAAATATGGGGTGAACTGATTGTTACCTGATGTAATTGCTGAATGTAGGAACATGAGTGACCAAAACTGTTTTGTTTTGAGTATTATTTTGGGATAATATGATATGGCTCCTGGAAAAGCAGGATTTAAACCAGGCTCTTGTGTAACTCTGCAGATAATGGGTGAGAACTGGTGTCCTTACAATAACAACAGTGATGGGACACTGCTTGTTACACAAGCTGGCTACTGGGGAAGATATAACAAATGAGGAACTACACATAGCCTGAATTCTTTCTTTAGCCCTGATATAAACCAGTTCTGGTTTAATCAGCTAATGTTAAAGTTCACCACAATGATGTAGTAAGACAAAACACTATTTTTTTATTTAGGACAGACTTTCATACACTAGCCCAGAAATTTCAGCTAAACCTCAAATTTCTGTACTCCCCCTGCCCCACCTTATCCCTATAGAAAGATCTGCAAAATTCTCTCCCATTGACAGAGAAGGAAAATGTCTCAACAACTTGAGTTTCAGAACATGAATTCATTTTCCTCCTTGCTTCCAAAAGATGTCATAATTTTATCTTTTTGATTAAATATTGATTTATTTTTTTAAAAGCAGGGATCATAGCTTTCATAGCATTCTAAAGGCAAAAATGCAACTACACCGAAAAAAGACAGGCAAGATTTCAAGAACAGATAATGATAAATAAAAAAAAGTATTGTCAACTGAACACAGTGGAGGCAATGGGAAAAAAATGGATCAAAACTATTAATTTGTCTTGTGGATTTATTTTCTTCTGTTATTAGTATTAATTAATTTGAATGAAGTAATGTATGAAGGAATGAATGAAGATTCATTTAATGTGCATCTCTAGATTAATTCATATGTAGAAGGAAGAATTTCTTTTCCTTGCCAACATCTAGAATGAAGAGGAAGCATCTGTTTTTGCAGTTGTTCCAAATCAATAACCATGAACGACTGAAGTATTTCAGTTGTTTCATCAGAAAAAGAGAATACTTTGAAGGATACTTTATAAACTGATAAATTAGTGCTCAAAATATTAGGGCATTTTCACTGGGAATTGAAGTTTTCCCTACTGTTTCAAAAGCCAAAACAGTAACTCTTTAAACAAATGTCTTCCCCTAGCATAGCCAACATACAAGTATAGTACTCTAAAAATATATTCAAAAAATCTTAAGTATTTGATAAAGGATAGAACACAAAGCCTTCACTCATTAAGTTTGTGTCTATAATTAAACAACATGTGAATGCTTCAAATATTGACCAATACAGAAACTTTTAGTATGGGTAAAGTGTTACCAGCTTGTATACGAATTAAAATTAATGTAGCAATAGATTGCAGAGCAAGAGTTTCAAAATGTAGAAAAGTGAAGGAGGTGAAGAAGAAATAAACACTTATTTTTTCTTTAGAAACTACAAGAAATCACAGCCTGTGGCTTTTCATCCCAAGTTCAGACAAAACATGAACTTGGAGAATGGGGGAGGTTGAAGGGGGCGTTAAGTGAAGAAAGAAAGAGGAGGAGAAGATAAAAACAACCAATAATATTGCAGGAAAAAAAAATCCATGACTGAAAACTAAGTTGAAATGTCAAATTTTGGCATGAAGTCTTATTTATCATAACTTGAATTTTCAGTCTATTCATGTGTTGCTGGGAAATTATCATTCAGCTTAAGAAGCTGGTATCAAAAAATGCAAGTCTACAAAAAGTAAATTTTCTCAGTCAGTGTTGTCTCTAGAAAAGTTTTGAATAAAAAAGGATATACACATGACATTTATTCTAACTATGTGAAATATAGCGGAAAAACTGCTCTTTCTCATCCATGTGAAAAAAAGTGTAATTGCTCCCAAAATTTTAAAAGACAAAAATTTGTTGCTTGTGGCACTTAAATGATGACAACAGATATATTTCTTGCTATGAATGCAGTTTTAGGAATACTCATATTGTTATTTTTTGAATAGCTTTTCTCAGTAACTCTAACATTCTTTCATCCCATGTATATCCATGTCTAGAACAAAGTGTCACTCACTGAACCCAATTTCCACACAGAATTTTATTCCTTACTAACAAAGAAGGAATTGAGGATGTCAGGGGCAAGAAGAACAGGTTCTACCACTACATCCGTGTTCAAAGGCTGAACAAGAAAAATATGAGTCTGTTGTTAAATGCAGCAGGTGATTTTGGGGCAGTAGACACAAGGAGGGATTATGACCTGAATATATAGACAACCTGATCAGTAAAAATGTGGTTGAACAATCAGGCTCAGAGGATAGTGGTTAATGGCTTGTACTGCACCCAGAGGTCATCAAGGAGTGGAGTACCAGAGAAGTCTCTCCTGGGAGAAAATGGACTGCACTATTGTCACATTTGCAGATGTTAATGTATTTGGAGGAAGACGAACATGCTTAAAGGAAGGAATATCATGCAGAGTGACTGAGACAGGCAGGCAAAACAGGTCAACAGGCCTGCACAGATGAAATACACTCATGGAAGGAATGAGGAAAAAGTACTAAATAAAATACACTAGGTAATCAGTAGTTTTTCCAGGGTTAGATTTGTTATTAAGTACTCTAAATTGTGAGGGCTCACTCAGGAAACACGGGCCTTGGGCATGTAACGGCAAGATGGACAGGAATGTATACTGGTTGTAGCTCCAGACCAGGTGATTATATCAGCCAGTGGCTAAGAAACGAGGAATGTAAGGACGACCAGACTTCTTGGGCTATGGAAACCCCAGCATGTCATAAATTAAAAATTCTGAAAATAAGTGAAGTTGGACTACTGACAGATCCTGTAAAATAAAAGCAGGAACCAAGGTGACATGATGGAATGTCTCTAGACAGGAATCTGGCATTTGCAAAGGGCCCGAATGCTCCAGTTTGCAGAAGTAATGGTATTGAAAATATCCTTTAAAGATGAGCATCAGTTGCCCTGACTGTCTGTACTGACCTCTGGATGTTGCTTCATACAGAATGAAAGTGGCTCAAAGATTAGTATTGTGGCAGTGGGCAGCAGAGAAGAAAAGATTTTAGGGCAGAAGATGGCTGCTTAGAAGAGACCTATTTCAATAAGCCATATATACCAAAAGCAAAGAGAATTTGAGAAGAGCAGCACACCAATAAGGCTGACAAGTTAGACTAACATGGGATGGAGTATAAAGGAAAGCTATTTTTAACAAGTGGGCTCAGGAAAATGCTGGGCATTCTGGTTTTCTACTGGGCCAGAAAATGCAACTTGAACTTGTTTCAGAAAGCCATCACACAAGCTGTCAGGCAGTGCAGTGCCTATGGAACAGTACAACACAGTCAGAAAGTACTAGTTAAGCCAGGAGCAAAGGGAGGTAATAGAGGCAGCAGGGCAAGGCCCCATCCCATAGTACCTGAAGACAGCAAGTAATGCAGAGAGAGAGATGGCAGCTGGGTTCAACCAATAGCCCAGATGGTCAAGCAAGTTCATAGCAATACACGGGGAAGTCAGTCTGAAGGACACATTCAGGATCAGGTCTGGTGAGGATATCGGCAACCAGACATAGCCAGATCATTCAACAAGTCCAAGTAATGAGCCTGGTCCGAAGTCAAGTTGGAAATGGCACAAGAACGTAGCTAAGCTTAAATGGGACTCCTGAGCCCATGGGCAGGGGACGTGTGTGGGAGGCCTAAGGAGGGACTGTCAGGGCTATAAAGTCTATTAGTGCCCTCAAAGCCCTGACAGAGAGGGAAAGCAATTTGAAGAAATACCTTAAAATTATGTTCTCAGTTACACTTTTTGCAGGGGCAATGCTTCAAATTTTTAATGACTCCCTGTTGAGAGACATGTGTGATGTCAGTTACAGTGCCTGTTACTGTTGGAGGTGGCAAGTACATGGAGATGCAGGAATGGAAGAGGGCAAGAGACTGCCGGACAGAAATTGACAGGAGGACCAACCCTGAACTGGACTGTGCCTTTACCATGGACTTTGCCTGTTTCTACCCCTGTTCCTTTTCCTTGAGTTCATGCTGTCTAATGTCTCTCCCAGTTCCAGAACCTTCCCCCAGGCAGGCAGGTGCCTAGCAACAAGAGAACAGCTACCATTGGCCAGCTCCCTCTAGGGGGCGGCCCTGGCCCTGCCTGTCACCAGTCCACGCCCAAGTTTCCTCCCTCCTAGTTTGCATACCCTATGGGCTGAGGTGGATTTGCATGCTCCGCCTCAGCTCCACCCCTTTTCCAGAACCTTCCCTACCCCAAGTTATATAAACCCCTGTTTTCCCCCAATAAAGCTGGATCAGTGGATCAGCCTAGATCTTCGGATCAGGTCAGATCACCCTCGTCTCCTTGGTGTTTGTTCTCAGCTTGCGCGAGGCAAACCATACCTTGGTCGAGGGATCGCCGCGAACGACAGCTCAGCAGGCAGTCTGCGAACCCCGTTGCTGGTCTGGTCCCTTCCCGATAGAGACCAAGGCTTGCGACATGTTACCTGGTTCCTGGGGCCCAGGAGGGTGGATGTACATATATCTTCTCCAAAAGGATGTACATGTTTACAGTGCAAGATCTCTGCTGGCCAGGACAAAGGACAAGGATCTATAATGCATGTGTATTAACATTATGATAATGTTAAAAGTAAGGTTTATAGTGGATGTATGTTCTAACAGTTCTTAAATTCGTTTTGTTTGGGGAGGAATGCACTGGGCATGACTGTCAGCACAGCAGCAGGGCCAGGAGCTGCCCCTAGATGATCAGTTCCAGCTGGCTCTAACACTGCTGTGAGTTGTCCAATGCCTGTCAAACCTGTGACACGTGCACAGGCATATTTGAGAGAGAGTGACATTTGTAGGGAGGTAGAGGAGATGTGGAAGGAAATGCAAGATGCTTGGAAGAGGACATTGAGGAAGTGGCTGGAGATGTGTTGGTGGAAAGAGGCATTTCATGACAGAGGAGATCAGCACCAGGCCAGGGACACTGGGAAGGACTGCAGACTGTGCCAGAGCAGAGGGAAACAGCAGCAAGAACTGGAAGATCAAACCAAGAAGCTGAGAGTGGTAGAACACAGTGTTACCTCCATGCATCAGCCTCCTGCACTGCCTGTCACTTTGCTGAAGGGAAAAACTGTGAAAAGACCAGGAAAGAATGAGTGTAATACGTGGTGAAAAAAATGGAAACTGAGACTAGTAAGTTGGGGGCAGAGCTGTTAGAATGAATTTGAGCCTTGGGAAGAAGAAGGAGAAGGAGGAGGAAAGCTTTTTTCTAAGTGTTTTCTTTTTCTCTTATGAAATGGTAGAACCATACCGTTGAAACTTTTTGGAAAAGGGGGAGAAAAAGGCAGTTTTTCACAAGAAGGAAATGCACTGCTTTCTTACTCCAAATTAAAAGTCTTTCTAGATATTAGATGAGACATAAAAAATTTGTAAGCAGTTCAATAAAACTTTTTTAGCAATATCATAAACATCCACATCACAATTGGTGCTCATAGCCTGAATAAAATCTTCATTTAATATATGTTTAGTGATATCAGTGAAAGTATTGCCATACCTACAGCAAACAAACATAAATTTACTAAACCGTTTACCTGCAAACATTAAAAAAAACCCCACACATATTTATAGACCTCTTTTGTCAGTAATGTATGAAAAAGTGCTGAGAAACCTCATATGGAATGGATCACAGGAGAGTAAACTCAGGTGTTAGAATGACTATCTTCATTTATACAAATGTTGCATGAAGAACATAAACGGAATTCCATTTCAAAGAACTTCATTTTATTCCCTTTCTTCACAATAAAGTACAAAAATGATTAAAAAATTACCATAAAACCAACAAATTTTGAAAACAACAGCATCATTTTCCTTCACAACATTTTCTAAATCAGCTTGCAAATAGATTTGCCACTTTCACATTTTAACTGGGTGTTTTACAAAAAAGCACCAAACATGACTATGTCCCAAACCCAATCTTTAGCTCATCCTTGTATGTTTTCTTTAATGAAGAACAGAAACAAAAGCCACACTACCATTTTTCAAAATACTGAATTAAGTTTTAATTAATTGTAAACTATATCTTACATATAATAGTCATATAGAAAAAAATAAGATTCCAAATCTACAGAATTTTTGTGTGCAAGTGAATACCTGAAATAGCCTTCAATCTAAATTCATGCACCAAAAACTATATTATGTTTAAAAAAGTTTTTTATCCACTCATTCTCCATTGGTTTCCCCTAAGAACAAGAAAAATATTCACCCAAAAACACCAAATAAAACTGAAAAACAACCAAAAACCCCAAAACCATCCAGAACCCAACACCAAAACAACCAGATATCAATGAACTATAATCTCAAATCTGTGGAATTCAGTTAAACATGTATTGAAAGACACGAACAGACATCTTTGACCCACTATGTAAAGCAAAATGTATGACTCACATTTTATGAAAGATCATCTGGCCATAACGTGTTTTAGCAAGGAAGCCTGGAGAACACAATTATACAAAACTGTCATTTATTTTCAATGAATTTTCAATGTTTCGATAAATACTTTTGAAAAATTGTATTAGAAAAAAGTCACAGAGTTTTATTTGATCGTTTTCTTCTCAGCTATTGGCAGTGTAGCAAATGCATACTTTAAGCAGTCACAAGGCCTTTTTTCCTCCCTACAACATTATTCTTAGATTAACAACTGTGGATTCTAACCATGGGTTATCCTTTCTCCCCTTTGACAAAGGACTATCTTCTATTCAAGATTATTTGCAAACAAATATTGGTCTGTCTCACTAAAAAGCAGTTTACAGTAGTGGATATTCTAAAATCTCCAAAGTGGTAAGTATAGTATATCTATATTATTGCCATCAGAAAATGCTGATTTTTTATGTTTAATGTGAATCTTCCTTGATAGTGTTAATTTCACTGGACCTCGTACATGGGTATCAATAACCTCTTTTATTTCCTCTTTCTGCCTGCTGGCAGCAGTTTTTTTCTAGAATTCTGATCATTCTCTTTGTTCTTGCTGGGGCCCTTTAGTGTTGATTCCTGTCTTCCTCAAACTGCAGAGTCTAACACCAACACAGTATTTCATGCAAAGCTTTAAACTTGTTTAGCAGTATGGAAGAAATACTTCACAAATCCTGCAGACTTTTGAAAAATAAGCCAAAACAGATTTTTCACACACTCACAATTCACATGCATGTACTCTGCAGTATGTCCTCCAAACATAATGTACGGCCATTGCTTTAAAATTGTTTAAAAAGAGAGACCTTAACTTAGAATAATTTCCAAGCCACTTTTAAGTTAATAAAATAAACAAATAAATTTAAAAATAAATAATCTATACTTTACTAAATAAGAGCGCCAATGTGCTAACAAACATACTTGTGTTACTCTGTCAAGGAAATACCTCCTTACAAATAAAAAACTTCAGCCTATTTTCTTCAGACTTGTCTCTGCTCTACATGAGCATGAAGATTTTCAGCATACAGACATGCACATTTTTCATGTTGTAATCAATTAAACATGTTAGGCTACAATGAAGATCTTTTTACAAATTTAACTCCAGAGGCTCTTTTAATTCAGATTTCTTTCCAAATTGTAGCTTCACAGGCTTGCTCAATTTTTCTTTTTAATTCTGCATTGCATTGTCTGCCATTGTTAAATTTCAAAAATAGTATTTTCTCTTCCCTTTCTGAATCTCAGTTTTCTTTTGACATTGTATTCTTCTCTTAACCTGATACATTACCACTGTTGTTTTGACACATCAGGCATACAATGCCACCTGAAACAGTTAAGTGCTAACCTGCTCCTGCAGCAATAAGTTGCCTTTATAGCAAAGGATTGTAGAGGCTCTATATTGCTTGATACAGTGTGTGATCCATCAGTGTTTTATGCACTGTTGTTAAAGCATCACATTTACTTTTATAAATGTTAACCCAAGTGACCTTGTATTTCAGAACTTATCGACTTCACAAAACTGTGGTGCCCATTAACCCTTCTTAACAGAAGTAAATGAATGTTAAATACAACTGCTACAATGTTGGGGGTTTTTTCTTAGGTTTTTTTAATTAAAACTGAAGGGAAAGAGAAAAATAAAGAGAAGCAGTCCATTCTTGTGCTCCATTGCCCATGACAGCATCCCCTGTTTAAAAAAAAAACAAACCATCACAACTACATGTTAGAGGAAGCAAAAGCTCTCACTACACTAGGCTCTTACTCTATCAAGCAAATAATAGCCTTTTACCAGCGCCTCATGCAAGAGGACAAGGGGTAATGGTTTTAGACTAAAAGAGGGTAGATTCAGAATAGAAATAAAAATGAAAACATCTGTCATGAAGGTGGTGAAACAACAGGTGCCCCAAGAGGTGATAGATGCCTCATCTCTGGCGACATTAAAAAATTGGATTTGTTGCCTTAAGAGACCGCAGAAAACAGGACTCTGAGCCAACTTAGTGTATGACATAAGAGGAAAAGGGTAGGTCCTTTATTTCAGGCCTAAGGCCCACAGGAATCCACGCGTGTTCATCCTGAACATTGGGTTTATGGTTTTTAGAATAATGTCCATCCCATCCTCCTTCTTCCACCCCTGGTTCTGCCTTGTTCCACCCTCTGGAATACCCTGTCCTGAACTGAATCTGGGGGGGTTGGGACCCCTCCTTTTTATCATCTTGGTCTTCATATCACGCAGGGCACTTGGAGGCTGTCTAGCTTTCTGAACTTTGATGTCACTTTGCCTGTGTTTATGTCTCCCTGTTCAGGCTTTAATATATTTTTCTGCAACTCTACCTTCAAAAGAAGACTAAACAGCTAATGGAAATTTGAGGGATTGATATAGGATGTGCAAAAATTAAGCTATTAAGCTACTGTGGTTACTTTACTAGAACTACTGGTGCATTAAAATCTACATTCACTATAACTACTTCTAAAATCTATAAAAATTAAAAAGTAAAAAAAACCCTCAGGCATCAGATTGGACAAGACTATGAACAACCTGATATAGTTGGAAATGTCCCTCCTCATTGCAAGGGGGGTTGGACTAGATGACCTTTAAAGTTCCCTGCCAATCCAAATTATTCTATGGCTCTATGGTTATTGATTTTAAAATGTGGATAAATCTATTACATAACCCTAATTACTACTCTGGCAAACATTCAAGGAACTAGATGGAACGAGATGGCACCTAGTACACCTTTCATTTTAAAGTCCTTTTTAAGGGAAAGGCATAGAACTCTAAAATCACTGGATAGTCAAGTTATTAAAAAAAAAAGAAAATAAAGAGAAAAATTCCACATAACACCATCCTGTTTGAGCAAGGTCAGTCAAGCACTGCTAAATCATGCAGTAGAAAAATAAGCCTGGTCTGTTTGAAATCAATAGCACAACTGGGTGCTAATGATGCAGTCAGTCTTTTGCAGATTACCTTCATTCAAAGTCAATGATTCCAAGCCTTTTGCCCTAAAGGAACATTCTCTCAAAAGTTTTGCAGATCACTCTGCATCAAACATTGTTGAAAAAACTGTGTAGTGTTGCTCTGAGGTACCATCAGCCTCAGCATGAAATTGCACCAGATCACAACATTCCAGAGTCAGAGCAAGAAGTTAAGAAACTCAGCATGAATATAACAGAATTTATCTTTCAGTAATGCTGTCAAACATTTGAAATTCATTCCTTTTTTGGCCTGTTAGCCATATTAACATTAATATTCAGTAACAATGCATATGATCTTTTATTTAAATAGTCACATTTTATTTAAATTAATCATTCTAAGTGTTATGACAGCTTTGATCCTTCAGCTCACAGAAGAGACAGAATATAAAAGTTTATTGAGTTTCATATTCAGCTTTTTTTTATGTCACTGCCCATGGTTAAAGAAATGGCATTGCTGTACTGAGAGTTTCCTTTCCAATTTCAGTCACTACACGTATTTTCTAACAGAATGCCCTAATGCAGTACTCACAGGCACTGGAGAGGCTATTCAAACACAATAAAAATGAAAAAGCACAAACGTTGTGGTAGAAGCACTTGACAATATCTTCCAAAATAACATTTTATTGTAATGTACAGAAACACTCCAGTACTATGTCAATGACCGTCCTTTCCAATATGTTATGTAGCATCAGTGCTGTCAATTCTAGTGACTACGTCAAGTGTTTCATGGTAATTGGTGTGTTACCATAAGCATCACATCTTGGAGCAAAGGTATGGAGGAAAAAAGAAAATGTGTGATCCTAGCAATTCTTAAAGTTCAAAACCTGAAAAGAAGAAAATGAGGAAGGGAAGGAGGAACAGTGAAAGTCCCTTCAAAATGTAAAATTTTAAATGACAGAAGGAAGAAAATATAAAATATGTTTGATATTTCATGATTGTGTTTGGACTATCCACACAAATGAACATTTCTGTTTGTTTTAAATAATTAATTTCTCATACAAATCTCATACAAATCTCCAAATTTTATTTTCTTTTTTACTGGAAATAAGAATAAAATAATTTCAGGGAACTACATCATCCCAAATGTCCCATTTTTTTCCTCAGAGATATTAACAGGCTTAGGAACAAACCACATATTTCAAACGAGTTTTTAAAAGTCTTCTTCACTTCACTGCTTCTTATATATGGCTCAGATAAAAGATGGTAAGAGTGCCTAGAATTAAAGGATAATTTAGTATAAAATTGGTACCTGAGCAACAGATTTTTACACTTAACATTTAAATCAAAGTTGCTGGCCCCTAAGAGCATGCTATTTGTTGTATACACATTAAAAACTAATTTAAATCATCTTTATAGCTGAGATTTTCCACATGGTTAGTTTGAAAAGTAAAACACATACTGTGGGAATCCACTGATCTCTGATCTCTTTTCTTGTTTTTTAAATAAATTACTTTCTGTTAACAACCACTATACTACCTTTATTGTTACTGGTTCAGTAATGTGCAGCTGTTTTCAAAATGTGTTATGCTCTCTTAAAATGTTTTCCCAACTCATGCAATATTCATCTTCAATTTGCAATTCATCAGTTTATGTTTTAAAATGTCACTTTCAATGAATACAACACACAAACAGAAGAGGCTTCCTTCTTTCTTGCTTCCCTACCACCACCATCTTGTTGCATCTTGCTACTCTTTCTTGTAAGTATATGAAGCGCATTTCTCCAGACATTCTCTTGCTTTTTAGTCTTCCATTTCTCTGAACCATTCCCTCACAGTACCAAATCACTCCATTCTCCTATTAACCACATATAATGTTTTCCATTTCATCTGTCCCGCAGGATTCTTACTCCACAGGTTCCTTGCATGTTCCTCCCCAATATCTGCTGGCCTACACCATTATTATGTGAGCTCCATGCAGAAAAGGAGGAGATGAAGTCACTTACACTAGTGACAGTCATCCTGATATCATGAGAAACAAATGCAAGTTAGATATATTTACTGCATATGATACAGACAAACAGTCCAAATTTTTAGAAAAAGGGGAAATTAAGTGGTCTTGGAATATGCCTATGACAACAGTAAATAAATAGCAACAGAAATTCCTTTTCTACCACTATAATTATATCAATATATAAACATTTCTGCAAACATGGAAAGTTTTCCATACAAAAAAATGAGCAAAACAATGTATGAGTGTAAGTAGAAATGCAGCAATTGATGGTTTATGAAATCTTTGCTGGGTCACATCCTACCAGGAGGTTTGCCTCGTTTAAAGAATTTACATTTATTACATCTTATTTGAAAGAAATACTTATAGGTATCTACAAAGCAACAATTCTGAACATGTAGTCTAATTATTACATGACATGCTTGATGGCTGACATGTTTAAATTCCTAGTTTTATATTAAGTAGCAGAAGCTTAGAAACATACTTAAGTATTTCTCTAAATTATAACATTTTTTTCCAGATAATCAGCAAATGATACTAGTCTTGGGTAAAACATGAAATATTATCATGTTCCTGTGATTATAGGCAGAGTATAAGAAATTAACTCAAAGTCTTTAATGCAATTTATTTCTCAGTATTACCTTGAGAAGATTAGTTCCCTTTTACAAATTCTTATTACTTGTCTACTGTAGTTCAGGTCTTTAGTCTGATTTTAAAAGGTGAAATTACATTTTATGCATTCCAGAGCTACTGGTTTTAATTTTTTAAACAACATTAATACTACATGCAAACTAGTTTCTGTAGGAGAAACTTTCAACCTTCTGAGTAGTTATTTTGGAATACATATTTCCATAATCCACTGAAAAACTGCATAGTAAGTATTTGGCCTCTCTTCACACAAAATCAGTGGGATGTGGAGTTGTGTTAATATGACAGTGTATGAGTTAAGATGTTATTTTATAGCAGTTGTTTATTAATATTAACAGACAAGTCTCTATTTCTGCTGCAGCAAAGACCTTGGTTGTGTAGCATTGTGTGATTCTTTTTTTATTGACTCATCTTACCGAGATAAGGTGCTATAGTGCTTGGGCCATTTTCTTAATATCCTGAAAACAGTTGTTGGAGAATATAATCTTTGGATTTTCCAGAGATATATCCCAATCTTACTGGCTCCCTGTCTTGCCCCCTTTACTGAATCAAAGAAACCAGCATCTCAAACTATGTTTCTGCCCAGCTCTCCTGCTCATCTGAGTTTCTATGCATGCAGACATCAGGATTAGTAATAGTATTTTTCAGATCCCAATAGAATCCATCAATAATTTAGGATTTGACAGGTTACTCAAACATAAGTCACTGTGATGTTTTATGACTTTTATTTATAAGATCATAGTAGGTTAGCTATTCAGCAATATATCAGGTACCCAAGCATTTTAATTCATTTACAGCGAGTCACAGTAAAATTATTGTATGCACCAACATTAAGTGGAGAATAGAATATTTTAAAAATATTTTACATGCAATCTATGTTGTACAACCCCCTGTTAGGGAACAGATTGTCCAGAGAGGTGGTGGATTCTCCCTGACTGGAGATATTCAAGAACTCTCTAGACACAACCCTGTGCCATATGTTCTAGGATGACCCTGCTTGAGCAGGGAGGTTGGACCAGATGACTCACTGTGGTTCCTTCCAACCTACTCGTTTTGTGATTCTGTGGTACTAAATAAAGAAACCAATCAAAAGCTCATATTAGCTCTAGGCCTATTGTAGTAAGCTAGTGCTTAGTGTCACTTAGGAGAACTAAATTTATTTTCACCCTCACCCTTCTAAAAAAAGTAACTCCTTAATGATGTTTATCAGTTTTCATAGAAAAATATCAGCATAAGTGTTTATAGATAAATCTAGCTTGCTGTGTTTCATTGTCAGACTTACTATAGAGTTTCCTTCAGTTGGTGAAGAATTGTTGAGGCTGGTTGAGAAAAACACGGACTGAACCTCTTGCTAATCTTTCACCTGGTTTGAGCAAGGGCTGACAACTGAATAATGTCTGGGGCAAAGTGAAGGCATCATGGCCCCATACTTTCTCAAATGAGGCACAGAGGGGCACTTGCCTCTCTGTATCAGCCAACTGACTCCTCCTCCACCATGCATAAGACCGCTTGTTACAAATCTGATTTTTCAAGGAGATAAGGATGGCAGGAAAGACTCTCTGGCAGACAGCCTGTACTGTCACCTCAGTAAGTGAAGGAGGAACAAAGTGTTTATTTTACATTTTAATCAAATATAAATTTTCACCAAAATTAACCGAAACTCTCATTAAGTCCCTTTAAAATATCAAAATATCAGGGAAAAAAAGAACATACCTTACATGTATGACTACAGTCACTAAAATCCCACCTATATCATGTGATTGTTCCACACCTTTGAGAAGGGCAGAAAATTATACTATAAAAGAAGGGGTGGGGGTTGAGGGCAAGAAAACAGAAAAAGAAGAGGGGGAAAACTTCAGTTGACAGACCTAAGGGATGCCTTTAGGCTTTGCAACTCTAACTGCATTGGAGCGGACATGGGAACATTTATTTATATATAAATATATATATAAACATAAATATCCCTAATAGATATTTGTTACTATGTTTTTTGTTGTGACACATAAAATACTCTGTAAAAGCATTTATCACTGGCCATCCTGAAGGTGCTGTCCTGTTGCTTCAAAACCCCATACTAATCTTGATTTTGGATCATGTAAGTTCTTACTGAACTTATCGAGACCTACAGTATCAGAAGTAAATCACACCATTCATGAATCTGAAATTTCACAAGTTCTTATGGAACACAACTGCACTTACAGTGCTGAATTAGTTATAATTAGAAACTAAGCCCAGACACACCAAGCCTCTCTGATTTCTAAAGATCAGCTGGAATTGCAAGCAGGTTTGTCTTCTGCCAAACTTCTGTACCCTAAATACAACCCTAGCTAACAGAACTATAATTAGTTCCTACAATAGCAGAAACATTTATCTGCTTCCCTTAAAAGTACTATTTGAAAATGCACACAGGGAAACTCCTTGTTATTTGCACTTAGATGTGATAGTAAATTCTTTAGAGCTAGAATTCTTTCTGATAAAGAGAAGTCATGCTTCATTTCTGTCTGGCGACTTTCACAGAAAATTTATTAAATGTGGCAAAGTCATGATTTAATAAGCAAGATTCCAATTCATACTGTAGTCATGTGAGACTGCCAGTGAAGCACACAGTGTGGACAAAATCAGGCTTAGTTTCTTTCCAGAGAGATTAAGGAAATTGGCCAAAAATATATAGCAAACAGAGAGAATCAGAAAAACAAGTCTGCTCTCTTCTATCTGCTGGCACAATGTAATTTCTTCCTCACCTTCAGAACAACAGGAAATGAAAACAAACAAAACGTTGCCAATTTGTTTGTATTCAGCATGAACATAAGAAACAGTTACTCTCCTGGTGAGAGAAATTTGTAGTTTAATCCTTTATTCCATTGTCAAAGGATAGTTTTTCTTTTAACTTAACCCTATTTGGAAAACTTACTTCAGGGGAAGAAAGTAGACCAAACAGACTCATTTCCAACCAATTCTTTAAGTGTCAGTTCATAAATGCATTATACCTTGTCTCTCTTTTGGATAAATATGGACAAAGTGTTCTCTGTTAAAAAACAAAACAAAAACAAAGAAACAAAAAAAACCCAAAAAACCACAAACAAACAAAAAACCAAACTAAAACAAATTTGAATTTAGCTGGATGAGTGTGTCCTCTAAATATGGAAAATTGCTTAATATGAAATGAGGACCTTGTCTTTCAGCTGAAATGGCTCCAAAGTGTCTATGTAAAGCAAAAGAGAGAATAAGAAATACAATTCACTTTAAAGTCAATGAATGATCATAGCATCAGAATAGCATGTTTTTATTAAAACAAACAAACAAACAAACAAACAAACAGACCCCTTCCACCCCAAACCGAACAAAAAAACCACCACCAACAACAACAACAAAAAAAAACCCTCAAAACCCAAAAGAAACCCACCAAAAGAAAAGCCCCCAAACTAAAACATTGTATTTTTTCTTGGAATTCAGTAACTTCCCAGCAAATTTGTACCACATATTGCCACTTCATGGAATGCTGAACTACACAAAGCCTGGGGAGATTTGGGTTCATATTCCTACATGTGTAATATTACAAGGTTCTTCTGTCAGTTACCTTGTGACTTCCAGACTCCAATGGACCTCTCTCAGTGACTTCTCTATCACTCAAAAAGCTCATCTAGTGCCTGGGCAAGTAGTTGCCAACCTTGGGGTTAAATTCTATACCCTTATGAGACAAGTATTTCTATGATGATGGGGTTTAGCCAGCTGTGTGACTCTTTATCTGTTAGACTTACACTGGTGGTAGTGATTTCTTTCCTTTTCCTTCTATCTGCTACTTTAAAAAGGCCTACAGGACCTCAGTTAGTTGCTACTAATATTCCATCAAATTCCATTGAAATTAGCCCAAGAGAATCCAAATTTATAGGGAGAAATTATATGATTTATAATTTTTCTAAGCCTCACTTTCTTAAGAAATGATCTAAAGAATATTTTCTTCCACAGATGAGCTTGTATGCTCGACAATTGCCTAAACAGTACAGTGCCTCAGCTTTGCTGTTAGTATGCCACTATTCCTCTTGAAACCAGGCACAGAAGTCTGAATTGAGAGGGCTCAGGGTTCATTTCAGTTTCTCATTCAAAGATTAATTAAACCTAGTCACTAAATCTTCAGAAAAGGAAGATGAAGACAGTCTTCTGCATATTTAAAGCCTCCAGTGAGGGCAGAAAAGAGCATAGATTTTTCCCTGTTTTACTGGACTAATTCCTAAAGGATAATTACTAATATTACATCTACCATTGTGGGCAGTGACAATCTACCTTTAAAAGAGCTACTTGAATATTTCTTTACCTAAAGAAAAGGCAGCAAGTTTTAAAATTAGTAGCATACTCTACCGAGACTCAGGTGACAGATTCGAACCTTGAGAATGTCATGCACAGTTAGACTGTGACAGTGCAAGATACTTTCACTGGCAGAAAGTGAAACAGGGCAGCCTCCTGTCATAGAGGAAAGAGAAAATTTGCCCTAGAAGTCACAAGGGAATCAGAGTAACAAAGTAGCAATGGCAACACTGCAAAGGTAATAAAACTCTGGTTCTGGGAAAAAAAACTAATGTAGAGGAAGAGACATGTACTGCAATAGGAATGGCAAGCTAATTACACAGCACAATAACTATGCAAGTTTCTTAAAATAGCTTTTTTTTTTATTTTTTAACCTGATATACACCCAAAGAATAAATTACTTTTATGATTTGTTTTAAAAACACAGTAAGCAGAAGAATTGATCTGTGTGCTTCTTATATATAGGTCACTACATTATTCTTTCATGATATTTGGATGGTTAGAAATATTATTTGTAACTCAGTGAGGCTTTAAACAGTATTCAACTGGTTAACTGCTCAAATGCAACAGTGACAGCAGAGAAGTTATGTCTTCTGTTAGACAGTGCTTTGTTACCAGCATTTTGAGTTACAATGTCTGCCAAACTAGGAGAGCACCAACTTTGTCAAGTAACCTAGCAGTGAAAGATGCCAAATAATTTCTTATGGCTAATGATGGTAACAAAAATTCAAGCCCTTTAGAAATACTTCAGAAAATGACCCTATATATATGAGCCCATTGTATACCTGTTATATAGCAGGATGGGTGTTCACAAAAGGGACCTCTAATTTGGCAGTCAGTTGTGATGAAATTATACACATATTATTCACCAAGCTCAACTAGCCCTCAGTTCAGGGCTGCATGTCTCTAAATACTATACTTTAACATGGGTTCTTACAGTCTTTGTGTAGTAATAGTGCATCCACATCTACACTGTCTAATCCTGTTAAGCATCCTTGTAATTTTTGCAAACCTCAGAAAAGTTCTACACAGACCAGAAGTACAAAACTCTCAACCACTAAATAATTAAAACATAATTACTCAGTGAATGTAAATAAGAATCTTCCAGCAAAAAGACATGCAGCTGAAAGTCTTTGATTCCACACACACTGGAATAGATCAATAGTTTCAGATTATAATGCACTTCACAAATACATTCTGACTCTGGTACATCAGTACACAGATGTGAGTCAATTCATTTGTGTCACCATTATTTTTCAAGTTAACTATGTTTCTTTTATAATTTACATCAGGTTTTGACAGTGTCTCTTTTATATTGGTATTTCTTTTGCATTAGTCCTTTCAGAAGTTGTCTTAATCTGGAAAAAATGTTTTTAATGTTTATTTTGATAGTAGCAATATATTTATTTTAGTGAAATGATTATTTAATTTCTGAAAATTACACAAAAATTGTATTGGAGAAATGATAAAAATTACCTTCTTGCATCTACCAAGTACCATGCCATTGTAAAACAATTGCTTATTTCTGTATTCTGAAAACCAGTTTACTGAGATTTCCCTACCTATCCTTTTCTTTAATTAAAAGATCTGTAATCAAATGGCTACATTTATAGATTCAATGTAAGCAGATGGGTTTATCTGTATGCAAACTGAAATCTACAGTCATTAGTAGCATTTCATATTTATAAAATTCCTTACTACTAAGAGGGGGCGTACGTCCTTGCTAGCTATGCATAAACCAATACATCATCAGTGATGACATTCAACCACTTCCAAACAGCCTGAGCTTTAGTTGATGCATTGAAAAGTATGTACAGTAAGAGACATGCAAGAGTAATGGCAAAGGACTGTGGGAACACACAGTGAGTGGTCCCATTAAACACTACTGGCCCTTTGGCATATGAAAAGAATTTATTTTCCAAGGTCTGACAATAAACCACACTGTATGAATTTCTAAGATGAATGGTAGTGTCTGCTCAAAATATCAGCAGTGCTGATTGAGACATTCTGAGAAAGCAGTATAGCCTTCAAGATGTTGAGACAAATGAAGCACAGATTAATAGAGTAAGGGTGAAAAACGTGCTGATATTTGTGGCGATTTAAATGGATCAATCTCTCAGGCTCTGGAGACAAGGTGAAAGCTTCAGTCATTGTTGGTGTTACAGAACAGAGAGTAGACAATAACTTCTATGCTCTAGTCTAACATTGCCAGAATGAGAAGTTCTGGAGCCAATAACGACAAAAAAATCCAGAGAGATGGTGAAAAAAATTCTTTTCTACAGCTGTATTTGAAGGGAAGATAAAAATAGAGAATATGATAAACTCAAAACTTTCTAAACAAAATACCAATTTAAATGCCTAAGTAACAGCATTTACACTGACAACCTTGGCTTTCTCAAAAGCATTAGTACTTGTAAGAAATATCTCTCTCTGCAGGCCACTTACAAACATGTTCATGCTATTTAAAGAATAAGGTGCATGACAGTTATGGCAGTTACATTTAAACTTCTTTCACTACAAAAGATGTGACCTGCAAATACCTTGAAATGCCCTCCAGGTTTACATTTACAGAACACTGTAAAGGCTGCCCTCAGCTTGGGCAGTTCCAACATTTAAAATGTGAGCGGCATTGGAGGGAAGGGAGAGATCTCTGCTTTCCCCTTGTCCGAGGGGGTGCAGAGAAAGGAGACAAGACCAGGAGTCCAGGCAAGAGAGAGTGTTTATTGGGACAATCCCCGAGGTTTTATAAGATCTCTGGGGGAAGATGCCAGATCTGGGGCTGGATTGGGTGAAAACTTAGGAAGGGGAAGGGTCTAAGCTCCATTAACCAATGGATTTGGGAGAAGAGCAGGGCTGGCTGGAGCCCTGGCCCTGCCACACACACACACACACACACACAGACACCAGGCATAGGGCTTACACACGGGGCTTCACACCTTGGAATAGCAGGGCAGAGAGGGAAGAGGGCACCTGGAGGCCCTCCGATCCCTGGGGTTTCCCGTGGAGGGAGGCTGCTCTGATGTCTTGGTCCCAGGGATTCCCCAAGGGAGGGTACTGCTGTGGCCCAGCCTGTAAAAAAACAACATGCTCAACATCAGGTTCAATGATTCATTAGAGGAACAAAAAGCCTCCGGGAGACACAAAGCAGACAGGGAGAGGTAGATACAATACAAGGTGGGGTGTGGTGTAACAGCCCCATAGGGGAGGTGTAACAAGCTGAGAGGTGACACAAACTTTGCAACTAAAAAACCCATAGCAAGTAAGGACATAATTTTAAAACTTCAGCAACATGTCTCTCAGTATTCATCTTCTCAGGTTCAAGGTGCTTCTCCAGCGCAGCTCTCCTTGGGATTAATTTCAGCATTTCTCTACAAAAATGTACATAATTGGCAAGCCTTATTTTGCACTGTCCACTTCTGTTCACTGAATAATCATTTTCAAGACATTCATCAGAAGGAGTTACTCTCATCTCTTTGAAGACTATAGTAACATCAAATCTAGAGAAGTGACACAGGAAGATCTGTCTGTTCTGGAAGTGGTATAAGCTACTCTTCTGTTCCATCTCCATTCCTCATACGTCATGGTATACTTCCACCACTTACTTTGTGCTTATGCCTGTGCCATTAACAAAGCCCTCTGTAAGGAAATTTAATTCCTTACGAGGACAGAAATTTAAGTGAGACAAAAAAAAAAAAAGGCTACTGTCCATTAAGTGAGTTAAACACTCTAAACACTCTAAGTGCTGGGTAATTTTTTGATCTAATGAAAAGGAAAGGGTCATCAGCATAGGATGGAGAGAGGAAGAAAGAAAATCTCTTGTGAGATGGTTCAACAAACTAGTGTGCTCAAAGACTAATTTAGCACAAGCCAGACAGGCAACTGGGATCTGGAAAACTTCAAACTAGCACAATGAGGTCGAATTGCATGGTCAGGAGCAAGGAAGGAAAAAAAATGTGGTAGGAAAAGACTAGGGAAACAAGCTGGCAAAAAGGCTGGCATACTTCAGTAACTGCAAAATCACAGAATGATTCACAAATAAACCCAAGACCATTCTGTCCACCCCCACACTAGCCAGGCACAAGTCAGTTTCACTCAAAAAAGCTGTTTAATCATTTTATCCTTCCCACAGAGATTTTCAGCTCTGGCACAGCATAGCTACAAGTAAAACAGTTGTACAGTTTTCCTTTAAGAGCTGGCTTGCATCATGTATCTTTAAATGCAAGTAGAAAACTCTTACCTGTCTGAGAAAAGCAATGCTTGGCACACTTCTGAACACTTCTGACTAGGATTTTGAACATTTAGAGGATATTAAGCAGGGAGAATGCCTGTGCCACCCAATGGATAAAATCAAAGAAAATACAGACTAAAAAATCTTCTCTCCATCAGACTTAGATGCCTGCCTTTGACATACACTGTGAAGCCAATTAATTCATTGTCATACAGTTTTTGTGAGAGATGGATGACAAAAAAATAATGTGAAGAGAAAACAAATGCACTAGTATTCCTGAATTAGTTTCCTCCTCTCCAATTCATTTATCTTTTGTGCTTTGTGCTGAAGTCAGTGCTATGAATGTTGTTAGTACAGTTACAGGACCAGGCCCTTTAAACAACTTGATACTTCCTATTACAAAATAGTGAAAACTTAAGTGCCTTAAGTCCTTCTACTGATAATGCCTAGAGCTGTCCCCATCAAGGCCATGATATTTTAATACCTGTAGTCTGTCCAAAGCACTATCAGTTTTACAGAGAAAACACCCACTGAAGTATTTTGTATTTTCTGCTTAAAATGTACTTAAGATACATGTGTCTTTTCTTATTTTTTTCCTTTAGTAAATTTCAACTGGAAATCAACCCTTTGCATTATTCTATTCTACCAGTGTATTGATCCTGACTGAAAAATGTTTGCACTTTTAGGAGTCAGTGATCCACACAAGAGTTAACCTGAGCAGAGGCAGGCATCTGCTCTTCACAGCACCATGGGAAAAATCCATCTAGGCTCCAACTGATGTGGGCTGCTCAGCATTTGAAAAGATTAAAGACTTTCTATCTATATATCTTTCTTATGAAAGCAATTACCCTCTTAAGCCATTGTTTTGTTGGGCTTTCCTTATTGAGATCCAGAAAGAGCCCTGCAACAGCCATCCTGCTCGCTCACTGTCACCAACATCCCTTTCTGCAGTGGCAGACACACACCTAGTGGCTCCTCTCCTGAGTTTTAAAACAGTACACCTACATCATTTAGAAGCAGTTTCAAAATGATACACAGAAGTGAGAAAGAAAGAATTCTATTTTACACAAATGAGACAATGAAAGTGGCTTCTCCCAGAAAGTGCTTGTCATAAAGAGTTAAAAAATCCAACCCTAATGACATCCTCATAGCCAAGATTTTGTCTCTGTCATCCAAGGAAGTTTGTAAAAACACTGTAGACTGTAAACTTTGTGTTATCTCTACTTGTTAGTTATAAGCTACCATATATGGTCAAAAACTGCAATGTAGTGACAGTTTGATGTCTGGGAATTGTCTTGCTATGGAATATTTCAGCATGCTTTTTGAGATAGCACAACCACACTGCAAAATTGTGATTTTCAGTATTTTGTCAGGTCAGAAAAGATATTTAAGTGGCCATCATAATTCACACAAGCAAAAGATGTTAGCATTTTCCCAGTGTATAAACTTTATAACTTTCATTTAGTGACTAGTGTCATCTATTCTCCAACTTGCTAGAAGCCTTCAAGAAAAAATGCTACAAGATTTAAAAGATTTAGCTTACTGACACTTCATGTCTTATTTAAAAAGCTTCTGCAATATTCTTTTTGTGTATGTATGTGTTTATCAGGAAGCAAGTCATATATCCATGTGATGGAAGCTTTTAGAAGACTGATAAAGACTAATAGTTTTATATTTAAAATGAAAAAATTACTGTATTTATTTATTATCAAGCCATTTCATGCTAAACTTTTTATACATTGTCAACACATAGTCACTCTCTGTTTGTCTTTGACACCTAGAATATAAATTAGCTGTGAGGATACAAAGACCACAGAGCTGATGATACATAGTTAGCAATGACAGGTGCTGTCTTGGGTGGCCTCAGCTGGAGAAGTCAAGGTGATCAAACTTGGGAGCTCTTGAGTAAAAGAAGTTTGAACTGAAGCGGGCTTGTCATCTTTGTTCTCTATTCTCATGCACAATGTTTTTATGCTGCTTACCTACCCATCTCCCAAGCAGGCTTCCAGTGCTGCTCATCTTGTTTGTAGTTTTGCCAACCATTCTCATTTTTGTATTCAGCAAAAAATTCTTCCCATTTCTCTTTTCTTTTTTTTTTATGGTGTTCTCTATTGTCTGAATTTTTGCTTGTTTTCTGCATTTCCTTTGTGTTCAAGTCAAATAGCCCTTCCTCCCCCTCACCCCACCCCCCCTTTCAAAGTCATGTTACTCATATTTGTATAAAAAGGTTATACACTGGCATGCTTATAGAATCACAGAATCACAGACTATTCTCAGTTGGAAAGGATCCACAAGGATCATCAAGTCCAACTCTTAAGTCAATGGCCCACAGAAGGGATTGAACCCATGACCTTGGCATTATTACAACCAAGATTTATGTCTTTGTACCAGACAGTACAAGCTCTTCGTTTTGTTTCACACATAATTTATTTGGAAGAAATTTAGAATTAGAATTCTAATTTGTGAGGAGATAAAAATTCCTATGAAACTCTTGTCCCTAATATGTACAGTAGGGGATAGGCACAATTAGCCTGTTTTTTTTCCTGTTTTATAGCCCAGTTGAGTGTATTCTGAGCAGTAATCAAGTAATAGCTCCTCACTGGCTGGACTGTGCAGATGTTTTTCATTCTGTAAAAACTGGAAAGGCTGAGCATTCAAAACATAACAGTGAGCTATGAGGACAAAGAATTGCACCACAGGCATGATGTAGTCAAATTGGTAAATTTGTTCTTGTGATTTTTAAAAAAATGAGGTGTATAAATCCAATTAAATCACGAGTTCTTTAAACTGAAACCAATTTAGCTTTCTGGGAAAGATGATGCATAAGTTCTAAGCAGAAATAGACATTGGGGTGAGCAGTGGAGTTGTAAAAAGGGAAGAGTAAGAAGAAGACCTTGTCTTCTTTTCAAAGAGACTCTGAATAGCAATCCTGAGTTGACTTTCCCTATGTATTAGGTCATTTTGAATTAATGCTGAAGAAAATCAGAACAGTACTTTTGCTCCCTCCCCTGTTCAATTAGTAGAGAAAAATCAAATTCTTATCAAATGCATGAAGAGGTAACAGACAGACTTATTAAATGCAGTGTTAGTTTAAATAAATTCACATAATTTGTTAGAGTGGAGAATGAATTTATCTGATAAACTCATTTGTACTGTGTTCAAACAATCCTTTCTCCAGAGTGCAAAAAGATCAAATTAAAAGCCTAGAAAATGTGTTAAAATGTAAAAATATTCCTTAAGACTTTTAAAGTTCACTGCCATATAGATGGCTTCCTGATAATAAAGACAACTCTATAAAAAACTTTTATTTTAAAATATATACATAAAAGACCATCTGAGGAAGTGGAGTGTCATATTTGTCACAGAAACTAGTGAAAATGAAGACTGGAGATATACTGGTTCTGATGTGCTTGAAACAGGAGAAGGATGAAAGAAAGCAAGAGAAGAAGCAAAATCTGAAAGTGCTTCTTGGCAGTCAGAATTTCAGGCAGACTCCATGGAGGATGTGCTGAAGAGGTAGCTGTCCCCAAGAATATCCAGGAAGGACAATCACCTTCTCCTTCAAGGACCTGTCATTTCATAACACAAGCAACGGAGAAACTGACCACAAAGTCTACGGATGAAAATCAAGCGCTACACAGGGTGTGGAACATTTGAGATAGTAACAATGGTCAGACACCCACATCCAGCAAGAAAAGGTATTCCTGATGAGAAATGGAACTGATGGTACTGCAAATCCAAAGACACTAAGTAGGATTTCATAAGTGAGATTTTATAAGCAAAAATATTTTTTTGAAGATCTTCCCTAACTTCAAAATTAATTTTAGAATTCTCAGTTTAATTGCAGTATACCAAAATAAATAAGTAAATAAATATTAAGATCCATTTCAATCACAACTACTGGAAAAGCACTGATAAACCACTAAACCCCATTAATTTTGAAATACTTCCAAATTCATATATTTTAATACTAAGAATTCATACAGTATAGAGTACCAGTAAATATCAAAACCTGTGCTAACCCAATTTTGAAGACATAGTTTATATTTAAAAGCTAAAATTCATTTCACTGTTAATCTCTGATTTTATATTACTGGAAGTATAAAAACAGGAAATATTGACTGCTGTCAATACATAGAATTAAACGTGTACCTTTCCACAGACCAGACAGAGACCTTGACTGAAACAACTTTTTAGTGTGGATATTAACTCCTCCACTAAAGGAGGAGTCTTCATGTTTTAGGTTTGGTTTGGTTTGCTTGGGGTTTTTTTTATGCTGTGAGATATTAACTGAATTTAAGTGAACAGTGTTTGTTTACATGTTTTTATGTGCTGTACTGTGATAAAAAAATCTTATTATTTTTTTCCCATGTGAAATCATCATTGTGTGAAAAGTCTGTATCATGGGATTGTCTTCATCTTGCTCCAGAGTGCACTGTTGCAAAGAGTGGCTTTAGTTATATGGAGTCAGTAAGAGTGCAGCTTGGTATAACTATGTCTTTTTGTTACTTGTCATTAGAATCATATAAACCAGTGAGATGAACAGAAGGCTTTTGAGTCAGATAAAAATGAATACATTACTTAAGTAATGCAATGAAGCATGTATTTTATTTCATTGATCTAGACATTAGAAGCATGATTATTAAGGTGTCTTGCAGGCACCAAAGTTATCAGTTGAAATCCTTACTATCTCTACAATGTTAGTGGATTAAAAAAAAAAAGTCTGTCTTCAATATATCCATATACTCATAAAAGCCATATCCTCAGACAGTTTCCAAACCCAAGATTCTGTTGTGGTTTATCTTCAGCAAGCAACTCAGCTATTTGCTTATTTTACCCTGGTTACATAGGGGAAAAAACTCAAAAGGGTAAAAGGTAGAAAACTCATGGATTGAGATAAAGACAGTTAAATAAGGAAAGCAAAAGCTGTGCACACAAGCAAAGCAAAATAATGGATTCATTCACCACTTCCTAAGGGCAGGAAGGTGCTCAGCCATTCTCAGGAAAGCATGGCTCCATCATGTATAAAGGTTACTTGGGGAGACAAACACTATCCCTTTGAATGTCCCCCACCTTCTGCTTTCTCTCACTAGCTCTTATTGGTGAGACAACATCATATGGTCTGGAATATCCCTTTGGTCAGATGCAATCAGCCGTCCCAGCTGTTTCATCTCCTAACTCTTTGTGCACTGATGGTGTGAGAAGCAGAAAAGACCTTGACTCTGGGTAAGCAGCACTCAGTAGTAATAAAAACATTCTTGTAGTGTCAAGACTGTTTGTCAAAAATCCAAAATTCAAATCCATACTGTCAAGAAATGTAACTCCACCCCAGCTAAAACCAGAACAAATCCAGGAAAAAAACTTACATAAAATAAGATAAAACCAGAGAAATTCTTTCTTTCATTTTAATCAGCAGTTTAATATTAAATTTAAGCTCTAAAAGATAGTCTCACAAATAAGAAAGTACTTACTCATCCTATTATCATCATCATCATCGTCATCATCATCATCATGGCTAGGCTTCTCGAACGAAGATTTGGGAAGGGCACTACCCACGCTTGCTGCAAGCTGCTGGTGGCTAAAAAGGCCAATACGGGATAGGCAAGTCCAGTCACAAAAGGCACAGCAGAACATCTCCCTGGGTGACACTGGCAAGGAACGGTTCTTTCTGCGTTGTCTTTTCTCCTCAAGACTGACTCTCCGTGCATTCTCAAAGGAAGCAGCAGCATCGTGAATGGTGTGTCTCCATGAATCCCGATTGGAGGCCAGAGTGGACCATTGGTGGCAGTCAATATGGCCAAGGCTGAGGTGTTGTTTCAGGGAGTCCTTGTATCTCTTCTTCGGGGCTCCTCTCTTGCGGCAACCGGTGGTGAGTTCACCATAGAGCACAATCTTCGGAAGGCGGTGATCCTCCATCCTGGAGACGTGCCCTGCCCAGCGCAGCTGCATTCTCATCAGCATGACCTCAATAGTGGTGACCCCTGCCTGTTCAAGAACAGACACATTGGTCATATAATCAGACCAGTGGATGTTTAGGATTGAACGGAGGCAGCGCTGATGGAAGCGTTCGAGAAGCCGCAGGTGGTGGCGCTAGATGACCCAGGATTCAGACCCATATAAAAGAGCAAACAGTACAATGGCTCTGTAGACACTAATCTTTGTACTTTTCATCAGGTGTTTATTGGACCAGACTCTTTTATGGAGTTTTCCGAAGGCTTTGTATGCCTTTGCTAGCCTGTTGTCTATCATTTTGTTGATCTTACTGTCTGAGGAAATGATACTTCCCAGATAGGTGAACTGCTGGGCTGACTTAAGCTTTGAATTGCATATGGTGATGTGAGGATGATGAAAGACTTCTTGAGGTGCAGGTTGGTAGAGAACTTCTGTCTTCTTCAGGCTGACTTCCAGCCCCAAAAGCTCAGCAGCCTCTGCAAAGCAGGATGTTAAGCGCTGCAGAGCTGCTTCTGTGTGAGCAACGAGGGCGGCATCATCAGCATCATCCTATTTTACCATTTGGTAAAATGATGTAAGACATAGCTTTCGGTGTGAGATGTGTATACTAAGGAAACATCTATGCTACTTTTCATCTGCACATAGATTTAAATCTGTATGTGTATGGCCAAACTTCGTGAACGAAGATTTGGGAAGGGCTCTCTCCAGGTGGGTGTGTGCCCTTCGAGCCTGCACAGTGGGTTTTTTAGGTGAGTCTCAGTGTGCACAGAACTGGCCCCACTGTTTCAGTCCTGAGGTCCATCTGCCACGGCCGAGCGAGCTTGGACAGTGACAGTGAAGTCCCTCAGGACTCTCACAGCACCCAGTACTAACCAGGGCTGACCCTGCTGAGCATCTGAGATCTGATGGGATCGGATGGCAGAGAGGCATTTAACTGCTCGGGTACAGTCTCCACTGAGACTCGAACTCAGGTCCTTGGGATCCAGAGTCCGGAGTGCTCACCATTACACCACGGGACCGCCCCAGATTTAAATCTAAAGTCTACATAAAGGACCTTTATAATGTAATCTCAAAAATAAATACATCAATAACATTACCAGATTCTAAGTGGAGAGAATTTTACAGTCTTCTAGTTAAGAAGAGGTGTGTATCTTGGTTATGATCTCTCCACTGAGAACTGAGAAGGAATTCCATTAGATAAATCCAACTTTGTCAAAGTTATGAACTCAAGACTTTACTTACAGGAAAACGTAGGAAAATGATAAAAAGAACCTTCGAGGAGAACAGTGTTGGGGAAAAAACCCTGAACCTGAGAAGCTGCATACATGATAGACTTGCAGTTTTAAAATGATGTGTTTTATCTGTACCGGGTTTTTAGTTACAAAGTGTCTGTATCCCCTGCCCCGTATTGTATCCACTGGTCCCAGTTCTCCCCTCTCTTCCCCAGAGGCATTGCCACTGGTGACTCGTTCTGTGCAGGCATTGTCTGCGCTGCCAGCACGGTGCTGCCCAGAGGGTGTCTCCCCTCTCCCCACACTGCCGGAGCGGCCGCAGCAACCAGAACTTGCACGGAGCCACCCTCGCAGGTCCAAGATGAACCGGGGCAGCGCCCGCCGGTCCAAGAAGGGGCGGCTCCGTGCCGGAATGCCCCTTGGAGCTGGAGCGGCATGGCTGCTGCTGTCTTCTGCCCCGTCCTAATCCTAATGGCTACCGCCCCCGTCTGTCCCCAAACCATGGATTTCTATCAGGTGTTAATCCCTCCGTTCTCCTACTCACTAGACGAGCATCTAAGCTACTTCCCTGTCCGCAGTTCTTACCCAATCCATCCCAGCTCTAGCACCTTTCCCCCCACTCCGGGACCTCATAAAAGCCTGGTGTGTTTCACAATGAAAGTTTTCGCCTCTTGTCCCCTGGACTGACCAGATCTCTTTCTCAGCGCTCCCTCGGCTCTGGAGGACAGACGGAAATAGTTTTCCCTTCCCCCCAGTGCTGTATAGGAAAAGATGTAAACCTTCCCTTAACTTTCAAGGATTTAATTCTTTATTCCATTAGCATCAGTTTATCAGTTCTGTCTGGATTTTGCTTCAGTCAATTAGCCTTCATAATTTGTGCAACCTGTGATTTAATCAGATGAAACCAACTGCGCGTATTGAACAAGAGCAGAGTATTTGGTGCCACAATCATGAATTCCAAACAATGAATAGAGCTGCTGAGAACTATTCAGAAAAGCATTCAGCCCTGTGATTCAGTGTGGTACTAATGTTGCCTCTACTATACTCACTTTGAGCAAAAAGAAGTCATCCAGAACTCCAGCTCCAAATTTTACCCTTTTCATCCAGTCAAGAAATATGACCATCATCATAATAATTCAAAGACTGAGCTACAATTCAGGTGAAATCAGAAGGGGACTTAGAACTGAGACATAACATGAGTGTGAGTGGAACATGATTTCACAACCTGCTTGGGAAGGGGCATGATTTTGTTTTTAACACTCATCAGACTGAACAAAGACATCAGTCCATGTGCCAGGGAGCTCTCATGCTTTATTGCATAGTTGTCTGGACTCCAGCTATCAGTCCACTATTTAGTCTCAAAAGTGTTGGTTAACAAGCCCTTAATTTTTACAACGTACTTTGACAAGCTCCCAAAGCTCACAGCAAACTTCAGTGTGGAGTACAGGGTAGAATGTGATAGCTGCCAAGACAAAGCAAGACAGGGGAGAAATAAAGACAGAAAAGAGAGAAAGAGGAGAAAGATCGCCGGTACTTAGATCCTGCATTGGTTCTGCTGGTCCAGATTTGGGGTCAACAAACTGAGAGAGGGAAAAAGAGATAGAGTGGGACCAATCCACCTCCTTTCATAGTTCAGCTGGTGCATACCTGTTATATCAAATAGATTTTTCTTGCAATTCATGTTCCATTGTTCATGCATGCACAGACAGCTCTTTTGAGCCCTTCAGGAAGTGAGTTCAGGGCGGGAGGGAGTTGATGCAAGCACATTGAGCCTCAAAATGAAAAGAAAGTTGGCTCAGAACAGTGCTGTCCCACCTCTGACAGAACCTCTCTTCCATTAACAACTTTCCTGTTGCAGTAGTCAGAATGTTTGAGACAAAACATTCCTATATGCTTATTTCTGATCCTCCAAAGGCAGACTGAGGTATAACTTTATCAGTGATGCAAGCAGTGTTTGGGGGATAAAGTCCTGTAGAAATAGCCTTAAGGTTTGGACAATTGTGGCCCCATAAAATAAACAAACTGATACATCTGTTAGGCACCAGGTTAGGGACCAGATCAGTAATTATTGAGCTAGAACCACCTTGTGGAGGGTCCATGTGTGTATGTAGAGGGAGAAGGGACGGATTGAGACTCAGGGAGGTGGGGTGGCATTGTATCCCTCATGGCAGCCTTTGAACCCACATGGGGAAGCACCAGAATGGCCATCAGTGACAAATAGCCCAGGAAAACTATAACACACCATAACTTCTGGAGCCCCTGACCCAGGCTTGAATTGGCAGGGACAGTGAGAACACTGCCACTCACCCTGGCCTGAAACCCCAGAGTGGCCAGTGGGTCAGAGGCTCCACCTGTGAAGTTATGCAAAAGATACCAGAGCAGATAAAACCAAAGGCGTATGTTTGGCATGTGTCACAGCCCTGTGTGAGAGCTGTTTTTTTCAAAAGGTTCCAGTGGTGGTTGTTTGATGTGTCTCTACCTCTTTCTCCTCCTCTCTTCTTGCTCTCTCTGCTTCTCTTCCTTTGTTCCTTTCTTGATGCTTTGGGTAACTTGTAGCTAGAGGGATTGGATTTTAACTTAAGTGTTGTGAATTAGTATGTGCTGCATCAGTATCATGTTGGACCATTTTGTCTAGCTTGTGTACTGTCCATTTTCAACCTTTGCCAAGTTCCTTTATTTTCTACCCTAAATTAATAAAGATACCTTTCGAGAACAAATCCATGGCTTATTCTCTTAATGCCATCTCGAGGTATTTAAAAAACCTGAATACATATTTTAAAGTAAAACTTGTAGCTGAGCCCGTGAGCTTGCAGCTCCTGTGGTGGACTGTTACCACCTAAGCTCATATGTTTTGAGGAATACCTAGCTAGTAGTACATAACTCAGAAAATACTCTCAATTTTTTGACAAATTCAAAAGCTTATCATACTACTTACTCATGAACAAAACTAATCTTTTGAGTACTTATAGATGTCACACTCTGAACATAAGAAAAGCAGAAAAAATTCAAATTAGAAATCAAGTATGATTTGACAGAAAAGGAATCAGTTGTGTTGTATAGAAACTGGCATTAGTTTAATTCAGTCTTTTCCTTTTTGATCTATCAGAAGGCCCCAAAGTTTTACAAGTATCAGTCCTATGTAAAAATTCTTAGGTAAGCACAGAGTGTAACAAAATAGAACATGCAACTAATAGTGCTGGACATATAAAACTGCTTACAATTACAATTCAGAATGAATACAGAAGTGCAGGACTGAGTCCAAGACTGTGCAAATTCAGATTACATTAAAATAAATTATTTTAAAAATTCAATATTCCAAACTAATTGAGACAAATACAAGTAAGAGTACATTGTGTAAGAGAAAATGGGAAATGCAAAGAGAAGAGAAGTCGGGAACCAAAGACGGTCTTGTGAACAATTGAGAACACAAATTTTTAAGTGCAAAAACTGGTGGTGTGGCTATGCTACAGTTAAGGATAAAGGAAATATGGTTGAAATATAGAGATTACATGAAACTTACAGAAATGCATTCTTTTCATATACCTTTACTTAGCTTTTCTCACTGCTTTTTCCCTTTCAATTAGATATTTTTGTGAAGTAGTTTCTCATAATCCCAGTGTGGGGCAGCAAAACTCAGAAAATAGAATCTAGGCTCTCAATGAAAACTTGAGCAGAAGGGTATGTTTAGAGTACATAAAACCCACATTACAAGCTGTCAGTTTCCTGTGTAACAGGGACACGTTACAGAAGAAACAGAAGAGAATTGTGTGCAAAATTTAAAAAAGTAAAATATTCCCTGCAAACATTTTGTTACATTTAATTCTCTTTTACTATATATGTTAATAGATAGATTTTTAAAAATAATTATTTTAACTTTTAGTGTATTAAAGTTTATTCATCCTTTCTCCCCCATGGAACTTTTTACATGCATTTGAACTTGTTGTGTCCTTCCTATGGCCATTTACTATTAGTAGAATAAGCATTTTGTAAATTTGTACAATGACTAAAATTATCCTTTTAATTTCTGTGACAACTTTCCAGAACATCACTTATATTCCTTAAGCAAACACAATAACTAAGATGAATTATTTGAATATGTTCACTGGAGGGGGAAGAAAGATGAGAATGAAAGGAGGTGTTTTTTATAATTTTATTTCACCCACAGAATAAACCACAGTGAGTTTCAGGCGAGACAAAGCAGAAAACTAAAATAAAGTATATTACTGCATCATCAGCCTAGAAAATCTGTCTTGTTTACATATCAACTTCATGTCTTTCAATTTATCTAGATCTTCTACTGAAGGGAGAGATGTGTCCAAGACTAGAATTCGAGAAAATATCAGAAATGTGCTATTAAAAAAAAAAAAAGGTTAAGCCCAGCTTTGTTTTGCAAAACAGTAAAACAATGTGAAAGAGATGACAGGAAAACTATTCCTATCAGAAGGCAGGTTTGTTGAAAAGAAATGCCTTCTGGAAAAAGGAATTATTAAGAATATAGTCTTAAGAAAAAATTTTATTTCCTACCTTAGATCTGGCAAGTGTGCTGAATACCAATAACAATAAAAGTGGAAGTGCCATGTTAGATACCAAATATATTTTTTTTTAAATACAAACAAGAAACTTTGTCTCAAATTACTGTAAATTAATGTGGGGTTTGCTTTTTCAAAGAAGAGGTCTTCAGACCAGGCAAAACACAACATTTATCAAGCAAGCCCTCTCTTATAAACCCATGAAGACTATTCATCAGCTATAGTAAACCCTAATGCTATTCTCTTAGGGTATATACTAACAGAACAAATGAACAAAGGTACTTTATTAGCAATTTTAGTGAGCAGCAGCAAATATTTAAGAATTAGCCATATCCATGTTTATGTTTAAAAATTAGTATTATACCAAAATATTGTTAACATTATTATAACACACAACTCCAAAATTTCTAGTTTGCACTACAGCTAGTGCAGAGACAGAAAATGCTGTGAAGAGGTACTGAAGTGCAATGTACAAATATGTGAATTACTATAGCTGTACAACACATGTAAAACTCCAGTATGTGATTATACAAAGATCCTATACCAAGATACAATGGCTATAAAATAAAAAAACTAATGAGAAGAAATACATGTAGTCCATCAAAAGACTAATGAAAACTCATACAAAATACCTTTCTACAGATGGAAAGGGTACCTAAAGGTCTTTAAAGACAAATAAAGCAGTAGCCATTTTGTTAATGATGGAAGTGTGAGAACTTGGTAAATTCCTGATAATATTAAGTAACACTCCTTTTTCAATGTTAATATGCTTTAAATAGGGTGAAACCCAGTAAAGGAATATGAGAGACAATGTATAACAACTTATTCAACTCTTGAAAATGAGAATGATGGATGTTTGTAGAATGAAGCTGCTGGACCAGCACCGTGATCTCCCCTAAATAATTTAACACTCTTCTAATTAGGCGGTCTGCACTGTGAATCCACTGTTTTCAGGACCAAGAAGGGCCATGCTCTCCAAGAGACAGGAACAGCTAGAAGAAGATTGGGAGAATAAGTTCCTATGCTTTAAAATAATAGTATTTATTCAAGTACATACCTGCCACCTGTCCTCATAGTGGCCATGGGGAAACAACAGTGATATTGAGCAAGCAATTACTGGAATAAGCATTTTCAAGAGTAAAATATAATTGTATAAACTTTTACTTTTATGTTGAAAAAAGTTAATTAGTTCTTACTAAAACACTACCCTAAGGGGTATCCCTAGGATTACTCTAATTTTTTTTTTTTTTAATGCAAAGAAAATGAGCTGCCATAACAGCTTGAAATAGCCGGCATGATCCAGACAGATAATCACCCTTAGAGAGGGGTTTCTTTTGAGGGTGTTTTTTCATTACTATTCAAGATCAAGAGCTACAATTTTCAAATTAACAAGTCTGATCAAAAAGTTGAAAAATGCAGTAAGTGGCTGAATAGATAGATACCTCTATCAAGTGTGTAAGTGCCATTTCATTCTTGATAATTTTTTCTTATAAAACTGTCTTGAATGCCTTAACATTGTCTATTAAGTCAGTTAGTGTAAATATAAAAAGAAAAACAGAACATATATTTCCTAAAGAGCAGGTCTTAAGGAACACATCTATATTTAAATCCAGGAACATTATTTTGTGTGATAAGAGGTTAAGGCTCCTTTCATCCAGAAGGAAAGGGATCAAAGCAAGAGCATTTCAATGGTAGGTGAAAAAGAAGAATGAAGGGGATCCAAGCTACTCACTTGTTACATTCTTTTTGAAAGGCATTATGCCTGAATGGATAAAACTTTAGTTTATTGTCTTACAACAATTATAATTTCAGTTCCACTTGACACAAGCTTCTGTAGTGTCTAAATACGTTAAATCAGAAGAGAGAATGATATTCACCTGCTTTGTGTTGAATTGGTGCTCAGAAAGAAGGTATGAAATGAACAGAACTGACAATCAATGGAGGCAACCTTTGAAGAACTGGTTCCCTGCTTTCATTTCTCCCGCTTGCCTCTGGGCAAGAGCATAGCTGAATAACTTCTTTGTTTGGTTCAATAGATCACCAGCACTTGAGAGCACACAGCAGATGTTGCTTGAATTCACCTGAAACATCCTATCTATATTTATATCCTATGCTATATTTGAGAAGTTATAATGTCTGGCTGTACCCTTTTCATGGTCAGCAAAAGGCCTGTTTACCTGGTGAGCTTCAGAAAGAGCATTAAAAATAAACATGTTTATATATGCATCAAAACCAATCCTGGGACAAAAAATAAGGACCAGCTTGAAATGCCACTTACAACTTTTCTTGTTGCCTTCAATAAAACCATTCTGGATTTGGTCCCTTATGATATAGCAGCACTGTGAACTTTATCACTGTGGAAGGTACTCATTCTTTGCGCTAAAATGAATCTCCCTGCAGGCATGCTTAGGGCTCTTTTGCTTTAAGCTTCTGTGGTATTCACCTTTTAAACCTGCAGTGCCTTTACTCATATCAAACTTGCTTCCAGAAGTAGGAGTATAAAAGTTAAGAAGACTTTAATGCTATCTTGTCCGGGATCCAGTTTTTTTTTCTTTTTAAGAATTTTGCCCTTTCCAAAATGATATTTGTCAGACTAAGAGATCTTTCAAAATGCTGAAACATGGCAAAACACAAACACCTGAGCTGTGTCACTGTCTTTACCTTCTGCATTACTTTGGAAACACTGCTAAACAGAGACTACAGGGTGGTTTTTTTATTTTGTTTGGGGGTTGTTTGAAGGTTAGGGATTTTTTTACACAAATTATTTCTCACAGATTTTTTTTTTCTGTTTTAGATTTTTTTTTTAATGACACATTCACGCTGATTGAATTTGAGAAACTAGAAGCCGCCTCCAAGGCCTCAAACTGTAATGTCATTAACTGCCTCAATTTTAAGGCAAGTGCACTGAAAACTAAATCCTTCAGGAAAATAAAACCCATGCTTTACATACTGTCATTCTGGACTATGCCAAGTTGTTATATCTGAATAAACAGATTTTGGTATACGGTTCTCTGGTGAGCATTATGATTTGTTGCTAACTGACTGATTTTTGTCATTCAAATACTAATGAAAACTATAACCACTAGAGATAGTGGAGATTTAAAACTAATTTAGCATTTGAGCAGCTAAATTGACATGAATCTTTGAGAGACACAGCAGCAAATTACTCTTACAAATAGGCAAAAGGAGGCATATATTTTATGCACAGATTTTTCCACATTACTGTGATTAACACCCTGTCCACTAATGAAAACTAAAATTAAAAGCAATACTTAGTTAAGTATTTGTGCAAACTAAGCCTACAAAAGAGCACATATCCTTTTAGTATGAAACAGTTATATTAAGTACATGAAATAGCTAGGACTGTGATACTTTGTAAAGCAAGAAAAATACTGCATCCAGTTTCTGGGTCTCCAACAGATAAAGGACATGGACCTGTTGCAGCAAGTCCAGAGGAGAAACACTAAGTTGACTAGAGGGGTGGAACACTTCTATGAGTAAAGGGTAAGAGAATTGTGACCGTTCAGCCTGGAAAAGACAAGACTTTGGGCTGACCTAACTGGAGCCTTCCAGTACCTGAAGGGAACCTACAAGAAAGAGGGAGAGAGACTTTACAAGAGCATGTAGTAACAGGACAAAGGCAAATAGTTTCAGACTGAACAAAGGCAGGTTTAGATCAGGTATTAGGAAGAAGTTCTTTACTGTGAGGGTGGTGAGGCACTGTAACAGGTTCCCCAGAGAAGCTGTGGATGCCCCATCCCTGAGAGTGTTCAAGACTGGGTTGGGTGATGCTCTGAGAAACCTGGTCTAATGAAAGACCTGAGCCCTTCCACCTCCACACTCAACAACCTCTCCTCCATTTCAGAGAACTGGAACTAAATGATCTTCAAGATCCCTCTCAACCAAGCCAATCTATGATTCCATGATAATATGATACTACATGATACAAATTACTATAAATTACTGTTTTAGAGTAAAAGCATTTACAGAAAAAAATCCAACATCTCATTACAGTCACTTAGTCATTTAATGTATTACACAGCAGCTCAATGTGATAAAGAGTGCTACTTAAGAACCAGTTGACACCACAAGGAAATTTTTGCCCATTATTTCAGTAAGACTGAATCCTTTACTCTCAATGTCTTGTTAAAGTTGATGTTTTTCCCAGTACAGCCAGAAGGTCAAAAAGTCTGCAAAGAAGGAAAAAGAATCTATAATCTTTTCAGTTTGGCTTTGAGAGACAGCATTTGTGATAATAAAGGGTGGACATACCATTAATAAACTCCTCTGACAGTAAAACACTTTTAAAATTAATATTAGTAGAAATATTCCTTGATTAATGTGACATATACTGCAGATTAATCAAGGAAAGATTTTCACTATATTAATTCAACCACCAAGTCACATGTATGCTACTTATCATACATTCAAACAGCAGCCATCTCCCTAGATGTTATCACAAGTTTGACATTTTCAGTAATTGCTTATGAGGCTGATGGAAATTTGATTTTGATGAAGTCACTTCCTAGCACAGAAAAGTACTATTTGTCAATAAAATATTCCACAGCTCCCTTTTTGTTACTAGAGAAAGAATAGGTGTATTCTGGATATGTACTATCTACATTAAGATCTCTGCTTTGTTTGGGGCATTTGATGACTTTCTCTAAAGTCTACATCTCTTTCATCACAAGGATCTCTGCTGCTTCTAAAACCAGACAAAGCTTACAGCTTTCATGGGAATGCTTACATATAATGAAAGGGTTCCCAGGAAATGAGGGAGGCACAGTGACAGCATTGACTTTATTTGTGTGCCGTTTCACAAACTGAAGCAATCAAGATCTGCTCACATTTCTCCATCATGTGAATGCTTTAGCAGTGGAAAATATTACTTAATAATGCATAAGAGCATAAAATTTAAGACTCTAGTTACTTTATTGGAATCAAGGTGAGTGCCACAACACCAGTTTCAATTAAAGTCTACTGTGTCAGTCAATTTGCATCAGGTTTTTTGGCCTTCAAAAATAGTCTTTATATTGCTAAGATAATACATAAAATATAATCTGAAATAAGAGCTATCATTACAATTAATTTGTTGAACAACAAAAAATAGCATTTGATTTTTTTGGTTAAGTAACTAGCCTAAGACTCTTTCCTGTGTGTAACAGTAGTCCATTTTCCTCTAACCTTTTAAATGCTAAATGCAGATGGCTAGGGGTTGTTTTTTTCAGCTATGTAGAGGATGGGACAACTAGAAACAAATTTCTGATTGGACAAAACAAAAATAATTTCTTAGAAAGGACTAAATTTCTGGGTCAAAATATAGCAACAGTGGAATTTTTCTGGCAATAATCCAAATTATTTGTTTTCACAGATCTTAAAGTAAAACAAATAAACACTTCCATGTGATTTTTTTACTTTAAATTCGACAGAATTAAAAACACTTTAAAAAGGTCAGCATTAAAATTAATCATTGCAAAAACTCTCAATATTAACAATTACTGTTGACCCAAAGCATTTTTTTTTTGCTTTACAGTTCACAAATATGCTCCATTTCAGTTTCATTTCATGTGTCAAACCACAGGACTGATGAATAAAATCCTACAAATAGAAGGCTCAGAGAGGATAGGAAAGGGCTGCATGTCCATGAAGCTGAAGGAACAAAGCATGGTGTGACTGAACTCAGCTTTTGCAAATAAGCTGACTTTATTTCAACCCAAGGTGGATCAGAGGGAGGCTTTTGCTTTGGTTAAACACCTATCAACAGCTGAACGGATCAACTGGTGATTCTTTGAGTTCATTAAAAGAGTGTGAATGTTTCCCTGAGTTAGCTAGGCTGTCATGTAGGGCTGGGGTGAATGCATGATTCAGCTCAACACAGAGCATAAAAACTAGACAATAAGCAAAAATACTTAAAAGCAAACAATGAGCTGACTTCAACCCATGTATTTCTTCCTGGCAATAATGGATGTCTAATATTGTCATAGTACGCAATTTATAGATGCTGTAGGGGAATCACATTGGCATTGTGACTGAGCATTAAATTGCAAACACTGTATTGCTAAGTGTAACTTACATTTGTCATTTGTATTGCATTTTCAGTATATTTTGTATTCCTCTGCTAAATCAGAAATTCTGTATGTCAAATATCTACAAATAAGTAAATTTAATATTAACCAGGCTTCATGTGTGGAGTAAATAAAAGAGCTTGGGCAGCGAGTGTTGGAACCTACTAACTCAGGACGGGGATATTTTTCCCCAGAAGCTACAAAAGTTCTCAGTCCTCCAGCCCATCTGTGGGACAAAAGTTATTTCATTTGTAGCTAGAGTGGCATGCATTGTGAACCACAGGTCTGCCCTTTACAGAAACTGCTTTCTTTGCTTTGTAAAACAAGGACCATTTAGAGGTATAAAATCCCTACAGTCAGGCGTATCAGCTTTCAAACAAGAACAGATCAATCACATAAAGGAAATTTAGTTCTGGTATGTCACAGAGTACAAGAAGTGTTGAAAATTTTTTCACTTCTCTTCCATTGACAGCTTTACAACAGCTTTCTGACAGCAACTACAGTGACCCCTTTGGCTTTTTATTGAAGGCCTCATGGTTCCACTCTCCCCAGGATATGGCAGTCTTTGCTTATTACTTCTTTTCTCAGGAGTTCTTCAAGAAGTGATCCCCACCCCACTGTACTCAGAAAGTCCAAGGGACTAACAGATAGTTTCACTCCACCCCAGGTAGGCACCTTTGGACAAACCAAGGGGCAGCTTTTCTTCCCACTGTTCAGCCTTTCCCTTCTAATAAATTATTGTACACAATACAAGAGTAAACTGTGTGCAAATACACTGTGCAGTTACGTCATTCAATTTCTATCTTCTCACTATAAGGAAACATCTTGCAGAGCTATATAGTGATGCAACTGAGACAAAGTCTCCAAAATATGTCTCTCAAAAAAAAACAAACCCAAACAACACAAAACAAAAGAAAAAGATTATCTGTTTTCTTACTCCCCGTAATACATAAAAGGAAATCTTCTGCACAAAGCCTGCCACATTCCCCACACAGTGATTCTCTTTCTTCTTTTGCCTAATTTCTCTGCACAGTGCTAAGTTGCCACCTTCTCCAATGCTTGTTAGGCTTCATATTCCTGAAAAGCAGTAACAGCCTGAAGTTCTTTTACCTTACTCATCTCTTTGACTGCCTCTCCAGGACTAACTGGTTTCTATAGAACAAACAGGCATTTGATTTTTTCCCACCTGGGTGCCCTTCATTAAAATTACTCATATTTTATCTTCCTGCTTCCCAGCACTCTTACCTAGGTATATAATATTTTACATGGTGTCCAGCAGATTAAGTCCTGTTGAGTTAGTTACTGTTGTTATACAATTCAGATGGACTGCTTTTGCCACACACAGAGCTTTCTAGAGTGGGGAGTCTCTATAGAATTAAAATACTTTGATTAGCTCCCCCTAGCTTTCTTTGAGTCTGTCATTTGAATATAGACAAGGATTTTCTCCATTTCTGTGCCCCTCAAACACTGCATTTCTTTATCTAATTTGTAAATCTTCAGGATGTCTGACTGATTTCTTGCAGTAAAATGTATGTGTTTTTCCCTCATCTAGTCAAAGTTTCTCAAATTCAAAATTTGAAAGTATAAAAGTTGAAGGATTTTTTTCCCATTCCTTCCCATGGTTTAGAACACAGATTTACTTTATGTGTTGCCTTGTTTATAGCTGGCAGGGATGAGCTTAGGCTAAGACCCTTTCCTTTCAGCCTCAGACAGAGCTTTAGTTTCAAAATGCCTTAGTTGAGGGCCTTTTTTTTCTATGAGCCTTGGTTATTGTTCAGCAAAACTCATCTTGTACTTAACCTATACTCTACTATCCATTTTGCTGCTTCTCATACTGTGGGATGGTGTTCAAATTAACGTGGGACTGAAAAAATGGAAATAAACAAACAAACAAACAAACAAATAAATAAATAAATTTGTCCAGTGATGGCTCCAGCTGAGGTTTGAATCTGCCTAATCTTTCTCACTCATTGTGCCGTGGAGCTCCATTGGCTATGTTTTCCTTCTGAAATCAGTGGGTGCTGATAAGCATGATCTGCTTGGTGCTCTCCTCCAGGAGCCTTGCTATTAATTATTTGATCCCTTGAACATCACACCCCTTTGCTTTTTATTTGGTTTTCCCACTATTAGTAATCTGATCTCCAAAGTATTTCTTTTACTCTAGATTTTCCTCATCATGTGAGCTGTCTTCTTGCCAATCTGGTTAGTCTCCAGTCTTAAAAGAAAAATGAGAAAAGAACCCCCTTGAATGTCACAATGTATATCTCTTCTATTTCTGTTCTCAGTAAAATAATTCTGCCCTGCCACACACTTAAACTACAAGAAAATTGAAAGTGTGTTAGTTTCTTTTCAAATAATTATGCCTAGACATTTCTAAATGCACAACTCATGGCATCCAACAGGTATGGAACCCTCCAAAAATTATAGGATTCTTCATCAACTCACCTGAACCTATGAGATCAGAGAGAATTAAGATCTTAAAGATTTTTAAAGGTAATTCACAAAGTATGCTTCAAATTGGGAAGCCACTAACTTTTACTGAACTAAGCACAAGAATCAGAAACAGATTGTGTAAAATTAGAAAATGAAAAAAAAATCTATTGTTTTATATGAATCTATAAGATTGTTCTCATTAAACAGAAAAGACAAAAAAAGGGGAGGGGAGGGAAAAACCACAACACCCCCCAAAACTGTACTTTTGAAGATGCATGCACGTTTTGTGAAATTTCCAATTTAGGAGTGGCTAGAACCCATGCATTTCCAGGTTTCAGACAAGCTGTTGGCCAATTATGCAGTGCCATTATGGCACTCTTAAGGAGAAATAAAGAATGAGAATGGCCTTCTGGATACTGACTTAAAGTAACAAGGGCTACATGAACATAGCATACTGATTTAAAATTCATGTATTGTGAGAAAAGGAACAAGTGCTTTTAATAAATTTATTGTCAGTATTCTATATGTGGTTTTCAACCTTTTAAACATTTTCCTTCCAGAAGTGCATCTCATGCTTAGTTCTTGAATAACAGACACATATATATGACTGCTTTTGCTATGTTACTGGTTCTGTTTTTATAGCCTGACATGACTTGCTTTTATCTCTTTCAAAAACAGACACAAAGAAAAAGCCTTCAAAAATGTAAGACTGTGAAGTATACTTGTTAGCAGCCAAGAAATTGATGCAACATATATAAAAACAAGAAGATGAGTATCATTTACCTAATGAAAGTGTCATCACTATCTTTTCCTGAGTCTCTCCATTGCCACAGTATCAATTAATAGAAAAAGGTATTTCAGTGAATCACCTTGTTCAAGTACAAATGTTAAAAGAGTTATTCAGACGGAACAAATAAGTCTAAAATAACACAACACAAATAAGTCAAGTACCTGTCAGTCACAAGCAATGTCAGTAGCCATGATCTATCACTTTTCCCTTTTTTTTCATAAAGCAGTCAAAGGATGTGTCAAGCAGTGGAATGCAGAGTTAAAAAACCCCAATTCTAAGTAAAGAAGGAAACAGAATCTGAGGAGAGGAAAAAAAATAACAAAACCAAAACTGAACAAAGATCAAAACAACATTAAGTAATTTACTTCGTAGCCATCTACTGCAATCTTACATTAACTCAAACAGAATTTACATATCCAAGAAAAAGAAGGAAAACTTGTAAGGTAGTTGGTTACTGAGAAAAAGTGATGAGGAAAAACTTTACCATACTTTTGGGTCATCTCCTTGCATGTCTCCTATATACCAGCTCTCCCTGCATAATGTAAAAAGATCTCTATTATGCAATTTAGTCTTATCTGTTCTGTTCCAATTTGTCTCAGCATATTTTAGAAACACAATGAAAGATGTGTGCAGTATCATCAATCCAGGTGGTTTTTAAAACAAATTTGGCCTTGCAGCTGATAAACCTGCAGCTGATACAGCTGATAAACACATGATAAACTGATAGTAAGATGCTGTCCTAGTTACAGCAGCTTGGACCAGCTTATCACTGTGTGACTGTAACCAAAACTGTATTTTACACCCTCTATGTAATTTCTGATGAACTGTTAATAATTGATCATTTGCAGCAGCTGCCCAGGGTCTACCTGACACTACAGGCTGGGTGTTAAAGAACCCTGTGAGAGAGGGAAGTGTTCCTGACTTCACACCAGTGACTCGGCCCTGACAACTCCCCTCCAGGGAGGCATTAGCACCTTCACACCTAGCCTGAGATTTCATGTCTGCTAAATGGGCCATCAAAGATTCCAAGAATATCCCATGAGTCACAGAGTTAAATCACCCATTACAAAACTCCTCACCCAGGGAGAGGTACTGGATATTTCCACCTGAACCTGAGCATATATAATCTTGGGGTTTGGGAACTTCTGTTACCACTTGTAAGATCCAGAGGAGGACCAGAATCTCAACAGGGCTGCAACTGCCACTCTCAGCTGGATTGGAACCATCATCCTCACCAACGGGTTTTCCTTTCCTTTTACTTTGGATTCAGGGGGACCACCTGGCTCTCAACACAGGGGCTATGAACACCATTCTGTTTGTGTCCCTGCGTGCTGGGTTATACCTCTGGTTTTTGTGGGTTAAAACCAATTTTTACGCTGTATCATTGTGTTTATTGCATCTTTTTAAGTAAATTGTAACTCTGACTTGTAATCTCTGGAGTTGGGTTTGTTTCTCTCTCCGATTAATCTTTAAAGCAACACAGATGCAAATGCTATATAGATGCTAATTCCATTTATATCAAACACTACAATAGGCAGTAACTTCAGCACTCATCCTCTCTCTTTAATATAATAATAACACAGTAGGATCCTTCTAAAGAAGGAGGAATATTGTTTGTAGGTCTCAGTGGAAGTGTCCCAGGAGATGCATCTGAGGCTTCTTTCTCAGACAAATATGAGTAGTTAACAAATATTTCTTATTATCTTGGTCAGAAAACAGGTACCCTACTCCAACAGAGGCAGCCACTGGAGACAACACGTTCTTCAGGATTCCCAGTTCTATCCTACAATATAAGGCAGGCTTGAAAGTCTTGAAACTTTTCTGCATAATTAAATTTAAAAAAAGTCTTTTGTCCTGTTGCTTTAGATCAATACAGTATGTCAGGTCTTATCACTGTAATTGAAACTTGCATTTCTAGATTGTAGGCTGAATGATGAGAGGTAGAAATTAGAACAAGAACCTTATGCTTTGAGTGTGAAGTTTGTTAAGCAGAAAGTGAAATCACAAATAAAAATCAGTGAGGTTTTGCAAGAATCAAATCCATAGATAAAAAATAAAAACAGTTGACAGTTTTTAGCTTCTAGAAATACAACTTCTAATAGCACATTCAATTCCCTCTAGTCCAGATCAATGAAGGTGCCATTTAAGCAGTTGCATCTTTACAGAAAGAAAATATTGGTTATAGCTACACTGTATCTAGATTCCCATCAAATAAAAATCTGGAATGCAAGCATGAAGTTTAGACCTGACTGTAAGGATTACACATAGATGCCTTAAAAAAAGATATTTTGAAGTAAAAACATGTAACAATATGTAACATAAACTGATTATTTAGTACCTTATATTACACTGAAAATTTAGGAGAATTTCTGAAAAATCTCATCACTGAAATGTCAATATCAGACTGCACAATGAAGCTATTATTGAAGTTATTAATCAAAACTTTATCATGGCAAACACAAAAACCACTATTAAAGACAAATTGAAAAGTAATATCCAGTTGAAAAGTGACCAGGCCTAAGCGAGCTTGCTTGGCAAAGAAGGAAACATTCAGACACTGACCAGCTTTTAGCATGAGGAATGCTGCTGTCAAAAAAGGAAATTCTGACAAACAATGAGGTCATGGCATGAAAAAGCTGCTCTCAACCTAGTGAGGCCAGAAGCCAAGCAATTACTTCTGACAGATACGTCTTAGTTATTGTCACAGACATGGTTAAGAGAAATACAAGTTTCCTAATAAGAGAAACATCTTCAAAACAGTTCAATAGGTAGGTGTTGGGCCATTCTCCAATTCATTTTAAATACCTTGTATTTTGTGATATTCCAAACATGCTCCAAAATCTATTTAAACTGTGAGTATTTTCAAAAAGGCAGGCATGTTACTGAGGTAAAAGTTGTCTTACAGAGATGTATCTGCTTTCATTGCTGTAAGCTGGGAAATTGCTACCACTTTCTGGTTAGTGGTATCTACTGCTGTTAATTCACACAAGTGTCATTAGTAATCCTTTTCAGTAGTGCTTGAGCAGTTTTATCATGGGTGCTCTTAAACCTCTGAACTAAATGCTCAAACAGTGTGAAAATGGCAAGAGTAGAAGTGATGGTAGAAAACCTACTATTTAAGCCTCAACAAGTAAAGGAATACATCAATAAATGGGGAAATTTGAGTTCTCAAAAGGAAATTGCTGAAGTAACAACCATGTTCCTCTGGATTCCCAGTGCATAGCTCAGGCTAGTACATTCAGTAACAGATCAGTCATAAATTGATAAACAAGAAACTTCAGGGACAGTGGAAGAAAGGGAGATAAAAAGAGATTCTGTGAAGAGAGCATTATAGCCACCTTCAAAGCAGAAGTAATGAAAACAGTTGCATCAAATAGACCTGCCATTTACCTCACTTGAAGGAGAATGTTGGGGTTTTTTCCTACTAAAAGTGATAGTAAGCTGAGGTAAAGTATAAGAAAGCATTACTATGCTAGTAAGCTAGTCTGCACTTATTTTTGGATTACACACAAGAACAAAAAAGAAATTCACAAGTGGAGACAGATACCAGAAACATTTAGTAAACCTGAAGCAGACTGGGGAAATTCTATAAAATCAAAAGATGAGTACAACCAGTCTGTAGTTTGTAATATTTATAGAATCAAGTGCAAGAGTAAAATCATTTCTGAAACAAGCAGGAAATGCAGCTTAAAGTAGCAACATCGGGAACAGTAGAGACAAAAAGGTCAATGTGCCAGAAGTCCCTTTGTCACTCACATTCTATAGCTTGCTAGCAGTAATACAAAACAAAACCCTGCAGACGGGAAATAGAGTCAGCAGGATAGCTAACAGGCAGGGAGAGGATGAAGCTAGTGAGCTGAGACACTTAAAAAGTCTGAGGTACTATAGGCTTTGGAAGAGACTCAAATAGTAAAGGAAGAATTATATCTTTAAGCAGGTTGTCGGTGTGCAACCTAAGGAGGTGGATGGATCAAATTCTCTAGACATTAGCACACATTGAATAGGATTAAAATCTACTTTAAGTAACCCAACATTCAAAATGGGCAGGTAGACCCTCTTCTCCGTATTCTTTCTGTTTGATCTTGGCTAGCTTCAAACTTAGATCTACAGTATTCAGACTTGAAAGTGCTATGAGAGTTGAACTTTTTTCTAGCTCATGTTCAGAAAGCTCTCTGTCTTGTACAGAATTGAGATGTGGAGCTACAGTTAAGAAAGCTATGAATACAAATCTGCAAGGAACTTTTACCTATGAAGCACCTCTGCTCTGATGTGCACTTCCTTAACCTCCCCTTAGTCACCTATTGCACTTTTGCCATTTTTCACATCTTCATTTAACTTGGTGGTTCGTGCCTTAAACAAACTGTTTTGTTACTAGCACAGAATCAGTCACTGCAGAGACTCACTGACTCATTACAGAATTAAGAAACATCCAACAACTTACATATGTTGAGAATAGCATAAAATTTTGACAGTTTACTTGGCCCGGAGTGCTGAGGAAAGTAAACTCTCAGAAAATGTAAATAGATTGTTTAATTCAAGCCAATTGCTAATTGGAAGGTCTCCTCTCAGTAGATTTTGCCTATGTGCTATCAGAAAGCTAAAGACAATTTCAAAACATAAAAGCAAACCTATATTTATATTTGAAAGATAGGGACAGAACTTTCTATGGATATTTTAGCTTTCTTTTCTCCTTTATTTCCCTTAAGCCAATACTAACTACTGCCTGAGATTGTCAGCTGACAATGCTGAGATGGTCTCACCTTTGCTAGAGTGTTCACTCTTTCTCACCATAGGAAAACAATAATCTTCTAAGCAGCATAAGAAATACCTAATTCTGCAAGAAAGATATCATAGCACAAATAACTAATTATTACTTAACAGAAAAAAAATCCTAGTATTTAATTTCAAGTGTAGCAATTAACCTACACAAAAACTATTTTGTCTCATTCTAAATTTGAAAGAAAAGTTCTTTATAATAGAATCAAAGTGTTCCACTCAAAATATGGCAAAATAACAGATCAGTGAGTTATAGGGTACTTAGCTTATTACTAGATTGACATACTAAACTGTGATTCTGTGGGGAAAAAGCTGCCCAGGATTCTTGAGAAATCATCATAACAAGAATATTATTCCTGCCTTTTTTTAGGGTCTAAGAATTGTAGAAGGACATTTTAAAGGAAACTCTTCATATTAGGACTTGATGAGGGCTGAAATATAGTGTGTAGAATACTATTTATTGTTTTGTCTAGTAATAAAGGTAGTTTTTACAATGCTGCCATCCTGAAACCAAGAAGCTGAATTCTGAACTTTAGTTTAACTACCTGAAAGACTAGAGCATTCAAATTAGTCCTTTATCATGCATTATCAGTTCCAACATTTATGTTCAAGTACATTACCAATCTCTTTTTGGACCTTCACTCACAAGCACATTGCTGTCACCCAACACTGTTGTCAGAGACTGAAATAGTTAATGCCGTAATCATTCTAAGATTGGCAAAAGACTTTTGTCCACTATAGCAGAGTGAAAAGAAACAGGTGTTCACCCAGCAAAGCTTACCCCTCCCTGAATACGCCTACTTCAGGATCTTCAGATCCGATAAGTGGATGCCACTGTCCAGGTATCCCAGGTGCAGAAGGGTATGCATATCTGAAACTACAATCTGGATTTCCAGATAAGAGAAGAGGCTAATAAGGCACAAATCCTGTGCAATGGGATAATCCCTTTTACCATGCCAATATCCTCCCTTACTTGATGACTGCTGTAAAAATCCCTCCTGGGAACCTCAAAGACATTTCACATCTGCCTGGGCTATTGATCACAAATGTTGGACCATAATGGAACATGATCAAGGCTGAGTCTTATGAGGTGTCAGAGACTCGTGACATGTCCTGGGACATGTCCCATGACACTATCCATTGCAAAATTCCCTGCCACAGAGGAGGTGCAAAGTGTTCCCACCTAAGTTTGAAGTGTATAATAACACATGAAGTCTTTGAATTTTGTGGGGGGCTTCCCCCAGCCCCAAAGGATCAAGACCATCACTTCAACAGGACTCCAACCACCACTTCAACCAATAGACAAGGAAGATGCAACTACTGAGTTGCATGACTGGATTGAGTGAGTGGTGACTATATAGATATAGATATAGATATAGATATAGATATAGATATAGATATAGATATAGATATAGATATAGATATAGATATAGATATAGATATAGATATAGATATAGATATAGATATAGATATCTCTCTTAGGACTCTTATCCTTTCTCTTTCTCTTTTTATCCCTTATACATTTCCTTAAGTGCTACGCTTTAATATTGCTGTATTACTATAGACAACACTCAAAACAGCAACATACTTGTTTTAAAATAAACCTTACATATATGTGTTTACGAACACCAATTATTCAGTGCCATTTCACTCTAATCCACCCCAAGGGATTTATTAACAAGAACCTGGGTTACCCTCCTCCTTTGGGGCAGGTCGTAACAACTATGGAGACAGGCAGATTGCTTAGGTATCTTTGGTAAAAAACCACAACAAAGCAGTTAGGATAATTGAAACTTTTTTTTTAATCTAGACTCTGCAGATACAGTCATTTTACAAAGCTAGCATCAGAGACCCTCAGGAGATCAGGTGATTTCAACTAACATTCAAACTGCCCTACAGATCAGGTCAGGTTTTACACATGAACAGTACTTAAGCTCAAAGCACATACACAAAATCAATCCTCAAAAGAAGCATCCAAGAAGTGCAGACCTGATCACTGGGAGATGAAGCTCCTGCTCTCACAACTCCAACCCACAGCTGACTGGGACTTGCTGCTTCACAGGGCAGGATGCCACATGATCTTTATGTTTCCATGTTCTTCAATGTGCGTCATTCTGATTGTCCCAGGCACCTGGACCCCCTTTAATGGATAAAGATGTTCATGGCCAGTGAGTGCACACCCCACAAGACAGTGCATCAGTATCTAGAAGAAGGGAATCCGGTCATGACTGCCAGTAGCTCGAGAAGTTTGATTTCTGCTTAGGTTCTAGACTCTCAGCTATTGCCAGAGTTCAGTCTTAGGAGCAGCAGGAGCTGCTCCATGAAGAAGGAAAAGCCAAAGGCCAAGGGTGATCCCATTGCAGGTTGGGCAGTACCCTCACCAACCAGGCACAGTCCTATAGCACTCAAGGAGAACCAGGCTGGGGATGGCATCCATCAACCCTCAAGTTGTACACCCAGACAGGGTGAGCTCATGCCTCAGGTCTGAGGTTAATCTGGGAAGACAAATGAGAAAATAAGAATTGGGAGATGACAGCACTGAGGGACAGACACGCAGTGTAACATGAAGATCCACCTGGAAGACAAAGCTGGAGATCAGGCTGCCTCTAACATAGGTCTGACTTACCTCCAGGACACAGGGCCAGGTGCAGCTATACAGCACAGCTCAAGCTGAGATCAGAGGACCAAGCCTGATGTTCAGTGGAGCCTCTGAAGCAATGATCAGGGGCTCTGTCAGCAGAGGCACCAGGTGACTCCAACAGGTCTGAGCCTTAAGAGCTCAGATACACTCTGTGCTTTGACTACTTCTGCATTGTGTACCTGAAAATCCCCATAATCCTGGTCAGAGCTTACGTGAAATTGCTGTGATGCAGAAAATTACTTTTCCTGCTGCTTCCTTCTATGACAACTTCTTCTTGCTGAAAATCAGGGACCTACTTTGGGTTTCATTTCAATTTAATTTGTGGATCTAAAATAGAACATAATAAAATTCTCTACATTGAAAACATAAGAATTTAATTCACTTCCTTGAGATGATACAGCTCAGTAGTTGGACCTGTAAGAGGGTAAAACTGATCAATGTGCAATGGTAGTTAACTGTTCTATCTGTGCCCTCAGCAAACTAAAACAGCTGTTTTTCATGCTAGGAAAAAAACACCAATGCATCTATGTTTTGTATTGCTTCCTTTAGTAAGCAAGATGAGCAAGCTTACTAAAGATTTTCCATTACTTTTCTTCTTTTTTTCCTAATAGAACAGCAACATGGCAGGAAAAATAACTGTTTTGAATGAAACCTGTGTTTATTACCCTGATGTGCACACAATTGGTGATGCAGCTCTTATAATCCCCCTTTTTTTTTTCTTTTGCTTCCTACAGACATGTGCTTTTAAAAGTGTAGTAACAGCACTAGCTAACATGTTTGTGCTTTGTACAGCACATTGAATTCTCCAGTTGTTTGTTACAAATACAGTGCAGGTGGCAGGTCATAAATTAAAACACTATTTTCATATAAAAATAGAAAAGTCACACAGCTCTCATTTTTAAGAAGAAGACAACAGTTTGGTAGCGGTATAATCATATCTCTCAAACCACTTTATGAGGCATTACAATTTGCGGCTTTCCATTCTCATACTGGCAAAAGGGTCCAGGATATCAAAAAAATTCTGAAAATTGAAAATAGGGATAAAAGTAAAACAAGTAAGGACAGATAAAAGTCATTGAGGGATACATAATGTGCTAAAATAATAATACCTCATTGTATTGTGTATATTTCTAATAATGGATTAGAAATTTCTAGGTGATTGACAAGCAATTGCATTCTATTAACATACAAATATTTACAAAATCATCTTTTTTCCTAGAATTCATGTTTTGGAACATTCTTTCTTTCTGTTTTTAAAAATAGGTACATATTACTAGTGAAAAGGAAGGCATAGGCAATTTACCTTGGTTGTAGCACTTATCCTTCTTCCACTCTATTGTATTTTTTAACATAATGCCTAACTTTCTTACTTGGTACATCTTTCTCACTAAATTTTAACCAGAACACTTGGCTACTTATTTTTAATTGAATTTTTATTACTCTCAATCACTTTATGTCAACCCACATGGTACAGATTTATTTGCATAAAGGTAGTGTCCATGGAAAAACAAAGGAATTTAGAAGCAGTGTGAAGTAGACTAGTCAGAACACAATTTAATAGTACTATCTCTTTAAATGTTAACTTTAGAAATTTTCCACAATATTTTACAAGGTTAGGAGACAGATTTAACAGCATAAGTTTTCAATGTTACTGTTTAATGAAGTCATTCTCTATTGAGTCTGGCTGGGATGGAATTATTTTCTTCATAGTAATCCACATTGTGGTGGTTTTTAGACAGATGATCAAAACATTTTTGATAACACACTGGTGTTTTGGGTATTACTGAAGAGTACTTACACTGCATCAAGGTTGCCTGTGTTTCCCATTCTTGCCAGTGGTAGCTACGATTTTGGGATAGGGTACAACAAAGACAGTGGCCCAAAGTAAGCAAAATGATATGCCATACCGTACAACATCATGCTCAGCCAAAAACCCAAGGTGTGAGTTTTGCTAAAGAAACCTTTGCTTGTGGATAAGGTAGGCATTTGACTTCTGGTGGTGAGTCATAATTCTAGCACCACTTCTTTGTCTTACTTTTTCCTTCAAACATTAAACTGTTTTTATCTTGACCAATGAGTTTTTTTATTGCTTTTGTACTTTCAATTCTCTCCCCGCTCCTGCAGAGAAGGTGTGAGTAAGCAATTGGTTTACCTGACAGCTAGGTTCAACTGACCACACATACAAATAACCCTTTAATAAATGTAGTTTTTGTGTCATAGTGATGTGAACCTTGAACCACTTCAGATCCTTTTATTAATGTGAGTGATTTAAAGGTAATTATTGATATTTTTTTAAAATATGATTTAACACACTATTTTACCTTTTGTCTAAAAATTATTTAAGAAGTGCTCACTATATCTAAAATAACTGTAGATATTAAACTTGCAAGTCACCTCTACAGATTCATACCTGTGTATTTATTGGAATTAAATGAATATTTATAAATATAAATATATAAATATGTAATTTATAAATATATACAAATACTATTTATAAATATATAAATCAGATCAGGTTGGATGGGGTTCTGAGCAATCTGATCTAGAGGAAAGTGTCCTTGCCCATGGCGGGTGTGTTTAAAGGTCCCTTCCAACCCAAACCATTCTACGATTCCATGATTTATGGAAACAATCAAACATTTCCAGGTAACGATGCAGTACTTCTTCAGAAACCATTAGGAAAGAGACAAAGTTTTCTCAAATACACATAAAAGATTCTAAGAGTATTTTAAGGTCATATCACAAATGAAAATTGACTCATTTAAAAAAAAAAGTTATATAGTAATTCATATGAATTGAAATAGACTTTTTAGCTCTAGGTACATTCCCAGTGAAACTGGGCAGACTGATGAGAAAGAATTAAATCACTCTTCTACAGTGAAAGTCAGTGAAACTGGTAAGTAGGTGAAAGAAACATATGCATTATTGCATACACATCTATCAGGAGATTATACATTTGTAAACTACCTAAAAAAGTGATAGACTAACAGCCAGTTTTGCATCCAGCTAAGACAAAAAATCGTATGCTTTTCTCCTTTCATGAAATTAGGTGAAAGTGAGATAATAAAAACTTTTTGAATTGAGTTGACACCACGGTCACTTCAACCAAACATCAGAAGCACTAACACAGGCTCACAGATCTTTTCAACTTGTTTCTTTAAAAAGAGAGTGAAGAATTCATAGAGAAGTGTAAAAGAACAGAATTTGTAGTTCAGATTATAATAACTAACAACTCAGGAAGACAAATTGCTAATTACAGATTCATCATCATCATCATCATGGCTAGGCTTCGCGAATGAATATCAGGGAAGGGCTCTACCCACGCTTGCTGCAAGCGTGCTGGTGGCTAAAAGGACCAATATGGGATAGGCAAGACCGGTCACAAAAGCACAGTGGAACGTCTCCTTTAGGTGATATTGGTGAGGAATGGCTCTTTCTGCGTTGTATTTTTTCCTTGAGACTGATTCTGCGTGCGTTTTCAAAGGAAGCAGCAGCATCGTGAATGGTGTGTCTCCATGAATCCCGATTAGAGGCCAGAGTGGACCATTGGTGGCAGTCAATATGGCCAAGGCTGAGGTGTTGTTTCAAGGAGTCCTTGTATCTCTTCTTCAGGGCTCCTCTCTTTCAGCAGCCGGTGGCGAGTTCACCATAGAGCACAATCTTCGGAAGGTGGTGATCCTCCATCCTGGAGACGTGCCCTGTCCAGCGCAGCTGCGTTCTCATCAGCATGGCCTCAATACTGCTGACCCCTGCCTGTTCAAGAACGGACACATTGGTCATGTAATCAGACCAGTGGATGTTTAGGATTGAACGGAGGCAGCACTGATGGAAGCATTTGAGAAGCTGCAGGTGGTGGCAGTAGATGACCCATGATTCAGACCCATATAAAAGAGCAGACAGTACAATGGCTCTGTAGACACTAATCTTTGTACTTTTCTTCAGGTGTTTATTGCACCAGACTCTTTTATGGAGTTTTCCGAAGGCTTTGTATGTCTTTGCTAGCCTGTTGTCTATCTCTTTGTCGATCTCACAGTCTGAGGAAATGATGCTTCCCAGATAGGTGAACTGCTGAACTGACTTAAGCTCTGAATTGCCTATGGTAATGTGAGGATGATGGAAGACTTCCTGAGGTGCAGGTTGGTAGAGAACTTCTGTCTTCTTCAAGCTGACTTCCAGCCCCTAAAGCTCAGCAGCTTCTTCAAAGCAGGATGTGAGCAACAAGGGTGGCATCATCAGCAAAAAGCAGCTCACGGGCAAGGTGATTCAGGGTCTTAGTGTGGGTCTTCAGTCACCTTAGGTTGAATAGGCTTCCATCGGTACGATATCGGATGTAGATGCCGTTTTCTTCATCGAGGTCTGCCATGGCTCTTTGGAGCATCATGCTGAGGAAGATTGTGAATAGAGTTGGTGCAAGAATGCAACCTTGTTTCACACCATTGGTTATTGGAAAGGGCTCAGAGAGTGCATCGCCATATCTGACTTGTCCACGCTGGTCCTCATGTAGCAGGATGATCATTTTGAGGAACTTGGGGGGACATCCTAAACGTTCCAAGATCCTCCACAGGCCTTTTCTGCACACAGTGTCAAAAGCTTTGGTGAGGTCAACAAAGGTTACAGAGTCCTTTGTCCTGTTCCCTACACTTCTCTTGCAGTTGTCGGAGAACAAATACCATGTCTATGGTGCTCCTATTGGCTCTGAAACCACACTGGGTTTCAGGTAGAACTTCTTCTGCAATAGTGGGTACTAATCTGCTCAGAAGTATTCTTGCAAGGATTTACAGACCAGGAATTAAATTAAAATCCTCTCCCTGTAAAAGAAATAATTAAAAAGGTTCAGTGAGATGGATACTTGCACAGAGTTCCCTTCAGGTTTTGACTTAACAGGCAAATATCACAGAGTATCACAGAATATTCTGAATTGAAAGGGACCCACAAGGACCATTAAGTCCAACTCTTATCTGAATGTGCCCTACAGGGACCAAGCCCACAGCCTTGGCATTATTAGCACTGCGCTCTAACCAACTGAGCAAAACATGCCTAATTTCTGTTGCTCTTTTTCTCTCCAAACATTAGGGGTAATGGTAGTGGCACCAGACTTCAAGTACCCCAGAGAGTAGAAAGATAAAATTAGAAGTGTTTCCCACATTCAAAAATAATTTTTTTCTTCAGTAACACCTGGACTATTTTGGAACTTTTAAAGGTCTAGTTCACCATCTTGTGCTGAAGTGGTGTCAGGAGCATTTAACTGGATTTTTTACTTACCAGCTTATAAGCCTTTGGTGTCTTATTTGTAGGTGACATCTTATGCTTACCAGTCTTGTAATGGTGTTAATAAACAAACTAAATCTCCTTTATTGCAAATACCTGTTATTATAATTTGTAAGCATTTCACACAATGGAAAGACTTACCTTATATGTTCATTGTCCCTGTTCTAAACAGAACCTTTTATTTGACCTTGGTGGGGAACTTAAAACATCTCTGTCCCCTCTTCAGTTATCTGGCTTTTGTGAGACACTGTTCAAATCAAGAACTCACAGGCCCAGGATATGAAATTTTTCACTCTTGAACTTTTCTTTAGACAGAGCATTGCAAGGAGAGAGCAGTTACCTTGTTGGGTTTCTCCTACATTGAACTGCTGAAATGAAAGAAATAAAATCTAATCTAAAAGTGTTTAAATTCAATTCAGATATGAAATTCAAAAGTAATTTGTTAGAGAAAAACATAAAGTATTTAAACTGAGTTATGTGAAAATAGAGTTGAGCAGATGCATTTCATAATAAAACTAAACAACAGTTTTATTAGAATGACACAAGAATTTAAAAAATACCCATGCCACTTAGAGTATTTTGAAGTTTTTTCTCCTTTTTGTTACATGGTGACAAATGCTGACAAAACAGCATTTTTCAGCACAAATGCTGCACTGATTTCCTTCTACCATTTTAACATGATTGAGACAGATTGCACAATATAAAAAGCAATTCTATCAGCAAAACAAACTTTACACATTACACACACTATTTTTCCCTTTTGGATGCTTTTAAAGGTCACATATTTCATGTTTCAATGTATGGGAGGAAAAATATCTCTTCTTTACTTGAGAGATTAGCAAGGATGTTATACCAGTTTTCTTGTGCATTGAATAGTTTAGTATACTATTCTTACTGTGACAAAGTGCCTGGAATTCACTTTTTGTGCAAAGAAAGACTTCCATGTGTACAATATTTATACTGCAATAATGGAAACAAAACAAAAAGATTAATTAAATGAATGAGGCCTGATATTTTGCTTCCACCAATAAAAACACCTTCTTCCTCTTTCCTGTGGTACTACTGTGGAGCAGATACATGACAAGATCAAACCCGCTTTCTAATATTGTGAGAAAAATGCCTGTGCCCAAGACCAAGCATTTTAGAATTCATTCAGTCCTTTTATTAGAGGCCAAAAAATTAGAGGAATGAGCTGAAGGATAAACGTGCTTATGCCAGACAGCAACAGCAAAAAAGACTGAAGAAGGGATTTAAGAAGGGCATAGGTTTAGGAAAAAAAGAAACAGAAGTGATAAAAAAAAAAAGGACAGGAGAAAAAATGGATATGGAAACAGCATAGACCACTACATTTTATTCAAGGGTCTGGTTATGTTAAATGGAGAGAAGTAGGCATTTTAGTAACACTCTACATCGCTGATTAATTTGGGCAGAGGGGTTTTATTTTTATAATCTTCAGTTCTACAGTATTCCAGGCAAGCGTTCACTGCTGGACGATAAGGGAGAGCTTTTCTTGATCAATATATCTGTTTAATAAACAGTCACAGTTTTCAGGAAAATTGAGCTCAGAGTTCAAGAAATAAATATATTTCTCAGCATACTTAAGGAATTAATGGTGATGCCTTGAGAGACTGCAGAAAACTTGACTCTCAGACACATTAGTGTAGGATAAGGTGAAAAGGTAGATTCTTTAATGTCTAGGCTTAGGGCCTTCAGGAATACATGATGACGTGCCCCCCAAACCCTGGTTTCTATGGGTTTTATATTATTTTCATCCAATCTCTTCTTTACACATCTCCCTGGTCCAGCCCTGTCCCGCCTCTGGCACATCCCATCAGGATTTGAGTCTAGGGGACAGTGGGACCCCCTTCTTCATCATGTTTTCTTCATAGCACACAGAAATACTTGGAGGTCTTCCAGTGTTCTTGCTTTGAGGTCATTGGCTTATGTTTATGTCTCATAGCACAGGCCTTAAGATATTAGTCAGCCGTCTACCTTGAAAAGAAGTCTAAATAACTAATGGAATTTTAGGCATTGATATAGGATAGGGGTTACAATACATAAACAATGGACTTAAGCTGGCAGAAATATTAACACACTAAATGTGCATTTTACTACAGTAAAAAGTACTTCTAAAATCTATTAAAAAAAACAAACTAAAAGAAACCCCTGAGGCATCAATGGTCATGACAAGCTACATGACATATTTGACTGAAAAGACGTACAATAAAGAATTTGATATTCTCCTAATGGTGTTAAGAAAGCCGCCTTAGTGCTGCTAGAACAGACTAGGTACTGCAGACTAGTTTTCTTTTGTTTGTCAAGTTCTAGCAAAGTTAATTGTTGTCATTTTTTTTTCAGTAAAGAAGGTTTTTGCACTTGTTTATGCAAGCTTTCCTGAGCTACTCCAACAGATTTTTCACAACATTCACCACAAAGAAATGAGGCAAAGGTGCCAACAAAGTCTTTCACCATGTAAACCATTTTCTTTCCTTAATAGAGTGTTATATTGAGTTTTATTTGTCAACTCTAGATGTATTTCCTCATCCATTCTCCTCACCTCTAAACTTTTACTCTTCTGATGTTCTCATGTTTAGACCCCTAAGGTACTTCACTGAAAAATCATAGATGTGAAGATTATGTAAGAATCTTAAAACAGATTAGCACTTGTGATGAAAAGTCAGTCTACGTGAATATCCAGCTGAGGACCATAAGCTTTAAGGGTCTTCTTTATTTGAACTTGTGGCAGATGTGGCAGGTTTGCCCTAGCCAGCTGTCAGATGCCCACCCAGATGCTCTCACTCTCCTTCCCTCAACAGGACAGGAGGGGAAAATAAAGGAAAAAAAGCTGATGTGTTGAGATCCCTTTGCAGTTACCATCACAGGCAAAACAAGCTTGACTTGAGGAAACTGACTTTAATTTATTGCCAATCAAAACCAAATTTGGATGAAAGGGCGGAGGGGAAGTGGAAACAACACACTCCCCCTACATCCCTCTTCATCCCAGGCTCTACTTCATTCTAGCATTCCTGACTCTTCTACCTCCTCCCCCTGGGCAGTGCAGGGGGATGGGGAACAGAGGGACTGCAGTCAGTCCAGAACACCTCTCTGTTCTTCCTTCTTCATCAAGCTCTTTCCCAGCTCCAGCCTGGGGCCTTCCCAAAGGACTGCAGTCCTTAAGGATAAATCTGCTCCAGCGTGGGCTCTCCATCGGCTGCAGGTTCCCTTAGGACATGTCCACCTGCGCCACCGGGGCCATCCCTGCCGGGGTCTCTCCTCTCACCCTGCCTTCGGGGCTCACAGAGCTGTTTCTGCCCCGGTTGCCCTCGCTCAGCTCTGGCTGCTGGGCAGCGCTTTGCCCTGCCTTGCCCAGGCTTTCCCCGGGGCTCTCGCCCTCCCGCCCGTAGCTGAGGGGCTCAGCCGTGCCCTGCGCTGGGGCCGCTGGAGCCCTGGGACCGGCTGTGTCCGGGCGGGGCCGCCCCAGCACAGCCCCGGAGCTGCCGCCGCCGCGAACTCGCGCCCGGCACAGGAGTTTTTGGTTAAACCAAGTGCTTGCTGCAGATCAAACGCTGCAGTTCCAGAAAGCCGTGGCATCTGTAGTTTGACTCTTTTAAATGTTTCATCAACTTGTGCTCTTAAAATTTCACTTAATTTGATCTGTTTACCTCCTATTAAAATCCATTCAGCATGCTTACACCTTAAAAGATCACAATTTGGAAAACGTTCAGTGCATTCTGGAAGTCAAAACGAAGCAGCGAGGCCAACTAGCTTTCAATGTGTCTTTTAAAATGATCTGTTTCTCTTAGCCTGGAGAACTTAGTGTCGGTTTAAGACACATTACCTTCCTTTACTCTGTTGGTAAATTGTGATTAGAGTTACAGGCCTTGGCAGGACAGATGGAAAGTTACTTTCAGGGGCATTTTATTTTAAAGCTCAGAGATCAGAAAATCTTCATCTCAAACTCAGTCAATACAAACTCATTGCCTAGAATACAGCAATGCAGTGTAGCTTTCATCTCTGATGCATGCCTTTGATAATTTATTTTTTCCTTGAACTTAATTTGTCAGAAAGCTTCAAAATGTTTTCTGTCTGGTTCTCAATCTGAGCTGTGATTTTTTTTTAACCTAAGAAAGGGGGACGGGCAGAATGAACACACACCAAAAAATATTCTAGGCCTGTCAGATTTGAGGGGTCCTATTAAAATGTTAGGAGTGGGACACTGTAGTAGAACTTGAGTTTATCTAGTTAGAGCAGAGGTTTAGCTGGAGGAATTGCTTGTCTTCACTCTGTTCTGTTACCTTCCTATGATATTGCTACAGTACAATTGAGGGAGATAGCTCATAAACATGCTTACTGGCATGCAGCTGCCACAGGAGGTATGAACCTTCCTCTGACAGGGAAATTGTAGGTCTCACAGGAGAAACCTTCCTATGAAACTCCAGCCAGAAGCTGTAGTAGAAGTTTCAGCTTTACTGGAATATCTGGTACATATTGGGTATGCCTGTCTTCTGGGAACATTGAAAGACTTCTCCATGTGCAAATTTAGTATTATTTTAGGCAATATTTCCTATCCCAAAGAATCAGAACGGTAAGAAAATGTGATTTTTTTTTTTCTTTTTCGTCCCCTTTTATCTTCTACAAAAACAGAATTTCTTTCAACGTCATTTGTGTAAGCACAGCATTTGTTTATAGCAGATTGCTCTTGAATAACTCACACAGATTGTCATCAACTGTCTGACATAAGTTTAATATCCAGTTCTACTCGGCTGCTTCCAGTACCAAATTAGAGCTAAGTGTAGATTTATGTGAATGTAACATGTCCTTATTGCTTCCTTCTTATCCATCACTAATTTTTATTTTATGGATAGTCAGTTCATGTTCTGTCGCCAGACTAGCTATCTCATTATCCTATGTTTATTTTACTGCCTATGACAGAAATTCTTATATTCATTTTTAAAATACATAAAGATATTTTACATTCATCATGTAAAACTTCCCATGCATCTTAGTTACAGAGATCTAGAAGCATTTTTCTTTCAGCCAGGTGTAGATGGAAATCACACGTTATCATCTTTTAACTCCATTCTCTAATTGAAGCTGCTTTAACTTGTCTCCAACAGATCCCTTTTATTTATATTTTATGTCCAAGCTGGAACACACATATATATTTCTGTGCTTCAGGCCTGCCTGAAGGAAATATTTCATGTTAACCTCCTTTCCCGTCAGCCCCTCCTGCTCCTACATCCCACGCAGTTACCCTGTAATGCTGAGATAGAGTCCTGCACTGTCCTGGTTACCAAGAAACAAGCTCGTTTGCAATCACAATGTGGAATTTGAATATACTATTGAATTGTGACCATCTCTAAGACAATGCCTGCTGGAGTATGTTTCTAGTTGTGATGGCATATAATAAGTAAAAATAAAATGTTACCATAGTTTTTATATTAAAATATTGCTGTGATGGATGTGAAAAGGCTACTTACAGTACAGTTACACTATATGTTCCATGGACAAAAAAAATCCTCTTTATATTTGTTATATGTTACTAAAAGTAGGGTATTTTTTTGGTCACACTGTCAGGAATTGTAGCAAGCCCCTGTAATCAGTGTTTGTTCAGAGTGTTATAAGCACTGGAGCCTTAAAAACCTACTTTGCATCAGTGGGGGGTTGAATTTGTAAGTGATGGATGTCAGCGGTGGGGATTAAACAGCAGTGGGGGGCATGTGTTCACATCCAACCTCCCTAATCCACAGGAAACTGGTTCCAGCTATCCCTGAGGCACTGGCACCACTGCTGGTGATACTCTGCTAGGTGCCACAGATTATCCAGTCAGAGAAGGGAGCATCCATTTTGAGGGAGGAGCTAGAGCTCCTCGAGCTGTTGCACTCCAAAGTGGATGCCTTGTCAGTACAGAGTTCGTTTGAGAAGGGGGACAGAGCAAACTATAATGCTGGGGAGAGCAATAGCAGTTGTGTGAGCCACCCTGTCCATCCACAATGACAGCTGCCTCCTGGAAGCAATTCTGACAGCATTCCCTGCTGTGAAAATAAGGGAATTTCTGCCTGCAGAGAGAGAAGAGTAAGTTTTTCTCTAATTGTCCTACACTGGACACAGACATAGTAAGCACACTTCTGTGTTCAAATGGAAATGTTCTGCATGGAAGTGACAGCATAGCAGACATGGATAATGGCTGTGAAGTATTCAAAGGCATAGTTAATATTAGTGGCGAAGCAAAGGTCAGATTCTCAGATGCAACTTTAAAATTAAAAAAAGATATTATCCAGTGGTACTGAAGCATGTGGAGGGCTCTCAAGAACTCTCCTTTTTAACTTTCCGAGAATTGCTGGGTCATATCCAAATACCATTGTTATTGACAGGATCCCTCCCTTTAACTTTACTCAGCTTCAAATGACCTTTGCCTAGGTCTGTCTTACATTTGTGCTGATCATTCCACCCTCCAAAAGGTGTATCAGGAGATATTAATCCTGTCTGTTGGAAAATTTGAAATATCTTGGCTAGATTACCTATACTATGTAATAGTTTTTTCTAAGAATCACTTTAATACATGCATGATCTGACAATAGTGTTAGTAGTATTCTATAGAAACTGTTTCTACTTGATTTTTTTATATACAAGTATAGAGTACCTATTTACTAGTTTGAATTTTTATGTATATATCCATGTTTCATTATTTCTTTTTTTTTTGAAGGTTTGCTTTTTTTTTAATATGAGGCAAATGAGGCCATTGAGCTGTCAGTAATAGTAAATCCCTTCTAAACTAAATAATGCATTTAAAAAGGCCTGCTCTTGTAGTGGAATAACAAGTGAAGTGTTGTCATGAGGCCGTAACAGAAAACAGTGGTGAAGAAGTGTATTGAGTTTGTGTGGCGAGTTTTGGTAGCAGGGGACCACAGAGGTGTCTTCTATGAGAAGCTATCAGAAGTTTCCCCTATGTCCAGTGGAGCCAATACCAACAAGCTCCAAGACAGACCTTTTGCTGACCAAGGCTGAGCCTATCAGTGATGGTGGCAGTGTCTCTGAGATAATGCATTTAAGAAGAAAAAAAAAAAAAACAAAAAAACCCAAACACAAACAAACAAAAAAAAATTACACCTCAGAAGTTAAGTTGCAGACAGAGAAGAGAGTAGCAAGAATATGTGAGGGAACTGACTTTGCAGACACCAAGGTCAGTGAGGAAGGAGGGGGAGGCAGTGCTCCAGGCAACCTGTGGTGCAGACCATGGTGAGGCAGCTGTGACCCTGCTGCTCAAGGTGGCCTGTGGTGGAGCAGTTATGCACCTGCAGCCCATGGAGCACCTCACGCTGGAGCATTCCTGAAGCAGGCTGTGAGCCTGTGGGAAGTCCACACTGGAGCAGGATCCTGGCAGGACTTGCAACCCTGTGGGGGACCCATGCTGGAGCAGTCTGTTTCTGAAGGACTGCACTCTGTGAAAGAGACCCACGACAGAACAATTTGTGAAGAACTGCAGCCTGTGGGAGGGACATCACACTGGGGCATAGGAAGGACTTCTCTCCCAGAGGAGGAAGGAGTGACATAAAAAACAAGTGATGAACCAACTGTAGTCTCCATTCCCTGGTCCTCTCACCACTGAGCGAGAGGAAATACCAAATCAGGGAAATGTTAAGCCTGAGAAGAAAGGCGTGTTCTAAGATTTAATTTTATTTCTCATTTTCCTACTGTTTTGATTGGTAATTTATTAGCCTTATTTCCTCAAAATGAATCTGTTTTGCCCTTGACAGTAATTGGTCACTGATTTCTCCCTCTCCTGATCTCTCTCCATGAGCCTTTTGTTATATTTTCTCTCCCCTGTCCAGATGAAGAAGGTAGTGATAGAAGAGCTTTGGTGGGACCTGGTGTCTAGACAAGGTCAAACCTCTACAAGAAGTCTGTGAGGAAGTTCTTCAAAAGAAATTTTACCTACCTATTAATCAGTCTGTACTTCTTTTCAACATCTTTGCCTTCTCAGGTTTTTTGCCTCTTAGAGCTGCCCCAAACCATTTGACGTAAGTTTCTGAGATCAATATTTGCTTTGTGAGAACAGTGAGTTGTTTCGGAAAAAAACGCAAACAAATAACAAAGCTGATGAAATGTAAATTGGGAGTAAAATATCTGCTCAGTGTCCTGTCATCTTTAAGACAGAGACATTATTCACTGAGAGACTGAAAGTACTGCATGCAAACCAGACTGTTGAGGTAAAGGCAAGTCTGTGTAGTCCAATATACTTCCAGTGGACTTGCATTGAGTGGCAAGGCTTTGGCATAGCGAAAGAGAGTCAAAATTTTCAAGGATATACAAGCTCTTATATTCCTCATAGATTTAAAAAAGCTTTATGAGCGATTTTGACTAACTCATATATATTTTGTCTTCATCTGTGTTCTGCCATACTCATCAAAAAAATGTGCCCTCCTTTTCTGGAACTTCTGCTGAGTCAAAGCATGTTTAGATAGATAACAATTCCTATCAAAATTATCTTCTTCTAAAACTTATCAATCATAGGAAAAAAAAATTCTTAGTAATGTACCTTTGTTTATAGTTCCTGTGTATCCAACAAGCATATATTAAAAGTAACACTACAATTTGAAAACAAATATATATTTTAACTGGTGTTCTACCAGTCTTCCCATGGATATTGAGTAACTAGCTCATGGGGAAGTCAGTGATAGTGCTTTTTCCCCGAGAAAGCAAGAAATGCACACACAATACAATGACAATCTTACTTTGCTACCAAAGGAGGTGTGTCTTTCCTATGTCCTGACACAAAATTTGAAGTTTCTGATATCAAATGGGTTATCAGAACGCTTCTGAGTATTCAGAATTCCCATACAAATTCTTTTGTTTTGAAATAGCCCAAATAGGTGGCTTCACAGCAAGATGCTTTCCATTAATATCTGTGGAGAGTTTTATAAAGTGTTTCTTTTTATTCAGACTTAACAGCACATTTAGGCTGGAATGGACATTTCTGAAAGAAAGGCAGAGATTTATCAGATGTTGTCTCTTTGAAATTGGAAGTAAGGTACTGTACAGTGTTGAATGGGTAAATATGATGAAAGTATTTAGGGGTTTAATAACCGAAATAAGAAAATAGGACTTTACCTGTCAAGTGGAAATTAGGGATATATAGTATATATGATCATTGACAAAAATATTTATGGAGCAATCTCTTGTATTTAAATTTAATTATACAATGGTATCTTTAACAAATAAAAATAGTAAAGTTACAGAATGTGGACAATTTATATCCTTCCATGGGAGAAGCAAAGGCAATGTATCTCAATTTGAAGAAAATTTACTACTTAGCAATGTACACTTAGGAGCATGTAATGGCATAATTCTTATTCTAGGCGTTAGAGGTCAATGATATTTTTTCAAATATTAGTTAATTAAATCATTGTCATGGCATTCAAACATCCTCATCTAAAAGGAGTTAATACATATGAAAAAAGCTAATATAGAAAGAAGAGCAAACATTTAATTTAGGGGCTTTTTGTTCAGTTATAAAGCACCATTTGGCTGCAATTTCAGTACTATGGTAATGGGAATAATTTCAAAGATAACTTGTCTTAATTTCTATACCTAACAACCTTTTCCCTCTCCTCTGTTTCCCTTTCTCTCCTCAATATACTTTGTCTCCCATTTAAAGCAGCCATCTGCTAAAATTAGTGATTATATTACTTAATTACGCAGCATTTGACTATATTTTTATCATTATGCTGTCTTCTATTAAGTGTTATATTTGTGGTTAATAACATCTTTTTCATATATGTCGACAGCTCATTTTGTCAGATTTATTGTGCAATAACTCAGTATCTTACTAATAATGTATCTGTACTACTAAGATTAATAATTCTCATAGAAAGCTGTTCACAGAAACATAGAAAAATGCCACTGATCATAATAGCAAACTCATAGTTACAGAAGCATTCTAATTATATTTAGTTTCATTAAACTCACCATGAATAAATTACAAATTCAGGGTGTATCTGAGTTCAAGTATAGAAATTGATCTTATATTCTAGCATGATGTGCTTAGTGCTTCCAAAGCTCATGCACAGAACCATTCCTCTGGAAGCAGTGGTAAGAAAACACAAGTGTTTTTCTGGGAGTTAGCGTGCAAATTTATTCATCTGCAACATAAAAAGTCCTTTGATAGAAGTCCCTTTCTTTCACTAAATAAATAATACCTGTGCCTCATATGCAGTTATTTTTCTCTTCCCACTACATATTCAAACATTTCTAAAATTTTTGAATGCATTTAAAATGATGGCACATCAGTGTAGTAGGGAAGTACTGTTGTTGCTGTGCTTTTTTTTCCTTTTCTTTTTACTTTTCTTTTCTTTTCTTTTCTTTTCTTTTCTTTTCTTTTCTTTTCTTTTCTTTTCTTTTCTTTCTTTTTTTTTTTCTTTTCTTTTTTCTTTTCTTTTTTTACTTTTCTTTTCTTTTTTTTTCTTCTTTCTTTTTTCTTTTCTTTTCTTTCTTTTCTTTTTAGGTAGGAAAGAAACATTGTAGAAGTGAAAGATCCCTGGACTACTGAAACATCTGAGTCTTAGGTACCAACATCCCAGATGGAAATCTGAATCATGTGTTAACATTGAGATAGATGTCTCAGCATGGATTTCACAAGATGCAATAGCCAGCTGGTATCTGAATATTCCCTATGCAATAATTGTTCTGCTGTCTGTAGTTAGTTGATACAGAAATTCTGAGGATTTGTCAGGATTTCTTCTCTCACGCCTCACTAGACACCATGGGGATGTATCTGCCATGTGGGATACATGGCCTAGAAGTTGTCTACTATTTTAATTTATTACAAAGAACACACTTGGGCTTATAGTTCTTCAAATATGACAAGAGAAGTTTTCCCTTTTTTTCTTTTTTAACAGTGTATTGGTCAGAGACTTGGTCAGGCAATAGGAGATCCAGGTTTAATTTCCTGCTGCCTAAGGAACTTCAAACACGTTCTGTTAATTCCCAGGAAAGACACCTTACAAACTGCTCAGCCCTGCTGAGGCTGTGTAACTAGGCAGAAGAGAATGAAAAATTAATTAGGCCAGAGAGAGAGAAATCGTCATGATGCTCCGGAGTGCTGGCTTGGACACACAAAATGAATCCATGGGAGGAACATGAGGAAAGACTTGCATGCAGCTTTCTATTGTGTGAAGTAACCATCAATACAATCAGAAGTGACATAGTGCTTGAGATTTGAGCTGGTGACAGAACTTTGTTGCTGCAGAAGATATTTGCTAACGTTTTCCGAACTTTTCAGAAACTTTCTTTGCTATTGTAAACTCTCCTATTCATGTGCTCTCCCAACTGTATTCCAATAAAGTACAGAGTTTTTATAGACCTCAGAAATTTCCTTCATCTGTTTGTGTTCACTGTACGATAGTCTCAGGGAATACTGTATATTGCCTGGGAAGTTAAAATCACCCATAAGAACAAGGACAGCTGATATAGAGGTATCCTTTAGATCCTAGTGGAATAATTCATCAGTGACATAGTCCTGTCTAGGTGGTCATTAGACTCCTACACAGCACCTGCTTCATTTTCTTTTCCCTTCATCCTTGCTCAGATGCTCTCAACCTTGTCACCACCAAGTGCAAGCACCATACAATCCAAGCCCTGCCTTATATACAGCACCACTTGCCAACCTTGACTGCCTTGTCTATCCCTCTTGAAGACTCTATAACTATCCATCATGGTACCCTAGTCACAGGACTCATCCCAGAAGGTTGTGCTTATGCAAATAATGTCACAGCTCTGTAACAGGGCCAAAGCTTTGAGCTCCTCTTTATCCTCTTTGTGTTAGTATCAAGACATTTCAAACATGCTCCAGTGCACTCAGTACACTGTGGGGCAAACTCATGGACCTTGCTAGCATATCATCCCTGCCCTGTGACTTAAACTCCAGTGAGCCTGGTTTTCTCTCTTTCCCCCTTCAAAGCTAATTTAAAACTCCTTCAATGATCCCTGCTCATTCTTGTGTGAAAATCTTTTTTCCCCTTTGAGAAAGGTGCATCCTGTATGTTGCCCAGAGGCCTCATGTTGTATAAACTGATCCATGATCAAACCTCAAAATTCTGCCAGTGACACTGGTGATGAAGAAAGATTAGCTGGGTCTGCCTATTTCTTCCCTTATAATATGCTGCAGCTGTAAGGCTAGAGGAGAATACTACTCATTCTTCTGACCTCTTTAGATATTTCAAGGCCCTGACATTTCTCTTGATTGTCCTTGGACTTCATATTGCAACTATATGAAAAAATCAGTAATGGACCATCTGAAGGCTATATCAGGATAGGAGTTTTTCTCATCATATATTCAAAGCAGGTCCCAGGAAGGCAGCAGGCTTCCCTTAGAAGTGGGTCTGATTGGCACGCTGGGCCTTCTGTGCCTCTCAGAAAAGTCTCCTATGACAATTTATGGAAGCAGTTCTGTTGTGAGCCATAGGCTGACAACCTTAGTGACACCTCCAACTCAGATGAATCATCATTCTTCTCATTGTTTGATTCCACTTGCAAAGCCTGGTACCCTTTATGAAAGGGCACCTAGAAGGGGAGAGATGTGGCTGCTGTGCCAAGCAAGAACTGTAGTGTGGCTAAAATCTGTGGGTTATGGCTCACATGGATGAACAACAGGAAAACAAAGCATTTTTTAGGGGATTTCGTATTGGTAAAACTGAAAAAAAAAGTCGCTTTCCTTAGTAGTAAAGCCAGCTATGACCAAGCTTTTCAGAAGAAACAGAAGTGCAGGTAAATATCATATTTTAAAGTAAATAAACTTCTAGTTGTGAAGACTCCTTCTGGCTTCATGGAGTACTGAAAAATTACAATACTGTGCACAAGGAGCAAAAGTATTATAATGCCTGAACTTTTGCTATCACCTACATCCTTGTTTTTTCCCAAATTTTTATAACATTTCTGTCTGTAATTGAAGAATCACAGCACATACAATATTTTCTCTTGCATAGTGATGAAGGGAAAGCTGGGTAACAATACAGAGCTACTTTTCTCCCTTTGCATTTCTATACAAAAAATTCTATGGCTTCCCCATAGATACCAGTAGTTTTCTCATACCTGTTATTTGTTCATGAAAGACAGCTTAACTTCATTTGGTTTTATGGGAATGACTTCAAGCAGTTTTGGTCTCAGGGCTGACAAAATAATTAAAAAAAAATTTCCTCTAACAATATTCTCTGGTGTGCCACAATACATCCATAACAAGCACACGAATCTTATGGGACAGTCACTTTCCCATCTTACCATTTAGTTCTAAGTATCATTAAGGAAATAAAAACAAAAGATGGAAGTTTTTCAAGAAAATTAATACTTGTATAAATTTTGAAATTATTTTGTTATAAAAAACATCTCAATGCCAGAGGCAATTTTAAATCACTTTATTTCTATAGCTCCATAACAGTATTGCTGTGTAATGATTGCCATGATTGGGAAGCAAAAATTGGCTAGTCTTCCTACTGTGAGTACCCCAGAGGTTACACGTAGTACTCATCTATGCTACAGAAGCCTATTTTAGAGTCTATAAAACCAACCATAGCCACTCCATCCTATTTACACACAATGGATTTTTTGATTGTTAACATCTCCAGTTGAAACACTATGCTTATAACTAATGAGCATTTTTGTAAACCTCATTCTGAAAACATTCTTTACCCTACTGCATCACTGATGATCATTATGTGGCAGTTGAAGCAAAAAAGCCAGTGAGAATTGGTTTTAAGATACCAGGAGAAAAAGTAAGTGTTAAACTTTTTGTTTCCATATCAGTCAGGCAATGCAATATAGTTTAGATTTGTTTTTCATCTTCTTGCTTATTGCACTAGATTTGCTTTTTAAATTGAAGTCCATCTTCAAATGTTCAGTTTCTTTTAAGTAGCAATCTTGAAATTAATTTAATGTGAAATGAAAATATGAGAACCTACATAGCTACTGAAAACTAACCAGTGCAGTTTTACATTTTTATCTCAGGTCTAAAACTAGGAATTCAGATACCAGCATGAGAAATGTTAGCTTTTGAAATGAAGGTGATTGCCAGTGTTTAGTGTCTTGAGGCAAAAAGCCTCAGATTTAAATCAATTCATCAGAACAGGTGCTGACCTACATTATAGAGGGAAGATTGAAGTGATATACATGCAAGTGAAACGTAAATCATTACAGAGCATAACAAGCAAAATGCAAACTTCTTGAGGACACTACAGTGACAACTGTTGATTTTTTTATTTGATGTCTTCATCACCTAGGAGATCTAATCAACAACATTTCTAGCTACTACTTTGTCAAATGTTTTAAACACTGGTAAGAGCATGAAGGTCTGTTGTGAATGAGCAAGAAAATGAGATGCATCTTGCAAAATTTTTCACACAGGTGTTGTGATCCAATTTGAGACAGATCGACAACTTTGTTCATTAAATGATTTCTCAAAAACTAGATTAAGGCACAGAATGTCAAATATTGAACAAACAAGTGAAAGAAGCGGAGACCAGAGGGAGAAGGAGAGAGGAAAAATGAAAGCTAATATAAAAAGCAGAGAAAAAAGTTCACTGCCGGTAAGAAGCAGCACGGTGTCTGCTGACTGTCAGGCGAGGCGTTGGCAGGCAGTTGGGGCAGGTGAGCAGCGTCCTCAGACACAACAGTGTCAGCACCTGAGGAAAAGCAGGAACCAAACTGAGGCAAGCAGCAGACACAGGCAGACAGGACAGAGGCAGGTAGAATGAATCAATGAGGAATGGGACCAGCCATCAGCACAGGACCTGGGTTTACACAGAACTGGACCTGGCCACAGGGTATATATTGTCCAGGGGCCCTCCAAACACTGGTGGAGTAGTCGAGCTCCTTGAGGGTTGGCTGTGCAGTGAACTCAGCTCTTTGCAGCTGCAGGCAGCTTCATGCCTTGCAATGTCAGGTGTCTTTGGCTGCCTTAGGGGGATTGCAGAGGGCTGAGAAATAGTAAACTTTATTTCCCGAGGCACTGGCAGAGCAATCTGGCTAAGTAGATTGGTGTAACACAACAAATCAGGGTTAGAAGTATGCCTAGAAATTACAATGATGTTCAAGGTAGCAGTAGACAATTTGTTAATGAAGGTTTCACTTATATGGAAAGAAATTGGAAGGTTTTATGCTTTGCCTTCGTGTAGATGAAAACATGGTAATATTTCTATTTATGTGACTTTCATATGAACATGCCTAGAATATACTGCTTGGTTCTTGTTTTTTTTTTTCTTTCAAGAGAGGTATGGACAGATAAGAATTTGACTGGAGTAACAATAGATTATTTAATGATGTAGGTGGAGGCATTATCTTACAATATATTCCATGGCTAAGCAATACTTGAAAGCAGGAAAGACCATAGTGTTGCCTGAAAAGTCTGCAGAGAAAAAAGACTCCAAGCCAATTTCAGTGGGAGATAAGAGAGCAGTGTCTTTAATGAGCACCCAGGCTCATTCAGGAACACATACAGTTGGTTAAACCTTGGTTGTACTAATGCCAAGGTCATGGGTTCAATCCCCTATGTGGCCATTGTCTTAAGAGTTGGGCTTGATGATCCTTGTGGGTCCCTTCCAACTCAGAATAGTCTGTGGTTCTGTAAATTGGTGCGTGAATACCAAACACTGATTTTTCATGGTTTCTATAATATTGTCCATTCAATCCCCATTTTATGCATCCCTCGGTCCAGTCCCGTCCTGCTCCCACACACCTTGTCAGGAATTGAATCTGGGGGAGATTGAGACCCTCTCTCTGTTCATCATCTTCGTCTTCCTCAGCACACATAGGGTACTTGGAGATTTTCCAGTGTTCTCAGACCCCAAGGTCATTGGCCTATGCTTATGTCTCACACTGCAGGCCTTCTGATACTATTCAGCTTTCTACCTTGAAAAGAAGACTAAATAGCTTAATGGAATTTGAGGCATTGATATGGGGCAGGGGTTGGCATGTATAAACATTGAACTTAATACTAGCACATTAAAGTCTGCGTTTTCACTACAAATACAATTACTTCTAAAATCTATAAAAATTAGAAAATCAGAAAAAAATTGAAACTCTCTGAGGCATCAATAGAAATAAGAATGTGGCAAAAATAAAAAAATAACATAATAACATTGTGTAAAATGTAATAATTAAGAGAAATGCCTATATAAAGTAAAGCACTGCCTGTATGAGAGACACATTTTTCTGAGTCTGAAAGTAGTTTGACGGCATAAATTCTTAGAAGTCTGGACTTCCTGTGCCCCCAAAACTCTTGAAATGTGTAATTGAAATAAACCCACACATGCATAAGAATTGCAGAATCTAATATTTACCTGTGAATCTCTGATTTCTGTGGTTTACATCTGTTTCCATAAGTGACTGTGCCATTTTTTTCACTTACAGTTAGTATGATGCATGATGGAATATTGATAAATTAAAAACATACAACATCTTAGGGGGGAAAAATCATAATTTGCTTTAAAACAGACGTTTCTGCTAATCAGATCCAGATCACCATAATTCAGTGATGAAATCTATTATAATTGTCATATATTGTCATTATTGTGGGCTTTTAAACATTTCAGCCATTTTCAGAAGCAGTTTAGGTCAGCAAGAATACATTTCTTCAGTACTAAAGTGGCAGTTTACTATGTTGGTTGGGATATTTGTGTAAAGTATTTTAATACTATTCACCTTGAAGGTTACTAGGGAAGACAATGAGATTCCATGATTAAAAGTCTAAAATGTAACCATAAAACATGTTGAGTTTGATGCTTAAACCCTTATTATCTCTTGGGTCCCTAATTATTTCTTATACAATAGAATTGTACCAATTGCATTTCTTGATACTATTAACACAGCTAAAGTGATACAACCACTTCTGGAATGGGGGCAGTCTCCTTGGTTTACAGTTCCTTCAAGACTAGTAATTATTTTCCTGTGACAAAAATATAGCACTAGAAAAAAAAACCCGCGATTGATGGACCTGTAAGAAGGTTCTTAAGCCATAGCCCTTTCAGTGTTGTGAAGGATGCATCTAAAACATCAGGTCCATTGCATTTCCTGGAAGAACATGGAATATTATCATGAACATGGACAGAATGACTGAATTGTTCACTGTATGTGTGCTCACAAAACATGCAGTGTGCCTGAATGTACCACAAATGAGAAAATGTTTTTATGGATGGATGGTGAAGACAGGAAGCTGCATCCAGTGAGAAATAGAGAGATGTCATGACAGAAAGGAGGTGAAAAGTGCCAAAATATTACCTTGGTGTATAGTAAGGAAATAAAATACAAAAGGAAGGAGCAGTTTGACTGATTCAAACAGAACTTCTTTCTAAAATGCTTCTTTAACTATGTAAACCCAGTGATTCTCAGCCACGAGTTCTTGTCCCCATTCTGTCCTCTGTATTTTGAATAGCTACAGCAAAAGAAGAACGAAACAGATCAAGCTGAGAAAACAATCTTTCTTTTTTTTACTCTTTCTTCAGGATGACAAGTAGAATAGCTTTTCCACCCCAGTAAACAATTAATTAACTGAAAAAAGAAACTTATGAGGAACTACAAAAATACACAAAGTTAGTGGTCTCAGAAAAAGAAGAAAACCCCCTTTTTTTTTCTTTTTGACTTTTTGTAAGTTTTACTTTAAAATACAGGAATGAATGTATGTATGTATAAAGTCAATATTCTTCAAGCAAAGTACTCTAAAAACTTATACCAAATAATAATAAAAAAGCTTACTAAAGTTCACAAATATTTATTATTTTACTTCATAGAAGAGCAAAATCTGAACAAAATCAATATTACTTCTCATTTTTTCTCATTTGTATTCTTTTTTTCTCTTAAATCCTAAGAACTGTTGTAGGTGTCTTTCTGTTAAACTGTAGCACCTACACAGAGAACAATCTTAAAATACTGTTCCCTTTCAGAGAAATAATTTCATTTTTTACTGCCTTAAGAGACAATTAGTAATACTTAGAATTGCTCAGGTTTAGGGTGACTTCCTGACTCTGTGTAACAGTCTCTCTGATTTAATTCATATGTTTTAAAATAAAGACATTGCATAGATCAGTGCAGAGCAGTCCTTACTAATGTAAAGTTTGATTAAACTTTGAGTGTAGAGTTTATCCAAAGAAACACTGTTCTTTAACAGAAAAAAACCAAACAACCATACCCAAACAAACCAAAAACCAAACCAAACCAAACCAAAACATAAGAAAGAAAATTGGCTTTCTGCAATGCTGAGAGAACATACTGAATTGTATACCTGAATGGAAAAAAGGTATGTAAGTGATTGAAATTTTGCCTTTTAAAACATGATGTGATTTCAGTCCTTTGCTTGTGCAGTTGCTATGCTCTTAAGAAAGTGCTCTGTGAGGAATAAAAATATTTTGAAAAATTTCATAGTCATTACATACACTGTATGTATTTGTTTTGTATGGGCATTAGTAAAGTTTATTGGAGGAATTCAGTGTATGTTCTTAGGCCTTGGGAGTTGATATGAAGCCAGGTCTTTCTTGCAAGCCTTAAATTGTCTGTAGACATACTTACCAGATAGGTTTTGAACTTTTATGTCCAAGATCTGATAAGGTCTTTTTATACTGCTGGTATATCTTATAAGTTGTTGAGGACATATAGAAAGAGATCCGAAACGTACAGTATAGCTCTGAAAGACTAAAGGGTTTCTTTGAATCTCAGAGAAAAAAATAACACGAGGCTGTCAACAGCAAACTCAACTGAAACCCCTTTTTTAAGAAGTCAAGAGTAATGACTGTTTAGTTTCTAAACTGGTACTTCTGACTTATGCACATGCTTGAAATACAGGATGTTGGATGTACTGTAGCTCTCTGCTCCCTCAGAGGTCTCCTAGGTAGATAAAATGAAGTGCATGAGTAAAGTTCACTGCCTTCAGGAAAGAGCTCAGACATTCTGTTTCTTTCAGCTCAAGTCCTGCAACTTCAGCAGACAAATATATTTTACATTTATGTAATATCTTTAAAATAAAAATCACTAAATTTCCATCTAGAAATGATTTCTACTCACACTGAACTGCTATGAAATTATTTCAATATATAATTCCAAAATAGCTCTACTATTATACTTGCCTGAAGTGCTTTATGCTAAAGTTTATACATTATATATATGTTTTTCTTTGCATCGTAAAGATCACTTAATCAACTAATTTTACAAGAGAGTGATTTATGCCTAAATATAACCCATAATCCTGGAACTGTTGTCCAAATTTGCCAAGATTCACACTTCATAGCCTATTACAGTCTTACATTGAACTGAAGTATTGCCTGTGCAATTTTCAAATTTCAATTTTGTCAAGTTGCATCTCCAAGGTAGATTGTGACTTGTGACAGTGTCAGTGCTAAAGACATTTCATTATGAAGCCAGAGTATGCACCCTAAAAAGGCTTTTGATTTTTGTGAGCAGAAAAAGAGTTTTTGTTGGGCTACTAAAGGAAACAGTAAGCAGTGAAGTTTCCTTAGTTTTCACAGGTTTTCATTTTCTCAGGACTGTCTGAAGTAGATAAGCATGTTATGTTGAAAAGATCAGAAAATAATTATGTCATATCATAGGCAGAAAACTGAGATTTTTCTTGTCGGTAAAGACTATGGTGTTACATGAAACAGCTAGATGACTGCTGCAGATGTATTGGAAGTCTACTCTTTTATATGGGTCTGAATCACGGGTCATCTATCACCACCACCTGCGGCTTCTCAAACGCTTCCATCAGCGCTGCCTCCGTTCAATCCTAAACATCCGCTGGACTGATTACGTGACAAATGTGTCTGTTCTTGAACAGGCAGGGATCACCAGTGTCAAGGGCGTGCTGATGAGAACGCAGCTGCACTGGGCAGGGCATGTCTCCAGGATGGAGGATCACCACCTCCCGAAGATTGTGCTCTATGGTGAACTTGCCACTGGCTGCTGCAAGAGAGAAGCCCTGAAGAAGAGATACAAGGACTCCCTGAAACAACACCTCAGCCTTGGCCATATTGACTGCCACCAATGGTCCACTCTGGCCTCCAATCGGGATTCATAGAGACACACCATACACGACACTGCTACTTCTTTTGGAAGCGCACGCAGAATCAGTCTTAAGGAAAAAAGAAAATGCAGAAAGAACCGTTCCTTGCCAATACCGCCAAAGGAGACGTTCCACTGTGCCTTTTGTGACCAGACTTGCCTATCCTGTATTGGCCTTTTTAGCCACCAGCACGCTTGCAGCAAGCGTGGGTAGTGCCCTTCTCAAACCTTCGTTCATGAAACCTAGCCATGACAACAACGATGATGATGATGATGACTTATAATAACATCTCATTGTCTTAGTAAAAGCTGTAGGTGTTTTCTTTCTTAAAGGTTAAGTCATAGCTCCCCACATCTTAATATGTAGTAGTTTCTTGTTGAGAAAACAATTAAAATTTCATTGAAATGTCTAGTTTTTATCTCAAAGCTCAGTGATGCCTTGAACCACAGAGTTGCTATGTTTCTGAGAGAAATTCATTATTACACAGCTGAAAGTGAAATTTTATATTATTTGCTATTTTCAAGACATCAGTGAAACTTCTTTTTTGAATGTAGATAATTATTCAGTACTTACAACAGCTAATGCTACTACTGACCTTGAGAGATACCAGTCTAGAAATCAGTGAAATCTAGAATATTTTATTCCAGTTTTATACTCAGTTTAATTTCTAGTTCCAAATTTTCAAATGTACACTAAAGAGGAGTTACCATTTTGTATAGGTGATTGGTTAGTAATGGTTCTCAGTTATTTTTTCATCTGAGACAAGAATTTCAGAAGATACTTCATTCTTTCAAATTTACATTTATGAAATTGCATGGGCAGATCAAATGCACACATCACTGAATATATATATCTCTCTGAAAGAGAGATGCTTTAAAGACTTCAAGCTTTCTTCTTCTATTATCATGCTTTTTCATATCTTTCACCTGGAATGGTGTTTGTAATCTTCCAGAGTCACAGAATACTCTAAGTTGGAAGGGACCCACAAGGATCATTGAGTCCAACTCTTAAGTGAATGGCCTGTATTAGACATAGTGTCTCAGTATGCTTTTAAGACCAACATTTAGAACCTTAAAACAGTTTATCAGATTTGTATGGAAGAAAAACTACTATAAAGAAAAAGCTAACACAGCACTGGGCTAAAGCAAGGCTAAAAATAAGATTAGAATTTGTCTGCATGGCCTGGGGTTTTCTGAAATAAACTGGAACAAACTTGGTCCAAAGGCGTTTTATAGCTTGATGCATAAGTTGCTTTTGTGGGGCTACTAGTGATTGAAATGTATATAATCTCAAATAGTGTACAGTCTCTGTTTGCAACTGCAAGGGCAGGTAGCTCCCTAAGGCAAGGGGAGCCAGGAGTCAAGCATGGTACTATCAGAAGCACAGGCAGTGTTGCTCCCAGTAATGAGGTCCTATCCTGCCCTGCCTGAGTGAGGCAAGTAGGCCAGTGATGGTAGCTGGCCTCAGCTGAAAGTCCTGACCATCAGAAAGTTCCACAGGGGTAAGATGTGATCTAGGTCAAGCCAAAAATTGAGTCAGTAAGTTGGGATTAGGTCTGCAAACAGTAAACAAGGCTAACGACTGTGCAGCAATCGACTGTCAAATCCAGAATAATGAGGTCCTCAGTCTGCAGGACAAGATCTGGATCAGCAAGATAAACAGTCAGGCACAAGACTGTCTGATGCAGCAGTGGGCAAGAATGAAAGCCTTAGCTTAAAATACAGGGAAGGCAGGGTAGTTCTCAGTAAGTAATCCACATTCATTAAGAGCATTTTTATTCATGGTCACTGCCTATGCTTTTTATAAATTGGCCCTTGATCTAAATCACCAAGAATGGGGAAGATGAGCTCAGTATTCTGACAGGCTCTGCCACTCAGCCAGAGTGAAAATGTTGACCCCAGGTCTCTCAGCAGTCTGAAAGTGGAAGGGTTATTTTAAAAAGAGGCTTGATCAAAAAGTACACTGTTTTGCAGGTGTTTAAGGCCTAGATTCAGGAGCAAGATGGGAGGTGTGATCTTACGGAGGCAAAAATACTTCACATAGTTAAGGAAAAAGTTTCTTCTTTTCTGCTCCTGGAGAAAATAAGGATTTAAACTACCTCTTTGTATCCTACTTTTTGCTGTCAGTGAACTAAAAATGTATTAGTGAATTCTCTAAAAATGTAACTGTTATAAGTTGCAGGGGAAGAGGTGGGGGAGGAGTTGTTGTTGTTGGGTTTGGTTTGTTTGATTTTGTGTTGTTTGTTTTGAGAGGAGTTTTTTGTAAAGGAAGTCAAGGTATTCAATTCAGCTTTACTGTTTCCATTCCTGAAAGGTGTCTTTCGGTTTTGGGTTTGCCTGACCAGTAGAGTGTGTAGCCAGCACCATGTTCTTTAAGGCTGCCTTCCTCATGAAGACGAACTTCACTGAGAGCAGCAATGTCAATGGTGAGCCGTGACAGTTCAAGGGCAATTAGAGCAGAACGACGCTCAGGACGTCCACTATCCACAGTATCAAGCATGGTTCTGATGTTCCAACATGCAAATGTTAGTTTGAGCACACCTTTGCAGGCAGGTGTATGCCTTTGAAATCTCTTTGTTCTTGTTTGACCGCATGGAAGATGCCGGTTGGCCACGGATATCCAACCGGGTGTGGAGATGAGCTTTGTTTAGGCCGCCTTTGCTAGGCCCCTCTCCGTGTGGAGCAAGCAGTGCTGTCCCTAGAAAAGGCTGCTTGGTCATTCAGGATGCTGCCGCAAGAGACTGTCATCTCCAGGGTCAAGTCTCAAATGACCAATATCCTGAACCGCCTGCATGCAGGGTTGGGTCTGCGACTGGTGAACTCGCCACCAGCTGCTGCAAGAGAGGAGCCCCGAAGAAGAGATACAAGGACTCCCTGAAACAACACCTCAGCCTTGGCCATATTGACTGCCACCAATGGTCCACTCTGGCCTCCAATCGGGATTCATGGAGACACACCATTCATGACGCTGCTGCTTCCTTTGAGAATGCACGGAGAGTCAGTCTGGAGGAGAAAAGACAACGCAGAAAGAACCGTTCCTTGCCAATAACACCTAAAGGGATGTTCCGCTGTGCCTTTTGTGACCGGTCCTGCCTATCCCGTATTGGCCTTTTTAGCCACCAGCACGCTTGCAGCAAGCGTGGGTAGTGCCCTTCTCAAATCTTCGTTTGTGAAGCCTAGCCATGATGATGATGATGTCTGTTTCCATTATAATAACACGACCCTGGGCCAAAAGCTACAAGCTCGCCAAAGAGGCTTTACCTTAAAAATACAAAAGGCTCCAACAATATCAGCCCTCCAAATTTATTAGAAGAGCCTTTGGTTCTTTTAACACCTTAAGAGAGAGCACATAGGAGAAAAGCTGCACACATTTTTTCAGGAGGTACTCTACTGGTAAACTTTAGAAAATAAGAGAGCTTGGCAAAAGTTTAACAGGTAACATTCAGCTAGAATAAAGCATTCCACAAAGCATTGACTTAGCACATGCTAATCCACACAATTTAGCAAATTCCAACCCATCTGGTCCCAAGTTACCCAAAATATTAGTAAAGGAGATTAAGAGAAGAAGTAAAGAGAGAAAAAGAGAAATAAAGCTACCATCCCTAGATCCAGTGTATCTCCAGCTACTGGAGCCTAAAAGATGGAGAGTTCAAAAATTTGCAGACTACATGTGTTTCTTTCTATCTGCTTTGATCCCTCCATGGCCACCTGTCCCAGGCAGGACTCCTGACCCATCTGGCCACTCTGGGGCTCCAGGGCAGTGTGAGGGGCAGTGCTCCCACTGTGCCAGCCAGTCTTCAACTGAGGTAGGGGTACCAGGGGTGTGGTGTGGGCAGTGCTCCCAGGGTTGCTTTGGAGTGACAGCTGTGTGCCAGGGTCTCCCCAGGAGTGTTGTAGGGGCTGAGGAATGGGGACAGGACGTTACCTCACCTCTGTGAAATTCAACCTGTCACTTCTCCCACACACACCTGAGTTGGTCCAAGTCAATAATTAATATAATAACAAAGTATCTCACAGGTCTTCTCCAGGGACACCCCCTTGTCGCGGGGGAGATGCTTGCGTGCCCTCAAGAGGTTGAGAGCTATGCTGGCGGTGGTTTATGCCTCCGGTAGGGTCTCCCATGCCAGACAGGTCTCAGCTGAAGGGTCAGACAAAGTGTGTCCACGGGCAGGATGGGCTCACTAGCCCTCTGGCAACCATCCTAGGAGAAGGACAACTCTAACTTCAAAGCCGGGCAGATGGAGCTCGCTTAGACCTGTAAGGTCATCCATCTAAGAGAAGGATACTCTAACCAAACCTACGTCCTGAGGTATTCGCCGTCACCGTCCAAGCTCGCTGGGCCGTGACAGATGAACCTTAGGAGTAAAGGGTGCGGCCAGTTCCGCTCATGCTGTGCCTCACCTAAAAAACCCATTGCGCAGGCTTGAAAGGTTCACCCACATTGCAAAGCCCTGTAGCAACAGGCAGGGGTTGAAACGGCAGGTGATAGGAAGCAGCTGGAAGCCATAGACCCAACCCTGCATGCAGGCAGTTCATGATATTGGTCATTTGAGACTGACTCCGGAGATTACAGTCTCGTGGGGTTGTATCCTGAACGACCAAGTAGCCTTTTCTAAGGACAGCACTGCTTGCTCCACACAGAGAAGGGTCTGGAAAAGGTGGCCTAAACAAAGCTCATCTCCACACCTGGTTGGATAACTGCAGCCAACCGGCATCTTCCATGCGGTCAAACAAAAACAAAGAGATTTCAAAGGCAGACACCTGCCCGCAAAGGTGTGCTCAAACTAACACTCGCATGTTGGAACATCAGAACCATGCTTGATACTGGGGATAGTGGACGTCCTGAGCATCGTTCTACTCTCGACATCAACATTGCTACTCTCAGTGAAGTTTGTCTTCATGAGGAAGGCAGCCTTAAAGAACATGGTGCCGGCTACACACTCTACTGGTCAGGCAAACCCAAAACCGAAAGACACCTTTCAGGAGTTGGCTTCATGATTAAAAACTCCATTGCCTCCAAACTTCAAAATCTGCTGACAGGTCACTCCGATCACATTATGTCCTTATGCCTCCCACTACACAACAAGCAATATGTTGTTCTTTCTAGTGTATATGCCCCAACTCTCCAAGCTGACTCAGTGGAAAAGAAAAATTCTACACCGACCTGCGCTGCCTCACCCAAAAGGTTCCTGCAGTTGATAAGATCATAATCCTTGGTGACTTTAATACCAGAGTAGTTAAGAGTTCTGAAGCCTGAAAAGGAGTCCTGGGCAAGCATGGCATTGGAAACTGCAACGACAATGGATGCCTCCTGCTAGAGTTTTGTGCAGAGTGGCAGCTCACCATCACCAACACTATCTTTCAACAGAAAGACAGCCTGAAAGCAACCTGGATGCGTCTACAATCCAAGCACTGGCACCTCATTGACTATATCTTAGTGCAACAAGACATATCAGCGATGTCCGTCATACTCGAGTGATGCCGAGTGCAGAATGTCAAACAGACCACCGCCTTGGGCGCTGCAAACTTAACCTCCACTTCAAGCCCAAGCCCAAGAGAGGCGACATTCCAAGGAGGAGGCTCCAAGTCAACAGTCTTCAAACAGCCACAGTGAGAGACAGCTTCCAGGGAAACCTTCAAACTAGACTTAAAGATAATCCCATAGATCCCTCTCCTGAAGCACTTTGGCAACATATTAAAAATTGCATCCTGCAGTCCTTTGAAGAGTCCTTAGCGTTCTCCTCCAAGGAAAACAAAGACTGATTTGACAAAAACAATCAAGAGATTCAGGAATTGTTGAAGAAGAAGAGAACTGCCCACCAAGCACACCTTGCTCAGCCATCTTGCCATGTAAGAAAAGCTTCCTTTCATCTTGCATGCAGTAAGCTCCAACAGAAACTTCAAGACATCCAAAACAAATGGTGGCTCGACCTAGCAGAAAAGACCTAACTATGCACAGATTTGGGTGACCAAAGAGGATTCTATGACGCCCTGAAAGCAGTGTACAGACCCACAAACCAGGTTCAAAGCCCCCTACTCAGTGCAGATGGTCAACTGCTTCTCACAGATAAAATCTCCATCCTGAACAAATGGTCTGAATATTTTCAGACTCTCTTCAGTGCCAACTGTGTAGTCCAAGGCTCAGAAATTCACCACATTACACAACAACCGGTGAAAAATGAATTGGATGCAGCCCCTACCATGGGAGAGACACTTAAGGCCATACAACAGGTGAAAACTGGCAAGGGAGCTGGGGTTGATGGAATTCCACCTGAAATCTGGAAGCATGGAGGTCAAGCACTCCATGCCAAATTTCATGAGCTTGTTGTGTTTTGGTGGGAACAAGGTGAACTACCATCAGATCTCCATGATGCAGTCATTATCACCCTGTACAAGAAGAAAGGAGAAAAATCAGACTGCTCAAATTAGCGAGGTATTGCTTTGCTCTCCATTGCTGGTAAAATCCTTGCAAGAATACTTCTGAACAGATTAGTACCCACTATTGCAGAAGAAGTTCTACCTGAAACCTAGTGTGGTTTCAGAGCCAATAGGAGCTCCACAGACATGGTATTTGTTCTCAGACAACTGCAAGAGAAATGTAGGGAACAGAACAAAGGACTCTGTAACCTTTGTTGACCTCACCAATGCTTTTGACACTGTGAGCAGAAAAGGCCTGTGGCAGATCTTGGAACGTTTAGGATGTCCCCCCAAGTTCCTCAAAATGATCATCCTGCTACGTGAGGACCAGTTTAGACAAGTCAGATATGGCGATGCACTCTCTAAGCCCTTTCCAATAACCAGTGGTGTGAAACAAGGTTGCGTTCTTGCACCAACTCTATTCACAATCTTCTTCAGCATGATGCTCCAAAGAGCCACAGCAGACCTCGAGGAAGAAAACGGCATCTACATCCAATATCGTACCGATGAAAGCCTATTCAACCTAAGGCGACTGAAGGCCCACACCAAGACCCTAAATCACCTTGCCCGTGAGCTGCTTTTTGCTGATGATGCCGCCCTCGTTGCTCACATCCTGCTTTGCAGAGGCTGTTGAGCTTTTGGGGCTGGAAGTCAGCTTGAAGAAGACAGAAGTTCTCTACCAACCTGCACCTCAGGAAGTCTTCCATCATCCCCACATAACCATAGGTGAATCAGAGCTTAAGTCAGTCCAGCAGTTCACCTATCTGGGAAGTATCATTTCCTCAGACTGTAAGATTGACAAAGAGATAGACAACAGGCTGGCAAAGGCATACAAAGCCTTCGGAAGACTCCATAAAAGAGTCTGGTGCAAGAAACACCTGAAGAAAAATACAAAGATCAGTGTCTACAGAGCCATTGTACTGTCTGCTCCTTTATATGGGTCTGAATCATGGGTCATCTATCACCACCACATGTGGCTTCTCAAATGCTTCCATCAGCGCTGCCTCCGTTCAATCCTAAACATCCACTGGACTGATTACGTGACAAATATGTCTGTTCCTGAACAGGCAGGGGTCAGCAGTATCGAGGCCATGCTGATGAGAACGCAGCTGCACTGGGCAGGGCACGTCTCCAGGATGGAGGATCACCACCTCCTGAAGACTGTGCTCTATGGTGAACTCGCCACCTGCTGCCGCAGGAGAAGAGCCCCAAAGAAGAGATACAAGAACTCAGCCTTGGCCATATTGACTGTCATCAGTGGTCCACTCTGGCCTCCAATCGGGATTCATGGAGACACACCATTCACAACGCTGCTGCTTCCTTTGAGAACGCATGCAGAGTCAGTCTTGAGGAGAAAATACAATACAGAAAGAACCGTTCTTGCCAATATCGCCAAAGGAGACGTTCCGATGTGCCTTTTGTGACTGGATTTGCCTATCCTGTATAGGCCTTTTTAGCCACCAGCACGCTTGCAGCAAGCGTGGGTACAACCCTTCCCAAGTCTTCGTTCACAAAGCCTAGCCATGATGATGATCTCACAAGTATGGAAGAGATAGCTACTGCTGGTGTGAGTGCTGGAAGAGTCATGAACTTTCACCCATGTAATTCATTTGTGTAAACAAACAGGACTGGAGTTTGTAAGGAAATGGTTTACTGTAAGATAATACTTCATTCCATGTGTATTAGGGTGAATTCGAAAAGATGCCAGAAAGTGAACCAGACACGCTGTTGAGAAATTAGCAAACAGGGTTTTTTATTAACAGAAATTGCTGAGTAACAGGACTTTTATGGTGGACAAGGAGGAGGAAGAAAACGGAAGGGAAGAAACCCCTCAAAGAGCGGTAAACCCAGGCACGCAAAGACACCCCACTCACCAAGGGGGGTGCAGCTAATGCAAATATCTTACCAACCCACACACACTTAGATTTTCCAAAGGAGGAAGCCGAGACCAGGTGCGCTAACTTGCTGCAGTAACAGGTGCTCCCGGTGTTTTAAAATGCAAGGGTTTTCCCATGCTGCAAGCAAGCCCCTCCGCGCACCAGTTATTTGCCCTTAAAATACAGGTGGCCAGCAACGTCTGCCTAGGCGGGTGTGTCCAATACCGCCCCTAACACCGCCTAGGATGAAGTCACCAGCTCCACCCATTTGTTACATAACAGTTTTCTCTCTGTGCATGTGCGTGGGCATTGGAATGTCCCTGAGCATGCACAAAATTGCTTGGAGGTCTTCAGTTATTTGGGCCTAAGGGATAGCCTTCCTCCTCTTCTCCCTCAGTTTCTCCTTCAAATGACCTCCAAATGCAACTAGCCAATCAAAAGAGGCCAATTAGTTTTAGTTTATAGCTAGCTCTTTCTTCAATGGCGAAGTTTTTACTTCATCTCTTCTTGTTACTAGCAACAAGGTAGGAAATTATATAAACTGTGCCCAGATGGCTGGCCAAAGCACAGACCAAAAACCATGTAGCTTTCTGTTCAAACTGAATTGGAAAAGCTGCATGGAAGAGCCCTGCAAAACAAAGGGATAATTCAGAAAACAACACTATTGCTTTCTACTTCGCCTGTGTTTAACCCATGCAATACCACAACTTAATTGCATACTTGGACCTTTCTTTTAGGCTCCTTTGATTTTTCATTGTGTTTAAAATACTAATCTCAATGATCTGATTTTATTCTGCCTGACTGAAAAGACAGAGGAAGCACAGATAGAAGGAAAGGCATCTAGAGGGTCTCAGAGGTCCCTTATTAAACTTGGTGACACTAACGTTCTCCCATGAGTACAATTAAAGGTAAAGTGAAATGGTGGGACACTATATACTTAAGTGAAGAATTAGCTGATAGGCAAGAAATCATTTCAGCAAAGTAATGAGAAACCTGTTCCTCTGAGATGTGCTGTGGAACTAACATGCATAACTTTTCTTCTGTCTCAGAAATCTTGCAATACTAGTAGACCATACAGGAAAAGAAAATCATTAAGTGACCAGGAATGAATCCTTGCCTGTTTTGCAACATAATTAACTGAAAATATTCCTCTTTAACTGTATTGTTTATTCTATTACACTGATAGTCTTATTAGTATTCTGAACAGTCTTAAATGATTTTATTTTATATTGTTTATTGTGAAATTGTGAATTCTAGTTTACTAAGTCCAGTTTTAAAATCAAATTAAATTAGGATAGGAAATAAAATTAGAACATGCGGTAATACTCCACTGCAGGTATGACACTTCTTCTCTGAAGAGAACAACCCAAACTGGGTAATGATGTCTAAGCAGAAAAATTATTTAAAAAAGAATATTAAAAAATCATCCATGATATAGATATCACTCACTTGCCCCTCCCCTTTCTTCCTTTCTTTAAAGGCTTTTTTCTAGGAATATTTTTAATAGATCTCTGTATGTATACATACATAAATTTATGCTAAAAATAAAATGCAACTATAAATATAATTAAAAGTTTTTCACAGATTATCTCTGTGAGAATAAATTCTTCCATAGCATTATAAAAACTGAGTCATAAAACTAAAGTGAAATAGTGCTTCTTTTTTGTATTTACATTGTAATTAGTTCAAATTTACAACATGTAACTCAACAGTGAATGTTTCTTTCCATCCACCTCAGCAGAAAAACTGATTCTAAATGGGAGTCTGCTTTCAGATTATTCCATCATAACTTTATGAAACAAAAGAACAATTGTTCTGATGGACCTAAAATTTTCATGATCTACTCTTGTTTGTTTGTTTGTTTGTTTGTTGTTCTTAATGAACATTCAGCTGGTGGTGTTAAGGAAAACATTGGAACTTATGCTGGCTGGGTCTTCTCCCAGTCCTCTCCTTTCTTGGTTGAAGGATTTACACATTTTCAGTGTGAGGAAAGTCTCATGTTGAAAGCAGCCTGAGTAATGGCTGACACTTTTCAACAGAACTTGCCTGCTTTCAATGAAGTTGAATCATAATGAGATAGCGACACACTTAGATTAAGGTTTCTGAAAGGTACTGCACCTCATGTTCAGTTATGAACTCATTTGCATACTTCTAATAATTGGTAGAATTAGACAAAGTAAAGTAAGGAGTTCCATGAAGGTGACTAGAATACTAGGTTGGTACATAATATGCAGGGTGCATCACCATATGAAAATCTGCTTGGAATTATGTGTGGAATAAACAAATTTGTTCCAGACATAAGGAAAACAGAAAATTGGCGGTGCTTAGTATTTCAGTGGCATTCAGGTGAGTTTTTGCAGAGACTGTATGTGAGTATAAATATTCGTACTGCATCACTTCTGAAAGACAACAGGATAGTTAGTCCCTTCTGTCCTTATGTTTTGCAAACAGAGAATTAAAAACTTCGCAAATTTCATGAGAGAACTAATCTTCAGTATCCAGATAATATCAAGGGATTCTTCTCTGTGTGAAAGTTGTTACCATCTCTGAAAACAGTGATAGAGCTGGAAGAAAAAGGCAGATGTTCCAGTTAGTGGGAGCTGAGCCTTTTTTCCAATATTTGAGTCCTATCAGTATTACAACTAAAAGTTTCCATACTTCACAAGGCAGTAATAAAAGGAGTGAATAATGAAGAAACTTCCTTTTGAAAATAACATTGCTTCCACAACAAAAAATTCCCAGTACCCCTTGCATCCAGTAACCAAAACTGACATTTTCAGTCACAGCTAACCATGCTTGTGAAACTTATAAGCACAGACCAGTGTCTCCAGGACTCAAGTACCTGTGACTCTCAGGGGACCTTCACATACCAAGACTGGCATAATGGGCATGAATCTCTGGAACTTTCCTTTTTTCAGCAGGGCTGGGCTGTTAGTTTGGTTCACTGTGTCTTGTGAAACCATGGCCTGAGAAGAGGTTAGTCAAAACATTTCCAAGTAAGTTTGTTTCTCCATTGAAAAATTATAGTTTTATCGAAGTGCATTGCTGGTAGCAACTTGCTAGTTTTAATGAAGTATGAATATAGGGAATGTTTCCGAGAAAGAAAAGCAGAATGACAGGCAGGAAGAAAGGCTGAAAGGTGGCAGTATGGAGAATTAGCACAGCACAGTGAGATCTAAAACTCTCACAGGAGTTCTGTAAGAGTTTTATTATACCTCCAGATTTTTTGAATTTGAGCTTCAGGTAAAGCTATTAAATAATTATCACTCCAAAGGAAAAAAAGGAAAGCATTTGCAAAGAGGTTTACCCTACAATCTAGCACAGTATTTGAATATATTATCCCATTCTAACTGGATAGAGGTAAGATTTGAACATCAAAATCTTTCTGCCAGGCAAGTGCCATAAGGTGCAAATCAGTTGCTCGTTTCTTACTTAGAGTGCTCTTGTGCATTGAGGGAGGGGGTAAAGAAAAGAAAGGAATTCACATCTCTCTTGCATACTTGTACCACTACAGAACAAAACCAACTGTCTGAATGTAAGAAATTTGTCATGAAATAGGACTTTTTTTCCTTTGGCTCATCTATATTTTTTCCCTATGTTTTTGTTCTGTGTCTTCTTTAAATGTGTGATATTATTTTTATCACTATTATTATTTCACCATTCCAAATTCCATCTATGCTTTTTCCTATTTCTGCTCTATTCATAGTTTGCAGCATTTTTCACAACCAGCCAGCCTTTTTCTCCTGTTTCTTCTTTTTCTTCTCTCTCCTTCTCTTGTGTATCTTCATGTTGTGAAGGAAAGAAACATTATAGAGCAAATGCAACTAAAACATACCTATGCATCCATGTGGGACTTTATAGAAGTAAATACAATGAACTTGTGATCTGCAGAAATAAAAGTGAATCAATTACAGTTAAAATACCAACCAGTTCAATATTACAACACAAATATTTATTCAAAATGAATGAGTGATTACAGTATCTATTCCCCTACATCTGTCTAGCATTAACTGTTACAAAATCCAGTTTCTTTAAATGAAAGGTGGATTATACAAATATAGTATCTCATTATTGATAATCACTCTTTTGTGAAATAGTTTAATTTGTAAACTACTTTCCTAACAAGAGCTGCTTGAAAATACTATTAGAATAAAACATGTCTGAAAAACATGAACAAATGACAATATACTGCTGCCAGTAGGCTTAGAAGGAAAATCCAATGTGACTTGCATTACACTGAAAAATGTAATTCTTTGGAATATGTAAAGGTTTTTATATGGATGGTATAGTTCTTTGCAATCATTCCAGTGAGACAGGAACTGCATTTACCAGCAGACCAATTGATTGGTTTAAAATACAATTTGAAGTAAGGTACAATGGGGTACAAAATTACTTCTCCAAAGATGTGGAGTAAATATCTCTGTTGCTTTTTTTAACTCTTATGTTCTAATTACCTGACAAATAGCTAACAGTTAGAGTTGGAGGAAGAGGTTCTGGGTTTGTTTTGTTGGGTTTTTTTCCCTATCTTTTCTATCTTTTGCAAGGTGATTTTTCAGCCAGATTGGTAACTGAACCAGGTAAATATTAATCATAGAAGCATGAATGCAAGACAGAAGTAAGAACATGTAGGATGTAGGTGTCCCTGTGATTTTGGTATGTTTTGTCTTAATCTAAAGAAGAGCCTTGCATAGAACTGGTTTAACAGATGAGGTGAACTTTTATATTCAGTCTTATATCTGAAATTTCCCTGAGAGGCAAGACAGTTTTAATATTTCTCTCTGTGACATTATTTTCTTTTTCTTATTTTGGAATTGGTCTAGTTATAGTCTATTATTAAAACAAGCATTATTCCACCTATTTCAAGACGAAAATGGATCTTGGCTAGACCAAATATCTTGTCCTTAATCTTTCCAGGGGGTGGTCCTGTGGTGTAATGGAGAGCCCTCTGGACTCCAGATCCCAAGGTCAGGAGTTCGAGTCTCATTAGGGACCGTCCCCTGGCAGTTCAATGCCTCCCTGCCATCCAATCATGTCAGATCTCGGATGCTCAGCAGGGTCAGCCCTGGTTAGTACTGCGTGCTGTAGACAGTCCTGAGGACTTCACTGTCACTGTCCAAGCTCACTCGGCCATGGCAGATGGACCTTAGGACTTAAATGGTGGGGCCAGTTCTGTGCACGCTGAGCCTCACCTAAAAAATCCACTGCACAGGCTCGAAGGGCACACCCACGTGGGGAGAGCCCTTCCCAAATCTTCGTTTACAAAGTTTGGCCATACACACAATCTTTCCAGATAATGTTTTACTTCAGTAGGAGTTAAAATGTGATTCTGTGGATGGATGAAAGAATACAACAGTCAACAAGTAGAAACAATTACCTATTTTTCCTCTTTCTGACCTCTTCCCTACTCATGATTGGATGATAAGACACCTCCACTACCTAAACCTTGCCATTCTAATTTAATTCACTCACTGGCAGGAATAGTACAGATTTTTGTCAATTAGCAGGAAACATCCCAGACATTTTTGAGGAGGTCTAGAGCAGAGAAGGTAAAGTAATGGGAGCAAGTCATTTGGAGGAAGTAAAGAAGGAGTGTGATGTTTCCCTGGAGGAAAGTGTTGAGAGTGAACTTATCAAGTAAGGTTAGAAGAGGTAAGATTTTGAAAGACAGTAAGTATGTTGGTTCGGGTTGCTGTCGTACAGCAGTTGCATTGTGTTTACTTCCTTGCAAAATGCCAGTATTTTGGGTTAACCTATAAGTTAGAAAACATGTTTAGGATAGAAGAATAAGCTGTTTACTGGCTCCTAATAGAGGAATCCTGACATTATTCAGCCACTTTGAATGACAAACTATTTGGGAAGAGAGGAACATCAGCAGCTTTCTGTTCAGGTTACACAAGTATGTTCTTTTCCTCAATAGGTCAAAATGAAACAAAATGCTGTGTTTGACTCAAAGTATTTTTCATGTATTTTTTCCCACCATGCTAAGAAATAAGGCTCCTTGACATTTTTGGTTGAGTTTTACTTAAATCCTACTCACCAGTCTACAAAGCAAAAAATTTCTCCCATCATCTTTGTGCCTTAATTTTTATTTCCTCTGCACCTTAATGTCAAGTGTCTAAAGGGCAGAGGATATATTCTAGCTGTTTTGTTGCTGCCAAAGGCCACAGAGATCTAGATTAAATAGTCACTGGAAAAAAAAAGTTGTGTTTTCACTTGGATTCAGATTAAACCTGTTTTGTGATAAGCAGTCCAGTGCCCTATTTGGTATCCTGATTTCTTATTTAGAATTAAAATTACAGGTTGTGGATTGCAGAAGAAAACCCCAAGCTTCTGAAGTGTTATGACAGATACAAAGTATTGTTTCTTTTCATTCTTTTCTGTGCTGAATAATAAAAAAATAAACCCTTCTGGTGATGTATAATGATCAAGACAGGAACCTATGCAGCTGTCTTAGTAGATATCTTCAACCAAATTCAATAAAGAATGAGTTATGTGAGCTCATGTCTCTGTTTTCCCCATTGAGATGCCAAAGTCTGGATGAGTGAGTGCATGATTTAAGAGCACATGTTTTAGGGATAAAAATAGTTCTTGCTGGTAAGTTTGCAGATAGATATCTAGGCAGAACATGAGCAAACACATTAATGAAATAAAATTAAGCTTGACTAGGAAAGGCTTTGTTTGTAGAATAGTTGGCAGTTCCTTTGAAATAATGGGGTTTTACTGACTGGCACTAATAGCTGTGGCCAGAGGAATTTCAGATTGAAAAGCAAATGAAGCAGAACAAAGTAAATAGGACAAAAGTGTTGCCAAGTACCCTCCTTTCAAACACAGGAGGATATGTCAGTGTAAGAATAATATGTTCAGATTCGCTCAGCAAGGCCAGGAGCACCAACTGCAGGTTTAATCAGAGACAGAGAAACTCCTTACTGAGAGGTTTGCTTCCTTATAAAATAATGGGTGAAGCAGGTGACTAGCATTAGCTGAAGGCTTCTCAGACTCTCTTGATTTTTAAACAGTTCTGAAATATGTTACAAGCATCTTCATAATGGAAAATGTAACAGTGAATGACTCAGAGCTGAATTTGTTATGTTGTCAAATGCTGCTTTTCAAAGACAGTCTGCTTGCTACTACAGTGGCAGACATACACAGTTCCATGGAGTTGGGTTTGGTTTGAGGCTTTTTACCACGTGTGCGCAGTTTTCTGCCTATATCCATTGCTTGAGATGGATGATATACTTACCTTGGAAATAAGAAAATCATAAAAGAGTGCTCAGAAGATAGACATGGCCTCCATTGATTCAGCTGGGTTTGGCCTAACAGTATTGTGAAGACTTACAGATTCTGAAGTTTCTGACCTTTTTTTTAGTGCATATTGGCTTGCAGGAGTCCACTACACCAGGTGCACACAGAGCTGCTCAGGTTTGGGCTGCGCAGGAAATTTTGATGTACTAACAGATGGTACTTTCTTTGTGGCTACACCACTTACTTTAAAATACAAACCACTTCAGCTTCAGGGTAAACAAAGTAATCTTCATTTGTTTCCTGCTGGTAAAAGTTCCTGGATTTTAGATAATCAAATTATTTCCCTGCGGACAAGAATCTTTCCTTGGTTAGTTGCCTTAGCTAAGGAAAACCCAGCAAGGCCCTAGCAATCATTTCTATGTTTGACCTGGAAATTCCCTCCCACAGAGAGGAAATAAAATGGTTTTTCTTGCTTGTGCAAGTGAAATCAGCTGCCTGGAGAAGGCAGAATCAAGGACCCTGTGGACAACAGTCTTCCCAAGACAGATCTTTCTCCCTAGTATTCCTTTGAATAGTGTATATGCCAGTCTGTAATGCTAAACCAATCACAGTTGTCAACAGCCAGACATAATCACAACTGCCCACCGAACAGCCAGGCAGTATTCAGAAAATTGCAACGAGGTATTACATATTTATTCTCAAATCTGAGAAACATCAGTGACCGTTCTCATTATGTAATGTCTTTGAGTTGTCTTATAGTTAATTTCCTTTGAAGAAAACAAGTCACTCAATCATTTATAAAGAAAAAGGTGGTTTGGGTTTTTTTTTTTTTGGTTGATTGGTTGGTTTGGGGTTTTTGTTAATGTATTTGCTTTGGAAAAAACTACCCTGATGGTTACTCTATATGCCATTTAAGAATTAAGCTCAACAAAAATAGGACCATTGAGTTGTCAGAGTATTAATTTGCAAACATACTAATGTACTGAAAAAGGAGAAGCCTCTGGAGCAAGGAGATTCTCTAATGTTCAGAAGTTTTCAGCACTGTATTGCATTAGGAGGTGCTGGTTCATTGTGATCCTAGTATGAAAGTCACTCACACTCTGTAAAGTGTCCTTTAAAATGGTGTGTTTTAGAGATAACCCTGTAAAGTTAAGAGAGAATAGCAGAGGTAATTTTATGTCCCTTCACATTCATGAGTACAGCATCTAATGGGCCTCCAGCTGGCATCCAGCAAGCTCTGCACACCCTGTCCAGTGGACTTTCTCCAATTTTTGCCATTTGAGCTACAACAGGAGTTTTAGTTGGAGGCTGGTAACTAGTGGTGTACCACATGGATCAATACTGGGTCCAGTCCCGTTGAACACCTCATGAACAATCTGGATGATGGGACAGAGTGTAGCCTCAGCAAGTTTGCAATGACATAAAACTATGAAGAGAGGCTAACGGGCCAGAGGGTCATGCTACTGTCCAGAAGGACCTTGGCAGAATAGAGAAATGAACTGAGAGGAATCTCATGTTCATCAAGGAGAAGTGCAAAGTCCTGTATATGGGGAGGAAAAATTTCATGCACCCATATATGCTGGGGGACCCCGTCTTAGTTTGAGGGAAACCAAAATCTTTACCAAAACCAGAGGAGAGGATTCCTCCTCAATAACCATTTCACCCCTTATTAAATTTTTAAAAAGTGCTTTTAATTAGAAAATGTATATAAGAAGTTTAACTGTTCTTAACTACTATATATATGTGCATATGTATATATGTATATGTGTATATATATATATAAAACTATAAACAGACCAGAGAAAACCACTCCCCCAGCACCAAAAAACCACAACCCTCAAAAAACTGTAGGCTTCTCCTGGTGCAGTTATATTTATGGACAACATCAGTGTCACGCCTTGGCTGGCTGCAAGGTGAATTCTCAGTCTTTTCCCAGCGAGGCAGAGATAAGGGGGATGTAGGAATCATGTGGGGCAGGATGGAGCCTTTCCTGTGGGGGAAGAGCAGGCTCTCTCTCTCCTTGTCCTTTGTTCAAAAGAAGGAAACTCTGGGAGTTGAGGAGTGGTGGTAATTCCCAGAAATCTCCTTGCAGACAAAGTTGGTCCACAGGAAAAAGATCTGTAGTGTGTCCAGAAGCAGCTGTGACTCTCCTCTCTCTCCTCTCTCTCTCTCTCTGGAGCTCAGGGTGCCCAGACATCTGAGGTGGGGGGAAGGCGAAGAGCCGAGACAGAAGGAGCTCTTACCAGCTTAGCAAAACAGTGGCTTTCCCCAGCAGCTGCCCAAAACCAAGTGAAGCCAGCACACAGGAAAAACCTCTCCCCCTTCCAGGTGCATTGAGTCTGTTTTCTCACCTCTGCCCCACCATTCAGTTGGAATCTAGAGCCATCAACCACTCCTTTGTTCTCAGTCCCAGCATTTTAACTCCCAAAACCTTTGTGTTGAAAGGGTGAGAAAAATTCCCTGAAGGAACCCTTTGACAGCACCCAGGGCAACCCTACTGGAAAGCAGCTTTGCAGAGAAGGACATGGGGAGTCCCAAAGGACACCGAGCTGTACACAAGCAAGCACCGTGGCCTTGGGGCAAAGATGGTATCTGGGCTGCATTAGGCAAAGCATTGCAAGCAGCTCAGAGAAAAAATCCTTCATCTCTGCTCAGCACTGGTGAGGCCACACACCTGGAGTTCTGTGACCAGTCCTGGACTACTCAGTTCAAGAGACATGTAGACTTACTGGAGAAATTCCAGCATAGAGCAGCAAAGTTGATGGACCAGAATATCTCTTCCACTGAAGAACTTAGAGCTGGAACTATTGAGCCTGGAGAAGAGAAGGCTCAGAGGGATCTTACCAAGTTGCCCAGAGAGGTGGTCGTGGCTTTGTAATTGCAGATACTCAAAAGTCATCTGGACATGTGTTCTAAGTGGCACTGCTTGAGTCAGTGTGTTGGACTCAGTGATCTCCAGAGGTCCCTTGTAACATCAATCATGCTGTGATTCTGTGTTTTTGAGCGGTCTGAACTTTTTCCGAAGGCACAGCACAGGCCTGAGGTCTGCTCATTTAAACGGTTATGTGGATCTCTGTACTCCTCTATGGACAATGGGATTAAGGTCAGGATTTTAGTATGCTGGATTCACATATTTCTATTTTTTTAATAACTTGGAAATTCTTAAACATATTTATGATTTTACATTTTTACTCAAACACAGGCCTTTTAGGAGTAACACCTTTTATATTCATCTTGTAAAGTATAAAGATTTATATTGGGAATATATACAGGATCTAGCAAACTAGGATGTCTTGTTCTAATTGAACCTCTACTGAACAATATTTAATTCATAAGAATATGGAACTAATTATGGCTAAACACTTATATATTACTGTCTTGTTTGTTTGTTTGTTTGTTTTCCTCCTCAGAGGAAAGTAATATTGAACAGGGAGAAAAAGTACAGATCTTGAGCAATATTTTGTTCCTGTAAAATTCCTATTAATCTGAAATGATTTTCCAATTACTGTAATTTGCTCAGTGATCAGAGGGAGAATGTATTAATTTTTCTTTTATTTTGTTTTCGGAGAAAATCTGGTGATTATTATTATGAGGATTATGGATCAAGTAGTTTTTCCTTGCAACACTTATTTCATATGTCCCATGTGTTGTGTGATAACAAGAAAAAGAGGCAACAGAAGTGTTTTTTCCTGAGCTCAGATAAGAATATAGGTGGATTTAGTGAGCTTCTCTTTTGGTTTTGAAGCTTTTATCAGGGCTGTTGATATATCAAATTTGGTCAATTTCCCTTTAGTATGAAGCATGTAAGAACTTCCTTTTTCTTTCCTGGAAAAGAGAAAAGTTTTGAGACTTGACGTTGCCTTCTCTGTGTATCTTGTGTGTATATTTCCTAGAAATAAAGCTATCATGCTCCATTCTGGATTTTGCACATTGTAATACCTCTGTCTTTTGTTAATTTATCTTGAAGGTATGCAAACATGATATTGGTGTTCAGTTTCTTTTATAAAATTTACAAGTATTGTTTTTCCATGCACATTTTAAATATCTCTGTTCTTTCTCAGAATGAGTTACTAAAACCTGAGAATTTCAGTCTGCACAACTTGATTTTTTCTCCAATTCCTTGTGAAAGAATGATTACTGTTTTCTTACTGTTTTGTTACAGAATGGAGCTTGCCTTTAGTTGATTCCCTTACTTGAAAACTTTAACAAAGCCAGAGTTGCTATGCTAACAGGTCTTACTGGATAATTTGAGTTTCTGAACACTAGTTTATCACAGCTCTTATGCTATATCAGCAAAACACAAATACAGTTTCAAAACTGGACTTGGGATATCAGTGGTGAAACAGTGCTGCAAACAAATGTCTCATGCCTTATCCAATGAATATTTCAGAATTCAGTATTACCTATTGGTTATGTATAGCTAACTAAAAAACAAAAATCATTTAATATTTCAAGGGTAAATAGCTATAAAAATGACTAAGGAATTGCTAGAATTAAATGCTCTATGTAGAATGTACCTGCAGGGAAGCTTTACTTTATGGAGTCATTTAGACATTGGCAGCCTAAGATATGGGCAAAACCATGTGTGAGTTTTGCAGTGTTTTCAAAGTAATAAAATTATGCTCAATGTTTCTTGAGTTCACCAAAAGTCTGTTAGTCTAGTTTTATTCCTTCTGGGTATCCAAGCTAAAAATGAATATGTATGGCTAGAAACAAACATTTTAGGGGTTTATTTACAACATTCAGGGATTTTCTGACATTTAAGAGGCTAAAATGATTTTTAGCTCTCTACATATAAAGTGCACTGTGTATTTGATATTTTGTATAAAAATTTTATTTGTACTGTAATGTCATTACACCTATAAAAAGGCAGAATTATTTATATTAACAGAAGAATAGCAGCACTCATTTCTTTCTAACATTATGTTAATGTTTCAGAGATTTAAAAGATACTATACATATGCTCTACAAATGTATGCATTTCTCAACATATTATCTTTTGGTGGACATTTTAGAGTAAGGATAAATTCACTTAATAACTCTGTGTGACTTAATTTAAAAAATATTGACTATTTGTCTCCTGAATAATTGCTGTATTGGTGATTACTTACAAAAACCATTTGCATCTCTGCACAGTGAATAGATTGGCAGTAAAAATTATATGCTAAATAATTAATTTTTTTCAATCTCCCAATCTATGAGAAACAATTTTGTTTTAAAAACAAACAAGAAATACACATAGCAAAGCACTATAAAATCTGTATTTTTTTTCTAGAATGAGTCTATAAATACAGCTACAGTGACATGCTTACAGCTCAGTAAGTTGATTATTTAGGACACTTACTCTACCCCAAGTGACAACAAAAGATAGTTAGCTCTGCACACTCAACCATTGAACCAATACTTACAGTGTGATAGTTTAAAGAGAAGTATTGCACATGTAAGTTGAAGACCTTATAAATCCTTTTGTAAGCATATAAAATACTTTCTATAGAAACTTGCATCATAACTCTAATAAGATATTTGTCATCTCTGAGATGTCTTTATATAAGCCAAACTTCAAAGACCTTTAATTGCAATGCTGTGACTAAAGATAGGGATGGAATTTCTCTGTGGTCTGGACTGTATGATTGAAAATCCTTTCTATCGGTTGAATTAGCAGGGATGGGAAGTCACATTCACATATCTCAGATGGGGCCCTGAGTGAACTGAAGACACAAGTTTAAAAGAGGCAAGTGTGAATGGGAAAATTAGGAAGTTTCTTTCATTTATGTCTTGACTCAGCAGTGAAGGAAAACAGCGAGCACATGGAATGGTGTTTTGAACAGATCCAAAACATTGTGAGAGCTGAACCAAATTGCAACAAAATTGTAAGTAATGCAGGCAAGGTTCAGAAAGCAGTAAGCCATACTGAGGCAGAGCACAGCTCCATCTGCTTCAGTATCCTGCTTGCAGTAATGGCCATTAGCAGGTTCATATCTATTTCTTTTGAGTAATCTTTCATATTCTAGTGGTGTGTCTCAGATGCTTCCAAATACTTTGCCTCTGTATTCAATAGTCCTCTTTGAGTCTTATTTCTGTCAGTTTGCCTAGTCCAGTTTTGAACCCATGCTGTCTGCTTCTGCTACATGATCTGGAATGGAATTCCACTCCTTAACTATATATTGGCTTCCCTTTGTTTTGGACTGCGGTCCTGTTACGTGTGGTGACTCTTAATACCTGGGATTGAACATCATATTCATATTAAACCTCTCCATTTATAATTTCATGTTCCTTGATAATTTTGCACTCAATCCTGTATCTTGCAGGCTTAAGAAACCTCATATATTCAGTTTTTCTTTAAATGAGCTGTTCATAGCTCTTCTCATCATTGTTGACCCTTACCCTCTGAGTGAAAAGGACTAGAAACACAAATAATTTTCAATACTTGATGTATTATGGATCTACACAGTGGTACAATAATGACTTTTTCTTCTTTTTCCTATTATTTTTCTAATATCCTATATAATTGCATATTTTCACCTACACTGAACTTCAGTTTTCTTGTCATTTACCAGTATTCCTCAAAGAACTTTCTCTTGTCTGATATTTCAGAAGCTTTGAGCTTATCACTGAAAAGATCGGACTGAGATTGCTGGTTTTTTCTTCAATATGTCTCACTTTATTATCAATACTGAATTTTGGCTTCCTATTTTTGTCCAGTTAGTATCATGAATATCATTCCTGCAGTTCTTTGCAAACAGCTTTTATGTGATCTGTTACAATAGGTTTATATTGCTAACAACCTTTGTTACCTCCCTGATATTTCCATATCAATTAAGAACTTTATATAAAACGTACCTCATGGTGATTCCACTGGTGTCTTTCCTGTGTCATGAAAAATTATAATTTGTTCTGTGGCTTTTATCTTCAAACCTGTTTAATCTCTATGAAATCTTGTTATTCCTTGGCCATTTAGCTTCTTCAAGAATTATTGATGATAAATCATGTTGAAAACTCCTTGGAAGTTCAAGTAGACTGTAACAAGTACACTTCACTTATTCATGTACTGACTTTTTCAAGGAACTCCATCAGGTCTTTGATGTCTTTGATGTGTCTTACCAAAAACATGTTGATTCCTTCTCAGTGTATCATATCCATCCACTAAATTCTGTTTCTTCTTATAGCTTCTAACAGTTTTCCTGGCATAGGCATCTGAGACAATGGTCAGTAGTTCCACAGAACTCCAGGGAAAAGAAGCTTCACAAACAGATGTCATATTTACCATCTTCCAGACTTCTGGTGCTTGAAAAGGATAAAGGGAGAGGATTTGCACCAAAGAAGTAGCTCACTGTTTTAAGCTCAGGTTTTTCTAGAAGTGTCATGGATATACAAATAGGCAGTTATTAATCTCTACTCTTCTATCAACTTTGTGTTTCTTTCTTCCTTATTTTATTCCATCCTTTTTACTCCTTGTGATATTGTGCATCTGCCTATGTTACAAGCTCTCCCAAATAACAGAACTCCAACTTGATTTTTAACATGTTACATTGAAAACAAGGGAAATTTAAAAAGTTGAAAAAAGGTGGATCCAAGTAAAACTACCTAAACTCACTATTATAATAAACAAACAAATGTGAAGAGGGAAATGAACAGGCCAAGACTTATGTCCTGAACATAGACTTAACTAATAAATAAAAAAAATCATCTGTCAGTTTAGACATACCTGATGTGAAAACAGTCCAAAAGAAAACCAGTTTCTTATGAACAACATTAAATAAGCTTTCAGATCACAGCTGTCACATCCACCACTCCGGGGGATCTTCTATGAGGAATCATACCTTCTGTATACTATTCAAGAAAGAATCATGAAGTAACTCACAAGGAAAAGTCTGGCTGCTAAATTGAAATGATGCTGGCTAAAGTTCAGGGCCATGTGTTGAATATGTAACCTCTTCTGTCTAATTACCATCTTCTTACCACCTTTTTGCAACTTGACCGTATTTTCCCTGTTTCCTATTTATTTGTTTTGTTTAATCAGATCTGACATATTCAGTAAAAACTACTGTGGACTGACCAGTGAAGCAACTACACATGCTGTCACAAAAAACTTGACACAGATAAAATTTTGCTTATGGCTGCTGAAATGAGAAGAGGCTGGTGGCTGCCTCTTGAAAGCAGCAAGGTTAAAAACAGCAGTAAGCATCACAGACAGACACAAACAGCATTTTACTTGTCTTTTTGTTTTCTGCACTTTCTTGTATACTTGCCTTCAAAGCAGCAGCTTTTATTTCCACTGCAAATCCAGTTCATCTTACCTTACTTTGCCTCAAGAAGGACAGTTGTTTTCATCTTTAGCTCTAATATAATGCCAAACTGTTTATGCCTCTGCAATTTCTCAGAAGTAGTGAGGGAAAGAAAGCAAAAGACATTGTCAAAATGAAGACTGAAATTCTTTTTATTTCAAGCTTTAAGTATTTTTCATATCTTTCACTGTACTCTAAACAGAACCCAGCCTGCTGAGACTTCTGTTAAAACCCCTGAATCTTAACAGCCCATTGTAGTTGTATGGCAAGATTGTCTTGTATCTATCTATGTGTGACATCCTGGCTCAAATGTTCCATCAAAATCTGCACCATTCCTCACACCCTCTTTTATTCTGGACAGGACTCCCACCTCATTGTCAAGAAAAAACATTTAGGGGCCAACTGCCTTCAGTAGCTGCTGCTGGTTTAGATTTGACTAGTTTTGGCTAGGAATTGAGTCCATCATTATCAAATTTGCAGATGACACCAAGCTGGGAGGGAGTGTCAACCTGCTGGAAGGCAGGAGGGCTCTGCAGAGAGACCTGGATAGCCTGGAGAGGTGGGCTGATTCCAATGGGATGAGGTTCAACAAGGCCAAGTGCCGGCTCCTGCACTTTGGCCACAACAATCCCATACAGTGCCACAGGCTGGGCACAGAGTGGCTGGAGAGCAGCCAGCCAGAAACGGATCTGGGGGTTTGGATTCACAGGGGGCTGAACATGAGACAGCAATGTGCCCAGGTGGCCAAGAAGGAAACTGGGATCTTAGTCGGTATTAGGAATAGTGTGGCTGGCAGATGAGGGAAGTGATCCTTCCCCTGTACTCAGCACTGGTGAGGCCACAGCTCGAGTATTGTGTTCAGTTCTGAACCCCTCAGTTCAGGAAAGATATTGAGGTGCTGAAGCAGGTCTAGAGAAGAGCAACAAGGCTGGTGAAGGGGCTTGAGCACAAGTGGTATGAGAAGAGGCTGAGGGAGCTGGGGTTATTTAGTCTGGAGAAGAGAAGGCTCAGGGGTGACCTCATCACTCTCTACAACAACCTGAAAGGAGGTTGTAGCCTGATGGGGATTGGTCTCTTCTCCCAGCCAACCAGCAGCAGAACAAGCATAGGCTTAAGCTCTATCAGGGGAGGTTTAGTTTGGATATTAGAAATAAATTCTTTACAGAGAGAGTAATCAGGCATTGGAATGGCCTGCCCAGAGAGGTGGTGGATTCACTGTCCCTGAAGATTTTTAAGATGATACTGAATGTAGCACTCAGTGCCATGATTTAGTAATCACAATGGTGTTGGATCAAGGGCTCAACTTGATGATCTTGGGCGTCTCTTCCAACCCAGTTGACCCTATCATTCTATGACTCTGCTACCCATTTAGAACAGAAGCCATGAACACAGGGATTGATACTCTATGAGGAAAATGTGCCCTTGAGGTGACCTAAGTTGGATACTGTAGGAAGATTTCTCAGTGAACTCACAACCTTATGAGGGAAAGGTAGGCCAGAATCATAGGTATATCAAACAGAAACAGGAGGAGAGGAAGGATGAAAGAAACCACAGCACTGTATGTTTGTTGTACTTCTTGACTTATTTAAATTCTAAGATAAATGACAGCTTATGTGCTGGAGTGAGTGTTATTAGCTATTCTGTAAATTTTAATTCCTTCCATGTGCACTAGTCCTAATAGTATGGCATTGAAAACATAAGAGGTAGAAGAAGGAATGTCAGAGAGAACACTTTTCTTTTGCCAATTCTTTTGACCCTTTTAAAGAAGAATCTGCGGTAAATAAATTACAGAGTGCTTTAATGTTTCCTCCAGTGACAGAGAGAAAGATGGTATCCAAATGTAGAAGTTTTGCTAGATGCTTTCTCTGTCCAGTGTTTATAAATTGCACGATTATGGAGACTTGAGTACTTTACAAGGATTTTTTTTTTCCTCTTCAGTTGAGATTTTCAAAAACTAATTTTCTATATCATGATAACAATTGTCCTATTTCAGCAGGAGGGACCAGCTAACCCTGTGTGGGGGTGATCAAAGCTGTGTATTCTACCCCCTCTATTCATTCCCCAAGAACAATGGGCCATTAGCAGCAGCTGCCCAGGGAGCCATTATCACCTTCACACCCAGCCTGAGGGGGTGGAGCTGCTAATGGGCCATCAACAGCTCAATACCCCCTGGCTCCCAGAGTTAATCACCCATTGTGTGAGTCCCCGCCCAGGGGGAGGGACTGGGTGCTCCCTGAGGGTACATAAGTGGTGGGTAAGAAGACCTCAGGAACTTCTTGTCAGATCCAGAGCAGCAGCAGGACCTTGACAGGAGGAGATCACCACTCTCGCCCAGACCACAGCCCTCGCCTGCACCAACAGGTTTTTCATTTCCTTTTGCTCTGGACTTGGGGGAACCGCAGGGGTCTCAGCACAAGGGCAAACAAACCCCCTTGGGTTTGTGCCCCAGGACACTGGGTTATACTGCTGGGGTATTGTGAGTTGAAAGCAATTTCCCTTGTGTGTCAGTGTTGTTATTGTAATGTTATTATTAAATTTTAGCTCTGACTTATAATCTCTCTCATAGTGAGTTCATTTCCCCTGCTGGTTCGCCTTTAAACCAGCACACAATTCACAATGTAAATGTAATTGTTTTTAAAGGCCTATGAAACAGAAAAAAGTATCTGGTTTATGGATGGAGAAACTTTTTAGACATTGGGTAAATGAGTTGCTGTCTCAGAGGAAGTCTGGATGTAAAGGTAAGGAATACTCTAAGAAGACCTTGGTTGTTCTGCCCTAGCCACTTGTCCTTTAATAATTTTCTGTGCATATGATGGTACAAGATTAAACATGCCTGAACTGGGGCTTGCTCCATTTGGTTGTCTTTACACTGTGCAGAAATATACAAAGTTGCATCTTCCAAACCTTTGCACAGTTTTGCACTCTTTGTGGCTTATAGTATGTTGTGCCCACAGAAGTTGTCTTTGTGTTTGATGCTACTCAGCAGAATTTTCTTCCAAAGTTAGTCTAATCAACCTTGAAATGCTTAAAATACCCTGTAGAGATGACTTACAAATTTAAATGTTTTTTTTTTTTTGTGGACCAAATACCTTTATTTTATCTAAATTATCTGTTTCATCTGCTCACTAGTTATTGCTCTGGAAAAAAACCCCTGTGAACAATAACGTCATATTTACCTTTTCTAAGCCATATTAGAATTCCATTAATAATAATAAGATGTTTTCTTTGTTGCCTTTTTTCCATTTTTTTCTTTCTTTGTAATTGCAATTAGTACTATTGCTCTTCTCTGTTACTGCTCCAGTCCAGATATATCCTTTCTGCAACTGGTAGGTCAGACTCACATTCAGTATGCTTGATGTGGCCACATTATGGGTTTATACTGTTAGTTTATGCTGATTTATGATGCATTTCTTTCCTAATAATTGCTATTTGTCTGTTCATTCATCTCCCCCCTACCCCCACCCCACCAAAAAAGGAGAAAAAAAGCATAAAAACCCCCCAACCAACCAACAGCCAACCCCCCTAAACAAACAAACAAACAAAATACAGGAGATACAAGAAAGCAAACAAGCAAGCAACCCTCATCCCAGGTTTTTGGACTAGTTGGACTATTTTGTCATTTAAAAGCATTCATGATACTTAGAACACCTGTTTTCTTGTTTGTGTGTTTTTTTTGGTTGGGTTCCCCCCTCCCTCTGCCCGCCCCCCCACCCCCCACCCCTTCCCGCCAAGTGTTATGTTTGTTATTTCCAAATCAGAACAACAAATAATATACCATAACTTCCTAAGTAAGAGAAAATTAAAACCAACCATTTCTTTCTAGGATCTCTAATCCTTCCTCCTGCACTGTCAGCGAAGTGAACTGCTCACAAGTCTGTAGCTTGGACCAGGCAAATTTTCAGAGCAGGAAAAGGATAAAAGGTCAGATTAGCATGTGTGGGGCTATAGCCTTGATAAACTCTTCATGAGTTGAGGGAAATGCCTCAGCCCCCTGGAGGGGTGCTCCCAGAACCATTTTCAGAGGACAAAGACTTCCCAATGTCTTTGCAAATGTGCTAAAGCCAGACTGATATGATTAACAAAGGGTTGAGTGTTGTGGAAATGAGGTGGCTCTCCTTTGTGATATCTTCTAGGAATTCAGGGAGCCAGCCCTTCAGGCCTATGCTGTCTATCACCCCAAAACCAATTATTGACTGAAATGACTCAAACCGCCTAAGAGGAAAAAAAAAAGTATAAAATCAATTGACATGAGCAAAAACTGGGGAGAAATGCCATCGTCTCTGCAGAGGTAGTTGAGAGGAGCTGCCCTGTCTACTCCCACCTCTTCAAACAATGTAGGGGCAAGAAAACCATGTACTCTCTATACTTTATATTTTATATCTTATACTTTACTCCCTTACAAGGCCTATTACTTTATACATTCTATCTGATGTCTTATACTGTGCCTGTTACGTTTTACCTTGTAAAGTATCTTATACTCTTATAATATGCTTTCACTTTTACCTCACAGCTACTTTGATGCTAATTTCACTGGGATATATCTTTAAAGGCACCTTATTTACTAACTGTGTTTTGCTATTTTAATACTAATAATTATAACTTGCCTTACACATCATAACTTACTAAGAATATATCTCACTTTATAGTGGTTGTTGTGTTTCTTTAAGATGTGCAGTTCCTTTTTTTAACATGTGTGTTAATGGGAAGCAGCTGTATTCTTTCCTTTTGCTTTGCATTACAGAGAAGGTTGTGTGCAGTTCATTTTGTTGCTCTGTGTTATTGAGGGAGTTCTAGATTTGTGTTTTAAGTTGTGTTTCTGGTTAATAGCTTTTTGTTGTTAGTTAAGTCTTGTGGGAGGTACACTGCTGTATTTAAACTTAAGTTTGTGTGCTTGTCTCTGTAGAATGTGTTTTGTGCTGGTTTCTTTGGGGATTTTTGGTCATCAGTTAAAAACAGTCATGCAGCTAAGTGTTATCACTGGCAATGCAAAACCCACAATAACTGTTACATATTTGTAATAATAAAAGTTATTTTGGGAGCTGCTATAGAGAAAGTTATTTTCTTGCTATTAAGTGTGGTCCTCATAGCAGAGTGTTGAAAATTCTTCCAGCCTGTGTGCTGTCCATTGTTTGACAGGCAGTGTTGGGTTCATAAGACTTCAATGTTCTGGAATGCTTATAGCTAATATCTTCATAGAGAAAGTTCTTCCTGGCTATTAAGTGTGATCCTCATAGCACAGGTTGAAAATTCTTCCAGCCTGTGTGCTGCCCAGTATCAGGCAGGCAGTGTTGGGCTCATAAGGCTTCGATTTTCTGGAAAGGCTTGTAGCTAATAAGCTCTCCCTGGCTAAAGTGTGGTCCTCATGGGAAGGTCAAAAATCTTTCCAGCCTGTGTTCTGTCACGCGTTAGGCAGGCAGTGTTGGGTTCATAAAGCTGTGATTGTTCCATGGTTGCTTATAGCTAAGGACTTCATGTTAATACAGGTGGGACAAGAAATCTTTGCATTTCTGCCTCTACATTAGAACCCTCCATTGAAATTGGCTTGTTCTGGTAAAGAACTTCCCTTTTAATATTTATTTTTCCTAAAAAGAAAATATTTACCAGGAAAATACTACATTAGTATTTTTTTTTACTAAGCACTGTAAGAGTTTTTCAGTACATTTTCTAATGATGTGTTTGCTAAGTGAAACCTCTCAATTATGTATAACACTAGACTAGACTAAAAGCAACAGAATAGTTGAGTTGGAAGGGACCTACTGTAATCAGCTAGTCCAAATGCTTGAACTCTTTAGGACTGACTAGAAGTCTAGGAAGCCACATCAACCCTAAATATGTCAGCTTTAAAAACTAGTGCAATACAGGAAATACTTCAGCTAATGCCAGAAGTGCTGAGTTGCTCCTAATGCCTTATGTTGTGGGTTATCCTAACCCTGACCTGTATCTAGTGTGAGGTGGTAACAAGTATCTGGGTACCTACCAGCTAGTTAAAGGCCTGCTCAGGATCTCTACTCTATCATGATACATTGTACCTTTCTGAATTTCTAAAACCAGAGCTAGCAACTAGTTACTTTTCTTTGGTTTATTTTTATTCAACTTGTGCATTCAGCATTTTGATTTGCTATATATTCAATAAAGCCTTTTTTGATATTGTTTAACTTTACTTTTTTAGACACAACCATAGGTAATGAGAAACAGATACATCTGTATAACACCTGACCTTTGTTTATCCCCCTCAGCTGCAGCATTTCTTATATAAAGTGCATAAAAATGAATGCTGCCCACCACTAGTGGTTCAGAATATCTTTGAGGTAACCTGATGAATGGTGAAACTGAAGAAGAAAGGATTGGTTTTATTGGCAGTAATGTTGTAATTAATTCACTATCATTGTTATGAAAGAGAACTTTAAATTGTTTTTGTTGTAGGATTTGCACTTCCTTACACATACAAATGAAGTGCAACTTTTCTGGTCTGTGGCAGCTATGTACATTCTATCAAATGAATAGAGAAAACAAAATAAACAGGATGTCGATGTTATTTGGGGAAAATGCTCACTTTCTCAAACATCAGATGATTACCAAAAAAGCCAACTGCTGTAAATATTTTTTCCAATTCTTTTTTTCAAAGCTGTTTAGTAAAAGTTAACCACGTTGTACAGCTCTTTACTCTGAGATAATTGTTGTGATGAGTTGTGATCCTATCCTTTTATTCTACACATATTTTATCTATGAATATTGTTTAATATAGACATTATGCACTACTAAGTTTTGCCAAGAACTAAGTCAGACAGAATATCTAATGAAAAGAAATGTTTTTTTTTTTTAAACTGCATCTTGATAAAACTTCTTTATGGTGCAGATCATCATCCTAACCACAATTAGCGATGGGAGTCTGTGGAAAGAGCTTCTGTGCTACTAAAGCTTGTTGAAGTTTGTAAATAATTTCAGTAGCTGTTAATCTAACTGGCAAAGATGAAGTAAGGAAAAAAACCCACAAAATAACTCCTACATATCTCCTGGGGCATTTCAACCTGATCTTCTACTGCAGCCTTCTGCTCAAACAGTATCATTACACAAAAATATATTACATGCTTATATATTTTGCAGAATTCTAACATCACAGTTAATTTATAGTCTTCTTGGATTGCCAATACTCAAGGAAAATTCAGAAATCAGCATATTTTGTAATCAAGTTCAGCTGATAAGAAACATGCAGAGAACTATTAGAAGTACAGGGAAGTTCCTGGGAGGAGTTTCATAGAGTGAATTGTTTAAATTAAAAATCTAAATTTCAAAAAATAAAAGTCTTGAGTTACTGGAAAATATCTCTAATGCTCTGTGATAGAAGGTCTTTTTTCAAGGTGCTTAATAACATTTGCTTTCTCTTTTATCAATGCAGCCTTAGCCTTCTATATTCACCTTTAATGCTGACTTTGGCTCTTTCTCTTTTTTGGAAGTCATCACTAATCACAGGTCAGGTAGACATATACCAGCTTATTTCAGGCTACCAGTAAGCAATTTAAATGCAATAATACAGATTTCAGACTGAGCATCACATTGAACCCTTCCAGTCCTTCCAGGTGATTAACAGGTGACTGAGGTTCATATTTTTACAGGGAGGTCAGATAGGGAAATCAAATTTTAAATGTTTCTTAGTCTATAAGGATAGTCCTTTACCAGCACTTCAAAAAAGTCCTTGCAACTTCTTGTTTGTAGAACTGTGATCAAAGATGGAAAGCCTATAACTGTGAAGGGGAGAGTTAGTTAATAGTCAAATATGTATCAGTAGTTTACATAGGCCATAGAAGAAGCAGCTAAATTGGCTTGTTCTGAGTATCTCATACAACTTCTTCTCAGTAGTCTTGGGCAATGAGTGGTTGCTTATACCTTCCCTGGCAAAATGCCAACTATCCAAAACAGAGTGAAAAGGGAAGAGGGAGAGGGAAAAAACCCTTCAAACTAGTTTTATGCTGAAACTAACTATGTATTTATACAGAAAAGAGACAATTAAGAGAAAACTACAATATAACACACATTAACACAAGTTATATATATAAACAAGAAATAACCTCTCACTCCACAGTTAATGCAAAGTATAAAGTCTATTACCCTAGATCTATAAGTACTCTAAAAGACACCTAGCAAGAAACAGAAAGAATAACAACAAAATGTTCCTACTTCCCTGAAACTCAAACAAAATGCAAGTGACAGCAGCCGGAGCAGGGCCTAGCACAGTAGAAGCGCTGCAAGACATTCTCCTCCTAGTTCAGCCATGATGGAACTAACCTAACACCTCCCACTGTTGCACACATATCTTAGGTTTGCATCATCTGGTATGAAATACTTCCTTGGTTACCCAGTCAGGTGATAGCTGTCTCCCAAACCACACAGATTCTCTGAGCCTGCTAATTTGAGGCTTAGCTAAATCTACTACACGGTCCTTGCCAGCCTTGTTCTCTAACATGTGATGAGTTGTCAGCAAGTCATTGCAAGCCAATATCAAGACCATGTCCAGATGATGATATAGAAAACTATCATAACATGTGCTTGTTTTGAAAATCAGCCATCTCAACAGTGACAAATCAAAGCCTGTCACTCTTCCCAGCTGATGTGTCTTCTATTAAAGGTCCTAATTCCTTTAGTGGTCAAAGCACACTTACATCTATGTGGAACAATCTGTTGCTGAAATATGTGTAATCAGTTGGCTAGTGAACTTTGCAAAGAAAGTAAATTTCATCATAGCTAAGTCACAAAATAGAAATTTGCTTGCATTCTGTTGCCTTGTCAAACAAGCTTAACAAATACAACCTCTGTGTTACTTTGTGTCTGTGGTGGCTGAAGAGTTATACTATAAACAGCCAAAACCTGAAAGAGTTTTCCCCTTCTGACATGGCAGATATTAATGAAGTCATTCTGGGGGTAATGTGTGAATCTGACAAGTAGTACACAGAAAGACCTTCTGTTATTGATGATACAGGGTATAAATCATGTAGTATATATCTTCTGGTTAGCATCTTACATAATATTGCATCTAAATACCTTATGTTTCACCCAATTCTCTTCCCCCCCCCCCGTATTTTAAATATCAGTTATTCACAGTTGCAAGTATGATTTTGAATGATTTCTAGGGAGTCTTGGCTTAAGCTTGTTAAGCATTTTACAACATGGCATTGACATAACTACTCAGGTTGGATGTGATGTTCATCAAAGAAGTTTACTGGAAATTAAAACATAATTAGATAAAATCTCCATTGGAATTAAAACAGACAAATAAAAGGGTTAAGTTCCCTGGAAATCACTTTCAAGTTTGGAGAAGCCATGTCTAGCTACAAATAAGTTATGTGAAGGATATCACAAGGATCATGTCATGCAAATGCTTTTTGTACACATACGTACAAAAGGAGACCCAAGGTATTTTCTAGTTACATCTCAAGATCAAATCATATTTCAGTGACTACATCTTAGAACAGCATTACAATCTAATAAGTAAAAATCTAAAAGGGATTTTTTAATTTTTGAACGCTAACACATCAGTGAAGCAGTCATGACAGAAATAATTTCAATCAGGAGAAATATTAAATACTGCATTGGTATATGACTAGCAAGCAAAATTTAAAAATAGCTCTAAGATGTTTCTTTCTCTATATTTAATTGAACTTTGTTGTAAAAATGTGAAATAATGTTAATGTGAAAATCTAAAAGGGACCATCTGGTATAAGATCAGCTGCATTAATATCGAGGAAAGAGCTACTTCTGTTTTAAAATGCATGACTTACACAAAAAACTTCAAAATGATCCTCTTGTTTGGCATATCATGCCTCAGCATTAGGATTATGCTTTCCAGTGAAAATCTAAAAGTACATGCTGTAACCCTGAGTAACTGATACATTTTTTTCTTAGTTTAGCTAACATGATAAAAAAAGTTTTATTTTAATTACCTAGAGATTCAGAAGGATTTGGGGATTTTCAGCATTAGACTACCTCCTTGTTCCTGTAGAAACAGCATCTTTTATCATGCTCCTTCCGTAAAATGGAATATGATTTAATCCCTCTAGAATTTTCTTCTTTGATTATCATGAGTATTAGCATGTTTTTTAGAATTATATGACACCATTTCACATTCAGAGACATCGAATGTAGATAAGTAAATTAAGGCACTTCACTGCTTATATGGATGGTTATACTGCAACAGTTACGTATTAACAGTGCTAATTTGTATTGCAGGAACACCTGGAGGCCCTTTATGAAATTAGTGCCTTACTATGTTAAGTGTGCTCACACGTAAAAAATGCTTCTACTCTTTAGCAGTCTGCAGTCTCAACAAGAAAGACTTGCAAAGGCTAGGAGAAATCTGGAATTAATTCATCAAATTTCACAGAAATCTATAGCACAGAAGTTTAGGTCTGTCAGGTTTGGTTTTCCCGCAGAAAGTTTGCCACTACGGTTTAAGGTATAAATTTGAACTGAGATAGCTTAACCAATAACCAGTATAAAATACTGTGAACAGTCATGATAAAATAACTTACCTTTTTTCAGCTTAGCAGAAACCATTTGGGAACAGATTTACCTAAACCCAAATAAGCCACTCTTAAGCCTAAGGTCCACATGATCTTTTGCATTCAATTAAAATCCAGTTTAATGATCAATTCCCATGAATGCATCCCTTAACTTGTAAGTACTCTCATAAATAATCTGAAGGCACAGCTGTAACTTTGACCTGGGAAGGCCTGTTGTTTGGCTTATTCTCTTGGTTAGGAGGATTTCTTTTTCTTTATATATTCCCACTTCATTATCAAGATAACTTTGTGAATTTAAAACTTAAGTCTCTTAATCAGCTGAAACAAAGTGTCAAACTGTCCAATGCACTAGACTGCCCATTACTTAACATCTCCTGTGACATCTTTCCAGACTCTTATGTGAACTACCAGTTAATATATTTCAATTGTTCATTTATTGTAGGGGTGATGCCGTGAGAGACCCCAACAAAGCAGGACTCTGAGCCAAGTTAATGTGGGATAAGATAGAAAGTCCTTTAATAACAGGCCTACGGTCCACAGGAATCCATATCGACGTGCACATCCCGAACACTGGTTTCTATGGTTTTTATAATATGGTCTACCATATCCTCAGTTTACACATCTCTCAGTCCAGACCTGGTCCCACCCCCATAGGATTTGAGTCTGGGGTTGGTGAGACCTCCTCTTCATCAGTCCTCCTATTCCTCAGGCTTTTGGAGTTCTTCCAATGTTCTGACTTCTGAGTCACTCTGCCCCATGTTTATGTCTCATTCTGCAGGCCTTTCTGATAGTTATCAGTATTCCACCTTGAAAACAACTAAAAGAATTTGAGCTACTGATATGTGGCAGAGGTTGGCATGTATAAACATTGAACTTAAGTTGCTAGAAATATTAGCACACTAAATCTACATTTTACTACAGTTACAAGTACTTCTAAAATCTATAAAAAATGAAAAAATAAAAAATCAAAAACCCTTTAGGCATCAGTGGTGAACTGAAGAGGATGCATTTCAGTGAAACTGTTGGTATAGTAAATGTTCATGCAACTTCAGCATAAGTAAAGATCTGCCAATAGTCTGGTGTAAAGCTTAGAACTGACCACATCTTATGACTTGTCTCTAGGGAAGATTGTCAGTATTTTAATATAACACTTTTTCTTCATTCCAGGCAAACCCATCCACACCTCCCCACCCCCTCCAAACCAAACCAGCCAACCAACCAACCAAAAAAAAAAAGCCATCACCTACAAAATGCTTCTGAGGAATTAGAAATGCCTAATAAATTGTGTTCATTTTTTTATTTTATGAGACATTAAGTTGTACAATTGTAGTTATTTCTCTGTTTAAATAAAGAACCACTAGTCCCATAAGAGAGGCCAGACTGCTAGAAACACTAGAGAAACTCTGCCCAGAGGCAGTGGGCCACAAAAAGTGGAAAAAAAAAATTGCTTTTAAAATGTCATTAATGCAAAATAAATTTGATGTTGAGCCAAGGCAAAAATGACCGATTTTCTCAATTGGAAGTTGGAAAACATCATTAAAATGAAGGACTGCATCAAAAGATTTTAATTGTACATACTCTGAGCTTGCTGACAGAGAAAAAAATTAAAGGGAGAGTTCTAATGTTGCTGAATGCTGAAAGATGATTAATTATCTTGACAATATTATAGTATGTTGAACTTGTATCAGCTACTAATTAGAAGTGCATTTGATTTGAGGGTTATATTGTAGGATACATGACCAAGATTTTGTAAGCAACAACTGCTTTTACAGGCCTTTAAAAGAAGGGCCTCTCTTCAGTGTCTCTCTCTTCAGGTCTCTCTGACACTATAAAAAGATAATCCTTTTGAAAAGCACCAGATATTATTAACATCTAGGTTGATATATGCAATCAAAAAATTAAAACTTAAAGTTTTAAAAGTAAACACAGTTTTAATTCCTTCAGTTAGAGGGATTTCAAATTATATACCTAGTCCTGTGGGGTTCAGGCTTCAAACTTGACCTCTATAGGATTTGATTGCACTAATACTTTCAAGTTACTGTTTTTGCTGTTTCATGAAGAACATCTCAAATATTCTTATATTGTGTATAGATGTCATCAATAACTGCGCATGGAAAAAACTGCAGAGATATTAACTTTTGTTTGGAGTTTTTTAACCAATTTAGCTTAAAATTTTGACAAAAATACAAGAGAGTTATTTCTTGTTGATCTTGCCATACTTTAAATATATGATACATACACTTTCATAAGAAGATTGATTATGAGAGAGGTTCATAGTACAGTCCACAGAGGTGTTGTTAAATCATCAAAATGAAAGCTGTTCAGATTTTAGCAAGCTAACCCCAGAATGGTTCAAGGTTTTTCCATTATATGCAGTTACAAATTCAGTCCCTCTCCCAGGATCTGTTGCTTTGCCCATCTGCGGCTCTGCCTGAAGTGTCTTTCCTGGGCTGATATTTTATAATGGTTGTAAATCACCATATGTTACCCAAATGACTGATCTGTACAATTTTGTGTTCAAGCAAAATGCACATAGAGTTTTGTGAGAGCTTCAGAGAAGTCTGAGTTGGATCATATAGAGTCATTATATTAATAGCAATTCTTACCATAATACAAGCAAGTTCTATATGTCCTTTTGCTGCTACTTATAAGGGTAGAAATTTATAAAATGAGACAACTCATGGACAATAAAATTCATCAATACATGCCAAATCTTTCTTAGGAGTCTTGTTTGAAGCTGCTAATGGAGATGAATCATTCTTTATTTCCAGCAAAACTTTAAAAATTGTAGCAGTCACCTCTAAGCATTTTTGGGGAAAAATGCCTCATACTCCAATGGGATTTTGGAGTCTGTGTAATAGCGCATTGTATATGAAGGTGTGTGGCATATTTTATCTCTTGGCTGTTTCAGGAAGGAAATACAGGTAGAGGATAAAGAAACAAACATGCATTCCCCCCCCCCCCCCATTAACACTTTCTTGACTTTAAGACCACTGTGCTTACAGTCAGCTGACAGAGCCATCAGAGTGTGCCAAAGCCTTATCTCTCTGCTAAGCTCATCCAGTGTTTGATGAAGTGCAGTCAAGAAGAAAGAACCATGAAGATAACAACAAAGTGCTGAATTCTGCAAATCTCTTGCCATGGGACTGTGGCAAACTGCAAAGAGAAATTCCCTCTCTGCCCTGCCTCCTTTGCTTTTTTTAGTGCAAGACATTTTAATTTCCCTGTGGGAAAAAAAAGGCATAGTTTTATAGTTGGACCCAGAGTGAAATACTTTACTGATTAAAATTAAAGATTTCTGTATTGCCCAGTTCAGAAAATTATACATCTGTACTTCATTAAAAACTAGTGCAAACACAGGTAATTAAAGATGCTGATTGTTTCTATATCGCCCTGCAATTATTTTGTTGCAAACACATACAAAATTGTGCCAGGTGTAGGATGAAAGGCAGTGCTGCTGCTTGATCTTGGCAGTCAGCATTAGAATAACTTACAGCTCAATAGCACATTAACATTTTCAAAGACTATGATTTCCACTTCTTATCATAGCAAAAAGAACCCCAAGAACATAAAAACATAGAACAAAGGAAGACAAGGTGCAGAAAGAGTAATAGTTAATTTATCAACTACCTGAAATGCTAAGTGGAGTCAGGTTAAACTTTTAGACCCATAGATCACATTTGTCATACTTTGGTAAATTTCTGCAAACGTTCACTTTGCTTTAAGCTTCAATTACAATTTAAAAATGTTTTTAGTGGTGAACACTTTTTGATAGATGATGTAAGGCATGATTTGTAAGTACATTTTGTGGTGATCTGAATATTTGTGCTTGAGATATTGCAATACAGGTGACAGAAAAATGACATAGAGCAGAAAGCAACAATATTAACCATATTCTCTGTCAAAGCTGTCATCATTTGGCACTGGTGCTTGCATCATACTTTCATGGTAGACTTCTGACAGTTGCTGTTCATATCACGACTGGCTGAAAAGATTGATACTAACCTTCATTTAAATAAAATAACTTTCTTTCTGAAAAATGGTTGGAACATACTTAATCATGAAAGGGGTAAATTCTAGACTGTGTGTCATGTTGATGATACTGAAAAATGGGCCATGTTGTGCAAAAACTGTATGAATGTTCTATATATTGGCTTTGTTGCTGGTTAGGGCAAAAGTTAGGGTTGTATATCATGGCTTGCAATCACACTGTGAAGCATTAACTTACCCAGCAGTCCAAAAGAATTTCAGGACTTTATTAAACTGTTGCTGTGAAATAAAACTGCCTGGAAATAAAATTAAGTACAAAATAAAGTAAGTGAGGCAGTAACCCAGATGTTCCATATTATTTTTTTCTATCAATAAATACTGTTAATATATTCTGCTGCAGTGTTGGGTCTTTAATATTGACAAATTATTTACTTTTAATAGCATAAAATAATGAGATTCCCATTAGAGGGAGAGCATTAATTAAGATGTAAATAGGAACAAAGAAAAGATTAGAATATACAGCTAAATATCCAGCAGATGGAGCTTCTTACCTCCTAAATGTTTCATTTTATCAGAGTGACTGTAATGTGGCTGTTGAGATGCAGTCCTAAATAAGTATAAAAATTACAGCAAAGATTGTATGAAAGCAAATAAGACAGTAACATGATCAACCCCCCTAATGTGCTCTTAGAAGTGCCTCTTACCTGCTGTACTTCTTTTAGTAACACAGCAAATGATACAAAAATAAGAATATTATTGCAAATTCCCCTCTCTTTTTTGTTTGGTTGTGTAGTTTTTTTGGTTTCTAGTTTTTTGTATGTTTTTTGTTTTTTTTTAATATCTAGATTTGTATATTCAAAGGTTAAGCAGCAATTCTTATTAATTTCTGCAGATTTTAGTACCAGAGAGCACGAAGTCACATTTTTTTTCAAATTTCAGAAAGACAGTGAATACTGAGTTGAATGTAAGTTAGAGAAACATTTTCAAAAACTCTACACAAAATTAATTGGTCTTGATCTCTGCTGAGGAGATTAGAGGCTACGTCAATTAATGTTTTATGAAATGTGATTATAATTTGAAATTAATATTTGTGAGGAAAACTTGAGACAGCTTGTGAATAGCCTAATATGTCCATATCTATTGTAGAATAGTTTTTGAACTAGTCTTTAGTTTTGAAGAAGGATAACATTTACCCCGTTATATACAGCGTGTTTCTCCAGAAAGCTTGAACAGTGGCATTATGGTAGAAAGTTACTTGAAAGAGAAATAAATGATTTTGGAAGGATAGACTTTGCACATCTAGGGAAGACAGTTACTGAACCTTCATTTTTATATTCTAGGGAAGTATTCAATCATTTCCTCTGCAGTAGTTTGGATTCAACTTCTGATTCTTAAAAAGATACCTAAGCCTTAGCCTGTGTTAACAGAATTCCACCTAGGTAGGAATAAGGCTGAAGACCTTTGTATCAAGTGTCTGTGTCAGTCAGACCTAGGTACTGGTAGGTATTAAAAGACGTCTTAAGCAATAACAGAATTCATTAAGAGTGACAAGAACTCAGTGGACTGTGGCTGTGATTTGTGAAAAGTAAAAATGAAGTTTGAATATCGTGGTGGTTGAAAGAAAAAGCAGTAAAAATAAATATAGTTTATTTTGCTGCTGTAAGGGATTTTGCATTAATATCACATGGGTATCTATGAAATCTGGTACTTTTGGAATAGCACAGTGTATAAGTAAAGGTCTAATAGCAATAAATCTTGAATACCTTATGATTTTTGCCTTTATTAGCCAAGCTTTCATTCTGTTTTACTTGGAAAGACAGAAATCACAGGACAGATTTTTAGACCTTTATTCACAACCCAGATTTGCACTGAAAAATTGGAGAGAGGCAAGGGCTATTAGCTTGGATGTAGCATGCCTTGGAATCTTGTGAAGCAGTGCAGTTCAGATTAACAAAGTGACATTCAGACTATCTGTTCCTGCCAGCATAGATATTTTCCAACCTGTTTCTGGCTTTCAAGCCATTATTGGATATTTAGAAGCTGGAAGCCTGGGCAATGGCAAAAATATCTTTTTTTATGGTGGCATGATTTATGAATGATTTTAGTAAATAATGGCAAATTATCTCTGATTTTGTCCCCCTCCCCCAAGTTTCTTGTGAACACTTTCATGCCCTTGCAAACATAGTGTGTTTTCACACAGGAACACAAAACTGGTAAAGATTTAAAAATGCATTAAAAATTCAGATTTTCTATAGGGCTCCATTTTATGAACATGCTTCTCTTTCCATTAATTCACATCTTATCCTTACTTCCTTTAATGTTCTTTTTGGAACTCTTAAATCCCACCTCAAGGTATAAGAATTATTCCTCTTCCTTCCCCCAAACTGTTCTTACTTTCTCTAGAGAAAGCTGTAACTCTTCTCACTCTCTCTTTTCTTTTCCTCTTCCCATTCTTTGCTTTCTCCTTAGACAACTGTTGCTGCATTGGTGAAAAACCTCTGTTTCAGTAGAAAAACCCCTAGGTTTCAGTGAGAAAAAAACCCTGTGGGTTTCTGTTCTCTGTGCAGGGCCAGGAAAGAGTAGAGAGAGGCTGTTCTTGCTGAGCTCCCTGCCAGCAGAAGCCAGGAAAGCATGCTGTGCCCTTGTTGCAGCACTGTTCAGTGTGTGGGTAATGGGACACAGTGGACAGTGTAGGGATTAGGATCAGCAAAGAAAGCCACAGAAATTAAAGGGAAGACACTGTTTTAGAGTCTCTTGAGGTCAGTGACAGAGGTATAGATGTTCATGCCAGGCAGACATGAGACCTCTCATCTCTAATTCCTCTTCCTTCATGGCCCAATACAACAGAGTGTTGGCAGAAATTGACAGACTGACTTTGTAGATAAAGATGCAAGATGGAACTGTTGAAACTGGAAATACTGTACAAGCTTTCAGAGGTCCCTGAGGCCTCTGCTTTCAGATCAGTGAAAGAACATCTCCAGGTGAAAGAATAGGGGCCAGTTGTACTCCAGAGTGTGAGAATGGGCTCCTGAGGCTCTGCTGAATAAAAGGGAAAATGAAAAGGAGGGAATGCTGCTCAGAAACACTATTTTGTGTGTTGTAGAGTTCAGCTGTACCCTACCAGTTCAGAGTAGGGGACTGTAACATGACATGATGAGGGTTAAGGTGAGATCAGAGGGCAAACTGCATACCCATAGGCATAAAAGGTGCTGTGAAAATGCTTTGCTGAGGGCACTCTAACACTACACTAACACTATCAATGGTGGTAATGGCAGGCGATTGTCTGTTCATGCCATATTGCTAAATGGGACAGGATGCTTTCTACAATTTCTCTTAACAAACACTGATGGAGGGAAAATATGCAGAGCAGACAATGATAATAAATGTCCTGTTTGTAAAAAGTACTGCAAGATACAAAGGAAAGATAGGAAGAAAAACTGGATTTAAAAGGAATTGTTTATTTATAATATACACTCATAAAAGAACAGAAATGTAATTGCTTAGAAAGCATATGAGATTTATTGTTCACATTCTCACTTTGCATAAATCTTCATTACTTGTTTCAACACTATATGCATAAAATGTTCTAGACATTTTGGAAAAAAATATAACAAAGCACACAACAAAAAAAATCTAATCCCTTGGTGCATGTATTTCAGACCATATCATTTTATTACCAAGATGGAAGAAAGAAAATGCAGAAATGGGTCAGCAACCCATTTAAGTGACTTTACAGCCTTCTCAATGCTGTGCCTAGACAAAAGAAATTCAACTAACCTGAATGCTAAAGTTAACAGCAGGAGGCCATTTCTCATATGACAAGTATCTGCACACTATAACTGGCTTTATTGCAGAGATGCAGTAGCATTAGATAACTTCCATTTTATGGAGTGGACCTACATTTTATTTGGTTTGGTTTGGCTTTTGGAAATCTGCAATTAAAAATACCTAATTATTTCTTAGTATGGCTGCAGGTGATATGTAACTGAAAGCAACCTAGAGAAAAACAAGCTTGTGAATCTATAAAGGGATCAGAATAATGTAGTTATGGTAGCTAAGGTTTAATGGAAAAACAGTTCAAAGAAAGTAGGATTTTAATTTAAAATAACATCTCATTAGTTGGTTTAATTACTCACTGCCAGCCGTAATTGGGTTTTAAGGGTGGAAACAAAAAACAGCACTTAGGAAAAAGAAGGGAGTTTTACCTCTGGTAAGTTGGACACAAGATGAAGTTCCCCTTGACAAAGTATAAGATTGTGATTAGGTTTCTTAGCTACTCAGAATTATACTGATTATTCTGTATTTGGAAATTAAGTCAAAAGAAATTAAGTCAAACAACTACAAAATTGATTGCATATTTCTCTAACATTACCTTAAGTTTTTGTTGTTAGTAACAAAATTCTTTTAAAAGTAACTATTCTTAAGAGTCCTATGTAGAAAAGTAGCTTACTAGGTGATGATTTAATGTGCAATATGCTTCTTTCACTCCTCATAAGCTTCTGATAGACGGTTATCATCAGCCATTCATGTGGTAGCATGTATGTGTAGCTGTCAGAGACCATGGCACATACAGTTTGCTGCTTGGTAACATAGAACAGAAAGACCGACCCAGTTCCCCAAAATAAGATGAGCAATCCACCTAGAAAATGAGTAATAATGAGAAAACTAGTTTTTATTTTTTTTATTACTCCAGTACAAAATCTGTGTTAAATCTTGGGTTAGGTTTAGAGACTGCAGGTTCCTATCCAGCAGAGTAGGGAATTGTGTGGCTTCTCTAGCCAAAATTGCTGTAGAAGAAGTCAGGCCTCCCCTCTCCAGGTTCAGACTAGTCCGGTCATACATTCAGTCTGAGATGGTCTGTTGTGTTTGCACCTGTCTAGTTGTGGCATGGCCATAAGCTGTTACTGCATACCCACAGCAGTTCTGAGCATTTGGAGGAGTAATGTTTTGGGCATCTTGGGAATTTTAAAGTTAATAAAGAGAATGTTAGGAGGCAAGGGGATTTCTTTTCCTTCTTTGTTTTTGGGTTTTTGTTTGTTTGTCTGTGGCTTTTTGGTAGCTTTTTGATGGTTTTAGTGTTTGTTTGTTTTGAGGAGGGGTTGGTGTTTTGTTGTTGTTGCTGCTGTTGTTTGTTTGAGTTGGGATTTTTTTTTTACAGGACTCCAGTTCAAAGATTTAGTTATTTTCTGATGTGAAAGTACATAATGTTGAATTTAAAATCAAGTGTATAAGCCAGGATTGAATATATAAAGGAATCAGGAATTTAAAGTGGGGAATTTATGAACATAGATGTAAAGATTCTTGTTGGCTAGCTGAGGATGGAATTGTTGTGCATATTGATTAATTCTTTGTTGAATCAATCTTGACTGGTAACTGTAGTGATGCTGTCAGTTAAGTATTGATTATGCATATAATTATCAGACCTGTCTATATGTTATAGAAGGTGTTTTAAAATGTAGTATATATATTGAAATAAGGTAATAGGATAGTAGGACACTTAGGTAAAATTACATCTATGTTCAAATTGAAAAAAATTACAAATATTCATAAGATATATTTTTAATTTAGATGCCTTTACAGTTTTTAATATAATCTTCCTAGCACAATTTCCTGAAGCAAAAAAAGAAAATAAAAAAAAAAGAAACAAAAAGGAAACTAATTATAGTTGCTTCCTTGCTTCCTTGCAGCTTTTAAATTCTCTGAGGCACCTTTATGACCAATCATGATATCTCCTTATTTAAGAGTTAATGAGCCAAAAAGATGAAAGTTTTTTCAGTTCTTGTGTTTCTTCACTATTGGAATTGTTCCTGATCTTCAAGTATTCTAAAGGCCTGAATAAAACAAAATAAAGATTTCATTGATGCATTCTTGAAGCAATATTCATATTAGAGCTGATTGAATTATTACTAGTGAAAGTCCTTTATGTAGTTGCTTATGTGTGTGAATTATGTGGCAAAAAAAGCAAATAAAAAAATGAGTTACAGATTCAGATACTCCAAATCTTGAAAGTTATTTCCCATAAAACATATTTATATAGCTAATGTTTTAAAAGAAAACATAAATATGTACATTGTAATGTGACAACTATTAGGTAACATTCCTGCTTCAGGAAAAGGTTATAAATTGAGATGTTTAGAGGTTGTATGACTCCTTTGTCTTCAGCTACTAGATAATGCTGCTACAGATAATGTTAGACAAAATACCACTTAGATTGTTAGTTGAGAACTGGTAGAACTTTCCAAAAGATGTATTTTGTTGTCTTGTTACAAAGTTAAGTCACTCCTGACACAGATATGGTGTTTGGAATCTGGAAATGAGGAAAAAAAATGAAAAAAACCACACCACGTTTGAAGCCCCTGAGGGAAACAATGTTGTGTGAGGTGGAAAGAGACAATTTCTTACTTACCCATTTTTCTTAATTTCTATTAAAGACAAGGTATGTTGTGGCCTGTATCTGTTGCCTTGCATGTCAATGTCTTTCTACATCAAAAAAATTCTTTTGCACTCTATCAGTCCAAATGGCACATCTATGACAAACCAAAAGAATGAAAGTAGCAGTGCTGAGCTAGAAACTGGGCTGTAGCCTCAAAGATTGTTTCAGGGTTGTACTAGAAGCAGAAGTAGAAATGTTTGGCATTTGCACAATAGTCTATTTTTATCCAAACTCTTCTACTTTTTGATCAGCCAAGGCACATGACTGTTCTTCTGGATATGCATAATCTTCTAAACATAGGATTTAATTTTGGAGCTTGCTCACAGATAAAATTAAGCAATATTGAGGAGATTTAAGCCCTGGTTAGGAGAAAAGTTGATTGAGAATAATATTTTTCATTTTGGGAGTCATAAAAAAATATAAAGGAATTTTGGAACAGGAACCAAGTGTGAAAACAGACCAAATGATGTGCCCCCCCCCCCAAATTTCTTCAAATGACTTTTTAACTTCCAGCTTCACATTCCTGTATTTCCCTCTACCCCATGAGCAGGAATGATGTAAAAATAAATGATAACGGGATAAAGAATTCCAAGCTGCACCCTAAAGAAGAATTTCAGGCAGGAAATTTATCATACAGTACAGTACAGCACAGTTTGTAGCATTCCTTTAAATTATTCCTTCTCTCCTCCTAGTTCTTCAGGACAGTTCTTCAGGACAGTACCTTTGATCCTTATTTTTTCCTCCTCAGCAAGCATTTACTACCTCACTGGTATTTTAAGTGACCTAGGCAGGTTTCTAGGCAAATATATCCTGTGCCTTAAATGGAACTTTTGTTCTGAGATTAAAAGTAAATGCCAAATCCCTGTGAACATCTTAAGTCCCATCATATTGCCTGCAATAACACATTGCAGCTTTTCTGGAGTAATTTTTTTCCTGATACGGATAACCAAATTTATGATCTGACTTCAGTGAAATTTTCTTGAAATTTCCTGGGTTTTCTGTGAATCTCAAAATGATCATAAAATAAGAATTATGAGTCGTGATGCATAAAGATGTTATGCCTTTTGTAGGATTAAGAGACGTTTGCTTATATACATGACTAGGTGCTTTGCTTCCAATTGAGTATAAAAATAAGCATCTCACGAGACAGCAAACATGGGATTTTTTTTCTGCCTGCCATAAAAGAAACGTAATAAGTCTATTTGCATTTTGAAATCTACTGAGAGCAACGATGGATCATTAAGCTCTTGTCAATTCCACCTGGTGGAGCGTGTAGAGGGAGTCCTTCAATATCACATTAGTGACACTTTCATTATCTGAAATTATTTGTGTATGCAGGCAAAACTATTCCTGTAATATTCCTGTCTCTCTGTGTATTGTATATATGGAAGACTGATTTGCATTGTCATTCTTGGCTCTTTATGGTTCACTAAGGGTTGATGAACTCGTGTGTGAGCTGTGGACTTTAGTGAGCTTTTATTATTGCTTTGGTAATACTTAGTGTGTGAACAGGCAAGGATAATGAGAGCAGTTTCTCTATTCCATAAATTTCTGTATATTTATGAGAGAATTGTAGTATGGCACAACAAGTATAAGGACTTCTATGTTCATGCTTTAAAACAAGTGACTGATATAAAAAATTAAATTAACTCAAATAAGCACTGTATGCAAACTACTAGGAAGTTATACTAGTAGCAGGAAAACAATACATGTCCTGCTCTGTAGCTGTGTATACAAGGACCTATTTGGAGTTCCTGTTTTCAACATTTAATTTACAACTTACTGAATATACCAAAAAAAATTCTGGCTATTCCTATTTGTATTGATGTTACTAGCAAAGAAAACAAAAATCTTCTCCTATATTGCATGTTTTCAGTATTTTTATACTGTAGATTAAGAATTACTTTTCTAGTCTTAAGATATTTGTACTAGTGCTGTCTGTGATGCAGGACTTTAAATCATACCTGGCAGATATCAGCATGGGAATATACCAAAAAAAAACCCTTGAAAATCTGTCTTCCTGTTAAAAATAGCAAGTATGGACACAAAGGGATGGTTAAATGAAAAACTGTTGCATATTTGATAGTTTATTTTATGTTTTTTCTCTTCTCCAAAAAGAAACATCATCATGCCTTGTAAATCTAATTCTACCTCTTCCCCGCCCCCCCCCCCCCCAAGCTTATTTTCAAAAGGGTAATTAAATATCTAAAAATCTTTGTTTACTTTGTTTCTAGTTCTTTTTATATTGTTGTGACTGCAGCTATGTATGGAACCATACTATTCAGTTGGGTTTTGCTGTGCATTCTGGTGGCTTTTGCCTTTGCCTTCACTAGGACTAATCCCATAAGGAAATCTGCTTCAGCCATTTTTATAGTATTCAATCTTGTCTTATGGAAACTTTCAATATAGATTAATATTTGAAAGAAGAGAAAATATTTGCTGCTTGAAAAGAGAAGAAAAACAAGGAAACCAGAAGAAAGAAAACCAATGCCTTCAGAACTAAGCCTTGAACATGACTGTTTTTCAGTTAGCAAAACCAAGAGACAGTAGCTCATGTTTTTTACCTGTGGTCTCCATGAGTCAACACTTTAATTCAAAATTAATTGCAAAAATAATATTAAAATTTTAAAGGTTGGCATGCCTGGTAAAATTGGCCTTCATTTTGTTGGAATTTAATACCAAGTCATAAAGATCTATCACTACAAAGAATTATTTTTTTTCTTTTCCCCTTCCTCAGTGTTGCATTAAAATTGTTTGTATTTAATGGACTTCTTCCAAAAACTTCATTTTGTCTTGTATTCTGTTTACACTTTCCTTGATCTTTAAAGTCTTCAGCTAGCTTTCTTTAACATGCTGGTGACTGAGTTAATGACTTTTTTTTTTCTTTTTGTCAGATGTACTTGAGTTTTGCATTTGTTGCTAATTAGAAATCAAATGAATCTCATTAAAGAGGTCTTGTAACCTTTTTCTACAATGAGAAAGGGCCAAGATTTCTCATCTGAAAAACTGTAGAACTGTCAGCACCCTAATGGGTTTGTCAATGTTATTAGAAGTAAATAATAAACATGGAAAATGACTTGACATGAACGACTGCAAAAGATCTACAATAAGCTTCAAAAAACAGATCAATATTTTTCCAAGAGAGCGACTATTTATCAAAGGCACTAAAAGCTCTGGTGAGAACAGGAACATTTCCCTGTTCAATTAGCCTAGATCCCTTTCCAAAATTTGAAACAGAGAAATGATGGCAGATACACAGCATGAAACAAACATGATACATTTTGCTAAAGTGTGTTTTCGTATTCTCTTTCTAAGATATTGAAGACTATATACTTGGATTAGGTTTGTGTAGCAAGGTTTTGGTTGTGAAGGGGGGAGGCTCCAAGGGTGGCTTCTGTGAGCAGCTGTCAGAAGCTTCCCCAGGCTGACAGAGACAAAGCCAGACAGATCCAAGACAAACCCACTGTTGGCCAAGCCTGAGTACATCAGACGCAGCGGTAGTGCCTCTGGGATAACAGATTTAAGTGTGAAAAAGTCTTGTGCAACAGGAACTGGGAGAGAGGAGTGAGAATATATGAGAGGAACAGCCTTGCAGACACCAAGGTCAGTTCAGAAGGAGGGGGAAGAGGTGCTCCAGGAACCAGAGGTGAGATTCCCCTGCAGCCTGTGGTGAAGGACATAGTGAGGCAGGGTGTGTCCTTCCAGCCCATGGAAGTCTGTGGTGGAGCACAGATCCATTGGCCTATGGAGGACACCATGCTGGAGCAGGTGGATGTGTCTGAAGGAGATTTTGACCCTGTGGTAAACCTGCACTGGAGCAGGCTCCTGACAGGCCCCATCTCCCTGGAGAGAGAAGGTCACACTGGAATGCATTTTCTGGAAGCACTTGTGGCCTCACAGGGCACCCACGCTGGAGCAGCCTGTTTGTGAAGGACTGCACCCCATGGAAGGGACCCACACTAGATCAGTTTTTGAAGGAATGACAGCCCATGGGAAGGACTCAAATTGGGGAAGATCAGGAGGACTGTCTCCCACAGTAGGGACCCCACCCTGGAGAAGGGGAAGAATGTGAGGAGTCCTCTCCATGAGAAAGGAGTGTCAGAGACAACGTGTGATGGAGCGACTGCAACACTCATTCCTCATCTCACTGCACCACTGTGATGGATGAAGTAGAAACTTTGGGAGTAAAGTCAGGGAAGAAGAGAGGGGTAGGGGGAAGGTATTTGAATGATTTGGTTTTATTTGTCATTGCCCTACTCTGATTTCACTGTTAACAAATTAACCTAATTTCCAGAAATTGAACCTGTTTTGCCTGTGACGGTAATTGGTGAGTGATATCCCCTATCCTTATCTTGACTCATGGGCCTTCTGCTATATTTTCCCTCCTCCATCCCCTTGAGGAGGGAAGTGATAGAACAGCTTTGATGTGCACCAGGCATCTAAGCAGGGTCAACTCACCATGAGTGTAAATCAGTTATGTTATAAAAAACTATTCCATATTTTTTTGTCTGTGTCATTTTAATATGTGGTCTTGGCATGCAATTAAACTTGCATTTCTAATTTCTCAAGAAATTGCCTTTTCTTTGATATGATGACATAATTTTTATTTTATTCAGATATTTTCACACATTAGAATATGGTGAAAAACATTAATGCATATTCATTCATGTAGCAATAAGATTTGCAAATAAGACAAATAGGTGAAGTTTCTTCGCCCTGCCTCTTACAGTTAATAATATGTATCTTGATATTTTCAAACCATCTATCCTCATAAGGGGGCAAAAGCCTAAAAATAGCTGTTCTGTTTTCAGAGTTAGTTAATACACCCAGAACTTTTGGCAAAACCTGCTTCACAGCTTCAGTGGTTATACTGCAGATAACTTAAAACAAAACAAAACAAACCCTTTTCTTGCTAATGTCTTTGATCAAAGAAGAGATGACTGCAGACTTGGGTCTTACTATATATTAAGAAAAAGTGTGAATTTTTGGTATGTTGTTTTGAACATTTAAAGTGTTATATAATTGGTAAGACTAAAGTTATTGAGATGATACAGAATTTAAAGGAAATTAACTACAAAGAAAGATCAAAGAACTCTGGTGATCTTTATATATTACGAGATCACTTAGTTGTGTTTTAAAAATTATACACATTCAGTATGCATGATATATAAATCATACATATATCTAATTAAAATTATAATGATTGCTTATAAACAAGACAAAACAAGGATGCTTTATTAGAAAAGTATTTCAGTTGTTTATAAGCTTTTAGAAGACTGACAAAATTTAATTGTTTGGAAGGAATTTGATGGCTAATTTTCTTCCTCAGGCTTGCTTTTTGGAAAGTTTCAGCAAAATGATCAAAAGGTTTCTTCTAATTAGTTTAGGGAAAGCAAATTGGTTTTCATGTGAAAGAAGATCAAGAATATTCTGTTTGGTTTAAAAGAAATGCATAAAACTTTCTGACATGAACATGAAAATCAGAAAAGTGTTTGGGAGTAGGGGTAAATTCTGCTATTCTACAGAACTTATACTAAAGTTGGTACCTTTGAAAACTTCACTTTGTGTATGCAGTCATGGCTTGTGTACAGTGTGTAGATCCTATACATACTCTCTACAGAGATAAGCCTGAGTCTGACCCATTCCTAAAAATTATCATAGCAGAAATTGTTAGAGTGGAATGGGGTGTGGAAGTGACCACAATATGCTGAAGCCATAAAGAGGATGATTTTCTTTTTTCTTACTCTTTCCTTTGGTGATATTTCACTGAGAGAATAGAGGATCTTAAATGTGATTAATGAAGAGACTGAAGAGGAGCTATCTAAGACTGGTGGAGAACAGGAGGCACTCTGTAATGGGTGAACATAGAAGATGAAGGCTTATAAAGCTCGTATGGATGAGCCAAATCTGGGTATGTTGTAAAGACAAGTACTTCTTAGATGATGCTCAACTGTGACTCAGAAAAGGAGGACGGAGATAGCATAATCATGAAAAATGTTAATTTTAACATTGTCAAACAATTCCATGCTTCATTTGTAACATTACTGGATTTCTTTTCCATGTTTGTTTAGTACACTGTACCCTTTTGCATTTTAATTGATAAAAGAAACACAAGTTTGGGGAAAGACTTCTAGTTAAATTTGTACTTTTATATTTATCAGTAGGCTTTGGCTGAGAAATGTTTTCACTAGAATCAAAAGGGTGCAGAAACAAATTTGCATGATATCCACTTGAAATGACAACTCATATTGGTCTTCATATTTTCTCAGAATGTGATTATGCAATGACATGTGTGCACAACACATTCCGTGCACAGGGAAATGTAGACATGGGAAAAATAGTACACATTAAGGTAATTCTATGTGCAGGACAATGTCATCCTGACATGGTGAGAAAACAGAGAAGTCAAGATACTTCTCAGAACTCTTAATACAGAAATAAATAACAGAAAATCACAGAATCATTCAGTTTGGGAAAGACCTCTGAGATCATCAATTCCAACAGTGACTCACCACTGCCTTGCCAACTAGACCATGGCAGTAGGTGCCACGTCCAGTTGTTTCTTGAACACTTCTAGGGATGGTGACTACACTAATGCCCTAGTAGTGAATAACTCTTTCCACGAAGAAATTCCTCTTGATGTCCAACCTGAACCTCCCTAGCACAGCTTCAGGCCATTTCCTCTTGTCCTGTTGCTAGTTACCTGAGAGAATAGGCCAAACCCCACCTGGCTTCAACCTCCTTTCAGGTAGTTTTAGAAAGCAATAAGGTCACCCCTGGGCCTTCTTTTCTTCAGGCTAAACAATCTGAACTCCCTCAGTGACTTCTCATAGGACTTTACCCTCTAGACCGTTCATCAGCTTTGCTGCCCTTCTCTGAACTCATTCCAGCACTTCAATATGTCTTGCCTAGTGTGAGGGGTACAAAACCTGACACAGGACTTGAAGCGTGCCCTCATCAGTGCCAAGTACAGAGGAATGATCATTAACAAGGTCCTGTTGGCCACACTATTTTTTATACAATCCAGAATGCCATTGGTCTTGGCCACCTGAATGCACTGCTGGCTCATGTTCAGTGGCTGTTAACCAGCACCCCCAGGGCCTTTACTGGTGGGTAGCTTTCAATACATTCTGCCCCCAGCATGTAGCATTGCGTGGGGCTGTTGTGACCAAAGTGTAGGACCTAGCAGTTGGTGACATTGAACCTTATACAGCTGGCCTCAGCCTATGGATACAGCATGCCTTTGCAGAGCCTTCCTACTCTCCAGCAGATCTACACCGACTCAGCTTGGTGTCATCCACACATTTATTGAGTGGTGCACTTGATGTCCTTGTCAGATAACTGATAAAAATATTAAACAGAACTGGCCCCAATACTGAGCCCAAAATAGGAAAGTATTTTGTGTTCACTAAAAGAAAATTAATTATTCAATTATAAAATCTAATACATCCTTGCTTTCTTTAAAATATTGCCCATGCAAAGACAATATAAGGAAGATAAAAAATTAGCAAAATGAGTTTTTGAACCATAAAATAATTTTTATTTACACATAATCTTGATGAATTCACATTCTTCTGTCACATTACCCTGATTAGGGGAATGCTTTTCTTGTTTATGATTGAAGCAATGAGAGTTAAAAGTTATTATATGTGAATATTGAAATTAATAAAATACCAGTCCTGTATCATTTACAATTTTTGTTTGTTTAATGACTAATCATTTATAGCAAGTGAGATTTTGCAGCTTTCCATTATTGTTTGAGGCTTTACTGGTATCACATGATGCCAAGCCAGTGCCCTTATTAAATATGAGGATCTTAGATTTTTTAGAATATATATTATGATGGTTGTGAGTATCATAGCTCATTTAGTATTGTTTCTCGGATATATTTTTAAACTGCAAAAGTGTCAATATTATTGACTAAAAGTATAAATTACCTTGAAGCAGGGAAAATACTTTCAGATATCAATAGCTCAATTCTTAAACCAGGACATCACAAAAATAAAATGTATAATGGAATGAGGTTTGCTTCAGAAATGGGAGAATTCTTTGAAATTAATTGGAGAGAATTATCTTTTAAATACTTATTTTATATTTTAGGAATTGTCACAATTCAAGACTTTATTAAGCTGTGTTTTATAGTGAGAAGTGTGCAAGTTATCCAGGACTTAGAAGTTTGCTGTTACTGTTTCGTGCAGGCTTAACTGATGGTTTACAAGGGGATTAATGAAATGGAGAACAGCTTTATGAAAGTATTCCCCTACCAATTCTCACAAGGCTGTGCATACTTTAATTTATAGAGCTCCAGTTAATATTTGCACTGTGGGAAATTAATTTATGTTAAAAAATGCCAGAGTTAACTGTACTCTTCTGCAACTATGAATCTCTGGGCAGAGGGGAACCTCTCTGTTTTCTAAAGATGCAAAAATGTTAATCTTTTCTATAGTTCTGACATGGGATTATAGATATAATATGTTTTTTCTCTTATACCATGGCTTTTTTATAGATTGTTGACTGAGAAGAGAGTAGTAAAACCTCATGTCTTCAGCTAAATATTATAACTTTGACATTAACTCAGGTAAACACGCTGTCATCTTTATATTAAAACCTTTATTTTTGCTTTCCTGGTTTCCATTATACAGTGACAGACTGGGGCTGTATAGACTGTGGCTATATAAACTGAAGACTTTGGCTTAACACAAAAGAGATTAGTGCTAGGTAACAATCCTGCAGTCAAGCTTGTAGCAATGAGCAGCACTGCTGTGATGCCTTAGACTTTGGTAGCACCTATCTGTCACACCTGCACTTTAGAGGACAGCTAGAAGAGCATCTCCTTTTACTCCTTTCAAGCCTTGCTGTCTGTAAAAGAAAGCTGAGTAGGGACTAACTTCCAGTTCTAAGCAAGCTTTTAAAACAAGTAGAAGAGAACCATGGGTGTTCAGTTATACACAGATGTGAAAGAAGGGGGGAAAGTGCTTCCTGAGTCTTGCCATTGACATGAAAGCTTTCTACTTGAAGATTAAAAAGCTTCATGAGGAGGACTTATTTTTACTTTTACTCTGATTAAGCTTTCTAAAATGTTTTGTTAAAGTTACTTAGTGCTGCAGGTAGGAACTATAGAAAGCCACAGGTAGCAAAAATCCTTTAAACATGACATCCCCGCCCCCCATCCCCTAAACAAAACCCTGTTCATCCAGAAGGGTCTGTAAACACTGAAGATGTATCAGCTATGTTACTGCACTACACAAGTCATTCTGATGACACCCAAGTGAAACAATTCTCTGGTTTTAGTAACCTGGTGATTGTGAAGCATGATTCCAAGAAACGTCATAGCTTTGAATTCTGTCAAACATTGCACAGTGATTGGATGGGGTACGAGGCACCCATGGGCAGCTATTCAATAAAGCTGCAATTCACTGTTTAATTACTTTGTTGTAACTAAATCAATGATTATAAAATTGAAACCATAGAGACCTGATTTATTTATATGGAGAAAGAAGCATGATGGGCTGTTAACTGTATTTTTCTTGTTAATAGTCAAGACATTAATAATAAGACCTGTTGTCTTTAGGGACAATTATGAATGCTTTTATAATCTCTTCACACAGTGATAGGACAAACTGTGTCATCACTTTAGTAAATATTGTGTTAGACACCTAATGTCTTGGGATTTGAAAAAATAACAAGGCTGACTGCATAGCAAAATCAGTATCACTTGGAAAGAGCAGAAAAAACAATGAGAGAGCAACAATGGCATGTCTCTCTAAAGGCATAGATATGAAGAATGCAAACTTACTCTGGCTTGGGTAAGAAAACTGAAAGATAGATGAGAAGATTATAAAGACATAAAATAAGAAGCAGCAAATGTGAGTGAACAGAACACAAAAATATATTGTGGCATTTCTAGTCTCCTCTTTTTATTTTCTTTAATCTAGGGCATGGTTGTAACTCTCAAGGAAAAGAAAAGTTAACAAAACAAACCCTGTTAACAGGTGAGAGTTCAGGTTATAAATAAAGGCTGTTGAGGTGAAGTATGAGGAAACATATGTTAAAAAAAAACTAACTGCTGTTAGAATTCTATCAGAAAAGGTGAATAATAGATACAAGGATTTTGGATAGCTTCCAGTTTCGAAGGAGAATTCTAAATATTTTAAGAGCATTTCAAAATAAGGAGGACAACACAGCCCAAGCCTATATGTTTTCATTTCTCTTGACTAAGTATTACAAACTCTCCAATTAGCAACCTAAGCATCATACAGTCCTGAAGTCCTCTACCAGAGTTGCCATTGAGTGCTCTGTATCAGCATAGAATATGTAGATGGCCACATTATTCCTGTTAAGCTAACAATTAGAAAGTATCTAGAAAAATATAACCAAATTTGCCTCCTATTCCTAGTGTAAGCTTTTACCTTCACTAATGCATGCCAAGGCATAAATTCCTGGAAAAATCTTACCCATTCTATTTTATTTTTCTGTAAAAAAAAGTGAGAGAAAAAAACCCCAAGACATCACATGATTTAGACATGTGTTCAGGTTCTAAAAATCAAGTATGTCAATCTAGACAAAACTGGGCAGAAGCTCACAAATATATAGAGGCATTGCTAAAATTTTTCCCAGAACAAACAGATTATTTAATATCGGTAACATTTTACAAATAGCTATATATTTTTATATTGAGTAAGTAAATTCTTGGCTCTTGAGAGGTACAAGAGAACTCCTCACAGTTCTGCATTTAGCTGATATCTGTAAGACTTCACTGAGAATTATTGCTTTAGTGCTCTATGAATAGTTCAGAATTTTTGACTCATTAGCAGATTAGAAAATGTGTTATGCCTATATTTTTTTTCTTTTGTGTCCCTCAGTCTTGTTTAATTACAGAAGTGGTAAACCCAAGTACATTAACATTGGAGAGTTTAAAAATACAGAACAACTTTCCGCTAGAATTCACTGGAATTTTGCACCAGGGTAAAAAATCAAGGTCCTAATAGTTACGTTGGATTTGAATTTGTGATAAAGTGAACGAGGACAACCATGCCAGCAGTTTCTAAAACCATGCCTTGGCAAAACTAAATTTTTAAATAAGATAAACAGCTGAATATTAGCATATATAGTGTTATGGGTTCCCCTAGGTGGGCCTAGATTTGGGCTCTGAAGTCTGGACTAGGCCAAAGGTGTCAGCTGACTTGAGCTGGGCTGAGCTAACAGCTGACCTCTTCTAGCCAGTAATTTTGTATTCCATACCACATTATGACATCATCTCCAGGGAAGTAGGAACCAGTGTGGGAGTGGTTAAGGCAGTCGCTTCTCAGCCCTCCTCTTGGGAGGACACACGATGCTGTCCCAGGGGGGATGGAGAGGACCAGGCCCAGCACTGGCTCACAGGGTACCTCAGGAAAGTAAAATGTGTTGTTCTGGGTCTCTCCTTTCTGCTTGGGTTTGTCTCCCTGGGTAATAAGCTTCTTCTTAAGTAATGTGTAGTTAGGACAGTAGAATTTGTGTGTTTGTTAAGAAGTTGAGGTGGGGAACTTGTCGTTGTAGACTTGTTTGAGTGTATATTTGTACTCTCTTTTAATTGTCTCTTTCTGTGAAAAATATATGTAGATTTAGTATAAATGCAGTTTGAAGTGTTTTTTTTTCTTTCCCCTCTCTTTTCCTCCCTTTCCCTGGTGTTAGGAGGGAGGCTTTTCTCTCTGTGCTTGGAGGGGGGTTGGCAGTTGCTTATCTCAAACCAAGACAATAGATACATGTGTGGAAGGAAAAGACAGTTAGTTAAAATCTATTGTGAAAACTCTGACTTAAGATATGTTGACATTTTCAAATTACAGAGCTTTTCTATTTAACTTTACTGCATTTTACTTAGATAAATAAATACCCATGATATACCCCTATCTGTCAATGCTGTTAAATTCTATGAACTACAATAAATATCAGTATGAATAAACAGTTAATAAATGCCATAACTAAAAAATCTATCCAACAACCAAACAGAAAGAGGCAGATATACCATAATAATTTCTTTTTTCACTATCATAAGTAGCTTTATTTTTCCTGTACAATAAATTTGTGTGGTACAGTCAAAGGATATCTGCTGACTTTTGACATAATTTTGTGTAAATTTCTGGAGGTTCTGTCTCTTTAACATGCATGATATTCTAGAAAGTTGATTTTGAAGGTGTTATGCCTAGATTAAAAGCTGGATGTTGTGGATCAAACTGAGAATCATGTAAAAGTGATAGATTTATAGTGTACAGCTGCATTATTTGAGAACTTCCAAAGTTTATGATAGCATATTATAAATATGCATGCTACTTTGCATGGAAATTGTATTTGCAGCATACCACCACTGGAGTTGTCTCATTAAACTGTTTTGCCAAAAGACAGATTATAAATTTGAAACTCATAGATTCCCTCAGACTCCAGTTCAATAAGGACACGTCATTGATATTTGTGGGACTGTTCATGTTTATATTTAGATATGATCTCTGAAACTGCTCATACTTGCCCTTAGATGCATCCTAAGTACATGGCCAAGTAAGAAGCACAAAGGGCAAACAATGCACTTTTAACTGAGAATGATCTGTGAATAATACAGTGGAAGGACTCACACTGGCTGTTACTTTTGGGATGAGGCTTCATCAACTTTTATGGACAACAGGGATCATAGTGTGAAAATGCATTGTTATAAAGCCTTTTTTTTAATACTAATTAAGTTCATGCAAACCATCTGTTAACTTGGCTTAAATACAAACCACATGTTCTCATATATTAATGATAGAGGAAATCTGAGAGACTTAAACATTCTTTTAATTTCAGAGTGAGTTACAATATTCCTGTTTTGTCAGAGATTATTAGTTTATATGCTTACTGTAACATTACATTGCTCTTAGGAAATATAACAATGCAGTCATTTAAATCACTGCAATATGGGCAACTCAGTCTTACGGAGGTTATACATTGCATAAGTATTATGATTTTCAACATTGGTGATCTCCTTGGGCATTTTTCATTCACTTTTTTTATTATTCATATTTGATTGACATGATGCTGCTGTGAATTGAGTTGTCAGTGAGATTGCTGATGCAGTCCTGTAGGTCTCCTTCTTCATTTTACCATGCAAAGAATAACAACAGAAAACAATGTGGTGGTAAAGGGGAAACAAGAAACAGCATCCATTTTTAGGTGAGAAAATATCAGAGGAGGAATTGTAACATTGATGTTTTACCATTTCACAATGGACATGGATAAAACATGCAGTACAGAAAAATATTATTGTATTTTGCAGGAGTCACAAATAACTTTCAAGATACTTTATGGTATGGTAAGATCGGTTGATACTTTTAAAAGTTATGTGGTTTACTTGCAATATAAAAACCAGTGATTTACATCTAAACAGATATGTATGCCTTGGTTAGTTAGGCTACGGTACCCGAATAAAAATACTTAAAGCTTCTTATCAATCATGGATGAACATTTCTTAATTGTCTTTAGTGTATGAGGAAACAATTTTAATAGGCAAAGTTTAAAAAACTAAGACTTGAAATGGCAGCATTAGTGGAACCACTGGGCATGAGAAATACATATAGTGAGAATGAACTTAATTCTGCTATCTCACATGACCATAACAGTGACAGTTTACATTTATGTGATACATTTAGTCTAAAAATCAATGTGGGTTAAACTATTGCTGGTACATTTTTTCACAGTTGTTCAAACTGGTGAAAGCTATTCTCTTTCCTCACAAGAAACCACACCAAATACATACTACTAATGTGATCCTACAGTGCACCTTCAGTCATTAAAAGATATTTAACATTTATTTAGTCATGTTTTGGTTCCTGACATAAGCTTAAATTCTGTATTAGATCCTGTCCACTTTCTTTGCAGTCCTGGCAATGCTCAGAGTAGATGAGAAGAAAATAGGGTATATTTTTGACATCTTCAGTCTGTTCATAATTGATGATACCCTGATTAGAGTTCCATAAAACAGATATACATGTAATCTACTTTTCCCAAATAGTAGTGGAATTCTGAAGGATCATTACAATTGTAATATCTCTTTTAACAGCAATCAAAGTTTACACCAACTTTCTATTCAGCATTTGCATCTTACAGCACTATTCCAAGTAAGTTTGATGTATAATCTACTTTATCCTTGATCAAATATTAAAAGGGTTCTGAAAAATGCATTAGTGCTATAGTCTTCCTTAAATCAAAAAGATAAGTCAATAATCATCATAAGCCACTGACATCAGAGAAGAACAGCTTCCAGGCTCTAGGTTGAAGTGTCCCATCAATAATATTGAAAGTTTCTTTATTTATTAATTTCTGAAATCAGTCTGAAAGATACACCTGTACTGTTTTCCTTGATGCACATTGCTGTGGTGTCATTATTCTGATATCTGAGACCTGAAAGAAAGCTCTAGTGGGTAGTTCCAACTTTCCAAAAGGGGTTACTTATATCATGTAGTGATGATAAAATTGTATTTGGAAGTAGTTACTATATATACAAAACAGGCAATTTCACAATGTTCCTGCCTCAGCTCAAATGTTATCACCTAACAAAGCACAGTGAAAGTGCTTTCCTTAAGCAATATATGGGTTTTTTTGCAGCATTGCTGTTATCGATGTCTTGCTGTCTCAGATTTCTGATGAAGTGCAGTTTTAGGAAGATCTACCAAGTTGAAAAATGATGTGTCAATATCATCCATGCTCTGAATTTAAGGGGATTAATTTTGAAAAATCTAAACCATAGCAAAACACATAGCAATTTAGAATCCAGAAATGTGGTCTAATCAGAGCAACAGAAGTATTAGACATAGTGGCAGAAAGCTTTTGGAGCTTTTTCATAGATTTTCACATATTATATTAGTCATATAGTAATTTCCAGATGGCAAGCAAACGTAGTATCTTGCCAGAATGATCATTTAGTCCACTCATGCATGGAATTACTATCAAAATCAAAGGTAATCTTCCTGAATTGATTTACTAATGACTTCTGTGGTTGAGTCATTATTGGTTATGAATCAATAGATCTTCTGAAAAGTGTACCTGATGAAGAAACACAATGAAGGTCTTGGTGTTTACCACTTTTGTCACAAAGAACTCTATGAATATTTTGCACATGTGAGAGTATTTCAAACAGGAAAATAGAAGTCAGTCTGCCATTCATTTTAGCAGTAACTTGAGTAATGCTTATTTAAATCTCTCTGTGCAAGTTGTTCCAGTTATTTCAGTGTACAGTTTTCAATACAATTTATGTCATACTTATGCAATGATATGTATTCCAGAGACAAATTCAAGTGGGTTTTAACCACATTACTTAACCACTAGGTGTCCAGTTCGTGAGTGAATTCTGCCATCATCCTGGGGACTTGGCAGTGAGGGCTCAGGGTCAGCTGTAATAGAGCAGCTATCTGGTCTTGATGCTGTTTGATACAGGGCTGTTAGAGGAGCCGGGGAGGGAGACTGGCCCCCTTTCATTCAGGAGCTGCATTTATCCTGACTCACTCAGCTCTGGTCCCTGCCTGAGCGACATTGCATTCATGCCTCTGCATGCCATCTATGTACCTATGGACCAGGACACTGACCTGCAGCACTCTGGCTTGACTTCAGATCTGCATCATCACTGTGAATTTGCCTGGTGATTCCCAGCCACATAGCTGAACCTGGATACTGCTCTGCTCCTGTCATCTGAGTGCTTTGCAGATCTGCCCTTGTCAGTGAGATCACTGCCTTGCCTGCCTTCCTGTCACTCTTGGTTCCTAGTTTGCCTTCCCTTACAGATCAGAAAGCTGTTAGTCTTCCCTGATGTTAAACCCAGGATCCTAATAATTTAAGATCTTGAACAGAGAACAGTCCTAGAGTTGCATATTTATGTGTGTGCACAGTATTAAACACTTTCTCTGAAGAAGTATCCTTTGCCTCTTCCCACATTACAGACATGTAAAACACGTGGCATGGAAGATTAAGCCTTGGACTATTATAAGTATTACATGTATGAATACATGCAAAATACATAGATTATGAGAGAGAAATTTATAATCAATACAGAAGGCTTCAGTGTTTAAGTGGAGACCTTGAGTATGAAGAAAGGTTAAGCAGAGAAGGATAGATTTTTCAATGTCCACTGCAGAGGTAGGAATAAAATCCAGAATTCATGAGGGTCAGTCAAAGTCTGTGATCACCATAGCCTCCATTCCCACCCATGATCTGCTTATTGCTCCATTATATAGGCAGAATAATACCTTCTCAGGGTTGGAAAAAGTAGCTGAAATTCTGAAGAACAAAAGACAAGTAAAGAAAGCAGTGTATTTCAAGTAACATGACTCCACTGAAATTAAACCAGCTGGAGGGAAGAAAAATCATGCTTAAAACAGGGATGAGACAGTGATTGATAGCCTTATTTGAGAGACAGATAAAATCAGACTGACAGTTTTGGCACAAATTGTATTTCCTGCTGTTCAGGCAACTTAATTTCATTTATGTTCATTTGTGCCAGCTGGGTGTATCTTATTCTTCTCTTCCATATGCTGCAGTTTCACATTTTTTTCCTACATAACATCTCTACCTTTAGTAAAAAACCATAACTAAAAGACATTTATTCACTTGATACATCTAGCTGACATTACCTGACATGACTTTAGTTTTCCCTTTTGTGTGCTCAGTAAAAAAAAGGAGAGCTTTATATGCTCTTTATTATGGTTCTACCTGGAGATACGTGATTCAGACCACAGGCCAGTGTCAGTTTATTGACACTAGCCTGTCAAATATTTCCTGTCCTGTTATCTGCCTTCCTCCAGCTGTCAAGGTCTGCATTTCCTGTGACTCTGAAGTTATATATCAGCTCACAGTGGGACTACTGCCCCACATGTGCTGTACAGTAATGTATCAAGTATGCCATCATTAAGATAAATTATGTCCTTTTGTGAACGTTTGAGTCTGTATTTTTCAGTAGAAAAAAGCAGCTGTGCTTGAACTAGTATTTAGGATGGCACTTAAATGTTAGAAATAAATTGATGACTTAGCACAATTTTTGCAAGGGATTTAAGAGGGTTCAGCTTCATCTTTTGTATAAAATGGTATTTCTATCATAATACTGACACAGAAATAAAATGACAGGAAAAGAAACAAGAAAAATACTAGAGATAGGCAACAATTTTTTTTTTTTAATATCCCAAGTTTGAACTATAAAGTTACAACATGCTGGTAAATCTGCAAACTTTTAGAAAATCTGCTATGTTTTGCTAAATGTCACTGGCCCTAAATCTGAGCTGCAGAATAAAAGTACTGAAAGTATTTTACAGTGGCAATGGTATGAAAAAAAAAGTATGAAAGAAAATTCATGCTGTCACCTATTTTTTAAACATGCAGATTTTTACATACAATATGTTGCACTCTGAATATGTTAATGTAATGAGAGTAGGGGTGTCTGAGTAGGACTAGAAAGAGCCTTACAGGTTACATTTCTACGATATACTGAGTGCATGAAATATGAACAACTGATTTTGAAAGTATATCAAAGAAATTTCCAAAGTCATATCTTCACTTCTTTGTAAAGTGGCCACAAAAATGGGCAGGAGAGGTCTAGTCACTTACACTTGCCACTGTTCATGGATATTTTGACAAAGGAGGAAAGGGAAGCAGCAAATGAGAGAAATTAATTGTTTAATTCCTTTTACTTCTCTTTTCTCCTTAGGCCAGGACCATGGCTTACTAAGTCATTAGTATCTCAAATAATGGAAAGACTAAGGGAATAAGTGTGATTAAATGAACAGGATCTCTAATCCACAAGTGACTACACATGATCAGGACTTGCATGTAACTGTATTACTGTCATAGCTGCTATGTGCCTTCATTGCTTTCACCTACAGACAGAGCAGACTCTAGAAGCAGACAAGCTTCTGTTGAAGTTTTGGTACAAACATAAACTTAGAGCAACTTCAAAGTTAAAAATTCTCACTACAGAACATTATAGGGTTATTGGAAAAATGCATTATGGAAGTAATACAAAAAAGGCCCTGCTCCTTTCTCAGAGAACAATAAATAACACATGATTCAATAGGCTAGTCCTTTATTATATTATGTATCTGTGAGACATATTAGTTTTCCAGCAGACATTAAAGTCTCTGTGGGATGTTTGTATTATGAAAGTCTGTCTGAAAAACATCTAAGTTGCAAAGTCCCAGTGTCAGCTTTGATGGTTGTCTCTAGATGTTCTAAAATACATTTTTTTTCACACCTTAACCCCAACTTCACAAATTTTCTTTAAAGCCCCTAATAGTTTACTTCCTTCTTTTCAGATGAATTCTTTCCCCTGTCCTTGTTAACTTTTATTTTTTAACTGAAGAAATAAGTTGAGATTTTTGTCAAAGTAGAAGCACTCATTGAAAGTTTCAACAGGTATGTATTTTAATATGTCTATAATAAAAATAGTATAGGCAGTTAAATGCCTCCCTGACATCCGATCCCGTCAGATCTCGGAAGCTCAGCAGGGTCAGCCCCGGATTAGTACTTGGATGGGAGACCTCCTGGGAAATGCCGGGTGCTGTAGGTTCTAGTCCTGAGAACTTCACTGGCACTGTCCAAGCTCGCTCGGCCGTGGCAGATGAACCTCAAGACTTAAACGGTGGGGCCAGTTCTGCGCACGCTGAGCCTCACCTAAAATCCACTGTGCAGGCTGGAAGGGCCCACCTTCCCAAATCTTCGTTCGTGAAGCCAAGCCACACACACACACACACAATAAAAATAGTGTTTATGCACTTGCTATTCTAAGACTTCTGATTAATTCTATCAGACACATTACAGACACAGTAACATTTTTAAAACTTACTTATCTACTTGAGAGTTGAAATGAGTAAACACTTAGGTCAAGAACTGATCCTTGTCGGACTCCTCAGAGAAGGAGGAGTTTCCACTTCTGTGCACGTTTCAATTCATTGTTCCAAATTAAGTTACATGAGAGGTAAACTTTTCATTTCCATGAAAGTTTTCTGCTGACATGTGGTAAGGTAACAGACATGTAAGTGGGCTTATCGATGGGATCCTCTTACACTGCAAGAAATACTAAGAAGCAGCATCAGGAAGATCTATTTGATGATGCATCTAAATGATAATTTTGGAAACATAGTCCATGTTTGAATTAAAACCAAAACCTATTTCTAGAAAAACTAGATTTGTGTACTGAGCAATGTATTATGTGCTATTGTAGTTTCCTTGTCCAAAGTAATGGTCATATATTGACAAGTATCACTGTCCAAGAACAATTTTGCAGCTGTTTTTATGAAAGATATTATCTACTAAGAAAAAATGTGTAAAAGCAGAACTAAGGAAATTCCTTTTATTAGATATAGAATTTTCTAGAGGGATGAAACAAAATGCTATAGGATTTTTTCCATATTCTGCCAGCTGCCACATTAAATAAAATGAACCAGAGGTTCTATGAAATACTGTCAGAAAGGAAAACTTAATTGGGTATTAAAAACTCAAGCAAATATTATTATGTCTGTCATGTTGAACAGCCTCAAAGATTGGTGACTACTACTTATACAACCAAAGGAAAAATGAATAAAAGAACTGGAAAAATAGTTGTTTTCTCATAGGTAACTTAGTCTTGATGAAACTAAAGGGTACAAGTTTTTTACAGTCTTCAAAGTGGAAATGATGCAAAGAAGGGAAGATACTATCTATTTTGAAGCAAAAGAAAAGAAAAAAGATCTAACATTACTGTAAAGTTATACACCCAAAAGATTGTTAAGGCAGCTGAATACTAAACTGTGACAGACAAAGAAGAAGAAAACAAAAGTTATTATCAAACACATTTAAGTGTGTTGCTCAAAAAGAGGATGGAGACATCACTACTATGTCACTGTGCAATCTTTTTGCCTTGTCACCTCAGCTTCTTATAAATGGAGTTGGCAGATGGTGGGTAGAGACATTTAAATATTTTTCCCTTTCCATCCATTGCTTCATAATTTGCCATGGAAGAAAAATCATAAAATATGACTTTTACTTAAGCTAGACTTACATCTGTCTACTTATAAATCTCTAAATGCATGTAAACTGTGTCCACATGTACAGAAATAATATCACTTATCTCACACTGGTAAATCCTATATAAGTGACTCTGGACAATTATTAAAAGCAATTTTAGGGCTAAATGATGGGAAGGTCATATTATTCACCAATTAATTATCTGTTTCCATAAAGTTCTATACAAATTTATGAAGGACTTGAGGTACCATAGGCTATTTACAAGAGACTATTTACAAGGGCATGTAGTGATAGGACAAGGGGGAATGGCTTTAAACTAACAAAGGATAGGTTTATATTAGATATTAGGAAGAAATTCCTTATGGTGAGGGTGGTGAGGCACTGGAACAGGTTGGCAAGAGAAGTTGTGGGTGACCCATCTCTGAAGTGCAGAAGATCAAGCTGGATGGATTTCTGGGCAACATGGTCTAGTGAGAGATGTCCTTGTCCATGGCAGCAGGATTGGAACTAGATGATATTTAAGGTCCATCCCAACCTTCTATGATTCTGTGATTCTATTACTCTCTTAAAGGGGTGTTCTTGCATTGCAGTTTGTGGGCCAATAAGAAAAATATAAAATGTTTTAAATTCTACGGTTTGCACATTTTCTGTAGAAAATGTACAAGAAATGATAGAGAATAGCCAATAGATAAACAAAACTAAAGAACAACACGTGTCAAATGTGTCTTGTTAACAAGTAAACAGTTGTCTTGGTCTGTTTATACTTTTCTGTGTGATGTGTATTCAGTCCTAGAAACTTGCAAGCAGCTTTCTGTGAACAAGCAAATAACCTTAGAGAAAGAATTTGTCCTTTTGAACATTAAATTAATCCAGCTTTGGTATGAGGATCGGAAGCTACATTCATAAAGTAAATTAAATGTTCCTGAGACAATTCATTAGCATACCATCAGCATGGAAAACAGCTGCTAAATGCAAGTTATCTGCTAAGGGCAGTCACTTTGCCAGGCTGACTCCAGAGTGGTGCTGGTTTGGGAGGCCGTTAACTTGTTGGGCTGTAGCACAGTTTTAGTAGCTGCCCAATGCACACAGTGAAGTTCCAGCATTGGGATCTGTTATTTTCTAGTTCAGGCAGGTGCAGAATTCCGCTCCCCACCAGCACTCGTCTTCTGCCTATCATTAAGGGAGAGAGAGAAAACATTTTTTCACTTATTCTTACAATGGAAGCAATACAGTGTCTTGCACAGGCATGTTGCTAATGATGCCATTCCACTGAATGGAAATTCAACCCTCAACAAGTAAAATTTACAGCAGAATCTAGCAGATTTTTTTCAAATGATCCAAGTCATTATAAGATTTCCTAAAACTTGCAGTGCTAATCCTAAGAACACTAAACACTTCTACAGGGTCTGATTTATCAGAGCATTTAAGCAGGAACCTAAACTTTAGAAAAAGAGTACTCCTATTAATTTTAAGAGTATCTTTTTGAAGAAGGATCTGGAAGGTATATGCTAAGATGAACATAGTAAGGCTTGCACTGGGATTCTTAATTTAAACTTTCATTTGCAGGCAAAAATAATAATTTTAGCAAGCCTTAACATGTGTTTTCCTATTAGGTAATAAATTATGCAGTATATAATGTCTTGCTTCTATTAGACAGAAAGTAATGGAATAAATAACATATCTTTTTTAAGTTCTGAGCATTCCGGAAGCATAAACCGCCAAATTATAATAATTGTTTTATCCCCTTTGAAGTCATTCATAAAATATTCTTGCAAGATTTGAAAGAGGAAAAATATAAGGTTTGAATTTTTCAGCAGAGAAGACCTTAATTTTGTCTTGGTACAGTAATTGTAAAAATTCTATTCTGTTTCATCTTTAACACAAGATAGAGAAGTGGAAAGTGAATTTTCTCCCCTAGCAAGGAAATTACTAATAATGAAATTACTGTCTTCCTGCAGTATCAATTTGCTGTTTATTAATGCTAACACATGGTTTCAGACTTACATGATGTACAATACCAGAAGAGAACTGATATGATTGTAATTTGAATTTTTGCCTAAAGTCATCATATTACATTACATGAAATGTGGGTGAAAAGCTTTACGCAGTCAGGTGACATGACACAAATAACAGCATCATGTACCCAAATCTTTTTGCTTTGAAAAATTCATTCATTCATACCCGATACCTAAAAGAATGATCTGCATTTTGGCCTGTGAAGAATCTCTTTCTCTCCTGCCTTCCTCCAGAGTCTTCCAAAACTATTGTGTTTCTCCTGCTAGATGTTGAAAGATTTGTGAGGGATGAAGACACCATGTAAAGGCATCATGCTTTCTTTTTCTAGGCCCTCTAGTTTTAAGGGGAACCAAAAGACTGTGGTAGGCCTTTTGAGGTAAAATTACAAGAAAGCTGAAGTTCTCCGATACGTATCTTAGAGAATTGCATGTACCAAGGGTGGGTTTTCCATCAGGGTCCATCAGTTGTCCATTCTAAATTTTGACTCTATGGACAAGAAGAGGCCAGTGGGACATGGAAGAAGTGTGTCAATGGAACCAGTTCCACTCTTCTACATTCTCTTTACATTCCCAGATGACAGTTGAAAGTATATATTAATACCAATATTCATTGGTATCTCTTGTCTAAGGCAGAGTCCAGTATGATCCGGGGTCTGCTAGGCCCAGTGTGATCCCATGAGGCCAGGGAAGATCTGAATACTAAAAACAAGTTCTTGGCTTCTGTGATGAGAAAAAGACATGTACAAGTGGGTACAAGAGGACAAACATCGTGTATAAGAAATATTTAGAAACTTGTATTCTGTCAATAGAAGTAAAAAAAAATGCCAATTTTATTATTGTTCTTTTCAAATTAGTCTTTCAAAATGCCTTTAAAATATTTTTTCACAGTATTTAAGTATTCATATATAATTCATCGGCTACATCAAATTCTTTTTGTTTCATGGCTCTTTCTTTACTTTTCTGAGCCCAAACCATCAGATAACAGAAAAGTGCATCAAAGATGGGGTCTTTTGATAGTCCTAGGCTTCAATACTGCAAGCTACCTATTTTTCAGCAGCCTGTATAGAGTTCTGAAATCAAATAAGCTGATGTTTCCCTGAAACATTTCTCAGAAAGAACTTGCTGTGTATAATGGAAAATGAATTTCTGCATGTCCTCTGAAGTTTATTTTAGACTTTTCAAAAAAAATATTCTTTAGCAGAAGAAATTTAGCTACTTCGTGGAATGATATTCTGATACCTTATACATAGAATTGTACAAGGAGAGCATAGAAATGGTTTTGGAAATCATGTTAACACTGTAACCATATATGAATGTAAAAAAAAAAATAAGGCCAATTTAATTCTAATCACATCCCTTCTTGATGTGAAAACCGCACAAGTTACAACTTTTATGAACAGAAGTATCCACTCTAAGCTCTTGAAAAAAGGAGGTATGTACAGTTGTGAACCTCCTTACAAAACTGAAGACAGAAGAATCCTGTCTGTCTTATAATAGATATAGATTACAAAACTGTTAGGACTGGAGAAGGTAGAACTTGTAGGAGACAGGTTTGTTCATTTGTGGAAGACCTCTTATTACATGTATATCATGATTTTAACCATTTCTGTGCTATGTAATCCAAATTACTTTTCTTTTAGTAGTGACAAGCTAGGTTATTTATTATCTTTATTCTGACAGCAAAAACAGATTGGCTAACTTCATCCCATTTCATATTTTATGTGAAATATGTATTTCACATTTACATTTTATGCTGCATTGCCAATACATTTCACACTTTGGATGAAATGAGCTACAAAGTCCTATGGAAACTCAGATATTTTTTACAAAAATACATATTTTCTCTCCCCCCCCCATAAGTTCTACTGAAGCAATGAAAATCAGATTGAGATGTCACCATTTTTGTTTACAATTCTTTCATCCAGAACCAGAATTTTTTTCTTTTATTATTACAATACTAATCTATTTTATTTTACTTTTATAAATCTGTTTAGAGTAATGCACTGACTGCAGTTGCTGAAGCTGCTGCAGTGTCTGTCTCTGAATCAGAGAGCTAGTAACACTAAAATGTTTCAACTTCTACAATCTGTCAAGTTCTTTAATAGCCCGTATATTAAATATTTTGAGCTATTTCACTAAGCTGTTATGAAAAAAAAAACAAAACCAAACCCTGGAATTGTGCAGCTACTGTGCAAGACAATGGAGCAGTTCTGGTCAGGAAAGTAGAGAAAGGCTGCACCATTAATCTAACACCTCAAAAACATGAAATTGTTTCGATTAACAGATCAGACGCAAAGTAAATGCACAAAATATAGATATAAACTTGGACAATATTCAAAGATGTGACCTATTTTAAAATAACCCTGTTTCAGTAAATCAGCTCCAGCCTTTAACAATACTCATGTAAGGGAAACCTATTTCAGAAAGCATCAGTTTGTCAGTAAATGTATACAGATGGTCCCTCTATTTAGCATCAGTTCTTTCACTGACTTCTTAAACAGCCTGAGGAAACTGCATTTACCAAGATCTCCTTAGATAGTTTTAGCAAGCAGAGTGCTACCCATCAGTATCAGAATCACAGTCCTCTCTTTCATATCATATTTTGAGCACATCCAGTAATCTGACCTGTCACAGACGCCAGCCGAGTGGAAATGACAGTGAATGACAGTAACAGACCAAATAAGATGGCTGCCAGGAGTGCAGAGAGACCCAGGGACCTCAATCAACTGAACCACAAATCCATTAAATGATTTAATTTTGTGTATCCAACTGTGGGGCAATGTTTACAGCGGGAGAGTGAAATATATGCATAAAAAAAAAGCATGTATAGGTACAAACAGTTTGAGAAATAAAAGTACTCTGAGGAAAGTTAATCTTATATACTTGATTGTTCCTTTTTTATTTAGAAGATGCTACAAGCTTTACATGCACATAGAATAAATTGTTCTGTAATACGACCTTACATTTTAGAAAATGATTCACTAATTAAATCAGTTTTGACTGGTAATTCATAAAGGTAAAAAGACACCATGTTTTATGAAAACAGGCTAGTCAACTTGATTTTTGTTTGATGTCTTTTTGCTATCACTTTCATTTTCTGGTTGGCACTGCAGTGTCTGAAATGCAGAAAGAATGGATTTTAACTTGAATCAAAGCTACAGTTTTATTCATGTATACTTATTTGTTCCAGGCTCAGCCTTGCATCTTAAATGAAACCTCAAAAGCAGAACTGGTGTAAAAAATATGGCACATTATCCCATATAATCTTTTACGTATGTAGAACTTTAATTTTCTTTTCATCCTATCTGTCAAAGGCTAGTTTGGCTCATTTTATACTAATAATTTCAAATGCAGTTAAATGTAGTTTAAAAAGCATTAAGTCCCAGGAAATGCCTACTCTGTGCTTTCTGAGCATCTCATAAGGAGGTGAGGTGAAGATCTGCTGCCTCCCCCTTTGCTCTGTCAATAGTATAGTTTTGCTATGTGATGAACTTGGGCATTAACCCATGGCAGACTAAGGTGTTAAGCATCAATTATGATTAGGTACTATCCATTCAACCACATAATCTGCTTGTAGCTGAGGAAAAAAATAACCAAAACAAACAAAAAAAAACAAACCCGTAAGACATACATAAGAAAAGGTGTTTACTCTTTTGACTGGGTTTTTGTTTGTTGGTGTGGTTTTTGGTTTTTTGTTTTTTTTTTTTTTGGGGGGGAGGGGGTGGGTTTGTTTGTGGATTTGGGTTTGGCTTTTTGCGGGGGGATATTTTTGTGTGTGTGTTCATTTGTTTTTAATGTATAGTATCTGCCTAGGAAGGAAGATACTTTAACTAAGACAGATTTGTCTTGTTGAAAACAGATTCAGCATGTTACTCTTTTATAGTTCTTTCAGTTTTAAGAAAAAGCAGATTAAATACATCTGTAGTGTAGCTGCAATGCAACTGATAGGACTCTACAGAGCACTCCAGTCAATAGAATATTTTAAGGCTAAAGACACTCATTAGGTGACATTTGAACTAAACCTCTGTAAAACTACAAAACCGTGTAATCATACTATAAAACTCGTGCTTTTGCTAATAAGCAGCACCTTCCTCCCAGTGTAAAGTCATGACTACATTAGAACACTAAATTCACTACTCTGAATAAAAATGGTAGGGAATTTTGCCCAAAATCTCTGCCTTTAGCCAAGAAATTTGCAGGGAATGGATTTCTTTCAAGTAGTTCTTTCTTTTAAACTATTTCATTGTATGAGACATCTTCAATTTTTAGCAAACAGCTAAAAAAAAAAACAACAAAACAACCCCTATATGAAAAATAACACTTTGTTTTGAATTGATCAAATTCCCACCTGTTAGTAAAAGGGCTCTCAGACTTTCTAATCTTTTGAAAAACATTGCATGTCACTGTGATATGTCAAATGGCATTCCATGCTGCATTTTCATAATATGCCTCTAAGTGAAAAGATACTTTTCTATTAGATACATTTTTAATGTTTCGAATGCAGGGCAAACCCAACCTTCTGGGTACATTTTACTGGATTCAAGAAAGTGCTGCAGGAGTATTAGTCTATATCCATTTAGAGGCTTGAGATGAGCACCAGAACATGCTTTGAGGGATAAAGATGCAAAATCCAGTACACACTTACTTATAATTGGAGAACATTTATTTGCTCTTTTGTACACAGTCATGCACTTTTCCTCAACCCTCTACTGCAATTACAGTAATACTAAAAGGCAACTGAACACTGAACAATTCTCACAGTGCTGTGGGTGTATCACACAGTCCTCTAACTTGAAGTGGGACATGAGGATCACAGACAGGAAGCATGCTGGGTTTTAGCTCAACCCTTAGCATGACCTCTTGTGCAAACACAAACAAAAAAACTGTAGGAGAATAAGGTGATTTTTTTCCCCCCACGTATTCTTGCTGTCCAGTGTAGCTGAATATACTGCCACATACATAATTTCAATGTATCTGAGTATATGTAGCTACACACAGATATTCATTATTTTACCCTCATGGAAATCTTTCCCTTGTCTAAATGAAAGGTTTATTTTTCTCGTGGGGAAGAAAAAGAAAGAAGGAAAAAAACCTGCCAACATAAACTATTATTTTTTTTTTAAAGAATCTTATGGAAGTTCGCTACTCATTCTCAAAGAAAATATGGAAATCTTAATTATGATGGCTAATTCATGTAAAGCTGACAAAACTGCTGTCTCATAGCAGAAGAACTGCAACTACTGTTGTTTTACTTGCTTTTAGTTTGTTGCAAATACTGCCCTATTTCAAGAAGCCATGTGGAATGTATCATTAGATGCAGAAACACTTCTGTTCATAGACGTTTCTTGTTCAATAACAGATTTGCCTGTGTGTTTTCCTTTTTGTGGAACCATAAATTATGTCCTCAGAATGACCATTTACACTTTGATGCATGCTAATCAATGTAAACATGTCATTTTATAATTAATTCTCAACTAATTAGTGGTAATTAGATATGTCTGTCAAAATATCAGGAGTCATTTAGAGTATATTACTTGTCAGTCAAATATATTTTAAATAAATTTTGATAGCATTTCTGGCTCCAATTAACAGAACATCAGGAGATTTCTACCATTTTTGTGGATGTTATTCTAATATGCATGGAAGGGACTATATGCATATTTATGTAAGAATTTTTCCAACTGTGTTGCTAATATTATATCAGCTTGAATGAAGTACATTATCTTCACATAGCTAAATCATAAAGAGTTGAACTAGAAATATAATAGCCAGTGAGTGAAACAGAGCTATAAATCACTTTATTAATGCCTATATCAAGATTAAAAAATAGAATTTAATTTTCTTTTTTTTTTATACAACTCTTATGATACCACTGATTCTGTATCTCATAAATTGCTGCCTAATACTATCTTAAAATCAGAATTTTTGTAGCTGGTATATAAGTTTAGGTTCAAGGTGAGCAATAAAATTGTACCTGGGTTAGGCTTCAAAGGATATTTTTCCAACCTGTAACCAATATCTGGCTCAGAATTTGACGCATTCTATTCTGAGATTAGGGATGAAGCTTCATTAGCATATGAATAAATGAGAAATACATGAGGGAATGACTGGGTATGTATAGTTATTCTAGGTTTGTACTTGCTCTTGTATGCCTGCATAGATAGATGCTGTCAGGTGATATTCTGACTACACATCTAAATATACAACACATAAGCAAACACAATCAACTTTTTTGAAGACATGAATTTTAAGGAAGTGAATCCTTTTTCAAGGAGCAGTAGCACAGGTTTGGGGCAGGAGGCCATACAATCCTTTCTAACACAGACTGACGCAATGACAGTCACCCACCATTCCCTTTCATCAATTTTTGCCAACAAGTTGCTGTGAACAAAGAAAAGAGATGAGAAAGTGGTTCCTGGGTCCAAAACCCATGCTCTAAATGGAACAGAAATGGAATGAATTGAAGATAGCTCAAATTTAAGATGAAAACATTGCTATCTTATGGATGCAACAGCAAATTTTACATGGAAGTAAACTGCTACACACTTAACTGTAGAGCTGGTAAAATCAAAAGAAATAAATTCCAAGCAACAGATTAAGTCTCTTGCAATACTGGGCTTTTTGAAGGTGAACTTGTGGTCAGCCCTATAGGTAAAAGCACACTTTATGCAACAGAACAAGAAAATTAATTTTTACCTGCGAGTGAACGTGTTTCTGGATGTCCCTTCTCCTATATACTTTTCAGCAGTTTTTGTGAAATGAGAATGATCTGGTTGCTGATCATTAAGTAATTAATAAACATTAGATTATTAGATAAATCAGGAAGGCAATTTCTTTTCAAAGAAGATAAAACAGTGACTTGGCCAGTAAACAGATTTTCAAGGCTTCTTCCCAAGATCATACAAGGTAATATCACCTGTAAAAGAATTATGGGTTTTTCTTTGTCTTTTATGATATTTTTCTGCAAAAAGGGAACCTTTTGGATAATAGTTTTGTCTCTCAGGAGTCTACAACACTCTAGAGAATTAGATGGAGTCAAATACTTTGCTGCTAGGTGTAACATGAACCACAGAGCAAAACAGCACACCATTCTCTAATTTCAACACTGACATGAAATGCCAGTGCTTCTCTTTAGGGATCTACTATCAGAAACATGTCCATAAAAACATGAAATCAGATCTTGAAAACTGAACATGACCTTGGAATGTAATTGGAAGAAGCTGTATAAATTCTGGGAGAAAGATATTTCCAGAAGTAAAAAATACATTTTATTGAAATTGTCAAACAATTTTTACTATAGTTTCACATGCTTTAACCCCTTTTCTCATTCTTTTTCCAGGTTATGAATGAAATTTGTGTTTGAATATGAATGCAAATTAAAAGAAACCTCTCAGGGAAAGAAAAAACCAAAACAAGCTGAACAAACAAAAAAACAGCATAGAGTCCTCCAGGAAAAAAAAAAAAAAGTCAGCCAGCTTCTTCTACTTTTTTTTTTTTAACATACCCCATCAACTGATTTGAAAAGCAGTAGTAAATCCTTAGAAAATAGGTCAGTACAACAATGTGGACAAAATAGAAGCCAGGACATATACAGGTTGTCATAGACTTTTCAAAGATTTCTTCCATACAAAATACCTGGGGTTTAAAGCTTAAAAATGATAATTAATAGTTTAAGATGGTGCTCCATGAATGGATTGTTATTATTTTCCTCCCTTTTCTATATCTTCATGGTGATAAAAATGGTAAAGTGAAATGCATGGTCACATAACTGTGTGAATTAGAGAGAGTCATCTTAAGCTCCCCATCTTCTTGGCCAAAAAGGAGAGGAACATTAATTAACACTACTCTCCAGGAATGCCCATCTTCAGAGCAGGACATTTTCCTAGTGTATTTTCTGTCTCTTGCTTCATTTCTTGCTATTGATTAAAGAAAAATAAGTCTGCATGTTCAAGTGAAAGATTATAATGCTAATAAACATAGTGCCTAGAAGTTTTTAATCAAACAACTGAACATCTAAACAACTGTTTCTAGGTGTACTTAAGAGTTTAGACATATATCCCATCTGTAAAACTGCTATGGTGGTAATAACTGTTTTGAAGTCACAGCTTAGTGATTGCTTCTTATAGTATTTGTTTCAATAAATTTCACATTATACACTGTGGCAATGAGATGTTTGGCTTAGAACTAGTTCAGTCCTACTGGAAAACCTGCTTTTCTCACTTACAGCCTTAACTTAGGAGAAGAACATGGATCAGTCTGTGCTTTCAAGTGTGGAGCAGGGAGCCACTGCTGCACTGCTGAATTAAACTGATTTTCTTCTTTCATTCTTTTTAGCCCTATGCTGAAGACTACACAAGGGAGAAGAGATATTACTAATGAAAGAATCTCTGCAGACTGTTCGCTGCTGTGCCCAATGAGGAAAAAAAATGAATGGTGTACGAGAAACAGTAACAGCAATTAAGCATGTCTCCTCACTCAGGCAATGCTGTGTCAGGGATTGATGAGCTGCCTACCTGAGGGAGGGCACAAATCCACAACGTGGTGTGGTGCAGAGGTGGAACTCGCTAAGGAGAGAAGTTAAAGCTGGGATAATTGTGCCTGCCTCTGTGAAGGACCAGCAAGTGTAGGTACAGCATGAGCCCAATACAGTTGTAATGCTTTCAGCTCAGGAGCTAACAATTAACGCTAAGGTATCACTGTGCACTTCCGTGCACAGTGTTGCCACCTTCTCACAGTCTCAACCTTCTTTTTCTGACTACAAACTCTTAAACTCAAAGCTAAAGGTCCTTCCCTGTGGATGGGAATGATAGAAACATCAGAACTATTTTCCCTCCCCCCATACTCTGTTGTATCTTACTTCCATATTTCTGCTATTTTCCTATTATGCAATTACATATTATGTAAGAAAATGGGTATGGACAAGGGGATCAAGCAAGTTCACAATGAATTTGTGAATGACATTCATTTGGGTGGGAGTGTTTATGTGCTGGAGGGTAGGAAGGCTCTGCAGAGGAACCTGGACAGGCTGGATTCATGGGACAAGGCCAATTGTATGAGCTTAAATAAGGTAAAGTTCCAGATCCTGTCCTTCAGTCCCAACAACTCCATGCAATGCAACAGGCTGGGGAAAGAATGGCTGGAAAGCTGCCCAGCCAAAAAGGACCTGGGGTGCTGGTCCACAGCTGGCTGAACATGAACTAGCAGTGTTCCCATGACCAAGAAGGTCATGGACCATACTGGCCTGTATCAGAAATAGTGTGGCCAGCAGGATGAAAGAAATGATTGAGCCTCTGTGGTTGGCACTAGTCAGGCCACATCTTGAGTACTGCCCCTCACTCCAAGAAAGACATTGAGGTGCTGGAATGTTTCCAGAGGAGGGCAATGAAGCTGGTGAAGAGTCTGAAGAGTGATTCATATGAGTAGCAGCTGAGGAAGCTGAGTTTGTTTAACCTGGAGGGTGAGAGGGAGATCTTATCATTCTCTACAACAATCTGAAAGGAGGATGGAGCAAGGTGTGGGTTGGCCTCTTCTCCCAGGCAACCAGCAACAAGAGGAAATGGCCTCAAGCTATGCAGGGGAGATTCAGATTGGACATCAGGAAACACTTCTTCTCTGAAAAGACTGTCAACCATTGGAACAGGCTGCCCAGGGGAGTGGTGGAGTCATCATTCCTAGAAGTGTCCAAAAAACAACTGGACATGGCACTTGGTGCTATGGTTTAGCTGTAAGGCAGTGTTCAAAGGTTGAACTCCGATCTTGGAGTTGTTCTCCAATCTTAATGTTTCTATTAGTCTATGAAATTATACAGAATTGTGAATGAGTAATTATTTCCTATTAAACATATATAGGGAAGTAATGATAGTGTTTGTACTTTCTATAATGATAATTTCAGACCATAGCTCTACATCTGGATCAAGATATAGATTTAGTATTCTGTATAATTATATACTGCTTAGATATTACTGAGATCATTTAAATATGAAGCCAAACAACACTTTCTTAACCTCTCCTTCCCTCAGACAAACTACAGATCCAATACCAAAGCATTTTTGTTTCCCTTTTGCTTCTGAACAACTTGCCTCTGAAACTAAGATACTTAATGTGAAAAGCGGCAAAGAGTAGGTGACCCTTAGTGTAATACAGAACCTGCTGTTATGCCTTTTCATGGCTGTGGTTCCCATTTTCTTTATTACATATTATATTCTAACAGATTTATCTGTAATGTACAGAACATTTAGGTTAAATGCATAGTAAACCACCAAGGAAGCCTAACTTCCTTTGAACCCTTGCTGGAGCCAAATGCTTAAGCTTAATTCTAAATTGCTATCCTCTTTATTTCCATTTGAAATTCTTCAACTATTCTAATTAGGCTTCCCCAAAGGTCAGAGAACATTAACAATCTGGGCACAGTATGGCTTTGTGAAGTGCTTGGAAAACTACTGTTAGTGCTATTTGAGGAAACATAAGAGAAAACCAGCTGCCCTGCCTAGCATAGAATAATTAATAATAATAGCTATGTAGCGATGACATATCCAGGTTAATTGCATACTAATTAAAGGCTATAGTAAAGCAAATTACTGTTTGCATTTGAAATAATGGCTTGTGGCCACAGTAACTCACAGAAATGTGCTGTATCCTCTTGGCAAGATCTCAAATGGGAATGAAATTAATTTGAGACAGTTTGAGAAGTCAAAAGTTTTGAGAAGCTATCTGCAGTGAGACAGTGATAGTCATTAATGAAGAAGAATTTGATATGAACTGAAGTTTAGTTCTGAAAGAGTGAACAGAGACAGTGGCAGGCAGAGTTGGGAGTCAATCAAAGATAATTAATGGACAGTGCAGAGTATGAGGAATTATTCAGCATGAAGAATCAAATCTTTAGAATTAGGAGCAAACAAGAAAGGAGCCAGGAGGGGAGTCCTGCAGTTAGCTATTTCTGGATGTTTAGGAAAGAAATTAAGTAAGTTGCCAGTCAGAGGATGACTGGCTGAAAACAGAGTGCTGACTGGGTAAGAACTCTGTAAGAACTTGGTGCTGTTCAGAAAACTACTTTGAGGTTATTTCCATGGAGGAAGAACTTCTGATGCTATGAGTAATCAAAAGCTAACTTAACTTCTCATATTAGTGCAACTGGGAAAATAGTGAAGATGTCCAGCAAGACAACATGCAGTCAGGCACTACTAAGAACATAGAATAATTATAGGTTACCATCCTGGGTTTCTCCTGTGTCTGATTCTTATTAGACTATGACCACATCCAAACTATACCCACTCCTTTGATGAGAGGAAGCAAAGAAATATAGGAATGGAGAGAAAAGAATAAAAAATTGGAATCATAACTAGTGGGTAGGTTCAAGTATGGCTGAAATTCAAAGGGGCTTGGATTACATAAGATTTTATTTACAGAATAATTCAATAAATGTGGACTTTGAAATTAAATAAAATTTTAAAAGCAGTGAAATGAAATAATGACCAGATTAAAAAAACAGAACCATTATAAAATGATACTCACTTGTGCTCAGTTTTAGCTTACAGGCTCTCTGATATGCCATAATGACCAAATCACTCCCCCAGAACCTTGCTAAAATACATAGTCATGTAGCATCTCTGTTATAATTGAAGTAGGACTGAGTATTCTCTCTAAAATAGTAAAGGATGTCAAAGAGGATTTTCCTGAAATGCCTCATTCTAGAAAAGATATCAATATCCCTTCATTGTGGATACAGATGCAATCAGAGTGAGTTGACTCCCTCCTTTAGTTAATACTAAAATTCAAACTTTTTTTTGTTTTGTACATGACTAAACTCTTAGAAACCACATATATGTGGGGGGTTTAATATTAAAATAATAACAAAAATATCTGTATATTGGATATTTCATTATGCTCATTTTGTTATTTGATTGAATGAACAATGTGATAAATAAAAACATTTTAAATTATTCTGTGCTACTTTGGAATAAGTAAAGTGATACCCAACTGATTAAGAATTTGTGAATATTCTAATTAATGTATCCTATAGAATAAAAGATTGTGACTAGTTTTCAAAATTTCTCCTGACTGAGCAAAATACTTAATCCAAACTAAATTTTGTGAGGATTCTTCATTAATCTTGTTTCTATAACCCAAAGTAATGCAAACTTTAAGTATAAATGTGTTTATACCTGGTAATAAGCAAAACAGAAACTGAATTGGAGTCATTAGAGTTTCAGAAGATTTGGCCATATAAAACTTTTTATTCAAAAATAGTATTTAAAAAGGTCTTTTTAGCCTGAAAAATAAGCTGTATTACCTTATCAAGGGGCTAGACCTGTAGCTGCTGTAAGTTGACATTGCAAATGAACTTCAGCAGTATAGTCATGATGGGTATCAACTGAAGATTCAATCCAAACTGTTTAGTAAAATAAAAAATATATCATGAGTCTAATATATCCTGTTTTGTCTGTAAAACTTACAGCACCAACTGCAGCTTTTTCCACTGTGTCATTATGGCCTTTATTTTTTCCAAGATAAAAAAGAAGTGATTGAAGAATTCTTGCTCTTGCACTTGAGCTGCTAAAAAGATGCTTTAAAATCATTAAAAACAGGATATTCAACTCTTTTAGAAGCTTAAGTTAACTCAAACTACGGGACCAGAATTGGAAAAAAAAAAGGATGAATTCATGTACTTTGAAATCAATGTGCAAATCTCAGAAAGCTTGAATAGGCAGAAGAAGCTAATGGGCTGAAACTTTGCAGGACCTGAGATAGATAAATGACCTGCAGCTTACAAAGCCACTCATTTTCTAATATACACAGGGACAAAAGATTAGGATATAAGTGGCAAGCTTATTTAAGCAGAAGGAAAAAGTATAGTTTTGCTGTTCAAGGCCTTTCAGGTTTATTTTTTCTCAGAAATAATCGGTTCACAAAATGAAAAAAAGGGAAAAAAAAAAGAAATGTGAAACCCACTGAGGCAAATAATGATGGACAATCAACTGCTGCTAATATTAAGAAAGTGCATTTACAGGACAGGAATTCAAAGAGATATATCTGAAAGACATAGAGAAAAGTACTATCAGAAAACAATGTAAAGATTACAGGATAGCTTGAGTTGGAAGAGGCGCACAAGGATCATCAAAGTCCAACTCCTGGCCCTGCACATAGAGTAAAACAATAATATCCATCTATCCCCCAGATTTTAGAGCAGTTTAAAAGGCATACTAAAAGTAATGATTTGCAAGTCTGGAGTCATGCGCTGTACCCTCTCTTCCCTTCTCCTTCAGAGAAAAAGGCTTACAGTGCCAGAATGTCAAAAAATACTCTAAAGGGTGAAACTAACAAACCAGTTTTCACTTCATATAGAGCAGAGCACCAACTAAGAGATATGAACCCAAATCTATTTATATTGAAATTGATGCTATAGTGTGAACAGAAAAGGTATGTTCTCCTCATGGCATTGAAACAATACTGCCTTCATGACTGCCATGAGAAAGTAGAAGGGCCAACTATTCTGACTATTCTGAAGCACCTTAAGTGTAGGGACAATGAGAAATCTAAATTTTTGACCAAAAAAATACTGAGTATAAAATCCTTAGAATCTTTAAATTTGGAGGAAATAACCCAGTAAGTTAATGTAGGTTGGTATCATAAAAGAATATTTTACGAGAAAGGAGGTTAAAAGATACCTGGATTTCCTGAAGATGTAGAAAATCTGTCAACAGATTATAAAAGCAAGCTATCAGCAAAAGATCATGCCAGAACTATAACCACTGGTGTTAAATATGATGTTTGACAAATGAAATATGGCACAGTTTAATAAATTGAATAATAAATTGACTGAACTAGTGAAGTGTTTCCTAAAAAAATATAGTAGAAAAACAGAAACATTGGTCAAAATGTAACCTAGCTCAGAAGGAAAATAACAGAACAATACTTTTGAAATAGTACAACATTGATAGCCCAGGATAGCATTACTTGGACAGTTTTAGCTCTAAATTCATGCTGTGTATTAGACATTCAAGATTGGTGCCAGACTGCAGTTAAGTAACTGAGGGTAAATACTTTCAACACACTGCTCCTCACTTAGAGTTTTGAAACTCCTCAGTGTTCACCTGCACAAGGAACATGTCAGAAAAAGTAATGTTGAAAGCATATTAGAAGAACTAATAGAGCACAAAGTCACCGGTGGTAGATAACATGAAAGGGTATATAAAAATTCACTTCAGAGAACATGACAGCAAATTGAGAGCTCTCCAGGAGAGATCACCACCCACTAGAGGTCTAAAAAACACTGTTTAAAAGTACTCACAGAAGTGGTACTTTAACCATCAAATTAGAATTACACCACAGCAGGACAATCCTCAGCAGATACACCATTTGAATATTAGATGCTTTTACTAGAGTTATTCAAAAGGTATTTTTCAAAAGTAAGGACTTGTCCATAGAAGTTCATCTGTTTGCATTACCTTTACTCTATCATGCTACCTCAGAAATATGAGCAAAACTGAAATCAAAGAATATGAAGCCTCACCAGGATATTTCAGATATTTACCCCAGTTCATTAAACTATCAACGCATGCATGTGAAACCCCAGGTTTTACCTCAACTAAAACTGATGAACTACTGTGTGGACTTCAATGCAGCTTCTAACAATACTGAGCCTTCTTGTTGGTCCTGTGTAAAATCTGGATTCCTAATGCTGCTTTGAATTAGCAGAACAATCTAGACCATAGGAATTACATGAAGTAGTGTAAAAAACTACTGAGATTAAAAAACTCCATTGCACTGCTCCTGGTAGTGCAACCCAATGCATAGTAGAAATACAAATGCTAATAACTGTATAATAGATTAAAGGAACTATAATTCTGTTCAAATACTTTCTTTAATCTGGCACTAAAGGGTTTAATGTAGTTCCAGCACAGCACGTCAGGCTCCTTCTTTGTTATGCTTTTTAAAAGAAAGGTGTAGGTTTTCAGTTTCCTCTCTTACACGACATATTGTGATTGCTACTGGAGAATTTGAAGAGTTCCATCATTTCTGAATGAGTCCCATGTGCATGAGTCATACTGGATTACCTGGCTGTACTATCTGCAAAATTGATGCAGAACATTTGTGAATCTCATTTGAAATAGTGCTTAAAACTTGAGAAGACTTACTCCAGAGTTTTATGACACCAAAGGATAAAGCCTCCTTTAAATAGAAAACATGCTATTGGCTATATTTTACACACCAGTAAATCTGGTACAGAGTTTAAAGAAATATTTTAATTAGATTTAAATTTGGTTACTTTTAGTTTCTGTGGTGGGTTGGCCTTAGCCAGCTGCTACACACCCAACCAGCCACTCTCATTCCCCCTTGTCAAAGGACAGGGGAAGAAAATAAAATGAAAAGGTCATGGATAAAGACAGGGACATCACTTACCAGTTACCGTCATTGACAAAATTGACCCAGTTTAGGGAAAACCAATTTATTGCCAATTGAAACTGAGTTGGATGGAGAAAAAAAAAAGATAAAACTAAAACACCTTCCTCCCATTTCCTCTTTTCTCAGGTTCAACTTCATTCCTTTAACCCTGACTCCCCTATCTCCCACCCCTTCCAGGACTGCAGGGCGGTGGGGAATGGGGCGGGGGGCTGCGATCAGTCCATAACACTTCTCTGCTTCTCCTTCTTTCCCAGGTCCAGCCTGGGCCCTTCCCAAAGGACTGCAGCCCTTCAGAATAAGCTTGCCCAAGTGTGTGCTTTCCATGGGCTACACCTTCCCTCAGGGTATGTCTACACGCCCCACCGGGATCTCTCTCGGGACAGCAGGAGTCTCTCCTCCCGCTCTGCCCTGTGGGCTCGCAGTGCTGTTTCTCCCCCGGTTGCCCTCGCTCAGCTCTGGCTGCCGGGCAGCGCTTTGCCCTGCCTTGCCCAGGCTTTCCCAGGGACTCTCGCCCGCCCGCCCGGGGCTCAGCCGTTCCCTGCGCTGACGCCGCTGGAGCCGCCGGGATCGGCTGTGCCCGGGCGGGGCAGCCTCGGCACAGCCCCGGAGCTGCCGCCGCCGCGAACCTGCGCCCGGTACCGTTTCAAATATGAATTAATTTCTCTATTCAATTAAATAGATTGAAAAATCATCTCAGCTACAAGGATTCACAGAGGCATCTCCTAGATACTGACTTCCAGCGGCTTTTTAAGAAAGACGCTTTCTTCGAGTCGGTGCCTTGCATCAGCTCCGCGCGGCCGCGCTGCGATCTTCTTGAATGGCTGATGGTGTAAGGTACAGGCTTTCCTTTCGAGCCTGCCCTTTGCTAAGCCTTCCGTATGTAAATATAAACAGGACATTTTTAATCTCCTGTGAGTTCAAAACTCAGTTGGATCAAGATACTAGGCTTTCTGGCACACAAGAAATATATATTGCTTTTCTAAAACTCTCACAAGGAATGGGTAGGATTTTTTTTTTTAAATCAAGCATTTTGTTGAATAAAACATCACAGGCTCCAATCAGACTTTCCAGTCAAGTGCAGATCTCCCCAGTTAAACCTGACTATTATTTACGAACATAAATAGCAACAAAGCCATGTTTACAGACTATTTCATTCTACTGACAAGATATTGCAGTGAGAAAATACCCTTCTGTGCCAACTGATCACTAAAAAAGGTTAAGGAGAACAAGCATTGTTCTTTGTTCTTAAGACGGAAGTATTTCATGGTTTGGTAATAACTGGCTCAAAACTCAACCTAACTCATTTTCTTCCCTTTCCATATAATCATAGTTCCAGGCTGCAGTTTTCTTTCAAACCATTATGTTTAATAGTAACAAACCTGAGTACTGTGCATTACCAGCATTTTTATTATCTGCACACCGTCTGAAAATAGCAAAGAAATGCACGTCCTTAAATAACAGTGTACAAACAGGTTCGTTTTTAAAGTGGTTTTTTTTCATACATCCTTAGGATAGTGGAGCATATGGATACAAACTGTGCCCTAGTCTATACCCCTGGATGTGTTGTTCCTACCCCTATTAGTAGCTCTCTCTAAAAAATTTAATTATCTGTTTCTTAGCCTCTTGAAGAAGAACAAATAGATGCCATTTTCTGCTATGGTCTAGATCTCCAATATATTTCCTGAAGAATTTATGCCAACTACTCAGGAACTCAGAATCATATACCAAGTACAGCTCTGACTAAACTTCGGCCCTTTTGAATATCCATTTGTTCCTCACAACTAACACAATATGCCAAAACATTGCAAAAATTTTATAAATTTTAGGCCTGAGTGATGTCTATTTCATCACACCAAAAATTTCAAATTATCAAATGTTGCAAAATATTCTCAGTCATTTGTTCCTTTTTTGCTGGTTAATCTCAAGTGAATATTTTGTTCTCTACATTTGCCACTGGTAATCTCTGAGATGAGTCTTGCAGCATGATGAGGAGTGTACTGCTGCTTCAGATGCCTAGTTCCTGTATTTGAATAGATATGACTTTTCTGACTCATAACTCTTCATGACTGAGCTTTTCTCATTGCTCCTATCTGAAATGAAGTATTGTCAACACAAAACTGTGATCCAGGTGAGACCTGTTAATTCTCTGAATATACCAGGTCTACTGTTTGAATGAGAAATGTCTCCATATCTTTTGAAGATATTGCTGATTTGTGTTTATGCATTTTCAGTGTTAATATTCCTGCAGATGTTTGTAGAACAGTGGTAATTATCCACTGGTCATTGCCTTCAAACCCCACACTTCTGTTGAGGAAGGAGATCATATAAATAGACGAATTGTTCTTTCTTCTTATTAGTAGATAAGCCAGAAATAAAAGAAAGGATTTTAGTGGATTTCTTTTTCTGGGTTTGTTTTTTTGTTTGTTTGGTTTGGCATTTTTGTTTGTTTTGTTCTGTTTCTTGGAGGGTTTTTGAGGGTTTTTTTGTAGGTTTCGTTGTCATATTTTGGTTTGGTTGGGTTTGATTCGGTTTAGTAAATTAGACATTTTACAGGAGGAAATGGATTTTTCCACAGTTCAATCAGTATTTCCAGATCAGAAAAGTCTGGATAAATTATCCAGAGGAAATTCTCAGATTGGTTGGTTTGTTTGGTTGGGGGTTTTTGTTGTGGTGTGGTTTTTTGGTTGTTGGTATTTTTTTCTTTGTTTGTTTGGTTTTCTTTGGTTTTTTTTTAAATAGCTGTAAGTTAATATCTTTTGTATATCTGTAACAGTGATCTGTAGTTTTGGATGTCCCTCCTTTCTTATCCTTACGAAGCGATACAGAATATCTGTTTTGCTTTAAAAGTTAACACTGCACTGGATGTTGTTTTGTCAATTAACCTTAAATTAGTTGATTAAAAGCTGAAAGAAGATCTGTCTGGTAGAAGTATTTATAGAACTTTTTTTTTCACACAACATTGTTTTTACAGCTTAGCTGGGATAGAAGGGTTTGCTAAAGAAAGGAGTTCTTATGAGTGAAGGAGTTCTTATGAGTATCTTGAAAATACATAGGTAAAATTAGGTTTATTGTGAATATTTGCAGATTAAATAGCCTCCCTGAACTTTTCACCTTATATCTTCTGTCAGCAACACATCACTACTACTCTTGCTCACCTGAGCCTTTTAACATATGTCAGACCAGTAGACTGCAGCTGCGTTTTTCTGGATGGTGAATACTTGAAAGAGTAGCTGATGAGCCTGAGCCCTGATACATTTGGTATACGAAAATTTTCATAACATGGGATTCAATAAATTAAATGTGGAAATGGAGAAGAAACCAGCAAAGAAATCTGAATGGACAGATCAGATTTTCACATGAACATGAACTATTTTACTGCATGCCTTATAAGAAAATCAAAACAGCTAATACTATATTGTAACTCTTCTCCATTTTTTTTCCTGTGTCCCAGAAGGGAGTATTAATTGATAATATCACTTTCTGGCCATCTTATACCTTTCTTACATGACAGATATATCAAAAGCCTTGAGAAATTGTTTCCATTCCTAGTCACATTGGTATTCTTTGTATTCTAAAACTGTTAGAGCTTTAGATTATCTGCACCATATGAATTTGACAAACTTCTCAGCTTTTGATTACTTCAGAACAGAATGCTACACTTCTCTGGACTGCTTATAATGTCATGCTGGGGGGGGGTGGGGTAGTACCTCCTGAATAAACAATAGGCAAGGTTTAGTGCAACTGAAATCAATATTATATTCAAAATCGAGAAAAGATTAATTATAAAGTTGTCTACACAGCACATGAAAAATATTTGAACATAAAATATATAAAATTTCCAGATCTAAATAAACAGATATGATGAACTAAATATAGAGGAAATACTAAATGTAGCTTGATTTTGTTTTTCATTGGAGGGTATGTTCAAACTGTTCACACAGAGAAAACTATTAGAAGCATTGTATTCTTGTACAATAATTGATGGATAAATAGATCTAACAATTTTTTCCCTTTGAGAAGGCAATAAAATAGTAATTCAGCTTCTTGAGTAAAATGCAGTAAAATGTAATTTGCAGTGGAAAAATGTCCTTTTCATGAAGTATTCATCTAATCATTTTTCTGGTGCAGATTTTGGGCCCAAACACAGACTGTTTAATTATCAGAATAGTTTAATGAATATGTAACATCCTCGCTATGCATCCTTTCTACTGCCTATAAAGGGTCAACTAGGCTGACCCTTTCCATCTATATTGTACATGTGGGAAGTTAGGTGAGAAAAATTTTACTTTTTACATCTTAATTCATACAATTATAACCAAAGCTGTGTTATGTGGCAAAGAAAACAGGCATCATGTATAGACTAAATGCTGGCCATGGCACCTAATGGTTTCTTTTCTGTGGGTTAATAAGCAAGCGAGTAAGAAAAAAATGGTTGTTCAGTGCTACTGGAATATACTTTGCTCAGTCCCTGCAGCCACAGTAGTTGGGACAATTCAAAAGGAACAATTCAGTTTAAGGAATTGAGTTTGCATTTTGTCTTCTGAAGACTACTGGAGGAGCCTTTGTTTGACAGAATAACAGAGCAGTACCAGAGGTTATTGTGTTTCTGTGAATGTTTATGGACACAATTAGTTTTTTCCATATTAGAACCAAGCTGAAAGATATTGATAACTATGTTTTTGCTGTCATCATAGTAGGATCAATAAGGTTTTTACTGTATTATTTATTGAAGTTTGTCTTCAAATTCTGTGTCTTGGCCCTGAGGGTACCACCAGCCCAGTGCCCGCAGCAGCCCCTGCCCCAGTGACACCACAGCAAGGACAATGTCCAGCTCCTCTCAGTCCTGCCCAGGCAGGCCTTTGGCCACTCAAGCTGGGCTGTCCTGCAAGGCCATGTCCTGGCCTCAGTCTGTCCCTGTCTCCAGGAAGGTGCTCGATGCCAGGGGCTGAGGCTACTCCAGTGTCCCTTGACTGCCCTGTCCCTGACTGGGGTGCTGGGACAGGCCCTGACTGCTGGGTCCTGCCAGCACCCACATGGGTAAACCCTGATGCTCACAGCCCAGGGAGCCACTCGCCTACATGTTACCAGGGACGTAGGACATAGACAGGATTTCAGTGTCTAACCACATGCAGATCAATTTGCCATCATTTTTGCCTCCATGGAATCACAGTATTTCTGTGTTCTCATTTCATTAATTCCTCTCATCAGAAATACACTTGTTTGACCCCTCACCCCACCTAAATCTTGTTCAAACTCACTATACTGTGCACCTAAAGCTTTTAAAAGCAAATGATAAAGAAATGAAAACAAATGTCTTCTTGTCAGATGAGATTCTCAACATCACATGTTAAGTCTATCTTTCTTAAGGTAATGCATCTAATTGCTGAGCAGTCAGGAAAGTATTATTTAAGAATTGTCCTTAGTAATTTAATTAGGCTATTCTAGTTTGTTTAAACACACATTAATCTTTCATGGTGACATCAAATTTGCAAACACCTTAGGGAAAAATTCTTCAGTAAATCATTTGTAAATGTAATAAACGTTTAACCTGTAAAATAATAGATGAGGTAGAATACTTCAAAGCAGTTCAATTTTCCTTTTCCTCCCTCCAATTAAAAAAAAGTGAATTAGAGCTGGTTAATAACTTAATTGTATCATTAATGCATAAAGCCTACCATGTTGTATTTATTTGATTGTTTGGAAAAGGGGCAATTTTAAAACGTTTTAAACTTAAAAAAATTTTTTAAACTTTGTGTTTTAAAAGTTCAAATTCTCATGATGTTATACCTGGTAAAATACATGGAACTGCCTTGTTTTCCCACCCCAATTTAAAACTAGAAGTGTGAGAAACTTAATTATGATTAGAACAATTATTAGTAGTAAAATTATCTTCATTGCAAGCTATAATGCAAGGCCACGGCCTGAGACTAAACTTAGAATCATAGAATCATAGAATCATAGAATCGATTGGGTTGGAAAAGACCTCCAAGATCATCGAGTCCAACCCTTGGTCCAACTCCAGTCCATTTACTAGATCACGGCACTCAGTGCCACGTCCAATCTGTGTTTAAAAATCTCTAGGGATGGTGAATCCACCACCTCTCTGGGCAGCCCATTCCAATGCCTGATTACTCTCTCTGGAAAGAATTTTTTTCTGATATCCAACTTAAATTTCCCCTGGCAGAGCTTGAGCCCGTGCCCCCTTGTCCTATTGCTGAGTGCCTGGGAGAAGAGACCAGCCCCCACCTGGCTAGAACTTCCCTTCAGGTAGTTCTAGACAGTGATGAGGTCACCTCTGAGCCTCCTCTTCTCCAGGCTAAACAACCCCAGCTCCCTCAGCCTCTCCCCATAGGGCTTGTGCTCCAGTCCCTTCACCAGCCTTGTTGCTCTTCTATGGACTTGCTCCAGCACCTCAATATCCTTTCTGAACTGAGGGGCCCAGAACTGAACACAGTACTCAAGGTGTGGCCTCACCAATGCAGAGTACAGGGGAAGGATCACTTCCCTGGTCCTGCTGGTCACGCTATTTTTGATACAGTCCAGGATCCCATTGGCCTTGGACACCTGGGCACACTTTTGACTCATGTTGAGCTTCCTGTCAATTAGTACTCCAAGGTCCCTTTCTGCCTGGCTGCTCTCCAGCCACTCTGTGCCCAGCCTGTAGCGCTGCAGGGGGTTGTTGTGGCCAAAGTGCAGGACTCAGCACTTGGCCTTGTTGAACTTCATCCCGTTGGAATCAGCCCATCTCTCAAGTCTATCCAGATCCCTCTGCAGAGCTCTCCTGCCTTCCAGCAGGTCGACACTCCCTCCCAACTTGGTGTCATCAGCAAATTTGCTGATGATGGACTCAATCCCCTCATCTAAATCATCAATAAAGATGTTAAACAGGACTGGACCCAATACAGACCCCTGGGGAACACCACTGATGACCGGCCGCCAGCTGGATGCAGCTCCGTTCACCAGCACTCTCTGGGCCCGACCCTCCAGCCAGCTCTTAATCCAGGAGAGGGTACACTTGTCCAGGCCATGGGCTACCAGCTTTTCCAGGAGTATATTATGGGAGACAGTACTTTTGTTGAGACTGAGTTAACTTTGCATGCAGTTTCGTCTCAGTGCAAGGCCAGTGGTGGCATTAAAAAGTTGCACAGCAAGTCTCTGCCACTCCTGTTGAAACTTGACACAGTGGACTGACTCTTAGAGGAATCAGTAGTAGCTGTGACTGCTGCCTCAGCTGGTGTTCATCATCTAACTGAATTAGGCACTCTGCAAGCAAAAGTATCAAAGTGTACCAGGCACCGAAAGTACTAGAGTGAAGCAAGTGGGAAACATATGCTATAGAATGGTTTGAGTTGGAATGGACTCTAAATATGATCTAGTTCCCAGCCCCCTGACATGGGCAGGGACACTGTGGTCATTACCATAGATTGAAATCATTTTTAGTTTTCATGCATTTGGTTTTCTGCAAACAACCCAATGGAAATCCCTTTTCATATGTAAGTGAGTTCTTCATAATAATCCATCTATTTTGTTTTTATATATCAAATGCACTGTTTGCAAAGTATGTATTGTATCACTTATTTGTGGAAGTGATGCTGTGAAAAAGTGAGCCTGCAAATTACTGTCTGTATCCAAACTGAATAGCTGATGTGGGCTACAATTTCATTTGAATTTTTTGTTTATCTGGGGATATTCCACATTTTATTTGACCAGCCCAGACCACATTACATGATCCTTTTAATATACATTAAGTTTTCCTTTTTTTTTCCTTTTTTTTTTTTTTTTTAGTAAATACCAGGCTGCAAGCAGGATGCAAACATCTAGAAATGCCAAGAGCTTTTGAAACTCTGACTGTGACTACAGTGGCAGCAATAGTTTGGGCAAGCAAAAATAGATTTGTAGCACAAGTGTGGGTGCTGAGAAATTTATGTCTGTGTTGTAGCTGTCTGCTACAGAGTGCCAAATCTGACATGCATGCTGTACACATTTCAAACACTTCTTTGTTTGAATTTATTTTTTCAAGCTTCAAACTAGTTCTAGATTGGTTCCATTAAGTGGCTATTAAGTGTGGTCCTCAAACACTTTATGGCTTAAAGCTATTCCTAGAGTGAACCAAAGCCTTGTAACTTTGATTCAGAGAAAGACATGATTTGAACATCTGTGTTCAAACGTTTGCAGGGATTAAGTTAGGAATACACAATTTTAAATTAGATAAACTTCACATGAAGAAAATTTCTTTAAAATTCAGGTAATAAAATCAGACTTAAACAATAGAACTCATTGATTTTCAGGAGTATAGGGGTTTGGTATCTAATTTGCTTTATCTGTTTAGGTTTCCATTACAGGTAACAGGAACGGAGAAAAGGATGGTGAATGAAAAGGCTGGGTGTATTATCATTGTTTTAGAATGAGTGAAGCTATCTTCTGGATGTAACAAACTTATTTCATTGACATTATAGAAGTCTGCAGCAATGACAAGATGCCTCATTTAGAGGCAGCACAAAGAAGATAGTGTAAGCCCCAATTCTAGTAACAACTTGTAAGAAACAGCATGAGCTTTATGTTCTCACTGTTTTTCACTGATTTTATGCTCAGCTTTCTAGGTATTAAAAAAAAATAATAAAATCTGTTGTTTGCAAACAGTGTTCACAATTTCTGATTTTTGGAAGAAATCATGCCCTTTTGAACTTTGAGGAGAATGGATGAAGACAACCAGAGCTTCAGTAGTCAGCTAATGTGTTAAAAGTGGTTGAAAGTCTTACCATAATTTCACAAGGAACAGCACTAAACTGAGCTTATGAGTGAAAGACTATTGTTAAACACACAAAGAAGTGTTTGGGGGCTTCAGATGACATTGAGGGCCGGTTGTGTCAGGTTACATTTAAAGTTAATAAAACCAATAACTCTTTAAAAATGGTATGGGGAAAGCCTTTATCAAAGGTGACTTCTCGGGGTACAGTTTTCCACTTACAATAATGTAATTTTGATGCAGTAGTTTGTCAGGGACAAAAAATATAGAGCTTCCAACAGCAAGAGACTAATAACCTTAAACCAATAAACTTTGGTCAGCAAAAGGCTGAAGAAAATTCCATCACCAAAGACAGAAGTCTGTATTTGCTCTGCTTGTGTATATAAGATGTCTCCTGCCTTGAGATAAGATAGAACTCAGTTATCAGACATGTTGTAACCTCTTGCTGTTCCCTCCATAAATTCCTGAGATTGCAGTCAGTGACTGTTTCTGTAACTTAGCTAGAATTGTGTAACTACCAAATTAAAATAAGCTCTCTCTGGATTACCATAACCCTTCCTCCCTACTAGCATATGTCTCCCTGAAACCTTAAATTGTGATCAAGTGTTGAATAAAGGATTTCAGTTTCCGTTCCCATAACTGGGATCATTGTAGTCTTTATTTGACCTTCACAGTAGTTCATTTCCTATTAAGCAAAGTTTCTCATTTCAGATGACTGTTAATGTCATAGAGGGATTGCAATGCTTGATCTCTGTAGGACTCCTCAAACCAGGTTATTATACCCATGCTTAATATTTCAATGATTAATCTTTTCCTCTTCCTTCTGACAAAAACTTTATCAAAACTGATGTGTCAGAATGTTTCAGCTTCAGCGAAACAGCATTTTTTCCTCTGACTGGTTCTATTTATCATGTTCATGTCAATGTTAAATTTGTTGATGAAAAATCCAATTTGAACTAGTTTGAAGTTTTCTGAAGAAGCTTGTCCTGAATTTTTGACTTGAGAAAAGCTTTGATAATCCTTCCCATTGGAAAACAAAACCTATTTCAAAGCCTGAGTGACTCCAACACTACTCATGGGACTATCTACTTGTATATCCAGGGGACTCTGTAGTGAGATATTCCCAAAAGTTCTGCAAGATCTACAGCATGAAAAGAACTTGCAAGAAACAAGTTATTTCAAGAGAGTCAGACTGCACAAAAAGGGAAGACTAAGAAATATCCTGCATTAGGAACTATTCTTTGGATGCATATTTCATATTTCATTTCAGAATTTTCAAGACTGTGCTTATGAAGTTCTTGTTGGTAATGATTATACATTACTGTATTTTATGTGTTTACTAAGCATCAACACTTTCACCTGGCACAAAGAATTCAGAGGAAGCATAAGAATCCCTTTTTATATTAATTTCTAGACTCTGTTGATTTTATTAAAGTCAATAATAGAGTTCCCAGTGTTTCAGCATGATCAAGATCTGAATATTTGACATTCCTGTGAATTTTGCTACTCTATAGAATCCAATAAAGGGCTCTGCAAATTTTATGTTAGAAGCCATAGGAAAACTTGTTTGTCCAATTAGAAAGAACAGAAAAAATAGTTCATTTTCATAAATGTAACACAATGTTCATTACTTGATGAAACAACATTTTCACTACCATAATAATGGATTTTATACAATTTTATTGTCCATAAGCCTGATAATTTAAGGGAGAGGGAAGCCATTTTCTTCAACATTGGTCCCACATGGTCTTGCACTAAAACACAATAAAATTATATGTCTCAGATGAGAATTTGATAATAATTGTGACAGACGGACAATAGCTAGTAACAGATTACTATTTCCTAGCCAAAGTGCATAAGGGAAATTTCTTTCAACTTTAAGAAAAAAATCATCCAAGCCAGATGGTTTGACTTCAAGAGCAATGAAGGGACAGGGTCATAAGGAATGAATGCTTTATACCCTCGTTTCCCTGAGAACAACTCAGCTGTTCAAGAATTGTCCCTAAAAGCTGAGATGAAATAATCAGGCTGAGTAGTTTTGGAGCGTGTTTGAGTATGTTCTTTTCCCTTTGTCTGTCTTCCTCTTCCTCCAAAAGAGTAGGAAAAGAAGTTGTGTCTATATCTTTGTTACAATGCCAATACAGATCTGTAGCTGATCCCGAAGAATTGGTTTACAGCAATGTTGATCTAGTTACTTCGAGCAAACTTTGTGTGATGTGTGAAATTTTTTCTTCCTTCTTAATCTTACAGAATATATTTTTGAATGGCTGTATTAAAGAGTTCATCCCTAAGGAAAAAGGTAGACTGCAGAAAAGGCCAAAAGTTTTTAATTAGACTGTTAACTTTGGGATATGGTTACTTCATGTAAGAGCTGAGATCCTCTGAGTCTTTTGAGTTATTGCAATCAAAAAGTAATTTACTAGAGTATCACCTGTACTGAAATGTTATTAAACCTTTTTGACAAGACATCTGAGGGATTTCATAACACTACTGTGGAGGTCAAGACTCTGTCTCCTTATGAATAACTATCTTGCAGTGTTTAAGGGGACAGAGCCTCTACTTTCCTGGAAGAGACTATAACATGCATGAACTTAGTTGTTATTTCAAGTGCTGCTGTCTTCAGACAACCTTCTCTTTGTCTGTTAATCTTCTGAGATCTTCAGGAGTTCTGTTCTGGCACTGTCCTGTAAGGTAAGAGCACCACAGGCTGTGTGGAGTTAAAATATATTCTCCTACCAAATTTTTCCCCTCCCCAGCAGTGAGGCAAAATGAGTATCAATATTTTAGATGCTGTTTTGGACACAGGTTATGAATAGTGGAGCATGAAAAGGTAAATTGGGGGTGAGAAGACTAAGTTTAAATGCACTGAAGCATGCCGAGCAAGGCACAGCACTAGCATTGATACAGAGGATGCAGCAATCACCACCTAATAATTGGTGTCACAGGCATCTAAATTTACTGTGTTATAATGACATAGGTATATTAGCTATTACCAGTGCCATGATGAGATATATATTTGAAACTGTTAATTTAATCTCTTGGGCTTCTGTTTTATTTGCTTTAGTTCAATTAATTTTCCTTTTAATAGTGAGATCTCTAGCTACACTACTTGCAACTAGCTCACAAAATCCTGCCTTTCTGACAATTAGATTGTATCATTTTGTTTGCTTACAATAGGGGACAATGAATATACAAGAAGTACAGGCAGCATCATGAGCATATCACTACTATATTTTTTATCAGAGATACATTTTACTTCTCATCCTTGTATTCAGCAAGAAATTTACTTAGTAACTAGATAATCTCTTTGGGACACAGGGCATCCTTACAATCTTGAAATAGTCCCTAGTTTTCTCTGGCATTTCATTCAGTCTGTGCATGAATTACGGAAGAAACTTTCCCACTAGCACCCTAAAAAGCTATACAGAATTTCTCCTCCCATCATATATGGCTAGAAATTGCAGAGCTGACCCTAGTATCTTATTTCTGGGGAACCATCTCTTGACTTTAAAGAACCTTTTTCTTTAGTTGTACATCTAGTAAATCAAGAAAAGAAAAAAAAACAAAGCAATCTTTTCACTGCAAAAAGCCACCCTCCTAGAGCTGAGAAAATGCCAATGTTTTGACATTTCAAGTTTTTGTGTGGTTTGTGTTTTTCAGGAGTTTTGTTTGTTTTATTTTTTCCCTTGTAATCTACTGCAGGATTTTCATTTTGTTGTTGAAATTGGACACATAGATAATTATAGCTCTTGGTAGCTCATTAACAGCTCTGCCTTTAAATCAAAACATTTAAATAATGAGTTGGTCTAATTCGATTTCCCTGTTGACTGTCAACAATTGCTTTTCTTCCCTCTCTTAATGAATGATTCTGTTCTTTAATTGGGAAAATAGTTCCTGGGTTAGTCCAAGAGGTAGATTTGTCATGATTGCATATGCTTATGCACTTTTCTTTAGATTTGTCATAAACTGTTATAGAATTTTAATTCTTTGTTCCATATTAAGGTTTCGGGAACTGAATTTTCTCTATATATTTAGGTATTTTCACAGATGTGTTTTTCATATGATTACTGTGAAATTTCTTTCAAATAGAGATAGGAAAGCCTATAGTAGCCTTTTAGAGCTGTATATGAGTTGAAACAATGATTGGCTTGCAGTATGTAGGGGTCACAGCACCAATTAATAATATTTATTTAATCTGACATGCAAAATGTACTTTCACAAATATTGTATTTTTAAGGACGTTACTGAAATCTCTCAAGGCTTCTTTTTGTTTGTGAAATATGAAGATATCCTTTCATATTAGTGAGGTGAGCAAAAGATGGAGTGACAACTCAGCAGCTCCACTTTTTCAGGTGTTTCAGAATGTCATGGTATGAATATGTTGAGTTTACCTGTTCTGACTGAGGCTGCCAGGAATATAGAACATGCTCCAATAAATCTTGATGCAAGAGTTAGACATGTTATGGTCCCCCACTGTCTGTGCTGCTTCGCTTCTAAAAATTATTACCTGCATCACAGAAGGGCCAAAAGGTTGTGTCTGAGCTATTTCAAGTTGTCTTTTTTCAGATGCCACAGATGATTGTGAGTTTGAACTGAAACAGTAGGCTTAGTAGTGGGTAATATGTAATTGCCACACTGCTGTCTTTGCTAGAAGAGTTGCTACTAGTGGTGATGTGTAGTCAAGCTATAGCTTTAGCAGGATGTACTGTTGGTTGTCTACCACCCCCAGTAGGACTGATCTCTTTTGTTAAGTTCTTCCAAGATGGCCAAGCTGTGGGGAAGGAAAGCATATGCTCTACTTAATGCAACTATGACTTCAAAGCTTGTGATGTCAGTGAAGCTTCACTTAGTGCAGAATGCTTCTGTTGCTTTAATTGCTTGTGCAGTTTCAGGAATGTGAGGTAGCTGAGCTGGCAGGGCAAGTGGAAGCTAATATTTTCTCTCCACTAAAAGAAACTCTGCCGAGATTTATCTTATAGTCTCCAGTGCAGTTCTGTATATTTTCAAGAGGCTATGATATGTTCTTCTGGCTTTTAGGTATCAGAAAAACTTGTATCAGAAGTGTGATTAATACCAAAATAAAAGTAAAAAAATCAAGTGTGAAAGTCCTCTTGGTATTATTTGATAGCAACATACTCATGTGAGAGAAAACACAACAGCAAGGAGTAAAATGAAAAAAAAAATCTCTATTTCTTTGAGTTTCCTTCTGCCAGTATGAGTTAACAAGTTGAGACTTCAATTATTCTCTCTACAAGAAGAATAGAATGAGGAAAAATAGAAATGTGGGGGAAAAGGGAGTGCACACTGAGTTGGGATATGGAGAAATGCAAAGAAAATGCATGATACAGACTCCTGAAAATAAGGGCAAAGTGATAAGTCTTCTAGACTTTGGTTCATGCAAAAGAAATACAGTGATAGTTGAATGCCCATTTTATCCATTGTCTTTCAGGGATATGTCCAGGCTGTGAAATTTCCAGTAGTCCTCCGTGGAAGTGCCAAATACGTGATCATCAAGCCCACCTGCAGCTTATACAATATTGGACATGCAAAACCTGTGTAAACTACAGATAGAATGACAGAATATTTTAGATGCTTTCCTCTGCTCTTTCTCTCTGGTTCTTCATCAACTACAGCTCTGTTGAATTTGGTATACAGCTTTAACTACAATGGCTAATGTAACTGAAAAATGTCTAACTGTAAAATGTCAAATTCCTTAAAGTAGCTTGCTGTATTACTGCAGAATATTTTATCTTTTTACACTCTTTCAGGAAACTTTGGAGGATGATTAAATACATGCTATCATACTTTCCTCAGAGAGAGTAGAAGATTTTGTTTACATTTCTCAATTCTTATTTCTTTTGGTGGGAAGGAAGGGTTATTTTTTGGTAACAGCTACTGTAAACCCTTTTGAGACATCAATGTTTTAATAAGGCATGGGTTCTAATAGGATCTCATGAATAAAGCATTTTGCACTGTTTCCCATGACATGCTGTACAAGCATGTCTGCTGTAGCTTTTGGAGAATTATCTTTTCATAGGTTGGGTAAGCAGAATCACTCAAAATGTTACAGACATTAAATTTCACCCCACTATTCCTTTGAAAAATTATGAAGTCTAAATTCTTTACACATTTTATTAACTTTATTAACACTGAAGGTTCAGTGATATATCTTTGACCAATAGAAGTGGGAAATACAAGCTGGTGCAGAATTGTCTACAAATGTTCAGTGCTCCTGCTAAAAAGGCAGTTATCTAGAGCACAATAGGTGGAGAATCTATGTTATTGTTCATATAGTTTAATGTTTGCCTTTTTTTTTAAAAATACTATGTGCAAATACTATATCAGGTTGACCTGGCTTGTACTTTGGGTCCTATATTCTTACAGAAGGGCGTGGTGAAAATACTTATTCCTTACACTTGTGCAAGCAAGATCAAAGAAAAGTCAAAAAGGAGGACATGTTCAATAGCATGTTGTGCTTCACAAAGATACAGCTGTTTCATGTAAAAAGTAAGAGTAAATAGCACTGCCCAGGTAATCTGACTTCTGTGCACAAAGCACAATATGCCTATGACTGTTAAATGAGCCAGATTTTCCTGTGGTAAAAATAAAGGAGATAGAGATTTATAAAGCAAGGGATACTGTCATGTCCAGAATGCAGTATCCCATATAAGGAAGAGAAAAACTTGGAGAAGGATTGTTATGCTTAGTAGAGTTAGAAAAAGAGTGAGAGGAAGAAATTTTTTGTAGTAAGAAAGAATTCATTTCTCTGTCAGGATTAGCAAATAAATATTTTTCTGATATGAGACTGAGCTTCCTAATTGTTACTTCTTATTGTTGTTCTTCATTTAAGGATAGCAATAAGGTTGAAAGTTAAATATTTTTCTTTAGCAGAAATAATTCGCCCCAAAGGAAATCTTTATTGCCTTTGAATGCTTTGAGGTCTTTTATAGGCATGAAAATATGGGACTTGGGAGGGGGAAGTTTGTCCTCCCAAAGGTGACACAGGAAATTATGCCTTAAGATTTTTATGTATTTTTAGATTTTAATATAGCTGTATAGTTTCTCACACATAAGGTAGCAGGTGACAGTTTCTAAACCCCATTGTGTTACATTCTTGAAATTCTGTTTAACAGACTTTTCAAGGAAAGAGATTTTAGCAAGGACATGTTTTTTGGAGCACATGCACCTGGACTGGAATAATAAGATACAACATAGTCAAAGCAAGATAGGGGGCCAAGAAATCTTGGAAAGGCTCCAATGGGGCAATTCTGAGGGTGGTACCAGGAGCAGATGGTTTTGGGGTTGGATGTATCCATTAGATATGATGATTAAATAGTGTTATAAATTTGTAAGAACCCCTGTTTTGGTGTGTGCACCTATGTACTTAGTGCACCTGAAAGCTTTCATTAAAGAACTGTTCTTTTCCTTATCTATACTAATATTGTTTGGAATTTTTTCCCCCTCCCTTTTAGGCAACAGAAAGGACTTATATTTAACACAGCACTTGTAATTTTATAGTCACATCTATTAATTTCCAGGTTAGAGACACAATGGAATTGCTAAAATTGAAATAAGAGCAGGATAACAGGAGAGAGAACTTGTCTGAGATGTGAATAACTTGGCTTAGTTCTAAGAGGTGGAGAGTTTTATATGCTGAGTCCCTTAAAATTAAGAGGACTGGTGAGTATTAATGCAACTCAAATTCTTGTAAGGAGAATTTCTTATATCTGATGGGTTCCAAAATGAGTGAAATGAGTGAGGACCTTCAGAGACTAGCCTGCTAAGAAATAAGTGTAGTCTGGCAAATTAATATATGAAGATTTCAGGTTAAAGAAAGCTTAAAGAAATGAAACTTTATTTTAACCTTCCTTTCTCTGTGCATTTTATTTTCATTTACTGTCATTTACTGCCTGGACATAGTCCTGTGGATGGCCCTGACTGAACAAGATGACTTCCAGACTGTTGGACAAGATGACTTCCAGAGGTCCTTTCATATCTTGGCCATTATATAATTTTGGGATTTAATCTGATGTCCAGTAACATTAGCCTGTGATCCCCCTTTGTTATCGGAACTCTACTGGTATTCACTAGGTTCAGGTGATGATTAGTATAGGCTTGTGGTACTCTCAGACATTTTCTAACTTATTTGGCCATTCCAGAGGTACTTTTCTTTTCTGCTTCTTTTAGACCTGTTGCCTCATGTATTAAGTAAGAAAGTATCTGTCAGACTGAATATAGTTCACTGAAATGGGAGTTTAGATTTTTCTTCCTTACTCAATTGTATTTTTTCTTCATTCTTTCTGTATTTTTAATTTTGTTTCTTAATTCATTTTGTAGTCTCGTCTGTGACTCAGACTTTAGGAGATCTTGGCAAACTTGCTGTCTTACTTTGCACATCTCACTTGTTCTGTCCCAACTATTCCATGTATTTGACATTCACTACTATCTCACTATTACATCTGTAACTATTGAAACACGAGCAGAATTCTTCTCAGCTCTGAAAGCAAGCTGAAATAGCAATGCAAAGATGGAAAAGGTTGGTATGTGATGAGGCAGGTTTCAGTAGCCCTATTTGCCCACATCCTAATACCATACAGAGGCCATGACCTTTCTCTGGTTTAATGGAGAGTAAGATTGCTACTTTCCTATTAGGTATCTGTATTGTGATTGCACTTTTCAAGCTCTACCTAGGGATTTAGTCACACAGCATTTATTAATTTCAATAGGAGTCAAATCCCAGAAACTCATCCTATCACTTCAGGGTTAAATTTTGTCTTTAATTACATCCCCAGAGTGTCACTGTCAAGTTCCTAAAATGTTGTCGAGAGAGAACTGTATAGCCAAGGCCAGATTTTTGTTTAGAGACTGACTAGTTATCCAGGATCCTTAACTGCAAGTGAACTGGTGGTCTACTGTGTAATATGTTTACTGAGATTAGTAACTTTGCTTAACTGAAAACAGATATTGTAGTTAAAGTATTTAGATGTGGTCGCTGTTTAAGACAAGAAAATGTATATCAACATACTCTATACTTTCTTTACTTATACAAAGTTGTGGGATTATTTTCCAGTGTGAAAAAGACAATGTACAGACCTGTCTATGCCATCACTGTAATGATGTTGCTGTGACTAAGATTTAATTCAGGTACTTTCTGGAGACCTTGCAGAACTTCATTTATCTTAAATGTTTACTTTCTCCTGGATGCTTAAGAAAAACAATGTATAAAAGGATACCATCAAGAAAGACAATCTTGATTTGAATTCAATTAAATCTCAGCTTACCGTATATTATGTAGCACTGTGGGAGGACTGTCTTATTGTGTAATTAGAATGGCTTGTTGTTACCAAGAAGCATTTACAGAGATATTGAAATATCACCCAGAATTTAAACAAGTTTATAAAGTTGTCTCTTGATAACCTCTGCATCTTATTTTCCAGAGCAATTGTATTCATTCCTACAAATTCATTCAGATTGCTAAAATCAGTGTATTTACAGAAACATGGATCACCCTGGCCCAAATAAAAATGTGCTGTCTTACTCCAATTTCAAAATTGATTATTCATCTGATATTTTATCTATAGCATCACTAACAAAACAACACAGCTTTCTAAACCTTTGGAATATTGGAAACCGGTAAGAATCTCCAGAGTCATCTGAAGTGTCGCCCCAAAATCTATTTGTATCTAAGACATGTCTAACTAGAAAGAGAGATGGAACAAACTCCTAAATCTCTGCCACATAAAAGTGTACTTATTTGCTCGATATGTGAGATCAAATCCAGATACTGGTTTCAGTCTTGGCAAAAATAAATGTGAGAAAAAGCAAAACAGACTAGAATGTGTCAGGGCTATTTTTGGTTGTATAGAAGATTGCAGTGAGGTCCTGGGTGGAGATTCCTCATATTACAGGCAATTCTGTAATATAAAGTCATAATTGGTATTATAAGCAAGGATAGTTATATCTAATATATGGAGAGGAAATATAGATCTTACAAGCTCCAAGAAAAAATGTCTAAAAAAAACCAGGAAATCTGTTACACTAGACCTTCTGCTGGCAAGCCAACATTATTCTGTTTTCTCAGGCTATATTCTGAGATCATATTCATACTTTAACATTTGACTCTGCTTATTCTTGTAGAATGAAAAACCCTTCACTTAGGTGTGAACATGACCACAGTAGCTCTGTGGAAAATATCTCTTGCAATATTTTTTTCTGGTACTGAATGTTGAATGGGATACTTAGTGCAATATGGGAGTGCTACAATGTTTGAGACCATAGTACTCTTAGACATTACCAAAGGAATTAGGAAGTGTAATCAATTGTCAACTTCTTATATAAATGTCCTAGTTCATCAGAAATTACGTATAAGCTTTGTACCTTGATTTCTGTTATGTTGCTTAGAGATACTGTAAAATGTGTCAGGAAAGAAAAGCCCTTGAATTTCTTCTGCTTCAGTTGCAAGTCTATTAATAGAATGGGCAGAGAATTGTAATGCTTCATTGCTTTTGACTGATGGAGTAGAATACAAGGACCTTCCTACTTTCAAAGTGGCTTTGAAATAATATTGCCGGCAAAAAGGCATCAGAGGAGTTCAGCATTGTAAAATAAAAATTATATTAAAAAATAGAAGTATGCAATTTCCCCCGTTATCAGCAGGAAACTCTGTCATTGCCCACCTCATCTTCTGCAGCTTTAAATGAATGGGGTCATAAAGATATATTAACAAACATAAAATTTAATAGTAAAAGTTTTCTTGTAATCATTTAACTAAAGTGGGCACTGCATGACCCTCTAGAATAATCATGCTCAGTTATTAGCCTAGTGACTGGGAATAAACAGCTCAATATATGATTATAGAATGCTTCAAAAATTTCACAGCAGCTGAATTCCCCCAGTCTACCTGAAATGTTTGGCCTGACCTTGAGTGAGATATTATATAGTGCCATTCCTGTGGGCTGGTAAGGTCCTGCAGTTTTCCATTAAGCTAAATGAGAAAGTCTTGACCATCACAATTTGCACCATTCGGTCCATTATCTTTTGCCCTACAGGTGATTTGCTGCAATCTTTATTACAGAAGACAGAATAGTTCAGAGGGTATTGTCTGGCAGACAGCAATGTCAAAGCTTATCTGTATATGGGTGTAATTACACTTTCCAAGTTATACAGCAGAAGATTTTATTATATGATTGCCATTTATGTAGGAAGTACATAATTTGATATAAAAACTATTAGTCTGAGAAGAAGTTAGAAAGATTTTATTGATGAAGCAAAGCCCAAAAATGCATACAACCTTTTATAGTGGCCTTTACACAGTATCTTGGGCCCTAAAAGAAGAAAGCAACTATGTTATAACTAACCACATGGCTAAAATACTCTGGAATGTGCTGGGAGACTGAAATATTGATATAAGAAGCCTTTATATTAAAATGGCTGCAACTGTACATAGTTCCTCAGAGCCGATCTAAACAGCATTTCAACTGGCATACTTATTTCTTTTCTTTTGACAGGTACTAGGTATCTCAGTATTCACTAAAGAACTGCTACCCTGTGAAAAATGTTGACACGTGACTAGCCTTGTGTAGCTGCCTTGTACTTAATTCTCGGCACTCGTGAAGCAGCGGCAAGTTGATAACAGGCAAGGCGAGGAACATCTGCTGCTTTATCTCCTCAGCAGCCAGCAGGGGAAGCTGCTGCTTTTATTTTCAGTCTGACTCACAAATAGCTATGCTGTTTATTTTTAAATCCACGGATGAAAAGGTGGGGTTATCTTAAAATGAAAGACAGAATATGTATGTTCACGTGAACAAGTTTTTGTCAGACTATGCTTGGAATGACTATACTAGTCACAAGTGAGAAAGCAGGGAATGAGTGGTGCACAATGGAACAAATGGGCTATTTAGTGTCTAAATTTAATATGTCCTATATTTTTGTTTAGACTACTAAAATACAAGACACTCTGAAAGCTGGCTTAATACAGATTCAGTTATTTATGCAATTTTTAGATTCCTCTAGTTCTTGCTCCATGTGTATTAGAAAAATGTTTCTGTAGAAATGACACTGGACTGGAACAGGCCTGGTTTCTGTTCTCAAGCTCATAATAACAACTGTCAGAAAGTCATTTGGACTCTGTTCAAAGTATTTTTCTTATGTACATATTTATGACCTTTATGGATTTGGCTTTTAATCCATCTGTTCATCAATCTTTCATCTTTAAACAACAATACATCACCTTCCCCTTCCCATCTTTTCCCTCATATTAAAAAGAAGTATGTTTTGATGACAAAAAGATGTAGTCGTCCAACTTGTCCAAAAATCCCAAAGTCTTAGCACATAGTTTAACTTTATCCCTTAAAAATTATTGGGACCTCATGAGACTTCCAAGCTACAAGGAAAAGTACCATTAACTTGATTATTAAAGAGAGCTTGAGACCATAATTTTTGCCAAATTTTTCAGCTGAATTTGAACTAACTGTATGTAGGATCCTAACACTAATACTTTGTGCATATTGTCTTCTCATTTTCTACCCAGACAGGATTTTTATGAGTATTATCACTCTGGTAAACTGGCAATATTCCCTTCATACCTTATGAATAATAGATATATCAGCTAGAGTGGTAGAAAAAAAATTTAATCAGGCACACAAATAAACTTTGCAATTAGAAAGGTCATTGTCAATTCCAGTATGAACCTTGCCTCGAGGTTATATTAATGACTCATGAAGAAAGTTTTCTTGGGAAATCTAATAATCCTTTTTTTTTGTCCGAACTATTGACATAGTCTTAATTATAATTTAACTCTAATTCATGCCTTTCTATTGTCATAGAAGTCCCTTAGTGGGAACCTGCAGAATTTCTAGATATCTGAATGGAAAATATTATTTCATTTGCAGGAAATTTATTAGTTTATTACTGATTCTTTCCTAAGTTTAAACAAATGGATTTTCTTCTTTCAACAGAAGTTGTTTTGAAAGTGTTTGTACATGTATAGTGGGATTTGCTTGTGATTCTATACAAACTAATGCATTTGTGTAGCAAATAACAAAATAGTGTACTCAGAGGTTATGATGCTCATGAGCATAAATGACACATGTCCATACATATTTATAAGTGCTGTTCTACCCTGGCAGCAGCAAAGGGAATGGCTACAATTTATCCCTTAAGGTGACAGAATCAGAAGGTAACTTATGAGTAGTAAAGGGAAATTCTACTGAATAGGTAATTATTTTCATAAATATTTTAAAGAATAAAGATTATTTTTATGATTCTTTTATCTTCAAGGAGACTAAACTTTACTTTAGAAATTGATTGAACGTATATTTCAGGTCTAATAATGACTGCATAGTTAGTTTTCCAGAGGAATCAAGACACTCAGAAGCACTGCTGTAGAAAGCTTAAACATATAATTTGTCTGTTGGGAAAAGCTTTACCAAAAAAGTGGAAAAACAAGCCAGCACACATTCATCTGGTACAGCCTGGGAGAGTCCACTTGGCACAATTTATTGCATGTGTTATCTTCAAAGCTGTTTTCTGTTGTTCAGATAGCTAATTGAATGCTGGAAGCAGGGAAATACTAAATGCAGAATGGTGACAAGGATTTCTCCCCAGGAAAATATTGATGCCATTATTGAACACTGAGTTATGAAATGGACTTTGTGTCCACCTGCAGAATTAGAAATCACTTTAGAGGAACCACAGTTGTGAGGAAAATATTTTCATGCTAACTATTTAAGAGATTCAGCCTCTTTAGTTTAACATGGAGAAATGACCAAGATCTATGCCCTGATTACAGCTCTAGTGGGTTGACCCTTGCTGGATGCCAGGCACCCCCCAAAGCCATTGTATCACTGCCCTCCAAAACTTGACAGGTGGGAGAAAATATAACAAAAAATCCTGAGTTGAGATTAGGACCAGGAGAGACCACTCAGAAAATACTGTCATGGACAAATGGGGATGTTAATGGAATTTATTACTAACAAAGTCAAAGCAGGATTATGAGATATAAAATAAATATTAAAAGCACCTTCCCCTCACCCCTCTCTCCTTCCCAAGTTCTGCTTCCTCCACTCCAGTGGTGCAGGTAGATGGAATAGTGGGAATTACAGTCAGTTCATCACTGGTTGTTCCTGCCACTGCTCAGGGAGAAGAGTCTTTTCCCCTGCTACTGCATGGGGTCCATCCCAGACAAGACAGTCGTCCACAAACTTTTCTTATGTGAGTCCATCCAGTGACCAACAGTTCTCCATGACAGGGTGACAAGTCCTACCAGGAAACCTGCTTCATAGTGTGCTCCTCTCTCCATGGGTCCACAGGTCCCTGCCAGGACCCTGCTCCACCATGGGTTTTCCAGTAGGAGCAAACAAGGCAAAAATATGTTTCTCCATTGTTTTCTGCCTCTCAATACATTCTGCTAACATTGCCATGTCAGCTTTAGTGGAAAAGCTTTCTCAAGGAAATACTTCCTGCCAGAAAATCCTGCTTTTGTGATCAGTTTCCCACATCTGGACCTGACTACGCGCCAAAAAACATGTGTAGAGGTTGAGAAAGCATTATAAAAACCTGAAGATGAATTCAGAAGTTGGAGGAACAAGAGACAAGGAGAAACTGGGACGCTTTGCCTAGTCTTCTTCTGATCTCTCCTCTCAGCTCGTCTTACCTTCTTTCCAACACCACCAGCTGTCATCTGCCTCGAAGGAGAGACTGCTTGTCAGCCTGGAGAGAGAGCATCGGCCCAGAGCGAGACTGCCTGGCAGCCTGAATAGTCTGTGACTGTCTGTGGAGGTATATCCTTTCTCTGAATTTTTCTCTTACAGGCTAAAATAAAGCACCCTCTTTTGCAGCTACTCCAGAAGCCAGCCGGTCCGGTCATGAGGGGAAATAACTGCATTTTGCATTTCAAAGACTCACCATCCTCTTGCAGCCAAGAGATAACATCGTGGCAGAAACAGAGAGAGCATCTGCATCCCCCCCCCCCCCCCCCCCCTCTGTTACATCGATAAGGCACTCAAGTAGTTTCTCATGGTGGTATCTTTTCTCTGCTTCTATAAATAATCTTAAGCATTTTTCCTAACTTTTCTTATTTTTTTCTCTTTTTCTTTCGCATCTCTCTCGCAATCAATTAATAAAAATCAGGTTTTGGTATTTACAGATAACTTGTTTGAGTTTTAATTTTGCTCAGGAGAATGATTCAAACTTGTAGTTCAATCTGCATAAAAAATTAAGCAGATCTGAACGTCACACTCCTCCATGGGCTTCAGGTGGATCTTTGAACCCTTATTAATCTCCATGGGCTGTAGGGGAACAGCTCCTCACCATAGTCTGTACCATGGGCTGCAGGGGAATCTCTGCTCCAGTGTCTGGAGCATCTCATATCCCTCGTTCTCCACTGACCTTGGTGTTTGCAGAGCTCCTCTCACATGTTCTCACTCAGCTCTTCTCTGAGCCATAGCTACATGTGCACAAATAACTTTTCTCCTTCTTAATTATGTTGTCACAGAGGTGTTACTACTATCATTCCTGCTTTTCTTCGCCTTGGCCAGCAGCGGGTCTGTCCTGGAGCTGGCTGGCCTTGTCTCTGATGGACATGGTGAATAAAGAAGCCATTCCTCTAGTCCCCCCACTACTAAAACATGGCCACAGAAACCCAACACAACAGCTCATAAGCACATCTAATGCAGGAAAGGTTTTTGATAGTTTATGTCTCTAAATTTAGCAAGTAGTAGCACTAAAGAACTACACCTGACATGCAAATCTTGATACATTCAGGTTAAAAACAAAGGGTACAATGATTTTAACTATGCGTGTGCAAACAAGTTACCAGAGTTTCCAGCTGCAAATTATTGTGTGAATTTCTCAGAATTTTTCTCGCAGTCATTTTTGGTTTTGACAGTAGTGTTGTAAATTGGTACCTTGGAAGTATAGTGATTTTTTACTTCTGCTCTTAATAGACTGTAATCATAAGAGCATGACTTGGAAAAATTTTAATGCTAGCCAAATTATGTTTAGAAACAATTCTGTCAGCACTAATGCCTCACAAATTTTCTTATTTCCTCATTCTACAATAAAAACTGGGATTCCTTTTCTATTTGTCAAATTATAAAAAATTCTAATTTTCAGTCTTCCTTCCAGTATTCAACAACTTTCTATCACCTTTCTAATCAACTTGTCTAGCATACATGTGGATGTGCCAGATCATTATCTTGGATGGTTTCAGAAGAAACAACCTTAAGTATTGCTTTGAATTCACTTCTTTTTAGGTTCCCTATTATATCATATTTTATTTATAAGTACTGTTTGCACTCCAAAGCCAAATACTTATATCCATTTCATACTACTTACAGTAATATATTAGCCTTTCTTATTTTACCCCAGAATTCATCAGTTTCCTGCATGTGCTTCTTGCTATACCTTGTATAACCGAAATACCTTCAGCAGATGAAAATGTTGAAGCATTGAGGTATGCATTATACTGAGAGATAAATGGATTTCATACACATCTACATAGTTCTTATCCTTTTAATATTTTGGGGTGGATGGTTGGTTGTTTTTTTTGTTTGTTTGTTTGGTTGGTTTGGTTTAGTCTTTTGTTTTGTTTTGGGCTCTTTTTTTTTTTTTTTTTTTTTTTTACATTTTACTTTTTTTTGCCAAGTCATTTAAGCAATGACTTGTTGTAGAGGAATACTGATGTGGTTTATAAAACAGTACATATGTAGTCAGGATAGATTAAATGCATTCTTCACGTTCGTCCAGACTTTCACTTCCCAGTTTCTGACTCTTGGTAGGAAGGTTTTATTAGAAGAAATTTTGAATAAATGGTGACTAGTTCTATTTACAGAGCAAATGTTTAGCCAAAGGCTGAAAGCTTGAAGCAATAAGAAGTTTTCCTTTGGAGCCAAAATGTCTCAAAAACAGAAAAAAAAAAAATTCAGAAAAGGTAGTTCTCAAAGGAAACTGAATCTTTCTGCTAAATTTGAACAATTCATATCTACAGCTTCCTTTAAATACCCTCAGAATCTCACAATTTGACTAACATAATTGATCCCAGCTATGCCTCTGGAATTAGTTCCTATAGACTTGATTTGTACAACTCACATGACTTGAAGCAGGACTGCACCCGGAGTCAGTAAATACCAGATGGCGAAATAGCCAAATACATTTGCACACAGCTCCCTAGGCTAAATCTCTGCCTTAACAGCTGGAAGAAGGTATTCAATATGGTTAGTGCCTTTTTCTGTGTGGATACCAACTGTTACTGGACATTTGCTGCGTTTATTGAATACTGCGAAGAACCTTGATGCATATGAGGCTTAATATATATATTTTTAGTTTTCATACATGGCAGATGTTTCCTGAAAACAATTAGGCAAAAAGCAAGCAGTTTAAAAACTTCTTCAATAAATTATAATATAATTTAAATGAGAAAATTTACATTAGGCATGTTCTCAGAATAATTATGAAACAATTGCCTAATAATGAAGCTTCCAAGTTTTTGTAACAGATGGTCTGAAACTGAATTATGTTGGATCATAGATAATCAGTAAATTTAATATGCAGGATAAATGCAGCAATCAATCATACTGCTATAACCCTCCGTACGATAATTTATTTGTTATAACTTCAGGATCAGAGGAACATTCCAGGGTCTCTAATCTATATACAGAGGTGATACAGAGGTTCAGAGACAGCATTTCAGAAAGTTGTCTAAACTTGCAGCTTTGTAGCAGCTACATATTTGACTTACTTCATATTTAGTTATGTCAGCTTAAAACCAGTCTTTGAGACTACTTCAAGATTCATTATATCTCACATCCAATTGCTATAGAAGTACAAGTTACTCACTGTATGTTGCCATTCTAGGCAATGATAACTACTTCTTGTTTTATGTGAATTTTATATTAACTCCTTTATAAAATATCAGCAGAAAGGAGTATGTATTATGCATTAGCAAAGTAAAATATATAAAGTCAAGCGTATGTGGTAGGTTGACCCTGGCTGCATGCCAGGTGTCCACCAAAGCTGGTCTGTCACTCAGCTCTTCTCGACTGAGAAGAGAAAATACAATGGAAGTCTCTTGTGTTGAGATAAAGGATGAAAGAAATCACTCACTGATTACCATCATGGGCAAAAAAAGACATGCCTTGGAGAAATTTGTCTAATTTATTACCAGAGTAGGATAATAAGAGATATATTCGAATCCTTAAATCACATATACACCTAATGCCTCCCTTCTTCCCTGGCTTAACTTTTTTTTTTTTTACCTGCTCCTCATGAGTGGCACAAGGAATCAGAGAATGGGTGTTGTGGTCAGTTCATTACACACTGCCACTCCTTCCTCCTCAGGGGGAGGACTTCTTACACTCTTCTCCTAATCCAACATGGGATTCTTTCCAGGGGAAGCAGTTGTCCACAAACTTCTCCAACTTGAGTCCTTCCCAGGGGCTGCAGATCTTCATGAACTGCTCCAGTGGGGATCCCTTCTTCAGGGTCACAAGTCCTGCCAGCAAGCCTACCCTAGTGTGAATTCCTCTCTCCATAGCGAAAGATCCTGCCAGAACCCTGCTCCAGCCTGGACTTCCCACAGAGTCCCAGCCTCCTGCAGGTATCCACCTGCTATGGTGTGGTGTCCTTCAGGGGCTGCAAGTGGATGTCTGCTACACCATGGACCTCCATGGGCTGCACAGGGAAAGCCTGCCTCACCATGGTCTTTGCCTTGGGCTGCAGGGAAACTCTGCTCCAGTGCCTGGAGCACCTCCTCCTCCCTGACCTTGGTGTCTGCACAGTTATTCCTCTTATATATTCTCACTCCATTCTTCTCTGGTTGCAAATACTCCTGCAGAATAAGTTTCCCCCCTTCCTAAACGTGTCATCCCATTGATGTTACAACTGATGATGATGATGAGCTTGGCCGTAGCCAGCAGTGGGTCTATCTTGGTCCATCTCACAGAATCTACCACTGTAGCCCACCCACTACTCAAATCTTGTCATGCAAACCCAATACAGTGTATAAAAAAGTCCCTTTCAGAGTCAACTACCGATCACCTTATATAAATAAAGAATTCGTATGCCTTCAGTATGTCTGTGTCATAAATGAACAGGACATTGAAGAAATGTTTATCCAGAATAGTTCCAAATAATAACTACCTATCAATAAGAATACTTGAGTCATCTTCTGTTTCATTTTTAAGTCCTAGTCTGTACCAAGCTGAAGTTAATGTGGTAACGTGATTCTTTTATCTTCTTTACACTAGCATCTTGATTTAATACAGTTTACACTTGTTATGACTAGCAAGCAGTTTGAACTTTCATGTATGATTCTGCACTTCAAAGCTGATAGGAGTAGTGTGTGAGGGAAGACAGCAACACATTACAACTTAATGAGCAACTTCTTAATCTGAACCATGCAATGAACCACAAAAGGTAGAAAGTTATATGAAGAAAAAAAAATCAAACTAATAGGCTTTAAATTCAGTTTCAGTAACATTTCTGGCAGAAGGTGAAATGTACCTTTTTTTGCTAATTTCTTTTTATCTTCATGTTTTGGCCATTTAAAAAATGCATTGTTTCTCCAGCTCAGCTATGCAGTTTAGTAGTAAGCTACACTAGAGTGTCATCCAGAAAACCTGAGTGGCTTAGCCAAGTGAGTTGAATTCATGTTGCTGGAAGGTATGCAATATATTCCAGTGACAGTTTCCAGTGCAGAACTGAAACAATAACAACAAAAATTTACAACTGTTTTAAAAATTAAATTAAAAAAAAGACCAAACATGGAAATTCATTTGAGGTTAGAGTTTTGGTGCTAAAAATTAGACAAGATGCAATAAAATCAACTTAATTGCAGGACAAGAGAACAGTTTATGTAAATCAAGCCCACATAAAGATGATTTACCCTTTTCTAAAGTTTGCTTTCCTGTATTTCAAGCATAGTCAGAAACCTCAGCATGATCCTTCTTGCACCTCCTGCATATAATGGTAAACCCTCAAGCTTAACTTGAGGATCCTCTTAATTAGAAGTCAGAGTAATCCATTACTTGGAAAGAAAAGTAGAGTCAGTTTAGCAGGGTGAACATCTGCAGTCAGATAATACAGGGGTTTGATCCCCTTTAGCAGTGCAGCAGGGGAGTAAATAAGCTCTCTGACTGAATTGTAGATGAATTGCACTCCTAGAAGCTCGTGTCTTTGGTTTAAGAACTGCACACGGGAAGTAGAAATACATCAGGACTGAAATTCAATATTCAATCATGGTATGCGAAAATATAAAGTTATAAATACTTGATTACATTGATTTTTAATAAATAAAAATATGTTTAAAGTTTCTCACTTGTGATTTATTAATATTTATGCTAGTAGTATTATTTATTATGTAATATAAAATTTCACACAACAAAATCTGTCATTTACTGATGGGACTGTAAATAGTTTTATTTATTCTGAGTTATACAAGGTTCTATTCTACTCCAGTCATACAGTCAGTCACATAGTAAAGTCAAAACCACAAAATAAACTTTTAATTTCCATATTTATTTCAAAAGTGACACTTAGTAATTCCTTAATTTTATTTTCTTGGTAAATTATGCTTATTTCCTATATGATATTGTAATCACATCTATGAGGAATTATGTCAATATATTTGTAGGTTTTCTTTATAGTATCTTAGCTTTATGAAAACCAGGTTCAAAAGCAAATGTATTCCTACATGCATTTTTTCCAAGTATATGCAATGGAAAAATCAGTGAATAAGACATTTAATGCACAGAATTATAGATGGCTTCAGAAAGGAGAAGACACAGTCAAAATAATTATGTGGGTTTCTTACACAGAACATGGGCTGGTTTTCAGCACATGCATCCAAAAAGCCATCTAAACTCCCTCTCTTTTACTATAGCCCTGAAAGTACCCAAAATTCGTGGAACCTTATTTTCACCTTTTGTGTATTTTGATGAAAATACTAATTTTCTTGGCTTATCCTGAACTGCCTTTATTTGAACAATGAGATGTCTTATCTGATGATGAAATCCAGGAACCAGGTGCAATGAAGCCTAAGTCTACTAAGTGGATATAATTAATGCATTCAAGACATGGCTATAAGAAGCTGTTCAGATAGAGCTCCTTGAAAGTGCCATTGAAGTGACTGTATAGTATATATATAACTTTTGTAGTGGATAAATCATGTGGTTCAGAAGGTGAACAATCTATCTTGTAACCAGGATGACAAGTAGACGAGTCCTGGTTTCTCAGGACTGTTGCTGCTTTAGCCTAGGAATGATTTAAGAGAAAATTATTATCTTTATGTAGGTGAGTATCCCAATCATAATGATGCAGAATTATTTAGCTCTGTAGTTTTCTCGTGGCATGAATGTTACCTTTCATTCTTAGTACTGCTCCAGAAAGGGGTGGGTGGGTGTGTGTGTGTGTGTGTGTGTGTGTGCCTCGGCTTCACGAACGAAGATTTGGGCAGGGCTCTCCCCACGTGTCCTTCCAGCCTGCGCAGTGGATTTTAGGTGAGGCTCAGCGTGCGCAGAACTGGCCCCACCGTCTAAGTCCTGAGGTTCATCTGCCACGGCCGAGCGAGCTTGGAAAGTGCCAGTGAAGTCCTCAGGACTAGAACCTACAGCACCCAGTATTTCCCAGGAGGTCTCCCATCCAAGTACTACTCCGAGGCTGACCCTGCTGAACTTCCGAAATCTGACGGGAAAGGAAACAACCAATAACACACTTACACTTCCTTTCATCTCTTCAAAAAGCCAAGATATGTAGACTTCTGCTTTTCTATCTAAATTCTCAGGCATGAAAATGTATGTTCTTAATTTCGAGATGGTGTTTCACTGCTTTTGCATAAGAGTGCTACCATCTACGCAGATTCAAGATTATTTAACATTACTCTCTAACTTGACTGTCACAGCCAAAAAATACACTCCAGCTTTTCCGTACACTTTCTGACAGTTTTAAACATGCTGAAAAAGACCTGCTGCAGGACCTCTACTGTATGTTCTGATGAATGTCACCAGTTCAAGCTAATCTGAGCTTTGGAGCTCTTTTTGTGCCGGTGACTTGCGAGGCGGGTAGCTTTTGGCATTCCTTGCAGCCCATAACCTTACAGCACCTCTGGCAGCGACTTTCCTAAGCGCTCTGCATTGTAGTACATTCAGCTGCCAGTCACTTCTCTCCTCTGTAATTCATCATCAAGAAGCAATCCCAAGCACAGTTTAGCCATGACCAGTCCTGGGCCTGATCACTTTATTTACAGTCAGAAATCCATTTGCTTCATGCAGATATGCCCAAGAGATGCAGAGATGGCCAGGCTGTGGCAAAGTCTCTCTACTGGTCATGTGAAATTTTGAACATATGTCTTCTTAAGCCATTTGTCAAGGACAAATTCAAACTGCAACTGCTCGGGCACAGCTGAGTAGGATCCAGGTTAACATTTCTGTGCATTTTCATCCTCAAGGTGAGAGATCTCAGGTGCTTGAAAACACCAAAGACAGGAAGAGACACAGATGAGAGGATTTCAGGTCAGGCCCTCATCTTCACAGCTAGCACAGAAGCAGAGCTGGAGGTGCTGCAGTGTGAGCAGAGCAGCTCCCATGGAGCCAGAAGCGAAGCAATAACCATTTAGGAGCAGGGAGGGACAGAGGAGACAGCTGAGGAGCAGTGACATTTGTGCCTCAAGAGAGTGTGGGAGGTGCCAGTTTCTTCCTGGAGTGACAGTGCCTACATTGAAGCCTACACTTCTGCAGGCTTCTCACAGAAGGGGTCCCCAGGTCTCCACTGCTGGAGACCAGCCTTTTGTCTGTGAAGACTTGTCTGTGGTGCTTACAGGGAGGGTGTCAGGGCAACTTCATGGCTGGTGTCATGCAGGGCCTCTGTGAGGGTTTGCTGCCCAGCAAAGCAGTAATGTCTTGGGAGCACCCAGCCCTGTACAGCCCTGTGGCTCATTGGTGCCCTCTTCACCCTGTCCCCCCCAGCCCTGACACCAGCACTGACACCCCATTGCCCCTGTATTAATTTTCAATTAACTCTCCATGGGAAGGCAGAGAAATAACCAAGTCCACTATATCATCTTTGGTCCCCCTTTCAGCACCCAGAGCACAGAACTAGGCGACTTTATGGTAGGGGTTTGGTGCTGGGAGAGGTGTCTCTCCTCCCTATGCAGCACCAGCAGCACCAGCAGCATGCTAGAGGTCCTTATGCCCTGTAAGACCTGTCCTAAAGGCTGGGTGCACTCAAGAAGGTGTGAAGTGGCTTCAGTGAGACAAATGGTCAATAGGAATGGTGGATTGGCTAAGGAGATTTATATCAACAGAGGTATTCTCAGATGAGGTCATCTAGCCTAGCTCCTTCACAGTCAATGGAAAGAGTTATCCTTGCCTCTGTCAAACGTAGATGATTGCATTCTGCTTCAAAACACTATATACAATGGAAACACTCTCACCGTGTAGGCAAATGTTAGAAAATAACTTTACAAAACCATTGCAGGTTTAGGGTCGAACAGGGACCTGAGAAGATATAGTGTTTAGTTAGTATCAGCTTATCTAAATGAAATCTAGTTGCTTGATACCCCTCCCCATCACTGAATTTCTGAGTAGTGGCAGCACTGAAATTATCTTGAGCTCTGAGAGTCTGTGGTTGACCTTACCTTTGGAGTCCTAGGAGAGCCGTGATTGCTCAGATCACTGAGCAGTAAAGTTTCACTCCTGCATGGATTTATATGTATTCTGATGGGGCATTGTCACTGAAGTAGAAAGACACGGGTAAAACATGCTAATGTGGCTCGTCCAATTTTCAGTTGTCATTGCACTGATCTGTTCAAATCTATCAAATAAAAAAAATGAGACCTGTGGGATTGATTACAAACTGACAGCAGTAGCAAAAATTGTGATGATGATTTCTGTTTTTTACGTAGCCTACAGGCAGTTGTTCAGAGGCTTTCCATGGCATCAGTGTTTTCATTCCTCTTTAGTGTACATGGTGATTCCCGTAAGAATGATGAATATAGTACAGGTGACTAAATGCTATTAGTTCCTTCTTAACTGAGGGGAAAAAAAAATAAAAGTAAAAATACATAGACAGTGAAGTGCAATTATTCAATTAAACCTAGCTATAATAGCAGAGGCAAATGTATGTAGTGGTAGGAACTGGTGCTACAACAGGAGAAAAGGGAATGAACATGATCGGTTCAACACTGTCAACGAAAGTTTGGTGCACCTACTGTAGGCAAGATTTGAGAAGAGTAGGGGAAACAGATGTCTCTGTGTAGCAAAGGTAGATGGTTTATATGAACTGGTAGAATATTATCTGAGGGATGTCAATGAAAGAATAACATTTAAATTACATAATAAATTGCATATTCAGTTATATGCTTATTTATGCATGGAAAAGCAGGTGTCAAGTGTTCAATTAACACTGGAGAAGGTACTTGTGCTACTTAGTGCAAATGTGAAAGGAGGCCTTTTGTTACAGAAACAGTTAGTAGCTTTTCCAAGTCAAGCAGCATTGTGAAACTATTGCAAAATGTATGTCTATGGAAAGCAAGTATATGTAGCTGTATGCAGCTGTACTTTACCTGATAATCTAAATAGTGTAAGACACCTATTCATATTATTCCAAGTGTTGATTTTGTTTTTCAACAACAATTCTAATCTTGTACTGAAGATTTGTTTGTATTGGAATTCAAACATAGTCTGGTTCAGTATAGTTTAAATGTTACATGTTTCCTTTTGTACTTTATTGCTGAAAATATGTTTATGTAGCTCAAAGATCAAGTCAGGTTTTTAATAAATGCATACTTCATGTTAATGAAATTATTATATTTAATACAAGTACAGGTAAATCAGAAAAAACCAGATACTTTCAATTAAAAAAATTCCTCTTTACCTCTTTTTTCTATTCGTATTTTGGAAGTCAAAGTATTTCCACAAAAGAATACTTTGCAGACATTTTTTTTTCCTGCTCTTACAACTTCTGATTCTTCATTGTTCCAGAATGAATACTTACTTATAATCTTTTTTCATAATATGCAATATGAAACTATGGAAAAGTCTTAAACTTCTTATAAGAATGATCTTAAGAATCAGCATTCATTAATAAGTACTCCTTCATGATTCCCTGACATTGAATACAGAAAAACCCAAAGGTTCCCTTTTTCTTGCAGCCATAGTATCTCTGTGAACTGCAGCGGGTACTAATATCTATCCTTTCAACAGCAGCCTTATATATGTAATCATAGTTCTTATGAAATATCTGCCTGACCTTTTTTCATTAAAAAAAGAATGCATTCAGGTGCTTATTTTGTTTGATGTAAAGCTTTAAAAGCAGTGATACTGCAATCTTAAAGCTTCTGTTAAATTATTTAAATTAATTCCATTGAGTTCAGAAAGAGATTTACGAGAGACATCAAAACTGCAGTTAAAAATCTAAAAATACACCCACAAACACCAAACTAATTCCACTGCTTCATAACATTTCATTTCTTATTTTGTGTTTTGTCTCTTTTTGATCTTTGCTTGAAGAAAGCGGGAACTGCAATTAGCTAATTAAGACTGTAAAATATTAGTGACCTTTTATTTTTTGCAGTATTGGTTGGCAAGCATAAAACACACTTGTCTTCTCCTCATCTACTTGGGGCTCTCCAGGATGTGACTTCTAATTGTTTTCTCAGAAATCTTCGCCCAGAGTAATTTAAATATAGGACACATACTACTATTTCCTCCTTACATGCTGTTTGCTGAGCCAGCAAGAAGAAAGACAACTGGAAAAACTTATGAATGAATACTGATTGCATAGGGACACATCTTTGTGCTTATACTGTCCACTGGTGTATGCAGGGGAGGAAATCTTCATTTGATATTCCTGATTTTTTTAGAGGCTTGCAACATTTTCTTAAATGAACCATCTCCTACCCTCTAAGAAAAACATCAAACTATGTGTCAAAAACAAAGTAGAGACACATGATTTTTTTTTCCTTTACAGGTCACATTTGAAGAGATACTTTCATTCTGACTACTTCATTTGCATTTTTACAAAAAAATTAAAATCATAATCAAATGTTACATCGATTATGAAATCTCACTAACATACAGCTCAGTTTGCTCTTTAGACACTGCATTATCTCTGAGGTAAGCAGGCTATTCCTACTTAAGAGATTGTCTAACTTGTTGCAGGATCACCTGTAAATATGTAGGAAACCCATGAAGCTTCAATCATTTTCTTGTCTGTTCTATTGCCTGCAGGGAAGTCATCACTGTGGTATTTACAGCTGTCACAATAGTTAATATGATCTAGGTATAGCTTCTTGTTTATTCATTGATGTGATGCGACAGTTTAATAATAACCATCATAATCAGAGGTATATAAAATCAGAAATATTTTTTACTCCTATGGAGATGCTGTTTTCATCTTCTACCAAAAGCATTGTATCCAATCCTTCAAATAATTACACTTCACATGGATATTTTTAGCTTTATCTACAGTTTCAAAACACACTGTTTTTTATGTTTCCCAAACAGGATGAAAGAAAAGTCAAAGATTTTATTTTTTCAGATTAAACGGGGTATTCAATTGTAAAAGATAAAAATCAAGATCTTCAAAAGGTGAAAAACAAATAAAAGCTCTTAGAAGAGTGCTAAAGTCTAGAACAAGAAAGAAAAAAAATTATGACACAAGAATTTACAGTGAAAAAAACCAAACCAAAAACCAAAACAAAGCAGTTTCCAACATACTCAAATACACTCATTTACTGCAACTGTTATTTAGCATTTTGTCAGTTTTCCATCAGGCTCAGATTAAACATGATTTTTAGCTGCAGTCTTTGGTGGCCAAAGGACAAGATGCCTATGGGTACAGATTTAGATATTTTGTAGACTGATCCCAAACTTCCTCACCCTGCCTTCTTTTTAAGCACATACATTTCCTCTAGAGATGAGGAAATGTTAACAGTCAGACAGTCCTTCATTTCTCTTTCATAGCACAGTGAAGCAAGAAACTCTCAAATGGTAACAGAGCAGACCATTGCTGTTGTTAAACCCTTAATCTTAGTGTCAACCAAAGCCTCACCAGTGAAATGAAGTTTGTCTCTTGCAGTTGTGTGAACATTTGTACTGTGGAGGCTCACTTGAGATACTGCAGTTGGATCTTATGTCTCTCCGTGACTGGCACATTAAAAAGCCAGAAATAAAGCCCTTGTGTGGCTACTCAGAGTGAACGAACTGACAGATCCATCCAGGAAACAATTAAACTGAGGGCTATAATGAAAAGGCAATGACTTTATAGCAGGATTATACCATAGGTTCAATCAAGTTTGTACAACGCTGAGCTGAGAATTCAAAGAAAAACAAGAGAAGGTACAAAATATTGGCATTTAAAATTGGCTAATGAGACCAGAGACACAGGAATTATACAGCTGCAGCATTTTCCCATGTAGTTAGAAAGACTGAAGAGGATTTTAGTTTCTGTACTTCACCAGTCAGCTTTACTAAAAGGCAGTTCCTGAAGTGGCAAGTTACAGCTATTATTTTTCTAATCCTCAAAATTTGAAGATATTTGTAGTCAGAGTACTTTCGTGTTTGTTTGGTTGGCTGTTCATGTGCATCAAGTCTGGCCTTAAGTTTGTAACAGTTTTAGACCAGTAGGATAAAGGTTATTATCATCTGAACAATAGGCTGTACTTGAAAGTTTTCAGAATTTTTCTAAATTAGGGGATTTTCATACCCATAGTATTTGTCTCCTTCTTCTTAGTCTATTTTAAAAATGAGCTTTGGCCTTCTTTCATAATGCTATGGATAGATTAAATAAAATTTTCTATATAAATTTTGCATACAAACCAAACATCAGATGACGCAATTACCAAGTTCAGTAGGAAAATATACCAAAGGGAGACAGAAATTGAGAAGTGCAAGTTCAGAGGAAAAAAGTACTTTCAGCCAGGATATGAAATGAGATGCTGATGAGACAAAAAGATTTAGTAAGGCTGTCATTTCATGTACAAGGAACGCATTGTGCCAATTAAAAAAAAAAAAAAAAGTAAAAAGTCATGTTTTGCTGCACAAGATTTCAACTAAAAGTCTTTACCCTTCAGCTGTCATCTCAGATTCACATACTGGACTAGGCTATAAAAGCAGGTCTCTAATGCTGCAGAACATCTTACAAGAGATTAGACCTTAGGAGAATACTCTTTGGTAGTTTCACACAATTACTGCATACAAAAATCTTTCCATTGTAATGTTTAATGTAGTGATCTTTTTTATTTTATATTGTACATATATATATATATATATATATATATATATATATATATAGCTATTAAGTAATTGACACTCTGCTTTTGAAAATCTCATGCCAGTCAGAAATGTAGTTCGAAAACCACTATATAGTAATTGTAGTTTCTACAGTAATTTTAGAACAAACATCCTATATTTTCCCTCTACCATAGGTCCAGGTTGATCCTTTTCATCATTTTACTTTCATTTGTCCACCTCTCCAAGTAACTCCTCACCCTTTCTTAGACTAGCAGCTTCTTTCACAAGATGCTTTTTGTCTTTGGAAAGGTTATGGCCTGTGCAGCAGCTGCAGATCTGACCTTCTCATTACAGTAAGTTGGAAGTAATCAAACCTGGTAAATGGAAACACATGCTATTACATTCTGAAAATGCATGTCATTCAAGATGCTGGCATAACCTCACCACATTATTTTGTAAGCTGGTGAGACTACATGTGCTACTAAGAATAACTTTAAGCTGTGGCAAGTAAATATTTTATTTTATTTTTATCTCTGTCCTCTCTTATATTTTCAATTTTTCAGAGAATTTCTGATGATTCGGCTACTTGAAAAAATTATCATCTCAAAACATGGACATAGGGAGTGCACAAATGTTCAGTTCAGTTCTAAGAGGAACATCTAGCTAAGGAAGTTAAGACTGTGTTTATAAATAATAAAATCTGTCACTTTCCACTGTACCTACCCTCATGTCTTGGGTCGAGCTGGCAAAATATCAACGGCCCAATAACAGAGTTAGCTTCCCTCCCTCCAGCCAAGAAAAAGGGAGAAAGGAAAAAAAACTACAAACTAGGTTTATGCTTAAACTAACTATGTATATTTATACAGAAAAGAGAAAAGTAATACTACAATATAACACACACACAAGTTATAAATAACAAGAAATAACTTCCTACTCCCCAGTAAACACAAATTCTACCATTCTAAATACAAATCATTCTAGAGAAGTCAATTGCCCAGAGACAGACTTAAGCAGAGAGAAAAACTAAGAACAAACATTTTACTTCTCTAAGATACCATGATGGTAAGACGGTGCTCTGCGCTTGGGCCTCCCCATCCCTCCTGGGACAGCACGGTGTGTCTTGCTGGGACCACAGCTGTGAAGCAACTGACCAAGCCACTCCCACACCAGCTTTTACCCCCTTTTGAGATGATGTTGTAATATGGTATGGAATACAACACTATTGGCTAGAAGTCAGCTGTCAGCTAGCTCAGCTCAGCTCAAGTCAGCTGACAGTCCCAGGCCTACCCTGAAATCCAAAAGCTTAAATTTAGGCCTACCTGGCTAAACCCATAACACCTCACTTTAACACTGATAAGGAAACTCCTGCTGACTGTGTTTTAAATTAAATTATTCTCTTGAGGAATGTCATGCCCACTGTTTTAAATGTTGCTTCCCACTATAGTTTTAATGGAAATTATTTCGCCAGGATTATTAGAAAAAAATGAGTCCACGTTATTGCTTTACCTTTGGACATATGTGTCTTGAAATCTATTGATATTTGCAGTTAGCAAATACATTTTTAAAAATAATGTGTTGCTTTTCTTCACGAATGACTGCAGTAGCCTTGTATTTGGTGGCACAACAACAAATATGTCTCAGTGAAGCCAGTGACCTGTTTCTGATGATCCAGTGACATGAGATTGAGCTTTAATAATTTTATTCTACATCAGGCCTAATGGTTTAATAACATTCACAGCAGCTGAACAAGCTATTTCTTTTTAGCTTGTCCTTTCTTAGTCTGTCTCTGGTGAAAACTGGGAACAATCCTCTCTGAATTTAGCAGAATTATAGAAGTCTACAGAAAGAATAAGACAACTTTTGTGCTAGCTTTGTCTCTGTCAAATGCCTTAAAACATGCAAGTAGAGAATCAAAAAAAGGAGCACCCAACAACCCTCAACAATAGTGACAGAGTATGATAGAAGCAGCCAAACTACTGAGAATCAAACCCCCTGCCAGTCAGTGTGATGATGACTATGACTGTTTTTTCCTTTCACCTGATGCATGGTCACTTTATTATAAACTCAGGACCAGTTCCTGTCTAACATTACACAGTGCCTACACTTCTATACCCCCTTCACATTTGTAATTCCCAGACTTATTTGGGGAATTATTTTTTAGGTGTTTCTTGGACTATGACTACTAATTAAAAAGAAATACCGGCACTCAAATATTTTTAGTTCAAATGTAAATGAATATCACAAAATAATACTAAATTTTCCTTATAATTTTTGACATGGTTTCTCCATATTTATTTTTAATACAGTTATTGTACTATGGGAATTTTTTCTTCCCATACATGGCAGATGCATACTGTGTTTTACTATATGATAGTGTTTGGTTTAAACCAAACTGTCACCTAAGCCCCATGTGGCCACTCACTCCCTTCCCCCTGGTGGGATGTGGGAGAGAATCAAAAGGGTGAAAGTAAGAAAGCACACGGGCTGAGATAAAGGCTCTTTAACAGGTAAAACAAAAGACCATGCAAGGAAACAAAACCAAGAAATCCACTCACTACCTCAGCCAGTTTCCAAGCAGCAGCTCCCTACCAGCTTTCCTCTTAGTTTATATCCTGAGAATGACATGGTATGGTATGGAATATCCCTTTGGTCAGCTGGGGTCAGCTGTCCAAGCTGTGTCCCTTTACAGCCTTCTCATTGGTGGTGTGACATGAGAAACAAAGAGGCTTCAATCCTTTATAAGCTTTGCTCAATGATAGCAAGAAGATCCCTGTTTTAATCAACATTATTCACATATTAAATAGCACTATACCAGCTATTGTGAAGAAAATTAACTCTATCCCAGCCAAAACCAAGACAGATGGAGAAATGGAGTAGGTAACATTGCAGTGTACCTACTTTTCATGCTTACCTACTCAAAACAAGGGAGCCTCTTGGTATATACAGTACAGTTGCTTCCTATCTTCAGTGTGTCTGTATTAACATGAGATAATATAGGTAAAATAGGAATGTCAAACTTCCATAAATCTAGATACTGCTATTTTTTTATATAGAAAACATCAGGAATGTTGCAATAAGTAGGTGTTACGTGTTCCTATATAGATGAATTTTAACTGGCTTCATTTCTCCTCTTCAAAAGCAGATGTATAGGATATTTGACTACATCTTTTAAAATTTCTCATTTATTTTATAACTTGACAGTGCAAGTGCTTTAATTCTTTAATTGAAGTATGTTTTTGATTAAATTTTAGTGGCTTGAAACACATTTTTCATTCTTAATCTTAGTTAAATGTATTTTTTAAATGCTTCCTTGGAGAATATGAATCCTATTCGGGCAGTGATCCTTGGTGCATTAGAAATTGAGTCAAGCATTTAAATCATCTAGTGTACTAAAAAGCAAGAACTTTCCCAGAGAATTCATGGAGTGAATAAGACCCTTGCCTAGGCTTAGTCTTCTTTTTGTTACAACATTGTCAAATTTTGTACTATAAAAAGATAGTATGGTAAAAATGTTGTGCCTATCTGATTGTGATCTCATTGTGTCACGTGAAAGGGAGGAGGGAGACAGTAATGCAAAGATTTCTAGTCTTAACTGTATTAATATAAAGTTAATAGCTATAAGCACCCTCGGGATAACCAAAGCTTTATGAACCTAGCACTACATGCCGAACTGCTGAACAGAACACAGGCTGGAAGGTTGTCTAACCTCTGATATGAGTACCACACTTAATAGCTAGAAAAGAACTTTCCCTATAACAGATCATGAAATAACATTTATTAATAAAAATATGTGACAGTTATTGTGGGTTTCACTTTGCCAGTGATGTTTATCTGCAAGATTGTATTTAATTGATAATAAAAGACCCCAAAGAAACCAGCACAAAACATTCTACAGAGACAAACACACTAAACTCTAGTTGCAATACAGCAATGTATCCCATTTTCACTACAGACAGGAACTAGCAACAAAGAACTACTAACTAAAATCACACTCTCTCAATAACATAGGACAATAAAATATCTTGTACACCATTCTGTAACACAAAAGAAAAAGGACAAACAGAGCTGCTTCTCATCAACACACATGGTGAAAAAGAAGGAGCACATTGAAAGTAAAGCAAGTTACTGTAGCTGCAAAACAGAGCTGGTCTTATAAAGTAAGAATAGCAAAAAGCAATAACCAACATAAAGTAGCCAAGTCTGAAGCAAGTTACTGTTATTAGTATTAAGGTAGCAAAACATAGTTAGTAAAGGAGATAAAGTAAGAATCAAAATAGCTGTTAGCGTAAGATGTAAGATAGAATGTATAAAGGAATAAGCTGTGTAAGAAAGTAAAATTAAGAAAGTATAGGAAAATAGAAAGCACATAGTCTTCTTACCCCTACATTGTTCCAGGAGGTAGAAGAAGGCAGGACAAGCTGCAGCAGCAATCTCAACAAAGACATGGCATTTCCCCCTCTCTATTGCAGTTTAAACTGCATCTCTTTTCATACCTTTTTTTCCTTCATGTGATTGTGTGACTAAAGTCAGAATTCTGGGGGGGTGATGCAGATGCCTGAGAGAGGGTGGGCTCCTCCTTGAGTGGCTATAGAAGATATTGCAAAGGGAGGCCCCACCCTTTGTTAATCTCATCTGTTTGAAAGCTTTTGTTCTCTGTTGGAGCACCCCTCTAGGGGGCTGAGACATCTTCCTCAAAACATCATGTCTTATCAGGGACCATAACCCCACACATTGTGATACACTGCTTAGGTATATGTAACTGGAACCTGATCCCCTTTTAACTGAAGTCTGTTTTGTAATCTGAGCTGCTGCAGGTAGAGGAAGGGCCATAAAGATAATCACTTCATGTTGTTGTTTGGTTGTTGTTTTTTTTTTAATCCCGACTTGTTTCTAGGTTTCAAACTTCAGTGTTAAATTTGCTGTGAAACATCTTTTCAGAAAAAATAAATGTCAGTGACCTCAGAAATACTCAGAAACACTTTTTTTTGCAATGACCTTTTGCTAAGTCCAGATAGTTATTCCAAAGAACCTAACTTAAATTTGTGACCCTGAAGTATCAAGTGCCCAAGTTTTTTTCTTCAGGACTTACCATCTCTTCACTTTCAGGTTTTTGACTGTTTTTGTTTTTCACAGAAAATCTAAAAGGAAATAATTTTCACTGAGCAGCTGTCATCATTAAGAAGTTTAAAGTTTGGGGAAAATCAAAATCATAGTTCAAAAAACCAGATGTATTCAATGTCTGATCTGCTCTTGTGCTAAGTTTTAATAGTAATTATTACCAGAATCTTCTGTGTAGGTGGATAGTTGCTTATTACAGGTCTTAGTCATAGCACTGTCATAGGTGGTGACAGTCTTGCTACACCTCTGGAGGGATCAGATCCATGTTCTGAATCACAGGCAATGATTTCTGATTTGGTGGTTCCTCATAAACTTCAGAAGGTCTCTTTTCCTTTCCTAGTCCTGTATTAGAAAAGTGTTGGGGTTTCGGGATTTTTTTGGGGGGTTCTGTTTGTTTTGAGTTGGGTTTTTTAATTTTTTTTGGTTGATTGGTTGGGGTTTTTGTTTGTTTTTCGTTTGTTTGTTTGTTTTAAATAGGAAAAAAACACAGTGCTTCCCACATCACTTCAGATCAAGAAATCCTGTTCCATGGGTGGCCATGGAGCCACAGAAATACTATGCTGTTAAAGCAGTATCCTAGAAATACTTGAGCTGCTTTAATCTTCAATTTTTAATTAAAATTGGAAAACAAGGTAAGACAATTTTATTTGAGTTGAATGAGATACAGTCTGCTCAATAATCTGTCTTTGCATTTAGTTATTAAATAGTTAGCAGTTATTGATAATATTTTAGTTTTTAATAGTTTTAATAGTTTTATTAGTTTAGTTTTTAATTTTTAATAGCTGTGTAGTCATTAAATAGTTAATATGTTTAAATATATTGTATGTAGTTTTAGAGATACTTAAAATAAACCAGCTAAGTATATTGCAGATAAAATTTTAACTTCAGAAATGAAATAAAAGGAAGCTCAATATGAAGTGTGAATGAAAACATAATTTTTAAATAAAAAATAGTTACAAGCTTCTACTAGTGTGGGGTTTAAAATTCCAGTACTATAAATTCCAGTATGATAAATTAAACAACTTTTAGATTTCTATTAGCATTTCTATGTTTAACATTCATCTGTTCTATATAAAAGGAAAAATATAATACAGATACATTTTAAAAGATCGTCTTCATCCTGATTACAAGTAATGAGTTTTTCACTGCTCCAAACAGTGAAAGTTCATACCACATCATTAGTGTACAAATGAGTTAAAAGGAATTTACTTAAAAACTGTCAGGCTGGATATTTAACTCATAAAAACAACAACAGAAGCTGCAGAGAAAAGCAACAGCCCTATCATGGAGTGATCAATTGTGAAGTTGCTCTAACATTTCATAGTAATAGCAAATTATGGGATTAATTTAAAGTCATAGATAAAATTTATGGGAGTTTACAGAAACCTACACCAGATCAGGCAAATAGATTTGATTTACTTTTTATTTATGTTATATATAGATATAAATTCTCTATATAAAATATTCTATCTATGCCAGAGGAATGAGTGTACTGGATTGTGGCTATATACATCTATTCATGAGCATAATATTTTATGTGTGTGCAAAGAATTCCAATTGCAGATGTACAAATCAACACTGCTAATACAACATCCTGCCACACCAGTAACATAGAGCAGAGCTCCATTTTAAAGAATTAAAAGTGTTTCCAACACATTAGATCTGTGCTCATTCACTTCAGAAACTGGTTAGTTTGAAGTTAACAGTCTAATTCCTCTAGAATTTTTCTGCAATTCAGGGCACCACCTCCATTTTGGGTGTGGAAGGACAACCAGGATTTTATGTGGGAGGAATTGCCAGTTGAAAGTCTGTATTTCTGGAATGACTTGTGGAAGTAGGCTGAGATAACTAGGCTTCTTACTTGAGCATCTTTTTTTTTTAAATTGCCTAGCAATTCAGCCAGCAGAGCACAGCCACTGAATGCAATAGTCTGTGCAGAATTTTGTGCAAGATGCTGTGCAGACGAGACCAGGATCTCAGCTGGAATCAGCATTGCTGGGCTCCAAAATGGAGTGATATCCCATGGCACAATCTGCAGCACGAACTCAAGCAACTTTCCCTGTAACTTTAGAGGCCTTGACTCAAACTGGACTCTGAATGAACTCTGAAGTTCTAGGGCTGAAGTAGTGCCTAGAGCAGTAGGAACTGGTCTTGTATGCAGGAGATGTGTCTTGTGTAGGATATGTGCCACCAAGTAATGGAGCTGAAGCTGAAAGTCATCAGCCTCTGCAGGAGGAAGGCAAGTGACTCAGCTGCAGGGCATAGAGGCCCCCATCTATTGACCTGACTTTGATGTCTAGGGAGGCTTGCTACTTCCCAGGGCCTTGATTCTAGGATGTTGTGAAATGACTGATGCGGCCTGTCTGACTCTCAGACTGCTATGCCCTTCCATGTTGGTATCAATGAAACTGCCAGGGGAGTCTTGGAATATATCAAACATGACTACACAGCACCAGGGTTGAGAGTAAAGGGAAAGGGCATCCCATTTGTTTTCTTCTTGATTCTGACAATGATGGGGAAGGACTTGAGGAAAAATGGTGGATACTGCAGGACGGCAACTCTTAACACAGTTAGTGTCAACAGCAGCTTGTTTTTTATGACTGGGAACCCCTGTGAAGATCAAAGACTTCTAGAAAGAGACAGGGTCTACCTGCCTAGGTTGGGAAGAAGTATTTCTGCTAACTGGCACACCAAACCGGTGAGAACTTTAAATGAGGAATGGTTGAGAAGTGAAAGGATGACCTGCAGTCAAGTGAGACAGGTTTACTAGGCTGGCAAGCAAAGTGTGCAGTATGATGTGAAGACAGACCACATAACCAATAGAATAAGACTGAGGTGATCTCAGTTCAAGTGTTTCAGGCTTTCACAGGAAAGAAAGCCAACAGCACCCTGGGCTGTATGAGAAAGGACATTTCCAGCCATCAATGGTGCATTATCTTCCTCATCTCCTTAACCCTGGTGAGACATCTCTGGAGTGCTGGGTCCACGCCTGGACTCTTAAATACAAGAAAGACTCACTCTAAAGTGAATCCAGCAAAGAGCTACAAGGATGCTTAAGAGTCTGGACCCTCTCACAAATGATGGGAGATTGAGAGTGCTGGGTCTGTTCAGCCTGGAGAAGTCTCAGGGGCAGATGTTACGAATCTATACAAATATTTGATGGCGGGAGGAGGAAAATTAGGATCTGTTGTAGTTTGGAATGATAATGTAAATTCCCTCCCTGCCACTAACCCCCAAACCATTAGTTAACAAAAGAAGTAATTAACTGCTACCAATTCCATCTTGATCGTTTTGAGTGGGGGCAGACTGGAGGAAGGTGTGGCAAGGAACCGGTTTGCACTGTCTCTTTTGTTTTTGGGGACATCTCACAGCTCTGGGGGAAGGTTGCAGCTGTGTGTGTTGTCTGTCGGAGAGAAACTGTTCAGCTGCTACTCGCTGCTCCTGTGGAGTAAGCTAGTTTTTTCTTACCACTGCTGTTCCTCCTGGTTTCGGCATTGGGGCCTTGGTCGCCGCTTTGGCCTCACCATCAACAGCAGTGTCATGGCTGCCCACCCCACCGAGGCAGCGACCCAAGAAAGAGGAGTCACAGCTGCCCTTCGGGACATGCTGCAGCTCTTCACTCCCAGCTTTCCTTCTTCATTTGGGAAAAAGGACAAGGAGAGAGAGAAAATTCATCTGAGTGCTCACCACTCGTCTCTGCCTCGCTGGGAAAAGACAGAGAACTCACCCTGCAGCTAAGCCAAGGTGTGACACTGACTCTGTCCATAAATGTAGCTACTCCAGAAGGAGCCTACCATTTTGGGCATTGTTCTCTTTTGTTTTTGCTTGTGGTGTTGAGGGAGTAGTTTTCTCTGGTCTGTTTACAGTTATATCTATATCCACGTACATATATATATATATGTATTTATTAAGAACTGTTATCCTTCTCATATCCATTTTCTAATTAAAGTTCCTTTTCTTAAATTTAATAATGAGTGACATGATTATTATGGAGGAATCCTCTCCTCTGGTTTTTTTGGTAAACGTTTTGGGTTTTTCCCTCAAACCAAGACAGGGTCAGATTTTTCTCAGTGGTGCCCAGTGACAGGAGAAGAAGCCATGGGAAAAATGAAATACAAGAAATTTTATGTAAACAGAACTGTTTTGTTTTGTTATGGTGACTGTTTAAAAAAAAAAAAAAGGCCAGTATGCCCAGAGAGGTTGTCAACCCAGAGAGGTTGTCAACCCAGAGATGTTGCCCTCAGAGGCTGTAAGTCCACCCCAGAGAGATAAATAATGTATCTGGATCTTCTGCAAATCACTAGAGTCCTCAGATTCTGTTAAAAATGCTAATGAATCATGCTCCCTTTAGTGATTTTGGAACAATGGACAGACTTGGAGAGAAATAATAGAATCATAATATGGTTTTGGTTGAAAGGGACCTTAGAGTTGCTCTAGGTCCACCTCTCCTGCCGTGAGCAGGGCCACATTTCAGTAGCCCAGGTTGCTCAGAGTCCCATCCAACCTGACTTTGAACACTTCCTGGGGTGGGGCATCCACAGATTCTTGGGGTTACCTGTTCCAGTGCCTCAAAACACTCACAGTACAGAATTTCTTCCTAATATGTAATCTAAACCTACCCTCTTTCAGTTTGAAAGCATTAAAATCTGCCTGACATTTATTCATGTCTTTAGGCATAAAAATTGCTAGCAAAATTTGTCTTACAAAATCCTAAATTAAAAAAAAAAACAATCAGAAAGCTCCAAAGATGTAATTTTCTCCTTAAATAAAACGAGCAAGGGTCTTTGAAATAAGTTGAGGCAATCTCCCCAAGAACTGAAATGATCTGCATACCCCTAAAAAGTAGAAATAGATATTTATCCAATGCTACAAGAAATAAATAAAAAAAAAAAACATGGGAAAAAGAAGGCTCAGGCAGGGGTGTAGTGTGGGAAGCTAGTGTTAACTGAAAAATTAGTACTTTTCTTTTAGAGAGTCTACCTGCAGTCTTGCCTGTATTATTCTTGAATTAAAAACCTCAAAACAGGTTAAGTTTGGACCCTTTAGTATGCAAATACTCTTTTGGGTCAATTGCACCTGCTCATGTTATGTCTTTCCAATGCAATGGGTAACTAGTTTAATTTAGTTAACAGACTGATGCTGTAGGCATACTGCTCCAGTGGTTTGCACAAGATTCCAGCTTTAATACTTCCCTACAGTTTAAAATAGAATTTTGACTGCTGCTGAACTTCTGAAATTACTTTATCTGATATATAATTCCAACAGCTCAATGCCAGTAAAAATGCTAATTATTATTTAAGTCCGAATATGAGTTGAGTTTGTGAAATGCAATAAAGTCAGATTTTCTAAGTATTTTTATAATGCCTTTTTGCAAATGTCATAAAATTTTAAGATACTAATAATTCCACTACTTGACAGCATTATGAATTACGAACAAATCATATTCTCCTTCTATTCCCTTTTGAAGGATGTTTTTAATGCAAGTAATAAGCAAAAGTTTCAAATTCTTAAAATGAAGCTTCCTTGGTCAAACTGGCTTCAATGAAATCAAGACAATTCTACACTGAGCTTCCACAGAGTCACACATTGGACATAAATGATAAAAAATAAATTGATGGAGACAGGGAGGATGAAAGCAAAAAGAGTAAATATTTATAATTAATGAAAATTCTGCATTACTATAGTTTCCAACAAAAAAAGCATATAAGGGAATCAAAAAGGAGATGATATAACTGTGATTCATAGTGGGTTTTGGTTTTAGCTTTTTTTTTTTTAAACTTTGTACCAAAAGGCCTACCAAACACCTGAACTATTACGATGGTGGTACTAAGTACTTCTGATGCCTCTATTCGTGTATTTACTTCTTAGACCTGTTCTGGGATGGATATGAGTTCATGTTGATGTATTTCTCGAAGCACTTTTCCTGTTCTCTCAAAATGTAAACTAACACATAAAGCACTGAGCAATCTTTAAGCCTCACAGAAAATGCTCATGACCAGTAGTGAAGAGGCTGGCATTTTATGTCTCAATCTATACCTTTAGGAACATCTATTTCAGATCTTAGAACAGTAATCATTAGATTTTAAAATAAATTTGTATTCTTTTTTATTTTTGTCTGAAAACCTTGTTGGAGATTAAACTGCATCTGACCAATTTTATTCAAGTATTCCTCATCTTGCTCCACACTAAAGAAAGCATTGTAATTTCAAGTGTTCCTTACTCATCTGCCTTGGATTGTCAGCCATTCTACCGCTTTCCAGGACTTAGGATATACTGTCGGATTCAGTGCAAAGCAATGTCTTTTTTGGGCATGACACAGTCAACAATCTCTCTAACCTCACAAAATACAAAAGCCTCTGACCTTCCATCCTCTCTTCAGTGATTCACCACCACTTTCTTCACCATCCCATCAACAACTTCTGGGTACTTCAGACTTCTCCTTTAATCCTGAGGAAATGTGACACAAGGAACAACAATTTAGCAAAAAACCCCACAACTTTGTATCACTTACCCATTTCACTTCAGTCCCTTGAGAGTTAGTCAACTGCCTGACCCTTCCTCTCTCTCATTCAATCCTACTATTTAGTCTGCTCAGCATTTTACTTGAGACAAAAGTCTCATGTTTGCTTCTCTGTTTTATACAGTCTTGTGCTGTACTACCCATCAACCAAAACCATGAATCAAAGCTCTGTTGCACAAGGTGCTCCAGTAATACAGATCTAAAAGTTTATTCATAACCCTAAAAAGCTCCCCCCAAAAAACAGATAAGAATCTATACAGCTAGCAGACTTTTGCTTGGGTTTTGATGCTTTGTAGAAGTATATATCTTGTATTTCAGAGATGATATATGAAAACTTTAATTTGAAATGGCACCCAAAAAGATATGTGAGAAAGAATGAAATAAAGTGGTGACAAGGAAATTGTAAAAGGAAGATCCTTTTGATGGAAATACCTTGAACTGATGTAACATTCTAATCTGCTTAAACTATCGCAGACAGAACTGCTGATTCGAATATTCCCTTAAGCAAAATTAAAACTCACACAAGTTATCTGTTGATACCAAAACTGATTTTATTAATTGCTAAGAGATGCAAAGAAAAAGAGGAAAAATAAGAAAAGGTTGGAAAGCGCTAAGATTATTTTTTAGAAGCAATATTACCACCCAAAACTGCCTTTCTGCCGCGTTGGTGTGAGGGGTGGGGACGGTGAGAGAAAGTTTCTGCCTTTTTTTATCTCTGTGTCTTTATCTCTTTAGCGGCAGGGGGTAAGTCCTTCTGGAATGCAGGATGTGTTTTCACCTCTCACGCTGTGTCCCAGGCCGGGCTGGCTCCTAGTTCGGAGTAAAGCCGCAGTTCCCTGCAGTGACCAGTTCCCTACAGTGAAGAAGATATAAATCATGCATGTGGCAGCGGTGGGTCTCAGTCCTCTTCAGGCTGGCAGACCTCCCAAGGCAGGTAGGCAGCATCCGGTGGCGGAGAAAAGGTGAGGGTAGAGCAAGAGAGATTCCTGGCCAAAGTCACCAGCCTTCTTTCTCTCTTTTCCCCCCGATTTTCCACAATTTGTCCTGAAGTTTTACAGTGTTCAGAGGAGGTTGTACATGGTTTCTTGGCATGTGTCCTAGTTCAGCAGGAGGGACCAGCTAACCCTGTGTGGGGGTGATCAAAGCTGTGTATTCTACCCCCTCTAATCATTCCCCAAGGACAATGGGCCATTAGCAGCAGCTGCCCAGGGAGCCATTATCACCTTCACACCCAGCCTGAGGGGGGCGGAGCTGCTAATGGGCCATCAACAGCTCAACACCCCCTGGCTCCCAGAGTCAATCACCCATTGTGTGAGTCCCCGCCCAGGGGGAGGGACTGAGTGCTCCCTGAGGGTACATAAGTGGTGGGTAAGAAGACCTCGGGTACTTCTCGTCGGATCCAGAGCAGCAGCAGGACCTCGACAGCAGGAGATCACCGCTCTCGCCCAGACCACAGCCCTCGCCTGCACCAACAGGTCTTTCTTTTCCTTTTGCTCTGGACTTGGGGGAGCCACAGGGGTCTGAGCACAAGGGCAAACAAACCCCCTTGGGTTTGTGCCCCAGGACACTGGGTTATACTGCTGGGGTATTGTGAGTTGAAAGCAATTTCCCTTGTGTGTCAGTGTTGCTATAATAATATTATTATTAAATTTTAGCTCTGACTTATAATCTCTCTCGTGGTGAGTTCATTCTCCCTTGCTGGTTCACCTTCAAACCAGCACATCTTTTGGCGCCCAACGTGGGGCACGAGAGAGAAGTCAGAACTACAATTTCATTTTGTGTATTTGGGTACAGAAACTCCCTGACTACCATGTTGCTTGATGCATTCATGTGGATGGTGTATCTGGGCCTGTTCATATTTCGACACATGGGGAACCATGTGCCTGTTTTGATGCTCTCTTTAATACCAGGGAGAAGGATCAAAATTGCTTTATTAATATACTATGTTTATGTTGTCATAACATCAGAAGCAATGAATTTCATTGTGAATGTATATTCAGTCTGGTGTGCCTGTCCTGGTTTGGGTTGTTACCTCTGGGGTCTCATTAAAAATAGCACCCAGACTGTGGGGAAAACAGGCGGAGATGGTTACTTCCACCTTTTCACCTCTGCTACAACAATCATTGAAAATATTGAGCTTCCTTTTGATGTTAGGGACAGCATAATCTTGCTGTTAGTGTTGCTTTGTCTCCTCTGTACTGTATACACCATGTTTAGGGTCAGAACTGGGCTCTCTAAGGAGACTTGCTGGAGGCCTGCCCTGGGAGCGGATGATGTTGAGTGGCACGGGAAGTGGGAAGATATGGGCCAGTATTTGGAGACCTTCTCTCCTCAAATGATCTGGAAATTCACCCCGGAACAACTGCAGGACCCTGCCAAAATGCTAAGCTATGTGAAAGGAAGATGCTCTGGTAGTCCCAGAGATGTGCAGCTCACAGCAACCTGCTGGGCCCTGGCCACTGCCTACTGCACACTGCTTGGTGTGGTACAGCATCATCAGGAGGAGAAAAGGAGCAAATCCACAGGCACCATGTCCACCCAAACCACGTCTGAGCCAGTGAGGAAGAGAGATACATCAACTAGCGCCATGTCCACCCAGACCATGACTGAGCCAGAGAGGAAGAGAGATACATCAACTAGCGCCATGTCCACCCAGACCATGACTGAGCCAGAGAGGAAGAGAGATACATCAACCAGCACCATGTCCACACAAACCATGGAGGAGCCAGAAGGACAACAGAAACCGATAGCAGTTGCCCCTGTCCAGAAAAGAAAATCAAAGACCAAATCAGTTCGTATAGTGCATGACGAGGAAGAGTCAGGACCTTCATCTCAAGCAGAAGAAATGGAGCCAGAAATAATCACCCGGTCCCTATCCCTGGGAGAGCTGCGTGAGCTCCGGAGAGAGTTCACACGACAGGCAAATGAGTCCATCTTGACCTGGCTACTTCGAATCTGGGATGCTGCAGCCAATGATACCATTCTAGATGGGAGTGAGGCAAGGCAGCTGGGATCCCTGTCTCGAGATGTTGTCATTGATCAGGGCATTGGAAAGAGACAGGAAACTCTCAGCCTCTGGCGGCGACTGTTGTCAAGCGTGAGGGAGAGATATCTTTGTAAGGAGGACCTCCACGTACAGCAAGGACAGTGGAACACGATGGAACAAGGTATCCGGTGCTTAAGGGAATTAGCCGTACTGGAGATAATCTTTTCAGAGGATGAGAGATTCCCTAAAAGTCCAGATGGTGTCCAGTGCACATCCCAGATGTGGTTAAAATTTGCACGACTTGGGCCAGAAATGTATTCTCGCTACCTTGCAACATTGCAGTGGAGAGAGGGAGAAGACAAGGTGGGTGCACTGGTCAGCAAACTCAGGATTTATGAAGACACTGTCACTGCTCCATTACGAGCCCATGTCTCAGCTGTGGAAACAAAACTGGCTGAACTGGAAGAGAAGATTAAGGAAGGACTCTTCCATATCTCTCCAGAACAAACAAGAGTCTCCGCCATCAGAAGCAGGCGTCTTCCAGCTAAGGAGAAAGGGTACACTCCACACGGCAATCTGTGGTTTTACCTCCATGAGCATGGAGAAGATATGAGGAAGTGGGATGGGAAACCCACCTCTTCCTTAGCAGCTCGGGTACGTGAATTGCAAAGAGGCACAACTAACACAGGGAATTCTTCAAGGTTGAAGGCTGCTCCGGTCTCTCGTGGGCAAGGCTCCAGACAGTATAGGAATGATGATGTTATGCCCGATCCTCTTGAAGGAACCTCCCGGTCATATTCACAGGGAGAGCGCAGTGAATACCATGACCAGAACTAGGGGGGCCCTGCCTCTAGCCAGGTAGAGGAGAGGGACAATCGGGTTTATTGGACTGTGTGGATTCGGTGGCCTGGCTCATCAGACCCACAGAAATACAAAGCTTTAGTGGACACTGGCGCACAATGCACGTTGATGCCATCAGGATACGTCGGGGCAGAATCCATCTCTATTTCTGGGGTAACAGGGGGATCCCAACAGCTGACTGTACTGGAAGCTGAAGTCAGCTTGACTGGCAAGGAATGGCATAGACACCCCATTGTGACTGGTCCAGAAGCCCCGTGTATCCTTGGCATAGACTACCTGAGGAATGGATATTTCAAAGACCCAAAGGGACTGCGTTGGGCCTTTGGCATAGCTGCTGTGGAGACAGAGGAAATCAGACAGCTGAGCACCTTGCCTGGCCTCTCAGAGGACCCTTCTGCTGTAGGACTGCTGAAAGTTGAAGAACAATTGGTACCGCTGGCCACAGCCACAGTGCACCGTCGGCAATACCGCACTGACCGAGACTCTGTGACCCCCATACACAAGATGATTCGTGAGCTGGAGAGCCAAGGGGTGGTCAGCAAGACTCACTCACCCTTTAATAGCCCCATATGGCCAGTACGAAAGTCCAGTGGAGAGTGGAGGCTGACAGTGGATTACCGTGGTCTCAATGAGGTCACACCCCCCCTGAGTGCCGCTGTGCCGGACATGCTGGAGCTTCAGTATGAGCTGGAGTCCAAGGCAGCCAAGTGGTATGCCACCATCGACATTGCCAATGCCTTTTTCTCCATTCCGTTGGCAGCAGAGTGCAGGCCGCAGTTCGCTTTCACCTGGAAGGGGGTGCAGTACACCTGGAATCGACTGCCCCAGGGGTGGAAACACAGTCCCACCATTTGCCATGGACTGATCCAGACTGCATTGGAAAAGGGTGAGGCTCCAGAACATCTACAGTACATCGATGACATCATTGTATGGGGGAACACAGCAGGGGAGGTTTTTGAGAAAGGAAAGAAGATAATCCAGATTCTCCTAAGAGCTGGTTTTGCCATTAAACGAAGTAAGGTCAAGGGACCTGCTCAGGAAATTCAGTTCCTAGGAGTGAAGTGGCAAGACGGGCGTCGTCAGATTCCAACAGAGGTGATCAACAAAATAGCAGCTATGTCCCCACCGACCAGCAAGAAGGAAACTCAGGCTTTCCTAGGCGCCGTGGGCTTTTGGAGGATGCATATCCCTGAGTACAGTCAGATTGTAAGCCCTCTCTACCTTGTGACACGGAAGAAAAATGATTTCCAGTGGGGCCCTGAACAACAACAAGCCTTTGAGCAGATTAAACAGGAGATTACCCATGCAGTAGCCCTTGGGCCAGTCAGGACAGGACAGGATGTGAAGAATGTGCTCTACACTGCAGCCGGGGAGAATGGCCCATCCTGGAGCCTCTGGCAGAAAGTACCTGGGGAGACTCGAGGACGACCGCTGGGATTCTGGAGCCGGGGATACAAAGGATCTGAGGCCAGCTACACCCCAACTGAGAAAGAGATCCTGGCAGCTTATGAAGGAGTTCGAGCTGCCTCAGAAGTGATTGGCACTGAGGCACAGCTCATCCTGGCACCCCGACTACCAGTGTTGGGCTGGATGTTCAAAGGAAAAGCTCCTTCTACCCATCACGCCACTGATGCCACATGGAGTAAGTGGATCGCTCTGATCACGCAGCGAACCCGGATAGGGAATCCTAATCGCCCTGGGATTTTGGAAATCATCACCAACTGGCCAGAAGGTGAGAGTTTCGGATTGTCCTCTGAAGAAGAAGAGGAGCAGGTGACACGAGCTGAGGAGGCCCCACCATATAACCAGCTACCAGAAGAGGAGAAGCGATATGCTCTCTTCACAGATGGCTCTTGCCGCATTGTAGGGACAAGCCGGAAATGGAAAGCAGCTGTATGGAGTCCTACACGTCGAGTTGCAGAAGCGACTGAAGGACAAGGTGGATCAAGTCAGGTTGCAGAGCTGAAAGCTGTTCAGCTGGCTTTGGATATCGCTGAACGAGAGAAGTGGCCAAGACTCTACCTTTACACTGACTCGTGGATGGTGGCCAATGCTCTGTGGGGATGGCTGGAGCGCTGGAGAAAGGCCGGCTGGCAGCGCAAAGGGAAACCCATCTGGGCGGCTGAGATGTGGCAGGACATCGCTGCCCGGGTAGAGAAGCTGAGTGTGAAGGTCCGTCACGTAGATGCTCATGTACCTAAGAGCCGGGCTAATGAGGAGCATCGTAACAATGAGCAGGTGGATCGAGCTGCCAAGATTGAAGTCTCTCAGGTAGATCTGGATTGGCAGCATAAAGGTGAATTGTTTCTAGCCCGATGGGCCCATGATGCCTCTGGTCATCAAGGCAGAGATGCGACATACAGATGGGCTCGTGACCGAGGGGTGGATCTAACCATGGACAGTGTCTCACAGGTTATCCACGACTGTGACACATGTGCTGCCATCAAGCAGGCCAAGCGGGTGAAGCCTCTATGGTATGGTGGACGGTGGTCGAAATACAGGTATGGGGAAGCCTGGCAAGTTGATTACATCATACTTCCCCAAACACGCCAAGGCAAGCGCTATGTGCTGACCATGGTAGAGGCAACCACTGGATGGCTGGAGACATACCCCGTATCTCACGCCACTGCCCGGAATACCATCCTGGGCCTTGAGAAACAAGTCCTGTGGAGACACGGCACCCCAGAGAGAATAGAGTCTGACAACGGCACCCACTTCAAGAACAGCCTCATAGACACCTGGGCCAGAGAGCACGGCATTGAGTGGGTGTATCATATCCCCTACCATGCTCCAGCTGCCGGGAAAGTTGAGCGATGTAATGGACTGCTGAAAACAACCTTGAAGGCGTTGGGTGGGGGAACTTTCAAACACTGGGAGCTGCATTTGGCAAAGGCCACCTGGTTGGTCAACACTCGGGGCTCCATCAATCGAGCTGGCCCTGCCCAATCAGAACTCTTGAATACTGTAGATGGAGATAAAGTCCCTGTGGTCCATATGAGAGGTATGTTAGGAAAGACTGTTTGGGTGAGTCCCACCTCAAACAAAGGCAAACCCATCCGAGGGATTGTCTTTGCTCAAGGACCTGGTTGCACTTGGTGGGTAATGCAAAAAGATGGAGAAACACGTTGTGTACCACAAGGGGACCTAATTTTGAGCGAGAAGAGTTTGTAATGTTTCATTGCATTTATGTATATATATATATGTATAGGTAAAAAGGGGATTAATTTGGGAATGACTAGATGGAGTAGAATAAGGGGTGGATAATGTCCTAGTTCAGCAGGAGGGACCAGCTAACCCTGTGTGGGGGTGATCAAAGCTGTGTATTCTACCCCCTCTAATCATTCCCCAAGGACAATGGGCCATTAGCAGCAGCTGCCCAGGGAGCCATTATCACCTTCACACCCAGCCTGAGGGGGGCGGAGCTGCTAATGGGCCATCAACAGCTCAACACCCCCTGGCTCCCAGAGTCAATCACCCATTGTGTGAGTCCCCGCCCAGGGGGAGGGACTGAGTGCTCCCTGAGGGTACATAAGTGGTGGGTAAGAAGACCTCGGGTACTTCTCGTCGGATCCAGAGCAGCAGCAGGACCTCGACAGCAGGAGATCACCGCTCTCGCCCAGACCACAGCCCTCGCCTGCACCAACAGGTCTTTCTTTTCCTTTTGCTCTGGACTTGGGGGAGCCACAGGGGTCTCAGCACAAGGGCAAACAAACCCCCTTGGGTTTGTGCCCCAGGACACTGGGTTATACTGCTGGGGTATTGTGAGTTGAAAGCAATTTCCCTTGTGTGTCAGTGTTGCTATAATAATATTATTATTAAATTTTAGCTCTGACTTATAATCTCTCTCGTGGTGAGTTCATTCTCCCTTGCTGGTTCACCTTCAAACCAGCACAGCATGTAGCCAGTCGAGATGTTCGAGAAGATATGATAACCATAGACAATGGCAGGATTCTTTGACAGGAAAAGTTCCTTGGGAAGTTTTGGTGAGAGCTGGCAGAAAGCTGAGAGAGAATTTTTCATAGGATGTTTTTGACAGGCAGGAAAACAATGGAGAAACGTGTTTTTGGCATTTCTGTTATCTGTATGTTACAACTGATGGGGGCGGGGGGGAAAGAGGGAGGGAGGAAATCAGACTATTTAAAAAAACTATCTAGTTGCAAAATTGGACTAAAAAATTGACCTTATCCACCCAAAGATATACAACAAGTAAGAGATATAAATTTTTAACAGTTGGACTTGATGATCTTAGAGGTCTTTTCCAAGCTATGATTTGATGATTCTATTTTCCATTTAATATTAATGAAATCATATTTTTAGTCATCTGATAACAAAAACACAGCTAACATAACATTCCTTATATTCAGTCCAAGGTTTCTACATAAAGGAGTGATGATATCCTTAATGTTGTGCATGTTAGATCTAAAACTTGGGTTAGAATTAAGAAAGAAACCATCAATTTGTAGTTTTGAGAACTTGCCATTAAGAATTCTTTCTGTCTGTTAAATCTGTAGTATTGTATTTTATTTTATCTTCTATTTTGTGGTCATTTGTTGTATGATTGCATTAATTTTTTTCTGAAAACTTTGAAAGAATTATTTTGGAGAACTTGGTTTATTTGGTTAAATTCTTTGATCTCCTGATAAGGAATTTATGTCAATAAATTAGGAAAGTACAAACATCTGTTTTGCCATGTGACTGGGTTTGTAGTCAAGCCAAATTGCTTAGACACTAGGGGAAGTTGGCATTTTCCAAGTGAATAATGTAGAAAGGTTATGAACAATAAGCTTGTAACAGAAATCTATATTGTTTGTAAGTCGATATGTTTGCAGCTGAAGTTCAAAATGGACAGTGTAGGACGAAATCAAGTTCCCAGAATGTTACAGGCTGAAGTCAATCTGTCACAACAATTAATGACAGTCAGATGGAAAGACAGCCTCAATTAATCACCTTCCATAAGAATTCCTGGAAGAGGAAAAATTAAATCAAACATAGAATCATAGAGTGGCTTGGATTGGAAACAACCTTAAAGATTATCTATTTCCAACCCCTCTGCCATGGACAGGGACACCTGTTTCTAGACCAGGTTGCTTGAACACAATCTGCCCTTGAGCACTTCCAGAGATGGGGCATCCCTGTCTTCTCTGGGTAACCTGTTCCAGTGCCTCACTACCTTTTGAGTAAAGAATTTCTTCCTAATACCTAATCTAAACCTAGTCTGTTTGAGTTTGAAGCCATTCCCCCTTGTCCTGTTACTACGTGCTCTTGTAAAATGTCTCTCTTCATCTTTTTCATAGGCTCCCTTCACATACTAGAAAGCTTCAATTAGGTCACCCTGAAGCCTTTCATTTTCCAGGGTGAATGCCTGGCAATATCCTGAACAGACTTTAACAATGAAGAGTAAATTATCTTGACACCAGTAATGTCAAATTTAGAGGGAGATGAACTAGCACTAAATTAGTAATTAAAATATTTCTTTTCACTTTTAAAGTGTTATTAAAGATGTTAGTTGAAGTTGTTGACATATCTCTTACGAAAAATTGGTCATAAATTTTATAGCTTTCAGTTCAAGAGTGGTATGAATTTGATTTTTAACCTTTCTTTCAGATATGCTCCTTAAAATTAGCATATCCATAAATGTTCTTTAAAATCTTTATTTCCATTAACATCTTTCAGGGTCACTGGGATTAAGCTTAGGTCAAGCAAGAGATCTGAGTTTTTGATTTGGTTATCATGAGAGCTGTTTAGTTTCTAATAATTTGTAGTAGATCTAACATAATTTCATAATATTTCAGCCTGTGATGAGGTAAATTGAAAGTTATAATTTCATGATCCAATAGATACACTATAATATCAGTTCCTATTTTCATGCCTGGAAGAACAAACAAATACTTTTCTACTTTGTTTTTGAATACCTAAGATGTTTATGAACTGCAGCTGACTATGTATGCCCCAGCTAATATTGTTTTAATATCATAAAGCTGCCCTGGAGTGAAAATATCAATTTCTGTAGCAGATTACTGGAAAATTTTAGTCAAAACCAATTATCTATGGTTATTTTCAAGCTTGTAGATCATTCATTATTAATGGATGAGTTAATTAAATTAATTTCAATGAAAATGTTGAGACAGAGCAAGTCCTGTTGAGGTAATATGCCAAGATATACCAGGAGATGTCTGCTTCTTCATTAACTTTGCCTTGATTGAGGTTAGGTGAATCCCTCTGAGAGGCTCTCAGCAAGCCTTAGTCCTTTAGGTGAGAATCAATTTCTTCTAAAGGCAGTCTTGTGTATAGCAGTGATTATTTTTCTTAGCTCAAACAAGAAACTGAGTCTTACATTAAGATTTTCTATATTAGAACTGATTTTAATTTCTTAAGCATGAAGATCAATGCTGCCTTCTTGTGCAAAATGTGTCAGGAGCTGCTGCCCTTGTGTTTTTTTTTTTTTTTTTTTTGTGAATAGAATAGATTCTGTAACCTTGAATTAAGTTTGACCACTGGTGCATAGTTTAGGTTTTGTGGCTTCTGTTTCAGGAACAGATAAGTGGAAACAATTAACAGGAGAGGAATTCCCTTGAGCTCCAGCTGCTCCAGGCCATCAGGAATACCTGGGCAGTGCTGTGCTCATGATAACTACTAGAGAGCTTTCACCATTTAAATTTCTTGGCTTGTCTCTTGTACAGCTAGAAAACATGACCTGATTATTTTTTTCATCTTTTTTTTTTCTATTTCCCAGGAAAGATGTACTGACAGCAATTTAAATAAATGTTGAAATAATTGTTGGTAGTGACTAGAACTGAAAATGCACATGAGGATGGAGATTTCATGCACTCCTTTGTGGCCTAAGCCTATGTATGGATACGATCATGTTACTCGGTGAGTGTGGTGCTGTTGGGGGTGGGTGTGTGTGTGTGCTTATTGGTTTTGGGTTTTGTTGTTGTTGTTGTTTGTTTCTTTGTGTTTTTTATCTTTGTATTTTGGTTTGGGTTTGGGTTGGGTTTTTTTTTTGTTTTTGTTTGTTTTTTTTCAGCAAGTAAGGTCTTTCATAGAGAATGCTGGAAGTTTGCTTGTCTTCCAGAAAGAACTTAAGGCTGTGCCTTATGGTCCTGACAGTCAATACAAGGAGCTTTAACTCTTTCTTTTCAATAGAGGGATTGAAGAAAGTTCCTTTTCTTTCTGAGCTTTCTTCAGTACACAGGCTGCTGGAGAAAGGGGCCATACACTAAGATCAGTTTTGGTAGCATAATTCCCTTGCTGTAGAGAGTACAGCATTGTTGAGGTCAGAAGAGACCACCTAAAGCTGGTTGCCCAGGACCATGTCCAAATGATTTTTGAACATCTCCAGGGAGGGACACTCCACAACCTCTCAGGGCAGCCTGTGTCAGTACAGAGCTACACTCTCTGTAAAAAATTGATTTCTGGTATTCAGAATTGACGTCCTGTGTTTAAGTTTGTGCCCATTACCTCTGGTCTGTCATTGGTTACCACTGAGAAGAGTCTGCCTCCAAGCTCTCTGTACCCTTCCTACAGGTTTTTGTGCATATTGGTCATATCCCCTCTGAGCCTTCTCTTTTCTAGGCTTTACAGTCCCAGCTCTCTCTCAGCTTTTCCTCATAGGTGAGTTGACCCATTCCCTTCATCATCTTCATGGCTTTTCACTTCATTCTTTTCAATACGTCCAAGTTTTTCTGGTACTGGAAAGTCCAGACCTGGACAGAGGATTCCAGGTGTGGTCTTACTAGGGATGGTAATGAAAATTATTTTTGTTTAAATAATAGCAAAATGTAAATAACAGTGAATAATCTTTCATGTGGCTGTACACTAAGATCCTGTCAGGGCAGCAGTTCCCTGTGGTCATGAGTGAGTGTCAAGGATACCACCAGAAAGGACGGGGCAAGGTTTGGCAGCCAGACCCCAACCCGCTGTCCCAGCCAGGAGCTGGGCAGATGAGGGACACAGGACCTACCCCAATGCCTGGCATCTGACAACTCACTGGGCATGGAAATGGTTTGAGGCCAGCCCAGGTCTTGGGTCTGTGGATGAGCCCAGCTCAGTGGGACCCATGCGCAAGCAGGGCAGAACTGTGTGGAGCTGGAGACTGGCCCTGCTGTGGCATCACTGGGACAGGGGCTGATGGCCAATGGGACTGACATGGGGTCCTGGCCATGGGCAGGGTCGGGGGAGTCATGAGGGACTGGGCAGAGACAATCAGGGCTAACACTGCTTTCAGGGACATGAAAAATCCTTAGCATTGATTGTGTCTTACACACAGTTTGTTTACATACAGGACTTTGAGATTGGCATTTTAACCTAAAACAATTATTATGTTGACAGAAACTATTGTGTTCCACAGTTCTGTGTTTATTGAATAAATATCCTTTAAAAAAAAAAAGAAAAAAAGAATAAAAATTGCTGTCAATAATGTCTACAATCACCCAAAACAGCACTGTCAATCTTACTTTTCTTATGTATTCCTGCAATATTTAACTATGAAGTATGAAGGTGTTTAGATAAGGTGGCCCTGACATGGTGACTTTTGGTTTTCATAAAGAGAAAAGTGAAGAGCAGAGGAGATTTTGATCAGAAATTAATCTTACACATATATTATAAAAAGACCTTTACACTAGAAACAAAGACATAAAATGTAGTCATCTTGATGTAGCTTTGTCTTTTTTTTACCTTCTTTTCCAAAAAACCCACCAAAACAGTATTTATTTAATGTATAAGCCTATGAAAACCTGCTGCACACAAGCAGTTAAAGCTGTTAAATATTTTGATGTTTCAGTATCCTTTGGCCAGAAGTTGAGCTGAGAATGACATACTCTTCTTTTCTCAGCCCATTACCTTACCAAAACCATGTTTCATTTTAAACTCACATGACATAGCGGGGGCCAGGAAATAGGAAGGAAGTGTTAAGGTTGCTACTTTTAATGCTGAATGGCTTCTATCTACTTATTGTAGTTATGAAACTACAGCCTACGTGAAGCTGGGAGAAGAGTAAGTGGAATAGCAATTGGTGTGAGGTGCTGGAATGAAAAAGAATGAGATGCCAATGAGAGGTAATGGCTAGAGTGAAGGACTAGCTGGAACAAAGGGGTACTGAAAAAAACATAAAGAGTGCTTACTCCATCGCCTTGGCACTTTCTTGATATCAGAAATAGTGCAATTGTCAGTGGAAAATGTTCCCAGTTTTCATATGCTATGTAGTTTGGGTAAACTGTGAGACTCTTTACCATGTACACTGTTTGCTCAAAGGGTTAAGTTCTGAGTAACTAAAAGTTCCTAGCTTCCTGATGATCAATTCTTCCTGTGAGTCAATATAAATGGAAACATTTGTCACAAACATTTATGCCAATATTTTAAAAAGAAAATGTCTTATTTAAAAGTCTTTAAAAGTCAGGCATCCAAATTGGGAAATGATTTTTCAAGATTAATAATCTGATTAAAATTTGCATGTGAAGCACACACATAATGCCAAATTAAGTTTCTGTTATTCCTGACAGTCAAAGCAGGACAGACAGCATATGTAGAACCAATACCTACTCTGTTTTCTCCTTGCTCAGGTTTTATTCCTCCATTAATCTGCATGGTTTGACTCAGCTTCAGTAATGAATTATTATTTCCTTATGCAGTTTTGTGATTTATTAAGAGTTGATTATCAAATGCTTTGGCTTTATTCATTTGCTTTTGCTTTATAGAGGGGAAGCAACAGCTAGATTAAGTCCAGAAACTGAATTGGGAGTCTATATTGTATATACACAAATACAACGAATTAAATGATTATCAGTGACAATCTAGTTCTGGTTCTTGCTACTTTTTCCAGTGGAAAACAACTTTCTTTAAATGTATCTATTTTGTGCAAGGTCTTCTTGGGCTCTTTATGCTTTTGTTAAGCCATCATCTGCTAAAAACATAGGAGAAATGTAAAATAATTTTTGACTCCTTTAGAAACCTAGCAAGTGTCTGTGAAAGCTATATCTATGTTTAACAACATACTACACCAAGAGTGGTCATAGAAGTACGTGAATTATTCTAAATATATTATCCCTTGTCACAGCTTGTAGATGAGGAATTTCATTGCAGTTTTAAATGGTGTGATGTATCTTTGTATTCACTTTGAATTACATACAGATGAGCTTTCCCAATAACTGTGAATTTAGGAATTAGTACATAATGCCATAGTAATGATTCTCTGAAAAGCTGGACTCCACATCTGCTTTTGAATACTGTTGTCACATACTCAATTAATATGGAAAGACTATAAACATGGAAGCTAACCATGAAATGAAAGACATATAAATATGTCAGATTTTGAGATCTTCATACTGATAACATGTGCTGCTGCTTTAAATTGCAGTCAAAATCTCTGCAATTAAGGAATGACATGCCTTTCTGGTAATGAAGTTTTCAAAAATTATGTTAGAAGCATATGATTCTCTTGCAGAATTACACGATTATTTGAGCCCACTACTTAGATCCTGAAGTATCATGCTTGAATTACAAGCTGTTAATTTAACTTTAGTTAGAAAATCACCTTAATGTCTAGGTTCCGTTTTAATGACAAGAAGCCTTCAAAGCTTCCATTCATTTGACTTTACTTAATCAGTAGTCAAATGTGTTTAGATTTAAAGCCTATAAATCCATTGTAATTTAAGGGCAGTGATATTAATCAGTTAAAAATCTATAGTATATAATAAAAGGATTTGCTTATTCAGATTGTGTTTTTATTAAAATCTATTTTAAACTGATTAATAGGAATTTATGTATGAATTTGATCATATGAATGTAGATAACATTTAATGAAAGTAAAGCTCCCAAACATTTAACTTAGATAAGGAGTCACTTAATGAGATTCTTGTAAAACCCAAGCTACTTAGCACAAATAATCACATTATGATTTATTACACTTCTGCATTGTTAAGGAAGCAACTCAAGAAATTATTAATTAATTTCTTTAACTTTTATGTCTTTGAAAAAGAAATATTTTCGCATTAACCCCCCAGCCAATATTTTGATAGCCAACTTAAAATATCTGAAAGAAGTCCATGTCCTACAGAAAGCCATGCTTGTGGCAGCCAAAGGTGTTACTTGATTGCATTAGGCCACCCATGTCAACTTTGCATTTCAGCGACATCTTTTGTGAACAATAAAGCTTTATACAAATATTTCTCTAGAGACTTCAATGAGTAACACAATAGTTGCTGAGTTTGGAAGGCATATTTGGAGGAAATCCAGTCTAATCTCCCTACTGAAAGTAGGGCCAATTGGGAACAGGTTGTTTGTGACTGTGTTTTTCTAGCTTCTCATTCATATAGCTTCCAAACCTCTCTGGTTAACCTGCTTTTGACTGCTTTCATGGTCAGAATGATTTCTTGTGTTTTGAGGGAGTTTTCCACATTCAGTATGTGCCCATTGCCTCTTAGTCTTTCAGCAGACACCATTGAGGACAGTCTGTCTCTGTGTTGTTTTCTCCCACCTCAGCTGATATAAATGAATTAAGAAGATGCCCTCAAACATTTTCTTCTTCATGTTAAAGAGTCCCAGCTCTCTTTAGCCTTTTCTCATGTGTCAGATGCTCAGATCACTTTAACATCTTCACAGTTCTACACTGGATCAGTTTTGGTAAGTCGACACACAAAGATGCATCTGAAGGGCTTGAATATTTCTGCCAAAATATTGTACAGGCATTTTGTTTCTTGAACATTTTCAACCATTTAAGTCTGAAATGGTTTATTATTACGATTGAATTTTTAAGTTTAGATTTTGTTGCATGTGATGCTTTCAGAAGGCACTAGTTGCCAAACTCAAATTTAAATCCTCATAAACAACTTTATTTTGGTATTATTATTGCTTCAATGTTTGTTAATGGTTTAAAATAATCACTTAAAATCAATCTATATCAGTGAAGCATTTAGTTTATATAGTGTAATTTATAACTATTATGATCAGTTAATATCTCTGTAGGTACTAGCTTGACCTGGAAAATATGAAGTGCCACCACTTTTAAATCATCTGTCTTCTACTAGAGACAGTGAAAGAATGAAATAGACTGAAATAGTGGAAAATAATAAATGTGTTAAAATCTGTGATAACAACAATCCCTCACTTTCTAAGAGTTGTAATTGACCTTTGATGCCTTCCCTTTCACTAAATGTGCTTGCTGTGTCCGACGTTACTTTTACTTAAATTATTCAGTAGTTGAAGATATATCTCTAGTGAATTAAATTTCAAATCCCCAAATATTAATTTATGACAAGGATCATAAACTTTAGCTCAATTTAATTTCAAATCCCAAAGTATGCATTGAAATTTCAATGAATATTTCTAATGCTAATTACTCAATTTCTATATTTATAAGGGAACTGACACCTCATAAATATAACATTGTGCTATTATTTCCATATGTGCCTGTTCCCTCTAAATATAGAAAGTCAGCAATTAGCACTAGAAATATTCATTAAATTTTGAAGGTAGATAAATAACAAATAGGAATGCCATTTAATTATTATCATTTACAAAGCAAAGAGCACTTAAATGCTTCTCATTTGATTAATATGCCCCTTACCTCCAGTTACACTAAAAGCTTCAACTGACCTACCACTAAATAAAATTCATGCTACCTACTAAGACAATATGCTTAATGGGCTGTCAGTTTTGGCAGAGTACAACAACTTTGTTAAGCTTTGATTAGTTCCCCTTTAACATTAGGATTGCAAAACAGTCAGAGGTACCCTTTTTTCTCCTCACACCATGGACTGTTGTGGTGTTTTTGTTTGGCTTTGTTTGTTTGTTTGTTTGCTTAATAGAAGACAAAAACCTGAAATGCACTAGGGTTAAACTTTATGTCAGAAATGTTGTTTCTTTTGTTGAGAAGTCCATCAAATCATGAAATCTGTGAGTCACCTGTACTGAGAGCTGTGTCAAACTGGAAGGTAAAAGCTGAGGAAATTGGCTTCATTATACAACATAGACTCTCCAATAATATCACTCCATAATATCTCTCCTGATAATATCTATCCCTGATATCTCTTCTGATAATTTCTGTGCCATAAATAGTCTGGCTAATTTCTCTGCACATTCTGACTGTTGTATATTTGGTGCTGTGCTTCTTCCTATGCAGACCAGATGATAAGAAAAGTTTGCAAAGCCTGTCCAGATACCAGTCTGAAGTGTAAAGCTGACTGAGTATTCATTTCTCCTTTTCCACCAAAACATCAGGCAGTGAAAAGTTAAAACAGCATGTGTAAAATAACCTATAAAAAAGAGAATCTTAGGACTACTAAGCTGCCTTTACTACTCTGTACTCTTTTCTTGACAGTACTTTGATTGTGGTTTGTATGTCTTCCACCATAGCCTCAATTATTAGTCATACTTTTGAAACGTGAAATTATTACCTAAGCAATTCTTTAAACATACAGTCAACAGAAACCATGAAAAATAAATATTCATTTTAAAGGTTCTTGAAATTTTATTTTTTTAAAATTAAAATAAGGATAAACATTTAAAAAATCCTACTGCAAACTCAGACTGATTTACACACTCTCTTAAGGTTTGTTTTCTCTTTTGCCAGTGTTAGGCCTTAACATGAAGAGATTCACATATTTCTGAGGAAATCATTTCAATTTAGATTAGTTTTACATCTCACATAATCTAGAATATTTAAGTGGTATATGGCTTTTATATTCGATCTCATTTTTTTCTCTGTGTGTGCATAAAATGATTGCGTATGTAGTAAGATTATTATAACAGATACCATATATGTAAGGTTAGGCATTTTCATCTTAAAAAAAATAATAATCTTTTATGAATAAGAGGGTCTTCCAGATAATATGCTTAATTGTGTTGAACAAAAATGATCTTTACGGCTGTAAATACAGAAAAAGAAAATCGTACCCATTGATTATTATAACAAACTTTAACCAAATGAGCTTGACTGTAAGAATTGTAGCAGTAAGAGAGACTAGAGATTGGGAATGGAAATTGAACCCGAGTGTTTTTGTGATAGAGGATAATGTTATGTGAAACTTTCGGCTACATTGGTTAGTTTTTTAAGAAACACCGTCTGCCATCTAACACCAGGAAAATAAGTGATATGTTGCTGAATATTTGGTTGTCCCTCATTCTGTGCAACATTCCATTTTGGGAAAATTGCTTTGAGAATGTCTGCATTTTTTCACAATATAATAAAGCATTTTCACTATTCACTCTGTGATTTTATCTGGCTCATTTGTGTGTAAAAAATTATGGAAATTAGGATATATTTTCAACACTCATTAGTGATCTGAAGTACCTAACTCCTCATTCAGATTTTGACAGAAATGGGTAGCCTAGCCTATCTCCCAGTTTGAGAGGCAGTTGGTGTGCTTCAGAGATCAAAAAAAAGATCCTTGATATCACTGAGAGGGTCACTAAAGGGATATCAATTACTGTTATTTATTACAACTTCAATGTCACCGTCCAAGCTCGCTTGGCCATGGCAGATGAACCTTAGGAGGTAAAGGGTGGGGCCAGTTCTGCGCACACTGTGCCTCACCTAAAACATGCTCTGCGCAGGCTTGAAGGACTCACCCATGTGGGTAGAGCCCTTCCCAAATCTTTCACGAAGTGTAGCCTTGATGATAGGAAGGAAGAGAAGTGATTTGTCAATAGCAAAGGAGAACATAATACCTGGGACTGGAAGACCAGAATAGAGACCAGGAGGGTTTGACTAGACCACAGCAGCAGCTCAAGTTTAATTTCTATATATTACTTAAGCAATACAAGCTTTACAACAGATGTCTCACTTGAATTTATCTTTATTTTATTTGAAACTTAATTTTAGTTTCTGGAGTGATACTTTATGGCACATATCTGATAAAGCATGATACTTATATAAAGAAAACGTTTCCATATAATGATTTTATTTCTATGATTTATCAATTTTGTACAAGCATGCTTTATATTCTCAACAGATAATCTCACTGCAGCTACAAGCTTGTGTATTGTGCTTAATATTTTAAAGTAGGATGAGCAGAAAAATTTACAAAATGGAGGAATTTTAAGCACGTAGTACCAGACTGCAAAGGTAATCATATTTAAAGCAGGCGGTGACAATAGTTTTGCTGTCTGAACTAAGAGTAGAGTTTACTCCAAAGAATGTTGGGTATACTAACAGAAGCTTTGGGGTATGTAATGTACTGCAACACTGTCCTTAAAAATATGAATAAAACTAGGTAAAATTTAACTGTACTATTTCAAAGGGAGTTAATACTTAGAAGCACTGTATAACTTTCACCCTTACAGGTACTTTATGCAGTTGACATTAGATAGAGTATTGCATTGTGCATTTGATAAGACTGCTCCTTGACTTTTCTTCATATTTATTGTCTTTTTTTAATGCACTAGTGAAGGTGAATAGATGTCAAGAATGATACATTAGCTAATGTCTGAATGTATTCATACCAAGACATTGAAGGACAGTTAGTTAAATCCAGCTGGATGGCAGGAAAATAAATGACAGAGTTCTCAGAGTGTCACTTAGAATTTCATGGTTGTCAGTCATCAGAATAAATTCCAGTGTGCCTATAATGAGGACTCTAATTTTATACATAACAGGAAAGATGGTTTTCTATTTTGTCTCTTAAATTAAAAGACAAAATAAAAAATCTTACAGTAATAACTCCGCTTATAACATTTTTTTTATATATAGTAGTCAACTGTACTAACCTCTGAGCATATTAAGTATGAAAGTTCATACTTAAAATACTGCTTCAAGTCCAATACATAGTTTAATTATTATTAATTGGTGTATTCTCTCATAACACATGATGAATTAGACATTTAGTCATGATTCTTAAGGACATAAAATTAAATATTTTCATTTTCAATCACTTATATTATTACTGGCAGTTACCAGATATTACTTTTACTCTAGGTGCAATATTAATTACATTAGATCTCACAGATGATTGTGGTTCTACAGACTTTGTGTACTGAAGTCCCTGAAAGAAGACCTCAGGAACTGGCAGCAGTTATTAACCTAAAGGCAACCAGCTGCCCTGTGCAGGATACAGCCTGCTCCAGCCCCAGCACAGGGCACAGCTGAGCCTCTCAGTCACGGGCGGGCGGGCGAGAGCGAGCCCTGGGGAAAGCCTGGACAAGGCAGGGCAAAGCGTTGCCCAGCAGCCAGGGCTGAGTTGTCTTGAGGGTCACCTGTCCTACTGCTGAAAACTGAGACAAAGTAGGCCTCAGCCTCCTCCTCATCTTCCTTAACTATATTTCCCTCCAAGTCCAACAGAGAATGGAGGTTTTCCTTGCCCCTCCTTTTGTTGTTAATGTATTTATAGAAGGACTTTTTGTTTTCCCTAATTGAATTAGCCAAATTAACTTCAAGTTGTACTTTTCTTTGCCTAATTTTTTTCTTGCATGACCTAACTCTATCTGTAAATTCTTCATAAGTAGCCAGCTCTTTTTTCCATAGTCTGTAAACTTTCTTTTTATCCCTGATTTCTTGCAGAATCTCCCTATTTAACCAAGCCAGCCGTCTTCCCCTCCGGCTGGCCTTTCGGCACATTGGGACAGCCTGTTGCTGTGCACTCAAAATTTCCTTCTTAAAACATGTCCATCCCTCCTGGACCCCCTTGCCTTTAAGGGTTATTTCCCAGGGTATGCTCTGAATCAGTTCTTTGAATAGGCCAAAATCTGCCCTGCAGAATTCCAGTGTAGAGGTTTTAATGATGGCTCTCTTTACATCCCTGAGGACTGAAAATTCTATTATTTCATGGTCACTATGCCCCAGGCGGCCTCCAACCACTACATCATCTACCAGCCCCTCTCTGTTTGTAAACAGTAGGTCTAGCGGGGCCTTACCCCTGGTAGGCTCATTTACCAGTTGATGAAGGAAATTGTCCTCTATACACTCCAGGAACCTCCTTGACTGCCTCTTCTCTGCAGTATGAAGCTCCCAGCAGATATCTGGCAGGTTAAAGTCACCCACAAGAACAAGGGCTGGAGATTTTGAGACATCTGCCGGCTGCTTGTAGAATAATTCATCTCCTTCATCATCCTGGTTGGGTGGTCTGTAACAGACACCCACAAGGGTGTCAGCCTTGTTGGCCTTCCACCTGAATCTGGTCCACAGGCACTCAACCTTGTCACTGCTGACCTCAAGTTCAACAGAGTCAAGAGACTCTCTAACATATAAAGCCACCCCTCCACCTCTCCTTCCCTGTCTGTCCTTTCTGAAAAGCTTGTAGCCCCCCATAGCAGCACTCCAGTCACGTGAGTCATCCCACCACGTTTCTGTGACAGCAACTATGTCATAGTTTTCCTGCTGCATTATGGCTTCCAGCTCCTCTTGTTTGTTTCCCATACTGCGTGCATTGGTGTACATGCACTTCAGCTGGGCCATTGATTTCATTCTCAACTCAGGCTCTATGCCCTTAGGCTTATCTCTGGAGAGCCCAGTTGCCGTCCCTTCCCCCTTCAAATGTAGTTTAAAGCCCTCCTAACCAACCCTGCCAACTTATGGGCTACTGTTCTTTTGCCCTTCCTAGATAAATGAAGCCCATCTGCTTTGACGAGACTGGGCAACACGGAGATTGCCCCATGATCAAAAAACCCAAAATTTTGATGATAGCACCATCCCCTAAGCCACCTATTGGTAAGCTGGGCTTTCCTAAACCTCTCCTCATTTATCTCCTCATTCATCCCAGCTAGCACAGGAACTGAGGCAATTACTACCTGTGCTCCTGTCCCATGAAGTGATCGGGTCAGAGCCTTAAAATCTTTTTTAATTACCCTGGTACTCCTTTTATTAATGTCATCACTTCCAACCTGGACAACCAACAGTGGGTAATAGTCTGAGGGTTGAATAAGCTTAGGAAGTCTTTTGGTAGTATCCCTCACCCTGGCCCCGGAAAGGCAGCAAAACTCCCTGTGGAATGGGTCTGGCCAACATAAAGGGCCATCAGTTCCTCTCAGAAGGGAGTCACCGTTTACAACAACCTTCTCTTTTTCCTCTTACCTGTAGTTGTAACCCGTCCGGTAGACTGGGGGTAACCAGAAGACCTTGTAGACAGATCTTTCTCCTGACTGTCCTCCAACAGACTGTCTGAGTCCAGGGCCATACACCTGTGTTTTTTAGGGCACTCTGGAAAGTGAAAGGGGTCGAGAGGGGGTGTTTTTGCCTCTCTTTTCCCACAGAAGGAAGGAAAGAAAAAACCCTACAAAACTACAATTTACAATAAGGCAGATTATATTTTACACAGAAAAGAAGTAATAAGACAAATGTACATTCACATACAAGAGTAAGGCTAACAAGAAAAAGCATCTACTTTTTATAAAATCAGTAATGAGGGTCCCTGCTTCCTGGCATGCAGGATGGCATTCCCTGAGGGCAGAGGCCATGACAGAGACAGAAGACAGAACAGCTCACAGCCTGTATCTCTTCTTCTGTCTACTAATACAAAAACATAGGACCTACTATGAGAAACTAAAGCCTGGCCTAACTAAACCTATCACAGACACATATGGCCTCAGTCTTCCGTGGGAGAGGTGTCAGGGGATAGCAAGACCTTCACTGCTCCTCTTCCTTTTTTTGTCATGTTTTGTAGAGAAATCAGGAAGTAAAATGGTCACTCTCAGAGTAAATGCTTACATGTTCTGTGGAGAACTTTGGAAGGCTTTCCAGTAGGTGGTTTTGGGGCATATGCTATATAACACTATACCCTGAACTATCTGCAGGTACATGTGGCTGTCAGATTTTTTCACTGACATCATCTCAGCAATGTTGTCAGACCAGAAGTGTAGGGGCTTCTTATTTTAAGACTGGTCTGACTGTAAGAATGTTTTTCTGTGCACTAATCTCCATATGATAATTTCAGTAGGTGTTGACAACCTTGTGGTGATATGAAATTTTTAAGAGTTTGAGCAGTTACATTCTACTTCATGTAGCCCTAGGGTGAGGAGGTAATTTGGGGCCTATCCCTGATTAGCAAGTACCATAAATGAGGAGGTGGTGTATCATTATGTGGCATAGTGTTTTTGTGTGTGAATGCAAAGGAAGAGAAAGTTGTTGTGTAAGGCAATGGTAAAAAATATATCAGAAGGCCAGTAGAGTTTCAGAAAAACTTCTGTGCTTATTTCAGCTGTCGGAAGGGATTGATGTGGAAAGGCACAGTGTCTTGGTTTGAGATAAGCAACTGCCAACCTCCCCAAGCACAGAGAGAAAAGCCTCCCTCCTAACACCAGGGAAAGGGCGGAAAAGAGAGGGGAAAGAAAAAAAACACTTCAAACTGCATTTATACTAAATCTACATATATTTTTCACAGAAAGAAAGAGACAATTAAAAGAGAGTACAAATATACACTCAAACAAGTCTACAACAGCAAGTTCCCCACCTCAACTTCTTAACGAACACACAAATTCTACTGTCCTAACTACACATTACTTAAGAAGAAGCTTATTCCCCAGGGAGACAAACCCAAGCAGAAAGGAGAGACCCAGAACAACACATTTTACTTTCCTGAGGTACCCTGTGAGCCAGTGGTGAGCCTGGTCCTCTCCATCCCCCCTGGGACAGCATCGTGCATCCTCCCAAGAGGAGGGCTGAGAAGCGACTTCCTTAACCACTCCCACACTGGTTCCTCCTTCCCTGGAGATGATGTCATAATGTGGTATGGAATACAAACTTACAGGCTAGAAGAGGTCAGCTGTTAGCTCAGCCCAGCTCAAGTCAGCTGACAGCTTCAGCCTAGTCCAGACTTCAGAGCCCAAATCTAGGCCCACCTAGGTGAACCCATAACACACAGTCTTGACAAGTCTTGAGACCCTAAGCTGTTAAGTTAAAAAAAAACACACTAGTGGTGAAAAAATCAAATGTACTGGGCTACACATGCAATCGCCTCTTTAACCCAACAGTTTATGACATAGCTACCTTCATTTCTTTCAGTGCTCTTGATGGTGAGACTATGCAGAAACAAGTCAACTAATATTCCTATAGGGCAATGTTAATAAAGACATTTAGGCTTATAGACAAATTGTATAATAATTCTATTTTGAATTCTACAGCTTCTTTCTAGCACAACACATTTATAACAGGAAGTTCTTTACCAATATCAACGTAGAACTCTTGAAAAAATATTTTAAGCCTTAATTAGAGGTTTGAAAAATTACAGCTTTAAGTTAAATATGCTTAGCTTTCATCTTCCTGGAGAAGTGTTCAGCTCTGAAATAATTCAGTTGATTTTCAGTGCATATTTTAATAGTAAACCTATTATCATGTCAATCAAGACTTTCCAAGTTTTCTTTTCTTTTAAGCAAACACTCAAAATTAGGTCTGCTTAAAATATTCACAATAAAAGGTGTGTTAAAACCTGGAAGAAATGAAGTTAGTATTCAAAGGTTTGTCTTAAAGTTTTCCAAAGTTACCGTTCAGAAAAACATAACTATGTCATCTGATCACTTCTGAGGTTGCATGGAATACAGAGTTGAACTAGTTCTTCTCTGTAAAATTTAAAGGCAAAACAAAACCCTGGTAATTTTCTACTTAATTTTCATTTGAGTCAACACTAATTCCCAATTGTGTAGGTTTTTTAATACTATTCTGTCAAAGTGAGTTCTCTACTATTGCTGATTTTATCAGACAATCTGATAAAATGCATAAAATTGAACTACTTTGCTATAGTAGTATCTTTTTTGAGACTATTTCACTCTTTTGTACAACTAACACTTTGTGGTACACCCAAGGTAAGCTCACATCTCCCATTCTGAGCTGAGTAGGTGCAGAGGTGTGTGCCTCACCACAACTTACTAGAGGATCATGTCATAATGATGACATTTTGAAAGACAGTGGACAATCTAACTTGGATTTAGACAAAAGTTTAGTCAGATGATTAAGACCGTAGATACGCTCATTTTTCAAATACATGTTTACATTCTGTACTGCCTGCACAACAACTGGAAAATTCTCAAAAATTTAGAGTAGTAAACCGTTTAATACTCTCTACGCAAAGAAACTCTAAGTTGCTAAAAAAATTATGTAATTTTTAAAACCAATATTCACTATGTGCTTTTGAAATATTTTTAGACTTAAGTGGGGAAAAAATATATTTTAAAAGTTAATGCGCATCTTGGGCATGCTTTTCAAATTTAATTTTCATCATCTGTGCCCCAAGAACTTCCCATGACTTTGGCAAAGATTCTGGTTTGTATTTTGCTTTTGTTTGTTCCAGTGAACTTTTAGGAAAATGTGTGTCTGACTGAAGAATGTAAACTGGTTGAAACCAGTTCATGGTAGGTACAAAAAATTTTACAAAATACCAGATCTGATCCTGTTTTCTAATAGCAAGGTGAAATTTTAGTGGAAGCAAAATGTGTCCCACCTGGCTTAAAGAAAATTATAAAGGTAGTAAGGCTTAATGTAGTAGGCTTAAGATGCCTAAGGAAAGAGGAGCCAGGATAATTGCATAGTAATGGTTTGCCAGTTCCGAGTTGTGCAGATGCAAGCACTTTCTGACTTAAGAACTTCCTGAGGTCATATCCCTGTTGCTGTTTTAATATCATTAGTAATTTTCTTTCCCTCACTGAATGTATCTAATTGTTTGGGTTGAAACCCCCAATGGTTTCAAAAGGTTATGGCTCAAAGGCATGGTCAGAGAATTTACATAATAAGTACACACACTTGCTTTGTATAAGTATGTTAACCTAGGAGCTTTCCTGCATTTTTAGGGATAAAGATAGATTTAAAACAAAAAAATAGCATCTAATTTTATCAAAAGAAGAACAACTTATTTTAAGACTATAATTTAGAGTTAAGAATCAAACAGCTGGTGCATAATATGTTACAATTTGAATTTCTTTTACCTGACAAGACTTTTTTGGGGATGAGAAACTTAGCTATTCTTTCCTATACAGTCTCAGTGGAATCCAGAGCAAAATGGAAATGGGGACATTTAGCTGGAAGAATTTTGCATACAAAATAAATGGCAAAGTTTTAAGGGCACATGCATTTGAATGCTATAATCAAAATGTCATTTAATGCAAATTCCAAAAGTAGTATCAACACAGAATTATAAACTTGATGGTGGAGTGCCTTTCATGAATAAATAGTTAAAGAAAGGTTAGGATATTGCTGGCTCTATCATGCTTCTGTTTACTTTTTGAAGATCCTGCTATTTCAGTTTGGTATAAAGTATGTAGTGTTGTAAAACACATTTTATTTTAGCTACAGGCCACCAGTTTTTGGCACTCTGCAGATATTCAAATATGTCATTGTCTTCTTAAAATGGAGAAATAACCACGCATGTAAAAATATGCAGTCAAGAAATTACACTTAGCCACTACAAGATTATTCAGTCAAATCACATTAGGTGGGAAGTGAAAGCAGTTTTATTTTTCAGCTTGATAAAATGTGTATTTTAAGGTCAGGAAAGTAAAGTAGATCCATTTTAATTTTCTGGTAATAATTTCACTGGAAAAGGGAAGGATTGTAAGATATATTTATATGTGCCATCTGTGCTGAAGTTTCCTCATTGGATAAAAGATAAAAATAAATGAATAATAGAATAATTTAGGTTAGAAAAGACCATTAATATCATCGAGTTCTACCACTACCTAACACTGCCAAGTCCACCACTAAACCATATCCCTAAGTATCATGTTTACACATATTTTAAATACCTCCAGGCATGGTGACCTCACCACTTCCTTGAGAATCTGTTTCAATGCTTGCCACCCTTTTTGGTGAAGAATTATTTTTTCCAATATCCAATATAAACCTTCCCTAATGCAACCTGAGGCCATTTCCTCTTGTTCTGTCACTAGTTGCCAGGGAGAGAAGACCAACCCCCCACCTTGCTCCAACCTTCTTTCAAGTAGTTGTAGAGACCGATAAGGTCTCCCCTGAACCTCCCTTTCTTCAAGTTAAACACTCCCAGCTCCCTCAGCTGCTCTTCATAAAACTTATGCTCCAGACCCTTCACCAGGTTCATTGCCCTTGTCTGGACACGCTCCAGTACCTCAATGTCTGTCCTGTAGTGAGAGGCTCAGAAGTGGACACAGTACTTGAGGTGCAGCCTCACCAGTGCCAAGTACAGAGGAACAGTCACTGCCCCAGTCCTACTGATCACACTATTTCTGATACAAGCCTGGATGCCACTGGCCTTCTTGGCCATCTGGGCACACTCCTGGCTCATGTTCAGTCAGTGCTGACAAACAGTCCCATGCTGGGTGATTTTCCAGCCACTCTCCCTCAGCCTGTACCACTACATGGAGTTGTTGTGACCCAAGGACAGGACCCGGCACTTTGTCTCATTGAACCTCACAAAATTGGCCTCAACCCATTCATTCAGCCTATCCAGATCTTCATTACCCTTCCTGCATGGCCTTCCTATGTGCCCTTCTGTGTGAACCACTTTGCCATGTCCTTGCTGATGCACTGTGCCCTGGTTGCTAACACTTCCAAGGGAAGACTCCTTTGATATGCAGGTGTTGGTCATGTGTTGTCCACCATTGTTCCTGTCCTCATTCAGGCCTTGTCAGGCACTCTGGTGTGAACTGTGGGTTGCTGATGGATGTCTCACCTATCCCTGAGTTTTCCCTGTGCACTGCACTACAGTGCTTCACTGCAGATTGTGTCTGCACCAGATCTGCTTCTAGAGGGAGCTTTTATCCAAAGTCCACTTGATGGTGGTGCTGTTTTTTATTTAAGGTTGAATTAAGTTCAGATAGCACAGAGAAGTTACATGTGGGTAACCTCTGCAACCTTTTCTCCCTCCTCTTTCTGTGATACAAGGGAGATCAGTGGGTGTGTGTGGGACATGCAAAACTGCTTGAGGGGGCATTTGCTCCAAAATTGACTAAATCATAATTTAACAGTAACAAAGTTTGCTTAAGTTTGCCATCAGGTAGCTATCTGGGGAATTTCCAAGGAGCTTTCAGAAAAAAAATAAAAAAAAAAAAAGAAAAAAGGACACAGCTTAAAAAGCCATTTAAAAGAAGCCAGATAATGCGTAATCAGAGGCGAAGGAGAAGGGGTAACTTGAGCAGCATTGAGCCTCTGGTTTGATACTGCTGGCAGCCAAGCCTCAGGAACCACAACGTCTACCTGAGGCTCATGGTGCAGCCTCTCTGCATGGTGCTGGTAGCAGCCTCCACCCAGGCAGGGCATGGCAAGCAAGGACCCTCAAGTCAGGGGGTGTGTGAGGACACTCGCGGGGTACTCCTTGGAGGGCATGTGAATTAGTAGGTGGCAGGAAGCAGCAAAAGTACACACAGAACTGGAGCACTCACATCTCCCACTGGAAGGGTGTGCAGTCAAGGAATTCACACTATTTCCCAATAAGAGGTTGGTGCTAGTAGACCACACTACCAAGTGAAGGCTGTATGTGTCTAACTGTGGGACTAGAACTGTTTGGGGTTAGCTATAGGAGGGTACTGACACAGTTTAAAACAATACAAAAATCAAAATAGACAAGAATTTTAGGCTGTGTAGATGTGATTTTAGAGGTAACTCATGAATGTATGAAAGAGAAGAGATCGTGTTGAGACCTATATAATAACAAACCATTTGTTACAAGATTTTTTACCCTGTTCAGTACATAGCCTCCTGGACTATAAATCTATTACACAGTTGTCTGTGAGAATCTGGACTTGAAGAACTAGTTGCTTACTGAGTAAAGAGGGCAAATTAGCTCAGCTGTTACCTCTTCTAAATGTGCATTTATTTACTACTTAAAGAAGGTATTAATCACTTCCCAGAAAGGTGGGTAATTTTTAGTCAGCAATCATGAATTCCAGACTCTAGCATTAGAGCCTTTAAAGTACTGTTGTTCCAGGAAGGGTGTTGCAGTGCCTCCTGCTGTCTTGGTCAACTTCTAGTAAATGCATGGGAATAAGAACACAGTCAAAACACTTAGGATATATAAAAAGTCATGTTTGCAATTACATATTTAATGTACTACATTATTTTTACAATATATATGACATAATGCATAAGAGATCAGTGGAAGGAGGCAAATAAACAGAAATAATGAAAATTATTAGGATTTGCATGGGCAAATCATGACAGTATGTAATATGTATGAGAGTTTCAAATGAGTGGTATCAGTAAATTAATGAATGTTAGAATGATGATAATGAATTTTACTGTACTTATGCTAAAAATAATTAATATACATGTTTATACATATTTTTATACATAGAAAAATTGCATATTTATAATGTGAAATATGACTGAAAATACCTTTAAAGTTAACCTTAACCGAAGTCAAAGACTAAGCTCACTAAGTTTTCAATGAGTTCATGCATATTGAGAGTACAGTTATGTCAGATAAACAAGACTAAATATCAGAAGTCTCACAGGTGTTTTAGACTAACCATTATCTGAACTGCTTTGTTAAATCCTTTCCACATTAATATATTTGTGACTATTTTTTGAATTTTTTCTACCCTTCTACCCATCTCTATTTTTTCTTTTTTTTTCTTTTTTTTCTTTTTTTTTTTTTTTTTTTTTTGTGTTCCAGTGTATGCCCCTTATCTTCTTTACCTTCTTTCAAGTACAGAACTTTTTTTCTGTTCAAGTTCAAAGAAGACAGTCTTTGAATGGCCAACATCCAGCATGGACTACAGTCATAGATTTTATCATGAGTCTTGCACTGCAATGAGTGAGTCTCAAAATTTCAAGTTCTGATTTTATTGTTAATTTGGGGGACTGTACTCCTTCCATCAGAACTTTATGAGGATGTTTTAGTCTTCAGCCTTTTCATACTGAATAGTATTTGCTACTAGTTTTATGATTCTTCTGTGTTGTCACCTATGTCTAAGAGAACATATCCTGAGTGGTCCTGCTTGTGTCGAAAAACAAGCATTTCAAAAAGTCAGAATTTGTTGAGTTTTAGAATTATTGCTTGGACTTTTTATTGGCAGCTCATTTTTTTCTGTTAATATGATGATGCAATCTACTTTTATATGTTGAATCATACATTTGCCTTGCAAAATCTCTGATAGGAGATAGTATTTTTCCTGGTCAAACTAGGATTGATAACACCCAAACATGCATGGCTAAAGGCCAAGGAAAGCTTTAATTTCTATTTTTTTAATATTCCATATCAGAAAGTTAACACTTTTCAAATACTTATGAGGGAAGAAGAGGGAATTATTTGAAGGTGTTGTGCCTCTAAATAAACATTAAAATAATTTTCAATGGTATCTTGCTGTTGAAAGTAGAAAGTCAGAAAGAAGGTGAATGCTGAGCTTCCACCCTTTGATCACACATGGCAATTAAGCAGTTTGTAAACCACACCAATACCATAATTAATAACGGACAGTGTAGTATTTGGCATGTTTCAGTTTAATTGGTAACTGCTTTTAAAAAGGTGAGGAAAATGAAATTTTATAATTTTTAAAGTAGCCTGTGTCTAAGAACAAGTCCGAGTCTTGCAGAAATACAGTTTGCAGCAAAGCTAATGACAAGGCCCAACTAACATGAATGATATTCCCATTCCTCTGTAAAGCACAGTCAGCATCATAGACTGAGGTAAACAGTGAATGGAAAATCATTTATCAACCTGTCCTTTCTCCCTTCTTTTCCATAAAAGCAAAACAACAGAAGGTCTTATGATTCTAGGAGAAAAGGTAGACTAATTGACAAAACACTTTTGACAGAAATACAAAAAAATTAACTCCATTTCTTTTTAAAATAATTTGCATATTTCTGTAGATCACACTATGTAAGAAATACCCAGACTTTTTATCTTTACAAAACCAAAATTGTGAAAAAAATTCATTGTAATAGTAATTTTGATATGTTTCAAACTGGAGGGAAAAACCCCAGAAACCTACTTAAAAACATTTTATGATCTGTTATATGATGCTGTTTCAAAAGGTTTCAAGCTTTATGAAGTGATTGAAAAATTTTTAATACGTCTGAATAGCTTAAAAAAAAGCTTTAATCTTTACATTGATTTACAGATTTTAGTTGCCCTAAGGAAAAAAAAAAACAACCTGAAAATGAGAATTTTGTTGTCCATCCTTGTGTAAGTGTAGCATGTTCATGGGTCCTCTACTTAAATATTACAAACAATTATTCTATTTGAAGATGAATATGGTATCTGTAGTTACTGATTAGCATTCTATTAATCAGAAGAGAGAAAGTAGTGTTTTTCCACAAATGGCATATATTTCTCTGGAGACAAGGTACAGGAAATATGTTTTGACAGTGATGAGACTATGGAAATCACCTTTATCATAACACATTCTGCTTTGCCACCCAGTTCTCATCCTGCCATTTTCTTATCTTGTTTTGCTTTTGTTGAACACTTTCAGTTACTCCAGCATGCTGATGAATGTGATTTTACTTTCATGCAGCTAAACAGAGCAAAGAGGTGTCATGCAAACAGGAAAATGTGTTTTAGATATTCACAGAGCATGTGTGATAAATAGATATGAGAACCCTGAAGTTTGTGATAGATATTTTAGGACTTTATGCTCATTAAAACTTGGTCTTGCATGAAAGTGTTCATCTTTTCTCATGTTGTACAAACACATCAATATCTGAATACTCTGCTAAGGATTCATCATGAACTTTTTTTTTCTTCTGTAGTTGCATAGTTCAGTTTCTTTAAAAAGTAGTAGTTGGCCATGCATCTTATACCAATGTCTTCATTCTTTACATGACGGAGTATAACTGGTGTTAGAGAAGCTGATAACTCTTACGAAGATTGTCATTGATACTGATTATTTATGAAAAAAATATTTTCAACATAAAATTACCAAGGAATATGAGTTGTAGAGTCTTAGAATCACAGAATCATTTAGGTTGGAAAAGACCATTAACATCATTGACTCCAACCATTAATCTAACATGCCATGTCCATCACTAAACCATGTCACTAAATGCCATAAGTTTTTTTAAATGCCTCCAGGGATGGTAACTCAACCGCTTCCTTGAGTAGCCTCTTAACAATCCTTTCAGTGGAGAATTTAGTCCTAACATCAAATCTAAACTTTCCCTGATGCAACTTTAGACCATTTTCTCTTGTCCAATTGCTTGTTCCTTGGGAGAAGAAGCTGACCACCACCTTGCTACAACCTTCCTTTGGGTGGTTATAGAGACCAATGAGGACCCCCTCAGGCGCCTTTTCTCCAGGCTAAACAACCCCAGTTCCCTTATTTCAGACCTAAGAAAGGCTATGCCTCTGGGAGACTTGCTGGAACTTTGGAAGGGGCTTCGGACAGGCCAGTCCCGGGGTGGGATGGGGCTTGGTTGGATCTCGGTAAAGTGCTAGGGCGTATCTCACCCCCCATTAATTGGAAGTTCACGTCAGAACAAGTGTGTGACTCTGTTGAGGTGGCCCACTCTTTATCAGAAGAGTGTTTTTCCTACAAGGACCCATATATGCAAGTCTCTGCTTTGTGTTGGGGCCTGGCTAGTGCTTATCAATGTGCCATGGACTGCTGTCAATGGCTTGAGGCCAGGATGGAAAGTGGAAATATGCCATCCGAGACCCGTGTAGTCCCCGTTCAGACTACCGAAAGCGGAGTCCAAACACAGCATGAGGTCAATGCTGTTTCTGTAGAAACCCAAACTCAAGCTGCAGACCTGGACATGGCTATCTCCGTTGTCCCAGCTAAAACCACAGTTGAAACTCAGACTTAAGCTGAGGCCAACAAAGCCCCTGTCCACTCTGTACAAACCCAAACTCAAGTAGTGAAACTAATACAGTTTCCGTTCGCTCGGTAGAAACCCAAACTCAAGTTGCTGAAGCTAATACAGCCTCTGTTTGCTCGGTAGAAACCCAAACTCAGGCTGCAAACCTGGACAAGGCCATTTCTACTGTCCCTGCTACAACCACGACTGAAACTCAAATGCAGGCTGAAGCAAATACAGTCTCTGTTTGCTCGACAGAAACCCAAACTCAGGCTGCAAATCTGGACAAGGCTATTTCTGCTGTCCCCGCTACAACCACGGCTGAAACCCAGACGCAGGCTGAAGCTAATACAGCTTCCGTCTGCTCTGTAGATACTCAGACTCAAGGCGTAGATCTGGAGGTTGCCATCTCTATTAAGCCTGCTAAGACCACAGTTGAAGCTCAGACTCAGGCCGATGCTAATACAGCTCCCATTTGCTCAGTAGAAACTCAAACGCAAGCTGAAGATCTGGAAGTTGCCATCTCTACTAAGCCCACCAAGACCACAGTCGAAGCTCAGACTCAAGCCGACATGGATACAGTTCCTGTTCGCTCTGTGGGAACTCAAACTGAAGTTACGAACCAGAAGATTATCATTGCCCCCATAAAGAAGAAAACAAGGAGGACGAAGGAAACTACAAAACCCATAGACCCACCCCCGCAATTGGAACGAGAAGAAGAAGAAGAGGAACAAGAAGAAGAAGACAAAGAAGAATAAGAAGCAGATGAAGAAGCAGCTGCAAGAGAGGAAGAAACTGCTGTGACGATGGAAGGAGCGACGGCACGAGAGGAAAGAACAGTCACAGTAGAAGAGGGAGCAGCTGCCAGAGAGGGAGGAGTGGTCACAAGGGATGGGGCACACCTAATGGGACTGGGGGCACGTCCAAAAGAGACCAGCGACATGCCTGGAGAAAGGAAAGGGATGGTGCGAGCATCCTGGGATAGGATAACATTTGACGATTGGTGCTCTGACTACATATGCAAGTACCCAGTGGAGGAAGAGAGGAGGTCAATGTGTTTCCGTCAGCCTGAGGAAGGATCGTTTCAGGCTCTTCAAAGGCAACCCTCCTTTGGAGGTGTCACTCCACCTCCCCATACTAGACCTACATTTGAGGGAATAGATGACCAGAGAAGGCCCTTACCCCGGCCTTCCAAGGACTATGTGCTACCTCCATTCATCAGACCTGATGAACAACACAGGAGCTCCCTTTCATGGGGTGCACGAGCTAGGAGTCTTTCCCCACGGCTCAAACGAAGTAGAAGTCTCTCTCCACAGCGTGGGTGAAGTAGGAGCCCATCCTTCTGGAGTGAACACCATAGAAGCTCGTCCTCACAGCACGAAAAATCCCCATCTTCGCGTGAGAGGGACAGAAAGGAAGTGAGAGAGGTTCCACGGAGGAGTGGAAGAGTAAAAACACAGGTAGAGAGAATAGTACGTGGGAGAGATGGACAGGAAATAATGAGGGAAAGTGAAATTATACGATCATTGACCTCAAAGGGGATTCAAGATATAAGAAGGGATTACAGTCGGTGGCCCGATGAACGCGTCCTCACCTGGCTGGTGCGATGTTGGGACCAGGGGGCCAGTAGTCATGTGCTGGAAGGTCATGAAGCACAACAATTGGGATCTCTTGCCCGATACCGTGAAATAGAACAGGAAGTGGGACAGGGGGAGATGGCATCCAGTCTCTGGACCCAAACCCTCTGTGCCGTGAGGGCAAGATACCCATTTAAAGAGTACTTTGTGAGTGTTCCAAGAGAGTGGAATACTGCAGAAGAAGGAATCCAGTATCTGCGGGAACTGGCCATGTTGGAGATTATATACTCCGATCCAAATTACTGTGACATCTTGGTCCCAGAGAAGATGCCATGCACACAGCCGATGTGGGATAAGGTGATAGATGGGGCCCCTAAGTCTTATATGCCGTGTCTGATATCTGCATACCCTCTAAGTATGGACGAGAATGAGATACACGTGGACAGAATGTGTCACTGGATACGGAGAATATCGGAAACCATGAGGGTCCCCTCTAAATTCCGGCATTCTTCCCTCTACAGTGGGAAAAGGGTAGAGAGGAATGCTAGACGCTCTGTGTATGAAGAAGAACCTAGAGGCAAAGGTTCCAGAGGTCGCAAAGAAAGGTCTCGTTCTCATTCTCGTTCAAGTTCCCGTTCCCATTCTCGGTCCCGTTCCCATTGTTGGTCATCTCATGCAGCACGAGGGAAAACTAGAAACCACCAGAGGAATCCTAGACGCTCTGTGTATGAAGAAGAACCTAGACGCAGACGTTCTAGAGGTCGCAAAGGAAGGTCTCGTTCTTATTCTCATTCCAGTTCTTGTTCTCATTCCCGTTCTCGGTCATCTCATGCAGCACGAGAGAAAACTGGAAGCCCCAGGAGTAAGACACAGAGTGAGTGTGGTTTCTTGTGGGCCCGTCTGCGCGAACTAGGGGAAAACATGAAAAAATGGCACGGTGAACCCACCTCTAAACTTAAAGCCCGAGTGCAAGAATTAAAACGGAAAGTAGCTGGCAAGAAAGCTGTCCACATAGTTGAAGCAAAGACCTCGGGAAAGAAACATCGATTTCCGAGATGCAAAAGAAGCAACTTCCCCAATTCTGATGAAGGAGCCTCTGACAGAGCATCGCACACGTCAGATGGAGAGTGCTCCGACCAGGAACAACAATAGAGGGGCCCTGCCTCCTGCCTGGAGGAGCAACCTGGTCTAGTTGAAGGGGTGGGGGCTTAAGGGAGGTTGAACTATATGATTATTAAGGTCTCTTCCAACAGAAACCATTCTATGAGTCCATGAAATTCCACCTCAATATGCCCTTGTAATTTATCTTTTTCTAGTAGGATATTTCCAAAATAATCTAAACAATTTAAATACTTAACTACAACTGACATATAATAAAACATGAGAATCTTGTTCACCCAGATTTCTTAAAAATATTTTCCCTAATAATTTTAGTTGATAGCTTTTTATGGTCTTTTCTTGATGTTTGCACACTGCCAGAATGCTTCAAATATGGTAATTTTTATCTCTGATGTTTTTTATTCATTATCACTCATTAGTTAAAACAGAGTTTTCTGTATGTAGACTTTAAAAACCAATAGCAATAATAGCCTGACTTGAAGACTTATTTGAAAATGATGGAGCCCCCAGTCAAATTGTAGACAAATATATCCTATGTCCTTTTTCCAGAGAAGCCACAACCTAGATGCTGCTGACAGCATTTGCCCAAAGATACCAGAATGCTGGTCAGAAGCTCAAATAATTAGTGCATCTAGTTTTATTCCACTTTCCAAAATGCATGGGGTGGTACATTTTGTCAGATTCCACTGGATGGTTAATAGTATTAGATCTTGGCTTTTAAAAGTAACAGTTCTTTAATTGCTGACAAAATAGAAGGGATCATTAATAAAATATTGTCAGTATTTCACCTCAGGACACAATTTAGAAACTTTTAATAAATGCAACAGGATATAAGAAAGTGTGGTGATTGTATGAACTGTTCAACCCAGGTACGTTTTCAGTACTATTTCAACTTGGTTCCAAGAGAAGTGGATGCTCAGTGAATTGTCAGAATTCATATATAAACTCTATGGCAGAACCAAGAATAGGATACATTTCCAAGCTCACAACATAGTTCAAGCTGCATCCTATCAAACTTAATAACCTAAAACTGAGTCAGACAGTGAATAAAACAAACTTAAGCCCCATTCCAGCTAAAAGCTAAGGAGTGTTTAAAATAAATCTGAGTGTAATTTTAAACTTCATGTCTGTTTCAAAAATTAATATTAATTAATAGATTAACTATGCCTTAATTTCAAATGGAACATGCTAAGCCTATTTAGGACGTTTATTTTTATGTGGTTAAGTAATTGAATCACTATACCAGTGCTGGCACAGACCCACTCTCCACTGGTGTAAGGAATTCAGAAATGGAGAACTCAATAGTAGTGCATCATATATCCAGACAGAATCTAACAGCAGGATTTAAAGATTTGTCCAAATCACAAGGTGTTTTCATGCTCAACATCCATAACTTAGAGTTGTCAAATCCTGGTTCCATTATTCCAGAGGTACATAAACAACTTCATCACAGGTTTCTATCGAGCCACATGATTGATATCTGAAGAAGAGTCATTGAGCCCTTCTAAACTTTTCCTGAGGGACAGTTAATATTTTAGTATAAAATATTTGAAGGCTCTCCAGGATGATGGCTATGGCATTCACATAAAGTTAGCATGCCTGGAATTAGCAGCAGACTATGAAAACCAAAGCAAAACCAAAGGATATCTGCCTCATGTTCACAAGCACTTATATTAGAGTACATCATGATGGGGTGCTTGAGAAGTTGCCTTATAGGAGATATATTTGTGTTCAAATCTCCTCAGATGGAAACCAGACTCCCACATTCTTGGCAAGCACACTAAATAGCAGTCATAAAAAGAAAAGAAAACAAAGCAAAACAACACATCCTAGAGTACATGGGAGGAATTTTGATAAGAAATAAAGTATTTTATTTGTAGTTCATAAACCTGCATAATGTCAGTTCAATTTTGCAAACTTCATTTGATTGGCTAATGCAGAGAATATAAAAGAAATTACTTGCATACAGTCTGTTTTTCAAGAACAATGACAGTACAATTCAGGATGATAGAGATATCTCAAAGTTATTGAACTATCGTCTCTCCCCCAGCTAAAAGTTTTAGCTGGCATATTATTCTTTTTCATGTGCTTATGACTAAAATATAACATGGATTTGATTTCAGATAATGCACTTACTGTGAGAGTTTGTTTGGGTTCTTTTTCAGCTGGACTGGCTTTAAAAGTCTCTTATTCTTTATTGTCTGACTGTGTAAGGCCATTAAGTAGAATGAGATCATAACCATAATCATTTAAGATTTCAGAGAAGGAGTGGAGTCAAGTGCCTTTTGTTTATGTTTAGAAATCCTAAAAGTTTGAGCCATAAATCACCACTGTTCTTCAAAATATGCAGTGATTTACACTAAGGCAGCATGTTAACAAAATGTTACCATTCTAATCTGAGACATTATATGTTACTGATGTTTGCACAATGACCATAACAATAATGATGAAAAAAGGCTTTGCTTATGGGTATATTTTCAGGCATCTAGGGTTGTGGGCTTCCATAATATTTGCAAAGATTTTCTTGCGGAACACTCATAGACTGAGAAGTGGTTGATATTTTCTTGAAAATTCTGAATGACACGTAGGGCTTAGAAATTTCCTTTTCAGTTGCCATCGGTAATTTAAAATCAGAAAAAAATATGTTATACCTATAGAAAAATTATAAAGCAGAAATTCTTTTCCAAGCTGTAGCTTTTGAAATTACTGGTAAGAAATATACAATAGCCTCAGAGATTACTGTGTTTAGCCTATAATTTTCTAACAAAACCTGTGTCTGTGTCTGAGTAAGAACTTTGTTCAGTCATTAGTTCCTGGAATGCATGAATGGCATTTTTTTTTTTAATGCAGAGAAGGTAAAACAAAAGAAGGAAAGATGAAGATCTTTTAGATTTGATGTTAATTTGTAGGAAGTGATAGAGTTCATAGGCCTTAGGAAATAAAAAAGCAGAATAGAAATAACAGATTTTTAAAAGGTAGACTTTAATAAACTCATGACACTTAAAAAAAATTTAGTGAATTTAGTTAAGGAGAGTAGGCTGATTCCTAAAGACACAATATTAAGTGGAGAAATGCAGACTATCTAATACAGAGGAAGAAGGGTAAGTATATCAAGAGATCAAATGGCCTAAACCATAAAAGAGATCATGCAGACTATGGAAACTAGGTCAGATAGAAACTTGGAAAGATAAAACAAGAAGCTCACATAGATAGGAACAACACCAGAACAGATATAGCTTAAAATACAGTAGAAAATTACATGCATGAATGTTGAGAAATCATTTTACCAGTATATTTAAGGAAAAAGAAAGACAGGGGTGGCAATGGTCTATCAACAGGAGAAAATTACTTTTCCTTTCCATCAGCATTCCCTGAAATACCTAACTGCAGCCATAGCTGATGTCATTGATAAGTTCTTACTGACAAACAGAAAAGTAATAAGCTGGAGCATACTAGAAAAAAGATGAATCTGCTCAAATCGTTTGGCTCTAATGATATGTACTTTAAACTGCACTAAGAACCAATTAAAGTAATTCCAGATTTTTTTTTCGCCATTATTTCTGAAGGTGCATGAAAAATGAAGGAGATTTCAGAAGACTGGAAAATGAAAAATATAACAATGTTTTTAAGAGTGCTGTTGGTTAACCCCAAATGGCAAATAAGCATCACACAGTTATTCACTCCCCCCTCCCTCCCTACAGTGGGGTAGGAGGGAGAAGCAGAAGAGCAAGAGTGAGAAAACTTGTGGGTTGAGTTAAAGATAGCTTAATAGGAGTGAAAAGAAAGATTATAATGATGATAATAATGATGATGAAATAAATAGAATATATAAAACAAGTGATGCACAATGCAATTTCACACCACTCACCAGCTGATGCCAGCCAGTTCCCAAGTGGTGGCCTCCAGCCAGCTTTTCCTCTACTTTACATATTAGCATATAGAATGGAATATCCCTTTCTCCAATTTGAGTCAGCTGTCCCAGCTGTTTCCCTCCCACCTTCTAGCTGGCACAGGCCATAAGAAGCTGAAAAGTCCTCAACTCAATACAAACACCGCTTAGCAACAAGAAAAATATAACTGTGTTATCAACATTATTCTCATATTAAATCCAAAATAGAACAAATTTGTTATAAGCGTTCACTGTATGTAGTTGCTCTCTCTGTGGTAGCCCACTTGCTGGGTGACTTTATAACATCTTCCTTAATGCAGTTCATTCAGGAATAGGGATCAGTTGGTTATTGCCTCATTTATGGTTCTGTCTCTTTCTCCTGCTCTTTTCATGATGGCCCTCCTTCTTCATCCCTTACTAAATTAGCTGACTTTACTGTATATACACCTTCCTCTGTATAAGGATGACAGACACCATCATGGCTTGGCTCTCTGTTTCAGTTGCAGTGTCTGTAACAGGGGTTGGAGTAACCGTAGTGTCTGTTGTCAGAGCTGAAGTATCTGGAGTGCCTACCTTCTCTTCCCCTGGAGGGTGCTGAGAAGTGTTGAACATGACACAGTAGACCTGGATCAGGCCCCACCATGTTGTAGTGACTTCTGTCTCTCTGGAATTACCAGGGTGAGAGCATACTTTTTCAAAATATTTTACTGTTTTTTTCAGATTCTGCACTTGTTAAGGGGTGAAGCTCTGAAACATTTGAGGTGCCCACTCTCCTAGGTACTTGCCCATACTATCCCACACACCTTGCCACTCACAGTTATCCAGCCTGAGGGAAGATCTCTGGGTGGTATTCTTAAACAGTTGTTAACATTAAACAAGCCCTGGAACACATTCAGAAGATGTAGCAATAGGAAAATGCTGTTTTGGACATCCCAAGGATACTCAAAATTCTCAAGAGCTATTGTGATTAGCCAGAAAGAGAAGGAGAGGAAGATGGAAGTGTCTTCTGCACGGATTTGGTCTCCAAGGAGAAAAGGAAAGGTAAAAGATATAATTATTGATAATTTCCAATAGATGGTTCCCAAAGTATGGAGATGATGACTATGCTGAGTACAACAACCAGATTAGTTCCCATGGGTGACAAACGGCACAAAAGGGAACATGTACTGCAAGTAAGGTATTACATAAGGCAGCTTAAAGTACAAGCACATCAACTTTGAGAGCAAATAAACCAATATTTGGACTCACAACTATAAAGCTAATAATATTAATGCTTATAACAAATTTATTCTAATGTTTTCTAGTCAAAGCTGTCATTATCCCAACCCATTACATCCCACACTGGACAACAAAAAGGACTATTGGGGTTTAACCCCAGCTGACAAATAAGTACCATGCAGCTGCTTGCTCACTGCACCTTCTGAGTGGGATGGGGAAGAGAATCACAAGAGCAAAAGTGAGAAAACTTGTGGGTTGAGATAAAGACAATTTAATGAAACAGAAAAGGAAGATGATGATAATAATAATAACAGTAAATAGAATAGACAAAATAATTGTTTACAAGTCTCTGACTGATACCCAGGCAATTCCTGAAACCGATTGCTCAGAACTGTCTGACCAATGCCCAGGCAGATCCTGGGCAAGAGCCCTCTGCCATCTTTCACCTCAGTTTATATAATGAACATGATGCCACATGGTATGGAATATCCCTTTGATCAGTTGTGGTCAGCTGTTCTGGCTATGTGCCCTCCAAACTTCCTGTGCTCATCCCACCTTTTTGCTGTCAGGGTATAAAATGAAAAGTCCTTGATTTAGTATACACTACTTAGCAAAAACTAAAACCATCATATGTTATCAACATTATTTTCATATTAAATTCAAAACAGAGTACCGTACAAGCCACTAGGAAGAAACTTAACTCCAGAAAACAAACAAAAAACCAAACAAACAAAAAACAGGACAAGAAGAAATGAGAAGACTTGGAAAATCTTTAGTAAATTGTTTTAGTTTTCTGCTTTTTCACCCTTCTCCCCCAAAATGTTGTCACAAAAATCAAATTAGTTTTAAGATTTTAAAAGATAATGAAGTAACAGTTAATTTGGTTATAGAGTTTTATACATAGTAGAGATTCAAAAGATACTATATTATGGCATCAGTAAGATTCCTGACACAGTTTTACATATTTTTGTAATTGAGCTTTACAGATGTGGTATAGATAAGACTACTATAGTGTTATAGTGAAACTGGTCACAAGATGGTATTGAGGGAGAGGTTTTCAGTGGAAGGAGATTTACTTTTCCTTAAAGCCTTTCAGTGGATCCTGGTATAAACAGCAAGAATATTGGAAGTCAAAACAATTTTAACAACAGAGGGAAAACCTCCTTTTAAATGTGTGATCCAATTCAGTAAAGACAATTATAGTCTTCTTCTTTTGGGTTCTAATATCAGGTGCATGAATACAGAAATAGCAGTTCTACATTCGTTGATTTGATAGTAATTTTTTGTCAAAGGATCTGAGGATAATCCCCAGTAGATCATACACCACACATCAATCAATGGTGTAATGCTGCTTTAAAGGAGGCCATTGTACATCATGCTGGGATATGCAAATGAAGTACATCTCAGAATACATGCTAGGTAATTCTTCTGCTTTGTTTATCATACATGAAACTCTAGCTGGATTATGGTAACTTGTTCTGAGGAGCCTTTGGACCTGTCAAGAAAGCTATACACCAATGCTGAAAATAGTTCAGAGAGGGGAAATGAGTATAACCAGAGATTTGAATAATTTTTATAGAGGGGAAACACTGCAATTGGGGATTGATTCTCTGAAAAAAGACCAAAGATTTAAATATGTAAAATTCCACATGAAAGAGAAAAGTAGTTGCCAGTTCTATGTGTTAGTGATGTTAGGTCAATAGGTAATGAACAGGTTTAAATAGCAGTTTAATTTGCATGTTGAAATAATAAATATAATGATATATTGGAACAGGCCAGTTTCAGAGCCTCCACTGTAGAAAATCTTTCCAAACTGAAAAAACCCCATTTAGCACATAACTGCACTTTATAGATTTAAAAAAATAGATGAACCAATGAATTCCTGATATCCCTTCCTGCTCAGTTCTGCAATTCTGTACTCAGTAATTTAAAAATTGAGAGTTTATTTTATTTTTTAAACTATGGAAATTACCATAAAGAAAAAAGTGATAGAGCAAATTTCTGATATAATTATGACACTCAAAGAAAAAAGAGAAACTGACAGTTATTTCCCCAAAGAGCAGGTTTTTAAGTTGTCTAATTGATCTATGTTTGCAAAGAAGTATAATTAAATCTTAGGGCAAATATATGCATTCAAATCCTGTTAGAAAATAATGGGATTCAGATGTATAATTTCTCAACTCCTACACACAGCTTTGAAAAATACCCTGAAGTCTAAACAAAAAGGTACCCACAGTGACAAAAGCAGAGTTTGAAAACAAACATTAAACAGTTTTATGTCTGTTCACAGAACAAAATGCCACATTTCATAAAGATCATCTTTAGATGTAGAAAGAAGGGGAGCTACTTTCATATCCAAGACTCTTTCTTAACAACTAGACAAACTCAGTAAGCTGAAAATTCTCTGAAGAAGATGATATGAAACTTAGCAGTCACTCTTCAGTTCAGTGGGAGATCTCAGCCCACCTCTGGTCGTTAATTAACATGATTGATTAGCTCAGTTTAGTATTAAAAAAATGTTGATACTGTAGAAAATGTGGAATATAAAAAAAACTCACTATTATTGTCATGTCTTGGTTCTCTGCTTGAACTGACCTAACACATATTGTTGAATGGCATAAAGCCATAGAAATTAATATTATTAAGTAATGCAGAATTTACATTAATTAAACCAGGTAATTAAGCAAAAAACTACAAACAATTACAATATTAACAAGTAATTGTATAATAGACATGTATTTAAGTTTGTCCACAAATTTATGTAATAGACATTTTAATGGATTTCCTAATTGTACTGACACATTACATAAATTAGAATCAGATCAAAAATGTGGAAAAAGTTCTGGACACCACTAATTCAAGGCTCTTAAGCATTTATGAACAGCTTGAAACAATTGCCATTGACTTAACTAATTATATCTGCTACTTATTCTAAATGGAATACTTCATTGACACCTGAATAGCAGGAGTTTTTTATTGGGAGTGATAATACAAAATGTAATGTAGATAATTGGTAGTTATAGAATTGTTGCCACAATGAGACTTAAAAAAATATTATATACAGCTTTTATAAAGCTTTAAAGATGAACTAAAAAGAGTAAATGACTTTATTTAGGTCACAGTGTTGCATATTACAGCACAATTATCAATGTTTTATCAGAGAACTCAAAGCTTTCATCTTAATCCTTTGATCATTTTAAATCCACAAGGGATTCATTACATCATGTAAAAAACTCTATTTGTGCACTTTTATGTGATGGGAAAGGGATCATATTCCAGTATGCTAATGAAGAAATTATAAAGTATTGATTTAAGAAAATAGTTAAAAAAACAAACCCTGCCTAGTATTTCTTCCCCAGCTAACTCATTTTCCTCTTACTTCTGCTCTGCCTGTTATGCATTCAAGAAGAAATGGAATCTAGTTGTATTTTTCTTTCTTTGGAAATTGAGCATGTGGTCTGTTATTTGCATGATGTACTACACCTTTTATAAGAAATTAAAAAAAAAGGCTCCATCATGTAAACCAAATATTTTTAAAACACATATTACAGACTCTACTGATAGAATAGAATCATAGAATCATAGAATCATAGAATCGATTGGGTTGGAAAAGACCTCCAAGATCATCGAGTCCAACCCTTGGTCCAACTCTAGTCCATTTACTAGATCATGGCACCCAGCACCACGTCCAATCTGTGTTTAAAAATCTCTAGGGATGGTGAATCCACCACCTCTCTGGGCAGCCCATTCCAATGCCTGATTACTCTCTCAGGATAGAATTTTTTTTCTGATATCCAACGTAAATTTCCCCTGGCAGAGCTTAAGCCCGTGCCCCCTTGTCCTATTGCTGAGTGCCTGGGAGAAGAGACCAGCCCCCACCTGGCTAGAACTTCCCTTCAGGTAGCTATAGACAGTGATGAGGTCACCTCTGAGCCTCCTCTTCTCCAGGCTAAACAACCCCAGCTCCCTCAGCCTCTCCCCATAGGGCTTGTGCTCCAGTCCCTTCACCAGCCTTGTAGCTCTTCTCTGGACTCGCTCCAGCATCTCAATATCCTTTCTGAACTGAGGGGCCCAGAACTGAACACAGTACTCAAGGTGTGGCCTCACCAATGCAGAGTACAGGGGAAGGATCACTTCCCTGGTCCTGCTGGTCACGCTGTTTTTGATACAGGACAGGATCCCATTGGCCTTCTTGGCCACCTGGGCACACTGTTGACTCATGTTGAGCTTCCTGTCAATTAGTACTCCAAGGTCCCTTTCTGCCTGGCTGCTCTCCAGCCATTCTGTCCCCAGCCTGTAGCGCTGCAGGGGGTTGTTGTGGCCAAAGTGCAGGACCCGGCACTTGGCCCTACTGAACTTCATCCCATTGGAATCAGCCCATCTCTCAAGTCTATCCAGGTCCCTCTGCAGAGCCCTCCTGCCTTCCAGCAGGTCGACACTCCCTCCCAGCTTGGTGTCATTAGAAAATTTGCTGATGATGGACTCAATCCCCTCATCTAAATCATCAATAAAGATGTTAAAAAGGACTGGACCGAATACAGACCCCTGGGGAACACCACTGGTGACTGGCCGCCAGCTGGATGCAACTCTGTTCACCAGCACTCTCTGGGCCCGACCCTCCAGCCAGCTCCTAATCCAGGAGAGGGTACACTTGTCCAGGCCATGGGCTACCAGCTTTTCCAGGAGTATATTATGGGAGACAGTGTCAAAGGCCTTGCTGAAGTCCAGATAGACCACATCCACAGCCTTCCCCTCATCCACCAGGTGGGTCACCTGACCGTAAAAAGAGATCAGGTTGATCAGACAGGACCTGCCCCTCCTAAACCCATGCTGGCTGGGTCTAATCACTTGTCCACCCTGAAGGTGCTGTGTGATTGCACTCAGTATGAACTGCTCCATAACCCTGCCAGGCACGGAGGTCAGGCTGACAGGCCTGTAGTTGCAGGGTCCTGCTTGCAGCCCTTTTTGTGGATTGGGGTGACATTCACCAACCTCCAATCATCTGAGACCTCCCCAGAGAGCCAGGACTGTTGGAAGATGATGGAGAGCGGTTTGACAAGCTCTTCTGCCAGCTCCTTCATCACCCTGGGACGGATCCCGTCTGGTCCCATAGACTTCTTAGGATCCAGCTGGCTCAGTAAGTCAGTAACTATATCCTCCTGGAATACAGGAGGGCTATTCAGGTCCCTCTCCCTGTCTACCAGCTCCAGAGGCCAGTTGTCTTGAGGGCCAGCTGTCCTACTGGTGAAAACTGAGGCAAAGTAGGTGTCAAGTACCTCAGCCTTCTCCTCATCTTCCTTAACTATACTTCCCTTCAAGTCCAACACAGAATGCAGGTTTTCCTTGCCCCTCCTTTTGTTATTAATGTATTTATAAAAGGACTTTTTGTTATCCCTAACTGAAATACCCAAATTTGCTTCAAATTCTACTTTTCTTTCCCTATTTTTTTTCCTGCATGACCTAGCTCTATCTGTAAATTCTTCGTAAGTAGCCAGCCCTTGTTTCCATAGTCTGTAAACTTTCTTTTTATCCCTGATTTCTTTCAGAATGTCCCTATTTAACCAAGCTGGCCGTCTTCCCCTCCAGCTGGCCTTTTGGCACACTGGGACAGCCTGTTGCTGTGCACTCAAAATTTCCTTCTTAAAACATGTCCATCCCTCCTAGACCCCCTTGCCTTTAAGGGTTGTTTCCCAGGGTATGCTCTGAATCAGTTCTTTGAATAGGCCAAAATCTGCTCTCCGGAAGTCCAAAGTAGAGGTTTTAATGATGGCTCTCTTTACATCCCTGAGGACTGAAAATTCTATTATTTCATGGTCACTATGCCCCAGGCGGCCTCCAACCACTACATCATCTACCAGCCCCTCTCTGTTTGTAAACAGTAGGTCTAGTGGGGTCTTACCCCTGGTAGGCTCACTTACCAGTTGATGAAGGAAATTGTCCTCTATACACTCCAGGAACCTCCTTGACTGCCTCTTCTCTGCAGTATGAACCTCCCAGAAGATATCTGGCAGGTTAAAGTCACCCACAAGAACAAGGAATGGAGATTTTGAGACATCTGCCAGCTGCTTGTAGAACAATTCATCTCCTTCATCATCCTGGTTGGGCGGTCTGTAACAGACTCCCACAAGGGTGTCAGCCTTGTTGAACTTCCCCCTGATTCTGGCCCACAGGCACTCAACCTTGTCACTGCTGACCTCAACTTCAACAGAGTCAAGAGACTCTCTAACATATAAAGCCACCTCTCCACCTCTCCTTCCCTGTCTGTCCTTTCTGAAGAGCTTGTAGCCCCCCATAGCAGCACTCCAGTCATGTGAGTCATCCCACCACGTTTCTGTGACAGCAACTATGTCATAGTTTTCCTGCTGCACTATGGCTTCCAGCTCCTCTTGTTTGTTTCCCATACTGCATGCATTGGTGTACATGCACTTCAGCTGGGCCACTGATTTCATTCTCAACTCAGGCTCTATGCCCTTAGGCCTATCTCTGGAGAGCCCAGTTGCTGTCCCTTCCCCCTTCAAACCTAATTTAAAGCCCTCCTAAGCAACCCTGCCAACTTATGGGCTACTGTTCTTTTGCCCTTCCTAGATAAATGAAGCCCATCTGCTTTGACGAGACTGGGCAACACGGAGTTTGCCCAATGATCAAAAAACCCAAAATTTTGACGATAGCACCATCCCCTAAGGCACCTATTGGTAAGCTGGGCTTTCCTAAACCTCTCCTCATTCATCCCAGCTAGCACAGGAACTGAGGCAATTACTACCTGTGCTCCTGTCCCATGAAGAGATCGGGTCAGTGCCTTGAAATCTTTTTTAATTACTCTGGTGCTCCTTTTATTAATGTCATCACTTCCAACCTGGACAACCAACAGCGGGTAATAGTCTGAGAGTTGGATAAGCTTAGGAAGTCTTTTGGTAATATCCCTCACCCTGGCCTTGGGAAGGCAGCAAACTTCCCTGTGGCACGGGTCTGGCTGACATAGAGGGCCATCAGTTCCCCTCAGAAGGGAGTCACCGATAACAACAACCCTTCTCTTTTCCTCTTACCTGTAGTTGTAACCTGTCCAGTAGACTGGGGGTAACCAGAAGACCTTGTAGACAGATCCTGCTCCTGACTGTCCTCCAACAGACTGTCCGAGTCCAGGGCCATATACCTGTTTTATAAGGGCACCCTGGCAGGTGAAAGGGGTCGAGGGGGGGTGGTTTTGCCTCTATGATGAAGCACCTGTTTCCTTTCATCCCCATCCTTATGGTCTGTTCTGTCAACCTGATGGCAGGAGGGGCTGGGCTTCACCACCTCCTGCTGGGCTTCCTTAGGAGTGGAAAGGGTGTGACTCCACCAGTCAATTTTCCTTTCACTCTCCCTTATGTTTCTGAGCCTATCGACCTCTTCCTTTAGCTCTGCCACCAGACCCAGCAAATCGTTTACCTGCTCACATCGTATGCAGGTGCTTCTCATACTGTCCTCTGGTAGTAGGTCCAGGCTCAAACAGTCTATGCAGCCAGAGGCCTGAGTGGCTGCATCCTTTTTAGAGGGTTCTGTCTGCATTGGCACCCCTCTACTTGGTAACAGGAGCAACAGCTTTCATTTTTTTGGGAGGCATGACTGCCTTGAGCTGTGGGGAAAGGTAGAGAAGAGAAACAAACAAACAAACAGAGAAAAAAAAAAAAGGCCACAGAAATACCTAGGCTTCTGCCCTGCCTGTTCGCCCTGCCTGTGCGAACTGCCGTGCCACGCCCTCACTGACGTGCCACGCCCCTGTTTGCCCGCTCCTGTTCGCCGCGCTCCAGGTCACTTGCGCTCCCTAGAGATGTTTTTAAAGCCTTCTCAGTCTCCTGCTAACGAGCAAGCCACGCCTCCAACTCCCCTCTGAGTCGCCTGCTGATAGCTGAAGGAGCAGCAAACAAAGCCTGCTAGGGAAAAAAAAATTCAAGACATAACGCTAATATTATCTTCACAAAATGCTAATCTATTGGAGGGAATGATGAATATCAAAGTGAATCATAATAGCATTTAGTTATTGAATTTAATTTTAAAACAAAAATACAGTATTATTTATTACAATTCCAATACAACATTATGTACAAATGTCTGAACAAGTAGGTAGTAGCCTGCTGAGAGGAAAGATACTGAAGTACTTTTTACCTATAAACTATAAAAAACACTGTACTATAGGATGCACCACATCAATGAGAATACTGGAACAGGGATTAGAATAGGTTGGAGAAATGCTCATGGCTTCCCCATCTCATGTGAGAGGTCTGCTCTGCAGAACTAAAAAATTAAGCAAATAACACGCAAATAAATCAAGGACATGTGTCTTGTCTCCCAGAAAAGAATAGCTATGGTTAGTACCAGGCATCCTTTCTCAAGTGACATGCACTTAAATTTTCTCCCAAATGATTTCCTCTCTGTCCTGATTTTCCTTAATTTGCGCTCAGGGATTTTTTTATCCATCAATTTGTTATTCAAAAGGAGGTGTTTGAAGCTCTGGATTATATATGCTTAGAGAAGACATGAAAGGCTGAAGCTCAGCTGAAGTTGAAAGTGGCCAGTGTTCTTTTAGATAAAAAGAAGAGCTTTTTAAATTATGTTACTAACAAGAAGAAGTCTTAATAAAATTGTATTGACACATGTTGAAGATGATCATCTGATTAATACAGATTAATAAAAAGCAGATGTATTCAATGCATTTATTTACCTCCAGCTTTATTAATGTTGATAGACCCTGGGCTTCCTGGCCCCCTGAGTTGTAGGACCAGGAAAGAGTGGAAAGAGTGACTTTACATTTCTGAACACTACAATTGTAAGGGACCAGTTCTATCAGGTAGAAGTTCACAAGTCCATGAGGCCTGATGCAATTCATCCCAGAGTTCTGGTGAACAAATGTTATGCAGGACTGCTCTCAATTATCTACCAAAGTTTTGGGAATCTGGGGAGATCCCTGCTTGCTGGAAGCTGGACAATGCTATTACAGTCTGAAAAAGGGCATGAGGAACTACCCTGCAAACTACAGTCTAACCGCACTTCCTGGAAAAATTATGGAGAATATGAGTTCACAAAAGGAAAGTTCTGTGTAATTAATTTGAAGTACATCTATCATAGGGTCACCCACTTAGTGGATGAAGGGAAGGCAGTGGGTCTAAATTTTTGCATCTTTGTGAGGTTTTTGAATCCTGTGGGTTCACAGTGCACTGAGTGAAGAACCTCCTGAAGTGCAGCGCTCAAAGGGCTCAGGGAGTGGGGCTTCATCCAGCTGGTGACCACGGACCTGTGATGTTCCTCAAGGTTCATTTCCAGGGCCAGTCCTGTTCAGTCTATTTGTCAATGTTCTGGATGCAGTTAAATGCCACCCTGCTGCCTGATCCCGTCAGATCTCGGAAGCTCAGCAGGGCCAACCCTAGTTAGTACTTGGATGGGAGACCTTCTGGGAATACCAGGTGCTGCAGGTTCTAGTCCTAAGGACTTCACTGTCACTGTCCAAGCTCACTCAGCTGTAGCAGATGAACCTTAGGAGTTAAAGGGTGGGACCAGTTTTGTGCATGCTGTGCCTCACCTAAAATATCCACTGCACAGGCTCAAAGGACACACCCACATGGGTAGAGCCCTTCGCAAAATCTTCATTCACGAAGCTTAGCCATGATGATGATGGATGCAGAATTTGAATGTACCATTAGTAAATTTTCTGACAATCCCAAAACGGGAGGGTTTGACCCTCTTTAAGGAAGGAAGCCTTGTAGAGGGATCTAGATAGATTGGAGCATAGGGCAATGATTAGCAGGATGAAAGGTAACAAGTCCAAATGCCAAATTCTGTACCTAGGATGTAGTAACGCTCAGTATCATAATAAATGTGAGGAGTGGCTGGAAAGCAGACCTGTAGAAAGGGATCTGGGAAGGTGTTAGGCAGCAGCTCAGTGTGAGTCAGCATTTTACCCTGGCAGCCCAGAAGACAAACCTCATCCTGGGGTGCATCAAACACAGTACCACCAGCTGGTCAAATGAGCAGTTCATCCCACTGTATTCAGCATTGGTATGGCCTCACTTTGAGTACTATGTGCAGTTCTGGGTGTCACAGTTTAAAAAGGGTGAGTAGGTCTTTGAATGCATACAGAGGAGGGCAAAAAGCTGGTGGAAGGGCTGGAAGGAATGCCCTGTGATGATCAGCTGAAGACTCAGTCTTGTAGAATATAGAGAGAAGAAAGCTGAGGGGAGAGGGAGGTGCCAAGCTCTTCTTCCTAGTATCCAGCGATTGGACACATGGGAATGGTTCATGGCTGTACTAGGAGACATTTAGAGTGGACATTAGGAAGCACTTTTTTACAAAGAGGGTGGTCAAACACTGGAATAGGCTTCCTAGAGAGGTGGTGAATGCCCCTAGCCTGTCAGTTTTTAAAAGGCATTTGGACAATGCCCTCACAACATGCTTTAACTTTTGGTCATCCCTGAATTGGTCAGGCAATTGGACTAGACCACTGTAGGTTTCTTCTGTTGTGGGTGGGAATGGAAGTCTTAAAATTGAGTCAAGAGATGTAGAAAAGACTCCCTTGCTTTCTAAACCCCTTCTCAGAGAGGAGTCTAGGTACATCTTAATACCATCTTAGACTCAGATTATGCCAATTATTTAAATTTAAGGAATTACAGAGGTGTGATTGAACCACTTTTGTCCTGCAGGTTTTAACAATTGTAAAACTGAGAATATTTATATAAAATAAATCATTTATTATTACAAATTATCAGACAAAAGATCCGAGTCAGAATTATTTATTACACAATATAAAAAGCTAAAACTACTAATAGTATAGTATAAGATAGAATATATTGAAACAAGTATTGAAGCAATTATATTAAAGCTAGCTAGCAAAAGAAGTAACTTTTAAGTAGACATTTGATGTAAATTACTCATACCAATGCTTCTGGGGAGATTGCTTTTTCTCAGCCTCAAGAAATATCCTTGGAGGGCGTCCCCAGCCAAGGGAGGAATCTCCACACATACATACAAGAAAGGGTTATGTCAGAAGTGACTATATGAAAGGAGACTGGACTTTTATAGTATATGAAGTGATTGACTGGTAGTCCCAGGTCTATAGCCTGGCAGACTAGCTTATTTGTTAAATCCAGTTTCAAAAGCAGGATATGTATTCCAAGTCTGGTGAACCAGAATGGTTTTAGCATAATTTAGCAATAAGACAGCACCCTCGTGCCAGCAGTTGACCTTGCATGATAGCTTGCAACACAGCTTGAATTATGGCTTGCATAGTATGCATTCTTTGACCAGGGTGGGCTATACTGCCCCACCTTCTAACTGAAATTATTCTAGTCTAGTCTAGTCTAGTCTAGTCTAGTCTATTCCACTTACATCTTGAGATGAAAGCATACCCTCTTCCTATGTTATTTAAGACACAATCAGATGACCCCCTTACATAAAAGTTCATAGCAGTAAGTCCTGTGTGGTTTCACAGAATAAGGTATTCAAATAGCAGAGCAGTAGTATGCAAAGTGATATCCTTGTGTCCTAGTTTTACTACTGTGTTGTTTAGATGGTACCTCACTGAATACTACTGGCTCTGTGAACTGTAATCTAAAGCAGTTATCTCATATTGTGAATGGAAGAAAAACTTAGGTTTATGGACCATACATATGGCAGTGTGTAAGTTTCAGGAGCTAATAGCTGGCCTGCTAAGGCTCATTTGTCCTTTCTCTGTGTGAATCTTATTTTTTCTGGTGCATCTCTTCTTCATCTGTAAAATGAGAATTAGAAACAAACTGAAAGTACAATGGGAAGTGGGAGAGGGGTAGGGAGACAAGTATGTGACTGCCTAGGAAAGACAGCTGGTTTATGCATTTCTTAAGCTCTCCTCCAGGAGACATTAAATATGGATTTTATTAACTCTTCCATTATGAAGTAAAATCTCATAGGAAGTTTTCCATTCTCTTCTATTCTGCTTTTCTTTCCCTTATGTCTTTTCCTAAGAGAAACCATGCATTAAACAGTATCAACTAGTTCCTTAAAAAGAAAGAGCTGTGTTCGCATCACAAGTCCCAGAACAGAAAAAAAAATTCTTTAGTCTCACTGGAAAAAAAAAAAAGTATTTTTGTAATTAAATCACGTAAATAAATGTACTTTATAAACTATTGATTGATATAATGATTTAGTTTTTAATGAGGAGGATAAGCTTATAGCTATAATATCTTTAGTACAAAAGAATTACAATAAAATAGGGGAGAAAACTTCTTAGGAAAGAGAAAGATTTGTTATTGATTCATTCAAACTGTTAAAATTCTAAAAGTAAGGAGCCTGTACCAGAACATTTTGAAGGATGTTATATTTCAGAATAAGACTTCTAAAGGGCAAGATATATTAGAGTTAATCATAGTTGTGGGTAAATGTCGATACTATACCTTTCAATAAATTTCAATCAGTATCACTCATACTGCAGATAACTGCTATATTATTGTATTTTATAGAAATTTGTTCTGTGTTTTTTTCCTCCTGAAATTATAGTCTGGGTTTAAGAAACCCTTCAGAATGAGAAATTAATGGAAAAAAAATAATTTCTTGCAAAGTAGTTAATTTTTCAGGTACAGAAAAGACCATACCACTGGAAAACAACCTGACAAATTTTAAGGTCAGGTTGAATGGAGCTCTGAGCAACCTTGTCTAGAGGAAGGTATCCTAGTCCATGGAAGGGGGTTGAAACTAGATGATCTTTGAAGTCCCTTCCAACCCCAACCATTGTATGATTCTATGAAATAAAACCCTTGCTTAAACCTAGTGCAAACACCTGGAAATGTTGACAAGCAAACAGGTTCTGGAAAAGATGCATTTTTAAAACTTTATTGTCCCCTTTCCCAGTCAGTCTTCATGTAGCTTTAACAATTACAGTTATTTTTTATATTGCAGAGGAGGCTCATTCTGCGTTAAAGAGAAAGTTACTTATACTTCTGGCATTGTCAATAATTCTAAACCCTACAACTGTTTCATAAAATTTGGAAAAAACTCGGTCTACTTATTGAATCTCTGAATCATACTGTCTATGTCATGCTAGCCATATCAGGTATAAAGAAGTCATTTCAGAGTCATGAAAGCTGAAAAAATCCCTCATCTTATAAAGTGATAAGAATTAAATATTTAAAAGGTGACTGTGAATGTGAACCAAGGGAGCGAGATCCTAAAGTTCAAAGACTATGCAACATTTTGTTTTATAAAACTGTGAATTAGTGCCTTTGGAATAGTACTTAGGAATAGATAATGAGAAAGAGAAATTGAAAAACATATTACTTAACATGAAATTTGCTGAATTGTTAATAATGATAGAGGCATAGAATAGATTTTTCATTTCACATCACCAAAAAATGCTTTAAAATTGAGAACAATTTCACTTAGGCTACATGCAGAGTGTAACCTGCTTCATCAATAGAATGCAATGAGATCCATTTTATTGAATGGTAAATATTTTCACTTGTGTGTCTGCCCTCACAGGGATTTATTGTACTGTTTCAGACCTTTTGGTACAGGGCAAAGCTTTTATGACTCTCTCTGCTCAGAGGAGAGTTATTGATTACTCAAACTTGCTAAATGTTGCTCACAGTTACAGGGATTCGATAATAATGGCAAATATTGGTTGTTTAGTTGAGCTGATCTTTCAGTAAAGGTCTGATGAAGCTTTAAATGTTGGGGCTATTCTTAAAGTGATTCATTTCAAAACTGGAGAATGAAATGGAGTTCTGACTACAGTTTAAACTTTACAAATTGACATTATATCCCATTTATATACCTTATGAATTGAAAACAATCACTTTATTCCTTGAATTATTTCTAAATATTGTCTGGCATTTCTTTTTAAATATGTATCTTTCCACTTGACTAAGACTCCTATAATTGGATATAATTTCTCTACTCTATTTGACACACAATGATATTTAGAAGGGATAAATATCAGGATTCTTAATAATTTAATAGAATAATTTTGGCATGTCTGAGTTGTCAGGGTTTGAGGAATACCTACTGCCAGCTAGAGGGAATTTTGTCTGCATATTTTGATGGTGTACAGAAAATTATGTTAAATATTAAGACTTCTGCAGTTTAAAGGAAAAAGAAAAGAATAAGAAAAAGAAAACAGAAAGTGAACTTTCCAGAATGGCCACCTGTAAAAGTCAAAACCAGGCTGCTTGATTTAAGGAGATTGACCTAACATTGGATATGGAATTTTAAACTTTATTTAGTGGCACTGATTCTCATTTTAAATAATATTTTATAATTTTATCAATTTTATTATATTATGACATTATGTGGGAATAATTTATTTATAATGAAATTTATTTATTTATTTATTTATTTGTTTGTTTATTTATTTATTTATGTATGTATGTATGTATGTATGTATGTATGTATGTATGTATGTATGTATGTAGAAGCTGCAGACCAAATAGTAGGGATAGAACTTGAAATATCATCCTAACTAAGAAATACTATAAAACAGAACAAAACAGTAAAGTCTGTCCTGAAAATTGTTTGGTTGTGTTTTTTGTGGATGTTTTTGGTTTGGTTTGGTTTCGGCTTTGGTTTTGGCTTTGCTTTTGTTTGGAGGTTTCTTATGTTTTTCGGTGGTGGTTTTTTTGTTGGTTTTCTTTTTTTTTTTTTTTTTTTGTTCATCATCAAAATAGAAGGCAGCAGAATTTTTCACCTGTGAGACCTAAAGCTAACTGTTTCAAAAATTGGACAAGGCTTTTGAAATTCAGAAGCTTTAGAAGTGACAAGTATTTTCAGATAGCAAAGACACACATTTATTTCAGAACTCTTTTCTCCCCAGTAAGGTCAAGGTATAAATCCTTTATAGTCTCATTGTTCTACACCCAAAAGCTCCCTATCAACTGTTTTCTGCATCCTGTTGTCATGTGTACTTATTCTATGGAAGTATGGATTGACTAAGAACTCTTAAGTTTTGTAGGTCTCCTGATGTACAGGTATAAAACTCTGTATTATGATTTTTAGTGCATTTTTTCTGTCTTTATTTACATATTTCAATTATTATTATATAAGAGGTGAGTTTACCTAAGTTGGCCCCATTTGGATTATAACTAACCCTAATAAAGTAAAACTAAATCTAGGATATAAATTAAGAAATCATAAAATATTTCATATCATGATACTTACCCCAGTGTAAGAAGTCAAAGTCCTTCATATGAAGAAATTGTAGTGTTCTGAATGTTTTCTTTAAAGAGAAGCCCTATGACAAACCAACTTAATTATTTAGTCTCTAATATTTATAATTTACAACACAGCACTGTATTTTAAGAACCTTGATAGTTTTGGCTCTTGTTTGAGACATGAATTCCACCTATACACATGTGTAGGTGTGATTTTATAATATGTACCAGCAAGTGTAGTGTGGAACTGGTTGTACAGATGAATGTAGCAATGCAAAAGGCCCATAAATTGTAGGATATGAGCACTTAACTGCATATACATTACCATGGTTCATGTATTAGCAGTACTGCTGACTTTCAACAAAATGCATCATTAAGAATTTCATTCATATGTTGTGAGAAGTATAAACAAATTCCACTGTTTGTGAGCATTTATAATACTAGGTAAAATTAGAAATACATATGATATCTAAAACATTGCAAGTGGGTTTGATTTTTTGCTTCCTTTAATACTAATTTCCATTATAGATATTAATTTTTATTATAAATTAACCCTTTAAATTAAAAAAGTTGGTGATATTTTGTCTAAACTTGAACAACTCTATGTCAATATTTTAAAACAAATACCATTTGTGTCTCTTTTAAACTAAAGATTTTAAAACAGTGTTCATTATGCCTTAAGCAAGTTTCATCAGGGGAGTTAAAACAATCTCAAAAGTATTCTAACTTCAAAATAAAACAAAAATATAGTTTTTCTTTCACAGTTCAGAATCATGACTCTGTGTTGGGGGGTTGTCAGTGCTTTAGGAACTATTAATTGAAATTTAAAGTTTAAGCTGACACTTTCTGAGGACATTTGAATAAAAAGTATTGTTCTCTACATTAGAATTAATTTTCTTCTTGATTCTCAAAACTACAGTTAAACAGATGGTGGAAAAGCTTTTACATTCTTTAGTTACAAAACTGTGAATAAATAATCAGCAGATTATATCAGCTAGAACATTCCTGTTCATAATGCACGGGTTACTGGGTTAAGGAAAAGAAACATCTTTATCTCTTTACCTCCTAATCGAACTTGTACTGATTTGTTTTATTTGGGTTTTTTTGGTTTTTTGGTTTTTTGCTTTGTTTTGTTTTTGTTTTTGTTTTTGTTGTTTTTGTTTTTGTTTTTTGTTTTGTTTTTTGTTGTTGTTGTTGTTTTTTTTGTTTTTTATTTTTGGGGGTTTTTTTGCCATCCTTCTTGGTCTCACTTGGAAGTTAACTGTAGTTATGAAAATGTTATGTTAGTTAGAATTTGGTAGCCTCTGTGACCCACTTCTACTGCTGGTTGGAAAACAGTTGTCACTTCATTATTTTGTGGTGCTTGAGGCCAGAATGCTGAACCCTATTGGCTCCTGTGGACTCCAGCAATGTGTGTGCAAGCCAATACTTGAAAGCCTAGTATTAGTATTACACTGTTCTATAAACACTCTTGAATTTGAAATCTCTGTGTCCTCAAAGTCTATCAGCGGATTAAAAATAGCCCACCGATACGGTGGAGGGGTTTCCGCTTCCAGGAGCCAGGCTAGGAAAGCAGCAAGCAGGGCTCCCTAGGATCAGGCCCCTTAGAAGTGAGGGACGGCTCCTCCCGCCCCCGGCCCGGCGACCGTCCCGAACGGAACAAGCCCGCACTTGCCAGGAGACCACGAGGAAAAGCCAAGTTTATTGCCGCGCGCTGGCTTTTGAGGAGAGCATGGGAATTCCCCGGATGTAGGCGGGGAAGAGGGGCGGAGACGGGGAGGAGTAACGCACTTCATTGGGTGCATGCAAACGAAGGGAAGGAGGGAGGGGAGGAGCGGCAAAAGGACCAATGGGAGAATGAGATGGGCGGGGAAAGTCTACCGTAGGGCTTCAGGCACTTCGAGGCAGGGACAGCCCCGCCCGGGCTCCAGCAGCGCCCCGTGGGCGGCCCCGCCGGCAACTGCCCCCATGGCCGGGTCGGGCCAGGACAGGGGACTGTGACCCGGAGGGTTTTGTGGGAAGAGGGAACTTGGATAAGGAACTAAGGGAAAAATAACCAGGGTAGACATATTGGGGTGTATAACATTCAAACTGGGGAAACATCAATATAGGGTGTGAACATTAGAGTCCTTATAAATCTCTCGCAGAGCTTCCATATTCGGGGAGCCGGGTTCCTGGACTTCGGTGTCCTCGTCTATCCATCTCTTGTAGTATTTTTGCCACTGTATAAACCCTGGGTCTCCTCCGACAAAAGTCCTTGTTCAAATGAGCATGAGTTTGGCTAGAGGAGTGGTTGCAAGTGAATTTTCAGATGGGATACCTCTTTGAGTCTACCATGTTGTGAAATTTTATCCAAGGCTGCAATTTTCTTATCTTTTGAGTTTTAAACTGTATTCCTGCAGCCTACCCACCTGTCATGCAGCAGAGACCAAAGGCACTGTTGAGTGAATGTGTCTTCATCATGATGCAGCCACAGGGAGTAAAATTTTCTTTGTAAGCAATCTTTGAGGGCACACAGCAGTATCACACTTTCAGAGATTCTCTTTTGCTTCAACAGGACACATCAGGACACATCTAAAAGAAGTTTAAAGTCCTTTTTGCTGCATGTTTTTAACAGCATGACCACTGTGCCACCGGTGACTCACTGTCTTCACAGATACAGCCCAAAAGCAACACAGCTTGAAATGAAGCTCTCTATTCTGGCACTGCTGGTTTTTTTAAGTATATCAGTTAACTGTAATGCCAGGAAGATGTAGAAAGTAACTACATTGATCACTTCTATACTCGAACATTCTTTTAAATTTGTTCTTGTTGTTGTTATAGGTCCTATTTCTGTATTTGAGGAGGACCATATTATGGACATATGTTACAAAAAATACTCTGTGCAAATGAAGGGTAAAATAAGGTTTTTGTTTGGGGATTATTGTTCTTATTGCTGCATTGGTTTGCAACTATTTTGGAAGTACAGACTTTTCAAGTCAAGTCTTAAAATAATTATAATCTATATGGCATTATATGATCAGCCAAGATAGGCCCTCATGCTGCACAGAAGCAAAATGACAGAGCTAATTAATCACATGTTGCATATGGAGAAAACATCACAGATACTACTGAAGCATTCAGATTACATAGCAACCAGCTACATACAATTCAGTTAATTAATTTTGTGTCTGGAGTAAGTTAATATGTGTCTAAGATAGTATTTAAAAATCAATAAGCAAAAGACTGCATGCTCATGTCAGGGGTTTGATGTGTCTGTGTATTACATACAGACACATGCCTGTGTTTACCCATTTTATCTTTAAGAAATGTTAAATTATATTAGGAATTAGATAAAGAAGACATGCTAGAGTTTCCTACAAGTAGGAAAGATGAGAAAGAATACATTTCTTAGTTCCTAAAGTAGCAATTCTTATTGAAAGGAATCAACGGCTTTGGGTTTGAAAACAAAAGCTGAAGAGATCAAGAGAATTTATTGTCTTTTCCAATCTTTCTACTCACTCTGGCAAGTATATTTGGCAGAGGAACTTCCATGCTAACCACATAAATACCGGGAATGGAAATAAACTCACACTGGTATCAGTCACTGCAAATCAATGGGGAAAAATACTTTGTGTAAACACAATAAATCTCAATATGTTGTCCTCCTTTTTTACTCTTTTTTTGCTTTAGGAGAACTGAAGAGCATGATGTCCTATTAATCAAAGTTTGAGTGAGTTCTGTAAGCAAGAATGGTGAACTGGCAACAGAATCCAAAGCACTCGATGCTAGTTTTTCTGAAGGCTTCTTTTGTGCTTCCTAGACCTTTCTGAAACAGAATATCATAAATTATTACCATGAAATGTGATCTTTAAGACAAAAGCATAAAATTTGAAGATAAAGGATAAAAATTAAGGATAAAATGGAAAAAAATCCCCTTATTTGAAATGGCTCAAAGAAAATTATTGTTTTAGATTGTTTTTAGAATTTCACTGGTTTTCATTTCAGGGATGCAAAAGCTGGCTTTAGATATGCTGTAATACTTTCAAGCCTCAAGACCATGTTTTTCCTCAGCACAAAGATGTTCCATATCACTTTTGTCTTATTTCTCTAGCATTTTAAATTTCCTTTGTTTTGTTTCTCCTTAATTTACTAATACCTTAGGAGAAATCAGTATGAAGCAAAGTATGAACCATATGAAAAAACTTTCATGTAATACTTTGCTTTCTAACATTAAGGTTTTAGTGAGGTGATGCATTAACTACTCTATCATGTCAGTAAAAATAAGAGTAATGGAGCACTCATCAGTTGTTACTATAATATCAAAGGATAGGAGAAAATATGGTAAACTCATTCATTCTGTTGTCCTCTGGGAAAACCTGTGGCAGTCTGTCCAAAGGTCTCCTTTGCCTCCTGGTTAGGAAAAGGAGGTGGAAGGCAGCTCTCTTTCTTGCTGAAGAGCCATGGATGGTTTATCTTGTCTTCTGAGGGAATAGAGGGGTGTTCTCTTCTCCCTTGCTAAATGATGGGGGGGTAGGAAAAAAGAAAGAAAAGAAAGAAAAGAAAGAAAGGAGAAAAGAAGAAAGAAAGAAAGAAAGAAAGAAAGAAAGAAAGAAAGAAAGAAAGAAAGAAAGAAAGAAAGAGAGAGAGAGAGAGAGAAAGAGAGAGAGAGAAAGAGAGAGAGAGAGAAAGAGAGAGAGAGAAAGAGAGAGAGAAAGAAAGAAAAGAAAGAAAGAAAGAAAGAAAGAAAGAAAGAAAGAAAGAAAGAAAGAAAGAAAGAAAGAAAGAAAGAAAGAAAGAAAGAAAAAGAAAGAAAGAAAAAGAAAGAAAAAGAAAGAAAAAGAAAGAAAGAAAAAGAAAGAAGCTGCATTTGCTGATAGCCAAAATAAGACAGAGAAAAGGGAGTCCTTCTATTCTGGTCATGCAGAAAGTGATATACATTTCGACAGGAGCAGCTCTGTGTTCAAGATTGCCGATTTCTCATCCTCTTTTGCTGATTGGATTGATTCTTTTGCAAAGCCAAATCACTGTTGTGTTGTTAGATCAGTATGCAAGTCTTAGATGCTTTGTATTAGCTATTTGTATTAGCTATTTGTATTTGTAGGAAAACAGGCCTGATAAGCATGGTGATCCATCAAGACCAATCTATCCTGTGATGTGGAGGTAATTTTTATTGTTTTCTAAGCCCTGTTATCTCTATGTATCTAAAGAAAAACAGCTGAAAATCTCTAATTAGAATATGTAGTACTATTCCCACCTCTGCATATAAATAGCCACACATTAATGTTTCTGAAAGTCAAGCAATATAGCGAAGTACCTTCACTCAATACATTAACAGGAGCTATTCTTTGATAGAAACTAAAATTTTTCATGTAGTCTGGTCACTATTGCCACAGTTTCTATATCTCCACTTCTTGCCATCTTTCATGTATTTTTTCCCCTCCCATGTTACAGTAAATGTAAACTTACACCTTTGCTTGATTCCATTTAAATGCTTTAATCTTATTTTGGCACATGTTGCTCATGGAATGCTTGCTTATGTTTAGTTGCTGGATTAGCAAGGCATGTTTCTCAGGCCACTTATACCTTTAAGGTTGATTTCCTTCATGGTCAAACAGCTTTGGCAGTAATTACCATTAATTAGCATTACCATATTTTTTATTATTTGGTCTTTTGAAGTTCCAAAGAATCCCACAGAGAAGATAGTCAAAAGGTTTAACACCACAAGAGGGTAATAGCATGTTAGAGCAATTACCCAATAGACTGATAAGATTTGAAAATACTAAATGTTACTGATATTATCAAAATTTTAGCTGATACAATGCCCATTTTCTGTTCTATACTGATGTTCCAACAGCACAAGCAGTGCTCTCCCACTGCAGTAGATGCTTGCTGATTTGCAGGTGAGCAATAAGGATCAATCCCAGCACTTGGCCCACTGACAGACTTGCTGTGTTGCTCATGAAACAGAGCACTCCACCTGGAAGGGAAAATGCCTACTATGTGAAAACTACATAGAAATCCTGACAATCATGTATGGCCACATCTATTGATCCATTGTGACAACTCCCTGATACCTTCAGGATGGTAAAAGGCTCACTTTCATGAGAAACTTGATGAAAATTTCCAGTACTCATAGGTTTCTATAGCACACTGCTGTTAGTCCAGAGTAGTTTCCATTGTTTGCAGACGTGGCATTTCAGGAGCAATCTCCTAGGCCCAGAGCAGTAATATAAGAAATTAATGAGAAATTTAAAAGAAACAAAGTGACCTTCAAATACAATTGTCAGTAGAAGGACTCTGTGTGTCTCTTGGAACTCTTACTAGAATTCCAGTGCAGTCTTGCCAAATTTAAAGAAAAACCTACATCCAGCAAACATGGTATGACTACTTTTATAAACTGAACTTGAGAAAACACCCATTAGAGAAAGCAGCTTTTTTTGTGTCAGATTGGTGATTTATGTACCTGTTTTGGTGTCATAGCGACAAAATCTGAAAGTGCCCATATGAATCCAGAGGTATGATAATAAAACAGGTTGCAGGATGTATACTGTTCTAGATAGGTATCTAATCATGCTGGTGTGTGAAAAATAGCCAGGTACAATGATATATATTCCTTGTTCCCTTACCCAGAAGCAAACTAAGTTATGAGGTTAATGTAACAAGCAAAAAAGGTATACTGTGACCTTTCAATACAACTGTTTCACAAGGAACTATTTGTTAACTGCCACTGGGATTGAGTGCTCCAGAGCGTGGTAAGCCTTGCCAGCCCACTGGATTCACTTCTGTGGATCAGAGGCTGAACATGACAAATATGCCTATCAATGTATTCCTTGGAGCTACATGTGTTTCTTTATTTTCAGGATCAGCAACCTTGTTAAGTAAGAAGTCAAGGGAACTATGTCTACAGGATGTTGTAACAAACTATTGTTACAATATAAGGTTGAATGTTTCATTTATTTATTCATTTTGCAGAGAATGGAGGACATTTATATTTTAAATAGCTTAGCTATAAATATACTGTTATGCCAAGATAAATGGTTAAAACAGTGGTTATAAATTTTGTTTTGGCATTGCAGTAAATTGTATATATTTCTCCTGAATGCCTGTGTGAATTAGCATTTTTATGTATTCATAATATGACCTTTAGGTTTTAAACTTTCTATAGGAAATAGTCCTCTTGGAACCTGTTTAGATTTTACAAGGTCCTTTCTGAGATTTGATTAAGTGAGTTCTGTGGCATCTGTTGCCTAATGTTTAACTCAGTAGTTTGGACAATCTTAGAAATCTTTTAAAATTTTCTTTCAATACTCTTTTCGACTGAAAAAAAAATATTATCCTTCACAATGAGTAAGGGATGAATCAAAGACAAATACTACTTTTTTCTTTTTTTTCCTTCCCAAGTCAGCAGTGAGCTGTTCTGACCTACAAATGGCTGAGTACTTTTTTGTCTTCCATTAGTGGGTGTGGATGGAGTAAATCCAGAGCCTCTTACATGTTCCCACATATAAGTACTCAGAAAGTGCACTTTTCACAGATTATTTTCTAATGAAATACAGGTACAGGTAACTGTACTGGACATCATTTTCCGTACTGGGTGCTGTAAATCTGTAACCACAAGATAATTAGGCTAATATGTATCTTTAGTGATCTTCATATTCACTTTACACATATTAATAAAAATAATACAGGTTCAACTGAACCTCACTTCAGTGTCTGTCAAGCAATCAAAGGGGAATCAAATGAATACAAAGGCTTGTTGGATTGTTTTGAGGTGTTTGAAACAAACAAATAAATCTTAAAAGTCTTTATTATACTAAAAAGAGGTGTGTTAGGAGTATTGTTATTTGGGTAACATGTGGAATGCATTTGAAAGATGACATGTTACTGACGAGCTCATTGTTTATAATTAAGAAATATTTGACAATCTGTGAACAAATATTTATTTTTTTGAATATTAGCTAAAACATTAATTATTTTCACCTATTAGAACATCCTAATGAGGAACTAATATTAATTCATCTAACAAAGTTCACTTTTATTTGAGACACTCACCAAGTTAATTACTAGACTCCTTTCATTCATTAACATTTCAAATCTCATTAAAATGTAAATGGGAAAAGTTTTTTGCCTATTAGAGGGTATTTATTGGCATTCATCACAGTAAGTAATTTGGTCTTCATTAATTATAAAGAATATAATAAACAGTCATTTACTTTTGTGAAAACAGATGGTTAAAGGTTGTTGTACTAACACTTTTTTGCATTACAATCAAAATGGATGATTCTTTGTATAGATATACTTAATTGTCAGCACTGCACTAGATGACGTAAAAAGTGGAAAAGTTCATCATGCAGTCATGTCTATGCAAGAGAAGTTCCAAGCAAAAAGATATTATCCTATGTATTTCCTCCCAAAATTTAGATGAGTAAGGTTATCATAGGACCTGCTATCACTAGGTTCTGGTGCTCAGATTCAGAGAGAAAGACTAAGAACAAACATTTTACTTGCCTAAGATAACAAGATGGTAAGCCGGTGCTCTGGGCCTGGTCCTCCTTGTCCCTCTTGGGACAGCGCAGTGCGTCCTCCTCTGACCACAGTTTGAAGCAAACCACTCCTACACCGGCTCCTACACTTTTGAGATGATGTCGGAATATGGTGTGGAATACTACTGGCTAGAAGAAGTCAGCTGTCAGCTAGCTCAGCCTAGCTTAAGTCAGTTGACAGTCCCAGGCCTAGTCTGAAATCTAAAGCCTAAATTTAGGCCTACCTAGCTAAACCCATAACAAGGATTTATATATAATATATAATGCTTGACCTTCTCATACATTACCTTTTCCAGTCTTGAATTTATCAAGTAACTGTATAAAAGCAACCCATAAATAGGGAGATGAAAGAAGAAGACAAGCAAAACCAATTAACTGAGAGATATGGAAGCAGTAAGAAAGGGATTCATGTACATTTCTGTAAGAAAAAATTCCAAATGAAACTGTATATTTTTATAGTATTTTATCATACTTTCTGTCAGGCTTTTACAATTCACTCAAAAATGTTTTGGTATCATCTCAGGCTATACAGCTTAATACCAGATTCCTCCTAATGGGAAAACCCAATGTTTCTTTATTCTAGTGTGCCAGGCTAAAGTGTGTCCTGTGCCAACCACTTAGGAGACAGTCTGCCACAGAACACATATATCTATTTTTAGATGTCTAAGGTAAATATAACTATGCCACCGACACTGAGGTTAAGATTCAGTCTACCTTAAAAGACTGGTTGCATGCTTAAAGACTGAATTTCATTGGAAGGAAACTTATTAATTGGTTGCAAAGCCGGATTATTTTTCTGTCTTCCATTTCACTACAATTCTTTTTTTCTTTTTCTTTTTAAATGTTGACACAGCCTTCAATAAAAGGAGAGAATTATAAGAGCCAATATAGACTACATCCTGGAAGTTAGCACAACATTTGTTTGGCAAATGTGGATTTGAAATACCCTCAGACTCCAAAGAAATTATAGCCAGGTCTCTTATTTTCTCAGTAGGTGTTCTGCCTGCTACTACTGTATGTAAGGAAGAAAGAGATGCATGGGTCAAGAGAAGTGTTTAAGCTCTACTTATGTCTATGAAGGAAGATACGTAGACCTGTGGATCTGGAGGATGGATCACAAGTATAGGATTTTATTTTTTCTCATACTTTTCATTTCCTCCTTTAGTTTTTAATGGTGTTTTGTGCAGTCCAGTGGATCCTCTGGATCCCATGCTGACATTTACCCCTTTTTAGGAGCTGTGTGTGCTAGGCAAATAAACTCAGCACAAGGGACCTACTCTGGGGCCAGTGTGAAGAGTAAATATAACCATTGAGTTATTTCATTGAATTGAGCTCTACTGTCATCTTCAGTGCAGAGCTTCTCAAGGTCTCCAGTGAGAGTGCATCTTTCTTTTTTATTTTTTTTTCCTCCAGGAACTTGGCCAGACAGCTGCTCACACTAAATGGCTATAATCTCTACAAAGTGACAAAATGTTTGCAATCATGACACCATTTTCCTGTGTCAACCTCCCAAGCAGATCACATCTGGTGTCGTTACACATGGGTCTTGAAAGAACATTATGTGGACTAGCTTGAGGAAACATTAAGCCAGGAATTGCTGTGTTCCCTGGTCTCTGCAGAGCAGTGTCTTGTCCTACAATGTAGCATACATCTTCTTTCCATTATCCATGATGTACACTTTCCAGATTCTTTGTTCCTGTTTTAACACTGAGTAATTGAGATGTTTTTCTTGTCTTCAAGAACCAATTACTTCCATAATTTTAAAGGCACAATGTGCAAGTTTATTTTCTACATTACTTAATTAGATATACATTCCAAGGGTGTGTATCTGTATGAAGGAATATGTTAGATTGAAGAAAAAAATTCTTTACAAATTGCTAGAACTCATTTCTTTCAGTACACATGAAATATTGGTGATGATTTAACCCTGAAAAAAATCTTTTAAAAGTACTCATCTAACAGAATTTTTGGAAAACATATTGACAAACAAATGCCTGCCTCCAGCCTATAGAGCACATCTATTGGTGTTTGTGGGGGTCTTTTATTTGATTTTTTACTAATGTGAGGTGAATGACTGATTAGGCTACCAAAACTCACATAGGAAATGCTGTTTGGAAAGATATGTAGAGGGATTCCCAGACCTAGCACAGGCTTCCTGGGCTTCAGCTCCCAGTTTCTGTCACAAAGAACCTAAACATCCTGATATATTCAGTTCTTTTGACTCTGTGGGTGCTTCCAGCCTGTGGCAAGGCTGGGAGACAACACTGCTGTATGTGCATGCTCCTTACCTGGTGGCATTGGGTTTGTATGGTGGTTTCTCTAAGATAAAAGCATAGGTCTCTCCACTCAAAGGAAGCACAAGGGGAGGGCTGCCCAGAGATGACTGATGTCCATTCTCCCAGGCACTGCAATAGGAGCAGTTTGGTGAGCAGGTTTGACATAGAGGTTCTGTGGGAACTCTGACTTCTAATTCCCATAAGTAAGTTACATTGGAGATATATCAAATACAACATTTTTGGCTTTAAAGAAGTGATGTCTCTCATAGGAATTATTTTTTCTGAAAGTTTCTAGCTAATTTTGCAACTATGCAGTCCATCAGTAGCATGGTGCTCAAATGATACACTGCAATCAGTAGCTGATGGAGAAAGGAGAAATTATGAAGAGCTGCTATAAAGAGGTTGTCAGGATTTGTTTGTTTGTTTGTTGGGTTTTCTCTATGACTGGACAACAATAGTAACATCTCCTGTTTGTTTTGTTCTTAATTTTCTTTCTTTTCATCTTCATTATAATTCCTGAAAAAATTGGTAGTTCTTCCTGATTTGTTTCTTTCTGACTTTTTAATGGCGATCCAAACTAATTTTGATTTACATTTTGGTGTGAAACCTTTAGATTTTATAAGGACTGTTAATAAGATCTGAAGGCAGGCTTATCCTTGCATGATTGGTGTTTCAATTTGTAGAAAAATGAAAGCTAAGCCACATTCTGCAGCATGTATGTGACAGAAACAGAGCATTCTTCTTTCCCTATGCAATCCCCATACAACTATCTTCTGTAAAGCTGGCAAGAAAGGCCCGGAGAGTCAAGGTTACGTAGTTCCTGAGGCTGAGAATCAAAGTGTCTGTCTTGTATTTCCAGCACTGTCACTGACCTGCAGTGTGAATTGGTGATCCTCCAGTAAAGGGCAATCTAGTATCTTTGGAGTTTGACTACCTTTGTGTACTTTTCAGCATTTCCTGCTTCTGCCCAGTGATGGGAAGCTACACATAGCAATGACATCTTTCTCCCAGGCTTAGGCACAGCTTTTCTTCTTTGCTTTTTGATTAGAGGCCTTTTATGGTTCCTGAGCTTCCTCTGGGACAGAACTCCCAGTACAGGGCTGTACTTTAAAGGCCATGACAGAATTCTTGATTTTAAAATGAAAGTGATTTCCCTCTAGCCAAACTTTTCAATATCCTGACAGAGCCCCAGGATGTTAAAACGAAACCTAACAGAAGGAGAGCAAACTGCTTTATTCAGACAAGTAGGCTCCAGTGTAAAGCCAAAACCAATGTACTGTGTTTTAGCTTATCCTAAGAAAAATACGAATTGTATCAGATAATACAAAATGATGCATTAACAATAACAACAGCAAAATTTTAAATCTGTGTTTTGAATGCCTACTTCTAAAAGGTCCTTTGGTGTAAAGAAAAGAAATGGTAACTTTTAATAAACAGCTGAAGCACATTATCTAATCAGCTCATAAAGAAAGAGAGACATTAGATGAAATTAGGTTAAAATTCTGGTAATTTTGTCTATATCACTTAATATTTATAACTCCTTTTTGCTTGTAAAATTAGGTATGGTTAGTATTGTCCTTACTAATACGACAATTTTTGAAAGTCATGAGATAATACAGAAAATAGTAAATAGCATAGTTATAAACAAGAACATATCATGAACTTTTATTCCTTAAAGCATTCTGCATTTAATGGATCTAAGTGAGTTTCATTTTAAAGTACATTTTAGATGTTGACACCACTTATTATAGCAGCTGGTTCTTTGTCAAATTGGATGATATTCAAAACAGGATTTTGTTGTTCTTTTTCTTCTTGCCATCTGTTGCTGCTACAGACATTTTTCAAGAAATAGCTTCTAAATTAATTAGGTCATATTGTAAATGTATTCTTTTTATGAAATGTATAAAATTAAAAGCACGAGGAAAATTATGGTTTCACATTGTTTTATAGTATAATTTATTCCTATACAAATTTTCTATTAAAAAAAAAGAACAACAAATATTTCTTTGTAGATATATGCTCAAATGCTGTAGCCTGTCACTTAATCTCATAAGAAATCTGATTGCTTACAAACCTGTAATTCAGTTTGTTATCTGAACACCAGGCAAATTATATAAAAGACATAATTAGGTGTTGGATATAATAAAAGAAAAACAAAGGAAAAATACGATCCTGAAAGCTGCTTCTGTTACACAATCTGAATCTTATTTCAGAATTGTGCTTCAGCCCCATTGAACAGAGCAGATACATTATTTTAGGTCCTTAGCTCAGCAAATCTTACCAGCATATGTGTCTCTAAACATGCAAGTAGCTTTTTTCACTTCACTCTACCTGACTTGAATTCCTGCATAATTCAATAATTTTAAGCATCAACTATTAAATTATACTGGAGAGGAGAATTACACAAGCAGAAAATTAGAGGTTTTCACATCTTTATCACAGCTAAGCACTTTTTCAAAAGGAGAGAGAGAATTAGCCTGGATATGTAGGGCCTAAGCAAATATCAGTATTTCATCTTCAGGGCACAGAGTACCGTAAAATTTAAATGAAGCACAAAGATGCAGAAAATGTATGCAAACCTATTGTTAAATGCACTGTCATATTGCAGAAAAGAAAGAGCCCAAATCAAGCCTGTGCTTTCTAGTTTTTAAACATTTGCCATTGCAACTTTAAACATGATTTTACAGTGACTTTTAACTATGCAACATATGCTGAAGGAGACAAGATGTCTGAGCTGGAGCTGGCTTCTTAGAACAATGTCCACAGTGTATGCAGGACCTGTGTCAGTACCCAAGGCTGGATTTGTAATGCTTTCTGCATACTAAGAAATAAAAGGGACATGGCAAAGCCTCTATGAGTTGCTACACGTTTGCAGTACCTGATAAATGTGATAAATGCCATTAATGTACTCTCAAAAATTGATGCATTTTGCAGATGTTGATCAATGGTTGGCAAATAATAGTTTTTCTTAACAAACAGATGACTTAAGGCAGAGAATCACAGTATGGGCATACCTATGTCAAAAATGGAATATGTTGCAAAGACAAAAAGGAGTTGTGAGATCAATTGATCCTTTAGCCAGTATTTCCAACCATGCTTCACTTTGTAAAATTGCTGCTTCTGTAGCAGCAACTAACATTACTTAGCAATTAGTACATATTAATTGTAACAGTCCTTATACAAGCATGGGCAGGAAACATCTTTCTAATTCCTGACTAATAGTTAATTTAAATTTGGAGATTGTTTTTTTCTTGATTAAATAATTTGACAACTGGTGAGGTGTCAGATGAGCAAATTATTGTAGTGAGTTTGGCAGTGTTTAAAAGTGAAGGAAGGTGGGAAGGAAACTTCTGACTCCCAGCAGCATTAACTCAGAACAACACCAGAACAAGAATACCTTAGACTCACTTGCAAAACCTGTCGCTGATTACAGCCTCAATCCAAAAGGATTCATTGAAGTCCTGTGCTGGTAAGCGGAAAGATTGGAAGTGTAAAGTCAGGAGACCTGGACACTACTACTTAGACTCATGTAAAGACAGGTAAGCACTTAAGCTGTGAGATCTGAACTCCAAACAACCAAAAAATGAAGTGTGCCTTGGCTCAGTCTCAGCCTCTTTCTGCTCAAACTTTCCCCTCACATAATTTCCACCTTACATTGGTGAAACTACAACTTGAAAGGTATGTGGTTTTTTACTTCCATTTCTCCTGATGGAACACTGTTATGTGAATTTATTACTCTTGTGGCTTTAAATCATGTTCCAATTATCAGCCTAAATTCCTCATGGCCAATTTATTCCCATTTGATCTGTACCAGTGTTGTTCTTTAGCTTAGACAGTTCTCTCTCCCTGGAATTTTATTGCCCCAATCTATTTATTAGATTTAGTCCCTCTAGTCTTTGTATTGCTTACTAATTTTCATACGATAGTTTCCTTATTCCCTGATGATCTTACTGGCTTTTCTCTTTATCCTTATGAGTTTCATTTTTCTTTGCTTATAAAAGGTCATATTTTTATACCATAATTATATCAGCCTGTATTTGGAGGTCTGCAGATGACACTAACAGTCCTAGTTAGCAGTCCTAATTTGAACAGTAACATAAGAACTCAGCAGTATATGTGGTTATACTGATAACACAGTAAATATTTCAAGGTTTAAACATAACATGTCAGTTTAGAACAATTTTGAAATTGCATGTATGCACCAGCTCATATCAATTTCTACCAATATCGTGCAAAAGAACATAATTACTTTCCTGTTATGCTTGAAATACACCCCCTGATTCACTCCTGTTTTTTTTTTATTTTACACATACTTATTCACACACACACACACACACACATATATGTGTATATATATATATATATATATATATAAAACATACCAATACATATATATATGTTAATATTTATATAATGACAATTGCACTGTTTGATATTTATAATTATGCTATTGCTAAGGATTGTTTATGGCTTTTCTTCATTCACTGACATTTATAATTGACATATACAATTGAGGAGCTCTGGTCTTTTAACAATGTTTCTTCCTTATCCATATGTGCACAGTCCTCCACAATAAACTTTTGAATTTTGGTGGATTTGGCAGTGCTGTGTTAGCAGTTGACTTGGTGAACTTAAAGGTCTTTTCCAACCTTAAATGCTCTATAATTCTCTGAACCTCATCCCATTTATATTACTTCAGTCTTCAAAATCATCTCGTTCTTTCTGTGTATTTTTCTCATCCTCTTTCTTACTGTAGGGGGCATTATAGTCTTAAGTTGACAGCATATTTTATTAGTCTGATTATTTTTCTGCACCATGGCCATTAATAAAAATACTAAAATGATAAATTTCAAAACTTAAGGAACTGTTCCCGTCACCTCCTGCCAGCCAGCCCATTATCCTTTCACCACAACCTAACTCCCTAGCCAATTCTGTATTTTCAAATTCTTTTGCTAACTCCTAATTTAACAAAGAATATCCCATGAGGGAACATATCAGGTAATTTTCCGAAGTCCAGATAAGTTAGATCTATTACATTTCCCTTGGTACTGTATTCTCTGCTGGAAATCAGTAGCATATTGGCAGCACAGTCCTTGCATGCACTTTACTGCTGCTCGTGGAAGTGGATGTATTTTTGTAATTAATATTAGATGTCCTTTAACTTTCTTAATAGCTCTTGCTGTTACAGGTTTCTGGTGTCTTGAGAAGGATTTCTTGTATTCTTGAAACTTTTGATAAAACTATGTTCTTTACATAATATTACCTTACCAGTTCAAAGCAAATAGTTCAGTGGTGATAACCAAGGATAGGAAACATGGTTTTGAAATCTTCATTTGATTTTTAAGGCCCAAGTATGCAATCTTCCAAGAATTCTAGTCTTCCTAGGTGTGTCATAAGCAGTTTTTCAGACAGAATTAATCTTTTTTTTTTCTTCTCAGAAACCAGTTATTTTATTCGAAGCTTTTATAGTCCATACTGCCACTTTTGTTTCTCTGAAACAGTTTTTCCATCTGCATTGAAAGTCTGCTTTTAGTAATACACCTAGATGGTTCAGGGTTTGTGGGGCTTTCAGGTTTATTTTTGGGGTGTGAGGTTTATTTTGAAGGGGATGAGGAGAGAGCTGATGGGATATTCTTGTTTTGGTGGGGTTTCTTGTTTGGTTGGTTTTGGTTTGGCTTTTTGGTTGGTTGGTTTGTTTGTGGTTTTGTTTTGGTTTGGGTTGGATTTGTGGAGGTGGGGATTTGTGTAGTTTTAGTTCGGTTTTGTTTGGTTGGTTTTTTTTCTTTTTGTTTTTGTTTGTTTGTTTGTTTTCTCTGAGGTGTAATTCTTGCTCATTGGCAAGAATTACATTCCATTACAAAATCCTGTTTACCCAGTAGGGTTTTTCACTATGTGAAAGCAAAAATTACTATAGCTGTAAGCTATTACTGATGCCATAAGGAGGTATAAATTGCCTTTTACCAAACATTTTTAGTCTTATGGGGAATAGCACTATTTTTAAGAGGAAATAAAGTTTATCATCTTTTTTTTTTTTTTGGTTGAAGTGCACTAATAGTCACTGTAAACTTTCAGAGTTGATGATTCAGTGAAGCTGGGAAGATCCAGCCCCACAGACTTAGAAGTGTGTAGAGAGAAAAATATGTCAGGGAATCCAGAAGGGACAGATGACTTATTCTCTGCACAATACACTAAATCAGAAAAAGTGAAAATCAATAAACAAACATAAACACACATGAAAGTCCATAACAATACAAGGAGTTATGAAGAGGTTCACTTCCTTTTAATTTTTTTTAATTAGTTTGTTTTTTAAATAGTACTGGTTTTTAATGTGATTCAAACCCTGAACCCTGTAAAATCAAACTCTGAAAAAAATCAGTGTGCATATTTTTGTGATGGCAGTTTGATTGATGTAATTTGTTTGAAAGAAAATGTGCTCATTAACCAATGATCATGATCTTACTAAAATATCCTCTTGTATTACACTTCTATACTAAAAGTTGCATCTGTTTTCAAGGTCTCTGTGATAACTCTGTATTTCTCTGATTGGTAATCTCAAAAGGATAGTATTTTTAGTAAGTAATGCCTACTGTGGTACATTTTATTTTCTTGTCGGAAAGTTCAGCCATTAAATATTTGGATAAACTTATTTGTAAAGATGCAAATTATCTTTCTGCCACATTTATTTTTTATAAGAGATTTGTTGATTTCCATGTATTTAAACATAAGGACAGTGAGTAGACAAATAAAACCAATTAAAAATAGTGAAGTAAAAAAATAATATAAATGTAGAACACAAATAAGAATGAAAGTTAATATGTTCGATAATTTCACTTACTTTCAAACTCAGGTAAGTAATTATTTTGATTTTTCATTCATGAAAGTATTTTCCAAAGTGTAAAGGCAATTATGTGCTGGATTTACTTCTGTGTACAGGATTTATGACCTTGTCTTTATGATGAGACTACTAACACAGCTATCTGAACATTTATGTCCAAATGGTATGGGTACACATGGCAAAATGTATGTATCTGATGTAGCTTCACAGCTGGCTTCATGTTGCATGTGCTCCAATTAGGAAAACAAAGTTTTTCTCATTTACTGCTTTACCCCTAAACTTGTAAGCACTGCCTATGGCAGGACACATGTTGAGACATAAGGATATGTTTATGTGGGGTCATTCTGAAAAACTCTCAGTTATAATTCCTTATTCATTGTAGTTCATCATAATCACCATCCTTTTAGATGGTCAGAAATTATGATGATTGAGCTAGATCATGGGTCATTTCTGATATTAAATTTTCCATATCTGTGGAACAGATAGAAAATGCTTTAAAAGATCTGTCTTTGTTTTGTCAGACAGGCTATTTGCCAAATGCATGTCTAAGTTTTTGTTGTGACATGCCACTTTTCTGACTTGTCACTTCATATTTATGATACACAGCAGTATGCTTAATTGCTTCATAAGGAGTCTTGTCATAGTAAATCTTCTTAATATAAAATGCAATGCAATTTAGCATGTCTAGACACAGAAATGCAACTACAGAAACATACAATGTGCTACAACTTTGACACAATTATGTGCAACAGACAGCAGCATTGAAGTTAAAGACATTTATGAAAGCCTAAAGTGACATTGTTGCTCTTCAAGAAGTTTCATGAGTCCAATATATTAAGATATGAGTTCTTTGTTTCAGGGAATTTTCATACATACAGCACTGGAATTGGAATCAGGAAATCTGTTTTTCTTCCATGTCTTCCACAATATTGTTGGATAATAGTAGCAATATCTAAGGAGTGTATTCACTCTGTTGTTATTTTGGTTTAACTACAACTGTTGAAGAAATCCTTCAGCAGCTTCGCTTTAGCATCCACATAAAAAACAAAACAAAACAAAACAAAACAACAAATATATGATTTTTGTATTCATTATACTCCTAAATCCTGCAGACCTTAAGAATTGAAAGGGAATTCAATTTTTTTCCTCATTTGTCTTGAACTTCTAATTTTCAAAGTTCATGGTTAGTTTGGAATTATCTAATTTTACAAGATAAAATTTCGTTTCACTGGAATCATAAGTAAGGACTTTTCATACTATGCATTCAGCTAATTCCAACACTTGCACAGCAAGAATAGGATTACCTTTGCAAGTTAAAGTTCCATGCATTTACTTTCTATTGTCCACTTCTTTCCCTTCAATATTAACATTTTAATTTTACCATATTAAGTTATGTTCAGATTTTAATTAGTATTCCATTTATTTTTGCAAATTTTCATTCACTTCTACTGCAACTTTGTTCCGTTGTCCTTCTGGAAAAACAAGGACAGCTTTCATTATTTTTGTATGCTCTTCATGTCTGCAAACAGTATACATCTCTGTCATACCCCTTTTTCAGGTATGCTTTTCTCCACTGTCTTCATCAAGACACCCTTCACATTGAAAACTTCTAAAATTTGGGGATTTAAGAGAGGGACTTGTAGCAGTCAGAACCTCTTTCATACTTTTTCTCTATGTATTTTTGAAAGTATGCAGTAACACTTTATTTATTTGTATTTTTATGATCACAGTTGTCATCCTCTCCTTATATTAACAGAAAACTATTAGAAACATCCAGTGTCTCAGAGCTAGTAAGAACCTCAGTCTTAATATTGTCTTAGTGTTAACTACCAGTGCCATGTATTTTTAATGACTTCTCAGGGAAATGGAGACATAGAAAAATCTCCTTCATTCAGTGTTTGAATTGAACTGATGCACGATGGGTAAACAACTTTGGTAAACATTTTTACCATAATTTCATTAGCATTATTAAAAAGCCATCCCCAGTGATGAATTACCTTTCAACCATGAAAAAATTAAACTCAGTTTAAAATAAAATCTCATGTGGAAGTGATAATATTTTTATAGTACTTAAGATAGGAGAGATTACATGATTTCCAAATGAAATGCTATCAGACATCTACCCTAATATTAACTGTAAACAAAATCTCAAAATACAGTCTGTTGGTCATAAAAGAAAATGAGGAGGTTTAAACTTCAACAGCACAAGATCAATGACATAACAACATGTATCAAGCCTTGATGTAAGTTAAAAACAAGAAAAAGTGCATGGATGGAGCACACGGTGCTTCTTTCTCCATAGGAAACAGGGTGGAGGTAGCTCATGGAAGCCCCTGGAGGGATCGTGCAGGGGCTGCAGACAGTTCCCAAACCTAAGTGAATGCAAAGACAAGTCCTCCTCCACTTTGCATCAATGGGGACAAAGGAGTCAGAAAACCATCCAGGCTGCTGTTTGTAATGAGGTAGACTGGACAGATATTTCACTGCTTTCATGCCTAGGAACAGCCCATAAGTCTCGTTCCTGCTGTTGTCTGTGTAATGTTTTTTTTTCCACTTACTGCAGAGCAGCCTCTCCACTGCAAGGAGCTGGGACAGAGCTCCTGCTACCGCTACTGCTCCTGGAGCACATGCTGCCAGGCTGGCTCTACCACAACAAGGAGTCCTGAGGCAAATGAGAATCTTTGTGGCAAAGGATATGAGATTGCTATGCTGCACAGGAAACAAAAGGAAAAGGGCAAAGCTATGAAGCTGTCACAACCATTTTTTTTTCTGGCTCAATTTTTTAAGTTATTTTTATTATAATCATTAGCATTATTGTCATTAATAATAGTAGTAGTAATAATAATAATAATCAATAATAATAAAACACAAATAAATGAAAACTAAAAGAATAGGCACACACACGCTCCTCCCCAGAAAAATAATAGTTCTGTCACCGCTATCATATGAAAACTGACAGTATCGCATTTCTCATCAGATCTATCAGATTAGGCAGGCAGGTGCGTTTCCCTTAGGCCTTATCTTGATTTCCTACTCGGCTCTAAATTGCATGGGAAGAGCAAAAGATGAGAGGGGATATTTTGAGGAAAGTGAAGAGGTTTATAATTAATTCCCAGGTATTTTATGTTCAGGTACATACTAGTCCTAACTTATCCAATTGATTTAATTAGAAGTAATTGATATTAGCATAAGTAAGTGTTCCCAGAATATCTCATCAACAATAGGTAGACCCTGAAATACGTTTACGTTTCAAATGGAAATTACTTTCACCCTAAGAACAGTGACACCTGTACAGCAAAATGTAATAGTCTTTATACATTTGAAAAACACTTCTCAAAGTGCATAGGGGGAGGGGAGGAGGGTATAATTGTTAAAGCTAAAACAGGAGTCAGTCCTTGATTTCTGTGAGAAGCCATAGTTTCACTATTACTAAAGATACATACTTATTTTCCAGGACATTAGCTACCATTCATTACACAGTTTTGTGATACTACTGCACACATGCATGTGTGAAGTAACTCATTAACCTGAACTGGATTTAGCAAACCCTGTGGTCTTATTTAACAGCATTAGGTATTGCATTGAAGAGAAATGCTGTATGGTGTTTTGGACATTTTTGCACTAGTTATAGCACACCTACTGAGTGTGTGTTAATGCCAATCACAAAATGACCATCTGCCTTTTTCTGAGTATAAATAGTTTTCCTTATACAAAGAGATATACATGTAGATTCTATGAAAATTTAGAATACTTCTTATAGAAAATTAGTGAAACCTACAAAAGAATATATCTTAAAACATTTTCATAGCTTATGCTCAGCTAAGTCAGTCTCTTATTCAGGCATGGAATTTAACCATATTGTTTATGCATCAAGTTATTGCTCTTTCACGTAGTTTCACTTTACCTGTAGCTTTCTCTTGGCCATTAGGAAATTCAGTTCTCTCCCACATTGCCTGATAGTACATGGGCTGAGGCTTTCAAAATGGCTTTGTAATAAACAGGATTTCCATATAATTTAAATTTTGTCATTTAGAGAAGGTCTAAGTAATTTCTGAGAGAGGCAGAAATCAGAAAGTATATATGCTATCTCAGCTTTAAAATATTGTCTTTTAAACTCCATAATTCTAGAAACAAGAATTAAAATCATGAATATGTAGGTGAGTAAATTCTACTAAGAGTTATTTCTTTCATATAACCTGCTTATCAAATGAATTAAAATTTAATGTTTCTTAGGCAGTTATACAAGCCACTGATTATTTAGAAAAACATGTTCCGAAGACAATGACTAAATACTGAAAATGAGACAGAGGTTTATAATGCTCTTTCCTATGAAGGGATATGAAATGCAAGACAACAGAAGATGGTGAACACATTCTTGTTATATTGGAAGGTAAAGTACAACTACTTACAGCATGTTGGATAATTCTAGTGCTATATTCTTTATCAAAGCAAAACTCTAAAACCAACACCTGAATCTCATAAAACTCAACAAAGGGAAGAGTTCTGCACCTGGGAAGAATAACTCCAGGCACCAGTATAAGCTGACAGACAATCAACTGGAAAGCAGTTTGGAAGGAGTTTGAGGTCTATGAAGACACGAAGTTGATCACTGGAAAGCATCATGTCCTTGTAGTGGCAAAGGCCAACAGCATCACAGGCTGCAGTAGGCACAGTGTTGTTGATGGGCTGAGGGAGGTAATCCCTCCCGTCTCCTTAGCTCTGATGAGACATAACTGGAGGTACAGGTCCGAGTCTCGACTCCTCAGAAAGAAGTGGATGTACTGGAGCAGGTTGGGACCATGAAGTTGGCTGAGGGCAGGAAAGGTTTAAAGGAGGTTTAAGGTAGATTCTGCTCCTGTCTACAGACAACCTAATAAAAGAGTATGTGGAAGAGGAAGTCAAGCATTTCTTGGAAATGGACAGTGATAGGCCAAGAAACAGTAAATATGAACTGGTATGTGAGAAAATGTGATTAGGTACTAGGAAAAAATTTCCACTAAGATGATCATCAGACACTGGAACAGATTGCCCAAACATGTTGAGGAGTCTGTATCCTCAGAAACACTAGCAATCCAACTGGATACAATGCTGGACACTGGCCGAGCTGGATTTGCTTTGAGCAGGGACTTTGGACTGGGTGATCTACATCCCCTTCCAACATAATTTATTCTTTGATGCTATACTTCATTATTATTAATGTTGTTGTTGTTATATTATATAGTATTATATTATGCAAAGAAAGTTTCATACTTTTTTGAGCATGCAAAGGAGATAACGTTGCAGTTAGAAGTCAGTGAATGCACACTGCCATCCAGGATTGGTTACATTTACATGAACTATTACTTTTTTTAAAATGTGTATTTTAATACAAACATAGTTTTTTCTATACAAAACTCCATCAGCTTATAATTTTCATCTGCATTAAAAGACAAATATTATTAGATTAATTCTCTTAGTATGTCTGGAGGGACAACATTCATTTAATTTGTCCAGATGTATTTGATCAATTTTACCATACTAAATTAAGGTTTCTGTCTGCTTCAGACATGGTGCACAGGAGATACATTATGATTTCATGTTCACAAAAACTCCCATTTAAACATCATTCTTCCCAAAACATATCAAAATAACTAAATACAGATACTGTTCTAACATTAAATATGTACAAAAACACTCAATTGTATGATGTGAATTTTGTTCTTTCCTTTTTTCTTTCAGATCTCTGAATTTTCTGTCCAAATAGTTGTAGGGAAAAGGAGGAGCAATGTAGAAGTTATTTATGCCTTCTGCCAGGCACACACCTTCTGTTACTCAACATTCCTGAAATGCAACAGGGTGTTTCATTACAGTGTATTTAGTAAGAGTTAAAACCAAATTTTATTTAAAGCAGCCCAGCTCATTGTAGGATAGTGTGAAGGTTTCCATGGAAGTAGAACAGAAACCTGCCATAACTAATACTTGTAATCTCAAAGATACCAAGGGGTAAACATCTGTGTGATTAAAAAACCTCAAGCCCCCCAAAAACAGCCAAATGGAAAACTGAAGTATTACTCTACACAGAAAATAACGGCAGAAAATGGTTCATTTACTCTCTTTCCATTTGCACAACAGTAATAAAAATGCCAAACAGAATGATTTTCAGGTAAACTCTACATTGCAGTAAAGTCAAGATGACAAGACAAGATGTATTGATATGGCATCTTTTTCTTGCAATCCTGCATTTTTACCTCTCTTTCAAGGATATGCTTATGTCTTTGTTCAGTTTAGTTTTAATTGGATACTGTCATTCAGTTTTCATTTTTTCTGAAATGACATCCCTTTTTGTGAGATAGCTGCATAGAATTTGCATTTTACAATTTTATGTATTAAGCATTATTTCCAAAATAGTTAAGTGTTTCTTCATATAAAAAATCCACACAGCTGAAAAGAGGGAAAAATGCCAGTTCCAGTGTTTGATTTATGTGTTCTAAAGGTTTTATAGATCATTTATGTTTTCTAAAGCCGTTACAGATTCAAGTCCTCTTGAAGAGAGAATAGCGCAGAAAATGTCACTGTTTCTTGGTAGTTTTTCCCCAGACAGATCTCAACATTGTCTTGACTTGACTAAAATTTGACTGGCAAATCTAAAAGAAAACTGTTACTTCTTAAGCATGTCAAAAGCTGCATTTTTCTCTCAAAATGATGAGAAAAATAAAAAAAATAGGCAAAACCCCTAAACCAATGCCCACTCCCCCATCCTCCTCCCCACTCGAAACCATCCAGAAAGCTTCTATAGGATAAAAAATAGCCAAGCACATAAGAATTATTAAGCCAAAGACAGAGGGCAAAAGAGTTAAATTCTAAGAGAAGGCCTCATTCTAGATGTGTGAGGGAAAGGCCTCCCTGTGAGTGCTAATCCTGGAGTCTGAGGATTAATTAAACATATTCTATCTAAGGAAAAATGGATAATATGCAACTGAAGTAAAGAAACTGGAATCCTCCTAATCTGTAGCTTATAAAATCACATCCTTTCTGCCTTGCTCTCCTGAGCTACATAAATATGCATCCTTATGTGCACAACTGCAAGAGAAGGAGCTGTTCCCTGGCTTTCCTAATACGGTGTAGAGAATGGTATACTGAAAAAATGAAGTCTAAATACAAATAATCCTCCCTTTCCCCACCACCTCACCCATCAAAACTCGACTCATTAAAATCTAAAGCTGAATTTCAAATATTTCTTGGCCATAAATTCAATAGTTCTTACTTTCAAGTGAATGCACGAATCATCATGCAGCCAAATCTTATGGTGTCCCACTGTATCTCAGCCAAGGCTGCCCTTCACAAGAGCTTCAAGAGTCCTGAATCCCACCTGGATGAGAGGGTAAAGGACAGTCTGAAGCCAAGAGTCTCTCATCAGCTGGCTTTCCAGTCAGTGTATAACAGGGAACACGAATTTCCTAATAATGTATACTAAGTAACTCTGCAGAGGCACAGAGTCAAGGAGAGAGGTGTTTCAGTAGGATCTCTGAATTGCTCCTCAGAAGTGTTTGTTTCTCTGTTGGCCAAGCCTGGGAAGACCATGAGACTATCTTATGTTCTAAGTCATTATGTTTAAACAAAGTACCTTCTTTCAAGCATTGTGAGGCTTACATATTTTGAGATGGTGAGAACCTGCCCCATCTTACCTGACACATGTCAGCTTTTTTTTGTGTGTGTGATGTGATGGAATCTCCTATTAGAAATTATATTTTATGCAAAATTTTAATGCATATTGCTGCCTAGGTCCAGCCTTTGCCCTTATTCACTTTGATTTCAGTACTCCAATTGAAATAAACAAAATCACATAGATATTTTCAGAAAGTAGACTGCAGACAACTTCTGTTGTTATTAAAGAGTCGGAATAAATATTTCCAGATGGAAGACCCTCATTGTGTTTGAGTGTCTATCCTTTCACACTCTCCTTCACTCTAGCAACTGCTCACAGTGTTATAAAACTATCTCATATTCAAGGACATCCTTCTAGAAAATGACAGATGGATTCTTCTGCCAGAATTGTCCAAAAGTGACCATCCTATTAAAGAGACACAGCTAACAGGATGGATTGTTCACCTCATTCCCAAGGATGAAACATTTCTGAACATCTGAAGAAATGGGGGAAAAAACGGACCCAGTCTCAAACAAGACCTACTGTTAGTAAGTATGCTGATGAGTACATTCATGTGAACACATGGAGTCTTAAGCCAGCATATATTATGACATTAATATGTTTTATATCAATCTATGAATCAAATTACTTACTATGCAATACTGAGAAATGGCCTATTCGCAATAATAGGCATAAAGATGCCTAATCAAGACTCCGGGTTTGAAAATGTATTACATTTTAACCATTGATCAATCTGCCCTTTTTATGACACTATTTTTTAATTTTTCAAACAACAAAATGTCTAACATAGGAACTTTTAATTTTCTAAAGAGTTGCTTGTTTTCCTTTGAGTAATAACAGTAGAGAAATCCTTCATATATTTAAATTGTGGAGTTTACTGGAGATAAATCCCTAAACAGTGTAACTTTCTATGTTCATGGACCCTGACTTTAGCATACAGTCATGTTTTCATGTTGCCCTCTTACTGGAGTCAGAGAACAATTGAATTACATGAGTTAGAATCTACTGATGTAGTAAGGTTCTATAATTCCTCAAGGAGAGGAATTATGATAGGTTAAAAAAATACACTGTTTAAGTCAAATTGAGTTATTTAATTAACAACTTTAGAAAAATAGATGCTATTCCATCATTCCACTCAAACATACTGAGTAGCCCAATGGAAATGTTGTGTCTAACCTTTAATTAATTTCCAATCCTCAAAGAAAAAAAGTCTTACACATGCAGTTGACAGTACACTCAAGTTCCAAGAACATTTGAGGGAATTACAGGTATTATGGTAATGAAAAGACATTTTCATCAGCAACTGTGTTTGATGTTCTAAATGTGTGCATTTTAACCAATTATTCTATGGGCTTTTCATTTGCATAAATTGATTAGGGCATTGGTTTTGATTTTTTTTTAATTTCTAATCTCCATTCAGTACAATTTGAGTACAGTAGCTCAGGCTTTACCTCATTATATCCCAGTGATAGCTAGAGCTTTGAAATGGCTTCATCTTTCTTTTAAGGGAATGCACTAAGCCAAAAGTGTCTTATCTCTAAGGCTATATTTTACTGGAACACAAAATAATACATTAGAGTAGATAAACTCTTTAAGTAAGGAAACCTCAGATAAACTCTGTGAGCAGGATTTAATAAAACAAATTAAAACAAGTCAGTGTTGGGAATTGTATTGCTGGATAAACTTTTATACCAAACTTGATCTCAGTTGAGCAAACTTTAGAGGTTCCACTGATCCCTAAGACATCACAGTCCCCTCATGTTGAAGAGATATTTATTTTGGTTTCTGAACAAGCAAACTGCTCATATTCTAGCTGATTTTTCTTATGACATATCCTCTGAAAAGAGAAAAATAGTTTCAAAGGAGGAGAATAGCTTCATCCCAAAAGCTAATCTGGTGGCAATCTACAAAACACTTAAACTCTGCTCCATTTTTCCTTCTCTCTCCTTCCATCCTGACTCTTAATAAGCCTCTTCTGCCTCTGAAGACTACATACATCAATGTAAAAAGTGTCTTTCTTCTGTCAAGATAAAACATCTTCTTCTGCAATTTGTACCTTTTGCTGCTTGTTTACTCCATGTGACCCCTTGAAGAAAGAAAAGAACCTCCAACTTTCTGCAGTTCTCTATAAGGTAGGGACTTTGATGACATTCTCTCAAGCCTTCTCTTCTTCAGGCAGAATAGAGCTGTAAATGTACACACATTACATCCCATAAAGATACAAGATGGACACCACAAAGGAGCTAGGACCAAGGGTTTAGTCTTCATTAAAAGTTTGCTTAATTACTTTCACAGGTGTGATAGACAAAAATATGTGACATAGAAAGATGTCTAGACTCTTTTTTTCTAGACAGTATTTTGCTGGTGTTAAAATTTCAAAAATGTGAAGAATATCAGGTCTGATGTCTCACTTATTTTCAATGAGGTTCTTGAAAAGAGATCAAAGAATGAAAATATGCACTGGGAAATACAGATGGTCATGGATATCCTGAGAGGTCATGAGTTATGCCCTATAGTGAGCTTACACCTCCCTCAGTGGGTGGTGAGCAGCATGGGAATTGCATTAATCTTACAGCAATTAGATGGAAAGCATATAAAAAAGAGAGATGTGTTTTGCAGCACAGAGGAAGAGAGATCTGTAGCATAAAACCCCTGCAGCACTAAGGATTCCATAAAGGGTTGCCACATTGTGATTATACAGCAAGGTAAATGATAGCCTAGTTGTGGAGGTTTCAAGCTTCAGTTCTTAAAGAGCAGTGATACTGAGTGACTTTTACCTTATTTCAGGTTTAATTCTGTTTTCTTTGGCTGGTTTGGTTTTGGTAAGGTGTACTTCTAGTTCTCCTAATTTTAAACAAAACCACAAAAATTTCATGTTAATGTCCTGTTACAGGCTTAAATATTAATTAAACAAATATGAAGATGCATCATACATTTTTTGCAAACTTAGTTCTTGGTTTAGAAGTAGTCCCCAATATTTTAATTCAGGTTTCTTGTATTTCAAATTTAAGGTATTTGAAAATTCTCCACTAAGCTGAGAAAATGTTTAATATTAAGGATTAATATCAGCTAAGAAGTTTCTTTTCTAACCCTTTTTTCAGGCAAGGATTTTACAAGTTTTTTAACCACACATCACATTTTATTCAGCCACTATATTTGTCTGATTTCACATTAGGTCTCATAGATACTGAGGAGAGTAAGAAAATTTCACACACATGGCAATTATGCATGTTTCTGAATTTAAAGGGTTTTTTTCAAACTAAAAATATTTGTATTAAAAAATAGAAGATTAATATTGGATGTCATCTGAAGCTCAAATTCAATATAATGAAATCGGAAAATGCTTTTTAATTGTGGTACAGATGTTTTCAGACTTTGAGAAAATCTACTTTGTGAAGTGACACTCTAAGAATAATTACTTTGTATAGCTCTTATCCCTTGAATCAAATAAAACACTAGATGGTGCTTATTATTTTATAAAGCATGCAGTAAGTATTACCTTGAAACATTTTTTTTTTATTCCTATTTATAAAGAGCTGGAAGTAACATCTACACAATGCCTTGTTTGATTTTGACAACTACAGAATTAAAAAACAAAACAAAACAAAACAAAACAAACAAACAAACAAAAAAGAGAAACCCTAAACAGCAATGACTCCATTAAACTATTTTCATCCACATAGCCTGAATTGAGCAGGGAGAAAACTGACACATAGGAAAATACACACAGTCTTCCCATGGGCAAAAATCTCATCATGTCCCTCTCCCATGAAAGCCCAGAAAATAATGAGATCTGCACGATCTGTTAAAGTTGGCCTGGGTCCAGAGTCAAGGGAAAGAAAAGCAATAGCAAACACAGAAAGACTTTGAACTCAGAATAGTTCCTTGGTCATAACCATGACAATATTGTGCAAAATGAGAAATCCTTTTGTATCACCATGCACAGTTTTATGCTGATACCACAGTTCTGCTTCTCGAGTTTGATTTGACCAAGTTTTCCTGTCCTATACCTCTGTATCAATCCATTTCCTCTTAAGTGTGACCCTGAAAATCCTTGTCAGGACAGCCTAATGGCTGCTGCTGCATTTGGTTCCTGTGTCAATTTTGCAGGGTCCTGGACAGCTGATTACAGCATGACCAGCTGGAGCTTCTGCACAGAAGTTCACAACAGGCTGGTCACAAGTGGTATCACAGGAGATGGGAAGGACTGTAAAGAGGTGCAGAGTTCCAGTTTACGTGTCTATGAAACAACTTTTATTCTAAACCTAACATTAGAATTTCTTTTTCTTTCTCTTTTCTTGACCTTTCTTTGCTTTCTTTTTTCCTCTTGCCTTTCTAATTGTATTTTTCAGAACACTTCGTCCCCAACAGTGAACTTCTTTCAGCCTACTGAGGTCATATTTTCTAACTTTTGTGGGGGTTTTTTTGGTTGTTTTTTTTTTTTCTGTTTTAGGACACAGGAGGACACAGCAATTAGGGCCATGTATTGGGTGTTCAGATATTAATTAAAAAAAAAAGAGTATATACACTCAATACCTGGCAAAACATTTAATTATAAAACATTAAATCAGCTGGAAATGAAGCTTTTATTTAGGGAAATACCACAGATATTCTTTTGGCTCCCTGATATAATTTTGGTGTGACAGGAAGCAGTGATGTACTGCTTGCAGAATTGTTCTGTAGTGCTGGTTTCTGCTAATAAACTACAGTGGTGTAGAAAACTCCTTCTTGCCTTAGACAGACAAGGTACACAATTGTATCATAGAAAACTGCTTGTGCAATTCTGTTTTTTCATAGCATTCACAATGCCAGGTCAGAAAAACCCTTTAGAGTACACAATGGTAGTAATGGGATATTGTTGAGACCAACTGCAATTGGGAAATGCTACTCCACTTTCTATCCTTTGGCAAGCACTTATACCTGCTTTTATAGAAGTAGTGCTTCAGAAATGTACTATGTGCTTTGCTATTCAAACTTTTGCTTTAGAGACGGGCAAACCAAACTACAGATTTTTGATACATGAGTTTTAGAGCTTTCAATAGGACAATTGTTGCCAGATAAACAGTCATATGGTACGTCTAGGAAGGACATGTAAAAAGTAATAATTAAGAATAGCACTTGACCAAACTGACTTAAAGATTCTAGAAATGTCTGAAGGAAGATAAATATTCATAAAACAGACATGAAATAAAAAGACTTAAGGGTTCCTGACCACAACCTTTAAATTATTTCAAGGTACCAACAATAACGAAAGGGTGAGTGATTTACTGAAAGTATAATGAACTTTCAAAATGACAACATGAAAAAGAAAACAAAAAAGGAAGAATTCATTTATGCAGCAAAGAGGTAGTTAGTTCATTATGACTTAAATGCAAATATCTGTATGGTTTTACTTGGACAACTTTTAAATAACCCTATAACTTTCTACAAAAAGGTAAAATTAAGCCTAGAATAAAGCAAAATAATTCAAAGAAGCTTGTTCTTCTTATAAAAATAGATAAAGTAGTAATTTTTCCTTATTAAAACTAAAAGCAGTAATTAGTATTTCAAGTAGTGATTCTGGGTTGTATATGCAATATACAGAAAATTTTTTGCTGAATTTAAGAGACTTTACCCATCAACAGTAAACATTATCTTCTGCCATATTTTTCTGCTTGCATATTTTAGAGAATTGCTTTATATATATAGATATATAGATATATACACACAGACAGATATATATGAAAAATATTGAATGTAATATCTGAACCTCTTCAACTTGAAGAATAATAAAATAATTTATCAGTTTAACACCTAAACTAGGACTATGAATTTAGGTAAAAAGCATAACTGACCTACTTATTTTTTAGTTCATTACAGTCTGTATTGCACTCTGTACCCAGTATCATGAGGACCAAGTACTGAAAACTCTTAAGTACGTTTATCCTCACAAATTCATGTTGCTGTACTACCTCAGATTTGTAGAAAAAGAAGCAAGGTTCAGACAGGTTAAAACAAAACAAAAAAAAAAGGCATGTAGATTAGGATTCACTGAAAATTATGCCAACAACTTGGGTGCATTAGTCAGGCATGAAGAAAGGAGGCCAAAACATTATGGCACCCATGTTATCACCAGATACCTGGGAAAAGCTGCATGTTACAAAGATGACTGATCATTTTAGAACAGAGAAGTTAAGGGTAGGATCTAAAAGTGTGTCGAGGAAAGAAATCCTGAAAGACAAGATAAAGACAGCACATGTTAATAAATCCATCCAATAATTAGGTGGGCAGCAGACAAGTGGAAGTCTGGGTCTCAGTTATTCTGCCTAATGGATGACTGATGCACTTCTTCCTGCTCTCAGAGTACTGCAATTACCAGAATATGAGACATTATAAAGGGAGAAATAGGGCTCTGCACTTTTCTTCTCATTAAAGCTGTTGAGCTCTACAGAAAAGAACTAAAGATTGGGCAAGAAAGTCGAATAGTTGTATTGAGTTAGATACTTGGGTTTAGAGGTTTTTTTGTTCAGTGCTGTTGCTCAGCGAAAGGGGTGGTGGAAGAATGCCTGTGGACTAAATCTGTAGGAGAGGAATATCTCTTTCTGACCATGACAACATGCCAGCAGTGTGCTAGGACTATTAAGACTGAAAAACTCTTACACATGCTCAAAAGGAGAAGTGGGTTCCAAGGCAACCTTAGTATCAGTTCCTGATATGCTTAGACTTGTTATGTTATTTGCAATTATAGTTTTGAATTTCTGCACTTAATTTCTGTCTGAGATCTTCTTTGAGAACTTAAATCTGGAGCTAAGCAATTTGCCCTAAGTCATATTGAGAGGTTTGCCAAGGAACAGGTTTGAAAATCTTAGAGGTGGTAAATAAAAGCTCCAAGTAAGAGAAACAGCTTTTTTTTCTTGCTCTAGATGATAGGTTGTGCTATTTTTACTTCACAAACCTCTGATGAGGTTTCTATGTTGTTATGTATCCACTGGGAATTGCAAATTCAAAACCTTTATTTCTGACAAAAGCCTTCTGGTGACTACTGAGCTTTCCATGATCAGCATAAAAATACATTCTTTCTGAACACATTAACTATTACCATTGTTGTTTTCAGTATTTACAATTCTGTATGTCTCAACATACAGTATGGTGATATTGAGAAATGCTAACCAATTCTGGCTTTAATAATGCAACACAGATTCATTATGGATTGGGCATTATTATTCATTGTCAAGCAAAATGTTATGAGTCAAAAGAAAGGCTTTATATTTTTTATTTTTTTTTAATTTCTAGTAAAAAACTAATCATCTAATGATCAGCTACTTTGCACTGTCAGACCAAAATGTGTTTCTCAGATTTTCTCCTTCAGTTGTCAAATATATTTGACTTTAAGCATTGAGATCCTTTTGTGTCCACTCACAGGAATACACATTTGAAATAGTGGCAAAAAAAGTCTAGTATGAAAGAGACATTTTGAAACATTAACATTTCACTTGAGAGATTACATTTTCACAACAAATCAGGGAACTGACAAATGTTTGGTCCCCAGATCTCAAAGAGTGAGTTAAAAGTTGTGATCTCAAGATACTAAGGAAAAACAATTAACAGAGCTTGACTTGAAGCTGAACCATTTGTTATAAATGCTTGTTACAAAAACCCATGTAGAGGATACATTTTTCATTCCCTATGGTTATTTTGTCAGCCTTTCAAAAAATCTTGAGTTTTACCAGATTCATGTTAGTTCTTTTCCTTGAAAATACATTGAAATATAGACATCAGCGTTTCACTTGAATGAGTAGCTATGTTTCTATTTTCAAACTAGGGGAAAAAAGACAAAATAATTTTTATTTTAAGTTCTACCAAAACAAATTTTAAGAGTACTCAGAACAACTTTTATTTAAAGATTTTTTATAATTTTCTCCTAAATTGCAATAATGGTGTTATTGCAAAAACAAGAGCAAAACTGAACACACCCGTGATGGGTTTGATCCATGGCTTCCTCAGTAACTAGGTGTAACTAAGGAAGTGGACATTACAAAGTATTCCACATGTATTTTCCATGTAACAGAGGAGGAGAGGAGATAGGAATGAGTTTTGTTTTCCTGGTACCGGCAAGGCTGGAGGGGAGCAGGAGGAGCCTGGACGGTCTGTTCTGTTGCTGTCGGTTTTCCTAGCCCGGGACGCGGTGAGGCTGTGTCGTGCTTGTCCTCTTTTTCTCACAGTTTGTGGTTGTATTTGTCTGTTTCATTTGTTTTGGTCTGGGTTTGTTTCCCCTTATTCCTTGTTTACCATTCTTCCCTCTCCCCTTTTCCCTTTCTTTCCCCCTGGGGTCAGGCCCCACATAGTGTGTACAATTGCATATGCGATTGCAAATGTTAGAAAATATAATTTCTTTTTTTAATTCAGTTCAGTTTCTTTTGAGTTCTTTTCAGTTTCTTTCCTTCCCTTTGCCGGGAAGACTCTGGGGGAGGGAGGAGGCAGTCTAGGGTTGGCCTCTTATAGTGAAAGGCCTCTTGTTAAAAGTCATTCTGCTCTTTTACATACTGATGTTGGTAATGTGTCGGAGGAGACCAGACTGATGAGGAATTCACCAAGTGGCAGATATATTACAAATGCTGGGTAAACTAAGATGCGGAGGTCCAAGACCCCGGGGAGCACATGCATCGGCTGAATCGGGACCATGGGGGCTTTCAGATGGACACTTCCCCAGTTTAAATGTTATACCCTTAATATGACTACCCTGGTTATTTTTCCCTTAGTCGTTCCTTATCCAAGTTTCCTCTTCCCACAAAACCCTCCGGGTCGCAGCCCCCTCTCCTGGCACGCGCCGGCCATGGGGGCAGTTGCCGGGGGGGCCACCCGCGAGGTGCCGCTGGAGCCCGGGCAGGGGCTGTCCCTGCCCCAGAGTGCCGGGACCCCTATGGTAGAATTTCCCTACCAACCTCATTCTCCTATTGGTCCTTTTGCCGCTCCTCCCCTCCCTCCTTCCCTTCCTTTGCATGCACCCAATGAAGTGCCTTACTCCTCCCCGTCTCCGTCCCTCTTCCCCGCCCAAATCCGGGAAATTCACGTGCTCCCCTTATAAGCGAGCGCACGCCATTAAAACTGGCTTTTCCTCGTGGACTCCCGGCTTGTGTGGACTTCTTCTGTCGGGGCTGGTCGCTGGGCTGAGAGTGGGAGAAGCCGCCCTAAGCTTCTAAGGGGCCTGATCCTAGGGAGCCCCGCTTGCCGCTTTCCTAGCCTTGCTCCTGGAAGAAGGAACCTCTCCACTGTATCAGTGGTTTATAACAATCCACTGATAGTAATACTTGTTCCCGTTTTGGGAAGTCCCATAGTGAAGAGGCCAGGTCTGGATGATGAATGTAACCCATGCGAGTCTGTCTTAAATGGTGACATTAAAGGCCTGTTACAATATGGCATTGGTGGCCTGTTGAAATGTGACATTAACGGCCTGTTAAAAGAGATTCCTATTGTTACAATTGGTTCCAGTTATTACCTAAATTGTATTGTGACAGCACTAGTGTTTATGAGGGTAGTGGAACTGTTGTTTAAGATTGGAAGAATGCTGACACTTTGTTGCTTCCCCTGTTTTAGATCTAAGAAAGGCCATGCCTCTAGGGGACTCACTGGAACTTTGGAAGGGGCTTCGGACAGGCCAGTCCCTGGGTGGGATGGGACTCGGTTGGATCTCGGTAAAGTGTTAGGGCGTTTGGCACCTCCCATTAATTGGGAGTTCATGTCAGAACAAGTGTGTGATTCTGGTGAGCTGGCCCGCCATTTATCAGAAGGGTGTTTTTCCTACGAGGATCCGCATATGCAATTCTCGGCTTTGTGTTGGGGCCTGGCTAGTGCTCATCAATTTGCCATGGACCACTGTGTCACCTTCATCTCTCCTTCCTATCTTTGGACACCCCTCTGCTCTCTTCTGTTCACTCTGTAGAAACTCGAACTCAAGCTGCAGATCTGGAAGTTGCCATCTCTACTAAGCCCACTAAGACCACAGTTGAAGCTCAGACTCAAGCCAATGCTAATACAGCTCCTATTCGCTCTGTGGGAACTCAAAGCAGCTGCGAGAGAGGAAGACACTGCTGTGACAGTGGAAGGAGCAATGGCAAGAGAAGGAAGAGTAGTCACAGTACAGAAGGGAGCAGCCACCAGAGAGGGAGGAGTAGTCACAAGAAACGGGGCACACCTGACAGGACTGGGGGCGCGTCCGAAAGAGATGGAGGGAAATCTATTCAGAATGAGTCATCACTGCCACTGACACAACACCATAAGTCAACAAGAGGATGATGTTGGCAAACTATAGAAAAATACTTTTCATCACTTTCTTTTGTTATCTGTTTTTCAATGAACAATGACTATTAAAAGTTTTCCTGGTTGTTTTTTCTCAACCTTTGCAAAATAACATTGTCACAGATGGTGCAAGATGTGGGAATAGACAGGTTCAAGCATTAGAAAATCTCTACAGATATTTGTATTTTACTGTCTGCATTAAAATTCTGTACAGCTGTTGTTCTCTATTATTTGATCCTTGATGAACTACATCCATGTTCTGACAACATTTTATGTTGAAATAGATGCATTCCATTTCATACTTGCTTAACTTCTGTCTGACTTGGTAATGGAAGTAGATACACAGATTGCAATTTCCATTGCTGTAATCTGATTTATAATACTTTGTGTCATAAAACTTCTGTAACCAAGCTGGAGTATGGATCTTTAAGACAAAATAAAACTCAAATAATCTTGATTTTTAGAGTGTTCACTGATGAACAATCTAACACTGATTTGACAAAATGTTCCAAGGATTCATGCTCTTGAAAACTTGTCTGTATTTTTAGTGTGATTTGATCTAATTTTAGCTTTCATTATCTTCTTATATCACACTGTCTGCCTGATTTGAGAAGCATTTTATCATAGAGATACTCAAAGTTCAATCAAAATTTTCTTTGATAAATTAAGAAGATTAAGGTCCTTCAGGTATTTGTTACAGAAAAGTTGCCCAAAACTTCAAGTATTCCTCTGGACTTTTTCAGTATTTCAACTGAGCAGTGAGGATTTGCAGGCTTATAACAGTCACACTGATTCCAAAGATGAAGAAAACACATTGTCCCCATGTTTCTATTTTTCCTACTTTTCTGTGAATTGCTGGAACACAGAAAAATAAATGCCTTGGATCAGATATTTGGGGTTTAGGGATACAAAGCCTTTTACAGTATTTTTACTGCATGTCCATATTTCCTTGCTCTGACAGAGGACTGATCAAGCATTTCAGAGTTGTATTGTATAGGAAAAGAAACTAGAGATGACATGGTACATTTTTATTTAACTATTTAATTTATTTTTTAAGCAACTTCAATCTAAATCTAAGAAAAAAATTTAAGTCTTTAAAAGAACTGTGTATCAGTAATCTCCTTTTCTCACTATTCAAAATCCATATTTGATTCCCTGTTCTGCTTCCTTCAAAAGCTGGACTACAAAAAAATCCAGAAATATATATAAGGCTTTTTTATCACAGTAGTTGTGTTAAGTATTTAACTTTTAGATATAAATGGACCTAAACTGATTTAAAAAAAATATTTTTTTGATTTTTAAATCTGCCAATTATTGCCCTTTAAAAAAATATTGTTTTGGTCACTGTCTTCCTCTTCTTATTTCTTTAGTTTTAAGTCCTAATGATTTTGATAATCCACCTCTTTCTCTCTTCCCATTTGTAGTATATACACAGATGGCATAAAAACCACTGCAAAACACAAGCAAAAAGTTTGCATGTTCTTTAGGTTATTTTGAGTATATTATCAGAGAAAAAAGTTCCCCCAATTAATCTCTTATCCTAATATTTTTAAATGACAGTACTGAATGTGATAGCAAGGCAATAATGACAGGTATGAGAGATCAGATATAAATAAATATTCAGTGTGCTGTAGAAAGTATGCTTGATGACATTATTAATTTTCTAATGTTATTAAAAATATTTGTACTTGAATTCACTACGATTTCTTGATCAGTTTCTTAATATAGCCCCACCTCAAGATAATGGATATTACTAAAATAGTTTCTTCATTGCTCAGTTAGATTTGCTTGTGTGATATCTTGTTGTTAAACCAGGGTGCAGATGTTCTTAAACAGAATTTAGGTCTACCTTGAGGGAAGTCTAAACAAGCTAATGGAATTTTGAGGGAGTGATATGGAGTGGGGGAACAGTGTTGGGTAAATGCGTAAATTACTGTGCTAAGGGTAAGGGATATAATACAGCTACTTCTAAAATCAACAAAAAGCTAAAAATCAAAAAATCCACAGGCATCATTGCAATTCCTAAATGTCAGAAGTCCATCAGACAAGGCAGAAAGCTAAATTGGCTGATCAGGAAACTTATTTTGGAGGTAAGGCAACAAAGGAAGGTGTAACTGCAGTGGACACAAGGTCAGGTGATGTGGGAGGAATACAGAGATGCTGCTTGCCACCAGAGGGAGAAAATCTGTGCAGCCAAAACTCAACTGGAGTTGAAGCTGGCCAGAAATGTTGGGGACTGTCGCAAGTGGGAGTGGAAGGCTGAGAAAAAAATTATGAAAAAGCCCTGCTGTTTAGTCACAATGTTCAGAAAGTATCCAATCTCAGCCTCAGATTTTGCCAACAGTTTAAATTTAGGAAATTATACAGTTGTGACCAAACCACTTTTATGACACAGATTTTAATGATGGTAAACTGGATCATATATTTATATACAGTGAATCATTTATTATTACAAAATTGGGCAGAAGGTGTTAGTTATCCACAAAATGGCTGCTGCTTGGGATGATAGGAATTAAAGTCCACACTAAGCCCAGGAAAAAGATACCCAACTGTACATGCCCAGGAGACAGACTTTAAATCTATGGGTTGGAATATCATGCGTTCCACGCCCATGTAACCACCCTTTCCCTGGGGCTTATAAGCACAGTTTGACCCTTAATAAAACAATTCATCCATATATCTTCCATGGAGATGTGGGTCCATGTTCTCACTGTCACAACAAATGATCAAATAAAATTTCTTAATCAGAATTATTTATTACACAATATAAAAGCTAAAACTACTACTAGTATTGTAAAAGATAGCATAGCCCACTACATTAAAGGAATTATTGAATCAATTATATTAAAGCTAGCAAAAAGAAATAATTAAGTAGTGTCTTGGGTTGAGCTGGCAAAATAAGAAATAATTAAGTAGTGTCTTGGGTTGAGCTGGCAAAATACCAGATGCCCAATACAGAATCAAAGCTTCCCTCCCCCCAGACGAGAAAGGGAGAAAGGGAAAAAAAACCTGGAAACTCAGAACAGGTTTAAACTCAAAGTAATTATATATATTTATACAGAAAAGAGAAAATTAAAAGAAAACTACAATATAATACACTTACACAAGTTATAAATAACAAGAAATAACTCACCCTCCACCATTGAGCACAAATCCCATAATTCTAACTACAAATCACTCTAAAGAACTCAATACCCCAGAGACAGACCCAAGCAGAGAGAAAGACTAAGAACAAACATTTTACTTCCCTAAGATAACAAGATGGTAAGCCGGTGCTCTGGGCCTGGTCCTCCCTGTCCCTCTTGGGACAGCACAGTGCATCCTCCTCAGACCACAGTTTGAAGCAACTGACCAAACCACTTCTACACCAGCTCCTACACTTTTGAGATGATGTCGGAATATGGTATGGAATACTATTGGCCAGTAGTCAGCTGTCAGCTAGCCCAATCCAGCTCAAGTCAGCTGATAGTCTCAAGCCTAGTCTGAAATTTAAATCCTAAATTTAAGCCTACCTAGCTAAACCCATAACAAGTAGAGATTTAATGTAACTCACTCATACCAACATGATTTCTTTCTCTCAGCCTCAAGGAGTATCCCCGAGTGGCATCCTCAGCCCAAGGGAGGAATTTCCAGCCATACACCCTTAGAAGGATTATGTTAGAAGAACCTGACTGTATGTAAAGGGACTGAATTTTTATACCATGAAGTGATTGACTGACAGTTATTTGACTCCAGGGGTTGCCTCACCATCAGGATGTTAATTTAAATTTTAACAATACTGGTTTCAACATCTCCTGGGCTTGGCCTGACACCCCTCTCACCTCACCACTAATATATTTGCAAATAGGACATTGTCCTGGTCACAGTTCAGGGCAAAATGTCCTACATAGGAACAATGAAAAAAGTTTCTTTAAATACACTAATGTCTAAAAGCAGTGTAGAAATTACATTGGCCCATTACAGGACAAGGATGATAACCTCATTGTCCCTACATAGACAATGCAGAGATGTTTAATGCTTTCTTTGCCTCAGTCTTCAACACTGATGATGGACTAAAGAGGTCGCAGTGCCCTTACCTGGAGGGCCATGGCTGTGAGAATGATAAACTCCCAGTTGACCCTGAAGTTGTGAAGGATCTGCTGCTCCACCTGAATTCCTATACATTTATGGGACTTCATGGTATTCATGCAAAATAATCAAAGAGCTTGATGGTGTCATCATAAGGCCTCTCTCGATGATTTTTTTATGGTCTTGGGAATCTGGAGAGGTCCCAGTTGACTGGAACCTGGCTAATGTCCCAATTTTCTAAAAGGATAAGAAGGATAACCTGGCAACTACAGGCCTGTTAGCCTCACTTTAATGCCTAGTAAAGTTATAGAGAAGATTATACTGGGAGCTATTGAAAAACACCTGAAGGACACCTCAGTCATTGGTCATAACCAAAACAGCTTAATGGGAGGAAAGTTCTGCTTATCAGACTTGATTATCTTTTATAACAGGGTAACCCACCTACCTGATCAAGTGAAGACAGTTGATGTAATCTTTTTGGATTTCAGTAAAGCATTTGATACTGTCTCTCACAGGATCCTTCTAGACAAAATGTCCAGCATGAAGCTGGATAAACACATCATGAAATGGGTAAGCAATTGGCTCATGGGATGAGCACAGAGGGTAATGATGAATGGGAGAACATCAGACTGGTGAGCTGTCACTAGTGGGGTTTCTCAGGGGTCTATCTTAGCCCTGTGCTCTTCGACATTTTCATAAATGACTTGGAGCAGAACTGGAAGGAATGTTTGCAGATGACACAAAACTAGGAGGAGCTGTTGACTCCCTCAAAGGCAGGTAGGCCTTGCAGAGAGACCTTGACAAATTAGAGAGCTGGGCAATCACCAACCATAGGAAGTTCAACAAGGGAAAGTTTTGGATTCTGAACCAGGGCTGGGGCAATCCCAGATGTACTTACAAGCTGGGGATTCAGATACTGGAAAGCAGTGCCATGGAAAGGTACCTGGGAGTCTTGGTTGATGGCAAGTTGAATACAAGTCAGCAGTGCCCTGGTAGCCTGAAGGGCCAATCGTGTCCTGGGGGGCATCAGGCACAACATCACCAGCCGGTCAAGGGAGGGGATTGTCCCGCTCTGCTCTGCATTCGGGTGGCCTCATCTTGAATATTGTGTGCAGTTTTGGGCACCACAGTTAAGAAAGGTTTGAAGCTATTAGAGACTGTCCAAAGGCAGGCAGTGAAGATAATGAAGGCCCTTGAGGGGAAGGTGTATGAGATACGCCTGAGAGCACTTGGGCTGTTCAGTCTGGAGAAGAGGGGACACCTCACTGTAGTTACAACTTCCTTATGAGGGGAAGAGGAGGGGCAGGCGCTGATCTCTTCTCTGTGGTGACCAGTGACACAACCCAAAGGGATGGCCTGAAGTTGTGTCAGGGAAGGTTTATTTTGGATGTTAGAAAGAGATTCTTCACCCAGAGGGTGGTTGAGCACTGGAAGAGGCTCTCCGGGGAAGTGGCAGCAGCACCAAAACTGACAGAGGTCAAGAAGCATTTGGACAATGTTCTCAGGCACATGGTGTGACTCTTGGGGATGGTCCTGTGCAGGGCCAGGAGTTGGACTCAATGATTCTTGTGGGCCCTTTCCTTCTCAAAATATTCTGTGATTCTGTGATAACAGATAATAGCATGTCCAAAGACGGGCAAATAGCTTGGTGAATGTTCTGGAGAAAGAATCTTATGAGGAGCAGTGGGGGAAGCTGGGATTATTTACCCTGGAGAACGGGAAGCTCAGGGAAGACCTTACAGAACTGTGCAAGTACCTGAAAGGAGGTTGCGGCAAGATGGGGTTTGGACTCTTCTCCCAGGTAACAAGCAACAGGGTGAGATAAAATGGCCTTAAGTTGTGCCACTGGAGGTTTTGATTAGATATTAGGAAAAATCACTGAAAGAGTAATTGGGCATTTGAATAAATTTTCTAGGGAGGTGGTCAAGTCACCACCTCTAGAAGTGTTCAAGAGGGATCTGAATGTGGCATCTTGGGGTGTGTTTTAAGAGTGATAGTGATGGTTCTAGGTTGACAGCTGTACCGGATGATCTTGATGTTCTCTTCTAACTTTGATGACAATTCAGTAACATAGAAAGGTAGTCCAAAAATTTTTATAAGGAAATTTTCTCCCTTAGTGAATTTTTCCTTGTTATTTTCTTAATGGTTTGATTGAAATAGTTATTTTAGTTTCAATTTTCAAAGAGGTATATGTGTTTAATATAGCCTATTACAGTATACCTTCTTAGTATACAGTGTCATATTGGTACCTATATCCTAAAATTTTATTCCCAAGTTGCAATTTTATTAGTGAGCACTACAGAATTTCACCTCATAATGAAGAGCTCTTACTTTATTATAATGAAATATAATTTTACTCATATTTAAATTCATTAAGACTATATATCAGTGGTAGTCTGCTTCTGCACATACTTCTATGCATACATCCATATATGTCTTTAAAATGTAGAAGTAGAGAAACAAGTCATATTAAAAAATGTACTTTATTATTTTATAGTACACTCAGAGTTGTCCCTAAATGTAAATGATCCTCAAGGGATACAAAAGAAATAAACATACCCATTAAGTGGTCAAAGTTGTTTGATTGCTTTTAAATTTATAAATTTATGCAGTGCTCTGTTACCTCCCCCCCCACCCCAAGTTCATTTTCTTTCTAAATAAATTAAAATCCCTTGAGAAAAAGGCATAAAATTATTTCCTCAATAGGGTCCTGCATAAATGTAGAAGGTTATAATTATAATTTTGGCCAAGAGAGGTTCAATGACCACATTTTAACTCAGTCTAGAATACACCTGACACCCTTCCACTGCCCTTACCCTGCCCATTCGAAAGGCAAAATATTCAGTTCTTGAAATTAACAACTTTCGCTTCTAGCTTGAGATCCTTTATGAAAGGGACTATGTGATGAATGGCAAGTCATCAAGGAAATGCATTGGAGTTGAGCACAGGCACATGCAGAATTGTGGAGAAGTAAAAGCATGAAATAGTTGTCTCACTGTCATTATGAGTGGGTTGTGTACAGGCACTGAATGCATATGGCGTATTCATAGGGTCATGCAGTCATAGAAAGGCTTTGGTTAGAAGGGATTTTTAAACATCATCTAGTCAACGTCCCCTATCACTAGAATAGGTTTCTCAAAGCCCCACTCAGCCTGGCCTTGAACATCTATGGCTATGGGGTGTCCAGAACTCTGGGCAACCTGTTTCAGTGTCTGACCACTCTTATTGTAAAGTATTTCTCCCTTGCATTTAATATAAACCTTTTTCCAGTTTAAAAACATTATCCCTTGTCCTGAGACTAGAGGCCAATCCCACTATGTCATCAATGAAGATATTAACTAGCATTGGTCCCAGTATGAACCCATGAGGGACACCACTTGTTACTGGGTTTTTGAGAGTGAAAGCAATATTGATTAGCTTGAGTCCAGGTATGAGCAGAGTCCTCGTGTTCCATTAGAGTGACAGAGGAATGTACTCCTCCTTTCTAGGAAGGAACATTCTGCCCTGCAGTGACTTCCCATGAACGGCCTCTGGCAAGTTTGTGGAATATGTTGTCCCTTTCAGAGTACCATGTAGTAATTTCACAATAGTTTACTGCTGGAGGAACAGCAGCCCAAATTGTGATCTACCATATCTCTAAAGCACATGCTTGCTCTAATGAGTTTTCACAATTTTCAGGGATTATCATAGTGCTTACAGCAACATTAACTGCTTTGTCCAGTCTAACTGCAGAAGTCATACCTAAAGCTGACTCTTTAAATGGACATAGAGAAGAATATGTCAGGAAGTTGCACTCAAGTCCAGTGTTACTTTGGGACATCTTTAAAGCACACTGTTCAGAAATTGTACTTCCCCCCCCCCCCCCCCAGGCTGTAGATCATGAGATAGGTAGGAGTCCCAAAGTCAAGTTTACATTTCTCTAAGCATGACAACAGTCCCTGAAATTATAAAACCCCTTTACATTAAGGTTACTAAAGTGTTTCTCTTATTGCATCTAAGTCTGAATAGAAACATGGGAAAGATAGTAATGGATCTCACTACTAGAAGGAGGGAAGGAAGACAATTTCTTGCTGAATACCTATATTTCTGGATAAAACCCCCTACCTTTGCCTAATTCACAAGATTTAAATTGGAGATTACTCCTAATCTGATTGCATAGTCAGCAGTTTGATCTTTGTGTAGCAAAAGGTTTTGCTCTTGTGTACAATAATTTGCAAAATGAAGTTCCTTTCTGACCCATTTTGCAATCTCAAAACAAACAGCCTGGACTAGCAAAACATCTCTCTCACAGGTCCACAATGACCTTGAAGCCCATTTTATGATTGCAAATCATTTTAGTCATGATCTTTCAGGTAAATCAAGAAGCTAGAATAAGCCTTTGCAGTATCAGAGAGAAGGGACCAGAAGTGATTCTGACAATCTCTGGTCTGCCATGTACAATACATTTTTATATTTATAAATCCATCAGAACAGCTGGCTGTTTCTTGACTTTTGCATTAGAAAAAATAGGGTTTTCCATCCGTTCAAAAAGCAGGCCATCTCACTGAGTCAGAGTCCCTCTTCATATCAGCAAAAGTTAGGCTGTTTACTCTCAATCCTTGACTTGCATTTGCTGAGCTGCAAAAACATTTCAGGCATGAATATGACATGGAGTTCTACCCCACATATGCATAAATATTCTGAATAAAAATGAAGACAATTAGTTTATTTTTTCTTTAAATTTTACAGATTATTGAAATGTTTATATATACACAGACATCTATTAGTTAGGAGCTATTCAAATGTCAAGAAAAATAATAATGACATGACCATAATGAATTCTAAAAGGAAAGGGAGAATGAGGGGGTTTTGGTGTGTTTTTGGGTTTGTTTGGTTTTGGTTTTGTTGTTTTCTTTTGTTTTGTTTTTAAAGACAATAATGGTTAAATAGAGGTTTTCATTCTATAATAATCTGAAATAATTTGGAATTCACCCAGACGTATTCCATAAATTGGCACTAGACTATGAGAAAAGCAAAGAGTTAGATCTCCCAGTACCCACTAAGGAAACAAGAGCTGCTGTTAAATACCTTAAAGCTCAAAAAAGGCTTCTGGGCTTGACAGTCCTCTGCCTGTTTTGCATTTTCTATAAGGATATGTTCTCTCTGAACTCCTAAGATTAAACTCAGATTTTTAGTATAAAACCCCACTTGGGTTGTTCATTGAACTGCTAATTATTTCTGTAAGAAAACCAGCCAGAATACATTTAGCTGACTGGAAAAAAAAAAAAAAGAAAGACTTGTGCACTCCTGTAAAAGGTATGTGCTGTGTTTTTGCAGTGATGATGGATGCTATAATGCAGAGTATTTTATATTCAGATCAATTTGTTCAATGAAAATTCTATGACACTAACTTCATTCACAAGGGCAGCTTAAGCTGCAAAAGGCCTTTGGCTATGTTATGAAAACAAACCCACTGTATTTTCAAATGCTTTGACTAGGAGCAAAAGTTTGCTAACTCCATTATTGTATAATTGGAACAGAACAACAGCTTATGGATGGTCTTTATCTTCATAGGATATTTAGCAAATCACATTTCCTACTTAGGAGACACTGAATTTGGCAATTAGTTACAGGATGAGTGATTTACTCAGGACAGATCAGATTTCTGGTCTTTTTTTTTTCTCTGATGATATTCAAGTGACACCTTGCTGCTTTAGTGCATTAATATGTCCAGTGGGTGAACTGGATGAAGACATTTTCATCCAACACTGTTGCTGTACCAATCCAGCTGTAGCTACCACTAAAGATCCCACATAACATCTAGTTAGAAATCAGGAACGATGAATTCAACAGTAAAAATAAATAGAGGGGAGAGACCTGGCAGGACTATAGAAAAATAAAATACAACCGGACATCTTGAATCATTTCAGTGGGATTCAGTTTCTTATCAGTGTATGTCTCAAATTTTCAGTAACTCGGCAAAAAAAGGTGAATTTTCACATTTCCAGATATTAACACGCAGGTAGTAAAAGAAGTTTTACAAAACTTTTTATAAATTCACAAAAAGGAAAAAATAATAAATTTTTATTCTGTATGGAACATGAAAATCTAAGTCTCACTTTGCTCTTTCCTGAATACGATCTGCTCATTCCAAACAGGAGGTATGTATTTTCATTTAATACTCAGAAGAATTAAGTGTTTTGCATTTATACACCAGAGAAACTGAGATGATTTATATCAGATATTTCAAATTGTATTAGTAAGAATAATAATGTTTTGCAATATTATTGGATATAAAACTATGCCCCTTTAGGACCAAAATAAATATTCTTCCTGACTAAATATTATAGAGAAAGTTGCAATAATTTTGGAGAGATTTGTATTTTTTATATTCTGAATCTATTAGAATGTATATACTTGGGCCAACTGTATTGACTTTTTCTTTTTTAAATGATGCAATGTACAATTACATCTAGCACAAAATTCTTTTGCAATAAATTATTTAAGCAATTACTGACATTTAAAAAGATACATGGCAATTTTTGGTCTTAAAGAAAATTTTATTCCAATTTTATATCTGCTCTTTCTCACTTAAAATTAATGCATCATAAACTCAAACACATTTTTGGCCCTGAAATAGATTTTTGAGCCTGAAGTCAGTAAGATGTCCTAATACACTGTTAAACCAATCAGAAGAAGATATCAACATATACCAATATGTACCAATAATATCACATAATGTGCTTCTTCATTCTACCAACATTTTTTCAAGAACAATTGATTATTTATCTAATCCCTAGCAACAAATTGTATCATTTCATCTTAATTAGCATGTATGTATGGCCAAACTTCGCGAACGAAGATTTGGGAAGGGCTTTCCCCACGTGGGGGTGGTGCCCTTCGAGCCTGTGCAGTGGATTTTTTAGGTGAGGCACAGCGTGCGCAGAACTGGCCCCACCGTTTAAGTCCCAGGGTCCATCTGCCACGGCTGAGTGAGCTTGGACAGTGACAGTGAAGTCCTCAGGACTGTCTACAGCAACCGGTACTGACCGGAGCTGACCCTGCTGAGCATCCTAGATGTGAAAGAGGTGACAGCTCCCATGTTGTCCCGCACCTGACCAGAGGTGGCCACGCAGCTCGCAGAGCCCTGTGTGTGTGGCTCGCTTCGCGAACGAAGATTTGGGAAGGGCTGTCCCCACGTGGGTGTGCCCTTCCAGCCTGCGCAGTGGATTTTAGGTGAGGCTCAGCGTGCGCAGAACTGGCCCCACCATTTAAGTCCTGAGGTTCATCTGCCACGGCCGAGCGAGTTTGGACAGTGCCAGTGAAGTCCTCAGGACTGGAACCTACAGCACCCGGCATTTCCCAGGAGGTCTCCCATCCAAGTACTAATCCCGGGCTGACCCTGCTTAGCTTCCGAGATCTGACGGGATCGGATGTCAGGGAGGCATTTAACTGCCTCATATCACTAGGAAAATATACAATGCCTAGAGCTGAAAACATTAGTTCATTATCTAAAAGCACCAAAATTTACTACTTTTTTACAATTTCAAGTTTCTTGCTTATTATTCTGTAACTCTGTATTTGATTAGGCTATCAGAATATCAGTTTTAATCCAAGTAGTTTGGAATTGGTTTGGGGTTTTTTTTGTTTGTTTGTTTTATGGGGCCTCGTCAAATAAATAATAATAAAAAAAAGGACACGAGATACAATTTTTAAGCAGGTTCATATTTTTCATTTGGCAGTTTTACTTTTGGGTGTTTGTGCGCTGTAAGGACAAGCCACCTTATAGCAAATTGTTCCTTTTATGTGTGTACAAGTTTGTCCATGCAAACATACACACACACACATGCACGCGCACGCACACGCACACACACACACACATCAACATGAATCAGGAATCAATAACCAAGCCAACAAAATAATTGAAAACAGGATATTTGTTTTATCTGTGAATATGACATTTTACATAGATTGCTTTTGTGGTGTGTATAGAGCAATTTTTTTATATATAGCTTGAATGTCTTCTTTCTCTCCTGTAATTTGTTATGGGGTTTTTGTGAAAACAGACATAAAATATTAACTGTTTGCTGACAGTTTATTTAAGGTATTGTTTTAAAGTCTAGTTCAAAAGAAATATCTACATACAGTATATGTTCAAAAGAATAAAAATACTTTTCTCTTTTGAATGCCTACACATAATTTAGCAGTTTGTTATCTTTCTAATTTTGAAATCTGAATAAACTTTTACATCATGTGAAAGGATTAAAGTAGGTTTAATGAGGAAGCTGTTGTCAGTGCAAATAATGACATTTCTTTAAAGTTCAAGGCAGAGATAGAACATGATCAAGAAAGTTAAAATCTTGCTACCTCTCATTTCTCCTGACACATGCCCAGGCAAAAATCAGAGAACAGAGATGAATGTATAAAATCACACCTTGTAGCATGATACATCTGAGTCCCTCTCAGACTATTAGGAGAAATTAGTCACATAAAAATGATATATCTAAAATCCTTAGTTTAGATTCAAATCTTTAAAAAATCTTTAAATTCTAATTTTAGATAATTCAGATTTTAATTCTAGAGAGTCTAGAGAGCCTTAGCTGATACCAGTTACTACAGCAATACATAAAGAGTACAGATATATTTCAACATTTGAGTAAGTTACTGTCTAAAGCTGATCAAAAATCTTGAAGGACTGGATCAATACATAATTTGAAAAATAGTTGCAGCATTCTGTTATCTGCAGAGGTTTGGGATATTTAAAAATCAATCATCCAGGGAAGAAATTTAAAATAAAAGATGTATAGGAAGAAGTAAATGACAACAAGGAGATTAAAATATCCACAGCTGCAAAGACACTCCAAAAAAGTGAACAACTTTCCTGAGGATTAAAGAAACATCTTCAGTAATGAAAACATAAGCATTTTCACTTATAATCCCAGAAATGCCTTTTTAACTAACAATGAATACTTTGCCTCTTTTCACATTACAAACTTGCTTAACTGCTGAAAAAGTAAGGGTGTTGATTTACCTGAGCCTGACCAGATTGGACTGAGGAGTGTGAGAACTGAGGTGTTTTCATGGAAGCTATCATGTATACTAGGTCTACAAGAAGGAAGGATGCTAAAGAAGGTTTGTTCATTGTTCTTATGAAAAGGAGGATGGTACAGGAAAGAAAGGCTAGAGACATGTAATGGGAAGTGAGAATTTCTCTCAAGGCTGCATAGGAATGTCCAGTCCAACGCTCAGAGCCTCTCCTGCCCTCTTCCCACTCTGTCCTCGGGGCTCACAGGGCTGTTTCTTTCTTGGTTGCCCTCGCTCAGCCCTGGCTGCCGAGTAACATTTTGCCCTGCCTTGCCCAGGCTTTCCCCGGGGCTCTTGCCCACCCGCCCCTGGCTGAGGGGCTCAGCCGTGCCCTGCGCTGGGGTCACTGGAGCCACTGGGACCGGCTGTGTCCAGGCGGGGCAGTCCCTGCAGCCCTCCCTGCTGCCACCATCGCCTGGAGGTGCAACCCCAGTACAGTGATAAACCCTATGCCAAGTCTTGTAGACAGGTACAATAAAAGATAGAAAAGAAAAACAGCAATAGCCTCAGGAAGCTGCTAAAAAGAGAAGAAACATATAATAATAAACAATGGTGGGTGTGTAAATCACTGCAGTAACTTTAAGAAATGTCAGAAGTACTTAACGTAGAACAATGAATTTAGAAGGGTGAAGCAGAAAATGAAAACTGTGGAACACGATATTGTACTATTTCATAAAAGCAGCTATGACATTAGTTCAGAATCTGTGACTTCCTCATTTCTAGGGTTTTCAAAATTCACAAATTGCAGCAGTATTCAAACACTGGTGTTCATAACTTGTCCAATGGCCTAGTCCATAAAGACATTGTTAGCAGCAGGGAAATTATAGATGAGTACCAACCCCCTGAAGTAGAATCTCCAGTGCAATGTGGGAATTCTGCTATATTTTTTTCTGCAGGGTGCCAGGGAGAAGTGTCTAAAGTGATATATACTAGACTGCAAGAGTTAAGTAGTTATTGCCCTTGCACCAGTTGCCTTCTAGAGTTTTTGAGTCAGGTTCTTCTGACACCACATGCTGGTTTGCACATAGTTTTCAAACATTTGCTGTTTTTAATGAACAAAATCTTTGTATTGTAACAGGAAGTATGCTGTGCTTAATGTAGATATAAATGTATTTCAGAAATCCCTTGGAGGGATGAGAAAATTTCACTCAGAATATTAGATTTGAAAACATGTGATACAAGTTAGAGATAGATTTATGGTAAGAGGACAGCAAGTGCAAACAGCTTATGAAAAAACTATCTACAGACCTTGTGATGCTATGTGTGTATTTAAAATGCAAAAAGATTGTCCAAATCTTTATTCTACTGAAAAGACTAATTTGTTTTCTGAATATTTATTACAATATGTTTGTTTGGAAAATGGAAACCATTTCAAATACAGCATTTTAATTGTTCCCTAAACAAAGCACACATATAATTAATGTGCTTATGGGATTTTTAAGAAATGCTAAAAAAAATCCTCTCTGACTAATAATCATAATATTATGTTTTGGTTGTACATGGCCCAGGTAGATAAAGTGAAAGTCATCAAATTTGAAAATTCAGTCCTGTCCAAGGGGAAATTTTGTTCTTCTATCCTTATGTATTTGGAAAAGACTTCAAATTTATTGGAATTTATTGTAACATTTTTCTTAAATTGTAGCTAGTCTTTTCAAATGTGCTAAAGAAAAATAAATGCTCTTTGAGGTCTGGAGTTCACACCTAGCATGTATGGGGTCTTCAGAAACTCCTGTCTTTAGATATTACAGAACTTTGTCTGCAGATATCATATGAGTCCTGGAGAGATCTTGAAAACCAAAATACTTACAGTCTTCATAAAGCTCAATACTTTAGAAAAGAAATTGTGTTTTTTTCTTGGGAACAGAGGAGATTAACTGATTGAAGGGAATTTTTGCAAGGAACAGTTGCAAGGAACTGTGAAAATGGCATTTATCTCAGTGCTACACAAGAAGTCCATACATATGACCATTTCAAGTCAGCAATCATGGTAAATCAATACTCAGTTTGAAAGAGCTGGGAAAAGGAGGGGGAGTAGTCAAATGACATCTACAGAGCTGGGAATATTAAGTTTAATCTGCAGCTGTAACTCCAGAGGGAATTTATTATAAGAAACAGCAGTAATTATTAAAAAGGCTTTGTACAGCGTGGGATCACTTTGAATGAAAAAGTGATTATGTTAGCAGAAAAAACACACTGAATTTCAGAGCACTATGTAAGCTGTCAGGTTTCTGTTATTTATTTATTTGGTTTGTTGTTTAAAATTATGTGATTTGCACTCCTTTCTAAGAATAATTTAGTATATTTTATTACATCTAGCTTTTCCTGTGTTTTGGTAATGCAAATACAATAAAGGCAGATTTGCCTTCATTTCCTTTATAGATTTCTGTTTTCAATCTCTTTTGTCTCAAGCAAATCAAAAAAGCAAAATTCTTCACTTAGATTTCAAGTATTGTGCAAATAGGTTTTTGACTAGTCAGGGATTTCATCTTGTGTTCTCTGCCATTGTGCTTTCTCAGTCACTTGTGCATTTGCTTTTACTGTACAAAAAGAATGTTTTAATGATACACATACCCACATACAATTTTCTAGAATTCTCCTTACACGTGTAAAAATGTACAGACAAAATAGGCAGAGTCAAGAAATGAGTCTATACATATGCATACACTTGAATAAAAGTCTTACAGAAAATGGTGAGAAGGGTCAGTGTAATTTTCAGAAGTAAGAATTTCACATTTTTTTCACTACAAGTTTTTGGGTACCCATAGAACTGTTGCTGTATTTTCAGAATGTGTTGAGGACTAAGTATCTGAAAATCAGCTATTGAACATTAAGAGTACTTTATTACTTTTCCTTTTTAAATCAATCCTAGCTGCGATTTCTAATAGGCAAATTCTGTTGTTGGTTTGGCATTAGAAATGTTAGACTTGTATAGGGCAGGCATGAATCAGCATTCCTTTGCATCTTCATCAATGAAATGATTTACTAATTCTTTACTAAAATTAAGAGTGAGCATGGTCCACAAAATTATTACCCTAACGAAGTATCAAACATACCACCATTGCATCAGGAATCTTCTTCACAGAGCTGAAAAAGCTGAACCGACACGAAGTGAGAGAACTTATGATTTGCCTCCATTTAACAGATCACTGAGAATACTGAGGATAGATTTGACCAATGAACCATGTAAAGCAGCCTGAAGCCTGATGTATTTCTTCTTTCTTGAGCCAGATCCTGGAAGTTATTGCACTATTCACAGCATGGAGTCACATCTAGGAAAAGTGAAGTTGCTTTGATCTGAGTTGGACCTGGAGAATATTTATGAACAATTATTTATTTCCTAATTATATTTTAGATCCTTTAAATAGTATGAGTATTTATCCCAATTTTTTCCCCTAAAACTGAACAACCTAAACTACTTTCAGAGTTACTTAGGAAATTATATTTTTGTCTTCTCCTTTTCTCTTGCTATAAAAAAATAAAAATATTTTCCATCCTTCTTGCTTAATACAAATAATCTGAACACACCAGTTCCACTTCAGTTAATGAATGAAGCTGGACAACAGACCATTGTATCGAATAGACATCAATATTAAACATAAATATTGTAAATAAGAGAAACTAATAGATATAGGAGTAAAGACAACTTCCTTGCTAATTAAGAATAACAACTATAATAAATGCACATAAAAATAAATATTGAAAATGTCAATCTGTAGATATTAGTAATTTATTAACTCAGATATTTAAAATAATTAAAAATGCCTGTAATAAACATTTAACTTAGATGCAAAAAATATTTTGTGTAGAGATTGTTCCTGTCTCTGAATTAGGGACAAATCTATTGATCATCTTCCCATTGTACTAAGGAAAAAAGCTGCATTGGATTCATGTGCAAAGGTTTTAGTTGGTGTGTGGACTACAAGTCTGGCTTCTGTGAGAAGCTGCAAGAATCTTCTCCTGAGTCCGATGGAGCAGTTTCAGCCAGATCCAAGGTGGACCCACTGCTGGCCAGACAAGCCCACCAGTGACGGAGGTAGCACCTCTAGGATAACAGATTTAAGAGGGAAAAAAGTTATTGCACAGAAGAAAATTGCAGCCAAGGAGGAGGGGATTAAGAGAATGTGAGAAACAACTTTTCAGTCACCAGGGTCTGGGCAGAAGGACTGGGAGGAGGTGTTCCAGATGCTGAAGCTGAGATTTCCCTGCAGCCAATGGTTAAGACCATGGTGAGGAAGGCTCTGCCCCTGAGGCCCATGGAGGTCCATAATGGAACAGACATCCACCTGTGGCCCTTGGAGAACCTCATGCTGGAGAAGATGAAGGTCTGAAGGAGGCTGTGACCCTGGGGAAAGCTGCTCTGGAGCAGGTTCCCAGCAGAACTTGTGGTATTTTGCAGGGAGGAGCCCACACTGGAGCAGGTTTTCTGGCAGGACTTTTGACACCCCTGGGGACCTGTTCTGGAGCAGTGTGTTCCTGCAGGACTGCATCTTGTGGAAAGTACACATGATGGAACAGTTCCTAAAGAATGGTAGCCTGTGGGAAGGACACATGATGGAAAAGTTCATGGAGGACTGTCTTCAATGAGAAGGACTTCAGGATGGAGAAGGGGAAGAAGTCCTTGTTCTGATAAGAAAGAAGCAGTAGAAACAGTATGTGATGAACTTACCATAACCTACATTCCCAATGTCCTGCACTGATGTAGGGTGGATGGAGGTATAGAATTGGGAATCAAGTTAAGCCCATGAACAAGGTAGCCATGGGGGGAGACGTTTTTCAGATTTCTTTTGCTGCTCATTACCTTACTCTGATTTGATTGCTAATAAATGCAGTTAATTTCCTCATATCGAGTCTATTTTGCCTGTGACAGTAATCAATGAGTGATCTCCCTTTGTCTCTCAACCCATGAGCCTTTCACTCTATTTTCTCCCCTCTGTCCAGCTGAGGAAGGAAGTGACAGGATTACTTTGGTAGACACCTGTAGTCCAGCCAAGGTTAAACCACCACAAGAGGCTTGGGACCAGGAGATATTTTCTTACCAATGAGTATTTTCCCTCAAATGACAATCAGTAGTTCCAAAAAACCCCCAAAGAACAAAAGAAAACAACAATAGCAACAAACACAACTCCTCCCCCCAAAAAACCTCCAAAACCAACCAGCAGCCAACAACAACAACAAAAAAAACAAGCTCATGAAGCACTTTAAAAAAGGGTTAGAAAAAAATCCCCAACTTTTAGCACACAAAATTGATTACAGTTGAACAAGAAGCAGACAAATAATAGATTTCTTCTATCAAAATAGTAGTGGCCAAGCAGTAGTGACCAGTACTTGAGAAAGCAAAGGAGAAAGGTGAGCAAAATGTGCTACCAAAACTCTTCTTTGCACATCCACTTCCTTCACTTTTTACAGGTACACCTTTGCAGCCTAAACCAGCAGACAAACAAACAAACAAAAAAAGGTGAGGTGAGAAGAGGTTAGAGTCTCTTGCACGGAGCTAAAAGCTGAGTTTAGGCAAAAGAATGTGTAAAGAAAAGGAACATCCTAGAATGCAAACACAAATATTCCAGCCATGATGAAGTACCTGAAAATGCAAAGGCTGTACTTTCTCATTGCCTTGAGATCTGAGTTTGGACTGAGTCCATTTTATCTGCCTCTATGCATCTATGACTTGCACTTTCATTTGAATTTCTCCAAGCAGGGAAAAATGAGCATACAGAAAACTTATATTCTCTTTATGAAACTTTGAGTGCAACCAACCTAAATAATTTTTTTTTGGTGATGTTTAAACTAAATTAAACATAGATACTGAAACAGTATACACATAACCTTTGATGATTTTTATCTTCATGAGACAGAATAGTACCTCCTAAGATATTTGCAAGCTATGCAGTATTCCTATAGGTCATATTTCTGGCGTGCTCTCTATCAAACTTGCCCCAAAGATATGGCACATATGGAGATATAATTCAAAAATCAGTATTTGTAGAAAACAACAGGATTTTACCAAACACCTGAGTCATTTGTCATTCTTTTTGAAGAAATATTGATGAAGATGTTTTTATTTTTCATTTTTATGCTTTAACTAATGAAGAAAAAAAAGACTGAACAAAAATCCTCTGCAAAAAATGGAGATCAAGAAGAAAGGCCTTCCTCCCCAACTCAAATACTGAATTTGTAAGGAGGCTTAAACATTAGGTAGAAGAGGGTAATTGGATCCATAGCTTGAGGGATTTTTATACTTTCAGACCTTTCTTAGACATTAATCAGAATTTTAAGAAGTCTCTAACAGTTCCATCCTCGTTGTGCTATCAGCCCTACTTCCTCTTCTTTAGCTGCAGCTTCTTCCCCTTAGGTTGAAGTTCTTATTTCCATTTTGATACTTTCATTTACCTTCTGTCGCACAGGAAGTATTTCCTTTTTTATTTATTTCCTGTTTATTTATTTCCTATTTCAATATATCTCATTGTCCTTTTATGTCTTCTTTATGAAGTCATTAGTTTCTTCTTTTATTTTCTAACCTTCATCTTTCATTGAGATGCACTTGTTTTGTTTAACTAGTATACCCAGCCCAAGAAACACGAAAAATGTTCAGTTAAAGAGCAGTTCTTAATGTATGTGGGTGTCATGACTTAACCCTAACAGGCCACAAAGTTCCACACAGCCTCTTACTTACTCCCCCTGCAGTGGGATGGGGGAGGTATTCAGAAGTAAAAGTGGGAAAGCTTGAGTGTTGAGATAAAGAGATTTTAATAGGCAGGAAAAAGCTGCACAAACAAGCAAAGAAAAGCAAATAATTGCCCATTTCCCACTGGTAGGCAGGTGTTTGACCATCTCTAGGAAAGCAGGGATTCATCATGCCTAACCGTGAGTGGGAAGACAAAAACCACTTTCTCATCACACCCATCTTGCTCCTTCTTTTCCCAGCTTGTATTGTGAAGATATGGCAATATGGACTATTTCCACATTTACCTGCCTTATATCCCTTTGACTTAAGTGGAACAGTTTCTGCAAACAGAGAATAATCTCTGTGGAGCATATTGGAAATACTGTAAGACACTTAGCACAATAATGTATGACTAGCCTTTGAGAACAAAGATTTGGGAAGGGCTCTACCCACGTGGCTGTGTCCTTTGAGCCTGCGCAGTTGATTTTAGTTTTTCAGGTGAGGGACAGCGTGCGCAGAACTGGCCCCACCCTTTAACTCCTAATGTTCATCTGCCACGGCCAGCAAGCTTGTACGGTGACAGTGAAGTCCTCAGGACTAGAACCTACAGCCCCTCGTGTTCCCAGAAGGTCTCCCATCCAAGTACTAACGGGCCTGACCTTGCTTAACTTCTGAGATCTGATGGGATCAGGCATCAGGGTGGCATTTAACTGCCTTAGCACAGTAATAATGATATCCTAAGCTGGTTACTGGGGCATGAGGAAGCTATTTGCTCCATGTGCCTGTTCTTCTAGGTTTGATGTCTGGATGAAAATAACCTTCAGATCATTCTCAGATTGAGAATACAGACATACTCAGTGATGACATGTTTTCTCTAGCTATAGCCAGTAAATATTGAAGACACCTAATTTCAAGATATGTGGCAAATTAATTGAACAATCTGTTAGCAACTCTCTTTGTGGAAGCAAAACACTCCTACTCATTTGTCCTATCTCCATCTCAAAGCACTTTGGGGTGTAAAAACTGCCATTGATGCTTCTCTCTTCCTTTCAAAAAATTATATCTTTAATTAGTAGGAAAAGTGAATCATATACTGTAGTTTGCATTAGTCTTCAATATTAATAAGTCATTTAATAGTCATAAATAAAAGATGCAAATAAACGCTTTTAGATTAAAAAAATCTATTGAAACCATTGCACTTTAAGAACATGACATTTCCCTAATTTTTAGCCTTGACAGGCTTTCAAGGCATTTTCAGTTTTCTAACCAGCATAAAACTGTATTCCCCAGGCCACTCTGGCTTATTTAAATTTCAGTGACCAAAATCTGACAGCCAGGGCCTCAGCTGCTTTTAAAAAACTCAGTTACACTAAAGCTGATATTTTACTGTTTTTACTGATGCTAGGGAAAAAAGAAATCCTTTTCAGCGAGATTGTTCATTATCTCTGTGGCTAATATAGAGAAAACAAGTTTAAACTGAAGATAAACAGGGTACTATATATGCACAAGAGAAGAAAATGTTTGTCACCGAGTGAACTGTAGATTGCATTGTCCTTAATTTGGGACTAAATGGTTCAGCAGATTGTTTAAATTACAGAATCCTTCAATGGAAAGTTGCTGACTCCTGAGTGTCACTCTGGAAACTGAGTTGTAACACTCAGGAGGAGCATGGAGAGGGGCTCTTGGATTTGTTTCCTTACTTTGATGTACACATCTAAGGACACCTCTAAAAGATATTGTGTTATAACCCTTTGCACCTGTTAGGAACAGAGGTAACTCCAGTTATTCTCTGATCCTTCTGTCCCTGTCTAGCCAGGTACAAAAAATAGATTAGAAATTAAAGCTTGAATGATTGCAATATTAGTCACCTCTGTGCTAATCAAAAGATGAAATAAATGTCTCATGTTTTTATATTTTACCACATATGGAGAAAGATATGAAATACAATCTGTCCTTCTGTCTTCTTTCACTGTCATCATTGTGACATGAATGTCAAATGCTATGCCGATGTGCTTCAATCCAGTAAACACATACTACAGTGGTTAAAATTTTAAAACTATGTGCAGGTGTCAGTATTTTACAGGTGACTGCTGCTGCATCATCATTATTGAGTTCAATCAGAATTGTTTTCCCACTCTGATAATTAAGTTCTTAATGAGTTCATGGCCAGCAAAAACAAATGGCTGAGATGGAGCATGCGATAGAAAATGACTGTTGAGCCTTCCTGTTACAACATCTCATGTCTGAAACTTTAAATTAGTAAAATTAATACAGAGTGCAGTTTGAACAGAAGAACAGTTCATTATGATACTCAACTATGGGATGAATTTTGAAAGCAAGCCAGATCTATTTGAGCTTGAGGAAGCAGTGAGCAAAATGGTATATCATTTACCTTGCCCACAAAATCCCCATAAAATAGCAGTTTTCAATTGCCTTCAAATGGTTTTGCATCAAGCAAAGTGCACCAAAAAATACAGTATAAATAATGTATTTTTCTTTTACTAGAGCTGAAAGACTACTTGCATGACTTATATGAATCATAACCAGATAATAAAAAATTTGAACAATTTCTGTTATGCAGAAAACTATAGAAATTCTTGAACCATTTATTACTGGTTTTGCATGTATATGTCCGACTGACATGTTTAGAAAAGTTGCAGGGCTCTTTTCTTTTTATTTACTGAAATGATACTACAGTTTTGGGACTCGTAGATACAGTATAGAGCTGAAAAAGAATCTGTGCTTTTGCTATTTGCAGCTCTTGAAATATACATAGAGTTGTGAAAGCTATTCAGTGGCACTTTCTATGATGAGTATCTAACCATCTGTTTTAAGGGGAAAAAATAAAAAAAGAGGAAAAGAAAATATTTCCCATTTGTGGACACTGAAAATGGAAGGTATGAGCTGAAAGTTCACAAGTCCATGGGGCCTGGTGCGATTCATCCCAGAGTTCTGAAGGAGCTAATGAATGTTATGGCAGGTCCATGTCAGTCATCTCCCAAAGGTCTTGGAATCTGGGGAGATCCCTGCTGACTAGAAGCTTGACAATGCTATTCTAGCCTACAAAAAGAGCATGAGGGAAAACCCAGGAAACTATGGAGCTATTAATTTAAACTGAGTTCCTGGAAAAGAATGATGCAAAAGTTTATGAGTTCATAAAAGGAATGTCCTGTGTAACTAATTTGATATCTTTCTGCTTTAGAATCATCCACCTAGTGGATGAAAGGAAGGCAGTGGGAGTAGGGTTTTTGCATGGTGGTAAGGATTTTGATACTAACAGCATCCAGCTGTGGGTACACAGTGCACTGAGTGAAGAACTAGCTGAACTGCAGAGCTCATAGGGCTGCAGGGAATGGGGCTTCATCCAACTGGTGACTGAGGACCAGCAACATTCCTTAGGGTTCAGTTCCAGGGCCAGTCCTGCTCAAACTATCAGCAATCTGGATGCAGGAGTTGAATGCACCATTAGCAAGTTTTCTGATGATCCCAATGTGAGAGGTGTTGTTGACTCTTTAGGGAAGGAAGGCTTGCAGAGGGTTCTAGATAGATTGGAGCATAGGGAAATGATTAATGGGATGAAATTTAACAAGTGCAAATTCCAGATTTTGCACCTAGGATGGAGTAATGCTGGGCACCTGTGGGAGAACAAATTTCATATGAAGAATGTAAAAGATACTACCACTACCGGCAGTGGATGTATGAAGACCAAGAAGGACTAGAGCCAATAACACCAGAAATAGGTCATGGACTAAGGATACTATAAGTCAAAAAGCTGATGGTTGCAGAGGGAGGCTGAGGGGAGAAAGAGGTGCCAATCTCTTCTCCCTAGTATCCAGTGATTGGGTATGTGGGAATGGTTTAAGGCTCTACCAGGAGAGGTTTAGAGTGGACATCAGGAAGCATTTTTTTACCAAGGAGATGGTCAAACACTGGAATAGGCTTCCTGAAGAGATTCCAATGCCCTTAACAACCTGTCTTATTTCTTGGTCAGCCTTGAAGTGGTCAGAGACTTGGACTATTTGATCATAGTAGATCCCTTCCAACTGAAATTATTCTATTTTATTCCATGTGTGTTTTGGTTTAGCTTGGCAAAATGCCAACTGGCCAATAGTCTGTCAGATTCTACCCTCCCCTAGGGAAAGGGAGGGAGGAGGAAAAAAAATCCGAAGAGGAACAAAAAAAAGAAAACCCTGAAATGGTAAGCTTCTTACATTTATACAAAAGAGATGACACACATATATATACAAATGTGGAAATAAACAACAACAACAATAACCACTGAGTCACCCACTTGAACAACACAGACCTCCACCATCTCAGCCCACAAAAACACCCCAACAAACTCCCCTCAAACGATACCTGGAAAGCGAGTAGAAAACCAATGACAAATGAATAAAAAAGTACTTCCCAAACCAAACAGCTGAGAAGTGATGAAGAGGCCCAACACCCCCAGCAACAGTGATAAGCAGGTCCTCTCAGCATCCGGCCATGAAGGGGAAGGAGAACTAGGCACATCCTACACCTTCTTTTACACTTGGTTTGACATCAAAATTATATGAAATACCTGTTTGGTTGTGTTGTATTTTGGAATGATAATGTAAATTCCCTCCCTGCCACCAACTCCCCATGCCATCAGTTAACAAAAGAAGTTAACTGCTACCGATTCCTCCTTGATCATTTGGGTGGGGGGCAGACTGAGGGAAGGTGTGGCAAGAAATGGGTTTGCTCTGTCTCTTTTGTTTTTTTGGGAACATCCCATTTTAGCTTGAGCAGAACGCAGCACCTGGGTGTGTGCTGCTGTGGAAGAGAAGCCGTTCTGTTGCTCCTCACTGCTGCTGCTTTTTAGCGAGCTGGTTCTTTTTTTCTTGCCATGGCTGTACTCCTGGTTCGGCACTGGGGCCCCGGTCGCCGCTCCGGTTTCACCGTTGCCTGCAGTGCCGTGACCTGCCCGCCCCCACCGCGGTAGCGACCAGAGAGAGTCACAGCTGTTTTCCTGGGAACTATCCTCATCCCTCTACTTTCAGCTTTCCTTCTTCATTTGGGACAAAGGACAGAGGGAGATAGAGAGAATTCATCTGAGTGCTCACTGCTTGTCTCTGCCTCGCTGGGAAAAGACTGAGAATTCATCTTGCATCCAGTCGAGGTGGAACGTTGACACTGTCCATAAATATAACTGCTCCAGGAAGAATCTACCATTTTGGGGGTTGTTCTCTTTTGTTTTTACTTGTGGTGTTGGGGGAGTAGTTTGCTCTGATCTGTTTACAGTTATATCTATATCTACATATAGATATATATAGTAGTTAAGAACAGTTATCCTTCTTATATCCATTTTCTAATTAAAGTTCCTTTTCTTAAATTTAATAAAGAGTGACGTGATTATTGTGGAGGAATCCTCTCCTCTGTTTTTGGTAAACATTTTGGTTTTTCCCTCAAACCAAGACAGGTTGCTTAAGTCAGGTGATGCTTGTTCCCTCTAATCTACATCAGACTGTCTGGGCCTGCTAAACTGAGGCCTCGCTAAAACTAAAGCCAAAACTACCACAATGTGTAAGATGAGGACAAGCTCTGTGTTTGATTAGTGTCTAACACAGCAGAGTCTTCGTTCATGGCTGGGAACTCAAGGCATTAGCAGAAATAAATCACAGTTCTATGCTTTCAATTCTGCGTGAAGATAAAGGAAATTCAAGACTAAACTTTGTCATTTTCAATGTAATATTTCATAACCCTCAAAAATTCCTTTCAGCTTTTTGCATTTTTTATAAACTGATATCCATAATGAGTCATTCCAATTGCTGCCTTCCAGTGATGTTATAAAGGTCCATTCATTTATGTTTTAAAATTCCACATCCACTCTATATACTCACATAATGTAATACCTATAATTTATACTGAAGCATATAAGTGCCTGCATGAGTGACACAGGGCAATCATATACCTTGATAAAGACTATAGCAAAAGTTAAATTTAAATCCTATATTCCTATTCTGAGAAACAATTTTATGGCCATTAAAAACATTTTAAGTTTAATGAGACAGTGAATAAGTTTTAATAATTTGAAAGTACTTTAATGTACTTCTCAGATCTAAAAGATTTTATAAGTGAATCCCAGTTAAAATTTAAAAAGTAATCTTTACTGAGCTATTAAACTTGAAAATATTTCAAATAAAATTATCTGTTTGAAAATAACAGAGAATACTCTTTTGTGTTTTATTTCTGTGGATAATGGTCTTATGATATTGGCTATTTTACTTCATGTAAGATATACTACACTAATTAATTAAGTGGGACATATTTGAAAAAGATCCATAGTAAGTGAATAATATACAATCAGGATAGATGGATGCAGAGGTCATAGTAAAATAAAAAAAATCATTAGATTCATTTTGAGATAATTATATTCCTTGTAAATTGAAAAGCCACAACCGACTTCCACCTTTTTTAAAATGTGTGAACAAAACATTCTATCACATAAAAATTCTATGTATTCTCCTAGAATACTTTTTGTCAGAAAATGTTTCTGGAATTCTTTTAAACCTGTTTCAAACATTTTTCTTTAGACTCATGCACACATTGTTTCAGTTGAATAGCTTTACTATAATGAGTGCAGGTTGATAGGCCTTGGAGAAAGAGTAAATAATTAAATATCAAAATCTCAGAAAGAACCTCAAAAAAAAAACCCCTGCTGACAGTAAAATATGCATAATAGAATATTCTGTCACCCACTCCTTTTTCCCACTCTCCATTTACTGGCATAATTGTCCTCCTCATCAGTTTTGAGATCCAAGACCATATATAAAATGCTCTCTTTTTGGAGGTATGGTATGTAACATTGACCATGCTGCACTACATAGTTTGGCTCAAAAATATTTTTGTACTATCTTTAAAAATGTAGAACATCAGTGAAATTTTCACACTGGAAATTGTGTTTGAGTAGTTTATGAAAGAAGCCTTTTAGTTAGTGGAATGTAAAGCAGATGCTCAGACAGAAGAGAGAAGCTTACTTCACTCTGTGATCCCATTAGCTCTTCCCTAAACAAGATAATAAGGAACACTCCAAGTTGCTTTATATACTATGAAGTCTGTTCTTTTTCCTTTTGCTATTCAAGGAATTTCAAATATGATTTTAACTAACTGGACTATTCCAGAGAAGCAATAATATGAAAGACATGAAGATAGTTTTCCCAGATGTTTTCAGTTACATAAGCAGAAATTATTTGATAAAACAGTTTAAAGTTTATTTCAAGCATGGATGCTGTGCATGGGAGATAACAACATGTACTTGGGCATTCTAAATCCCTGAGTATTTGTAGATGTCAAAGAATCTAAGATTTAAGGAATTGATAAAGAGAAAAAAATCTGCTAGGGATTTAAAATACTAAAACTCTATTGAAATTAGATAAAACCATAACTTAATTCAGTGTGTGCTTCAGTGCTGGTGTGATACAAAAGATCAGTTATGTAGGTTTATATTTATTTTCTTTTTTTCTCATATGTGATTTTGTTCACGAAAGTCTGTCGTAGTCACAAAAGAAAATGTAAGAAAGGCTAATAGCAGAAGACAGAAAATTGACTATTTCCTTTAGATATTAAAATAAATACCAATCAGAAGGATTTCTAGGCACCAAAATAAAGTACAAAGTGAGTGACAGAGTTCTTGATATGCTAAAATTCAAATGTACGTCTTTCATATCATTGTATTTTAGTCAGATACACATTAGGAAGCATAGTCACGACTCAAAATGGAGTATGTTTATTTGATAGCTTAAAAGGCTTATGGATCCTAGAAGCCTTTCAGTTTATGTAATAGTCTGAATCTTATGATATTTAATCTTTAACATAAATCAAAGGCCAACATCTGATCAGTATCTAGAAATACAGGTACAATTCGTACACATGTTGGGACATGGGACACTTAATCTCTTCTCTACTAAAGGCCATAAATGTTAAACAAATACTCTCACTTATGAAAGCAAATGTACTTTCTGTAATTTAATAGAATAAATAAGTTTGAATGGGAATTCTGGAGATTATCTGGTACAATCACTCTGCGTTAACAGAGATTCAACCACAGCAAGTTGACCAGCATTATCAGTTGAGTTTTGAATATCTACAGAACAGGCACTCCACAAGACCTTTATGTACCTTGTTTCAGTGTTCAACCCCCACCACAGTAAAAAACAACCCCAAAACTTCTTCCTATGCTTAAATGGAATTTCTTGTATTTTATAGTGTGCCCATTTCTTTTTGCCCTGTCACTGGGCATTCCTGAGAAGTGTGACTGTCTTCTCTAGTCTGTCTATCAGGCATTTATACACATTGATGAGATCCTCCTTGATCTCTCTCTTCTCCAGACTGAGCGGCATTCTCACTGTCTCCTCATATGCCTGATGTCCCAGTCCCTTAAAGATTTTTGCAGCCTTACACTGGACCTGCTCCAGTATGTCTAATTTTCTTGTACTGGGGAGCTCAGAACTGGAAATGCTCCAAGTGTGTGTCAGCAGTGCTCAAATGGCTGACAATGTTCCTCCTAGTGCAGCCATGATGTTGTCCTTTATTTCTGCAAGGGCACATTCCTGCTCATGTTCAACTCAGTGTCTAGCAGGACCCCTCTCTGTAAAGGTGATTTCTGTTGGGGTGACACCCCCCACACTCACTGCAAGTAATTCCTGTAATTCTGTGCTCCTCAGATTCAGGACTTTGAACTTCTGCTTATTAGACTTCATTGTATTCCTGTCAGCTGATTTCTCCTGCAGAGGTCCCTCTGAATGGTGTTGCACCCATCTGGTTTATTGACTGTTCCTTCCAGTTTTGTATCAACTGTTAACTTTGCTGAGGGTGCACTGGGTCCCATCATCTAGATCAGCCTTGCTAATCTATCTCTGGGGTTTGCCATTGGTGACTGACAATCAGTGTGACTTCATGTGACTGATAACAACCCTTTGACACCAGCAGTTCTGTCAGTTTTCACTCCACATAAATATTCTTTCATATAGACTGCAATCCATTAGTTCAGTACCAAAGATGTTATGGGAAACAGTGTTAAAGGCTGTCCAACAGTCAGAATCCTCAGCATCCACTATTCTCCCCTTATTCACCAAACCAGTCATTTACAAGGGTATTAGTTTCTCTACTATATTAAATGAGTTTTTCCTATAAATTATTGCTGTTTTTCTACTCAGATGCACAGAAAGAACAAGATCTTTTCTTGATTATGTGAACGAACATATGAAATGCTGAAAGGCAGTGTGCAAAGTAGAAGTAGGCTTTCCCATAGCATAATAGATCCAAGAAAAACTGTTTGCTGGATAGATCCTGGAAAGGAGAATGTGAGCAGTTCTTGGGCACCATCTGGTTTTGGAACGGGGAAAAATAAACCATATAGGCCAGGAAGGTGGAATGAAGTGCCTGAAATACCACCTCAAATCAGAAAAGACATATTTTATCAAAGAAAAGGCATATTCTATAATGAGTTGCCACTAATTAAATGAAGAAAATAAAACCAAGCAAACCAAACCAAAATCCAGACCAACTAAACAAAAAGAGAAACTATGTCCAGGGAACAAGAACCAAGTCAGTGGATGTATAAAACCAGAGAACAGTCCTGTTTATGTGAAATTCAATCAATGTAGGGTAAAATCCTTCATAAACTGCTATTAGTCAAAGGAGATTTGAAAGCCATTCGAGATAAAGACAGTTAAATCTGTTTGCCTACACTCATCCACATAACATGAATATTAGCTCTTTTACTATGGCTATATAGAAATTTCTGTGCATTTACAGCCTGGTAGATCTTCTGTACAATATTAATTTCAGTTTCTTAAAAAAAAAGGAAATATGTATATGTTTGACAGAATATATAAAAAAAAAAGTCAGTCTTGAGGCAGGTTTCATAGAAATAGAAGGTTTGTTTCCTCACTTGGCACAGATGCAGTAATGATACAGAGAGAAGCTAAAAGGGAAGTAATTAAGATATATGATGCATAAGAGTCTGATGGGTGATTACTTCCTCTTCTTCGACCACCATCTAAAAGGATGGAATCAGATAAGTATAGGTTGATGGATTATGTTGGCAAGGTTGGTGAAAGTTTGGCATTTGCTTTGGGTATTTTTTGTTTCGGCATATATAAAGTCCTTCAAGTTAACAAGAGCAGTTTATGATTTTCTTTTAAAAATGGAGATGGAAGAGTTCTCTGTTTCCTTGCAGTTTTCACTGATAATGAAAACATTTGCAATGCAAGTCATTTGCATGATGACAATAACAATAAAGAACAGTAAAGTAATAAAAATATAACGGCCTAATAGAATGGAGTAAACAGTTGTAAAGTTATCTGTTCAAAGTTAATAACAGTAACAAGAAAATAAATAATGTATCATAATAATTACAATCTCAAGGCATCTAGACCAAGTTAGGAACAATAACTATGCCCATAGTTGTAAAGGTATCTTCTGCTAGCATAAGAATTCTTATCTTATTATATATTTGGTTGACAGTTTTGTCATCAATTCTGCTTAGTAGTCTAACTGCATGTATAATATGTGTACTACACATATTGAATCTTACAGAGCTTATCTAAAGTGTATTTATAAAAAGAAAATAAACTGTATAAGGGAAACTTTATGAATATTAAGTATTCCTCACTTCCACAGCTACATACGTAGAAAAATCTAGACACATGGCCTGCATAATGAATTCCTAGTGAATCCCTGTGTCTTGTTTGATTATGAATAAGGTCTGAAGCTCGAGAAGTTTTCTACCTGAAGTACAACTGAATGGTACAGAATGAGATCTAACACCATGAGAGAAACCAGATTTGTATTCCTACTCCACAGTAATGCCTGCTGGCTTGTAAAACCCTTGGTGGCTATAGAGGCAGAGCTCAAAATTCTGTCTGGAGGGAAGAGGAAAGTCCTTTTGTTATGCTTTTGTGGAATCTTCTCCTTGGTTGTATGTTACTCCTGTAAACCTTTTGCCAAAGCACCTATTTTCTCACTAAATTAAAAGAAGTTCTCTTGGGAAATGCTTGTGGCACGTTCTCTTTACATGAATCCAAGGTATCAAACTCGCAAAAGTTTCACATAGGGAAACTGTTGGGGGTCTAAATATTTTAAAAAAACCAAAGCAAGCATGTGGCTTGAGACCAGATACACCATTTAGGCAAAAAAATTAAGACATTGCTGTCTTCCAGAATTGAAAGAAGTTAATATGGAATTTTGGGCAAAATATTGAGCTTTTTAGTATTTCTTCAGGATGTGTCTGAAATGAAGCAAGTACACACAAATTTGGCCCTTTTTCTTAGAACAGATTCATGATCCTGCATAAAGCATTGTGCAGACACAAGTAACAACTTTCTAATCTGCAGTAAATTGCATGAGCAGGAAAGGTAGGGTATACTTGAAAGCTTTCATATTCATGCAGGTAATCAGAGAGCTATGGCATGGACATTCAAGCAAGCAAGCAAGTTTATTTTGGGAACACTACGCAGCTGACAGAACTCTTAGCTGGATGGCAAAAACACACACACTGGCTGCAGGTCTTCAGGGCTATATATCAAGGGGCTTTCTGACCTGCACAGTGCTGCTTTTGATTCACTAAAATTTAGAGAAAGAAAACGTTAAAATATTTAGTTGAAATACAATAATAAATGAAGCACTTCACAGATCCTACTGAAGTGATGCCAAATTAGTCAAAAGTAGTTAGCATAAAGAGACACAATTAAAATCATTACCCATGTCAGCAGACAAATCAATATGGTACCTGTGTAATCAGTTACTTCCTCTCAATCCATAAAATTAATCAGGGACAAAATAGCACCTACTTCACTCAAGAGATGCACTGAATGTTTAGAGCAAGTAGTTTTGAAACAACCAGAGCGTCCAAGCAGTGACTCCTGTTCAAGACTGTCATGTGTGACATGGACATAAAAGTATTTGGCATGTTCCTTCCTTCAGCTTTCTTCAGCTGCAGTGCTCTCTGCCTGTGCTTACCAGTGTCCATTTTCCTCTATACTATTTTATAGCTTCAGAAACAGGTCGTAGGAATAATGCTTTTCATACATTACCTTGCAAGTAATTTTGGAAGAAACATTTTTATCATCTTATTTTTTCCAGATACTCATTTTCAGTCAATAGAGGCAAAATGAAGGTTATACAGCTTTCTAAACTGTAGAAAGCTATTTTCACATGTATCAGGAGAAATGCCTGCTTCCAAGAAAACTCTGGGGAAGTAAGGGACATCTGGTGTCTTGGATTCTGCCTCTTCAGTGTTTCCAGTTAAAATTACCTCCCCCTACTGCTGAGGAACGAAGAGAAAACTAAATCATATCTTTGATTCATCCAGAGGGATATGCTTTTTCTAGAATCTATAGATATAAAATAGAGATCAGAGTGAAAATATTGTTTTTAGTTTGAAAGAGGAAGCCTGAAAAGGTGCTAATTCCAGTTGTCAGCATTCTAACCAGGATGACAGGGACTGAAGATTCATGCAACATTCATATAAAGCATAAAGTAGTGCCATGTGAATGGGGGACCTGAGGTTTGCTGCTGCTATTCCTACCTGTTGAGGGCTGGTACAGAGGAAGGCCAGAAAGAAGCTTGCACAAATGAGGTTTGTAGTTTTCCTGTGATAAAGAGCATCTGCATTTTCTTCTTGTGCCCAACTCCACTGTCCACTCCTTGTCAATGCCGTCTCTGCCTATAGATACTGAAATCTGGGGCATATATGTGGGAAACCTATCCTTCCTGGGCACAGAAAACTGTGGCCAGAGTGGGATATCTGTGGCAATGGAGATAATTGAAAGGACTTGAAGAAAATTTACTAGAGGAAAACCCCAGTGGTAACCTAGAAGGAATCCATGCAATTGGGCTGCACCATAATGACTGCTGGAAAGATCAAAAGCAGCATTTCCCTCTGATTCCTTGGAGTCACCATAAGACAAGATATGACCAGAGGAGGAGTTATGAGCCATTCAGCACAGAAAGTCCCAGCAGCAATGACTTTGCTTTTCTCCTATTCTCTGTAACATTGTAATGAGAGCTGTCTAGCTCTCAATCATTGCCTGGTCACAGGCAGCATAGAAAATGGGTAAAAAAAGATGAACCATTGCCTTTAGTGAAATCTCCGCTTGAAGGACACCAAACATAATATTAGTCTCTGTGCTGGGTTCTTAGGTTATTATCTTGAACTTAAGTACCTGTTAACTTAAACAACTGTTAAACAACAAAATGTATGTATAATACTGAGGTCTTACTATAGGTGCATCTACTATTCTCATCAGTGGTTGTGACATGATTATTAGGGAAGGCATTCAGAAACATCAAGGTAATTTAGGAACATACATTTTATAGTCTTTTTCTTTCTTTGCTCAACTCTCATCTAAATATTTTTGAAGATTATGTTCAGTTGTGCTACAGGCAAAAGTGGGATAGAATTACTAAAAAATAAAGCCAAGAAAAACTCAAAAAATAAGATTAAAAAAATGAAGAGGCAAGTTATTAAAAGTCTTTGATAAAGAGAATCTACTGCTTTGTAGGAGTCAATGTAGGATACTAAAGAATTATCTTAGGAATTACCTTTCATTCACTGAGAGAATGGATTAAAATTGCAAATGCTACTGTGTCAAATAGCCTATTTAATAATTTGCCTTCCTTGCTTCACAATGAAAAAGAGAAATTTTCTGAGAAGATAAAGGGTTGTAAAAAGTTTCATTATTCAGAGTGGTCTGTGTAGAGGAAATCAGCAGCTTTGAGAAAATAAACAGCCATTTCATTATTTATCTATACCTAGTTTTTGACAGTGAAAAATCATATACTTTCATCTCTATTGTTCATCTTTTCCTGAACGATAAACATATGACCTCAAATCTTGAGAGTCTTGGAGAGGACAATTTAAACTATGAAGGAAATTAACAAGTATATATTTGCCATAATTTTACACAGGAAAAATTGCTCAAAGTGGCCTGGGCAATTTCTGCCCTACATTTTGAATCTTACTGAAATGTATTTGTCCCACTGAATTAAATCAATGTTTTTTTCTTGAATTTTACTCTCTACCTTATGGGCTGGAATAATACCACATTCATATAAAGATATTGTCTATCTTTGCATTGGTACTGGGCAGCTTTTTAGCAAAATTGCTCTTTAGAAAAATTAGAAATGCACATCAGTGGCCTCAGAGTAAAAGTAACTGTTAATCACATAGTTGTCATGCTGTGTAATAACAGTGGTGTCTCTCAGTGAGGATATTTCAGAAAGCTCTAGGCTACTTCACCCCTCCTGCATACTAAGCATAGATTCTTGAGGACTCAGGGCAAAGAAAGTAGTGTTCTTTAAATTTGTACCCTACCTTTTTTCATTGTGATTTTCCTTGCATATTTCTGTATCATAGAATCATAGAATCGATTGCGTTGGAAAAGACTTCCAAGATCATCAAGTCCAACCCTTGGTCCAAATCCAGTCTGTTTACTAGATCAGGCACTCAGTGCCACGTGCAATCTCATTTTAAAAACCTCCAGGGCTGGTGAATCCACTACCTCTCTGGGCAGCCCATTCCAATGCCTGATTACTCTCTCTGGAAAGAATTTTTTCTGATATCCAACTTAAATTTCCCCTGACTGAGCTTGAGCCCGTGCCCCCTTGTCCTATTGCTGAGTGCCTGGAAGAAGAGATCAGCCCCCACCTGGCTAGAACTTCCCTTCAGGTAGTTCTAGACAGGGATGAGGTCACCTCTGAGCCTCCTCTTCTCCAGGCTAAACAACCCCAGCTCCCTCAGCCTCTCCCCATAGGGCTTGTGCTCCAATCCCTTCACCAGCCTTGTTGCTCTTCTCTGGACTCACTCCAGCACCTCAATATCCTTTCTGAACTGAGGGGCCCAGAACTGAACACAATACTCAAGGTGTGGCCTCACCAACGCAGAGTACAGGGGGTAATAGTCTGAGGGTTGAATTAGCTTAGGAAATCTCTTAGTAATATCCTTCAACCTGGCCCTGTGAAGGCAGCAAACCTCCCTGTGGGATGGGTATGGCCGACATACAGGGCCCTCAGTTCCTCTCAAAAGGGAGTCACCAATTACAACAACCCTTCTCTTTTTCCTCGTATTTGTAGTTGTAATCTGTCTGGTAGAGTGCAGGTAACCAGAAGACCTTGTAGACAGATCTTTCTCCTGACTGTCCTCCATCAGACTTCCTGAGTCCAGGGCCATATACCTGTTTTTTAAGGGTATGTGAAAGGGGTCGAGAGGGGGTGTTTTTGCTATTACGACCAGGCACCTGTTTCGATTCCTCCCTATCCGTATGATCTGTTCTATCTGCCTGATGGCAGGAGGGGCTGGGCTTCACCACCTCCTGCTGGGCTTCCTTAGGAGTGGAAAGGGTGTGACTCCACCAGTCAATTTCCCTTTCACTCTCCCTTATGCTTCTGAGCCTTTCCACCTCTTCCTTTAGCTCTGACACCAGGCACAGCAAATTGTTCACCTGCTCACATCGCATGCAGATGCTTCTCATACTGTCTTCTTGTAGCAGTTCCAGGCTCAAACAGTCTATGCAGCCAGAGGCCTGAGTGGCTGCATCCTTTTTAGAGGGTTCTGTCTGTGTTGACACACCTCTACTGTTAACAGGAGCAACAGCTTTCTTTTTTTTTGAGAGGCATGACTGCCTTGAGCTGTGGGGAAAGGTTAAAAAAAAAAATCCCCCAAAACACCCAGGCTTGTGCCCTGCCTGCTCACCACGCCTGTGCAAACTGCTGTGCCACGCCCACACTGATGTGCCATGCTCCTGTTTGCTCACTCCTGTTCACCATTCTCCAGGTCGCTTGTGCTCCCCAGAGATGTTTTTAAAGCCTTCTCAATCCCCTGCTAATGAGCAAGCCACACCTCTGACTCACTTGTTGACAGCTGGAGGAGCAGCAAACAAACCCTGGCAGGAAATGAGCAGAGAACCTCCCTTCCCTCCCTTTTAAGCCCTCTAAATCCCCTGCTAATGAGCAAGTCACACCTCTGACTCACCTCTGAGTCACCTGATAACAGGAGGAGGAGCAGCAAACAAACCCTGGCAGGAAATGAAGACTCAAATCTTACTTCTTTGCTATGTGGCCCCACAGCAGGTTTGTGTCAGCTTCAAGTTAAATTACTGACAGTGAATATAGTTATCTTAATGGAAGGAGATGGATGTTATTTGAACCTAGAGTAAAAATACTAATAATGCCAAATAATTTCCTGTCTCAAAAATGCTTGCCATTCATATATTTTCTGTAAATATTGCCTTCACTCAACCAGCGAATTCTGATTATTTAAGGTCTTGAAGAAGAGGATATTGGGGAACAGAGGAAGGACACTGAAACATGAGAGGGAAAGAAGATAAAACAGATTCTGCATTAATTAAAATTAGACGTTGTCCTACGGCGATTTTGAATAACCTTATAGATTTCTGTTTCTTTATCTTAGTTGTCTTGAACTCAGGTAATACATTGGTTGTTTAGCCATGGTTTGGAAACAAATCACTGCATAAGAACAAACCCCAGACACAAACCTGTCCAAAATTTGCATTATGGAGTATGTTGATGTAGGTGCACTTGGATACCTACACCTATAATGATCTTAGCTTAATACTTAGCTTAATTTTTGGTTTGGTTTTATCATTTCCTTGTATATCAGTAAGAGTATTGGTACACAAAGTGAAAATTTGTTGAAGAGGGAAGCACCACAAATTCTCATTGGCTGTCTTACTCTGGCTAAAAATCTTTCTGCACTGTACAAAACTGTGTAATCAGTTCAATGTGCTCCTCTCATTGGCTACTCAGAGTATTAAAATTCCAAGACACTGCAGTAATAGAATAAGAAATACCATAGAAGTATCATGGTTGTTCTTTTTAATTTATCTAAATATTTGTAAGCCTGATGTTGATTTAGAGTATGCGCAGTTCTCATGGATAGAAGGCCACTACATACTGTAGATTTTGCCAATAGATAGTAAGATGATTGATTTTTCACAACTATGTCTCACACTTTGCTCTCAGAGGCTATTAAAGGCTTCTGACAGTTCCATACACATCTTTATCTGAAATTCTCTCTGGAATGAAAAATACCCATGTTGCTGTTTGAAATGTGAGTGATGGTTGAGTGAGTGTGAATGGAAAAACCCCACCGCTTTACACATTTTGATGGGAAGACTAGTTCTGAAGTGAGTTTGTTCCAAACATAAAGAACAACAGAATGTCAATCCCCTACTAAAGTCTCCAGGCATTACCACAAACTGAAAATACTCTAGTAAATGAAAAGTTACTGGGACAAGATAAAATTAACTGATAAGCAACATAATAGCTGTAGATTACAATTTAAAAGTCCTCTGTATTTAGTCTTTAAAAATCAATGAATAAAAACCACTTTATTTTTTTTAAAAAGTTAAATGTTTTAACCATATCTGTATCACGGAGTCATCATAAGCAAATTAGTGCTAGATTCATAATCTTCAAGATATGAGTCCTTTTTGTTCATTATTATATTTTTAAATGACAGTATTTTGTGTTCTTAAATTAGCACTGTACTGTAATAGTCACATTAATACTTCTTTCAGACAATCAAAGGGTACTGTAAGTTTCTTATCACTAGAAAAATTGACTATTTAGGAATTGAGAGATGAGTTCTCTGAGACAGAGCTGCAGTATTACAATAGTTCAAACAATTTTGTTTCCACTAGGTGGAGCATTGTTATCACAGCAGACTATTTTTACATTAAAAAAAGAGTTTTGAAGTCAAGGAAGAGAAAAAGGAGACTGAGCTGGAGAATTTGGATCCAGACCTAGACATGTTTTTGTGAAGTGCATGAGGATTAAAGTATTTAAACTTCTGTATTCCAGCTTGATTGGTCTGCCTCCTTATCTTGTGAATTCTGTCTCCCTAGTCTGTCATTATCCTTTCAGGCTTTGACTGAAAAAGTGAATAATTTAAGGTAAAAGACATGGGGTTCTTCAACATCCTCAGGAGGGAAAGCAGAGGGGAAAGTAGTGATTTCTTCACACTTGTGACCAGTGACAGGACTTGAGAAAATGGCATGAAGCTGAATCAGGGGACATTCAGATTAGATACCAGGAATAGATTTTTTCACACAGAGGGTGGTTGAGCATTGGAAGAGGCTCCTCAGGGATGTGGTCGCAGCATCAAGTCTGACAGAGTTTAAGAAGCATTTGGATGATACTCCCAGTCACATGGTATGACTCTTAGGGTGTTCTGCACAAGGCCAGAAGTTGGACTCGATGATCCTGATAGGTCCCTTCCAACTCAGCATATTCTGATTCTATGATTGAATCAAGGTGGCTGCTGTGGTGCAGATTTCTGTGTCAAAAGGATGTGTATGCTTTAGGAGACTATATTTAATGAATAGTTTTGTAAAAAGAAAAAAAATGAAATTTGGGGTCTAACAAACTCCAGAGTGAGTAAACTCAAAAATGACCTGCTAAGACATCTTTTTTGAAACTGGGGAAATTGAAACTGGAGAAATATTAAGAGTACCTTATAGAAGAGCGACCTGGCTGAGGCTTCTGAGTTAGTCTACGATGTGAGTGTTCAGAGCCTTTCTGGATCACTATCAACTTCAACTGCACTGAGAAGCACAAAAATGCCAAGGAAATTGCAAAAATGAGTGGCAAAACACTGATGTTATATTCAGTTATAGTAAGAATTGTGTATCAATACTCAGGGCTGTCACTGTCCTCTTATGTTTTCAAAGCTACTCTTAGCTGAATTCCCATGAATACGAACAGTAGATCAGATTTTCTGATATCTCTGTGATGAAGCTTTATATTCCCAAGAAAGCCTTGTTTAGGCTTGTACCTTTTCCTGCTTTTTCTTAATTGGTTGTTTCTTTCTTAATTTTTACCCAAGTACACAAGGGGTAAAATACTTTGCAGATATGTATAGCTCTTTAGGTGCATTGAACCTAACACTTTGTCCCACAGGAAGGCACAAAAGGCTCTGCAATATAAAATTTAAAAAGAGATGAAGTTGGCCACAAGTCTGTGTGTGTGTGGCTCAGCCATTCTGATGCCTCAGCGGGAGACAGGTGGGCTGTTACATCTAAAGCAGGCCAGGTCTGCTCAGCAAAGTTGACAGTAAGTTTCTGTTTGGTAATACTGGCCATAAGTACACATGCATCTACACTGCAATAAAAATAACTAGACAAATATATGTACATTACCTGAAAGTTAGTTAGTTCAGTTATCAATATCAGTATAGACATCAGTCTTGTTTAGCTGTCCAAGAATGAATGCAGTGTCTCTGATGTGCCTCTGATAGAGTTTTGAAGGCACTTCTCCTTTGACCTTGAGCCTTTCTGACTCTAGCTGAAGGCATAATTTACTTGGATGTCCATTAGAGAATATTTTTTAATGTTTACAATATTCTAGATGCTTGATGTAGATTCCAGTGTTAAAACTGAGTATCCTTTTGAAACTGGCTGTGTATGGATCTTCTTAGGGTAAAAAAATAGTAAGGAAATAGTAAAGTGAACATTAACAGACTGAGGTGTAACTATTTGTAAACTTAAGCATTATAATTTATTAAATACATTTATTCTACACAGTCTTGTGTCCATGTAAATGCTTCAAACATGTCTTAGAACAGGCAACTTAGACCTGCATTATGACTCTTTGCATAAGATAGGTCCACTCTGAGGGGTGTCTTACTAGATTGTCAATACTTTAAATATAACTTCTATAAAGACTGCTATGTTTGATCATCAAATGGTTCACAAAATTATAGATAACAGATTAAAAGTCTTTCTTTGAGTTCCATGTACTTTTCTGGGATATTAATTTCTAGAATTTACCTTGCAGACTAACATAACAGAGGGCAAAAATTTTCAAATGGTTTATTCAGTAATGGTTTTGTAACTCAGATTGTTCTAAATTGCAGGAAAATATCTATTATATATTGTGCAAGTAGTAGGTGAAAAAACCCCAAACTAGATACAGATTGAATTCAAAATTGATGTTTTGCTAAATGAGAGAAGCTCAACGCGAAGAAGTTTTTTTGCAGCTATCCACAGAATGAAATGGTTGAGAATACATAGCACACCAAAATTTGTTTGGCTCCCCTGGATTTCAGATCAATCATGTTACTAAATCAATAATATCATTTTTCTGTGTGTGAGACCTAATGAATAACACATAGTGGGTTAAGGAAAACACTCTATTTTCTGTGGCCAGTGGGTTGCTGTTTGCATAGTGTTTTGCTCATTATCTAATGATAATTGAGAGACTTTTTTTAATGGCATGGAATGCAATTAAATCAATGAAATGTTTATGGGCATTGTTAAAAGAGTGAAGTACCTTCCAACTACTGAAAAATAACTGACAAGTTAAAAGTTGTGTGGAAAACTATAACAAAAATACCTTGCCATTAACTTTTGTCTGAGCCATTTCTAAATGTGTCTTAAAATGTTTGAAATCTGTGTGTTCTACCTGTTACCAGGACAAAGGGAAATACAAACCATATCTTAATTTTTGTTATAAAGATACCACATAAGAAACTACATAAACTATAGTCTAAAAAGTTAAAGTCAAATCCACTTTTTACACAGAATGATTAATCAAGTACAAATCTTACTATGAGGTTTAAAGATGATGGAGCTGCTGAAAAGGATTAGGTGTTAACGGTTTAAGTGTGACAATAACTATTTTTCTTGGCTTTAAATTTGTGCCTCTATGGGCTGTCTTAGGTGTTACTGAGTGTTGTTTATGAGACATGTACTACCAATAGAGTTGGGTTTTTTATTGTCCTGGGCTCCAAGAGTACCCTACTTTATCCCTGCTCCATGCTGGAATGAAAAATTCACTTGCATGTTGTAGTGAGTTGATCTTGGCTGAATACCAGATATTCACCAAACTGTTCAATCACTCCCCTTCCCAGCCCAGCTGGGGAGAGGGAATAAGATGGAAAATGACTCATGGGTTGGAAAATGACTCAGTTTAGTAAGACAAAAGTGTAAGTTTGCATCTGGTCACATCTCAGGAAGCAGGGTTTCAGGACACTCATCAGGCAGCTGTTGGAAACAACAAATGTCTCCCCTTCCTCCTCCTTTCCTTAGCTTTTATATCTGAGCTGATGTCATACAGTCTTGAATATCCCTTTAGTTCATTTGGGTCAGCTGGCCTACTTGTGTCCCCTCCCAGGATCTTGCCCTCAACTGGAGAAGGAAACTGTAGCCAGAACTCTGGTGTGTCATAACACCATTCTAGCTACCAATGCAAAGCACTGTACTGTGAGGGCTGCTATGGGGAAATTAACTCCATCTCAGCCAGATCCAAAATAATCTCCAGCCCTTATTCCATACCATTTCATCATACTTCGATCCCACATAATTTGTTTATCTTCTGACTGCTCCATCCTTCCACAGATAGATATTATTTTTACATTTTCATGGGCTTCTTCAACCCCTCTAGATTTTGAACTTTGGATCTTGGCCTCCCATCCACATCAGGATGTGTACTCAGGATAGTAGAAGCAGCACAATTGATTGTTGGGCATTGACACCAGCCCAGCTTGGGTCATCATCACACACTCCTTGCTCCTCACAAAATTCAGTCTTCATTGGCCTGCTACTTTACTTCCTGCAGCATACAGCTTACACCATAGATTGCTTTTCCCCTACGGATAAATCTCCTTGAGGCACACACCGGGTCTCTCCATTCCTCCCCATTACCCACCAAGCACACTCTTCCTTGAGCAAAGACAATCCCACAAGTGGGTTTGCCTTTTCCCGTGAGAGGGGAAACCTACACTGACTTCCCCAGCCATTTTCCACATGTGGTACAGGGATCTTATTTCCTCCCACAGAATGTAAGGGTTTTGCTTGGGCAGGACCAGGGCAGTTAGCAGCTCCCCTAATGTTGACCAGACAGTTCAGCTAAATTTGCCTCCCAAAGCTTCAATGTCCCATTGCCTAATGCTCTTAACACAGTCTTCAACAGTCCATTATACCTCTGTCCAAAGACTTGTGGGTGATAAGGGGTGTGATATAGCCACTCAATGCCATGTTTCTTTGGCCAAAAGTTAATAAGGTTATTTAAAAAATTAATCCTGTTGTCTGATTCAATTCTCTTTGAGGTACCATGTTGCCACAGAATATGCCTCTCAAGGCCTAAAATGGTGCAGTGGCCTCATTTACAGGATATATTTCCAGCCAACCAGTTGTTGCCTCCACCACGGTGAGTATGTAGCTCTTGCCCTGGTCTGCTAGTGACTCCCCTGCTAACAAAACCTGCCCACAGAAACCCAATATATATGTCCAGCTTCTCTCAAATAGACAAGAAAAAGGATAAGCATAAGAACAAGATGGGAACTGTGTTGCTGAAGTAGATACTCTCTGGGATACAACAAGAACATCAGTATTCAGGAGACCCCAGAATCTGAGGACTGAGTCATTATTCCCTTTTAATTCATTGATGATTTACATAAATTATTTATTTTTAGCTTGTATTTCCCTTTCTAGTAGAAAAAAAAAGTTATTGATGCAAAGTCTTTCCCTATTTTTCAAATTCTGAGTATTTAATTTCAGAATTTTCATTCTCAAGCTGTTTACGTTTATATTTCCCCCTTTATCTTAATTGTGATCGGGGCTGTTGTTATGGGTTCACCTAGGTGGGCCTAGATTTGGGCCCTGAAGTCTGGACTAGGCCGAAGCTGTCAGCTGACTTGAGCTGGGCTGAGCTAACAGCTGACCTCTTCTAGCCAGTAATTTTGTATTCCATACCACATTATGACATCATCTCCAGGGAAGGAGGAACCAGTGTGGGAGTGGTTAAGGCAGTCGCTTCTCAGCCTCCTCTTGGGAGGACACACGATGCTGTCCCAGGGGGGATGGAGAGGACCAGGCCCACCACTGGCTCACAGGGTACCTCAGGAAAGTAAAATGTGTTGTTCTGGGTCTCTCCTTTCTGCTTGGGTTTGTCTCCCTGGGGAATAAGCTTCTTCTTAAGTAATGTGTAGTTAGGACAGTAGAATTTGTGTGTTCGTTAAGAAGTTGAGGTGGGGAACTTGTTGTTGTAGACTTGTGTGAGTGTATATTTGTACTCTCTTCTAATTGTCTCTTTCTTTCTGTGAAAAATATATGTAGATTTAGTATAAATGCAGTTTGAAGTGTTTTTTTTTCTTTCCCCTCTCTTTTCCTCCCTTTCCCTGGTGTTAGGAGGGAGGCTTTTCTCTCTGTGCTTGGGGGGGTTGGCAGTTGCTTATCTCAAACCAAGACAGTTACTGGTGCGTTGGCCGGGAAACTCGGGAGCGACGGAGGACTTGGCGGGTGTCCCAGGATCTTGGCAGGCTTCCCGGGAGGATTGTTGTAGAAACATAGATTGATAAGTGCCTTGTTTAAGTACATCCAGAACAGAAAATGTAAACAACTCTCCCTTGCTGTTGAATGCTCGTTTTCACTGTTTCACTGTCTTTGTGAGTTCAAACAGCTCGACTGGTGCCTGCTGTGAATGTAGCCACTGCAGAAAAGAGAGAGGGGCCCATGTAGCTGTTCGTGTGTGGCAAGACACGGCTGTTTGAGTTGAATCCCTGAGGACTCATCATGTGAATGCTGATGTGCCCAGGAGCTGATGAGGAGCATCTCACCTGGACTGGCATGGGGAGGAGGTGTTCCTGGCTCGATGGGCCCATCGTGCCTCAGGCCACCTGTAGGTCGATAAAGTCGAGGGGTGGATTTAACCGTGAACACTATTCTTAAGGTTATCCACAGTTGTGAAGCGTGCTTGCCATTGTGAGACCCCAGTGAACGAGGAAAAGAGGTGCTGCGGAGCCCCCTGCAGAGAACCCAACAGATGCGGCACCCAGAACCAGCGCCCGCAGTGCTGAGCGACCCGCAAGAGCCGGAGCTGTCACTGGCAGGGCTGCCACCAGGGCTGCGAGCGAGCCGGGGGAGGCTGCGAGCCGTGAGAGGCTGTGAGCTGTGAGAGGCCACGAGCCGTGAGAGGCTGTGAGCTGTGAGAGGCCACGAGCCATGAGAGGCCACGAGCCGTGAGAGGCTGTGAGCCATGAGAGGCTGCGAGCCATGAGAGGCCGCGAGCCGTGAGAGGCTGCAAGCCGAGCCAGGGCTGCAAGCGAGCCAGGGCTGGCGAGCCGCTGGGGCTGCTCCTGCCTCTGCTGCTTGCTTGTGCTGCTGTCGGGGCTGCTTCCGAGGCTGCCAAAGCTGTTGGGACTGCTGCTAAGGGGGATGGCTCACATGGTGAACTTTAGTACTTCTGTGTGACCAAGGAGAAAGACATGAAGAGAAGCCTGCGTAAGCTGTTGATGTGTGGTGGGACACTGCCATTTGAGTTGAATCTTTGAAAACCCATCGTGTGAGTGTTGATGTGCCCAAGAGCCGAGCCAATGAAGAACATCACACCCTGGACTGGCTGGGGGAGGGTTGTTCCTGGCTCAGTGGGCCTATGATGCCTCAGACCACCTGTAGGTGGATGAGGCCAAGGGGTGGATCTGACTGTGAACACTATTTTAACCCCAGTGGGAAACTAGAGACTCCTGAAGAGGGGATGGTAACCCTATTGAAAGACATGAACCATCAGATAAGATAACCTGAGATGACCTGCTTTGTTTCCATCTGAAATATCTGCCCCATCCTAATGGACTCTTAGCCACATTATGGAGGGGTGGAAATCAGCCCTGAAAAAAATAAGTGTTTAAGCATGAGAACCTAAGATATGAGTGACATAATATGGTATGGAATAAGGGGTGGAGAATGTTATGGGTTCACCTAGGTGGGCCTAGATTTGGGCCCTGAAGTCTGGACTAGGCCGAAGCTGTCAGCTGACTTGAGCTGGGCTGAGCTAACAGCTGACCTCTTCTAGCCAGTAATTTTGTATTCCATACCACATTATGACATCATCTCCAGGGAAGGAGGAACCAGTGTGGGAGTGGTTAAGGCAGTCGCTTCTCAGCCTCCTCTTGGGAGGACACACGATGCTGTCCCAGGGGGGATGGAGAGGACCAGGCCCACCACTGGCTCACAGGGTACCTCAGGAAAGTAAAATGTGTTGTTCTGGGTCTCTCCTTTCTGCTTGGGTTTGTCTCCCTGGGGAATAAGCTTCTTCTTAAGTAATGTGTAGTTAGGACAGTAGAATTTGTGTGTTCGTTAAGAAGTTGAGGTGGGGAACTTGTTGTTGTAGACTTGTGTGAGTGTATATTTGTACTCTCTTCTAATTGTCTCTTTCTTTCTGTGAAAAATATATGTAGATTTAGTATAAATGCAGTTTGAAGTGTTTTTTTTTCTTTCCCCTCTCTTTTCCTCCCTTTCCCTGGTGTTAGGAGGGAGGCTTTTCTCTTTGTGCTTGGGGGGGTTGGCAGTTGCTTATCTCAAACCAAGACAGCTGTTTTCCTGAAGTGCTGGAGTGATGACTGCATCAAAGGACAGGGAACTACTTAATTACCTCTGGGCCACTGGTCAGGGGGCCCAACGTACTGGCAGGTAAAGGAAATGGCTGACAATGAATCTGACATTTTTCCACCAGCAGCTTTTGAGGCTTGGTGATGAAAGTCATAAAGAAGTCTCTCCATTTTCTACTTAAAACAGAGCATTTCATAGGGTTTTTCTCCCCTCCTTTTCCCTCTCCTCCCCTCCCCTCCTCTCTCCTCCACTCCCCTTCCTGCAGCCACCATGCCATGCCCTGCCTCGCCTCGCCTCTCACACAAAAATTGAGTGCCCACTTGGCTGTGTTTGTAAGTCACTAGAGGGCAGCAGTTCACATGCCCACTAAGCAGTTGTTAAATTATAATGTACCTTTTATTGATGGCTTACTATATTTATGACAACATTTATTACAGGACATAGAGTTCATCTCACTGGAACAAACCATTTAGTTCATCTTGTCCAGTAACCAGTTGACACTGGCAGTGAATAACTGATGTCTCAGAGCAAGCATAAAAATAAACAAGACGCATTCAGACAATTGTGCAGTGCCAAACCTCTGCAGGCGATTAGCTAACACCCTCAAGCATGAAATCTGATTACCTTATTATCATCTTAGCTTGCATAGGCATGGGTTCTTAGCAGTGCTATTAGTTATCCACTCCTCCTTAGAATGTAGCTAGAGTTTTGCCTCAATGCATTCCTGTGGCAACGATTTTCACAAACATATTATGCAAACCTTTTTCCTTCTGATCAGTCTTGCTAAATGAATTTCAAGAGCAGAAAAGTGTAATAGGTGATACTTGAATAGACACTTATTTTAAATGTATTTTTAGACTGAAAATTTAGTCAAGCCTTAATTAAAAGCCATAGAATTATGAGTTTTCCTTAGTATTCATGATCTTAAATGTAACAGAATGTGAGGGTTCTTTTCCACAACAGAGAGAAAGTCATTTGCTCCAAGCCTTAAAAGGAATAAAACTCATGGTACTTTTAAAATGAATCCTGAGATTCTCATATAGTCACATGGAACTGAGAGCTAAGGATGTAGAATAGTGATAAAACAGGATAAGACTTACAAAATTTTGCAAGTTGATAACAGTGAGTTTCATAGCTGCATAAGAGGGAGCTCATCCTAAGCTACAATGCCCTTGACAAACTAAATACGTTTAGTAGTCCTAAGGAGGTTTGATCGATTAACAGTGGACAGGCCTACAAAAGCAAATATGACAAAAACCTAACAAGACTCACAATCTGAACAGCTATAGTCTCTTGACTTAAATTCATTCCTTCTTCCCTTTGCAATCAAGCTGGGAGAAAAGATAAGCCTTGATGAAGAGCTTATAAGAAACTGAGACTTCTGAGTAGGCAAACTTCTTACATTATCGTTGATGAAATTTGCATATTAGGACTTTAAAAAACAGGATTGGTTGTCTGCTTTTTAGCCACTTGGTTGGATGACTCACCAATTCCCACTTCAAATCACTCATGGTCTGCTAGGAATTTGGAATTACTGCTGGTTAATGTAGTGTGTAGTCCCTGTCTAGATACCAGGTGCCCATCGATGCAGCTATATCGCATCCCCTCCTCTTCTGGGCAGGGAACAGAAAATATAACTAAAGGATCATGGGTTTAAGAGCAAGGACAGAGTCAGTCTCTCATTTTTATTTTTTCACATGATAATTTATATAATTTACATAACAGTGAATTACTGTCAGAGGCAAAACACACTTGACACAGGGAAACTTGTTTAATTTATTACCAATCAAATGAGCTTTGAGTAATAAGTAAAAGAAAACCTTAAAACACCTTCCTCCCACCTCTGCCTTCTTCCTGGGTTCATCTTTACTCCTGAATTCTTTACCTCCTTCCCTTGCAGAAGTGCAGAGGGACAGGAAATGGGGATTGTGGTCAGTTCATCACATGTTGCTTCTGCTACTCCTTCTTCTTCACAGGGAGGACTTCTCACACTATTTCTCTGCTCCAGCATGGAACGACTCCCATGGGATACAGTCTTCTGCAGACTTCTCCAACATGAATACTTCACACTGGCTGCAGTTCTTGTGGAACCACTCCAGCATGGGTCCCTTTCATGGGGCGGAGTCCCTCAGGAACAGGTTGCTCCAGCGTGGATCGTACCTGCAAACCTGATCCAGCGTGGGCTTCTCTCTCCACAGGGCCACAGGTCCTGCCAGGAGGCTTTCCACGAGGTCAGAACCTTATTCAGTCATTCACCTGCTCCATCATGGGGCCCTCCATGGGCTGCAGGGGGACAGCCTGCTTCACCATGGCCTGCACCATAGGCTGCAGGGGAATTTCTGCTGCTCCCTCACTTTCTTCACTGACCTTGGTGTCTGCAGTGTGGTTTCTCTCAGATATTCTCACTCATCTTTCTGCTTAATGAAAAAAAACCTGCAGAGGGTTTTTTTTTCCCTTCTTAAATACATCATCTCAGAGCTGCTACGTCTGATATGCTCAGACTTGGCCAGCAGTGAGTCCATCTTGGAGCCATCTGGCATTGACTGTTTTGGGGGAAGTTTCTGCTAGATTCTCACAGAAGCCACCCCTGTAATCTCCTTCCCCCACTGATACCAAAACCTTGCCATGCAAATCCAATGCAGTTAATTACTGTTTTCACAGGTTTCCATATGCTACATTCTCTCCTTTATGGCATCATATTCTGCTGTAAAGAAGCAAGGAAGTGTCAGATTACATTTAATATCATAGAAGGTCCATGCAGAAAAGACAACAGTGAGTTAAGCATCTGGTTATAAAAATGTGGCATTTTAGATTTTGTTTCCTTTTCTTTTTTTTTTCTGCTTTTTGCTTGCCATGGATATACTGCTTAGACAGTTTAGAAACGAGGTATAAGAATTAAATGGGAAGATCTATTTGAATTGCACAGGGAGAGAGGGTATCAGCATGCTGAAATGAAATCTTCCCCTCATTGCACCTTACTTCACAAACAAAAAAGAGAAACTGACAAGAGCAGTGTTTGTAGTATCCCAGAAATAATAGAGATACTCCCAGATGAGAAGCTGGGGCACATTAAAGAAAAGGGGAAAATGAACAGTATACATCCCTGGTTTATGTTCTATATATCACTGATTTCAGCAACACAAACATCAAAAAAAGAGACAGACATTATGCTTATTTTTGTTGCCACTGTTCCCAGCCCAATGTATTTTTATTAAACAGTTCTGGGTGCTGGAAACTCCTAGATTTTCACCTCTGTATACTTATCTCTGGTATATGGAGTCATATGCTCCTTTTATCTGCTTGCCTCAGTGAACATGTGCTATCTTCTGCATATTCAGCTATTTGTACCAGAGTATTATTTTTTTTGGGGGGGGGGGGGGTCGAGTGGTGGTGGTGGTTTGTGGTTCTTGTGTTTTGTATTTTTTTTTCTTTCTAGTTCTTTTGTTTGTTTTTTGGACTTTTTGGTTTGGTTTTTCATAGTTCTGAGTACATACATTACTTGGAAAACATAGCTATCTAATGTCCATGGAGTGACTCCACTCTATTCTCTTTCATTATTTACTGTATATGTATTATCCTGTTTGATCCTTTTACACTCTGATAAAGTAGTATGATATATGTTGCCACAGTAAAATTCCATGCTACCATGAGTTCCTTTTTCCTGTTTTGAATTCTGACCCAATCACTTCATGGGACAGGAGCACAGGCAGTTATTGCCTCAGTTCCTGTGCTAGATGGGATGAATGAGGAGAGGTTTAGGAAAGCCCAGCTTACCAATAGGTGGCTTAGGGGATGGTGCTATCGTCAAAATTTTGGGTTTTTTGATCATGGCGCAAACTCCATGTTGCCCAGTCTCGTCAAAGCAGATGGGCTTCATTTATCTAGGAAGGGCAAAAGAACTGTAGCCCATAAGTTGGCAAAGTTGGTTAGGAGGGCTTTAAAGTAGGTTTGAAGGGGGAAGGGACGGCAACTGGGCTCTCCAGAGATAGGCCTAAGGGCATAGAGCCTGAGTTGAGAATGAAATCAATGGCCCAGCTGAGTGCATGTACACCATTCACGCAGTATGGGAAACAAACAAGAGGAGCTGGAAGCCATAGTGCAGCAGGAAAACTATGACATAGTTGCTGTCACAGAAACATGGTGGGATGACTCACACGACTGGAGTGCTGCTATGGGGGGCTACAAGCTCTTCATAAAGGACAGGCAGGGAAGGAGAGGTGGAGAGGTGGCTTTATATGTTAGAGAGTCTCTTGACTTTGTTGAAGTTGAGGTCAGCAGTGACAAGGTTGAGTGCCTGTGGGCCAGAATCAGGGGGAAGGCCAACAAGGCTGACACCCTTGTGGGAGTCTGTTACAGACCGCCCAACCAGGATGATAAAGGAGATGAATTGTTCTACAAACAGCTGGCGGATGTCTCAAAATCTCCAGCCCTTGTTCTTGTGGGTGACTTTAACCTGCCAGATATCTGCTGGGAGCTTCATACTGCAGAGAAGAGGCAGTCAAGGAGGTTCCTGGAGTGTATAGAGGACAATTTCCTTCATCAACTGGTAAGTGAGCCTACCAGGGGTAAGGCCCTGCTAGACCTACTGTTTCCAAACAGAGAAGGGCTGGTAGATGATGTAGTGGTTGGAGGTCACCTGGGGAATAGTGACCATGAAATAATAGAATTTTCAGGCCTCAGGGATGTAAGGAGAGCCACCATTAAAACCTCTACTTTGGACTTCCAGAGAGCAGATTTTGGCCTATTCAAAAAAACTGATTCAGAGCATATCCTGGGAAACAACCCTTAAAGGCAAGGGGGTCCAGGAGGGATGGACATGTTTTAAGAAGGAAATTTTGAGTGCACAGCAACAGGCTGTCCCAGTGTGCTGAAAGGCCAGCTGGAGGGGAAGACGGCCAACTTGGTTAAATAGGGAGATTCTGAAAGAAATCAGGGATAAAAAGAAAGTTTACAGACTATGGAAAAAAGGGCTGGCTACTTATGAAGAATTTAGAGATAGAGCTAGGTCATGCAGGAAAAAAATTAGGGAAAGAAAAGTGGAATTTGAGGTAAATTTGGCTATTTCATTTAGGGATAACAAAAAGTCCTTTTATAAATACATCAATAACAAAAGGAGGGGCAAGAAAAACCTGCATTCTGTGTTGGACTTGAAGGGAAGTATAGTTAAGGAAGATGAGGAGAAGGCTGAGGTACTTAACACCTACTTTGCCTCAGTTTTCACCAGTAAGACAGGTGGCCCTCAAGACAACTGGCCTCTGGATCTGGTAGACAGGGAGAGGGAGCTGAATAGCCCTCCTGTATTCCAGGAGGATATAGTTACTGACTTACTGAGCCAGCTGGATCCTAACAAGTCTATGGGACCAGATGGGATCCATCCCAGGGTGATGAGGGAGCTGGCAGAAGAGCTTGCCAAACCGCTCTCCATCATCTTCCAACAGTCCTGGCTCTCTGGGTAGGTCCCAGATAACTGGAGGTTGGCCAATGTCACCCCAATCCACAAAAAGGGCTGCAAGCAGGACCCTGGAAACTACAGGCCTCTCAGCCTGACTTCCGTGCCTGGCAGAGTTATGGAGCAGTTCATACTGAGTGCAATCACACAGCACCTTCAGGGTGGACAAGTGATTAGACCCAGCCAGCATGGGTTTAGGAGGGGCAGGTCCTGTCTGATCAACCTGATCTCTTTTTAAGATCAGGTGACCCACCTGGTGGATGAGGGGAAGGCTGTGGATGTGGTCTATCTGGACTTCAACAAGGCCTTTGACACTGTCTCCCATAATATACTCCTGGAAAAGCTGGTAGGCCATGGCCTGGACAAGTGTACCCTCTCCTGGATTAGGAGCTGGCTGGAGGGTCGGGCCCAGAGAGTGCTGGTGAACGGAGCTGCATCCAGCTGGCGGCCGGTCACCAGTGGTGTTCCCCAGGGGTCTGTATTGGGTCCAGTCCTGTTTAACATCTTAATTGATGATTTAGATGAGGGAATTGAGTCCATCATCAGCAAATTTGCTGATGACACCAAAGTGGGAGGGAGTGTCGATCTGCTGGAAGGCAGGAGGGCTCTGCAGAGAGATCTGGATAGACTTGAGAGATGGGCTGATTCCAATGGCATGAAGTTCAATAAGGCCAAGTGCCGGGTCCTTCCCTTTGGCCACAACAACCCCCTGCAGCGCTACAGGCTGAGCACAGAGTGGCTGGAGAGCAGCCAGGCAGAAAGGGACCTTGGGGTACTAATTGACAGGAAGCTCAACATGAGCCAACAGTGTGCCCAGGTGGCCAAGAAGGCCAATGGGATCCTGGCCTGGATCAAAAATGGCGTGGCCAGCAGGACCAGGGCAGTGATCCTTCCCCTGTACTCTGCGTTGGTGAGGCCACACCTTGAGTATTGTGTTCAGTTCTGGGCCCCTCAGTTCAGAAAGGATATTGAGATGCTGGAGCGAGTCCAGAGAAGAGCAACAAGGCTGGTGAAGGGACTGGAGCACAAGCCCTATGGGGAGAGGCTGAGGGAGCTGGGGTTGTTTAGCCTGGAGAAGAGGAGGCTCAGAGGTGACTTCATCACTTTCTAGAGCTACCTGAAGGGAAGTTCTAGCCAGGTGGGGGCTGGGCTCTTCTCCCAGGCATTCAGCAATAGGACAAGGGGGCACAGGCTTAAGCTCTGCCAGGGGAAATTTAAGTTGGATATCAGAAAAAATTCTTTCCAGAGAGAGTAATCAGGCATTGGAATGGGCTGCCCAGAGAGGTGGTGGATTCACCATCCCTAGAGATTTTTAAACGCAGATTGGTCGTGGCGCTGGGTGCCATGATCTAGTAAATGGACTGGAGTTGGACCAAGGGTTGGACTCGATGATCTCGGACGTCTTTTCCAACCCAATCAATTCTATGATTCTATGATTCTAATATTTTGTCAGATACATATATAAAACTTCATTCTTTGGTCTTTCCCACTATGCCTCATACGGTAAGTTAATTTAAAATCTTTCCTCAGAATGGTTTTGATTCTTTGGGGATGATGGAAAGGGGGCTTTGTTAAGGTTTACTTTTTGTTGTTTTTTGGGGGTAGAGTAACATAGAAATTGTGGCTTCATATACCATTAGGATTTTTCCTGTTGCAGTCGGACTCTAGGTGCTATGGAGTCACTTGCTGCCTTTCAGTCTGGGGATGTCTGACTTCCTTGGCTACTTCTACCTGTGACATTTGATTATCATGCTGATGCATTTGCTCTGAGCACTGTGACCTGGAGCCCTGTGTCCCAGCTCTTTGGTACTGCTCCTTTGCAGCTTATAGATCCACTCCATCTCACTACTTAGTGTAATGGCTTTATTAAGCAGCACTCAGCTGCTTTAGGCTGAAGAACAGCTGCTACAACAGGACCCTGTTTGAAAGGGATGTGCATTCCTCAGGAGATGAGACCCCGCATTTCTAAACAAGGGAGGATTTATATAGAAACAGAACTTTGTTTGAAACATACTGTTTTTTGTTTTTTTTTCTTTTAATGATTTGACTTCAGATGGAACAAATAGAGAGATAGAAAGGATATAAAACAAAACCCAGAAAAACTAATGAGAACAAAGAGAGTGATCTGAAACGAAAATTGAAAGCCTAGTTTTTCAGTTCTCTGACTTTGGTAATTATCTTAAAGAATGCAAATGCATTTTATTTTTTCTGAGGGAGAGATTCCTTTTTAATAAAATTTATACCATGAAGATTGTTTTGTGGGTTTTTTTGTAAATAATGACTATTCAGTGTTTCAATTTATGTCTTATATACTAGATAGTCTCATTTTTCCATTATATTTCATACTTGTGCTGAACGGTTTTCATTTGCTAGCTTGCTACAGTAAATGGAATTCATTAATCTGAACCAAAAGTAATTATAACAAAGAACATAAAATATCAGATTATTAGGATGACATCTTTCTCTGTCGAGGTGGGTTACTTCAATCCATTCATCATATCATAGAAACACTATGTTACTTTAGAAGGAATATGCCCTGAATTTTTAATCTGAAGACCCATATAAGAGTGTATATTGTACACGAAAAAAGAAGCACTAAGGAATTATATCCATAGTGTTCTTGATACATTAAAGGCTGGTTGCTAAATGTCTGGATATTTCACTTCTGTGAATTTCATGCCTGTTCAGAGTACCAAAATAAAGCATAAATTATGTCAAGACATTCAAGTTGTTGTGGTACCAACTGTCTTCAGTGTGGGAAATGATCAATATTTCAATCTTTACCTTCCAGTGAACAGGACAGGACCTTCTCTGTAGTCCAGGAGTGCCCATGGAGTGCCTGATCTCTTTGCATTGTCTCAAAACTGAGCAGTGGAACCCTTTTCACTTTTCCTTCCTTTTCTGAGTGTTACAGAAGAAAACTTTTCAACCTCCTTGCTTTTATCACTGTGAGAGCAAAGAGAGAGTTCAGCAATACAGAGAGCCAGATTTGTTTTCCCAGGACCTTTAGACTTGGTGTACCCAGAGGGAGATGGAGGGCTTTGCTGGGACACAGTACATGTAGATATTCCTACTAGCACCAGAAAAAGCAGCATTTGCGGTGGATGTTTTTTGCTGTGTTAAAGACAAGCAGCAAGACACCATCCTGCAAGACAGCAATTGTTCCTTTTGTTACAAATTCCCTTCATCACTGAAGCCTCTCTTCATGACAAACACCTTAGCTGAAAAAAATACATGCAACATAAGTTTCCATAACTTTCTTTTTCCTCATTTTGTAATGTGGTTTTTGTTTGTTTGTTTGTTTGGTGGTGGTGGTGGTGGTGGTGGTTTTGGGTTTTTTTTGGATCCTAAATAAATTGCATATATGAGCAGGGTACAAGACTCTTCTTTTTGTTGTACTGGTAATGTCATGGACTTCTCACTGTAGGAGAGAACAATTTCAAAGATCCCATAAAATCTGATAAAAAAATCCCAATAAATTCCCTGAAAATATTTTTAATTGTAGTCAGTAAATCTTAAAAGTTGATCAATTTCTGTGAGTTTCAAAAGTTAAAATGTCTCACAAACATGCTGCTTGAGAGAGATGAATTTACTACATTTCTATGAATGAATAGTACTGTATTTTTACAGATCTCTACATATTCCAGTATATTTTAAAATTCAGATAGATTCTCTTGAAATATGTATCCTTGAAACTGTTGCTAAATGTGGCAATGCTGAGAGAATGTCTTCAGAAACACTTGACTCAAAATATTTAACTGAAAAATCTTGCTCCTTTTTTTTCTGCAAATGAGGCCTTGTTTTTAGAATTGAAGTGACTGCAGGAAATAGTGTTATTCTCTGGCATTTGACTGGGGCTAATATAACTTTATTATTATTATAACTTAGAATTAAATCCTTCTGTAGAAATGTGTTTATGAAGCAGACTGATAAAGTCATGGTATGAGCATAGTAGTACCCCACTTATAAGAAGATACTCAAAAGAATATGCAGTGCAGTGCTAGTTGAGAATCTCATTTGTCATAGAATTTACCTGTTCAGAAATGGATATACAATGCTATAGGAAGTAATGTTACCATTCTAGCTAACAGAAATCTTGACTATCCTAAGAAAAGATTACCATCTTGGGGGGGGGGGGGGGAGGGGAATCTGTATTTGATTTTGTAACTGAAATTCTAAATTTTCATTACATATCAAAGAAAACAGCAAATATCATTATTATATCATTAAAGCAGCAAAACCAGACTCTGTGGAATAGATTAAATCATCCAAACTCAAGGTGTTGTTCTGGGATTTTTTATTGCAGTTCACATGGTATTACAAATTCTCTGAAATATACTATGGATTTTTTTTTCACAACAATTAAAGAAAAAAGCAAAGTAACTGTATTTACACTTTTTACAGGATTCAGTTTATTCAGTTTTAATCGTCTCCATATTGAAAGCAGAACCAGAATGAAGTTAGTGTGAAGTCTTTTTATCTGTAGGCAATGGTCTGTAATATTTTCTGTAACTTTTCTGTCCCCAGTTGTCAAGAATAGACAGAAAAATATCAACAGCTTCCAGTGATGGTTCAGCCAGGCAAAAACCAGAGCATGGTCCCTTAGGAAGTCATGAGATTGTGACATTTGTGTCAGCCTTAGTCAGCTACTTGAACTTTTTTACTGGATAAACTGTTCTGAGAGTCCAAAAAGTTTGGCTCAAAATTTACAAACTTCCTTGTTTTAATTTGTTTGGTGTTCAGCTGAAAATCCTTGTGTTGCCACAACACTGCATAAATGCTTTCCTTTCTTTTTCTTGTTCTGTATGACTTAACTTTATCAGAATAGGTATTTATCAATTTCTTAACCTGTCTAGAAAAGTCTGAACTTTTCTGAAAAAATCTTATCAGAAATGTATGCATAGCAGCACGACATCACTAGTACATGCACCTACACATTGAACAACTCATGAGAGAACTATAGTTGAAATGGACTGTTTAAAAGATTTTGTTCAGATTCAGATTTAATAATCCAAAGTAAATTAATTAGTAAGTTTCATGGACAAAAAAATATTTAAACATCCGTGGAATTTCCATAGAGAAATTTCATTTAGAGAAGTCTTTATTTACTATTTAAGTGCAATTTATTTATTCAGCTTGTAAGTATCATAGTACTCATCTGCAAAATAAAAAATAATAAATTGAAAACTGTGATTGAAACTGAGATTTTTATGCAGCCTATTGAAGAGAAGAGGGAACCTCTGTCTTTCTCTGGCATCAGATTCTTCTCTGTGCTGGATGTCAGTAAAATTATAGTGGTACTCATGATTGAAAGGGAGACAACTGTCAAGCTGAAGCGACTTTAGCACAGTGCACAGTCAAACACGGTGCATCAAAGATTGTGGTCTGTGAGCCAGCCAAAGCCTTGCCAAAACAAAGGGCAAGATTCTCCTTCTGTGTAAAAACACTAGCTGTAATAAGTCTCTAGAGGATTTTCTGAGGACAGTGTCTGTCCCAAGATACTTAGCAAAAGGGTGGTTGTTAATTTTGCTGGAAAATACTTTTAATATCAGTCCTTCAACTAGAACAAAGAAAAAAATCAAAGCTGACTGCCAAAATTTGACTTACTGCTACATGTAATACAAACTTATGCTGTGTTACTGAAATACATATTCAAAATTAACAATAAAATGTGTTTTCCTTTGGTCTTTCTGTCACATATATAACTTAGAGGAAAAAAAATAGAAGAAAGCAATGATATTGGCTGAGGAAATTCCATTTGTTACTTTGGTTATTTTGAGAATAAGAGGGGGAAGGTTTAATTTATTTTTAGATTAACACTCCAAAAAAAATTAAAGTTTCCTTTTAATCTTTTTCTTCTTTGTAATTTGTGTGTTATAATTCAGCATCTGACTCATCTGTAGGTTGGGTACAAAGAGTCTGATAACTTCTCTGACTTCAACAGTGAACAACTGCTTCCACTTCCACAAACCAGAGAGAGGAAGAATATCCTTTGAGTGCTTTACGTAATGAATGAATCTTAAATTTGTTCAGGAAAATCCTTTCTGAAACTGCAAAATTATGAAATTAACACCTTATTTCACCTTCCCAATCCAAAACCCCAGCAAAAACATTGGAAACATAGATGTCTATATTTAAATAGACTGGTCGCAACATAGGTGGTTATCCCAAAATGTAAAAATTTTTAAAGAAACTTTTAGTTCTGTTGTGGTCAGTGGAAAGATACCTGTGTTGTAGTGGGTGCAGATACCCCAGTCTGCCCAACACAGCAGGGAAAGCCTGGGCAAAACTGCCTGGCAGCCAGGGCTGAGCTAGGGCAACCATGGGAGAAACAGCCCTGTGAGCCCTGAGGGCAGAACGGGAGGAGGGCACAATGGGAGGAGAGACCTCCTTGGCACAGATGAACATGCCCTGAGGGAAGCTGCAGCCCATGAAGAGCCCATGGTGTACAAGTTTATCCTGAAGGACTACACTGCATGTAAAGGCACCACAGAGGAGCAGGGGAAGAGAAAGACATGCAAAGAATAGCACAGAGGAGGTCTTATGGACTAATTGCAGCCCCCCATTCTGCATCCACCTGTGCCACCCTCACCTGTGGGTGTTGGGCAGCCAGTCAAGATTAACCCAGCACACCATGGAACAAGGAGTTTTTAATAGTACTCAAGGGTTCTTCCTACTATTAGGTTTGAAGGTATTGCTGGGCCTTGTCCACATCCTATCCTAACTGCCACTGCCACAAGTAGATTTCCACTTGTGATAGACTGAATGTTATTAATGTCTTAAACATTGTCAAAAATCATAGAAACTTTTGTCAAACTGCAAGGAAGCCACTTCTGGTGTCTGTGGCCACCGAAGCACCCTCCTCCCTTTGCCTCCAGACTGGAATTTGGACTGTGACTGGGAACTGGAGTTATAACTATTGTCTAACCACCTCAAGTCTGAGGAGAGGTAAACAAGGCTCATGAAGGATGTCTCTGTGTTAAGAATCAGCTCTCACTGAGCTCAGTGGGTGGCAGGAGAGGCGGAATTTGAGGGTGGATGGCAAAATCTCTAAATACCAAACCAAAGGAGTAAGTCCCCACTCCCCCAGGAAGACCATGTACACACAAGAGAATTCCCATGAGAGGCAGCTGAGAAGGGGTCATAAGCCATCAAAGATCCCTAAAGTGCCCCCCTGACTCATTCCTGAGACCTTCCACCACCAGAGGACTGCACGTGATCCAAGTGAGGTAGCAAATCCAGTCTTCCACAAGAGACTGTGAAACTTTCCTCCTGCCAGGGGAGATGCCTGGACATCTCGTGAACATAGATCTATTGGATTTTATGCTTTGTGGGACCCTCAGCACCAAGAAAACCAGAAGAACTAGACTGATGGGATGCTGCCAGCTTACACAGAGTCATTATACATTTCCTGTTTTAATCTCTCTGTCACTTTCTTTCTTCTCTCTGCCTCCTTTTCCTGTTTCTTTCTTTCTCTGCCTCACATTTATCATTAAATAAACCCCATACTATTTACTTTGGCATATGATTTCATTTGTACCTTAATTTGGGCAGAAACATTTTTAATAATTTTATTAACCAGATCATAACACCATTCAAAAGAAGGAGTGAATTCAATCCATACTGGAGGTGTAATGCAGTTTAAAAGGATGCTGATCCGAATGACTAGATTACATCTTCATCATTGAGGCAAAGAGGCATTGAAAAATAAGTCCAGATACAATCTTGAATTGCTAAGCACTCTTCTATTGAGCAAAGCATTTTAACACACTCCCCATCCTAGACTGATTCTTGAGTAGTTGACTTCAAGTTCAAATATTAATGTTTATATGGACCATTGTAATATGGAGTTTAATTTTGATGGAAAAATATTAAAAAATATATTTAAAAAATTCTTTCTGGTATTTTTAACAAAACCAAGTACACAATAAGACAAAAAATTGCAATCAACTCCATTCTTCTGTAACTGTTCAAGAAGGTAATTTTATAAGCATCATTTGTTATCTCCAAGCCATTGCCAAATAATTATTGTGCTCAAAGAAAGAAGGAGCATTTGCAATGAAATACTGACAAACATCTTAATTGTAAATCTCTAAAGAATAGATTCATATTAATATGCAAATTAAATATAAAAGGGCTAATGCTGGACTTTGCAGTCCGTTATCCTGCATTCTAAACACTTCCAGTTTGACGCAGATTAAATGTTACATCAGTATTCCAGATGAGATTACCTTTGTTTTAGTTTAGAAAGTAATGACCTATTTGCTTAATATATGTATATTAGAGGTATTACTGTTTCAGTAAAACAAGGGAAATTGCATCTCTGCTTAAGCAACCCTGGAAACAGTCACTCGCACCTGGGATATTACTCATTGTGAATGGGTCATATAGGTCACACTGGAATTCCAGTTGCCTATGGTTAGCTGTGTGCCATTGGGCTTTCTTCCTCTAATTCATATTGGATGTGCCTACTCTGAGGGCAGGGATAGCTCCACAGCATGCTCCGGATCCTCCTGGTCCCTTCCTTAGCCAGGTCAGGTACTCAGCCTAACAATGTTATTACTTGACAGTAATAGCAGGGGTAATTTCCTCCCACCCTAAATCTGGGCTGCACCCAGTAACTAGGATGCATTCCCAGTTCCCTCACTTACAGTTATAATCATTCATAAGTTGGAATAATTATGATAACAGAATTCAAAAATAGAATATTTTTATACAAATCTGTTAAGCTTTCATCAAAGCAGTCAGTCATCTGCGTATTCCCAGGAAATAGTCTAATCCAGTCTTCCTTTACTCAATTCTGTACTAAAAATGCTATGATACCTTGCTAACGGGAAGGTTCTGGTATATACATGGTGCTTGTGTCACATTCAGACCATTAACCTCAATGTCTATATTGTGCCATGTAAGATCAGAGGTACAACTCAGTCATGCAGATGTAACACTGGAAATGGCCTGCATGACTATAGCTGCACACTGTAATGAAGATTTGCTAAAGGCTAAGATGTCTTCATGTGGAAATACTCCATCTCTGTAGGGACTTCAGACCTTCATTGGCAGAAATGATGCTACATGAATACACATGCATGCCAGGTATTTCATTCATTACTATTATGTATCAAACAATCATATCCTGGAGCTCTTTTTGTAGGTAAAGGGGCAGACTATAGTTTATTCTCCCTAAAAATATTCAAGCTTTCTAAAGCCATATCTTCTAGAAAGGACTAGATTTTACTTGGAAATAAAAACTCTGGAGACAATTTAAAAAAAAAAAAAAGAGAAGCAGGGTCATTTACATTCACAATTTCATGAGGAGATACGTATTTCATAAGCAGAGGCTTTTAAATGTTCCTCTTTGACTGAAACTTTAAGTACTCAGTAGATTCTAGAAAAGTATCTTTCAAGAAATATCAAGCACAGTCATTCAGGTAGGTAGATAATATACACATCTTCATGGCATATGTCATTTTCTGCCTCAAGGCAATCATTCATTCAAGATAGATAGTACATTATAATTCAGGAAATCCTAGTGGAGGAGTCATTATAATTAGCAATCCTGAGCAGCAGACTTGTCAAAAGAGTTTTGTGTTCATATAAGTCAAGCTTTTTTCTTCGTGAGTCATTCTTTTCTCCTCTCTCTTTTCCTCATCTGAAGCCAAAAATTTCCAAGCAGCTTGTCATCAGATGTCTCTAAAGTACAAATATCCCTAATGGATGTCATCTGACAAATTCTTTTCAAATATCTTACAGTAAAGAGCAGCTATCACAAGCAACTGCAATTTGTTTGATGTTGTTCATCAAGGATTTGTTGACAACAAATGGCACATACCCAGGATGAGTGCATATTATTTATCTCTAACTACTTTTGATAATAGAGCATAACCATATTTATACTGTTGGATGAGATTACATGTAAAGGATGACTATTTGACTGGCTAATAGGATTTATACCAAAATACGCTACGCTACCTCTTCAACTTCAGAATTGTCTCCAGAAATTTCTTTATTTTTTTGAATTCACATATAGTCAACTGAGGCAAAATTTTCTATAGAAAGACTTTAAGCAGTCAGGTCTTAGAGAAAAGAGACTTTCCCAAGGGGAAGTCTAATAAATAATTGAGTTATTTTAATGACTTAAAAACTTTGCAGCCAATATTAATGAATGCCATTGATGAGATTTTCCTGTCTATTTGCCTGTAGGCAAAGTGACCAGGGAAGGCATGTGATAATAAACACCTAGAATACATAATGGTAGCATTCTATAGTGTTTTTAAAGTCCAATCAGTATCTTGAGAACAGAAGTTTTACTACCTGAGATGGTAAACTGATGAAGACCTTACCAAGACGTCTGCCAACAAAGTGTTTATAATAGATTCTTTGAGCTGAATCATTAAGTAGCAGCAGATACTATTCTCTCATCATCCTGTTAGATAACTTTATATAATGACAAGCTTAACATATGAAAAAGTAGTACTTAAAATTAAAACTTTATATTATTTTGGTAAATGTACCATCAATAAGGGCAGCAAGCCCTCTTGTTCTTCTTAAAAGCATGTCTAAGAACTGGATACTTCAGACATAATTACTCTTTTCCTGTTTCTCTTTTTGTTGTCCTAATCTTTACTTAAGCAGTCTTTCCTCTTCACTATTCCTGTTTTGGCTGGCACATGCTTCCAACGTGATATTTCCATGACTTACATTTCTAGTAAATAATGATTCTTTAGTAATGGACACAGATTTAAGTTCCAGACTAACACTAGACGTGGATGATAAAGCTGTACATTGTACTTTGGCATTTCTTCTAGCTTCAGCCATGACTTATTGTTTTAGTCTGTGTGATGTACTCACATGCTATTCGTCTCCAAGATTCCTCCTGATAATCCGTATTCTTAATGGAAATAATTGTCTACAGTCAAATGTGTCAGTTTCGCCACAGAAAATCTAACACTTATGGTTTTATGCATTGTTACAGTTCTAGGAATAAAAAAAAGAATAATGGTTCCCTGATTCTTTCCCCAAAAGTTGTCCAAACATGGAAAGGTCTGTTTTGACCTGTATTCTCAAACTGTTTATTTTTCCCCACAGAAGCAGACACAATATCAAACTGCAAAAATGTGTTCCACACACATAAATCCTAGAGGAAGTTGTCTGTTTCCTTACTGTAAATCTCTTGTCAGGATCTGTGCTCCAACATCATTATTACTCACAAAGTTTAAAAAAGTAATTGTGATTGATTTACTGTTAGATTTTTTGTCATGACATACCTGCAAAACAGCATTAGTTCTCCACTGCCTAAGAAGATTTTAGAAAATCAGTTTTCCAAGATTAGTCTTTTGTTGGTCTGCAAGTCACATGTGAAAGATCTTTGACATGTAATTTATCTCTGCAATTTATTATTTTTTTATCAATCAATAAATAATTTGATGAAGCTTGCTTTGTTCGTGAAGATGCACAAATTATTTTGCTATTTCTGAGTCTTTTGACTCTCAGCTTTTTCTCCTGAAAATCAATGTTTCTGTTGGCCCTTTGTTGCATATCTCAGCATCTTCTATCAATATTTCCCTGGGTATGCTGAGGTCCATATTCATGCTTTGTCCTATAGCACCGTCTTGTCCTGTTAGTCACCAGGCATGTTTCAAAAATGATGCAAGCTTTTGGCCAGTATTCTGACAGCTGGGATAACAAAGGCCTTGGGATTAATTTCTATAGGGTTCAGAATCTATACTCTTTACCCAAAAATTTCTTGTTTGTTTTCCAGTGTTTCACCTAATATTGCTGATGCCAAGAGAAAAAGATAATGCAGTTTTTTCTTAAATGTTCCACTATTTGCTTTCAACACCAAAAAAAAATGTATTTCTAAATAGATTCCTGTCTGCTTTGAATGTAACTTTTTTACCTAAGATAGCTACAACTTTTTTGAGTTGATGTCTGAAAACATTTTAAGGACATCTGATCATACAATTTCTTCATGAAGGATGAGAAACATTTCACACTTGAGATGACTCTTTTTAAAATCAGGATATATTTATATCTCCAGTGACATCATTGAGTCATCAACAGCATCTGCTGGAAGTAGTTGACCAGTTGATAGACTGGCAAGGTCTTTCTGGCAATACTCACTGGATTATTCAGTTTTCTCAGATATTTCATGCAAGATTTGAAACTGTCCCTGATCTTTTCAAATGCCAGACTATTGTAATTATTGCAGAAATTATTCAGATGTTGTTCAGTTATGTTAGATTTCTCATCAAAATGCTCCATTTTTTAGGAATTGACGTGCACATATTAAAAAGTTCTGCATAAAACCTGTAGTCCCAGTGGCTTTTGTTACAATCTCTTCTATTGCCAGATGTATTGCGATTCTCCAGTCTGAGCCAACAAGCTCCCAGACTTGAGCTAACAAGTACATCCATCATCTCTACACAGTCACATAGAACATAGGAGATTGGAAGGAGATTGGATTATATAAAAAAAAATCAGGCAATCATGGCATCATTGGGATTCACACAGAGCATGCACCACTTTCTCTAACTTCTCCTAAACCTAAACAAAATGTAAAATCAGTGTAAGAAATCCAAAATAGTGAAAGGTTTCCATTAGCATACTCTCTTTGATAACTGAGGTGCCCTTCAAATACACACATGCTTTGAGAAAATGAGTTATTATAAAAGACTTAATCAAAAAGCACTTAGCAGATGTTATCTCAAGCACTGCTGACACTTTTAAGTGCATCTTCCAAGTGGGCAACATCAGCAATGTAATTATCTTGTAGGCAAAGAGAAAATTTGCTCAATTTTAATATAAGAAGTGTTTTTTGTATGACTTAATCACTTACATGTTCTCCAATGACTGGTTCATAACAGGTGAAAATAGGCAGGCTTATTTTAGGGGAATGAACAGTGGAACAAATACAATTTCTTATCAAAGCTCACTAAACCAGGACCACAAATCAGCAGCAGGATTATCTCATAACCAAATCTGGAAATCTGGGTTTATTTTAGTTTGGAAGCAGGCAAACAGATATAGGAAAGAGTATGTCAGTCTTTGTCTTCTCTCTCTCTCTTTTTTTTCTTTTCTTTTTTTTTTTTTTACCCCTTTATTCCATGCATTATGCTGACAATGTTCTTTTCCCATATTAGAAATGAAGAGGGTGATTCAACCCTTTCTGAACATTTTAATAGGACAGAAACAATACAGTTCTATGGGTTATTCTGCACTTACTTTTTGCCCTTTTAGCTAATGTATTTGTGGAGGATGGTCTAGTAAAACAATACAGAAAAGCAATTTCCTCAGCATGAGGCAGCATTCTTTCCTCAGATCTGTCAATTTTATTCCAAGCTGGAGTTGTTTCTCTATAGAAAAATTTGAATATTTCTTGTGGAGTGAAAGGTTTGTATCTGTTCCTGTGATAATTCAATAACACTAGCAATGCTCCAGATGTTTCAATGTTCAGAGTGTTCAGAATGTTCTTAAATGTTCACATTTTGCATGTTCAAAACAAAATATTTTTCATTCTATGATGTTTTTATTCATGTGTTTACAGAAACTTGGATGAGGAATAGTAATATTTATTTTACCTAGATTGATAAAATGGACACTTCCTCTGTCCTTATGACTGTTAAAGAAAAAGCATCTAGCTGGAGCACTTACATTTATTGAATCTTTTTTCAATAATTAGAGGGAAGAACACCATGATTGCTTCACTCTTCGAACTTAAATGTCCCCTTTCAACTATAAGCCTGCTTTACCTAAAATTTTTTGCATGCTGCTATTTTTGATTTTGATAACCTCAACTCCATATTTAGTACTTTAGGAAAGCTTTCTTGGATATGCAATAAAATCCATTCTTTTTTAACAACAGAATGTGAATGTGAGGCATGCCTGTAACCTTCCTTCTAGTTTATGATGTATGTTCTTGGGGTTTTTCTTTAATTCATTGACTTTCATATGGCTTCTAACCAACACTAATCCTCCTGATGCCGAAAGGGTTTTTTTAATTTTTCAATTTTCATATTTTGTAGATTTTAGGAACACAGTAGATGTAATGCTGTAGATTTTAGTGAATTAATATTTAGCAGCTTGTAACATAAAGTCCTTCTATCTCTACCCCTGCTCCAGAACAGGCAGCTGAGATCTGCCAGCTATTTAGTCTCTTCCTCAAGGTACCTGATTAAAGCATATCAGAAGAGAACATAAACATGGAGCAGTGTGACCCGAAGCCCTGGAGAGTGTCCAAGAGACCTTTGTGTGCTGAAGAAGAGGAGGTGGATGAAGACAGAGGGTCCCAACGACCCCAGCCCCAATTCAGCAGGGGTGGGAACTGGGAGGGGACAGAAGTGGAACTGGACATGTGGACAGTAGTGATTGGATAGGTTATATTATAAAAGCTATAGAACTTAGAGCTTGCATGCACACGTCGATGTATTCCTGGATGAGCGGGGTTGCTCATTAAAGTGCCTGCCCATTATCTTATCTCCTACAAAACTTGGCTCGGAGTCTTTTTACAGACTTTTACGGCAACACTCCTATAATAATTCTTAATATTTTCAAAGTAGCAAAGAGATAATTTTTGATTAAGAAAATCATTTCTTTACAGTGTTTTCCAGATTGTTCAGAATCTGGATTTTATCACTCTCCTCTCTGTTTTTATTTTGACTTCTTCATTGCTGCTAAACAAACATACCTTTGATGAGAAGGAGCTTCTTTACCCACAATCTGTTTAATGTGTAAATTGAGGAACTCATCTACCTTTTACTTCATGATACGGATTTGCATGTCTTCACTTGCACATAAAGTATTGCTTTAACTGAGTTTTTGCTCCTTTCCCTTTTATTTAAGTACTTGCTTTTCTTAGCCAAAAATCTCTTGTTTTAAAACACTTGGATCCTCACTGACTTTCTCTAGCCAGCATAATTTACTTGCACTTTTGAAAGAACAGTATTGAAAAATTGTTTAATGTGAATATGTCTTTTGTTTCTGCTAATAGCATCTCTGCATTATTTCTCCCTTGCTGAAGTGTTCAGTAATGTCAAAATTGGAATATGACTGTGAATCTCAGAAGAGGAGGCTGTGCGTTTATGTCCTTAAGTGACATTCATTTGACACATTAATCTTATGAATTTCTGTCAATATTCATATCTTTCATATGTATTTGAAAGATGTACACAGGACCTATCTTTGCTGTCTAATTTCATAAATGAGATACTTATGCTTCAAATTTGCAATAAAATATTGCATTGATTATAATTTACATTATGCAAGTGAGAGAGATCCTAGCAGTATATAAAAGCCCACTCTTGTGTTGTGACATCAAATTTTAGTTCACATAAAACAGAAACTGTGTTCATACATAGAAATAATCCTGCCTGACTCAGAGTTCACCACCTCAAATGATAGTTGTTATGTTCGCTTCATTGCCTATAGCTCTGAGTGAGTTAGACAGCTAGAAATGGTATAATCATAATGAAAGTATATGAACATATCCAGTCCAAAAACATTTTAACCGAAGCAATAACCCTCCTCCTGAAAAATTCCTGGGATGAGATTCTCAAGTTCAATTTATTTCTCATGATCTAAGAAAATACAAAAAAAAGATGGAAAATCTGCTTATCTGAATCAAAGTAGTATGGTTTTATTATGTGTTGGAAAGAACACAAGCTCAAGTAAGGTATTTTCCCTTTTGCTTATAGCCTGTACACTGAAGGGATCTGTTTGGAGCACTGAAGTAACAGGATTTTTAATGTTTGACCCGATTACAATTTGTCCTGGAAGAACATTTATATTTGACAACAAATAGATATTTTCCATGTCCTAAGTGATAGTTTCCCATCTTCCAAACCTATTTCTTTACAAAAACTTCATTTTTCTTTGCAGTAAAAATTATAGGGCATTGAGTTGTTTATATGGTACAAAGGAAAACAGTCATTAAAAAAGTGTTACTGGCTACCAAGTTGCACAGTACAATTGCCTGAACAAAAAATTTAGGCCTATTACAGCCATATTCTGACCCATTCTGAAGCAAGGCTTTTCCTAAAGTTTCTTAGTTGCAACATCTGTTTTCTTGGAGACCTAGAAAAAGAAAAAAATCACCAAAAACAACCCCAAAAAACCTTTAGAATATGTTTGTCATACTGTCTGTTTCTTTGAATTTCTTGACTCTGGAAGCCACACAGTGGTTGTTGGTGACAGCTCTGCCAAAGCTTAAGACTACTGCTACTGTAACTGAGAAAAGTAAGCCCATAGAGAGAGCTGCCAGGGACATCAGGCTTCCCTGTGGACAGCAGCAGACACACAGAAGCTCCCTCAGGAGCAAGAGCCACTGCAGTAGCAGCATTAACATTTTTGCAGCTCCTCTTTTGCAGTGTCTGGCCTCAAGCTTGCTCTGATCAAATACTTCTTATTTTGCCTGTGTGTAAAGCTAGTACCAAAGTGTATCTGCACATTTTTGGCAGTATGACAGCAAGACAGGTCCACTTGGTTAAAATCTAGTCAGGCACAAGTCACAAACAGTTGGGACATTTGCTGTGTAAAGTGCATGCATATGCAGGGTGATGAACTTCACTTACCTAAGCCGAACAGATAATTTTCACTTGGCATCCATCTCATGGCTTATCTTCTAAATTAAAAGAGGTCATGGGCAGCTGTTAGGGCTAATGAGATCAACTATGAAGTGCATAGGGGTTTTGTTTGTGTCAGGATGTGGCAGCAAAGAGCAATCTGTAGGTCAGTTATACGTCAGAGTACAAACCTACTCTAACTGAACAGGGAAGAAATCCCACATGGAGATCTTCAGGGGGTAGGTGTGCTCTATCTCTTTTGCATTTAGATCTGACATTAACCCAAAGATTCCACTGCAGCAATTGGAACGTAAGATACTATGAATTTAGGGACATAACAATCCAGTCATAGATTTTAGATAACCAATTCAAAATAATGATTACACATCCTTTTCCTTCCAGACAAAATGTGATAATGTACGGCCTGCCTGATTAGTGTTTCCTTAACCACCGTTGTGTTTGATCATAAATGACACATAAAAGTAAATGATGGTTTAATACATTGGTTCTACTTTCGTGTTGTATGTGAGGTTCCTATGGAAAAAAAAAAAGAAGAAAACAAAATAGAATGAAAATGTCTGGCTACTACCTTTGTGATAGAAAACCAGCCTCAGATGAAATTCTAAATCAAGAAAACAGACTGTAATGGCAGGTGTTTATATGAGGTAATATACTCTAAGAACACAGAATTCCTTGGTGAGGCTACTGTAGAAGGCTGTTAGTGTCATATTGGTCAAGAGAAATGTAAATGAATCTGAGAAAAGGATGAAAAAAAGTTGAAAGGAGGGGATGAGTCATGAAAAATTTGCATATTATTTGGGTAAACAAAGCTTTTGTAAGCTAATTCAGGTGAATGTTTTTTGCCTTTACATATTATTGTAGCTTCAGTCTTTAGAAAACAGACTTAGCTCTCTGGTGGTGACTTGCATTTGAAAACTAAACTAAACCAAACCATATGTTTAATGCAGAAGCTTATTTTATATAACAGATTTTCAACTTTTCACATGATATGCTTGAATCACTAATTGCTAATTGCAGATTCTCTCACTGTTCTTTTAGTGACATATTTGTACCAGCCACTGAAAGATTACATCGAGAACATCAATTGGTGCATAAATATTTATGAATACTTAAGTGGAATAATCAAGTGTAATAAACTCTCCAGAGATACTGCTGGTATCTGAAGTGAATTTTAAGAATCATATAATGTGTACACATGTGCTGTGAAAAAGGTTAACATTTGCCTTGCCAGAATCCCTCTGTTATTAGAAGAATTAATTTTCTTTTGAGAATTCCAAAGAAACTCCTAACTTAAAACAGTTTTTACAGTGGGGAAGAGAGCACTAGGCTAGTAATAATAGTTTTATTCCCATTTTACTTCTTAAGAGACAGAATTGCCAGTTAGGTTGTGACTTAAAATTTTATTATCACTGCAGTTTTTTCCCTTCAAAAGTACAAAGTGTCTTTAATTTCTTATGGCTTTATTAAGCAGCAGAAGCTTATAGGCAGCCTTGCTCTGTAAGAACACTAAACACAGCAGTAGGCATCTACGAGGCATCTTGTTCCACCTTGTGAAGAAAGATACTTGCTTCTCAAAGTAGAGAAGCCTTAAAAAGTGCAGTGGAGAGAGTTGTTCCTCATTCTTCCCTTTAAAAGGACATAATATTGCTGCTGGGTATCTGGAAATCTGCCTTTGTTGTAGCCCATTGTTTAAAGTTGCCTTCTATCAGACTAAAAAAGAAATATTTATTATGAAGTTTTATATTAGGATGTCTCTGACAACTCACTGGCTGCTAAGAAGCATAATTACATGTAATTATGCTTCATAATTACCATCATGTAATGTGTGAAGCAAAAAAAAAAAACAAAACCCCAAAACAGCAAACCACCAAACCAGATTCTGCATCATAGTGACATTTATGGAAAGCTTTATCGAAAAATAAGTTTTTTACATATTGTGGCAGAAGCTAAGAGCTGGAATGCAGATGTAGACAATCTTATATATCATTTCTTGTTGTCAGGATTCTTAGCCTCTGTAATTGATTATTTTAATACTCCAGTCATTCTAAAATCTTTCTATTTACTTGTTACTTACATTCCTTTAAACTTAGCCTTGACAGACAGAGCTGTAATATGTCTGCCTCACTGGAAACAGAGCATTATACAGGAATCCTCACATTAAGCTTTGTCATCACCATTCCTGGTCCACAGCTTGATCTAAGGTTTTTGGACTATAGCCCTTTACATTTCTTGTCTTAATGGACTGATATGTTAGACATTAAATTTAGAAGTATGATATTTAAGACTTATAAAATTCTTAACCTAAATTCTACAAGTGATTCTCCACCAGCTCTTAGGTACAGAGATTGGAATTTTGATTCCAGAAACCAATTCTGTCACTCCTCAATCCACAAAAACATCCATGAATTAAATAAAAACTAGAAATTCATTCAAATTAATCCTGTGTTACTCTTCATGAATTTTATTTCTCTGTAGTTTCAAGGCTTTGAGAGTCTTGAATTTTTTTTTTTTTTGGTGGCACATAACAAATCTGATGGCCCAAATGTCAATGACAACAGTGATCATTACAAAAGTCAGGAATCAAGACTTGATAGAAAGTAAATGCTAAACAGATCAGGGTCAGTGGTATGTATGCATGGAAAAACTGATTCATGTGCTTATATCCTATTAACAGTTATTTAATGCTGAAGGGATTTGCTGAGTTTGTCCCTGGAAGATTTGCATTTCAACTCATTCAAAATGATAAGCACCACCAGATATTTCCACTAGTGTCATAGGAAACTCGTAAAAAATTGTCATTCCAACTGGGGCAGATGACTATATCAAATGAAACATAAAATGCTGAGGTTTTTCATGATAATAACATAATACATTTTTCACCACGTACCCTCTCTGTATTTCATGCAAGTAGTTATTATAAGTAAGGTACTCAGAGGAAACTGTTCTATCCCTGTTCACTGAATATGAGAATTCAGCATCCAAAGCTTGGTCTTGCATATTTCATTATCATTAAAGACACAGAGATAAATAAAAGAGCTCTGATGTTCCATTTTGATTTTAATTTCCAAAGGCACTTCATAAAGCTTTATAATGTACATTCACCCGGTAATAAATTATTCTCTTTAAATACCTTTCAGTATTTGTAGTGACAAGATGATCTTTTTTTCCCCTTAGTGATAAATAATCTACTTCAATGTCAATTATTTTGATTCCATTTTGTGGAGAGTTGAACCACCAGGCACAGCTAAGTACTTAGCTACAGAACAGGTCCATTAGTATGCAGCCATAAATAATAACAAATATATACTTGTAACTATTTTCCCTACTCTTCATATAGGAGGAACATTATTTAATGGGTTTCTTTAAAAGAAAGGAACAGAACTACTTACTAACTAGGTTTTTCAGCCTTCATTTAATTTCCTTTTTCTCTTGGGCCATAAAATAACTCATAAAATATGAGATATTTAGTATGACTAATTAATCCCCATCTGATGTTTTTCCTAATATTATTACCATATTAATTAGCTAATTACCCTAACATTGCCAATGGTAATAAAATGAAAGCAATACTGAAACCATTCTTGTTGAGCTGTAGTTTGGCAGACCTCATTGCATTTAAAGTATTTCTCAAACAACACACAGTTCTGGGGAGGAAAACAAGGTATGAATTGCACGCTGTATCAAATCCATTTTTTTGATAACAATAGAAAGTCTAACTACAAGGCAACTTCGAGGCAATATGCTTTTTATACTGATATGTATGACTTGAGATATTGATATTTCCTTTCTCATTTATGAAAATATAATATGTACCAAGTGATTTTTTTTATTTATTTATCAGACAAAGAGGAAAGGGTTCAGCATATTACAGTTGAATCCATAGGTAGGTAGGTAGGTAGGTAGATAGTTAACTAATCAGATATTATGAGGAAATTGTTTAGAAGACTGACAAATCAGGCCAGTTTTCAAACTTTACTGAATGAATCAGTGGTACATTTCTTGCCACAGTCATACTTGCAAATTATTAGTCATGGTCACTACATATGCAAAACTGTTAGTCTTTTATGCCTATGTTCTGAATTATCTGTGAATATACAATAACTTAGAGCCAATGGTATGCAGTTGGTAACAGTGGCCATGCTTCTTGGTGTTATTAGTCACTGACATCTAAGTGATCAGGCTGGAGGGTTCGTTGATGAGAGGCCAAAATCAAAGTGATTTTTTCCATCTTTCTTCTCTGATTTTCTGCACTTATGTCTGATGGTTTTATGCCATTTTCCTCTCCTCAGAAGAGGAGTCTAATCTGTCCCAATCCTGTTTATCTAGTTTTCTTTTTCTTTTTCTATTTGTACTCCTTAGATTTACCTTTTTTTCTGTCTTGCACGTCTTCATTAATTATTTCTTCATTAATTACTTCTTCATTAATTACATGCCAACACATCACTCTTCTCTTGCCCCTTTGGTGGTCATACTGCTCATCTACTTAGTAAAGTGCTTATACATTGTGTCTGGTTATGCCATGATATAAAACTTGAGCTTATTGTTATTATAGTTTGCTTATAATCAGATTAAAGACCAGTTAATGTTATTTATATCTTTATCATTGCACTATTAATTTCTTGGTGCTTTAGTTACAGAGGTTAGGCAGCCGAATGCCAGCTTATGTTGATTGCAACTGAAAACAATTACCTTGACATTTTTCTATGCAAAGTGGTTTTGGTTAACTCATCTAAATTAATAATGAAAAAAAAATGTTTATATATATTCAGGGTTTGAGTTATGACATATAAAATTATTTTATTTCTTTATAGGGATGGCAAAATAAAGATGAATAAATTTTAAAAATATCACTTTTCTTCTACTAATAAAAACCTCTTAAAAACTGCTTTCTTCTCGGTCTAAGTCCACAGTATTAACATCAGACTTGGCTGTAGTTTTAAAGTTGTACCAATCAAGAGCCTCTCTGATGAGTTCAGATTTCTGGCCTAATAATCTAAACTGAGACCAGGAAAATAATCTGATTTATGTAACCCCACAAAAAGGAGGCCATGCCAAAGTGAGGCTTGTCCTGGCACCAGTTAATGGTTCCACACAATCTTTACTCAATATTCTCTCCAAGCAGTTCCCTAGCTGTGTCCAAACTCCTTATGCAAACAAGTGCTCCCCACAGTGTGAAAGGATCAAGACAGTAGAAAAACATTGAGTGGTTGCTTCGCAATTTCATAACTTTCTTCTGGAGCAACTGGAATCTCAGCAGGACACCCCAAAGTGGGTGATACCACATTATCACCATAGAACACATGCACTTACATTAGTCATGCTACAATGACATTTAAACTGTGCTTGCTTATCAGAATTTTTTTTAAAAAAATCCTATCGTAAGCTTTCCCAGAACTTTCTGCTTCTAGCTTTTTCATTGCAAGTCCACCTTTATTATCTTTTTTTCCCAGGTGCTTGCTCCCACTGGCTGATAATCCTATGACCTGATATACTGCCTCCAGAAGCATATGAAAAAACTTGCTTTAAATCAAATGTTTTGTTTGGATTTGTGTTCCGTTCTTGTGGATAGCTAAAAGAAAAGTCTTTGACTAAGAAGTGTTATTTTCCTTCATTATGTTCTTCAAGACACACAGAATGATACTCTTCTGTGGTAATGAATGGATTCAAAACACCACAGGAATGCAGAAAGCAGCCTGTTCTCTGAGTTTTCTCTAGGATAACTTACGTGACAACAAGGGAATATTGACTGACTGTTTGTGCAAAGCTACTTTGTATTCTTGTGAGTTGTCACAGTTGAATCTTATTCATCTATAGCATTGAGAATTACTTAATAATATGAATAAGAACCAGAAAGTAACAGAAGTTAATTTAGACTTACATCATAAGCTATACAGACCATGTATTTACAAGGTATTTAACACTTTTGTCAACAGTGGGGTTCTTTCACATTTTGAAAGTTAGTGTTAAAATGCATTGCATTTGAAATGTAGAAATGGCTTACAAACATGTATTTATTATCTTATTTTCTCTATCTTATTTTATCTATCAGAGCAATTGCCATTTCACTTATCAACAATTTAGTAGATACAAATTGGTTCAAAGATGATAAACAATATTATAGCTAGCAGATACATTGCTCAAACTCACATCTATTAAATCAGCTACATGTTATGTTTATTTCAGTTACAGGGATTTCTAAAATCCTCTTAAAGTTCTTCAGCTTGTTAGATAACATTTGAAGTTGAAGGAGTTTTTCTTGTCTGCTTGTTACTAAAAATGTTTTTATGGTTCTCCATACAATGCATGCAAGTTGCATACCACATGTGGTTGATTACACTTATTCAAATTTCTTGACATTGTGGAAAATGCAAAAATATCTTCAGCAAATTGAAGGGACAAGAGCTAGTTACTACTAGTGCTGTTCAGCAGAATAGTGTTCATTTTCATGTTAAAACTTCACTTTTCTATCTACTTGACAAAGGTCTATTATTCACTTCCATGCCATGTAGGAAGCCAACTCTTTTATGCCAGAAGAACTCTCAGAAGATATCTCACTGCGTTGGACAAGGGATCCTATTACCTCAACATTAAATCAGAAGTGGCAAAATTGTTGTCACTACTGTATGTATGCTCTGTGTGTAGTTGTCACTACAGAGAGCATAACAGCTTGAAGGCTCTTAGCATCCTGTTGCCAACAAGCTTAACACTATCCTCATCTGCTGGATAAGAAATGTCTGATGACACATACATATATGACTTTACCTCTTACAAGCTATTTATATGGGCTTGTTGTCCATGATTTTTTTTCAAATGATTGCCGAATCTGCTGATGCTGCCTACATCTAAAATTTATTTTAGCAACAAGTCCCAGATTGGTTATTGTTAGATAAGACTTTTATGTTTAAAATAAATCTTCTATTAATTTCCACTGCCTGCTGACTTCACTGTTAAATTTTAAATCTATTAATCAATTTATGATTTTGCAGATCTTAATCCTCTCCCTATTGAGCAAAAATAGAGTCTGGAAGAATGGATTGACAGCAGCCTTGAGGAGAAATACTTGGAGTTGTTGACTAATGAGAAACTCAATATTTACACTTGCAGCCCTGAAAGCTGACCATATCCTGGGCTGCATCAAAGGAAACATGGCCAGCAGGTAGAGGAAAGTGATTCTCCCTCTCTGCTCTTCTCTTGTAAGACCCCACCTGGAGTACTGCATCCAGCTCTGGGACACCAAACATAGGAAGGATCTGGACCTTTTGATGCTAGTCCAGAGGAGAGCCAAGAAGATGATGAGAGGTCTGAAACACCTCTCCTATGAAGACAGGCTGGGAGAGTTGGGGTTTTTCAGCCTGGAGAAGAGAAGCCTTCAGGAAGACCTTGTTGCATCTGGAGAAGGACTTTTTCAAGAGCATGCAGTAACAGGACAAGTGGGAGTGACTCTTAACTGAAGGAGGGTAAATTTACCATGAGAGTGGTGAGGCACTGGCACAAGTGGCCCAAAGAAGCTGTGGATGCTCCATCCCTGGAAATGTTAAAAGCCAGGTTGGATAGGGCCCTGAGCAACCTCATCTAGTGAAAGGTGTCCCTGCCTATGGCATAGGGCTTGGAACTAGATGATCTTTTAGGTCCCTTCCAACCCAAACTATTCTATGATTCTGCGATATTTTTCTCCTTCCCAAAAACATCTCAAAACTGTAACCATTCTTGGACCAGAACAGTTAACACTGCTGAGGAGATGTGCAAAACAAGTTTTCTATTTAGAAGCAAAATACTTCAAACTTTTTTTCTGTTTTTTTTTTTTTGTTTTGTTTTTTTTTTCTGAATACCCTTTCTGATTTTATCCAACATTTTGTGGAGCTCAGCATACTGAACTACTGATTTCAGCAAATTGATAGTGACAACTCCAAGTTCTCTTTCCTGAATTGCACCTGCCAGTTATGACTTCAGTTTTACTTAGAAATAACTTAGATACTTTCTCCTAGATGAACTGCTTACAGTGAAGCCTACTTGTCACCATGTTGTTGAAATTCTACATAGTATCCCTCTGACAGACAATATAGGTCAAACCCAAATATGTTTCTTGAGAAAGTGGACTTGTATTCTTTTGGTCTGGATTATGATGGGTTGTAGTTTAAATGATGAGGCACATATATTTATTTTTTTCTTATTGCAGCAGTCACTAATATACTCACTTTTGCATGAGCAAACCATATCTATCTCAAGTAAGACAAGGTATTTTACATACTTATCCTGTAGATGTAGTATAAAAGCATATCTGGTTCTCCAGAAAAACATGCATGCATAAGTTTGGTTTAACTTTAGGCTTGTAAATCACCTTTGTTTTAGGAATAATTTCAATTGGAGGAATGACATTCTTACTTGTTGATAATGCCACATGCAAACCTGTCTCTGGATAAATTTGCCTTCCCAGTGGTCATAGAGTATCTTACTAAATCTTATTATTTAAACACATTAAAATGTTGAATGAAATCCAAGAATTTCTTTTGACTATGAACTCTTCAGTCCTTTTCACATTAAACACAGAGAACCATTTGTATCTGTGATCCCTTTTTCTGTTGAGCTTTTATCTAAATTTATCTAAAAAAGCACATATTGCAAGTCCACCAAAATCAGGCTTTTCTGTATGCCTCAGCATTTAAAAGGCACTCTGACAAAGTTCCTCTTTCACTGGGGGTGATGTATTTTCAGGACCTGACACTTACTCACAGGACCACACAACCCAGAACTGCTCCAGCCGAAAATTAATTTAGTGGGAAGATACCTACAATGAGAAACATGATAATAAATGAATCTAATGTTAGCTACTCCAGGCATCTTATTTAGCTGCTCCTAGGTTAGCAACCTAGGGTTGCTAGGTTGGCCAGGAATCATAGAATTCAAGGCAAATCTCTGTCTCAACAGTGAGTGCCAGTGCTGCCCTTCAGTATGAACAGCCAATCCTCTTGAAATTGTCTTCAGACCAGTGGAGAGAATAACTTTTTGTCTTGTTCTTCTTCACAGGATAGATATGTTCTCAGATCCAGTAAACACTCATAGCTTACAATTATTAACAGTAGCAAGTATTTGACTGAGGCTGCTTTGTTCTGATGCAGAGCTCTGCTTCTGTACACTGATGTAAATCCAGAGTATTACACACAGTAAGTTCACTGAAAGCAGAATCTGATTTATACTCTCAATTACCTGGCATTTTTGCTAGTGGAGACAGTACAGCAATCTTCAAAATTAAATATGACCTTTCTATTTTTCTGAGTTTATGAATTAAAATCTCACTCAGCAGCTCCAACTATCTGTAAATTACTACATGAATGAAGAAAAGATTTCTGAATTTTTGAATTCACTGAAAAAATCCAAACCTCATTAAAGCTTAGAAGACAAGGGCATTGCATCTATGATGCTTGATGAAATCTTGGAAGATAATCCTACAGCTCCCAGCAACATCATGTAATGTTCTTCATAGAATCACAGGATCATAGTACATGAGGTTGGAAAAGGACTTCAAGGATCATCTGTTTCAACCTCTCTTGGTAAAAGCATAGTCTTAGACAAGATGGCCTAGCACCCTTCCAGCCAAATCTTATAGGTGTCCAACACTGGGGAATCCATCATTTCTTTGAAGAGATTATTTCAGTGGCTGATTGTTCTCATTGTGAAAAATATCCTTCTTGTGTCTAATTGGAATCTTCTCAAATGTAACTTAAACCCATTACTCCCCATCTTTTCCTTGTGACTCCTTGTAACAAGAGAGTCTCCATCTTCTTTGTAGAAGATAGAAGATGAAGTCTTTCCAACTCATCCTTGTTGAACTTCATAAGGTTCTTGTTATCTCACTCTTCCAGTCTATCTAGGTCTTCCTACAGGGTGGCCCTCCCTTCCAAAGTGTCCATCGGCAAATTTTAGAATAACTTTGGGTGGATCCCATCTGACTCCACAGACTTGTGTGTGTCTACTTGGTGTAGCAAATCACTGATCGTTTCCCCTTGGATTATGGCGGTTTCACTCTGCTTCCTTTCTCTGTCTTCCAGCTTGGGGAATTGGATACTCTGAGAAAAACTGATTTTGCTATTGTAGACTTAGGCAAAGAAGCCATTAAGTACATCTGCCTTTTCCTCATCCTTTGGCACTATATTTCTTTCCCCCTCTATTCAATAAAGTGTGGAGAGTCTCCTTAGCTCTTCTTTCGTTGCTGATGTATTTGTAATAACACTTTTTGTTATTATGAATGCCAGCAGCCAGATTGATTTCTAGCTGTACTCTGGCTCTACTAATTTTCTCCCTGAGTAACATTACAGCATCTTTGTAGTCCCTCTGAATTGCCTGCCTCTTCTTCCAAAAGTCATAAACTCCATTTTCCCTCCTGAGCTCAAATCAAAGCTCTTTGGTCAGCCAAGCCAGTCTTCTTCTCCCCATCTCATCTTTATCTTGTTTGTTACGATACACTTGATCACATCTGACTAATCACTTATGAACATATTAAACTGTGTTGGGGCCTGTATTGAGCTCTGGTGAACCCCACATGTGGCAGATTGTCCATTTAAAATAGGGCTGTTTACCACCACTCTCTGTGTGGGGCTGTCCTGTTCCCCACCCACCTGTCTACACCACAGTGCATCAGTTTCTCCAGTAGGAGGCTGTGGGAAACTGTATTGAAAGCCTTGGCTTAATTGTACTGAATAAAAAAGCCTTTTCTAAAAGGAGATAATGCATCTGTTGTTGGTTTCAGAACAGTTCTTGGAGGCTGTGTCACAAAATGTTGTATCCATCTTATCTATTAACAGTCTAGGGAACGCCATTTCCAGAATGCAAAAGTTTGAGTCTGGAGTTCACTTCTCAGGGTTACAGCTTTTAATGGACTGACTGTCACTGATAAGAAAATGATGGAGGAGCACAATGTTCTTGCAATCTCATTAGCTGGATATATTGTGTGATGTTAGAGTAACCAACCTGCAGAATACTAACACACACCAGCTGCAAAAGAGTGAAAGAGAAAGCAATTTAAAGTTATACATTAAACTTTTATACTCTAGTTGTTTATTTGAAAAAAAATAGTTTGAGTTTTTAGTTTTGTTTGTTCGGTTTTCTATTTTTTTGTTTGTTTTAATTCTGCGCTTACTTATTTTAAGACACACTTTAGATGGTGTAAATATTAATATACTAAAAAGAAAAGCCCACAGCAGCAATCAATTGGCAATCCAACCAACCAAAAGTCCTGCAACACAAACAGAGAGTATTTCGTGGATGTGTTTTCTTGTGAATATTTCAGTGATGATGCCTTCTCTTTCAGAAAAGAATTTGAAAATATCCAATAATGAACAGGTGGGGTTTACTACTTAAAATTGCTTGACTAATACAGTTATTAGAATGTAAATGTGACATTTTTTACCTAGGAGAAAATCTAACCAAAAAGGCTGACCTTTAGTCATTTTTACATTTCCAATAAGTCCAACACTGGTATTTTGAAATTAGCTGTGACATGTACTGTTAAATATGATGTAAATACCCCTCCACACATTTACAACATAATCAATAATTTTCCTCTTAAATTAAATGTCTTTTGATGCTACAGAAACTCTTGTTTATTAGCCTTTCTTTCTACCTATGATACAATATGACAATTCTTCAAAAGAAACATGGACTGGAAAAAAAAGGAGCATTGAAATATTTTTTTCTTCAAACTACTCATCCTTGAATTGTTTTAAGTGGGTCAATGAGATATTTCAGGTCATAATACTTTGCAATTTTTAGCTAAGAACTGTTTGTGATAGCCTTGTCTCTGCACCAGCCTTAGTAAAATTTTGTGACAGGTTCATGTATGTTCTTAAGGACTTTGTTTCTACAGTCTTGTTTGATCCTCTGTTTCATGGATAAGATAAATTTTCTCAAGAGTCTGGAATCATTTGCCTCCGTGTTCCATCGCCTGAGATGTTCACATCTGCATCATGTATGCATGTATGGCCAAATTTCGCGAACGAAGATTTGGGAAGGGCTGTCCCCACGTGGGTGTGCCCTTCCAGCCTGCGCAGTGGATTTTAGGTGAGGCTCAGCATGCACAGAACTGGCCCCACCGTTTAAATCCCGAGGTTCATCTGCCACGGCCGAGCGAGCTTGGACGGTGCCAGTGAAGTCCTCAGGACTAGAACCTACAGCACCCGGCATTTCCCAGGAGGTCTCCCATCCAAGTACTAATCTGGGGCTGACCCTGCTTAGCTTCCGAGATCTGATGGGGTCGGATGTCAGGGAGGCATTTAACTGCCCATCTCCATCACACATGTATCTTTAATGAAAAATGCACCTGTGTGCTGGAGATACTCTTCCAACTATATAGTAATGCTATCCCAGCAGTAGGTGCTAATATACCTTTACTCTCTATGTGGTTCAGGAATGACTCATGGGAATATGCTAGAATTTGGGGATAACACTGAATGTTAGAAGCAGGTAGGGAATTTTGTGTTCTTTGCTGGTAGTTCAGAAGTGAGTCAAAATGAGATATATAGACCTTTCTTAACAGAAAAGGGAAGGAACATACATCTAAAAATATATCACTTGAGAAACCAGGGTAATCTGTACATCCAGTTTTCTGTGGGACTCCTAGCATGGTCAAGTGCTACATTTAACCAAAAACTTTTAAAGGCTTACCCATACAGTCTTAAAATGATCCCTCAAATGCATTTAAGCATGTGGTGGCAAATTTCTTTCAAAAGTGTTGCAATGCCTGGTCTCTGGGGTCAGTTTAGATGTCTGTAAATACCAAGTTTGATTTTTCATATGTAAAAGCATGAATTGCACCCATCTATGCTAATCTGCATCTCACTGAACTGTAAAGATGTTAACTTTTTTATAACACAGATGATTTTGATAAATAGAAAAGTGCTGCACTCAAATTAGTGAAATCAAGTATGAGGGTACCCAAGAATGTATCAGAACACACAAATATTTCATAGAATCATATAATATCCTGAGTTGGAAGGGCCACACAAGAATCATCAAGGTTCAGCTCCTGGTCCTGCAACAACCCCAAGATTTACACAATGGGATGGAAACCTTGCCCAGATTCTGTCAGGCTTGGTGCCATGACCACTTCCCTGGGGATCCTGTTCCAGTGACCTTTTCCATTTCCCTCAGGCTGAAGAACATTTTCCTAATATCTAACCTAAAACTCCTCTGATATAGCTTCATGCCATTCCCTGTCACTGGTCACAAGAGTGAAGAGATCAGTGCTTGTCCCTCCACTTTCCCTCATAAAGAACCTGTGGACTTCTCCCCTCAATCTCCTTTTCTCCAGGCTGAACAGATCAAGCGACCTCAGCTGCTCCTCATACAGCTTCCCCTCAAGGCCCTTCACCATTTTCATTGCCCTCCTTGGGATGCTCTCTAATAGCTTAATATCCTTTATATTGCAGATTCTGAAATGGTACACAGTACTCAAGGTAAGGTTGCAGCAGTGAAGAGTGGGAAAATCATCTCCTGTTTCCTTTCTGTATAGTTAATGTTAGAGCTGTGGGACTATAATTTATTTTTTCTCTTTGTTCTCATGTGCAGCATTGTACATTCTGTATCAATGCCAACAAGGGACTTTAAAGCTTAGCTTTCTAGAATAAAATTCCTCCACCATTTGGTTTAGAGTGACGTGACTATTTAATTCTGTTTTCTAGAATGTTCTTTGTAATATCTGCATGTTTTGCCATCCAAACCAGGATAGGGAACTAAAAATAACCACCATGCTCCAGCACAGTGTTTCTACTGGCATTCTAAGGTAGTAAGGAGTCCTTAAAATAATTTGTAATTATCTGATGGCTGAATTACCAGCAGAATATAGGTCTTAAAAAACATTGTTTGGAACTTTTTTTTGCTTGATTTGGTCTGTTTTTTAACCCAGTAGATGTGTTGAGATAGATTACCATTCCCTGTAGAAACCAAATACAATGAGACATCTCTTATCTGCATAATGTCACAAAATTCTTACCAAATAGAAAACAATTCTCAAAGCACCCTTTTCCTCTTGAACTAGAGAAAATAGTTTCCCAGTTGCTGCAGAGTAAACATCTTTAAAGCGTTAGCTTTATCTCTGGGAGGCTTAAAAGATGTTTACTCTGAATGATTTGTTTGATTTCATTGGAAACCTTATGCTTCTTTTGAATATTATGAAAAGTTCCTGAATTCCCCCTTTTGAAATTGTCTTCTGCCTTCAACAGAATTTAGTTTAAGGTTTTCAAGGGCACATTCACTGTCTTTTCTTTGAAGTGAAGCCAAAGTTCTTAAAGTCTCCAGTGGTGAGAATATATTAGAAAGAGTGGAAAAGGGTAAGTAAGAGTTTTTGGATATTCTGATCAGAAAGTACCATGAACCATTCCCCACGTGCACACTTGAAATGAAAATTTCATTTGAGATTTAAATTTGAAAAATGCTGAAAAGTCTTATTATTAAGATCCAAGCGTTGTATTTGTGTTCTTGTTTGCTTGTTTAAAGTAGCTTTGAAACGCTTGTGGGATTAAGATGAAATGCCTGTACTGAATGTCAGTTGAAATGGTCACTGAATTCTTTTGGGTTAAAATCCCAGCTGGAGCATGTGATTAAATGTTTCAGCCTTACAATTGCTTTTCTGGTTAGCCATAAATACATTTTGAAATTAAACCCATGATCAGTGATAGATGATGATTTACACCTGTAACATGTCAGTGATGGGACTTTTATAAGATAATTTTGTCTCTAGATTTTGAAGTATTGACTCTCTTGAGTGCTTATTATCTTTTTGCTTGGCTATTTTTATCATGCAGAAACATTTAATTCAGAAAAAACATAGTTGAGTATGCTGGAAAATGTAAAAAAACTTCAGTGTCATATTTTACTATGTCATAAATGTCTTTTAGTGAGAGAGCTATGAAAAAGTATTTCTGAGAAAAATTGCCCTTTAAAAAATTTTGATTTTATTTTTCCATTTTAGATTGGTTACATTTTTGAAAATATCCCTTGTATTTATTAAAGAAAAAACCAGAGATGCTCTGAAATGCTTTTGTCTGAAGCACATCTGCAATTGTAATGTCCCATTTAGCTCATATTTTTTACTACAATCTTGTTAATCAGTTCTTCCTTTGACAGAGAGGGGAATAAATTCATCTGTTACATTGTTTAGAAATTTTGTAAGAGCTCACTGTATAAGCAAAGGATAACCTATACATGACAATTCTACTTTTTAATCTTTTAGCTTGACTGTTGTGTCTTCTTGGTGTTGTAGGTCCATCCTTGCCAGTTACTGGAAGAGCGCAGCACATTTTGACGTCTGGATTCCCATCACGGCAGGTATTTTATGTGCTGCTTAAAGTGCCACAAGCAACTCCTGCTTATGAGATTCCAAGTCACCACGAACAAAGCAGCCCATGGCAGATACCAGTGGTGGCTGATTCCTTGCCTCTTTCCTCAGCTCATCATTCACTCACCAGGAAAGTGGAATTATCCCAGCTTTATGCTGCTCTCTAAGTCACAGTGACCTAATTGCCTAGAATCACTTTGAAAAAATAAAATATCAGTGAGTTGTTTTTTGCCTTTAAAATCTCCTTGTTGTAGACCTGTACAATTTTCAGTAATGAAGAAATGTATATTGTACATTCATCTGAGGGCCAAACAAAATTTTAGCTTTCCATCTACATTCTTGAGACACGTTATGTTTTTGCTAGTAAGATTAAAAAAAATCCTTTTTTAAGTTAGTGATATTTATCCCTAAGCAAATACCAGTAAGAGCAGCTTAATCTAACATGATTATTAAATGTTGATTTTTAATTAAGGGATATTTGCAATATAAGAGGAGCTTTCATCTGCGTAGAAAGTATACTTAAAACATTTTAATTTCTACTATTTGCACTGTTCCATTTCTCAATCACTATATTTTCTTTTACAGTGAATTAAACTTTCAAGAGATCCTCTTTTATAGGACTTTTTAAATAGTTACTATTGTGAAAGCTGGGCATTGTGACCCTAATTAACATGTATATTATCTTACACTGCCTGAAGAGATCAGCTAAATTTTCCTTGCTGATCATAATCAAAAGTCTGTGTGTTTAGCAAACATGATTACAATAAAAAAAAGAGTGACTTAGAAAGACAGAGAGACTGTATATATAAGTCTCTGTGTCCATACCACAAGCAGGTCTATTTTCAAAGAAAAGCACAAAAACAGTCTTCTCAGCTCCTAGGGATGTTAATGGAAGTTCTCCAACTAAATTCCTGAACATCCCTTTGAAACATACAAATAATGTAGGTAAAACTGTAGGTTTCTTATTTCTTTCGACAAGGAGAAAATCCAGTCAGATTTATTTTGCCCCTCCTCTCATTCTGGTATAGTATCTTAGGCAGGCTCTATGAAAACTCTGCTGACAGACATGTCTACACTCTTCCCACAAAAACAATTGCCTTTGTTTTAGAAACAAAACCAGGCTTCATTTTCTACATTTTCTTGGGTGGTTGGTTGTTTTTTTCTTGTTGATGGGTTTTGTTTGTTTGTTTGTTGTTGTTTTGTCCGAGGACTTCACTGTCACTCTCCAAGCTTGCTCAGCCGTGGCAGATGGACCCTTAGCACTTAAATGGTGGGGCCAGCTCTGCACATGCTGGGCCTCACCTAAAAGATCCACTGCGCAGGCTCGAAGGGCACACCCACATGGGGGGAGCCCTTCCCAAATCTTCGTTCGCAAATTTTGGCCATACACACAAAGCAATAGTTTTAATATTTTTATTTTCTTTTTCAGAAAACATCTTTAAGAACTTTCACTTCCCACTCCAATTTGGAGTCAAGCTAACCTTCCAATTGGCTAATTTTCCCTGGAAAGGTAATTCTGGCATTTTTGGCAAGTTCTACTCTGTGTGATGTGGTTTTGACTATCTGTGCCTAGAGACTAAAGTCCTGATATTTATAGAATAATTACCTGTTCAGTTGGGAAGTCAGAAAATGTGTAATGATTATGAGTGGAGGAAGGGAAACAAAAAAAACCCATTATTATCCTTAAAACTTACAGAAACATGCATTTTTAATGTCACAGAATTTAGAAGAGCTACATTTTCGTAAGATAAGAGATGATCCATTCTGTTTGCATCTCATGGTTAATTCAGGAGTACTGAAATATTGCAGAGGAATGTAATCGTTTCATGTATATATATATATACATATATATATATATATACACACACATAAATACACAGGGGAAGGCTGTGGATGTGGTCTATCTAGACTTCAGCAAGGCCTTTGACACTGTCTCCCATAATATACTCCTGGAAAAGCTGGTAGCCCATGGCCTGGACAAGTGTACCCTCTCCTGGATTAAGAGCTGGCTGGAGGGTCGGGCCCAGAGAGTGCTGGTGAACGGAGCTGCATCCAGCTGGCGGCCACTCACCAGTGGTGTTCCCCAGGGGTCTGTATTGGGTCCAGTCCTGTTTAACATCTTTATTGATGATTTAGATGAGGGGATTGAGTCCATCATCAGCAAATTTGCTGATGACACCAAAGTGGGAGGGAGTGTTGACCTGCTGGAAGGCAGGAGGGCTCTGCAGAGGGATCTGGATAGACTTGAGAGATGGGCTGATTCCAGTGGGATGAAGTTCAATAAGGCCAAGTGCTGGGTCCTGCACTTTGGCCACAACAACCCCATGCAGCGCTACAGGCTGGGCACAGAGTGGCTGGAGAGCAGCCAGGCAGAAAGGGACCTTGGGGTACTACCTGACAGGAAGCTCAACATGAGCCAACAGTGTGCCCAGGTGGCCAAGAAGGCCAATGGGATCCTGGCCTGTATCAAAACTAGCATGGCCAGCAGGACCAGGGCAGTGATCCTTCCCCTGTACTCTGCGTTGGTGAGGCCACACACCTTGAGTATTGTGTTCAGTTCTGGGCCCCACAGTTCAGGAAAGATATTCAGGTGCTGGAGCAGGCCCAGACAAGAGCAACAAGTCTGGTGAAGGGATTGGAGCATAAACCCTGTGGGGAGAGGCTGAAGGAGCTGGGGTTGTTTAGCCTGGAGAAGAGGAGGCTTAGAGGTGACCTCATCCCTGTCTAGAACTACCTGAAGGGAAGTTCTAGCCAAGTAGGGGTTGGTCTCTTCTCCCAGGCACTCAGCAATAGGACAAGGGGGCACAGGCTCAAGCTCAGCCAGGGGAAATTTAAGTTGGAGATCAGAAAAAAATTCTTTCCAGAGAGAGTAATCAGGCATTGGAATGGGCTGCCCAGAGAGGTGGTGGATTCACCATCCCTGTAGGTTTTTAAACTGAGAATGGATGTGGCACTGAGTGCCATGATCTAATAAATGGACTGGAGTTGGACCAAGGGTTGGACTTGATGATCTCAGAAGTCTTTTGCAACCCAATTGATTCTATGATTCTATGAATATATATATATAATTTACAGTTAACTTCCCAGTAGAAGAAATACTGAGACTGCATTTTTACTTTGAGTTGTGATTGACTGTAAGACAGAGCCCATGTATATAAGATAAACCAATAATAAATGTATACAAATAAATATACATATGATATCTTGTTCCATTTTTATTTCTAGGTTATATGGAGGCAGAAACCTTATTTTCATGAGTGGTTGGAACAGTTGGGTGCAAAAGACAACATTTAGAGTTCATTTCTGATAGAGTTTACTGTAAACAGCCTATACCTTTTACACTTCATCACTATAATAGAAATGCCTTTTGTCTTTATTTTCATTCATTTCCCCTTCATTAAAAAAAAACCCAAATCATGATCTACTCTTCAAAGTGAAGCCTTACATTCATCTTTTGTAATGATATGATGTTGACCTCTCAAACTTAGTTGCAGATTATCACCCAAATATATTAAACTACTGCAGTTTTGCTTTGTTTGGGTTTTTTAATCAAAACTGTTCATGAGGAAAAAAATCTTCATTACATTGTTTAAAAAAACCCAAATTTTCCATTTAAAACCTTTACTCCTTTTATCAGTTTTAAAGAGTTCCTTGATCATTTACAGCCTACATTAAAACCATATTTAAAAACTCTAAAGACAGTCAGACTTTTGCCAGAAATAATCCAAAAGTACTCTCAAAATATTTAAAGAATATTAAATCAGTACATTAATATTAAGCATAAATAAGAGAAACAATACTTCAGAGCTTCAACTACATTTGTTACACACTCCAGCTGTGTTCCAGCCTGTAACAAGCTGAGATCTCACAGTCCTTTCTTCCTTTCTACTTCCGTGACTCTTCAAGTAGATACAGCCAAAGCATCTTAACTTTACTTAACTCTGCAAAGATGAAATTACAGCTGATTCTAAATATCAAAGGTTTACATAGAGCTAAAGAACACATAGCTAATGGCAGATGCTAACTTTGAAAATTTTCAACCTCCAAAGGTCTTAAAAGGTCTTTTAAATTATCATGAATTTCACATATTCTTGTGGACCATAGGTATTTATTCAGCTTAAGGAGAGATGGTGAATCAGAAGCATTCTCAAATGCAGTTTAGGTCATGGCAAAGGTAACCCTCTTGAGTTGCTAAATATCCCTAATTCTTCAGGAAGTCTGTGCTGGTTTAAAGGCGAACCAGCAGGGGAGATGAATTCACCACGACAGAGATTATAAGTCAGAGCTAAAATTTAATAATAATACTACAATAACAACACTGACACAAAAGGGAAATTGCTTTCAACTCACAAAACCCCAGCAGTATAACCCAGTGTCCCGGGGCACAAACCCAAGGGGGTTTGTTTGCCCTTGTTCTGAGACCCCTGTGGCTCCCCCAAGTCCAGAGCAAAAGGAAGTTAAAAAACCTGTTGGTGCAGGTGAGGGCTGTGGTCTGGGCGAGAGGGGTGGTCGTACTCCAGTCAAGAGCGGTGATCTCCTCCTCTTGAGGTCCTGCTGCTCCTCTGGATCCAATGAACCCTTCTTGAGGTTATACCCACCACTTATATACCCTCAGGGAGCACCCAGTCCCTCCCCCTGGGTGGGAACTCACACAATGGGTGATCAACTCTGGGAGCCAGGGGGTATTGTTGAACTGTTGATGGCCCATTAGCAGCTCCGCCCCCTCAGGCTGGGTGTGAAGGTGATAATGACTCCCTGGGCAGCTGCTGCTAATGGTCCATTGACCTTGGGGAATGAATAGAGGGGGTAGAATACACAGCTTTGATCACCCCCACACAGGGTTAGCTGGTCCCTCCTGCTGAACTAGGACAAAGTCCCACTAAAGTCTTGGGTCGGGGTAGGGGATGGCTCCTAGAATAATCCAGGGGTGGTGGACACGCCAAAAGCCTTTATTTTCAGTGGGGGACTGGATTTAAGAGTTCAGATAGGGGTGGGGTTTGGAGGGGATTGGCTTAGGTACTGAGAGGAACCAAACGGGGAGGGGGGGAGAGAAGGAACCACGGGGAATACAGAGACTGTGAGCAGGGGGCAGGTAGGCTTCAGGAACAGCTGCCATCCTGTGTTGCCTCAGGAATAGTGAAGTCTTCTGCAGCAGGGCAGGGGAGGGGTATAGAACTCTCTCAGACCCAGGGAAACTGTCAAGGTACCTTCACGGCATGGAAAAACCTCAAGGAAAAAAAGAGACAGAGAGGGGGAAGGAACATGATGGGTGTGAGTTTTGGGTGTTGACACTGACATTAAAGATGGAAGATAGACTTTAAATAAAAAGCTAAGCATAAACAGTTGTACTTTATTTTCTGCCATGTGGCTGTCAGGGGGATGTATTCTAAACTGCAAATGAATGTTCAGGACAGTAGAGTTATAAGTGTTTAGTTACCAGAGCGAATCAGTAAAGCCCTGAAACATTTCTAACACTCATACTTCAAGTCCAGACTCAGGAACTCAGAATCTCTACAGTTATATGCAGTCTGTCAGAATAATCTGCCAGAAGGATATTCAAGGGACTAGAGGTTCTTTCACACAAGGAGAGTCTAAGAGACCTGAGACTACTCATTCTGGACCATAGAAGGCAAAGGGGAATCCTATCATTGTGAATATGTATCTGATGGAAGTGAACGAAGAAGGGGAGCCAGATTTTTCTTAGTGGTACCAAGGTAATGGGTAAAAGTTCTGTGTTGGGTTTTTTGGTTTTCTTTTTTTTTTTTTTTTTTTGTTTTTGTTTTTTGTTTGTTTGTTTGTGAGGGTGTTTTTGGTTTGATTTGGTTTGGTTGGTTGGTTGGTTGGTTTGGTTTTTTCACTATGAGTATAACCAGACACTAAAATAGGTTGGTCAGCAAGGCTGTGAAGTCTCACAGAAAGGGTTGTAAGGCATTAGTACAGACTATTCAGGGAAGTGGTGGAATCACCATCCCTGGAATTGTTTAAAAAAATGCGTGGATGTAGCAATTGAGGACAAGATTTAATGGTGAACATAATGGTGCTAAATTGACTAGTGGACTGAAAGGTTTGTTTGGTTATTTTTTTAATATTAATTATTCTATGGTTCTATTCAAAACCAAGGTCCTGAACAGCCTGCTGTAGCTAACCCTGCTTAAGTAGGATCCCCTGCTGTTGGACTAGACAATCTCCAAAGGTCACTTCCAACATTAGTGACTCTGTAAGTCTGTAGTATTGTAGCTCATAAACTTCACCCCAGTGGTGAAAATAGAATTTTTTTTTCATTGACTTCAAACATTTTATCCAGTATGTTATCTTTTCAGTAATTCTGCAAGGAGGAAAGTATTTTTCAGGCTAGTTTTTTTACTTTTTTTTCTTGGTAAAAAATGATGTATCAGTCTGGTTAACTGAATCAGATAGCCTGATATTTATGGCCATCATCTCTAAGTGGAAATATTTCTACTTTTCACTTATAGAAAACTTACCTCTATTGTTTTGATTGCCTTTACTTAAGCTAAAATAATTCCTCTTCACTGAAACAACATACTACCTGAGTAGTGCAAAAAAACCCCAAGATCTTGCTTTCAGTCTACTTAAATTCCTACCATTTTTTCATGAATTTCCTCTGAGAATCAGAAACTTTTCAATGTGTAAATATTAGCATTCTGAAGCTCCTAGCACCAGAAACAGTGACAGCCATTCTTCCCCCCGCCCCATCTTTGATGTCACAAAAGGCATCAAAAAGGTCACCTAAAACAATATTGCACTCACCATTAATAACAGAACACTGTGTTTTCTTAACACTTCCTGAAACTTGAAGTCAATGACTGACAGAATAAGGTTACGAACCTTGTCTTCTCAATACACATCTAAACACCACCAGAACCTGGCTGCAATCACTAGTAATGACAAACTCTAACACCTGCAATCTTGTCAGGTGGAAGAATACCACACGAAAACCCCCAAGTTGTCACCATCCTTGTGAATAAATGTGAAATGAGAAATCAGAGAGCTCTTCTCTCTTCCAGTTTTTACAGGAAGAGTTACAGTTTCCTTCTGTTCAAGTTGTCAGTCCTGCCTTTATTGCACTCCTTTTCAATTCTTTTTCTTAATATAAAAGACAAGCACAAGGTGCAAATGAAGTTCACCATTTTTATGATGGCAAAAGATGAAGTGTTTGGATCTAAACTGTTGATTCTACCACAAGAAATAGTCTACCTTGAAATTGAAATTAGTGTATCTCTGTTCATTTACAGTTTAAATACTTCTCATTCAAGCAATCACTTCCACTTTAGGAAACCAGGAAAGAAGTCTCCCTTTGAAGGACAATAGATATGAATTAATAGAACAACATTGTTCAAGGAGGACAAAGTGTGTCCCGATTATTTTGGTTTTTAGTTACTAACATAGAATATTATTTTCTAAGCATAAATGAATTATCTCTATCTTCCTCGGTTTCTGCCTTGCAATTACCTTCTCACAATTTCATGCAGATACAAATTTCTAAATTATCCAGCTTATTTGGATAATGGGAGTCAATTTAATTTGTACTACAGGGGTTCTTCTCTGCATGCAACCCTATTTCCCATAGGACTTTTATTATTTTTTAAAACTCCAACGTTTTAAATAAATAAAGCTGACATAACTAAATCAAAAGAAGTCTGTACAATGTACTGGCACTCAACTCATTGGAAACCTTATAAGCCCTTTTACAACTCTTAATGACAGCAGCTTTTTTGTCAATATTTCAAATCTTTGGAAAACATTTCTTTTGAAACTTTGTCTACCTCAGAGATATACAAATCTAGGCTTCGTAACACATACTGTTACAAAAATGTTATTTGGAACTGAGCAGGATCATTATGAAAGACAGTTTAATACATGCCCTCTGTTCTACAACAGTGATAACTTAGTCTCTTGCCTAGTTAGCCTTGCAATTTTCCTTTATGCCCTCAAGCAATTTTTAAAATTCCAAACTGAGTGCCATTCTTACAGACCACAGCCAAATGTGGTCCCTATCTGAAATATTACAGTGATAAAGCTGAAAGAACTTTTTCCAACAACATTGTTTACAAACAGATTTTTGAGCTATATCAACTGAAGCAGAGCGAAACCCAGAACCTAAAGAGGTATGCAAAATAACCCTTAAAAGGTAGCTAAGACAGGAAAGTATCCAACATTTAGACAAGCCAGGTGAAAAAGATAAGGCTTGAGACTCATCCAAAACAGGACAAAATATGCATACCTAGATATATAACAAAACAGACTGACCTGAAGAAAGAAGATAAGAAATTCAAAGCACCATTTGTGTGGCAAGACCCATCCTAACGTCAGTAAAAACCAAACTCCACCTGTTATGAATATTATAATCAAGTGTTGCAATAACATGAATATGTATGCAGAAATGATGTAACCTCTAAATAAAAATGTATAAATACTGTGGCTTTGCACTGTTCATTTTGGAACTCTATTGTCCGATGCTAGTCGGAGGGTTCCCCAACATTGCATCAATAAATACCTTTTGCTGTTTATTGACCAAAATTATGTCTCTAAACAGTTTTATTCTGCCTCTTTGGGCATCAAACTTAATAAAAAATAATCTAGTACTGTGTTACACCAAAATTGAGTAAAAACCTCACGATCTGCATGACTTCCATTTGTTATATTAACCAATTTTTTTATACCGGACAATGAACAACTCATTAAATTTTACCAGTATTGCACTTGTTGAGACAAAAATAGGGAGGGGAGAAAGAAACTTTGTTAAGAAATTTCAACCTTATTTTTTCCAATCTTCCATAAGAAAAACAGAGAAGAATTGAGTGTTTTTTAACTGTGCTGGATTGTATAATTTTTTTATTCAGTGTTAGCCATTTAAAAATAGAAAACCACTGATATGCTACACATTTAAGCATTTGTGTTTCTCTGACTAAAATCTTATCAGTATCTACTTTCTGATTTTACATGCTTTTTGATTTGATGTAGAAGGTCTTATGTTTAGGTTAGCATAGTGGCTGCTGACAGGTGAATCCATTGGATGTACTGTTAACTGCTGCTTTCTCTGTAGCTGATTTTTCCCCGTAAATGTACCCTAGCAAGTCTTCAATTAAACTTTTACTGATAATGTTATCTCAATCTGAATGTATATTTGATTTTATCAGCATTAGAAGGGCAAGGTCTCCATATGATTATTCCATGTTACTCTGTTGTAAGCCTCAACAACTCTATTTTGCTTTCCCTCACTTTTCTAAGTGGAGCATACTCTTTTTGAAAACAGCAAATGTGTAGGAACCCTAAGCAGATTCTTAAGACTTATTGTCTCCATTTTCACTCTTTTATTTTAAGTCTCATGATAGGACTATTCTATTTCATGCCTACTTTTCATAAGGTAGTTTTTCTTTTCTCCAACATTCTATATCCTCTTTGCTTGCTGTGACTTTTAAGTGGTTATATTATTGATTTTTCAGATCTTTCTTCATACTACTACCAGCATAAAACATCTCAAGCTGAATTCCAATATTTTTAACAACTCATTTGTCTGTCCAAAGAGATGGGATACTTGTCTTGTTGCCATCTTAGGTCTTCATACCATAAAACATTTAAATTGCAGTGTAAGGAATGAATAGCTTCCCTAACTTGTAATTTGTTCAATCAAACAAAAGCAACATCTCCATGGTCAAATAGTATTTTTCTTCAGAATCTCAGGACTGCCTTTATTCATCTAATTTTTGAAATAATTTATTGCAAAATTCTCTGGCTCTGGTGGCTTTTACAGCACATCCTCTTCCCATCACAAAATTCCTTCTATTTTCTTCAACTTTTATCTGGAATAGTTTCTGTCTCCGTGAGGGGCCTATTTCCTTTTTTAGTTGCACAAGTTCTTTTCTGCTTTTTGTGAGTGTATTATGAACCTCACTGAAGTCCAGTAGAAGGTCTTAAATTGAAATTACAAACTTTTTGGAGTCATTATTACTTTTCAGTACCCCTAAAGCATGTGTTATTTTAAAAATAGCTCTCATGAACATGCAGCAAATTTTTCATACCTTTGTTTCAAGCATTTGATAATAAAGATGTGGTTTGTCATTGCTCTCTATGGCTTTTTATATTCTGTTAGACTGTACTAGCTGATATGCTCTCTGATCAAGCATGCAAATCCTTTAAGTGTGGCTGCTTTGAAAATTGCCTAGAACACGGTGTCTTAATACAGGACAAACCAATGTGCAAAACCAGGTTAGGTAGGGAAAAGATATTCTCGATGTCCTGGTCTAGAGATAACCTAAATATCTAGAGAATAGAAAATGTGTGCAGAGAATTCTGCACATGAAAATTCTATATTCAGTAAAATGTTTCCACCATGGAGATGATTTTTTTCTACAGATTTACAAGGCATATATGGAATATGATATAATTAATTCCTTATTTTTCACAAATAGTTAAAACAAATCAAATTAGTACACTAACAAATATTTTCAAATAAGCTCTTTTTCATTTTTTTTATTTTTTTTTCAACAAAATAGAAAGAAATATCAAAAATTTTAGATATGTTAAAGAGATATTTTTAGGAAAAAGAAAAAAAGAAATCATTACTAAGTATGAAAAAGAAAATGTTTCTGGAAAGAAACCAGAGTGATGAATTGACATTACTGATGAAACAGGAAAAACTGAAGCAACCAAAAGAGTTAATTTAGTGAAATGATGTCAGCTTTATAAGTGCTGGGTTTTAATCATCTGGATGTTATTTCAGCATTTCTCAGTGGACAGATCTTAGTAAAAACCTCTTACTGGCTATACTTAATTGTGTGAAAGTAGTTTTAAGAGAATTCCTTATGTATCTTTCTAAAGAATTAGAATTCTTGTGTACTGTCACCCTAACATGTGTGAGAGTGTGGGCAGTGATGGTAGTGGGCACAGTTGAACAAACAAAAAGGGTGAGAAGTTCAAAGAATGTGGTAAAACGTGTTTGTTGATCACCTGCTTGCTCCTCTCTGTCTTATTTTAAAGCTTCCTTGATACTAAACTGACAAATCAAGCACAGAACAATATCTCTTAGAAACTGAGAAAAACCTTAAATGGAGGAGTCATTACTCAGTAGAATGTGAAGTAGAATATAAGAAATAGTCTTCTGAGAAGTAAAAGAATCAACCTGATTGTTTGCTAGCATTAAGTGTCTTTCTTTCCTCTGTTGTTTCTACCATGTTCTAAAATAAAAAATGTCAATATTTTTTGAGCTCCCGAAGGTTTGGATGCAAGAGACAAAGACGTGTCCTTCATAGAAATATCATCAGTGCTCTGATTTATTGTTTATATTACACACACATATTGCATACTTTTTGAGTCCACGAATAGTACAGGAATATCATTGGTCAATGGCCGGGGTGTGCTTGGTTTACCACGCAACGGGATTGGTACTTTTCTCAAAGCTACGCCCTTCCGTATCAATGTGTTTACCTGCTTCTCCTAACAGCTGCCCCATTCTTTCTGTTGTTTACTGCTCTTCTTGAAGCAGGCTCAAGGATACAGGGGCCTCGTTTCTCTTTCCATGGGCTGGGTTGTGCACATAAACTTCTAAGTTCACATTTTTCCCTACAATGTTCCTAGTAATATCCCTCTTGCTGGAATGCTTTTTGATGGTTGTCAGCTACTCAGGTTTTCCTGTGTTGTGTTCCAATTTTCCTTTCATGATTGGACACTAGATCTACCCCGTCAAAATTATTTCTTTTATTGATTATTCTAACTCTAATTATAGCATGAAACACATATGGATTTATTCTATTAAGACTACCTGCAAATAATATCTTCTGCATTCTCTAGAATAATAGATTTTTGCTCAGCTATAGGCTTTAATCACAATTACAGGTTTCTATTGACCAATTCTCTCATATTTTTGAGGTAAAACTAAACGGGCATTGGTTTGGGAATTTGTTTCTTCTAAATGCAACCTATTTAAGGAGCCCATACAGCTGCAAGAACAAGCTTAAAGTATTAGTTAGGTGACATCTATTTTTCAAATCAAATATATTATTGAGTCCTTGCAAGTAAATAATGAATACAAGTTTGTATAATAAATTATTATTTTCTCTTCTGTTAAATATTTTCTTCTTACTCTTTTCAAACTTACAGTTTCCACAACAAAGTGTTCCAGGTAAGAAAAAAATCCTTAAATGTTTATCACAAAATCTAGCTTATTCAGATAGGTTAATTTATTGCAACAGCACAAAGACAGTTTATTAAATATTAATTTTCTTCCATCTGCACTGATATTAGTAATTTAAGTTTGGCTATAGTGTAATCAATTACAATGAAACATGCTGTGAGAAAGTGAGGCTAGCACATTAATTTAATCTATTTTAGCTACTCCTGCTGTCTCCAAAATCATTTCTATGGTTACAAGGCATTTGTCAAAGATTTCTAAAAAACCCCATCTTGTGCTTCTGATTCTTTTCTAAATAAGGCTAACATTTTATTACTCTCTCTTGAACTACTTAGTCTGGGACTTCTTCAGTAGAAGAGAATTAAAACATTGTCATGAACTGACATTTTCTGTAGATAAAATGCATGGTAGCTGCTTGTAAAACAGATACAAGAAACATGCAAATGTCTATAAGTAGCTGGAAAAACTTGACATGTCTCATCTGAGATATCGAAGTACTCAATTTCTTTCCACCCTTTCAGAAGACATGTTTACAGAATCCACCATGTGTTTTAGACCTGCAAGAATTTTGTTCTAGGCTGACATGAATATAAATCGAGATCCATAATATCAAGAAGGCAGGAAGGAAAGGGTTGTAAGATTGTAATTGTAATCTCTTTAATATAAACCCATACCAGCTCTGATCCTGCATTTGATATAGCTCATGGATGGTTGAACGTGGTAGAAACTTTTAATGGAAGATTCCAGTATTGATACTTGAATGCAGTTGCCACCAACCTTATATTATATAGATTGTTTTTGTGAGTAATACATTCTTTTTTAGCCATCATTTGAGAGAAAATATTACAAGCTACCCTGTGACTCCAATATGAAGTATCAACAGAGCTTGAAAACAGGTCATGACTGCAGCCCACTTTTATCTTGCAAAAATTTGCACTGCTGCCCAAAAGAGTAATTTCTGCCTCTTGCACTTGCTTCCTCCCTTATGTCAGGACAAGGGCTCATGAGTGTGAATAGTAAGCTGGTTCTAAAGCCCTACACACCACATAAAAAAGTCATGTAGCAGTCACCCTCACTGAATTCCACACTGGACTGTTCTTTTGCCCTTTATTTACAGAAACATTGAAAGTCCATTCTTCAGAATCGTGTCTCTGCTGCCCATTTAACACAAAATAATTAGAATTTATTTTTCTTTGTGAAGAAAGCTTGTTTGATTTGATATATATTTATGTATGTATATGCAGACATATATATACTTATCACAGGGATTGAAGCGATTGTTATTTGCTGGCATGATGACAATGCTCAGAAATCCAATTAATGATGAACTCTGAAAATGTGGCTATGACTATAAGAAATATAGCATAAACTAGGTCAGAAGTTACCTCTGGACTGTCTAGTCTATCCCCTGTTCAAAGCAGTGCTAACTTCAAAGTTAGCTTGCATAGGCCCCAGCTGAACTATAAAAAACTTCATGGATTGAGATTTCATGGTCTTTCTGGGCTCCTTTCCCAGTCTTTAACCACACTCATGGTGTTTATTCTTTGGCTTATTGTCATGAGTTAACCCTGGTTGGATGCTAAGTATCTAAGAAAGATGCTCAATCACTCCTCCTTCTCATCTGGACAGGGGAGAAAAAGTATAGCAGAAGGCTCATGAGTCAAGATAAGGGCAAGGAGAGAACACTCACCAGTTGTCATCATGCGCAAAACATACTTGTTTCCTGAAACTACCTGGAAGGAGTTTGTAGCAAGGTGCAGGCTGGTCATGTCTTTCCAGTAACAAGTGATAGAACAAGACCCTCAGGTTGAGCCAGGGGACTTTTACATTGGATATTGGGAAAGGTAATACCAAAAGGGTTGTCTAGCATTGGAAGAGGTAGCCCAAGGAAGCAGTGGAGTCACCGTTCTTGGAGGTATCTAAAAGACATCTAGTTGGGTCACTTAAGGACATGGTTTAGTGATGGACTTGGAAATCCTGGGTTAATAGTTGGTCTTGCTAATCTTACAGGTCCTTTCCAACTGAAACAATTCTATAAATCTGAGTATATAACTTGAGGAAAAATATTTTAATTTACTAGTAGTCAAAACAGAGTAGGATAATGAGAAATAAACCCAAATCTTAAAACACCTTCCTCCCACACTTCCCTTTGTCTTAGGCTCACTTTCATTTTCAATTCTCTACCTCTTCCCTTTGAGACAGGGAGAGAGAATAAAATTGTGGTCAGTTCATTGCACAATCTCTGCTGCTCCTTTCTCCTAATGGTGGGGACTTCTCACTGTTTTCCCTGCTTCAGCATTGGAGACAGTCCCTCATGAACTCCAACATAAGTCCTTCCCTTGGGCCACAGTTCTTCACAAACTGCTCCAGTATGTGTCTCTTTCATGCTGTGCAGTCCTTCAGAAACAGACCATTCAGGAGCGAGTTCCCCACAGGAGTATAAGATGTGCCAGCAAATCTGCTCCAGCATGGGCTTCTCTCTGCATGAGACCACAGGGCCTGCCTGCCAGGAGCCTACTCCAGTGTGGGCTTCCCACAGGGTCAAAGATTTTTTGGGGCATCAACCTGCTCTTCCATGGGTGTCCTCCACAAGCTGCAGGTGGGCATCTGCTCAGCTGTGGAGCTCCCTGGGCTGTGAGGGGCATCCTGCTTCACCACGGCCTGCACCACAGGCTGCAGTGGAATTTGTGCTCTGGAGCCTGGAGCATCTCCTCCCCCTCCCTCTGCACCGACCTCAGTGTTTGCAAAGCTGCTTCTCTTGCTTCTCTCTCTAGATGCAGCTCATTGCACAGATTTCTTTTTCACTTCTTAAATGTGCCAACTCAGAGGCACCACTACTGACAATGACAGATTCAACCTTGGCCAGTAGTGGGTCTGACACAGAGTCACTGGCATTGCCTTCTTGTACATAGGGGAAGCCTATGGTCCCCCCAAAACCCAAAATGCAAATCCAACCCTATATCCAACAATATATCTAGTTGGAAATTGCCTTTTACGGCTAATGTCTGAATGTTTTTTTCTTTTTTATAGCAACTCATTAAGGTAGTTGAAAATAACAGTCAAATCCTCCCCTGCCTAGTCACATCTCTGCACTAAACAAATCCATTTTCCCTGTTTCTTTCCTCACCTATCACATGCTCCAATCCCCTAACCATCTCAGCAGTGCAGTACTAATGAGTATATCACTGTAAAAGTAAAGATGATCAAAGAAGAAAGAGAAACCTTATAAATTAGCAAACTGATCAAGGTAGTGCTAAGGCAAATGTATCTGGTTGTAATGAACTACTAATGTAGTATTTCTCTGAAAAAAAAAAAAAGGTTCAGCCACTCACTTCAAACTTTTTCTGAAGGCAATCAGCCATGAAGAACCCAGACATTAACTCCCAAATTTCAGGAAGTACACTGTCTCTCCTTTGCTGAAACGTGTAGAGACTGTTATAGGTTTAGCCAGGTGGGCCTAAACTTAGGTTTTAAAGTTCAGCTAGGCCTAGGATTGTCAGCTGACTTGAGCTGGGCTGAGCCAGCTAACAGCTGACTTCTTCCAGCCAATAATATTGTATTCCATACCATACTACATCCTCTCAAAGGGTGTAAAATCCAGTGTGTGGGAGTGGTTTGGTTAGTTCCATCATGGCTGCACTAAGAGGAGGACATCTAGCAGCTCCTCTACTATGCTAAGCCCTGCTCCTGTTGCCTCTGCTTGCATTTTTTTGCATTCAGGGAAGTAGAAATATTTTGTTGTTATACTTTCTTGCTGAGTGTCTTTTGGAGTGCTTATGAATTTAGAGTAATGGGCTTTGTATTAATTGGGGAGTGGGGAGTTATTCCTTGTTATATATGCATAACTTGTGTAAGTGTGTGTTGTATTGTAGTTCTCAGTTTTCTCTCCTCTGTATAAATACATGTAGTTACTTTCAGCATAAACCTGGTTTTGAGGGGTTTTCTTTCCTCTCTCCCTCTTCTTTTTCCCTTAGCTGGTTGGGGGGAGGAGGAACCCTTTTCACTCTGTCCTGGACAGTTGGCATTTTGCCAGCTCAACCCAGGACAAGAGACCCCAGCTCTGACATAAACAACTTGCTATTATCTCTGGGAAATTTATATGGAGCTCAAATTCCTTGAGAGAAGAAGAAGTTAGAATAATGATTTTCCTATTCATGCTGTAGTTATAGATTATAGCAACTGCATTTCAAAATAGAAGAACTAGAACTTTTTTCATTTACTTCTTAAATTTTATATATACCATTTGCTGGAAAGAAGCAGTGACAGAAAAATAAGAAAATGAGGAGGAGGAAAGAAAACCCCTTTCAAAATAAGTGAATTAGAAGATAAAACTCCTTTCACTGTGCAAATTTTGACTTTAATAACAAAACAAAACCCAAAACCAGCCCTTCCCACCCCATATGTCATGAAATGAGTACCAAATGTATTTTCTCCAGGTTAATGGGCCTATTGACTGGATTAATGTTTGTTCTGGAGATGTAAAGAAAAATGAAATGTTTAATGAAAATGAATTATTTCTTTGCATTATGTACACAGACCTATGGCTCTGTTTTGAGATCAGGTGGCAGCCAGCCAAAGAATGACAAAAGTTACCAAGAATTAAACGTTAATATTAAAAATAGCAAAGAAACTGTAGCTCCTTTAAAATGAGGGGTTTAGGTGCTCCATTTAATGTTTCCTGAAAGATGTGGAATATGGGAAAGGGCATTAATTCACCAAAGAAAGCTTGCAATAATGAAAGTATTAGCTTCACTTATTATTAAAATTTTGAAATGTAAAGATTCATACTTATTAATTCTAGGTGAATGCACATAGGCCCAAGAAGAGGTAAGCCATGACTTACTCTTCACCTGTGCTGCATTATTTCTTATGATGAATATATTATTAAAAGGCAATAAGAGCCACCTTTCTGTCACTGGAATTTTAGCAGCAGCCACTGCAGAAAATGCCATCTTATCCATATTTGTGTTGTATTCTTTTTAGTTTAACTGTAGAGGTAATTTTCCAGAGAATTGGTCATGATGAAGAGTTCCCATAGATGTAGATATTCCAAAAAACTAGCCAAACCATTAAGTTACAAATTTTCACAGAAGTACTATCTAAATTTGCTCATCCTGGTCATTCAGAGGGTAAAACTAAAATTCATAGATTGAGGATTAAGAATTTTTTTGGATTTTCAAAGTCTATTACAAATATAGGTCTACTTCTATTTGTATCAAGACGACATATACAGTCATCTCTGGCACTGAAACAGAGGAAATTAAATGTTGGATGCTTTGGAAAATGCAATAAGGTACAGTTCGTTGAACATTTTTGTTGTTTGTGTGATTTAGATGGATTACAAAAAATCACAATAGCTAGGCCATGCATTTTTTCATCAAGAAAGACCCTGTTTCGGTGCAAGGGGAATTTTGCTTGAGGAATTAAGTCAGATGTCAGCTCCCAGTTTTCTGGAATAAATCTGGTTATTTGAATCTCTGTGAAAATAAGGATTTTTTTTTTTTGGAAGTAAACAGGACTGTATAACAGGCAGCATAATAAGTTTGAATTTTGTGGCAAAGTAGAACACCTTTTTGTAGATATCTACATTTTCTACTGTTTCATGGTTTTAGCACCTTTCTCTTCCATCAAACAGTTGCAGTTAAGAGAACACACAATCATACTGAATGCTTGGCCACAGTACATTGAACACAGATCAGATTATTTCCTTCTCTCCGGTCACTGGCAGTGAAATGAAAGCTGAATGGCAAGGCAAGCCACTGCCTCTACCAGTTTTCAGGTGTTGCACCACAGACTCTGAGGTTGTTAGTCCTCAACTACCCCATTTTTTTAGCAACTGTAGATGACTCTTCTAATGGGTATGCTTTGTCCTATGTTAAGTATTTCCTGGAAAATGATAGCAATTCCCTAATTCCTTACTTTCTACTTCATTTGTTCTTTTTCTTGTTTTTTTTTTGTTTTGGTCACCAAAACACTTACAAAGAGAATTGACTTTGAGAACTGATGGAGCCATCCTGCATGTCATCTGAAGCTTTTTCCACTGACCCCAATAAGGTATTGAATACCTATAAGGATTGACCAATGAATTAACAAGAAATTATCATAAAAGATCCTGACAAAATATATTTTCTTCCGGTGAGGATGTAAAGTTGAAAGGAGATATCATTTTCTCTGAGTTTAGTGTAAAAGGTTCTGATTTTTTTAAACACAAATGTAGAAATTCAGTCATAGGACTTGACCTGAGTGCTGTTAGGAATCTTAATTTAACTAATTGCTTTATGACTCAAACTCAGTATGAAAACATTGCAAAAGCAAGGGCTTTTGGTTTGTTTTGGATTTTTTTTTTCTATTTTTTTTTCCTCTGGCATTTATACACTGTGAGAAATAAACAGCTGGGGTAAGCAGCAGTCTTTTCAATATGGTTTATTTATTTATACACAGAACTTTAAGCATATGTCATATTGATGGCATTTACATCATAATGTATGTTGTTTCCTAAAGCTGCGCAAATTCATCAAAATTGTCTGAATATCTACTGAATGTTAAGGCAGGAAAGGCTTTTTTTTCCATCTGGTTCAAATCCCACAGGCTCAGCTTTTCTGCATAAAACACTTGGAGAAGGAAATATATGTTTTAAAATGTAATAATCTTTCTTTGAAAGAAGATGGTTCCTTTTCTCAGTCAAAAAAAAAAAAAGTAGACATGAGAATTCAGTTTGTTCCGCCCAAAATAACAAAAATAATAGAAGGGAAATATCCACAAAGAGAACTAAGTAAGATGATTATATCTATATTAAATTAAATACATTAGAAAATGTTTTGTATGACAACTTGTCCAACAAATACATCTTTTCACTTGTACAGTTCCATTATATATTTATGTGTATTCAACAGAGTTACCAATGCAAAAGTTCTGTTCTTTAGGTTTATGCTAATATTAAGATTTTGCCCTTCACTGAGTAGGGTCTAAGATGTGAGGCTATCTGCTGTATGTGTCCATAGTTAGAGAGCTAATAGCAGGAAAAATTCTACAGGGCTTCTCTTGATAAGTAGGACTGTAGTCAGTCCATGGATACTTCACTCATGGGTCCCAGAGCTGTTAGCTGTTCTAACTAGGCTATGTGCTTTAACATGGAAAACTGTCTTCTCATCCAAATTACATTAAGAAATTTCTGTTTTCTCTGATCTTGGACATTGTTCCAGGGTCTGATGACATTCACAGAAGTTTTCTGTTTGATTTATTTGGTCTAGGTCAAGCCTGCTCCATATCTACCTGGATACAATAAATTTCAATAAAAATTGTAGAAGTTCAAAAAAGTGAATATTTTTCATGTTCAAACCATAATGTATCTAAATCATATTTTGTATGATTTTTTCTTCCTCCAGAAGATTCACAGAAGTCTATTTTCTGTGTATTGTTCTGGACAGTGAGTGGAAATGTATGCTCCATTTAGTGGTATGTCTCCTGAGACAGAAGAAATAGATTTCTCTGCATTAAATAACTCAGGTATTTTCTATTAAGCAGTAGACACGTATATACTTTACACAGCAGCATAATACTGTGTACTCTTTGTTATCTTGCATAAGCTCTGTAACTGTTATGGTCCACTTTACAACTACAAATTGTGGGCAGACAATATTCAGAAAAATGAAGGCAGGGAGTACTACTGTAACCATGGCAACAATTGTCTGGTATCTCACACATAGTGCATAGAACCAGAAGCTACATGCCTTTTCAATCAAGGGGATACATTGTCCAAACACCAGTGACTCACCTTCTTTTTCCCAGCCCACAGGGGAATGATGGGTATCTCCAGTAGAGAAAAAAGCTGACAAGTCTGAAGTATGACAGGTGAAATAGAAACCGAGATAAGATAGAATCTTCACTTTATTCCCAATAGATAAACTCTTATTTATTTCCTGGCAATGTAAAGATTTTCAAGACTGAAGATAACATACACATTTTTATCCTACATAGCCCAGAACCTTGAAGTTTCTTAAGATATACCTTATCTTCTCAGTATAAGTTAGCTTTTTAGATATGTTTACTGCCTGAATTGTAAATAATCAGGATTATTTTTTTTCTTAGTACAGTAACTTCAAGGAAAACATACAAATTCTATCATGTGACTTTAGTTCTAAATACATCCTAATTTCCGAATTTGTGACAGTTTTCTCTGTCTTCAGTACCAATTTCAAGAGCATCTACTTTTTACACTGGTCACTCATGAACTCATTCACATCTCAATATGTTTTTTAAAAGAGGAAAACTACAGGAAAAAAATGGTTTTGATTACATGGTTGGCACCTGAAGTTTTCTTCCTTGGGCAGTGGTATCCAAAATTATGTGCTTAGCTTGTTAAACATTCCCAATCTCAGTGGAAAAGTTGAAAACAAACATGGCATTTTATCCTTGGAAAGACAGCTAATAACTTGGAAGAGTTTATTTTTACCAGTCCAAAATCATTCTTTGTTCTCTACTTCATGTTTATTTCTGCAAATAACAAAAAGAAAGAATTCTGGTTTCAAAATCACCTAGTAAAGTGTACAACAAAATGCCATCAGCCAGAGGAAAAATACTGAGTCCTTGAGCTTACTCAGAGTCCTATAATGATGTAGCTGAATGAAAATCTTTTACTGATATGAAAGCGTACACATAAATTCAGGCAGAGTGTGAAAATACATGTATGCTGTAATTCAGCATCCTCATCAGGAAATTATCATGAAATTGACTTCTCTAATGAAAATTGGCTGGTATGCATCTGTTTAATAGAAACTAGAAGATATTACTGGATCCAGTACAGCTGGAGAAGTGGGAAAAATGCTGACATGTGAATTTTTCTGTTCATAAATGCAAGGAAACATTCAGTGGAGAGAAAAACATTGACATCCACATACTGAATTTGAAATAAGTAAAAAGAATTATCAATGTTCCTGTCTATATTGTTCAGACAAAATATTTTCTCACTCTGCAGTGGTAGAAATGAACCACAGAAGGATTAACGAATAACAGATAAAACCTAAAATGAAGAATTAATAAATAAATAGGCCTGAATATAGTTTGCATAATGTTTAACATAGAAGACAATAGCATATTCTCATTGTGAATACTGTGTTTTGTTGTGGACCTTAAAATTTATGTATTGAAATAATAGAATAAGCATGATTGCATCAGAGGCTTGATAAGGACTGCCATACGAAAAGCAATAAGATGACTGAATAATTTGATTGGAAACAGGACAGGGAAGAGGCAAAGAAATAGACTATTTCAAGTATAGAAATGGTATATATGCATAATAAAACATTTCAGTTAAGTTCATCCTTTAAACCATTTTTTTAAAATATGTGTGCCTGTGGCACATAATGATTTTATGGAACTTTCTACCACAAAATTTCATTAGATAAACAAAATTTAATAGTATACCTGTAGCCCCGAAACACGTGCTATGGGGTTTTTTTTTAATTTCCATCATTAAACAATACTGAGTGCAATCTAAATTCCCTGAATTCCTCCAATTCAAGTTGTGCTTTGCCTTCCAATTGTCAGAGAAACAGCTTCAACTAAGCATAAGTTCAGCTATAGCTGCCTATTGTGAATTTTCCTGTCTCTCCCAGAATTAAATCCTGCAGGCTGTAAAGACACACAGAACCATGAAGGCCAACACTCATGCCAGATTGCAATTGTTACTATGTTTGTTTTTTTTTCCTTAATTATTAGATCTAGGTAAATTATGTCCATTCAAACTTCATTTTTAATTTCAAAATCCACTTTTTTGGACATCCAGATGATACTTAAAATTAGCTAAATCTTGCTCTGTTGTGCATTTAGACGAAACAAGAATCAAGATAAAGTAAAAATGAATTGACTTTAGTTTTCGATATTAATGTCATTTTACTGTTTTATGACAATTTTACAACTGCTTGATGGAAAAATGAAAAATCTCGCTTTTGATTTGGAAAAAAAAAAAAAAGGAAAAACAAAAAAACCCCACAAACACAAAAAACCCCACCCACCCAAAACCCAGACCCAAATGACATTTTTTAAATTGCCAAAAAAATTATCTGACATTTAAAATGGCAAAGGTTTTTAGTATGTATTTGTTGCCATTTCTCACTGCACACTTACTCAACTGCACTGGAGAATAAACACCATACATGGTATTACAAGAAGCAAGCAAGGAACTTCTCAAGTACTTTTTTGTGGTAAGGGCATTTAGATCTCGATGCAGTTTTGGTTTTTTTTTCCTTCTAGTCCCTAAAGAGAGACATTCCTTCCTGTGTCTATGGCAATAGACTAGTGCGAAATATTTGCTTTGGCTAAGCAGCCCGTAGGGATTCTACAGGGATGATTCAACAGTAGCCAGACAGCAAATAAGCTTCTTCAGAGGCATGAAAATTAAGAGTAATCCTACCTTGATTTATTTTCCGGAATTTTAATGAGGGACTCCATACAAATCCCAGAAGTACCTCAGAGCTTTAATTGTTTAATTATTATTTGTGATATGAAACAGATGTTCACCAGGAAAGGGTTAATGATAATATGTCTGTAGTAGCTTCAGTTCAATATGACTTTTTTACAGTTCTTCATTTTTGACTCTTGAAGTGGTGATGGAAAAGAACAGTTCTAAGAAAAAAAGCATATTGACATGTTATTTTAGAAAGTTAATGTGCAAGGTTCATCTCCTTGAGCATGTGAGAGATACATATTCTTTTTTCAGTGACCAAGAAGCTTATTATTTTCAAGAACACTGTAGAACTATCAGTCCTACAGGTTGAAAAAAGTCATTGCTCATACTGTATGTAGCAACATGAGGCTTGTCTCAAAAATAGGAAGTTAAAAAAATTGTTTTCTAATATTTGTCATGGGTTTTTGATTTGGTACATTTTTTAGGGTTTTTTGTTGGTGGGTTTGTTTTGTTTTTGTTTTTTTTTTTTTGAAGTAAGCATTAATTCTGTATGGCTTTCAGTCTGAAATTCACCCTTAAATAGTCCCATATAGATAAAAGTTTTCAGCATTGTTTTCATTACTTAGTTTACTCTTTCTTAACCTGTGGACTTGATGCTTTTGTATTTCTTTCAATGTTGCTCATGGTTACTCAAGACTCAAAAGGGTTATTCAAGTTTCCTGACTCATTCCTTTGTCCAGACAGATTTTGAGAACTCTCTAGCTGTATCTGGCATTTCCAAACATGCAGCTGAGAAATTAACAGCAACTCCACAACTTCTCTGGAAATGACAAATATGAATTTGTTGATGTAATCAACTGTTATACAAACAACATAGAATTGTTCTGTATATTTGTACTTCCTGAACAAAGTACTAGAGCTGTCATTCACGAATAAGATCTACAGGCGTGTCTATCTAAATCAATCAGAATTTACAGAACATATGCACCATTCACCTCTATCTGCTGAGGTATTCCAAAATACACAGAATCAAAGAATAAATTGGGTTGGGAAAGACCTCCGAGATCATCAAGTCCAACCCTTGGTCCACTCCAGTCCATTTACTAGATCATGGCACTCAGTGCCATGTCCAATCTCAGTTTAAAAACCTCTGCCACCTCTCTGGGCAGGCCATTCCAGTGCCTGATGATTCTCTCTGTAAAGAATGTTTTTTCTGATCTCCAACTTAAATTTCCCCTGGCAGAGCTTAAGCCCGTGCCCCCTTGTCCTATTGCTGAGTGCCTGGCAGAAGACACCAACCCCCATATTTTTTATCGCATATATTTTATCACTCTCATGTTTCTACTGTGAAAAACAGGGAGAGGAAGCAAAGGAAACATTGAATTTAAGGCAGTAATACATTTTACCTTTTAATAACAGTGGACAAATGAAATCATTATGGTTTTCTTGAAATCAGTTCCCATCTCTTTCTGATTTACCAATAATGCAGTTTTGTCCTAATATGTAACCAGAAGCCTGAACTTGTGGAGCAGAAATTGCCTCATTGTTAATCAAAGCTGTGGTTTATTATGATTTAGGTCAAGGAAATAAACCTTCTCTCTGCGACTTGATTGCTGGTACTGACATCACCACTTTTATTACTTTCACTGCTTTGGAAACAAACTGACATTCAGTTCAGAAATAACTCTGTTTGCTCAGCCAAACTGACTTCAATGCTCTCTCCGTGAGTTTACAGCTGGCTTGAAACAGATGATGATGAGTAATCAGCTGATCATGTCTGAAAACAACCATGCACCTGGAATCAACTTAAAATCACATTTCTACAACATTTGGAATAGCTATGGAGGCTTCAAAAATTGATACAATATCATCATATCTCTGTTCAGTGTTAGCTTTTGCGAAATTGGTTACTTCCACCTGAATTTGCATAGCTGAGTTTACCTGTGCATATATCGGAAACCCTTCTCTAGTTCTGTAAATTGAAGTATTCACTCCATCTTCAAAATCCATAGATTTTTTTATCCAGAAAATGTTTCATCAAACCAAAGTAAAATTAAGGTAGTTATCATCAGAGAATACTGTCTCTACATTCAAATTAAAAAGCCTCCTATAGGCTTGGTTCACCCACCCAATCTTTTGCATTCAGAATTTTGTATTGTCTCTGACCATGGCACTCATAATTATAAATCTTGGTGATATCGGTATAATTGTTTATGTTTTAGCCACAGAAATATTCATGTTGAATATATTTTCGCAAAAGTTGTACACAAAAAAATAGAGAAATTATTATCTGATTTTGATTGTTGACATGTCAAATGACAAATGGAACAACAAGCTTTTCATTTTGTGAGACCATTGCTCCATGTTAATGATTGTATAGCTGCAGCTTACATCTGGTCACGTATTTAGGAGAAGTAGCAAATGACATCCACAGTTAGCTAAAGATCAACATACATGCCCCACTAGGTGATACAACAACGATTTTTGTCTGAAGTTAAGAAAAGAGAAGCCTACAAGAAAGGAATTCTGTGATCTTCAATTATCCAAGGATATTATGACTGAGGGAATGGCTAAGTGACATTATTGATGCTATAGTACTCATATGGTTTAAACAAGGGTTATTATAGTATATGCTACCAGCGTCCTATGGATAATATCCCTTGGTGAATAAGCAGCAGGTATGTGTCTTCTGAACATGAAGGAGTCTTTCTGGAAATTCTAATGGGAGGTTGCACCATAGTTGTACTTTGTAGCAGAAGCTTTATGGAAAGGATCTCTCTGAGAGGACAGACACATGGCTGCTTTGGATAGAAAAGACAGAGAGAACTCAGAGGGAACACGCAAAGGAATTAAATTTTTATATTTGAAATTGTCAGATAAGATCTTTCATCACGGGGTTTTAAAGGACTTGAGGAAAAAAAACTCAGTCTGTTTTATAGCCTTTATATTTGATTCTTGGTTGTTCCTGCTGGTTCCCATTGGTGTTATATTTCATTTAGAGTAGTGGGGGTTTATGGCATGGAGGCTTTATCAATGTGTAAAAGTACCTGATTAAAGAATGAACATCCAGACTCTTTAGTGGTATTGAGTGACAGTACAAGAGACAGTAACCACAAATTGAAACAAGAAATTCCTTTAAACACAAGAAAAATGTTTTGTAGAAGGAGAGTTGTTAAACACAAGTTATCCAGAGTGGCTGTGAAGTCTCCATCCTTGGAGCCATTCAAAAGCAAAGTGGACCCAGTCCTGAGCTGGATTAGGCAGACTTCAGCTGTTCCTGCCAACCTCATCCCTCACTCTCTGGTTATTGTGGATGAACCTCTGATTTGGAGGAAATGACAATTTTCCTGAAGAGCAAGCAGGTCTGCTCATGAAGATGAGCTTTTAGGGACCATAGGATGTCAAGAGCAGAAGATATGAGATGGAGAAAGACCAGCATTTCACAGAGGACACATGAAAGAGTAGAAAGGAGGGAGAGGCTGGTAGCCAGGCCTCAAGGACAAGAGAAAGGAAACTTCATGGAGTGCAAATACTGGTACTCTGGGCTTCATTTGATTGCTGCAAATCAACTTGTGCATTTAATTTTAATGACCTCATCAGAGAGATGATTTTTTATAGTTGTTCATGTTCAAATTTAAAAATCATATATTTAAATTCTAGTTGCTTGTGCAACAGCTACATTATGAAGTCTAATCTGCTCGTCAGACATGCATATCCTAATGCATACATCACAAATACAAAACCACTTACTTTCTGTTCATGACTATGTCTTTTATTGTTGCTTTATCCATTATCATTGCATGTCATATACAGAAGCTTTCTCAAAAACATCCCATGAGATTTTAGACTTTTGAATTTGTCTTCACTCTTTTTTCAGTCACTTTGAAAAACCAGGATGTGCTTTGCATGCAAACAAAGCAGCTGGAAAATGTTTCAATCAACTCCTATAATAAAGGGTATCTTTTTCACTTGTTTCGTGCAAGGACCTCACAGTGATAGCAGATAACATACACAACTCTTTTTTTTTTAGAATATTCCTGTTTTCTTCTTTGTTTTGAGAGTAAATTAAAATCTAACCTGTCATCAGCATACACTATAGTGTATTTTGAAGAATATCAACTGTTTTCTAATGACAATGGAGTAGCTCTGTTCTCCCTGAAATTTATCTCAGTGCTTTTTTAGTGAATGAATCCCAACTGTGTGAAAACTTCCCTTTTCTACTTAGTGGAGAGTAGATTGCACTTAAGAGCTGAACAAACAGAGGCAACAAAGTGTGCTGTCACAATCTCAGTCACTGAAATCCATCAAACTGGTGTGAGCACAAAAAAAAAATCTTATTTTACAAAGATGTGTTCAGGAAAAAACGTAAGTTAGAGCTGATGACAAATCTCAGAATTAAGAGTACCGTAAGAAATGATCATTATGTCTTTACTGTGGGTAGTACCAGAGAGAGCTCAGCATTGGAGCTGTATAAGGTAGATTCCAAAGTATAGCATTTCCTTTCTAGAACAAACACACTTTACCTGTGTATTTTACTGCTCATTGAGTAAGAAAAATACAAGATTGCAGAATTAAAAATGCATACACACACACACACACACACACACACACACAAAGGCTAAAAAAGCTAAAAGCAATTAGCAATTGTTTTTGTTTGATATGGCCATCATATGCCTTCAGCAGCAGCACACAATGGGGCAGGAATGCTATATATTAGCCTGAAAATCAATCGTTTCTCACTTTGCTTTCTCTGTTTGCCCTTGATTTTATGCAGACACTTGGACAATAATATTGTCATTAAAAAATCTTATACTATATGGCTTTGTTCTTTCCAAAAATCGTGGAATTGAAATCACAGTCTTTTGAAGAAGAGTTAGTGTCATGAGATCATTTCATCTAACCTCTTTATTCAGCCCCTTCTTTTTCTGTCTTAAGAGTTACAAAGAAAATGGGTGAAAAGTGCAAAGAAGATGAAAAGAAATAAAGATAAGTGGTGTCCTTACAGTAAAATCACTAATATCAACAGGAAGATGGAGTGGGACTAAAGGAAGAGCATAGAGATCCTTTTCAGAAAAAGAGGAAAGTACTTGAGGTTTCCTGTGTTAAAAAAAAAAAAAAAAAAAAAAAAAGAGAGAGAGAGAGAGAGAGAGAGAGAAGATCTGAGACTTTAGAGGAGAGATTTTAGCCACTACAGGAGAGCAGAAAACAGATGAGAAGGATGTCAAGCATCTGAAACTGTCAAGAAACAAAGGATAACAAGTTATAAGGGGAGCTCACCTTACTGCTATAACAACCTAGGGTATCCACCTTCAGTGTACTATCCACTATGAGTCTGCTTTCTCCTCCCAGTAAGGGCTCTCTTACCTGTTCATGTCAGGACTGTGAGTTTGCCTTAGAGATATTGCTGTTTGTCATCTGATTTTCCTTCCAAATGCATGTCATCAACTGTCTTTTGCCTTTAAAACTTTCAGTTTTGATCCTGCTTCTTATTTTCTAAAGCACAAATGTCTCCCTCCTTACACCTTTAGGATTCCTAACTTATAGGATTTCAGAGGTGATTTCTGAGACAGTTATATCTCTTTGAAAGATTCAGATATTGGAAACAAATGTCTAAACTCCCTAGTCTTCACTTCTATTTTATTTTTAATTTAAAATTTTCTTTCTAATAGCTAAAAAGTGCATCAGTCAAAAATAAAGAGAGGAAGAAAAGACCAGAACACAAAAGCTATGTTGCCATTGTTTTATTTCAATTTTTAATGGGATTTTTCTTAAAATGGATTTCAAATTTTTTTTTTCTTTTACACGGATTTTCCTGATGTCTGTTATATTTTTCCTTGTGCATTCTTGTTTCATTTCCCTCAGTTTCCTACACATTTTATTACTATTTGGCCCCAACATTCTTCTGCAATGATTTTTTTTTTATATCTACCATATTTTCTTTATTTCTTCTCCATCTATATTCTTACAGAACTACACAACATCAGCCTTAGCCAAGACTGACATAAATGCAAAACATTGGTAAGCATGATTTAGAAGAATATTTATTATGAAAACCACCACCAACATTTTCATATCTAGGTAGGAATGTCTTAATGTAACCCTAAGTCAGTTGTGAAACCAATAAACTGCGTTCAGACTCTTGGTCTTTTTCTCAATTTGTTTAATTTACAGTGAGCCTTAGCATGCTATCAGATACTGGGGGTCAACTGATGTTGGACAGCAGAAAATTGTCTCCTGGCCCTGCAATAAATACAGTAGATCAGCTATGCTTGGGCTGGAGAAGTAGTGTCTGACAGAGAATTAGAGAGAAACATACTGGTGTTACCAGCTTCATCAAACTAGATTTAATCTATTGTCATAGGTTATCTGGAGCCTTTTAGCTTGCTAACGCTCTACACACATTCAGCAGTTCCACCCCGAGTGTTTAAAACAAAGAGAGCTAGTTAGTAGTAGTAAGTTGGCAAGGTATGATAGTAAACATATTATAAGTACTCACAGTGGGGCTGGTCAGAGGTCGGATACAGTCAAGGGATTTGTGCGTGTCATAGGAAAATCTAGACAACCACTCTTTGGTGAGAGGTTCAGTTAGAAACTTGCTCCAGAGGTTTAAAGCTGAAATGTTATGTAGGAAATCTTAAGTCTAATCTTTAAACAGTGCCTGGATATAGTTGTTTGGAGTGCATACTTCAAGAGTTAGTTTCTTGTGTCTGAGAACATACATATCAATCTATTAAACAGGAATACAAAGACTAAAAAGAAAGATAAAAATGAGAAAAAAATAAAACCTTTTTTTAATATATAGAAATTTTGCTACTTTAAAAAAATTGCTAAAAATAGGTTAAATTTAATAATTCTTTTCAAAATAAGAAAATTACCATGATCAATTAAATTTCCATTCACTAACTTGTTTCTTACACAAGAATATAAAACTGCCATAAGGCAAAATCTCAGTTTGTATCTCAAATTTTATTTCTTCTTTCTGTTCTTAATAAAAATAATACTAGTTGTCAGAAAGACATTTGCCTTGATTTTATGGATTATAATTTCTATTCCTGTGTGTTTTTTGATAAAATTGTTTGTAGAACTTTTTATTTTTTTATCTTTGTTCTAGGATTTTGGAGTTAGAAAGGATTGTACCATCGCAGTGTCTGTAAAGTTTAGCTGCTTATTATAACTGCAGTATTATCATAACCTAAATACTTACACAAATACATTTTTGATTGTAGAACATTGTTGAGCATGTCACCATATAATCCGAATTCTGGTTTTTAACGAAACTTAAGCAAACTTTTTTTCATTTTGGCACACTATGTCAATTGATATGCAGTTTTTATGCAAGATCCACGAGGAGAGAGACAACTATTTACAGTATGCAAATGATATGTAAATATGCCCTTGTTTTCTGACAGAATCATTGATGCTCAAGGATATCTTGCCTTCCGCAAATGAGATGCAAAGAATAAAAATACTCCCAAGTTCAGCATCTGCCAAGCTCCACGTCTAGTACATCAGTGTCTAGTTTTCCTGGCCCTGCAAGCTGCATACCAAACCTCCCACATGTCTGAAAAGCACAGGGCATTTATTCTGTAACTTAGAAGGGCAGAGAGGTCCCTGTGAATGGTTCAAAGGCAGAAGAGAACAAAAGGTAGAGGAGACCTCCCTAGGAGATCTCACTGTTCTATTACCAGAGGGAGGTTGGACGCACACCTTGATCATTGAATGACCTTTTGATTTCAGCTTCAAAAGAGCTTCATGTCTCCACATAACCAGGGATTTCAATCAGGCACAAGCCCCTGTGCTGCACACTGCTGCATGCTATGTATCCCTGACATGGACAGCTCCCTTGAACTAACATACTGCTCTTGAGCCTTCTCCAGAGGTAATATTTAAATGAAAGAGGTAATTACATGGCCAGCCAGTCAGCAGGTGTCAAATATATTTAAAATAAAATTTATAATGAAAAGATCTCATAATTGTAACAGGCATACTTATTAAAGGTTTTGTCTTTCAAACCACAATTACACAGGCAAAAGGTAATAGCAATAGCACTAATCAGCAGCAAAGTATAGTTCTGAACAAACATTAATGACATCAAAAGTTCAATGTCCATAAAGAAGTCTAGAGGAAAGGAGGATGGGAACAGTTGTGACTCTTCCATGTTTATAAAAGGAGTAGTGCACAAGGAGTGTCCATGACATATTTCTCCTTCTCACTTGGAATTAAGAATCCAAAAATTATGACCCAAATTAATTCCCTTATAAGTTTATAGGTTAGTCCCAAGATCCTGTTCTTGCATATCATTGCTAAAGTTAATAGAAGTCAGCTCATTAACCTTCTCAGAGGTTCTTGTGCTAAATTTTATATGAGCTGCTTCATGTGTTCATCTTCTATGTCTCTCATACTTCATACAAAGGAAATGTAAAGCAGCTTCTCTTTCAGATTTCATTCAATATTTTATGTGCTGAAGAGAGACACTCAGTTTCTTTATCTTTTCTTTTTCAATATAGCACCATCTGAAATAACAAGTAATATGAGAAGTGACTATATCTTAACAAGCTTCTTATTTTTCCAGCAGCCACATATTATTTTAGGTTGTGTATGCAATATTTTCTATGTCATTTCCCAAACTCTCTTTCAACTGTAAGACAAAAGGCAATTATTTTGCTGACATAAATGAAAGTGCAGCAATTATCACCTTCTTTTCACAGCAAATTGTGAATAAAGTTTATTTACTCATTTATTTTACTCATTTGTTAGTCTACATCTTATCTAATTTCCACCTAGAAACAACAAGAATGTTGGGTTCCAAATATATATGTGATTTGACTGTGGTGTTTGGAAAAATACTGCACACTGAGCAATGCCCTGCTTACTGCAGCCACTTAGTATGCTAAATGCACATTTGCCTTGGGTAATCTGTGCACTAGAACAGCCTGCAGCTTTGCAAAATGTTGCATATCCACTGCCCATTTCTGTATAACAGACTCATGAGCCAGTTACACATGCAAATGCAGTGGTTATTCTTCTCAGTTGGACATTAGATTTTGGAAAAAAGAGATAGATACAGATAAACAATCCCCCTGATCACCACCACCTTGTTGGAGAAACATTTCTCTGAGCTGTTTCATCTAATTCTTTCTTCCTCCTATCCTTGTTCCTATATATTTAATCAAGAAAGAGGATTCAAATTAGTTTAATCTCCACTTACATTTTCTCAGCCCACTTCATACATTTTCTTTCCGGGTTAATTGACTACACTAATGTTTTGCTATCCTCAATACTGGCTTTGCTACTCAGTGGAATTCATGGAATCATGTAATGGCTAAAGTTGGAAGAGACAACAGTGTGTCATCTGGTCCAATCTCTTTGCTCAAGCAGGATCATGCTAGAGCACATTGCACAGCATTACAACCAGACAGTTCTTGAATATCTGCAGTGAAGGAGACTCAACAACCTCTCTGGGCAACCTGTTCTGATGCATAACCCATCCAGACAGAAAACTATTTTTTCCCCATATTTAAGTGGAACTTCCTGTGCAATAGTTTCTGCCCATTGCTTCTTGTCCTACTGCTTGGCACCACCAAGAGCCTGGATCCATATTCTTAATACTCTCCCTTCAGATACTTATAGATATTGACAAAGTTCCCTTTTAGTCATCTTTTCTTGAAAATGAACAGGCCCAACTCTCACAGCCTTTCCTTGTAAGAGACATGCCCTAGGACCCTAATCATCTTCATAGCCTTCTGCTGGACTTGCTCCAGAAAGTCCATGTTTCTCTTGTACTGAGGAGCCCAAAACTAAACATAGCACTCCAGACACGTCCTCACAAGGGATGAGTAGAGGGGTAGGATCACCTCCCTCAACCTGCTGACAATGTTCTTCCTAATGTACCCCAGGATACCATTGGCCTTCTTGGACACAAGGGCACACTGCTGGCTCTACAAAGCGGCTTTGCAGCTGATCAGCACCCAGCCTGCACTGGTGCATCAGGTTATTCTTCCTGCATTTGCCTTCAGTTTCAAGCAGTTCCTCTCTGTCCATCTCTCCAACCTGTTGAGGTCTTTCTGCAGGACAGCACAGCAGTCTGGGGTTTTGGCCACTCCTCCCAGGTTTGTGTCACCACCTTCAGTGAACTTGCTGAGCAAGCATCTGCTTCTTCATCCAAGTAATTCGTAAGCTATTTAAACAGTACTGGGACAAGTACTGAACCTTGGGTGGGAGCACTCCAACTAGAGACAGACCTCCAACTAGACTCTTTGCCATTTTTTACAATCTTTTTGCAGTCTGCTGTTCAGTCAGTTCTCAATCCATCTCACTGTCCACCTATCCAGTCCATACTTCCTGAGTTTGCCTATGAGAATGTTGTGAGAGACAGCATCAAAGGCCTTGCTGAAGTCAAGGTAGACAATATCCACTGCTCTTCCCTCATCCGTACAGGTAGCTGTTTCATTGTAGAAAGCAGTCAGACTGGTCAAGCATGATTTACCTTTAGTGAATCCATGCTGAATACTGCTGATCACCTTCTTGTCTTGTCCTCCAGGGTGAGGTGCTCTATCACCTTTCCAGGGACTGAGGTGAGGCTGACTGATCTGTAGTTCCCTGGGTCCTCCTTGTCCTTTTTGAAGACTGGAGTTACATTTGCTCTCTTCTGGTTGTCAGACACCCCTCCTGAGTGCCACAGCCTTTCAAAGCTGATCACGAGTGGCTTTGCTGTGGTGTCCACCAGCTCCCTCAGCATTTGTGGATGCATCCTGACAGGGCCAATGGATCTATGGACCTGTGGATGTCAAATCTGCCCATCTGGCCTCTAACCCAAACCAATGGAGAGTCTTCCCTCCAATATTCCTTTCCTTTGGCCTCTTGGATCAGAGATTTCTGAGAACTGGTCATGATAGATAGTATGAAAACTTCTACTTTCTCTGTTACACCTAAAAGAAATTTTCATTAGCTATTTAGTCTGTCCTTCTCAACCTGTCAAGGCACTTCCAGTGTCATAAAGTTGCATCAAATCTAAAATGAATGAAATGAGCTTTAAGACCCCTTTTGGAGCAAGGCACTGTAAGCCATCCCTGTTGTAAGGTGAAATTCCCATGCAACCTACTGGCTCTTGTGCAACTTTCAAAGAGACAATTCAGTACTGCCCTGCCTCCAGCATGTTGTAGTCCTCCACTATGTTTTGGATGAATTTACAGACAGGATTAATTCAATTTCATTTTAATCTACTTCTATAAACTCTTCAAAACAAACAAACAAACAAAAAAGGTCTCAGCACTTAATGAAAAAGAAAAGTATGAATTTTGCCACAAACTATAAGCTTTTCAAATTTTGTATTTTATGGCTAGGAAGAAAAAATATAAACTTCCTTTTTATGCCACATTTCCATTTCCATATAAAATTTACATAACGTGCAATAAATCAGATTGAAGATAAACCATTAATACACTTTGCTTGCAAAGGGCAGACCATTAACAGAAAGTTTACTTTAGGCCTTTAAAATTCTTCTCCTATCTTCCACTCTCTCTGGCTCTGTGACCTCAGGGGATGTAATCCCTTAAAATGCAGCTCATCTTCAATTAGCAGAAAGAACATATGTACGTTCTTCACTGAAATCCCCAGGTATCATGCAATGCAGTTCACTTCAGATTTTACAGTTAATTAAAGCCTCATACACATTTTCTGATTCTTCAGCTAGCAGTGGAGAGTTTTAAAGCTTAAGCCACTTTAGTTATTACTCTGCTAAAAAGCTTGCTAATAAACATTAATGTTCATGTACCTTTCTTGCTGACCAACACATTGCAGTGGGAAGTTATAACCACTGATCTCCTCATAATAAGATGAGTGGAAACTGAGGTTCCAGGAGGCACCAGGGTTTGAACTGTGTGCTTAAAGATAATCCCCCACAGAGATCAGAGTCCACTGAGAAAATGTATCTTGAAAATGTGTAGGTGAACCTTGAGGAGAGGTAAGAAAGTATTTCCAGGTTATAACCTTGAAAAAAATAGTTATAACCTTGAAAAATAGGGAAAAGTAACCCTTTCTGAATATTATGCTTAGGTCTTGTAGTAGGCAGATGTGATTTGCTGACATTCATAAAAATAGAGAGCAAGCTTGTAGGATTGTTGGGAAAAGCCTCTCACATTGTCAGAGGCCTAGAAGTTGGTACAATGATGAGAACTCTGGCAGTTTTAATTAGTCCTGTGAGAAAATCTTGCAGGTTAATCAAAACAAAGTGAGATGGGGAGGTTTCTGGGTCAAGGTGCCTGTGAGAAGGAATTTGGGGAGTAGAGATTTCTCACAGGAGAGAAGAAACATCTGCACATGAGTAGCATCCAATTAGAAGCTGTAGTAAGGTATATGGACACGGCTATTCAACCAATGGGAGGTGACCATAAGTGGGATTTGGGAGGATATATTGTGTAATGAAAGTTTGGTTAGGAGTTTTTTCTTATTTTCCCTTTCTCCATGGAGTAACTGAATAAACTGTCTTTTTGTGTGTAGTCTGTGAGGTGTGCCTCCTTTGTTTTAGCTGCTGCAATCTACAGCGTGTTCCAACACATGCTCTTTGAAGGAAACAGAGCACATTGTTTTCTGTCCAACCACTTTCAGCAGTCACTAAATTTACAGTATGTGTTCAAACCCTTTTTTTAAAAAATTAGTTTCCTGTATAAGAAATATGCATATAATAGTTGCCTCATAGTTGGCTTGGTCTCATAGGATGAAGAGTCAGTGTTAATATTTTTTTTTTAGTAGACTGTTTCCTCTTCAAAGTAATAATTCTGATTAACTCAGTGCTTCTTCCTCCTTTTTTTTTCTCCCTCGGTGTTACTATTGAGCCTACTTTTACCAGGATGTTCCAATAACCTTTTTAATCTGTCATCCTTTTCCCCTGCTTCTGATTGTTGCTTCTATTTTCTCCACTTTTTTTTTCCATTTTCCCTCAATATCACACTTTTATCTTTTTAACATTTATGCTATCCTCCTGAATTTTCACTGGACTGAAGGCCCTTGATCATGGCATAATCTCATGCTTCAAAAAATTATTCTCTGAAGACTGACTGTAAAAATGTCACTGCACTGTTATTCTCCCATGCATGTTGATGTGGGATTGATCTTCAGATCAACAGGACTTTTGTTACAAATGAAAATATTTTCATTCCTTATGTTTTAAAACACTATGGTAGGCCAGGTGACTGCAGACATCAGTGTTTCTGAAATTAATTCCTTTATTTTATCATACTTTTCTTATTTTTTGATTGAAGTTACTAAGAGATAAAGTTCTCTAGGCACATTAAGTGACTGAAAGACTTAATGAAAACTTTGATCTTCCATCTGCTTCTGATATTGTCAAACTGCACCCTTGATCCTTGTATAAGAAACTGCTGTGAAGTTTCTTTTCACCTGATTGGGCCCTGGTACCATGATGAGCATTTTTGTTGGTTTGGCTTCTATTTGTTGTTTGTTTGTTTGTTTCTTTTCAATTAAAGTGCAATTGGGAAACCATTGAAACCATTACAAAATCAGCCTGAACATAGAGTGCTCATGAGTATTTTGCCCATGTGTTATGGGTTCCCCTAGGTGGGCCTAGATGTGGGTTCTGAAGTTTGGACTAGGCCGAAGCTATCAGCTGACTTGAGCTGGGCTGAGCTAACAGCTGACCTCTTCTAGCCAGTAATTTTGTATTCCATACCACATTATGACATCATCTCCAGGGAAGTAGGAACCAGTGTGGGAGTGGTTAAGGCAGTCGCTTCTCAGCCCTCCTCTTGGGAGAACGCACGATGCTGTCCCAGGGGGGATGGAGAGGACCAGGCCCACCACTGGCTCACAGGGTATCTCAGGAAAGTAAAATGTGTTGTTCTGGGTCTCTCCTTTCTGCTTGAGTTTGTCTCCCTGGGGAATAAGTATTTTCTTAAGTAATGTGCAGTTAAGACAGTAGAATTTGTGTGTTTGTTAAGAAGTTGAGGTGGGGAACTTGTTGTTGCAGACTTGTGTGAGTGTATATTTGTACTCTCTTCTCATTGTCTCTTTCTTTCTGTGAAAAATATATGTAGTTTTAGTATAAACACGATTTGAAGTGGTTTTTTTTCTTTCCCCTCTCTTTTCCTCCCTTTCCCTGGTGTTAGGAGGGAGGCTTTTCTCTCTGTGCTTGGGGGGGTTGGCAGTTGCTTATCTCAAACCAAGACACCATGTCTGTTGAGGGACCCACCTACAATAAGCTTTCTGCAGAGACCATGGGGAGGAAAGTCACCGTCTGTCAATGTTGGTTGCAAAACAAGGGTTCTGCAAGAAGAGGAATGTACATTGCAGAATAGATTTACATTCCTACATATCTCACGCGAGCCAGGGACATATTAAGCTAGACTCAGCTTAATATCCAACCTCTCTTGAAGTTTAGAAAGCTTATGACAAAAGAATGAATAGGAGTTTTTCACATTTGAAATATTTTCTATTTCTGAAAGTACAAGTAATAATGCATTAATAATTGTACTGGTACAAGAGCAGGATGGTAATCTACATTACTCTTTCCTAGTATTAATATTTGTCCTATTGTAAAAGGCATATAAAAGCATGTATGTTTCAGGATCAATTCCTTTTGTGTCATCAGCATATTCTTGACTACTTTAGGCATGGTGTTCTTCACAATTTGTTCTGAGGTAAACCTGTTGTAGTAGTTTTGGCTTTAGTCAGCATAGGTCCCCATTTAGGCCTCAGTTTTTAGCAGGCCTCAAAGGTTGTGACACAGATTAGAGGGGACAGGCATCATCTGACTTAAGCAGCCATAGAGGTATTTCATATCATCTGACATCATCAGGAAGTGTCGGGGAGTATAACAAGCAAGGTGGGAGGAGTCTCTGGGCTCTTCGGTCCATGCTTTCTGACCAGGACGGTTCCCGCTCCCTGACTGCTGATATCAGGCCCTGCTGCCGGTCGGCACGTCTGCTTAGCTGGGGACGTGAGCACATTCCTGTTAATTCCTCTTTCCCTCTTGCTGGGAGGTTTCCTCTGGGGAGGGGGTTTGGTTGGTTTGGAGTTTCACCTGTTAGCTGGGGCGACCTCAGTGAGCCTGTTGTTGTTTCCTGTCACTATGTGCTATTTCATATTCTGTGTTAAGCTCTCCTCTTCTCTGTATAAATATAAAAACCTCACTGTGTTTAAAGCCTCGTTTCTGCTGTTTTCCCTCACTCTCCTGCTCTGGGAGTGGACTTTTTGACTGGGTACCAGGCAGTTGGCATTTTGCCAGCTCAAACTATAACACCTGTTGTCTAAAACACTGTCAATCTGAAAAACACCTTACCATGTGTATTAGAATCCTGGGCTTTCTTGATGGAACATTTTCTGAATATTCATGGTTTTCACACTATTTATGCAATTCCAAGTTTAAATGGTTTATGACAATTATTTTCTTTTGGTCCCTGTCCCGTATCTAGTCTCCTTCAGAAGAGAATTGCATGTATTTCTTTGATAAAGAAAGAGAATCTGTAAAGGTTAAGAAAGATTCATGACTAGAAATGTCAGATGATATAAATCAGCATTTACCTATTAATTCCACTAGGTCTGTGCACATTTAACTTGACCTGTTTCACATCTGCAATAACATGGTCTCATTTAATAGTCTAGTTTTTTTCATTACTTGTGGTGGATTTGCATTTCTGTGGGGCTGTTTTCTTTGTGTGTGGATGTATTTGGAGTTGAGAAAGAAAAATTACATTATTCTATAAATTTGAATCTATTTAAATAAGAGCAAATCTTGCACAGAAAAAAAAATACAGTTGTCTGTAATTTCTTCTTTTATGAAAGTTTATAACTGTCTTGGTTTGAGATAAGCAACTGCCAACCCCCCCCAAGCACAGAGAGAAAAGCCTCCCTCCTAACACCAGGGAAAGGGAGGAAAAGAGAGGGGAAAGAAAAAAAACACTTCAAACTGCATTTATACTAAATCTACATATATTTTTCACAGAAAGAAAGAGACAATTAGAAGAGAGTACAAATATACAATCACACAAGTCTACAACAACAAGTTCCCCACCTCAACTTCTTAACGAACACACAAATTCTACTGTCTTAACTACACATTACTTAAGAAGAAGCTTATTCCCCAGGGAGACAAACCCAAGCAGAAAGGAGAGACCCAGAAGAACACATTTTACTTTCCTGAGATATCCAGTGAGCCAGTGGTGGGCCTGGTCCTCTCCATCCCCCCTGGGACAGCATCGTGCATCCTCCCAAGAGGAGGGCTGAGAAGCGACTGCCTTAACCACTCCCACACTGGTTCCTACTTCCCTGGAGATGATGTCATAATGTGGTATGGAATACAAAAGTACTGGCTAGAAGAGGTCAGCTGTTAGCTCAGCCCAGCTCAAGTCAGCTGACAGCTTTGGCCTAGTCCAGACTTCAGAGCCCAAATCTAGACCCACCTAGGTGAACCCATAACAATAGCTTTCATATATTATCACGTAAATGAAATGGCTTGGTCCATTTCTGGTCATGGAAAGTATAGAAACAACTCTTTAATTCTGTGGTTACTTCCCGTCAGAATAGCATTCCACTGTAACTTGACAAAGTAAAGTATAAATGTAGGTGAACTGTAAATACTCACCCATAGCAAAATAACAAATTTGTAACACAGTTGTTTCTACATGGTCAGGGGAAAAAACCTAAAAGCACAAAACCTTGGATGTCCTGTTAATATTATACAGTAGTACAATTTCTTGCAACTCTTCTGACAAAGACTACAAATGCTAAGCAGGTTTACTGTGGATTCTGAACTGACTGCCAATTGGAAAGGAAGACAAGGAAAGGAAGTACTGTATTGTCCATCTAAAATGGGCATTTTTCTGCTCACTAACCTATAAAATTATTGCTAAATAAAGACATACTGCAGAAAAAAATGTGTTCCTTCTTTGTCAATCCATGGCAAGATTTCACCTGTATATCTAAGAGCTGGAGATCTCATTGCACATATTTTCCTATTAGTCATCTTTGATTTTTCCAGATTCTGTGGCAAATACGAGGCTTTCTTTTAAGAAAACATTCAAAATTTTATGTTTTGGAATTGCTGTAATAGAATACAAATTGAAAAAAAAAATCTGTTTAACTTGATGGTTATACCAGAAAATGGGCTAGATTCTAAATGTTGTAAATACATTCTTTTTCATGATATATATTGAGTTTTCTTCTCTCAAGTTTTCAAAAATTAACATATTGATCTCAGCATTTTATTCTCTTTTTGTAACTGAATGTGAAAGCAGTAATCAAATTAAGAAAAATGGCATAGGTAAATACTAAATGAAGTAGAAAATCGGAAGTATCATAACACAATTGTAAGACCTGTAATATGGCAGGGCTATCAGAGAAACACAGATCATTAAATTATGTTTGATTAACGTAAAAAAACCCACAGGAAATATTGTATGTAAATTCTGCAAAATCTATAGGAATTTGTTTTACGACATCTCTTAAAATCTGTAATTTTGTCAACACAAACTTGCCTAAATTTTTAAGATACACAGGGCAGTATTTAATAATTAGGCTTGGATTCATCTATATCGAACACTTTTGTGGATGGTGCCGTTAAAAGCTCAGGAGTGCTCTGAATGCCTCTGATATAGTTAGTGATGTACACGGGCTACAAGAGATATTTCGTTAGGGGAGGGTATGCGATTGCTAACGTGCGCACCAGAGGAATGGGAAGACAAAGCTGTTCTCTAAAAGAAACAGTTATTTTCTGTGATTTGTAAATGCATTTATACATTTTGAAAGTGGTTTTGTATGTTTTTGTTGTCATCATCCATTCCCCCCTCCGTTAAGCTGACATCAAAACAGAAGCATACTTTAGATCTGAAAGGATCCTATGGAAAAGGAGCTTGGAAATCAGTTGCTGTGAATGTCAGCATTTTGTGAGGGGCAGACAGTCATCTGATAAAGCTTAGCTTTAGTCTGCCCTTCTGATTCCTACTTTTGTTCTTCATTTGTGTCCGTAACAGCTGATCTGCTTGCTTCTTTTTTTTGAATTTATATTTGAGAATGAAACAGCACTCTGACTTCAGTAAATCTACCTAGGGTTACCTTAAGATGTCTGTTATATATATTTTCAGATTATCTTTAGAATACAGGTCACAGAAGAGAAAGACAAGGGCAAATTCAGTCAGTGGTATATAATAACCCATATAGGGCATTGTTCATAGAAAATGTATTTATAGTTTATTAGCAAATCCCTAATAAACAATAATGTTAGAACTTTTAGTTCTTTTTTTTTTTTCCTGGAGACTTTTTAATTTTTAGTTTTAGGCCTTACTTTAAGCTTTCCTCCATAGGAAGATTTTCATATTTGCTGAAAAGGATGACAAATTGTTCCATCAGCACCCGATTAATTACTTTAAATCCTTTCATTTTCTGGGGGCTATGTATGGCTCAGCTTTTTGAATGAAGATTTGGGAAGGGCTCTACCCATGTGTGTGTGTTCTTTGAGCATGCACAGTGGAATTTTTTTCAGGTTAGGCGCAGCATGTGCAGAACTGACCCCACCCTTTAACTCTTAAGGTTCACCTGCCACGGCAAAGCGAGCTTGGATTGGTGACAGCAAAGTCCTTGGGACTAGAACCTACAACACCCGGTATTCCCAGGAGGTCTCCCATCCAAGTACTAACCGTGCCTGACCCTGCTTAGCTTCTGAGATCTGACGGGATCAGGCAGCAGGGTGACATTTAGCTGCCTTGTGGGGGCTATATTATTTAACTATTTGTCACAGCACTTGTAAGAAACCATAATCTGTGCACAATGAAGTTGAAGGTATTTAGCAATCATCTCCCATCCCATTATATTTTCCCTTAATCAGTTATTTAATGAAGAGAATAAGACTGTTTTTCAGTGAGATTGATTTGACAGTGTTGTGTCCTAAAACATATACAAATTTCTATATGGTATATGGCAATGAGAACATGCATATCTAACGTTAAGGCACATGGTCAAGTTTCCTTTGCAGTGATAAACCAAGCATGTGATCATGTTCCCCCTGCAGCGCAATCCTTTGGAGGGCACAGGTTCAGTCTGTTTATATCATAAACATTAGTGATTAAACAGGGATTCTTCTCATAAAAAATTCTGACGTTGTCTTCTTGTAAATGTAGCAGATGTTGAGTCATCTAATGTAGGAGGTTTAACATTATTTAGATCATTTGTCTGTCATTATATTCCCTTATGTTGTACAAGTTCAGAGGTAATAAATAAGAGTTAGATGAAGATAGAGTTTTTGTGAGAAAAGAAACTTCATATTGTTGTTTAAATCTTTTATGAAATGCAATAGAATCAAGGGTAGGATTATGGGGTTTTTTTAAGACAAACAAATGCTTAATAAATAACAGACATAGACTGTGCAATTGGATGAATGTGTGCTTTTTTTTCTGAGATTTTTTTAATGATATTTCAGATTAAAGGGATTGATCAAGAGTTTCCATATCTCAGAGTAAAGATCACTGAAAAAGCCAAGAGAAACAAAGACCATCACTGATAAAGAAATCTCAGCCACACGGGCTCTGAGGAGACTGCAGGGGCAAGAACAAAGGGCTGTGTTTCTCTGATCTGTGTCAGAAAGCTTGCCAACTGTTTTAAGAAAATAGTTAGACTAGACAACATTTGGAAGGAATAAGACTATAAATTATCACCTAGAAGATTATAATCTTTATAAAATTATAAACTGCTTATTAAATCAATTTTATAAACTACAAAAGCTGCTTTGTAGTCATTCTTCCATGCACTATTTCCATGGGATTATTTCTTATACTGGGAGGCAGAGGGAGGGATGGATGGGGGAAGGAGAACACAAACACCATTTCTTTTGTGTTTGACCAGGCATCTTATTAAATGGAAAATTCAGGATTGGTCTTTATTAACTCATCTATAGTAGTTATTCAACAGAAAATGATAACAGTGAGACTTCCAACAAGGAAAAAAAAAAGAAAGGTTGAAATGACAAGGTACATTTGTAAGAAGATTGACCTAATATTCTAATAAGCACTACCACCCCAAGATAAAGAGGAAAAAACACACTTTGAAGATGAGATCAGCTTAGAGGGGAAAAAAAAAAAGAAACAAAAGGGAAAAAATATTCTGCAGTTTGCACTCTACCTTTTACAGTCTGTCTTTAACTTATAGAGTATGAGTTAAAGCTACAAGAGTAAATAGAGCATATTATATACCTTTTACAGCACATATCAGAGTTTTCAGAAAAGTAGATTTAAAGCTTATACAAAGATATGCAGTAATCTATTTCTGCAGTACTACTCGATTTTCTTCCTAAAGGCAAATAAAAAACAGCAAACAGATATTCTGGAAATGAAAAAGGAGATGCTCCATCTCCTGAGCAGTAGTGTCAGCTGAATGCAAAACTGTCTGTAGAACATAGTAACAGTGAATGTTAGAGCCCCGAATTACACCAGCTGGATGTTTTACACATATTCTAGAAATATATTTTCTGAATGTGATGGCCCTGTCAGAAGATTTTATCCAGCTAAATGTGGTATGTTGAACCAGATAGGTGCTTCAATGAAGTACAAAGAAAACTGCTGTAAGAGGAAAATGAGGGGAATCCTGAAAACTTGGAATGATAAAATATTGAATGCTACACTCAGCTTTATGTTGATCTCAGTAGCTCTTAACTTTATGAACAGTGAGGACCCACAAGAACTTCTTGTTCTTCAGTATTCTGTTAAAAAATAAATTATTTATTACATTTATTGAAATATACCTGCAATTCTCTTCCTCACTATTTCAAACACCACCTAAGAGATTATTGAGGTTGAAGGTTTGCTGGAAGTTATGTGGATGTTGTTTTGAATCAACAAGAATGGGTCTTGAAGTTCATTTTGCTAGCCCCAGTAAGTTTCACATGAATATATTACTTGTGTATGTGGTTTATACATTTTATAGTTTGTAGTCCTAATCTTTTTTTTTTTTTTTATGTTAGCAAGCTCTTTCCAGAAGTATTGTGTGTGTCTGATTTATTAATGTCATTCATTGGGATGTGATCCTGAAGAACTGCATGAGAAAAAAAAATCCTATTAAAATACATGCAATTATTTATGGGAAGCTCATAGGATAGGATAAGGCAAAATCTGCATGAAAGTTTTTTTCAGGTAAATACGGAAAATAAAGAACTGAAAATGTTCACTCATGGAAAATGTGAAGCTACTAATTAACCTTTGTGACTGTGCAGCATTGGAGGGAAGGGAGAGGGGGGTCTCTGCCTGCAGGCTGGAGAGTGTAAGAGAGAGTGTGTGTGTGTATTCAAACAATCCACACGTATCACTATCTCGGGGGAAGGAGCCAGGTCTGTGCTGGATGGGGTGAGAGTTTACGAAGGGGCAGGGTCTAGGGTTCATCAACCAATGGATTTGGGACAGGGGCAGGGCCGACTGCACTCCCGGCCCTGCCCCCCCACCCCCCAGCCCCCCCACCCCCCAGCCCCCCAGCCACGATGCACACACGGGGCAAAGGAGAGGAGAGGAGGACCTTGGGGCCCTTTGATTACCACGGCTCCAGAGTGAAGGGCGGGCACTGTCTGGCCCAGGACAGAGCAATCCAGCTTAATGGCTGGCTTGTCATCAAGAGAACAAAGAAGGCTCGAGGGATACGATGGACAGGGTGTGGGGGTCATCAGCCCAGCACAGACAGGGTAACAGAACTAAGCAGGGTGTAGTGTAACAGCCCCGCAGGGAAACTGTAACAAATTGAGAGATACAAACTGCAACTAAAAAACCCATAGGAAGCAAGAATATAATTTTAAAACTTAAATAACAAGTCTCTCAGTTGATCTTTTCAAAGTGTTTTTCCAGCGCAGCTCTCCTTGAGATTTATTCCAGCTAAATACTAAAGACTGCATATAATCTATTTGCCACTGAAATAAGTCCTTAATTATCAAAATTAAAAAGAAAAAAAAACCAACCCAAACGGTAGATTTATCAATTCTAAAGCCATTAGCATTTTACAAATAGATTATGTTTCCTTTAATTAACACCCAGTTCTGATGATAAAACATCATGCTGTCCATATGTTCTATTTTGACAATAAGTGAGGCACTAACTCTTCCTGCTTGTAATATTATGGCAGATGCTGTCCTTCCCATGTCTTCTCATGCTGTCTTCAGCTTTTGTTTTGTTGTATTTTCTTCCTAGTACCACAGGAAAACCTAATGACATGTGGCTCATTTAGAGGTTTTGTGGCTTCCTTAAAAATTGAGGCTCCTTCATTTTTGCTTGTGTCCCTTATAATATGCATATCAGTTAATGGTTCTCAAGTGTAAAAACCTTCTAACTCAGAAGAACTGAGGAAGACATGAACTTAGACAAACTAAAGACACATATGGAAAATGACAATGACAAGTGAGAGGAAGATAATGAAAGGTCAATAATGTATGTGTGTATGGCCAAACTTCGCGAACGAAGATTTGGGAAGGGCTTTCCCCACTTGGGGGTGGTGCCCTTCGAGCCTGCGCAGTGGATTTTTTAGGTGAGGCACAGCATGCGCAGAACTGGCCCCACCGTTTAAGTCCCAAGGTCCATCTGCCATGGCCGAGCGAGCTTGGACAGTGACAGTGAAGTCCTCGAACACAACATCCACTGGAGACCTTCCACACAGATATAGAAAGAGACAGAATGAAAGGAGAGGCAGAACCTTTTCTACAGCTATTTACAATTAGTTTCACTGATAGAAAGCTGGGCTGTTACGTGTAGGAAAGCACATAGTGGAGAAGTTGGTGGCTTGAATGGCTCACACACACACACACACACACACACACACACACACACACACGGTTTTGTTTTCATCTCTTGACATAAGTGATATTTATCAATCTTTTACTGCATTTTCAACTGAATCTTTTCATCAAATGGAAGAAAAAAGCCCCAACATAGTGAATACTTCTCCTTCTTATTACCATTAACACTAATATTATCATTGCCATTACCTGACACAGAAGTAAGTTCTTTAGCTTTTTACTAAAGCTTCTTGCCTTAGAATATCTGTGAATGACATAGGACAGGCTTTTAATGGAGGTCCTGAATAAACTTCCAGAAACATTTTTAGACCAGGGTGCTGTAAGGATTTATTTAGTTATTGCCAGGATCAATCTTTAAATTAACTGTGCCTTTATAGTACTAAAATTCTGCTTTTTCTTTAGTGACACAGCTTAATTGACTCACAATCAGGGGAAAAAAATCAGAAATAAGAAGAAAGAAAAAAAGAAAAGCAGCAAATACCTGCCTGACTTAACCACATTAAGCAGCATGGTGCAGAATATAACTTAACAGTCCAGTGAACTGTCAGTCTGCAGCACCCGGGACTAGCCGGGGCTGACCCTGCTGAGCATCCGAAGTCTGATGGGATCGGATGGCAGGGAGGCATTGAACGGTCTCCACGGAGACTCGAACTCACGACCTTGTGGTCAGTCCGAAGTGCTCACCATTACACCACGGGACCGCCCCCAAGAGGTTAATAATAGGTGCTTCAGATACTGGATCACTGGCAAAGTTCACTGAAGGCAAGGATAATCTTTCCATTTATTTAAAGGAACTTTGGAAGAAGTCCAGAAAAAAGAAAAGAAAAGAAAAGAAGTTAAATTATATTAACAAATATAAGAGCAGGAAAAAAATAATTTGCAAGAAATACGTGCACACTAACACTGTAAAAAGTTGTTCTAAAATCCTTATTCCGTAATTTCATCTGTACCAGTACAAGAAATAATGATTGGAGATAAACGTATCTTAGCAATGTGGACACTTCTATAATTATGTTAACTAGAAAATTACTACTGATCTCAAAGAAAGACCGGAAATTCTTTTTTTTCTCTCTTTTTTTTTTTTTTTTTTTAATTCATTAGGTGTTAAAATCAAAGAAAAAAAGTCCAATTAATATCTAGGAAAAAAAAAAAGAGAGGAAAAACTGGAAAAATAGAAACTTATAATCAAGGGGAGATATTATTAAAGAACACATTTTATTCAAGATAGGATATTTTGATACTTTCAGTGGCTGGTTTATTTTGATTTCTAAACCCCTGTAAAGTGGTTTAGACTTTCAAAACAAAAAGAGGGGGGGAAAAAAGCATTACAAATCCTTTTGTTGCAGCCTTATTTTTAAAATATTCACAGGTTTAAATCTTTGTTTATGACAAAATCACGTTTAGAAACAAGATACCCATTTTGATAAATTAAAATAGACAAATAATATAACATTAAATTTGTATACGAAAGATTCCTATCTATTATCCTTTAGTGGTATCTTCTGGAAGAATAAATGTTGCAGGAGTTAATGACAAAGTTTCAACCAGCAAACATCATCACACAGCTTTGTAGTCCACAGGGACTTTATGAAAAAAAGAAATGAAAGGCAATAATATCAAATTGCCCAAATAATGACAGGTATTTTATGCTTTAGTCCCGAGGTGTGATTCCACCATATGATATATAACTTTGCAAAGAAAACACTTGTGTTTTTGGGATCTTTTTCCCCTCTGTTGGTGCTTCTGGGTGCTAAGTGTGGGCAGAACCGGTCTGAAGGGTTGACTCCTGACTGGTCATGTGAGACAGGTTTTGAGGCCAGTCACGGGATTACATGTTCTCAGAGAAACAGATGGGGATGGGGTACCTTTGGGCAGGCAACCACCCCCCTCACAGTGTGCAGAGACTTCCCTTAATTTGTGCTAGCCAGCAAGACAAAGGCTGTCCACAGGCCGAGCCTCTTCTACTGGCAGCCTGTTTTTGTCATGCATCTGAACCATCTCCAAGGATGCAGCAGCATGAAAACAGAGCAACATGTAAAACACTACAAAAGTAGGTAAATTTTAGGTGGTGTCTGTGTAAGTTGAGTTATCAAAGAAACGATAATGAAAAGGAAAAAAATATCTCGTCCTGAACTGACTGATACTGTTCTGTGGGAAGGTATCATCAGAGACATCCATGCCCTTTGGAAACTGAGACAGTGTCTAGACTTCAGCACAGTAACAAGACAGTAATTCAAATGGCAAAATAGAGAAGGCTTCTCCTGTAATGCTGTTCGAATCAATTAAAAAATGTAGATCAATAACATGAAATTAAATTGCTCAGGGATTATTTAGAGGCTTCTCTTTTCCCAGCAGTCACATGTTTAAGGACTGTCACAAATTGTTCCAAGTATTAGGAGCTTCTACTAGTCAAAACAAATTTATTATTTGCAAATAAAACATGTGCTAAAGTAACAGCTAAATGTAAACAATATTAATTCAGGCTCTGACAGCTGCATAGCTGAAAAATGAATAAAGCTTATTCTATTTTTCCCTCTGGTCCCAACTTGCCCTCTATGTACATTTCTGTAAAACTTGATTCTGCATGGGGCACTTGGACAATCTTTAATTTTATTAATGGATCCAGTGAAACCATGCTTTTTTATGCTGTCAGAAGTACTGGAAGGGGTCACTGGAGCCTAACATTAAACCTTTGGCTTCTTGGTTTGTTTGTGTTTTTTGTGTTTTGTTTTTTTTTTTAATTTTATTTTAGTCTTTCTAACCGTTGTAATCAAAATACTTGTATTACGCTTCTCCTTTTCCTTTTCTTGTCAGTGCTTTTCCTAATTATCCGAGTATATGCTCCTGTAGTGCTGCCAATTGCTATTACTCTTATTATCATAAATATAGACATTATGGAGTATTTTAGTGTCTGTTTTATGAAAAGCTGATACAAGCTGTCAAATTTTATTCATCGTAGATACCTTTTCCCGTTAATTAATAAAAGTGATGCTACCTGCTTTTATTTTCAATTGTGCTAATACGATTTATGACTATATGGAAAAATATTCTTCCTCAACCTGGGGCAAGAGGGACAGGAGAATATAGACTAGACACTAGTTCTCTAAGAGTTGCAGAGAAGCACTGCTGATGTTGCAGATGAATGTGTAAGAGGAGCAGGAAGGATGATGTCCAGAACATGAAGAACAGTAAGCATTGCCAATAGAATTCCTAAAGGAAGAAATATTGGGATGTTTTTTTGCATGTTTAAGATAGGCCTTTTCCTTTAAGGTATTTCATATGTTTCTGGAATCAGAAGTTTTCCTTAAAAATAAAAAACAGAACAAACCCAAACATGCAGAAAATAAAAGGTCTCAATAATTTTAGAAAATTTCATTATTTTGTCTAATTTTAAGGCTTACAAGGTTTCAGTTTTGGATAACCCGTGATTGATGTTAATGACATTATTTCTATTCTCTAAAAATAAGCAATATTTTTAGGAGACAGAGATAAACCAAATAATTTTGAATCAGAACCTTTCTGAGATTAGTGAATAGCTTTCAACAAAAGATAACTCCTGCACTTACAATTTATGAGCCAAGATCAGACATCACTCAGTCTTGTGCCAGTGTCTCACCACTACTGGTGGCAGGTCCCGTACTCTGGTTTAGATTTTCAGAGGTGTTGCCTAGAGACAAAAGTGCTCCTTAGTTTCTCACAGGAATCCTTGAACCATATTGTTTGCCCCTTGTCTGGTTACTCTCTCTGCTTCAAGGGACAACACGCATCACAAATACATTAAATATAAGATTATTCTTCTAACCTGAAGCTCCTAGTACAATTCACACTGAGACATGATTCTATTAATGTAATTGCATTTCTACCATACTAAATTCTCCATTGTACCATATGTCCTGGTGCAGAAAGCATTTAATGTGCAGCACTATCCCTTGATATTCAGCCTTCCAGTTTCCTTCTAAACAGCCTAGTAACCCTCTCAGTATTTTCAAAAGACCTGTTTCAAAGGATACCCTCTGAAGCTACATGCAATTTTGTATCTGTATCTCCTGCTTCTTGTAAAAGCTTTCACGCTAATTCAACTGCCCCTTCAACGAAGTTCTTCAAACGAAGAAAGTTCAGCAGATACCTCTAAAGTTTTCACTCATTTTTTAAGTCACCTCTTTGTTTTTGTTTTGGTTTGGGTTTTTGTCTTGTTTTGTCTTGTTTTGTTTTGTTTTTTTTGAGGGAGCCTTTGGCTTCAGTAAACGATGAAGGCCAGCTAAATATTTTACATAAGTATATGCAAATTCTTCCTGTCATGAATTCATGTAAGGTATTCTAAGCTCAGGAAACATAATTCAAATCACAGAAATTCAGATCATGACACTAGGGATTAATAATTACATGTACCATGACAAAATACTGATAAATTTCTAAATTAGGAGATTAACCTGGATACGCTTAAAAACTAACACCCCTTTTTCATTTTCTCAAAAGCAATATGCAGCCTGTGGAATCTGTTACAATGAAATCTGAAGCAGAACTCCAACCTGAAAAAGGGCTTTTTTTTCCCCCTCTTGTTGCAAGCATTTTGGTTTTGTACAAAAAGTGAAATGACTTGGGAACACTATTCTTGCACTCTTTTTTCTTTCCATTTGCTATATCCTTTTCCTTTTTACAGTTCTTTCTTTAGTCTTTGTAAATTACATCTCTCAGTGTACTCCCCAGACTTGGAGCAGATGGGACGTTACTAAGCAGCATCACCCTGTCAGATCTGAAAAAGCTCCCAAGACATAACATGTTGGATGGTTGGTAAACACGAAACACCAACCTTGCTCCACTCTGTGGGCTGTTTCTCACACTACTGCTGTTCACTCAGTCAACCTGCAGGGAGTAATTAAGGGTGAGTACAACTGACAAAGGCTCTGAAAGCAGATGGAAACCCTTTACCAAGCTGATATTTTTCATTATTACTACAGTATTTATTATTTTTTTTCCTCTCTGGTTTAACAAAACAAGTTGCTTCACTTCCCCTAAAGCACTGTTGGTCAAAAACAGTAAGGTGAAGGCAAATCAAGTAAAGGTCAGTCCTGTTAACCACAGAAAAATCTCAGGTCACTCACTACCATGATCGTAATTATGCAGTGTATCTTTGTGCTAGTTAAAGGTTAAACGACTGGAATGAAGGGGGATAAGTGTACTGAAAAACAAAGAAACAGAAAGGAATATAATTTTTTCAGAAGGTTAGAGGAGAGACATGGCATGGTTTATTGTATCAGTGAACAGTCACGTCACAGGGCTAGAGAGCCCTGGCATGCAGAGTAGAAGATGTCCTGACACTTCTAAAACAGGACACAACTGTCGCGATACAGAGAAGAAATTAATTCTAAAAAAAAGAAGTAAATTAATGTGTATTAATACATTAGCACACCAGTCAATTAGACTCACTAAACATCATTAGCTGGTGAAAGGACATTTTCCTTTATATGCCTAGTGGAGAGACTTTTCCTGGAGATTTAACTAAGAGAAGGGTACACCAAATTAAAAATATATGGATTTTTTAAAACTGCAGCTGAGGGGACTCTGGGTTGTTCCCCTATACACACACATAGAAACACCATTTTGTATTAACACAATCTGATATGTACATACCCTCCCAAACCTGTAAGGTTTTAACAGCTCTGGATTTACACACACAGCAACCCTCATAGAATATCTGTGTAATTTACTAAAAATATCATGTGGGAGAGGACTATTGTTTGGCTTGGGGGACATTTTATTTTCAGGAGGATTGGTTTTTGTTTGATTCAATTTCTCCTTCAGTGGAAAAAGAAAAACCCTAAGCAGTGGCTTCTTTGAGTCCAACGTGCCAATCATGCTTTCTTTTAACTAGTCTTCTGCTGCTTGCTAAATCTTTATCATGCCTTTGCCACACAACAGGCTTTTGTTCTAAAGCAAAATTCTAGTGGGCCAAAGAACAACCATGCACCATTTATTTAATCATCTGGATGTATACATGTGCTAAGAAACCCACCTGGCTGGTATCCTCAAAAACCTATGTCATGACAAAGAAATAAGCAAACTAAAAAGCCTCAATGAAGCTAAACCTACCTAAGGTACAGCAATGCAAATAATCAGAGCCATCACTTGCAAAACAAATACTTCCATAACTTTTCTTCCTGTGCTGCCAGTATTAGGTATACCAGAGATGAGTTGAACCACAAGATTTGTAAATTATAACTGAAAGATACGGTTTACGTAAAATTTTCTCTGCTTTAGCTGAAATGACAGTGAAAAAGATTTTGTTTGTGGATGGAAATGAGGGGAGCTATGGAGCTGCTGAAAGCAGCTGAAAGAGTCAGATCACAGTCAGCATCTTTGAAGGAATCTCTTCCTACCAGAGCAGAGTAAACAAAAGCTGTGGTATTGCAGAGAAGAGTTCAAGCTCGCTTTTCATCTGCCACCTGTGCGGTTCAACCTTTTGCCATTCCCCATTTCATCTTAACTATTTTCTGCACCCCCATATGCTGGCTAAGCCATCCCTTCAGAAGTATATTCTGTGCTTGACTTCCAAAAGTCCTTTCCCTGATTGTTATGGATACGGATCCTTCTCCTCCATGTGTTCCTGATCTTGTAATAGAAACTAGTTGTGCTTGACTTGAAGGCAAGTCTGTATCTTTAGGTCTATAGATGAGCAGTTTATAGTCACATCCTATTAAAGCAGAGAATTTCATAGGCAACTTGCACCTGCAAAAGTACCTTTAGGATGCAGCTCAACCACACTTTTTTTTCTTCTGTGCTTGCAATCTGGAAATTCTTTAGTACAGTTACAGTAGAACGTTTTTAAACAGACTTGTTCCTCAACAGTGGAAGACAAAATGTGTCCTTTTTATCCAGGTAATTCAGTTTTATCTGTCACATCAATCTACATCTTTAAGTATAGTGTAGATTTGACACCTCTGGTGTGTTTATCCAGTGAATTACTATCACTGGTAAAGAATGATTATTTGATTAAGTTCATGATGGGACATGAATTCAGTGTGAACATAAAATTTTCTGTGAAGTTGCTGAAGAGCCATCTGAAGTGATTAAGCCTTTGGATTACTTATCAGCTCTATTGCTGTAGGAGAATACAGTTAAATTCTTTTTCTGAATTGAATGGATTTTTTTTTCTTTTTTACCCAAGAGATTTTAACTCCTGTAACACATAAATTATCAGAGCTACGTTCAGAACATTTTAATTTACTCATAATTTAAATGTAACCATTAAAAAAATAATAAGCCTTTAACTGGTCTTCTAGAGATTTGCATAAACCTGTTAAATATACAAACTGTCTTTTAACTGAACTCCTGACTTTTAAGTCTCTCTTATCCTTCTCTTTTTAAAGTGCCCCTCCATTCTGTTAGGAAAAAAAAAGCCTCAATATTTCCTGCATTGTTTTTGAAGCTCGTTTTATAAGAGGCTAAGTAAGTACTGATAATAAGAATACAGAGACACTGTTTAAAATTAACTTCAAATTTGGAAAATTTCAGAGCCCAGTATAATGTAGCTTTTCCTTTCTCTCCAAATATGAATATTCCTCTCTTTCTCCCTTTCATACAGCTGGGGGTTCAGAGCAAGAAGAAAAGGAATGAGTAAGAAAAACCTACACTGGCCTGATACGCTGGACTGTCAATATTTAATCTTGGATTAGTGACAGGTTTAAGTTTTAGTATTTCATGAGCCATCTGACTTCAAATGGATGCTTTATCATATTAGAAAAAGTAGAGCCTTCCCTTACTATGAGAGATGGCAATCCTTCTTAGGTCTGGCAGGCTGGAAGATATTGGGTCATAAAATCTTGACACTGGAAAGCAATCTTAAGTAATATTTAGAGGTCTGCACAGTTTGTTGTTTAGAACTTTTCTTTCTCCCTCACCATGCAGAGTTCAGTTCAAGGTTCAGTTTTAGTCCAGAACAAATAAAAGAATAAGCATAAGATTCAAAATGATGAAATATGCATCAGAAAAAAATGAACTACAATGAAATTATAAGGGGCTTATTAGCATTTATGTTGCTCTATCTTTTCTCTTTGGAATAATGCTGACTTAACATATATCTCAAGGTGTACAGGAACAAAAGCAAACAGGCATTTCTAAAAATTATATGCCTCCAGCCACCAGCAGTAAAAAACATACCTCATAATAGATTCAGACTTGAAAGGCCTTCAACTCAGTTCTAAATTCATTAATCAACATTTAAAAAAACCCTTAAGATTTCACATCTCATATTCTAAAGTTAAAAAAGTATCATAGGAAGAAAAGACAGGGAAATAAACGTGATAGCAAGAAAAGAGTTGAGAGATCAGAAGAAACAGAGCACAGAGGAAACCAAAACATCCTTTTACTTGTCAGCTGGAATTTGTTCTGGAAGCACAAGAATATGGACCTTTTGATTTCATTTCAACCATGCTGCTTTCTAGTTGACAAGTGAACTCATCTGTACAAGAAATCTTTTTCAAAACTGAAGATAACTAGATGGGAATACTAACACCTTAAATTATAAAACAAACTTCTTGTTAAAAAATAACCATGAGATACTTCATGGCAAAGAATATTTTATTAAAATTATTTTAGAAAAATATAAAGCACAATCACAAAAAATTATATTTAGAGAAAGTATTTTCTCAGTCACAGCAATATATATATGATTCTATGAAGCTGTAATGTGATAAAAAAATTTAAAATAAATTTACATTATGATAAGTAAAAAGAAAGAAATTCAGGTTTATTTATGCATATTATTTATGGATTGCACATATAAACTACATATATCAAGTACAGGAAATACAAATTTATATATCTACTTCAATCAATAAATTCAAAAGATTAAATATTATTTAGTTATTAAATTGCATATGTTTGAATATGCACTCGTATGGACAAATTTACATATATGTTTGAAAATATTAGATTAAAAGACCATTATATTTATTAATAATTTTAAGTAATATTTTATGCACACAGGTCAAGATATTATTTCTTAGTCAGACTGATAGTCAGATAGACTGGATATATTTGAAAATGCAATGAACTATGTTCTGCTCTTGCTAACACTGGCACACTTTTATTTAGATAACTGTGAAAAGAATTTCACCCCATTATCATATCTTCAATCAATTAAATCTTTAATAGCATTAAGTTACATTTGGAAAGTTCAAAATCCACAATTAGGTGCTTCTTTGAAACTGGTTGCATAAATGCAGTTTTAGGACAGCTTATAGTTCAACTAATATATGTGCATGGAATAATTGATTTGTCCAAAGTTGCCAATTTTAGACATTGCTCACAAATTAAAATTCATATGATTCAAGTATTTGTTTTGATAAGAGCACTAACTATGGAATAATACCCTGGCTTTTAGCAAAAGTTGTATTCAATACCAAAATTAAAGCCCAAGTTTTAAGATTCAACCACTAATCTCTATAAAAGGGCAGAAAAAAAAGCAAAACAAAACTAAATCCCCTGAAGTCAGATTCTGTCATTTTCTTTCAACTATTCTTCTGTGTTTCTGTCCCTTACATTTAATTTTATTTCATTACATGTAGCAAGACTGATTTTTCAACAAACTATTTTGATTCTGCTCATTCATTTTGTGCCCATTTTGACCATTACCTTTTTCTACCCTGAGGTATTTTGTAACAGAATTAATTTTAATTTGATCTGTTTTATTAAGTAAAAGTTTTCAAATGTTTCAAATTTAAGAGATATTAAATGATGCTTCTTCATTTTGTGAGGTCCAGACATCCTGCAGAATACTTAGATTTTTACTAGTGGTGTGTGAAAACCAGGTATTTTTGGTATGAAATTTATTTTAAAAAATATTTCAATTAGTATAATTTTCTCCTTTGCTCCTTTGTAAAAAATTTCAGGGAAGAAAAAAACTTCTTTCTTATGAAAATTGTTGTAATGAAAATATTAGATTAGAACTAAAGTTCTTAATCAAAATCTGTTGGGGTTTTCATTATTTTGGTTTTATTTTTTAGTTGATAAATGATGTGAGCAACAATACAGAGACAAAAAGAGAATATACTAGTTTTAGACTCCTGTCCTACTTTGGTAGTGTGTCCCTTGTTTTGATTTGGTTTGATGCCTTTTGTTTTGTTGGTGTGGGGTTTTTTGTGATTTTTTTTATGTTGTTCATTTTATATGACACATTACCATCTCAATTTATCTCCATCTTCATTCTTCTATGAAGATCAGAGGAAAGGAAAAGGAGAGCACTCATTTCTCTTCATCACCTTCTCTGCAGATTCATTCAGTATTTTAGTAAAGACAAAGTTAACTTTGCACCTGGGGGCTGTTGACAAACGGCCCTAGGTAAGCATGTACAACTGTAATGCAAACAGGGAAACAATCAAACAATTTGAGCTGTAAGATCATTAGAGGAACAAAAAACAAGACTGTGATTAGCAACAGCTCTGGCTATCTGTCTGCTATGCGTATTGGTGCTTTATATATCTAATAAAAAGAAGGTCTGAAAAGATTTAAGATAAATTACAGAATAAGAGTATGGTTTAATAAGCATAATGTACATTTAGAGAAATTATTCAATTTAAAGTGATTTCATATCAAATTATGTGAGGTATTTGGGAAGAATAGTGTTGAAAAAGATAAGTTATTCCTTTGTATATCAAGGATGTGACTGTTCACTCTGAAGTCAAATATGCAGAGGAAGTTAGAACTGACTAATAACAGAAAGAGAGTGTTACACAGGTGTCAATATGATGGAGATGTACTGTAACCTTGAAACTGGAATCAGCTGAACAAGGCTTACAAGTTATTTCTAGTTCAGAATAATATAGTCATAGAATCATAGAAACAGAATAGTTTGGGTTGGAAGGGACTTTAAAGATCATTGTAGTACCAATTTCCTTGCCATGAGGGGCGCCTTTCACTAGACCAAGTTATTCAGAGCCTCAACCAACTTGGCCTTGAACTTTTCCAGGGATGGGGCATCCCAGCTTCTCTGGGAAACCCAATCCAATGCTTCACCACCCTCTGAGTAAAGAATTTCTTTCTAATATCTAATATAAACCTGTCCTTCTACAGTTTATAACCATTGCCCATTGTCCTGCCACTATCTGTCCATATAAAAATTTCCCTCTCACTCCTTTTTATAAGACCCTTTAAGGCCAAAATATGGTCTCCCCAGAGCCTTTAAGACCAAGTTTAAGATAAATAAACACCTTTTTTATTAATTATTACTATTATTATTAAATATAGGGATATTTTCACATTGTTCAATGAACCATACCACTTCGGTGAATATGGAGGACCCTTCTGCTGTGGGACTGCTGAAGGTTGAAGCACAACAGGCACCATTAGCGACCATATCAGTGTACCATAAGCAGTACCTCAACACCTGGGACTCCAGGATCACCATCCATGAGATGATTCATGAACTGGAGAGTCAGGAATAGTCAGCAAGACTTGCTGACCCTTTATTAATCCTATATGGGCCAGTGCATTAAGACCAATGCAGAGTGGAGACTGACAAAATTATCATGACCTGAATGAAGCCACACCGCCACTGAATGCTGTGGTGTTGGACATGCTGGAAATTCAGCACCAACTGGAGTCCAAGACCGCAAAGTGGTGCTACCATTAATATTATTAATGAGTTCTTCTCCATTCCTTTAGCAGCTGAGTTCAGGCCACAGTTTGCTTTCACTTAGGAGGGCATTGAGTCCATTTAGAACCAAGTGACTCAGGAGTGGAAACACAGACCAGTTATTTGCCATGGATTGATCTGGACCACATGGAAGAAGAGTGAGGCTCCAGAATACTTGCAATACATTTATGACATTGTCATATGGGGCAATACAGCAGAGGAAGTCTTTGAGGAAAGGGAGAAGATAATCCTCCTGAAGGCCTGATTTGCCATAAACCAAAGTAAGATCAAGGGACCTGTCCAGTAATTCAGTTTTTAGGATTTAATTGGCAAGATGGGCATTGTCAGTATCCAGCAAATGTGGTCAACAAAATAACTGCTCTGTCCCCACCAACCAACTGACACTAGGTGCTCTACTAATTGGTCTGGCTCTACCCAATCAAAACCTCCTCATATGGTAGAAGGGGTCAAATTCCCCCTGGTGGATATGAGGAATGTGATAGGGTTAAGGTTAGGGTTAGTTTTGACTAGTTCTGTCTTGAGCAAAGATAAACCCATCCATGGGATTGCTTTTGGTCAAGAACTTGAGTGCACTTGGTGGGTGATGCAGAGATGTGTACCTCAAGGGAATTTGATTTTTTGCTGAGAAGAGTTTGTAATATTGAATTGTATAATACTGGTTGCTGAATGACACTACCACTGTATGTCATAACTACCATGGACAATAAGTATGGATTGCTTAAGGTATACCAGTTGTGAGCTCCTGATGCAGCTTGCAACCAGCTAACAGCACACCTGCCCTCCTGCTGTAGAAGACATCTGGGATGGATAGAATCCACAGTCACGGACTAAAAGAACTTAACAGAACTCTTGGGAGAGGTAGTCATTGACTGTGGAAATTATACTTGTGCTTGCATATATTTATATGTATATGTAAATGTATGCAGTTGGAAGGTATAAGGTCTGGGTGTGATATGGGTGGTATAGAAGAAGGGGTGGACAATGTCCTGTTTCCAGGCAGGACAGGATTAATTTTTTGCAGTAGTTGTGAAGGGACATAGCTAGGACATGGAGGTTGTTCTATGCCACCTCACGTCAGTGCCAATGGTGGTGGAAAGGGACTTTCTTCTGGGGAGAAGGGATTCCTTCTCTTTAAGAAAATGTGGCCAAGGGAGCCATCCGATACTGTCTATTATTGTTTGGGGTTTTGTTTGTTTTTTTTTTTGTTTTGTTTTGTTTTGTTTTTTGTTTGGTTTTTTTTTTCTGCGTGAATAGTTTCTTTTCTTGTACGGTTTGTCATTAGTATTGTTGCTGTCATTATTTGTTTTCTTATCTCATTGCTGGTTCAGGTAACTTTTTCTTATCTCAGCCCATGTTCTCTGCCTTTTGTGCTTCCAATTCTCAACTCCATCCCACCACAGTGGGAAAGGGGAGGGGAAAAAGGAGGAGCAATAGAGAGAGTTGTGTGATTTTGGAGCATCTCAGTGGGGACAATGAATTGAGGGCTACCATCCCTCAACCAGGACAAGTGGTCTCACACTGATCAAAAACTTGAAACTGCCTGAGTCATTCTCCTCTTGTTAAAGGAGGTTTACCTACAGAGAAATCAGTGCAAAAGCGAAATAAAGGAGGAATGCTATCTAGCAAGTTCTTGTTACTCATCAGTGATGACTTTTTTGTTACAAAACCCAGATAAACCAGTCTGAGTGTGGTTGTCACAATCAGATGGAAAAAGCTAGTCAAGAAGGTGAAGATGAGAGGCAAGACAGACAGAGAAGAGACCTTTGGTTAGGGCTGAAAGCATAAGAGCAAACCAAAAGCAGACATCTTCAAGCAAAATCTGGAGAACACAGGTGAAAATAATAATCTGCTAATGTAAAGAGTGTGAGGGAACTGGTCATACTGCTGAAGAAGACCTGGATGTTACAGTATGTCACAAAGCTGAGCAAGCATCAAGAATGTGATGTTATAGCAAAAGGCAAAAAGGGCAATATTTAAATAAACAAACAAGGGTGTTTTTACTGGCGAATCCAGAAAGCAATTGATCTGTTTTACACTACATAAGTTTATAGGATATTGGTCACTGGGGAGGGTACAGCACTCAGCCTTGGGAATCCCAGACTGGATGATAAGAAGATGATACAGAGTACTAGAAGAGGAACAAGGAATAAACACATGCTAAGAAAATGTAACATTGGTAGGAAGGGAAGAAAAGCCACTACTATTTGCTCTCAAAATAGTACACTGAAGAACATGAGAAAAAGTTATTATTACAGTTTTCATATACATTACGACCTCCTGCAAACAAGGGTGTCCTCTGTGACCTTCCTAAATGTCCCTCTATAAATGTGTTGTTCCATGTCTGTGAAGAGTGGAATAACACTTAGCATCCAATCACACCAAAGTCATTCAAGTTAGATCTAACAAAATCTTCACAGCAATAAAAAACAGTACAGATTTCTTGTAAATATCTGAAATGACACAGATGTACTTGGTTTTAGCTGGTTCAAGGGATGGACAATGTCACTGTTGAAGTTATTCTCAGATATGTATTTTTGTGACTTTTATGGATTGATTGACAGAGGTTTCAAATGGAATAAAACTAACTACTAGATATTGATATAAGAAAGCAGCAAAAATGCCCACGAATCACACTCAACAAAATCCCACCATTTTCAGTTATTGTATCACAAGTACAGGTCTACAAGCTACATGTATACAGTTCAAGTAGCTAAACTGAATCAAAAGACAATCAAGAAATAGAGGCAATTTTGGGATATGCAATCAATGAGCGTTTTGATTATAGAAATATATAATGAACATATGAGCCAGAGACTCTCATCTTGGATAAAGTAAACCATACCCATACACAAAGGAAATAATACAGCTCAAGATTTATTGAGTTACATGGGTCTCTGTAGTTTGTTCCAACAGGTTTAAAGACAGAATTGCTCTTTGGAAGCTTTTCTAACACCTACACACCCTACTCTGCATTGTCTTGTTGGTTGTGGCTGAATCTTCATTTTGCTACAGTGGAAGCCAAAATTTGCTCTCACTGTGTGCAGTCACTGGTTTGTTGCATTCATGAACAAGAGAGCAGTTAGGAAAGAAAATGTGACTTCAAAAACACTAAAGTGTTTAAAGTGCCCTGACTTTCTCCACCATTTGTTCTGATGATGTGTTGCCTTGGGAATGCACAAAAGCAATAAACAGTTTCTTTCCTGCTCCTGTGATCTGCTTGACACAAAGAGCACTGATTAGCTATCAGGGAGCTAAGAATCATCTCCCAGCTCTGTTGATCAGTTAACATTCACCTTAGGTGGGGGGGGGCAACATGCCACAGAAGTGCTAATGTACACCAGAAACTTACGCCTTGCCCGTTCAAACTGCAATATTCCATCCATCTCCTATGCCCTGCTTTTAAACATTCCCTATGCAAGATCCATGGAATTGGTTCCATCAGCTGTAGAAGTGATGGCTTTTCCACAGGGAGGATGCTTTGGGTTTACTCCTTACTGACCCAGTTATGCTGCTTGAAGGTAGCTTATATGGCTGTGTGTCTAAAATGAACCTGCAGAACTTCTAGCAGACCTTCAAGAACTCTGAGCAGTCAAGGTCTGCTGCTAATGGTTTCAATAGGTAGTAGGTCCTCCATTTGGCCTGACACTTAAAGAAGGGAGAGGGAAAGCAGGTGACATTGAAAAAGGATGCTTTTTGTGCAGAAGAAAAGGAGAATCACTGCTCTTAAATGGGAAGAAACAGACTGTGGCTAGAGGGAAATTTGTAAAGTGGTCCTGAACCTGATTCAGCTGCTGCAACTGGTGTCATGGGAACATCCTGCTCCAGGGGCAACTTTGCTAAAAAACAAACAAAAATGATTACTTAGGGATAGGAGTTCATAGGTACATAATATAGTTATCTGCCTAACCATTAACAGAGTTAAAAGTGTTATGAGTGTTACAGGTTAACTGTTACCACTGGTTTTTTACATTATGTAGTATATCTCTAAAAATCTCTTATTCACCATTGGTATGTGGTCTTCTGAAACAATAAATATGTGAGGCAAAGCAGCTGGGACACTGTATTTGTTGTGTTTAAACTTAGAAATGTTCTAATAATGTACTAATAAAGTCATAATAAATTGAAGATTAAGTGAAAAGAATAGAGGCTCAATGACATTTTTCATATGAAAGTCAAGTCTTTTGTATTTAATACTTTGGTTTGTTCTGACTTTTTCTTTATCCCTACTGTCACCAACATACATTTTAAAAGCTTGCATGGGATTTATTCTTTTTGTTTCCATGGTAACGATAAGACTGATCCTTCAGATATGAAAATCTCCATTTATTCTGAAAGTTGTTTTCTGGCAGAATTGCCTTGGATCTGAATCCTGCAATTGAAAACACAGGAATTTTATCTTTACATATATCACATATACTATATGTAGTCAAGGACAGAGATATTTGGCCAGCTTCCTGGGCTATCAATTGTACTAGCTGATGATTTTGTTGCACTTTAATTTCTATCTGGAATTAGGAGTTAACTATTTTGCTGGCCATTGAACTAATATAACCACATTTTTGGCTGTGAAGCTAGTGACATTTCTGTTTCCAGAAAAATAAATGCAAATTTTGTTACTTCAACAGAGGAAAGCCAGAGCACATCTGCTATTTAGCACATTTGATCATTTTAGTTGAATGATGATAGACTTCACAGAGAATTGTATATCTGAGTTTGTGGTTTCATCTTTCAATCAGTTATTCAAAAAATTACAGATGATATTTTCACTATATTTATGTTGGGACACATTTTATTTTACAAAGCCCTTGATTAATCTTGCAAATCAATAGGAAAAAAAAATCCCTTTTCCTTGCTTGCTAAACTTGATTAAATTTGAAAGTACATAGGTTTGCCTGCAAGCATGAGGAAAGTCAAGCTCAGACACCTGAGCAGAAGTGAAATTAGACAAGAAATAAATGCCTCTGGGTTTGCGACTACAGTGAGATAAATAACAGAGCTGGAGGTGAAGAAAGAGAAGTTCTGTGATGATGGCCTCAGTGTTTCCCATGGTTAGCAGCTTTGGCTTTTATTTCTTTTTTTTTTTTTGTCTGTTTACTCTGTACTCTTTCAACCCCTGACATAGTAATAGGTTAAGCTATGATATGACATGTATTCACATGGAGGTAAAATTTTGAAATGATTTGCTAAAGGAGTTTAAAGCTCTATAATTAACCCAAAGTGTAACATACTAAAATGTTTCTTAAAGTTTAATCTACTAATGACATTCAGCTTGCATTAACATTTTCCCCATTTTTCATATGTCGGACATCAGTGGTTAGATAAACACTCTGATTGTCATCAGTTTTATGTCACTTTGAGAGTCCAAGTTGATAACTGCCATTAATCACAATCTCAGCAGCACAGCACTTTGAACACATCTACCACAGAGCTCTGACAGCAGTGACCAATAAGGAACATAATTGGTTCTGGCTAATCAAAAAGATGTGCTTCATTGCTTTATATCCACATACAATTGCAAGCATAGAGAACCTCCAAAAGCCATGAATATTAGGGAGGTTGTTTGTATGCTTTGTACTCAGGATAGGTTTTTCCCCTTAGGAGAAAAAGTAGAAATTTATAGTGATTAAAATGAGAGTGGCTTTGTTCATGCTCATTCATATTGTATAAACATGATAAAAGCCTTCTGAGGGCCCTCTGAAGCCATGTAGTTTCTGAGAGTCAGAGGGAGATAAGCTGTTGCAGAAAAATTAAGCTATGCACTAACCAACAGTTAGGAAAAATACCAGTACTGGGAATATCACTATCAAGAATTGTTCACAAGAGAATTTTGGTACTAATTTAGCAATTCTCACAATATTCTGTCTAACGATGAAACAAGTACTAAACATCAATTTCTGGGGGAAAAAAAAAACCACAAAAAACAAACACCAAAATCCAGCATAAATAATATCAAACTTCATGATTTCAATAGCTTGTCTGTGTTTTTATTTTTTGAGGGGGAATGGGGGAAACTAGTTTATACTTCTTTGAACACTGACCTGATACTAATGACTTTACAGATTATGTATACAGGTGCTCTGGGCTATCAGATCTGTCATGATTTATCTCTAAGAAATTTTGAGTTCATTCATATGCATTTTGGGGGTTACCTGAATGTTCATATGCACACTATAATTCCCTCAACATATATCAAATTCAAAATTTATTTAAAATACTTTTTACTTCTCCAGCCACTTCAACAGTTCTGATGAAACATTGACCATTAATAGGTCGCTGAGGAAGCTACAGGCTGAAGCAGTTAGACCATAACTTATGCGAGAATTATTATATTTAATGCTAAAACTTCATATAGTAAAATATCATTCATTAATTTGAACATAGTGTTCATTTAAGATTAACATTGCTGCATACAACACAAGCATTAAACAAAGTATAAGGCTAACTTGAAGAGTTCATTGTCTTATGGAATTAATTTATGAGATGTAGAAAAAGGCTGAGGAAATAAGTGAAATTGAAAGTTGTTGCAATTGAAGGTGTTTAAAATCAGAATATATGTCATTATGAATGAAAGCTGACTTACCCTTTATACAGTCATCTTATTTTTAGAGAAGATATTAATTTCTTTTAAATTTTAATCTTTACAATTATTCTTCTCCAATTTGTGACCAACCTTTTTTATCGTTCATTAATATAGAACTTTGTATTGTTTTTTGAACAGATCATACTTTTGGCCTCACATAAAATGATAACAATTTTCATAGCCTATGATACTGAGGAGGTAAGACTAGACTAGAGAAAGGTCTCTTTGACCTTAAAAACTTCATATGTAGCAGTTTTTACTGGAAACGTCATAACAATACTGTCTGACTGCATGCTATTAAATTATATGCTTATTGAAGCCTAATTTTTTTCTTAAAAAGTACAACTAAATGAAAAATATTGCACTCAAAAATATTAGGAAAATTTTAAGCCCTCTCTCTTATTTCTTTCTGACTAGGTTTTTAGCTACTATCCACAGTGATTGTTTTTCTCCTAGTCTTATGCTAAGGAATGCAGTTTATGTGTGAATCAACTCCCAAGGTGAAGGAGGATATGCAGTTTCCTTACTTAAACAGCTTTGTGGTAAAATTCTCTTGTTTTGTAGTTGGGTTTTTTGTTTATTTGACTGGGGTTTTTTCTTTTTTTTTTTTTTCATTTGAGCTTTTGTATTATTTCAATATTATGTTTTCATTCAAATTCATATGTAGATATCCACTTGTTTAGCTGGATGGGTAAAGTTATAAAAAAAACCACAGCCATACTTCTCATCTGAGAAGAAAGTTACCTTCTAGGACAATTGGGCTACCAATAAGTTTTAACTCCTCCTCCTTGAATAAAAGGAGGTCACACCAATTGTGACCTCTGGCCTGGAGGCAATGTTTTCTACTGTTTCTTTCTGAGTGCCAGATGTGTTGTTTCAGTGGTGATAAAAGCTAGACCATGAATTCAATTCGAAAGATACCACACAGTAACAGTGACTTTTTAGATCTCTGTTCTTTTCTTCTATCTTACCTTCCACTGATTTCTTTTATTCATGAGTAGATCTCTTAGAAACACTGAGTCAGCCTTGAAGTAACTTATGTGGCTGCACACTGCAGTAGGGAGACAGGCTTACATGGCACATCCCCAGTTCTTCTTAAGTTTACATGTAAATTTGAAAAATGTACCAGGGGTTTTTCCTTGTGAGTAGCCTAGTAATAGGATATACATGATCCTGTTACAACAGAGGATGGATCTTTATGGGGAGACTGAAACTATTTTTAACATACTTGTCCTTTAAAGGGAGATGTTAGGTTATGCTAATCAGTCAGAACAAACTCTATAAACAGGATGAGGAAAGGAGAACAGATGTTTATCTTTTTATTCTAATTGGATGGATCATACAGCAATGCCATTTTTCTTCTTTTTCTTGTCCTGGAATGAATTCCAGTTGCACCAGAAGCAGATATTTAGAAGGATAGATGTAAAATAGATATCAAATAATATATGATCATATAACTTTCCTACAATAAGAAAGGAAGACATTGATCTATCTTCTGTGGGAGTATGATCATTCTGCTGCTGAAATCTTCTCTGTGTGCATCAATCTTACTTTTTGAGCTGTGAATTCAGTGGTCCTCAAACTGAAGATGGTGACAAAGATATGGGTTCCAAATCAGAAGTAAATAGTTCATTCTCTGTCTCTTTCCATATAAAACAAATTATAGTCTTGAACAGCAAAAATACATCAAATAGAAGGTATTTTAGAGATATATTTACTCCTTTTTTTATCCTGCATTCAAAATAAATTAATTTCTCATTTTTTATTTTGCAATGTGCTGAATAAAAAGACAAAAACATTATATAAAAGGCTAGATAAAAATAAAAGGGTATTTCTATATTTGTACTGTCTTCAGCTTAGAATGCCTCTGCTTACATTTTTTTAAAAAATATTCCCTTAACACAGAGTTGGATAATTCCTATATAATTTAAATTAAATTTCAGGCCCTTATAAATGTGATATTTAAAATAGGGAGTGGGGAAAACCAAAACACTACTCACCAAAAATGTCACAAAACAGAAAATAAAACCTTAGTTACTGAAATTCTGATTCAGTGTAAAAATATAGTAATTTTATCCTGATGTTCTCTTAAAAACTGTAGGTCGAGGAACAATAGACTGCCTCACAAAAAAAATCATAAGAAAAATACCATTTTTAAGTTTTGCCAAAACATAATGATTTTTGGAAAGCTTTCAGATTTCATTTGTTTTGACAGCTTTTGAAATAATCATATAGTTGTGATTTTGACTGAATTGGTGTGTGGTTATTTTTTTATCCTAATGCAGATCTTTGTTATAAGCACTAATTGTTTTAATTTGTTTGTTTATATTCAAAGACACTGAGATGTTTCATGTAAGACTATTTCTAATTTCACTAAAGAGACACAATCCCCTTCGAGTCCCTTCTGTTGTGCTAGGAAATTAAGAACAAATATTTGATGCTGGTTTTATTTTAATCCAAATCACTTTACATGTTTGAATTATCAACGTCAAAAAGTAAAAAAAATATCCTCAGTCCATCATTCCCCTTCTCTCTAACCTGAGTGCTGGAGGATTTAATGAAATCCCCTATCGGTAAAGTCTTGGATTATATAATTGTGCCTCAGGTATTTCTGTGCTATCCAGTTTTCTGCACCTGTGGGTGTTCCCTCAGAAAAAAAAAAACAAACAAACACATTCCATGGTGTCTTATAATGCCTTGACTTATGTTAGTTGTCTGAAACAGCTTAGTATTTCAAAAAGATCAAATTAAAAACTGACATTTTCTAACCTCTTCATTCTCTGTGCTGAAAATTGTTTGAGTGTGTCTTTGCCAAAGCACATGAGATTTGGCTCACAGATTTTAAACTGTTTGAGCACTTTGGTTCTAAATATTACTACTGGTTTAAGTCAAGTTGCTTGGAAATACAAGGTTTCAATGTGCAATAGGGTTTCCTAGGTGAATATGATCATCACCTCTGTGAAACTCCACGGGCCACTTGTTTTTATTTGACTTTATCAGTGCTGTGCATTTAGCTATAGACTACTCCTGCACTGAATAACAAAGCCCTACATGAAACTCTATGTGGAAAGCATCAGAATTTAAGATCTCATAATGAATTGTACTGTTGGAAATGTTATCAAGTGATAGTGATACATATCTTGCACTTCAGCTCCCCTCTCTCAGCCACAATTCTTAATATCTGGATCCCCTGAAGGATAACATGGGGTTTTTTTTCAGTCAAGTGACATTCCTGTATGGTCATTTCCCCCTAACCCTAGCAATCTGTTTCTCAAACTTGGTATGGTGTTTCACCTCTGAAATAACACTTGCTGCAAAGGAATTGAAAAGAAAAGGTTTTAGTGTTTCAGCTGCTGCCAACCAACTGCTCATTTTTGATTCTGCAGAGTGTGGTAGATAAAAAGATTATATACTATGTTTTTATTTCTTTCCCTTGGAGTTATCACCATCTGGTAAAAAATTGTAGAAACACTTCTGGTTTAAGCATAGAAGAATACTAATTTTACTTGAGCTTATTTTAAGATCTGAAGTCTGGATAGGGCTGATAGGGCTGTAACAAGTCATCAAAGATTTAAAAAGAAATCACTAACTCCTCACTTTACCATATATAGTAGGAAACATTGTTAAATGGATTAACTTGAATGCATAGTGCTCTTCTTGAGGGACACGTGGGTGTTTCTGTTCTTCCTAAGTCTCCCTCACTTATACATGTCTAAGGAGTAAATTGCAATTTGTGTTAGTAATAATACAGCTCACAGAAAGCATAAGTTGAAAATGAAAGGTTCCACTGGGTCTTTCACTATAGAAATATGGTATATGATTGCAACCTACATTATTTCACACACTTTATATATATTTATGTATTTCTATATATATGTATGAAAAAAATGGATGATGGATTTCAGATCCTACATTTTCATAAAGTAGAGATAGAAATCAGTAAATTTATGCATTTTCACCTTTACACATTCACAAGCAGTATCATTGCATGTATCTAGAGAGCTGAACAAAACTATTCATTGTATGTGAAGGATAAAATAAACTATTCTACATATACATTTCTTCACAGAAGTTATCTGTGGTAAAAAAATAAACTTCTAAAAACTGCAGAGAAGAAAGTCTATGCTATCACCTTTGTCAAGTGAAAATAAGTTAAAATATGTTCTTACTTTACTGAGGGATAATGTTATCACTGCAGCACTCTCAGGGTAAGATGATTCATACTGTGTATCCTGGAGCATTAGTAGTGAACATCACATGAGCAATTCTTCTAGCACTTCAAGTTGTACAACTTATGTTAAAAACTGATGCAAGTTTAGCAACAAATTCCAACAATCTGTCTTGAACCTCCTTCTCTTCTGGGAAGTTATATGGCAACTGATTCTGAGCAATATATAATTTCATTAAATAGGAATATAAATGTAGACCTTAAGGAAAGCATAGATAAAATGACTCATTACACATAGGGTTGTTGCAAAACAGACCTTATAAAATGTCAAGATGACTTGCCTTCATCATCTTGGTGCTACTGAGACATACACATATTTATCTGAAAAAACCAAACCAACAAACAAATAAACAAAACAACCTACTGAAGTAATTAAATTCACCTGAGATGTCACCTCCAGTGAAAAAGGCTAATATGTTTCTCCTTCATCAGTAATGAACATGTACTTACAACCTCTATATGCCAATATTAGAGACTTCACTGTATTCATTCTTCTAGAATAAGTTTCCTGCAAAACTCCAAATCTTACTCTTTCTTTTCTGAGGCACTAAGAGATAAACACAGAGGCCACATTAAAGCAACAGTATAAAGGAAAATCTCTTCTCCAACCCAGAGGCAAAGATAGTTGAGGAAGGGTGCATTTACAGAAGACTGACAGGAGAGATTGCAGTGTGAGATGACACATTTCTTGTTTAAATCCTTTTTTTTTTTTCTCCTGGTGGTATCTTGCTCTACCTGAATAAAGAATGTTTTGATTTGACTAAGTTTTTAAGTTACTGTAATTTTTCATGTTTAGAGGATTGTGGAAAACATGGGGTTTCTATCAATTCCATCATAGTTAAAGAAATGTAAAGTCAGAGTCCAGAGAAAAATAGCATCCCTTGCCCCTATGACTGTGTTCAGCACAGTGCAGAGTAACAACAAAACCTGTCACTGTGGGGTCAAGGCACAACTTCCCAGCTTACTCCTTCTCCATTAAAAAAAATCCCAACAACCAAAAAAAAGAAAAAAACCCACACCAATCTGACCACAAAATGTCAAAATTACAAATTAGAGAACAAGGAAGCAGAATGACTTCCCATCAGTCACAGAAGGGAAGGTCAAAACAGATGTGTGAATTCAGGTCTTCCAGACCCTGGGGTTAGCAACAACACTGCAGGAGAAGCCATCCTTTCTGCAAGGAACATCATGATTGAACATGTTGATTGAACATCCACACTGTAGAACAGCTGCATTTTATAATGTGCCGTGACAGATTTTTTCACCTGGCTTTTATCACGAAAGCTTGATTTTGAAGCATTTGTTCCCTTTATTACTTGCTTTTTGATTAAACATCACCCATTGTTATATATTCTGAGAAATGTGGCCCTGCAGCGGTTGTAAATCGATAGCTAGATGTGAAGGAATAGGAGGGAAAGGGAAAAAAGGAAAAAGACAAAAAAAAGTTTTTTACAGTTAAGTGAGAAAGTTAACAAAAATAGGTCAGGCAATTTTAGTCCTTTCTCATATGAAACAAATAGGCTAATCTTAAATAAGAGTCACACATCAGGATATTCAGTGTGTCTGAATCTCATCAAGTAGTCTCATATAGGTAACGATATAAAAATCCTTTTTCACTGATATCCAGAAGTTTGTGGGATAATAGATTATCCTGCAAAGAATTTGTATTACATCTGACTTTTAAAACTAAGATTGAATAAATATTGCAGAAATTAAACTGGTATGTTATCCAGGTCATGTACTCAGCAATGATTAAGCTGAAGAAGCATATATGAAGATTTCAGACTAGTTTTATAGAACTGTAATCTAAATGGATGAAAAAAAATAAAACAGAAGGTGAGGGGTTTATTTCACCTTAAAGGGCAATCACTTTAATTTTGTATTACCTAGAAACAGAATCTTCCATAATGTAACAAAATGATGTTCAAAGTAACTCATGTACAAAATCTACAAATTGAAATCATACTGAAACTCCTGCTTATATGCTGTAATTAAACTCATCATACAATTGCTAAAAAAATAAATAAAAGAGGAAAAAAGGAAGTATTTAAAGTACAGAAAGAGAAGAAACTTTCAGATTCAGGCAGAAAAGTATATGACATTCAAGCAGCACAAAGTTACAATTCAGGAAAGATTTTGCTAGTTTTATTTGGATTACAACTATTGCAACTGTTAGCATGTGTCACTGCCTCTAATGGTATATGGGTTTAATCAGAGCACACAGAATGCCAGATGGGACTGGAGGAAACTGTCAGCAGAAAGAAACTGTGTTCTCTGATTTTTGCATTCCTGTGCAAAAAGCCACGATTGTCAATTGTTTTTATCTGTAAACCCAATGCTTTTGTTATAAATCTTGGCATGATCTGGGATTACAAAGCCCGCAAGCACCAGATGGCTGAAGAGATTCAGGCCAGGTCTAGGATTTCCTGCCAGCCCTGTTTCAGCAATCCGGAGTGTGCAGTAATACGATCCATGTTCAACACGTCTGGGTGAGCAGATGCTCCTCACGTGTAGACACAGTAAGTACACTGGCAAAACTGTATCGTAACTGGTAGTACAGATGTCTGATGAAGGTAAGGAAAAAGATTATTTAGACCAGTGCAAAGCACAGCATTTTTGGAATAAATAATAATTGTAATCTGCTGTGCCGCTTTTGACCAGGATGGAGTTAGTAGCTGTTATGGGGTGAATTTTGGATATGTGATAACACAGGCATATTTTGATTATTGCTGTTCTGTCGAGGATTTTTCTGTTTCACATGCCATTGCGCCAGCAAATAGGCTGTGGCTGCAGAAGGAGTTGGGAGGGGACACACCTGGGACAACTGATCTCAAATGGCCAAAGGGACATTCCATATCATATGGCATCATATTATCATAAAAAGCTAGAGGAAGAAGGAAGGAGTTGACACGTTTGGAGTGGTGGTGCTTGTCTTCCCAAATCACTGCTACACACGATGAAGCCCAGCTTTCCTGAACACGGCTGAACACCTAGCTGCCCATGGGAAGCATTGAATGAATTCCTTGTTTTGCTTTGTTTATTAGTATGGCTTTTGCTTTACCTATTAAACTGTCTTTATCTCAACCTTCAGATTTTCTCACTTTTCTGATTCTCTCCTCCATCCTGACGTGGAGTGAGTGAGTGAGTGAGTGTGAGGCTGTGTGGGGCTTTGTTGCTGGCTGGACCATGACATCTGGGATCAAACATTAACCAGAGCATAGGCTTTGCTTTAGATGACAATGAATATCAACACCATGTCAAGATTACTTTGCCATTTATTAGGACGCTGCTAATATGAAACTGTGTCTTCACTCAAGCGGAAAAAAAAATTGCATTGACCACTAAGACAGCTGGCTTTTCCCCAGAACTTTGAAGCATAAATTTCTAAGGGCAAAACAAAGATTGAAACCACTCCATGGTGAGCACACCCATGATCTTGTGAGAATTTTCTGCAAGAACATTGAATTGAACTGAGGTTACCTAAATCCTGTTTTAGTATCCCTACACAAGGTTTTTTTGCTTCATCTACTTACATGCAAATCATTTGAAATTAAACACTTCCTTCACCCTTTCTGTGTCCTTGTGTTTCTTAATTCCATGATCTGTGAAGATAACAGATTATTTCTTTTTAACATAAACAAAAATCAAAACTGTCATTTATCTGAGACTCAGGTTTTTGTGCTATGCAACTACATACCTCTTGACCAAATTTCTGAGGAACTTTAGCTTTTCCTTCCTCTTTTCTTGTCTGCTTCACAGAACATCACTTATTTCCTGTTGTGGATTGCTGTCAAGAAATCTTGTGAGAAAGGTATATTTAGAGTAGAGTAGATAAAGGAAGAAAAAGTATTGAGTGCCAAATAAAAGCATCAGCAGTGAACTTGAAATGATTATTTACCTTTGTGTGTTTGTTTATTAGAATCATAGAATATTTCAAGTTGGAAGGGACCCATAAGGAACATTAAGTCCATCCCCCTGCTCCTTCCAGGACTACTATATACCATATGACTAAGAGCATCATCCATGCAGAATCACCAAATGGTGATTCTGCAGTCCATTCAGGTCACTCTGTAATGCCTCTCTGCCCTCAATAGGCTCCTAGTCTAGTATAAAAAATTAACTTACTTGAAGTACATGCACCCAGATAATTGATAAAAACCTTGAAGAACACTGGCCCTAAAACTGAGCTTTGGGGAATCCCCCTCATATCTGGCTGCCAGCCTGTGCAATGCCATTAAGTACATTCCTTTCAGCCTGGCCCTGTCAACCAATTGCTCACCCAATGTATTATGGACATCAAACACATTCAAGTGACACATCCAGCTAACACGAAGCTATTTGAGCAATTTCTGAACTGAGTAGGCAGAAAGAGGTGAGGCTGCTGCAATCTCATGACCTCAGGTACAGTCAGAAGTAAGGCTGAGCAAAAAACTGGATAGGTACAGTTACAATGAACCAAATATGCATGAATATACACAGCTGGCCATAGAAATTAAGACAGACAAAAACACTCATACAAATGCAGAAGGCACTAATGGACTAGTATCTTTTTATGGCAATTCAGGATGAAGGTCCATTAGTGAGAAACGTGAGTAGTCATATTACATACGGGTACATGTCCTACCTACTAAGAACAGTAGCTGTCCCAAGCCACTCAGCGTGTCTAGCTTCCTCTAGCAGCTGTCTCTCAGACCACATCAGTCTCCCTGCTATTCAGCACAGATTTATGGTCACTCCAATAACTGTCTCCGAAGTCACTTATCCTTCTCTCTGTGTATCCTAGTTTCATCCTGGCTGGCAATCATGTGCTGTCATACACACACACACAATGTGCACATACTCTGGTCTCTCCGCAGACAGACAGGCCCAGACTCTCTGAGCTATGGTCCCATGAAAGTTGCCAGAACTCATACACTCATACCCAAACATGCACAGCTCATTGAGGAGAACAGCTAGAAATCGCAATTAAAAAGAAAACAGGATAGTCTATACCTATCAGTCACAGAGCACCTCTGGACCAAGATATTGCCCAGCCACCTGTTTGCATGTGACCAGCCCCTTTTATAATTTTATCCCTTTTTCCCATGCTTGTTCCTGACCAAATACCTTGACCTTTCCTACCTATGATTTTTCCTAATGTGACACCTGGACACTATTGTCAAGACTCTCCTAGGACAAGCCTAAGATGAGCTAGGGCTCATGGCTCCTTTTGGGAATCCTTGTACCTTAAATCACATAAAGACACTTTTTAAACTTAAAAAATATAGGTTTGTGACTCTAATGATGGTTAGGAAAGTTCAGATTAAGACACATCATAATCTTATAATCATTTTATGGAACTAACCATGGTGCCTGTCTCTCCAAGCACTGTTTAACAAAGCTGCTATCTTTTGTTAAACTAGCTCTAGCCACACTTGGTAGGAGATTTGGAAATACTGGGGAAATATCTGGAAATACTTGTTATCTAAAACCAGTGTAATACATTGAGTTTCATACAGAAACTCACATGTCCATTTATATGCTAGTCTTCTTCAATAAACAGCTGAGATGTTTAAGACAATATTTCTCTTGTACATTGCATATTAGTATAAGAAATAGCACTGTCTCTGTAACAGATTCAGAAGAGAGAAAAGGCAGAAAATCTTTTTGAGTTGTCTTTGCAACTCAGAATTAAGCTGTGAGGATCTCCACCCATTCTTATGTCCTGCAAGAAAGTGGAGATGATGGACTATCCTAGCTGTGCTTTAATAACAGAGGTAGAAAGTATGCATATATTCCATTTAATTCATCATCTTCTTTCCACAAGAACATAATTCAGGAGGATGAATGTCCTGTTCTAGTTAAATGAAATATCATTTACAAAGTTTCTTATGTACCCTATCTCAAGGGACAAGGCTGGTGCAAAGAGAGGCCTGCTATTGATTAAGCTTTAAAATATTTGAGCCCAAACCCACATGCATTTCATGTAAAATTTGCATTACGACAAAGAGAGAATTCAGAGTCTTATGTAGTTTAGATAATACCCAATGCAGAGAAATTTTAAAATTTTCATTTAATAATATGATTGTTCTTAATAGGACAACGATTTTTTTTTTTAAAAATAAGCATTTATATAAATTCATATCAAACCAAAAAGAGGCATTTGGTGTCTTGTTCTTATACTTTAAACAAGCCATGCATATTCACACATTTCATACTATAAAGCATCTTGAAATATTTAAGGCGATAGCACTGAACACTGTAGGTGAGCCATAAACCAAAGAATGTAATCCTGACTCCACTGACACCTGCAGGGAAAGTCTGCTAGGTCCAGAAGGGCTGAGGCTTTACCCAGAGCATTGAAGAGTGGCAGAAGCTCTTTACCATGGTACTTTTCAAAGTAACATATGCAAGTCATCACCACACTGTCATATCCTTGGCTACCTCTTTTTTTAAGTAAGTCTCACTTACAAAGAGTACCAGAGGGTAGTGGAGAGAAAGCAGCACCCAAGTGTTTAATGAAATCTCTCTTTGGTGGCCCCGGAGCCCTATAGGCTTTCCAACTAGGCAGCAGCATTCCAATACCAGCAAATTTCAGAGAATGCAGGGACCCTGTCATAGCACATCACCACTGATATGGGCTCTATGCACATCGGAAATCTCACATAGAGACAAACAACCAATTACAGAGTCATGTCCAGCTATCTCCACTGTTCATCTTTACTGCTTCTCAAAGCTTCCACTAGCCAGCCTCAAATCTGACTTCCCCTCATTTTACAGAGTTACCGGGTGTTTCATTGAAAAGCCTAGACTGGGCTACATGATTGCATAAAGGAAGTGTCGTCCAGATGTCATCCATTCTCCTTTCTTCAGGAAAAAGATAATGTTAAAAAAAAAATAAATATCATCACTATTGGGTAGCCTCATAGAAATATCTCCTATAGTTTCTCATTGAATTTGGTTTCTCTCTAGTTAATTGGAAGAAAAATAATTCTCCAACATGTTTTTGAGCAATAAAAGGTCACTTTTACATTTCAAGGAGTGTATACAGCATGTGATTATGTTCCTGTTTAATGAAGGTTATTTCCCCATGAAAGAATAAAGCATAGACTGTCATCATGATTAAGAAGATAAATGCATCAAACTCATACATACTAATCCCAAAGCAACACTAATGAATCTTAACAATTCTTTTTGAGAACCTTAGTGCTACTGGACTAATGACCTCCTGTTTAATCTGCACTACCTGAAGTCCATGGAGCAGTGTCAATTTCTACCAGCTGGGAGCATGGCACACTGTGTTTCAAGTTATTCCTTTCCATATGTAAACTGGTGCCAAAATATTTTTATCAAGGGTTTCTGTAATGGTTTCAGATGATTACTACAATTTACAATTTTTTTTTTAGGTAAAACTAATGAAAGGGCAATGGGACAACCATTACTTGCTCATGTTAAAAAAATTAAAAATCCTTTCTACCTAGTTTGTCTTTTAAGGAAATAGTCTTGGTTTCTATAAATTGATACAAATGTTAGTTAAGCTGTATTATTTATTTCCTTTAATTTTTCCTTGGGCAATTTTGAGTTCAATTGTCCTTGATTTTCTTAGTCCCACTCATCAGCTTTTCTCAAAGACTCATTTTATATCTTTTAAAAAACCCCATGGATGTATACTTGTGTCATGATCATCATGTTGACAAAATGGGCCAAAATTTGACATTTATCAAAGACACATGCCAAACCCTGGCAAACCCAGTGAACGAGTAAAATTTCAGCTCAACTGATGTTTGCTTATTTATCAGGAGATGTTTTTAATGCAGACCATCAACAAAGATATTTGGAGAAAATGCTGAAAATCACAGATTACACTATAGAGCTTCATACAGAGGGCATTGCTGGCAGGTTGAGAAAATTAAAGAGGCAGAATGAAGATCTGTGGCCTTAAGTACATCCTGAAAACTTTCCTGTGGAATAATTACATGACACAGTAGGGGAGCTTCGTAGTAAGCACAATTTTTGATAGAAATTCGTGTCTTTGTCTTAAAAACATTTGGACATGTATATCAGGTAAACCCTGCCTGTATCTGTAGTAACAAATTAAATTAGGATGAGGCTGTAGCTATACACAGGAACAAAATCACCTAGGTTGCTAAAATAGTTCCTACCATTGTTTTGGCCTAAACTCTCCTAAAAATGCTTAAACACATTTAGAAAATTACCACATACTTTCAGGCAATTTGTTTGTGGGCATTTCTTGCCTATGAGTACCTTCTTTTGGATAGTTTTTTGGGATGAACATGGGCCATTACATGTCAGTTCATCTCAGAAAATGGCCACTGGCATATTAGAGTTTATAATATAGTCATACATAATTCCTACTTTTTTCTTTTTCTTTTTCATCCTCAATTCATCAGGGAGCAATTGAATGATCAGCTTTTGTGTGTCTGCCTGTTACACCCTGTGGATTTCTTCCAAATTCGAAATAATTGTTTGAGTGGTAAGCAAATCCCCAGAAGTTTAATGAAAACCAACAGATTAGTAGAGAAGTAGGAACTAGAAGTGCCCCCTTTTATGGAAAGATCACTAGATGAGTTTACCCAGCACTGATAAGGGAGAATCTGCATAACAGATCAGCTTTGAGAAACACACTTATGTAAACTTTGGCTTTTTTTGCCTTTCTGCTTCCTGAAATGTTCACAGATTATTTGTTTCAGTATCTTAGAAACAAGTATATTTAGACTCTCTAATGTTTAATTCCCCATTTCATTCTCTCTCTCTCTCTCTCTCTCTCTTCTTACCAGTTCTAGGCATTTCCATCTCTCATGCCATTCAAGATTATTTCTTAAATCAAGACATTCTTTGAAATTCTGAAGGAATGGCATTTTAGGGAGTTATAGGCTAATAACTGAGCTCTTGCATAGACAGTCCTGTGGCAATTTGAGGGAAACTGACAATGATTGAGTCATTGTTTATCTTTAAGATGAACTGTACTGATAATCCCCATGCTATTCCAAAGAAAGTCTGGGCCTCTTAGTTCACAAATTACTCTTTATGGATTTTCTCTCATGTCACAGAATCATAGCATGGTTTGCATTGGAAAGAACCTTAAAGTTCAACTAGTCCCAACCATCCCACCATGTCAGTGCAGCATCACCTTCCACTAGACCAAGTTGCTCAAAGCCCCACCCATACTCATGGTCTGTGAGTGATGTAATTACATATAGGATAGACAATTAGTTAGAAAAGATAGAAAGAGGCAATCTACTTAATTTTGCTGTCCTGACTTCACCTGTGTTTATCCTGAGAGACATTTATCTGATCTATTCTTAGACATTTTCAGCACTTGAGACTGCACAACCTGCCGTCCACCTTTCTATCACCTGTGTTGAGTAACTTCTGAAATACTTTCTAAAGTGAACATCCACATAGCACTGTGTATGCTGGAGAGTCTTCCTATTTCTGTCTTTAAATTATTAACCCTTCAGAACTGAGTTACTGATTTTAATGAATGTGTTCTATCTAAAGGATACTAAAAAATATTCTTTAAAATTAACAATAATGGGACAATTATTATATTGTTATAAGTTGAGTAACTCCTGTAAATTTGTAATCATAGAGTCATAGAATCTTTAAGGTTGGAAAAGACCTTTAAGATTATCAACTCTAACTGTCCATCTAGCACCACCAATATGTTTACCAGTGAATCACATCCTCAAGTTCCATATTCACACTTTTATTTTAACAATTCCAAGGATAGTGACTCCACCACTTCCCTGCTTAGTCTGTTCTAAGTTTTCCCTAATATCCAACTTTCAGGAGATATTTAGGAGGTTTCCTAAACCACCTCTACTGCAACTTGAGACCATTTCTTCTTGTCCTGTCACTTGTTACTTGGGAGTAAAAACTGACACCCACGTCACCAAAACTTCCCTTCAGATACTTGTAGAGAGTTCTAAGGTCCCCCCTGAGACTCCTTTTTTTTCCAGGCTAAACAACCTCAGTTGCTTCAGTCTCTCCTCATAAGACTTGTGTTCCAGACCCTTCAGCAGCTTCATTGCCCTTCTCTAGAAACACTCTAGCATCTCAGTGTCCTTGAACTGAGGTGGTAGAACTGATATAATGATTTAAAAAGGTACAAATAAGAAAATATAGTGGTCTGAAGCTCTTGAATGCCAAATTTCTTTTTATGCAACTATTTGAATTCATGTTAAGAAAACATGTCAAGAAGTTATAATTGCTATCAAAATGCTGTTTTTCATCTAATTTGCCTCACTTTAGCTATTTGCTATGAATGTCTTATCTATGGGTCCTTAGATTCAGAAAAAGATATTATAAATGTAGATATAAAACAGCACAGCACTCACATTTTGGGGGAAAAAATGCATTCAACCTGCATTTGCTTTAGCCTCTGTGGGACACTGAGACACTTGTCAAAGCCCAACAGGCTTACTGAGCTTCAATGATTCATAGGATTTAAATTACTTGCTCTGAGGGAAATCAAGTGTGCAAGAGACCCCACAGGGTCCCACCATCTAATTAAAGGGAACTTTCTTCTTGATCATCCTCATGTGAATATGTAACGTGCCATCAGACTAGAACCATTTTGTTTACACATCATCTGCCAGTCAGGAAGATCAATGATGAGAGTAAGCACTTTATATTTATCTGCTGAATATGTTGCAGATCATCTAACAGATTTCTTTATGAGGACTTGGATCTCCATATGCAGGCTGAGAAGCCTGAAGCAATTTTGAATTCTCTTAAGATACTATTTTCAACAGGGAGATAAATGCTTAAGTTAAAATGCTCTAGGCAGGTTAATTTTTGGACATAATTTTCTGCTTTATTCTGTAGAATTATTCTTGACGCAGGCATGCTTCTTTCCAGAATCAGATATCATAAAAAGTATTGCTTTATGCACAACCATACATGTAAGAAAGACTTTAACGCTGTATTTTTAAACATGATACTATCAGCATCAGCCATTGAACTAAATGAAAGCAGACTACTTTCCAGCCAAAATGAGATAAAGCAAAATGATTTTACAGTGCCAGGGCAGTAGGATCTATTCTGAAACAGCATTGCAGTAAAAAAAAATTCCATTAATTTCTTAAGTCAGAAGACCTAGATACATTAACGTATTTGCCTGTGTTTGAAAAGAAATTAAAGGCTTTTGGGATAGATCAGGAAGATAACATATCTAATGCAGAATTTTATAGATTTCTTATTTTTTATTCATTTCTTAATTTGGGGAAATCACTGTACCTAGAGCTATAAACAGCTAATACTCTTTGCTTTTGATTTCTTCACCAACTGCCTTCCTATTTAAGTTTATTAGTTCAACTTTATTTCTGATTTTATTGCCATCATCAGACTTCAAGCTGGTTTTGATACTTTTCCCTGCTTTTTATATTCCCCTTTTCATATAAACACAAGGTTTTCTTTTTCCCTGAGCAGCCAGAATTTTCTCAAAGTCATGGAAGTACAACAGCAGAGGCCTCTTCGGAAGAAACTAGAAAGGATTATATGAAGTATGAATGATATTAATTAGATCATGTAACTCTAAAACAGATTGAAAATCCATGAACTTCTAAAGGCAAAATAATCTCCTTTCTTCCTAGTTTGGCTTTTAGCCTTCAGTAATTACTCGTTATTCTCTGTCTGTAACCAAATAAATAACTTCAGATGAATATACACATTATTTAGTATTTTTATAGGGAAAACTACCAGTTCTGTGATGTATGCTATTGTTAAATTCTTTGCTTTGGTATTAAAAATGTGACTTTTGCATCAAAACTCTACTCCTGCTTCATATATCTTGCTTTGTTTTAACAGAGAGGCTCAGCTAAAATACAGAATTTTTCTTTAATAATTTCCTTAAGGGGTATGAATACCTACATTAATATCATCCAATAAAACAGGAGGTACACTTCCACATTTTTTCATACAAATCCAAAAGGGTATTTGTTCCCATCTTCCACTGAAAAGAGGAATTCTCTAACCTGCAGTACACAGACCAGACTGGATGATCACAGTTCCCTTTAAACACCTATGCATCTCAATGCAAGACATCAAAAGGCAAGGAAATGGTACAAATTAAAAGAGGGAAAATTAAGTTAGATATTAGGAAGAAATTTTTTTCCTCTGAGGGTGGTGAGACACTGGAACAGGTTGCCCAGGAAGGTTGTGGATACTCCATCCCCAGCGGTGATCAAGGCCAGGTTGTTTATGGCCTTCAGCAACCTGGTCTAGTGGAAGGTGTCCCTGCACGTGGCAGCAGGAATTTGGACTAGATGACCTTTAAGGTCCATTCCAATCCTTTAACATTCTGTAATTCTATGAAATATGTAGAATTATTTCTTGCAGTAAAATAATAGAACATATATTCTATCAATGCTTTACAGCAGTCAGCATGAGATGAGTCTTGGTGTCCTTTGGTGCCTGTCTATTTATCTTCAGAGACTAGTACAGTTTATAGCATCAGTTCAGTGACAGACATCTAAGGGGGAAAATGTACAGTAAGGAGACTCAGGAAAAATTTCTCAGAGATAAATATTAGATGACTATTTATAAAATTCTACATTATTCTCTTTCTGACCTATCCCAAAAACCTTTAATTTCTTTTCTAAATAGTTTAAAGCCACAATTTTCAAACACAGGCAAATATGCAACCTGTTTTTAAAACTGCACATTTTTCTGCACATTTTCTCTGTCCATTAAACTGCATCAGTCTCTGTAGATAGATGGAAAGATGCCAAGATCCACTGTGTCGTGCTGACTGCTGCCAAGCATTGATTGAATATAATTACTTTTCTTCTTCAAGTTAAATTGCCGACATCTTCCTAACATTTTAGTCACTTAGTACCACTTCTGAATCTGTAGCACACAAACACATGAGCTCAAACACTTACCAAAGTGTGTTTCTATTTCATGCTGTAGTCAGAAGTGGATGAACAGCAAAAGAAAAAGCAGCATTACCACAGCACTTCTCACACCATATCTGAGCTGATAAAACCTGCTGAAAAGATGTATGGCCTTTACACAATATCACACAGGATTTTTTTTCCCAACTCAAAATAAGTGCATCTGCTAAATATACATAATGTAGATCACACTCTTGGATTTCAATGTTGAAGATGTTCTCAGTAGCTCTCTGAATTTCAGGTGCAGAGTCATTTATTTCCAGACTCTCTTAAATCTGGTGTCAGTCTCAGCTGTGCCTCTTTTAGTGACTTCTTGCTGCTGTGACATTTTGAGTAAAATATAACTCACTTTTAGCTCACCTCTTTTCATTTGGAATCTTTTCATATTATCTACATATCTGGTTGATTCATTCAAAGTATCATCATTTTGCTTTTGGTATTCCAATTCTCATTTGCTGGTCTGAAGGACCCTTTGGATAACCCTATTTCCCTAGCAGCTTCCTTGTGCATGAATAGTACTGAAGAAAGTTTTCTGTCTTCAAATGATTCCTCAGAGCACTGACCTGTGCTGAGTCCTATAAACTTCTGATTAACCTTGCCTTCAGATTTTAATTTTACTGTGGGTTTTTTGGTGCCTCCATAGCAAGTCTGATTTCTTGTGCTTACAGACTTGATCTAAGAAGATTTATATAACAACAGGAGCCCCAGAAAGGGTAATATTTAACAACAGTGTTGATTTACACAAAAGATTTTTCATTCAGTTCTTGAATAAGTTGTACAAACTAGCAAAAATCAGAACACGTATTTCTGGCTTTCTTACTCAATACTTGTTTTAGGTATAGTTAGCAAAATACACCATCGTGACATCTATATCACACAAAAAAAGCCACACATTCCATCTTCTTGTACCTGTGCTAGCGATGCTGAAAGGGTCACTGGCTTATTCTTCCATTTCATGTTCACAATTAAGGTGAACATGATGAGGGGAAAGAAAAAGGGACTCTGCTTAAAACACATTGCCTAAGTTCAGATCAGCAAAAATTCCTGGTAAGATAGGCATTTGCCTCTGTTTCTTGAACTGTGACTCAGACTTAAGGCCTAAGAGGAGCCAGTCAACAGCACTGTAAAAACAACATGTCCTGAAGAAACCCCAAAATGGAGTTCAATAAATCAGAATGTTGAAAATGAAACAGTTAAAACAATTGACATTAGGCTTAGAATACCTTATTGTGTGTGATCATATCCAAAATAACACAATTAATTTTACACATCATGCTACTGCGTTTAAGTCACTTACTGGCTGATGGGTAGGAGGAACTGATTTCATGTGTTCAGATTATCTCACAGCTGTTTACTTAAGGGTTTCTTTTATCCTTCTGCTACCAGTTATTGTCAGACAGAATATTGGCTGTGGGTCAGATCCAGTAGGGCAATTCTTATGGGCATAATTTAACAAACATTAATTTATAAATGCATTGTTTTGTTTTGTTTTGTTTTTTACAGAAACTGAGATAAAATACTTATTTTAAACTTTTACAATAACTTTGTTGTGTAGTAAAATGAGGAAAAATAAATAATGGCATGGAGCATGAAACTTTTTATTGACAACTCTAACTGAATACTATTTTTTTCATTTAATTTCAGAACTCTATGTGTATATAAAAAAAATCCACTTTAAGCTCATAGTTTGTTTCTGAAATGGAAGATGTATGTCTAGAGAACTCAATGAAATTGTGTCTCAATTTGTAGACACTCCACAAACACAGAGGACAGTCTCTGGCCGAGACAGAAACACATGCTACAGATGCAGACAAAAATATGGTTGCAAGTTATTTAGTATTATGATTTAATTAAAAATCCTGCCAACAGACTGCTAATCTGCCTTGAATAAATTTTTCTAATACTCATATTGCTAGAGAAGATTAATTATACACTACACAAGCCACCTCTATAAAACGCTGTTGTAACTTTCTCTATTCAAATAGCTTCCAGCTCCCTCTTACAAGTGCAAAAACATGAAGAAAGCATCCCAATTGTATAGCTGTCACAGCTATGGGAATAATTGGCTCTTTGTCCTGTGCTGGTGTCCCAACTAGGGGGACAGAGAATGAATAAATATTCAATGACATGTGTTGGGACAACCCATCTGGTTCAAGTTTATCATAGCCATTTCCAGCTCTTGAGGGTAGGCTTCCCTTTCAGTGCAGCTGCTGCTGTGCAGCCCTGGATATCTGTGAGATAGATGTGACTGTTTCTGTGCTCAGACCTATGAACCAGATGAAGCCTGTCATTTACTGGTCCAGGTATAGGGTCCAACTATAGACTCTGAGAGGTCCCTTGATCACTGGCGTCTTTTAGTCTAAGTCATGACATTCCCACAGATTGTGCTATATGGTCCTGAGTTTCAGTAACTCTCATAAGAATGTTGTGATTCTTTGGGAAAGCAGAATCAAGATTTAGTGTATAAATGGCAGAGGGAGTAATTCAAAGGTGATTTCTGATATTTGCATATCTGGAGTTTCTCATGATGGAAACATCTATATACATCAAAATAATTAAATACTAAATAAAAGTATATATGTATGGCCAAACTTCGCGAACGAAGATTTGGGCAGGGCTGTCCCCACGTGGGTGTGCCCTTCCAGCCTGCGCAGTGGATTTTAGGTGAGGCTCAGCGTTTGCAGAACTGGCCCCACCGTTTAAGTCCTGAGGTTCATCTGCCATGGCCGAGCGAGCTTGGACAGTGACAGTGAAGTCCTCAGGACTGTCTACAGCACCCAGCATTTCCCAGGAGGTCTCCCATCCAAGTACTAATCCGGGGCTGATCCTGCTTAGCTTCCGAGATCTGACGGGATCGGATGTCAGGGAGGCATTTGACCCAAATCTAAATAAAAGTAAGTGATAATAAATTAACTACTTTAAAATAATAAGTACAGTCCTTTATTACTGATGAATCTTGCATCACTCTTTTTATGGACAAACCAGAAGTCTTTCTCTGTATATATTTTGCTGCCTGAGAAGAATAATATGAGTTCATTTTCTATAGTATGTAGAATTTTGCTTGGTATTGTCAAAATGCATGCATATTATGTCAGTATTAATTACAGTATTTCAATGAAATTTGATACTGAAGAACAAAAAGTTTATATAATTTGGTGATATTGATCTGGTCATTTTATTTCTGGTTTTAATCATTGTCAGCATATGTTTTCATTTGAATACTTTGGAAAAATGCCAAACATAAACCAAAGCGACAAAGACTCCCTTCTCCCCCCCTGCAGAAAAAAGGGAATAAAAATACTGGACACTTAAGCTTGAAACAGAAATTGGGATATATATTTACATGAAAAAGGGAAAATTATTAAAAGTAGACTACACTATAACACACCCACGCAAGTTAGATATAACAAATAATTCCTTCACTTCTGCACCCAACAGAAAACCGAACCCCTCCAAACACAAATTTCACTATTCTGTCTACAAAATCACCCCATGAACCCTTCCCAAGAAACATTTAGCAAGGAAAAGGGAGAGAATAACAATAAAATGTTTATTACTTCCATGAACTGAACCAAAATGCGACATAGCAGCAGTAGCAGCAAGGCCCAGCACAGAACAGCGGCAGCGTGTCCTGTCTCTCCCTCAGCCGTGGTGGAAACTGAGCTAAGCACCTCCCTACACTGTATTTATATTTGAGATGACGTCAGAATATGGAATGTGGAATACCATTGACCAGTGGACGTCATCTGTCAGCTGGCCTGACCCCGCTTGAGTCAGCTGATAATCTGAGGCCTGCTCTAAAAATTAAAGCCTAAATTTAGGCCTACACCTACTTAAACCCAGAACAGCATATGACTGCCTTTATTATTTTCGACATAGAGAACACACATCTGAGCACAGCTGGAGTTGTTCAATGTTATGGCGAGCAATACATAAGTATTAGTAAAACTGAACTCTCAGAGTTGCAATGGAAAAGAAGTATGTAGCCATTTTGGTTATTATTTATAGAAATATAACAATATAAAAGTATAAAATATAATTTAAGAAAGAACACAAGAAATAAAAAGAAAGAAAGAGAAAGAAAGAGTAAGAGTACCTAGTGGAGAGGAAAGATAGCAGCAGCCACAGATCCAGGGATAAGACTTGACTGCTGCAATTTTAACATCCCCTGGTTGAAGTGATGGTCACAGTCTTATCTGCTGGAGGTGGGGGAAGTCCACAAACAAAACATTCCAAGGGTTAATTTATATTCAGGTTCAGGTGGGAACACCCAGGTACCTCTCCTGGGGAGGGAGTTTTACACTGTCTGTTGCAACACTGTGGATCATGTATAGTCTTTTGGTGTACGGCCCTAGAGACGAGTCTGGGGACATGATAGCTGTTTTTTAAGCCTGTGTATGTGAGCCAGTTATAAATTATCAGAAGGGATGAATACCTTCAGGCCTATGTGTGATTATGAATATCCGGACACCTGAGAATGGGATGGTCAGTTGGGGAAAGTGGGCCTTAACATGAGGGAGGACATTGGCACAGTAAAAGGCACTATCCCACCCTCACAGTGTCTCTTATCAGCCTTTTTTCTCATCCGTCTCAAACCCAAGTTTTCATTAAACAAATGTTGATTTGCTGTGGTAGTCATTTGGTAATGGGTGTGCATCCTGTCTGATTGATGCAGGACAGAAGTTTTGCCACCACACACAAAAAACTCTTCTCAACTTTGTCTGGGGGTGAGATGTGCAAACCTGGCCTTAGCAAAGCACCCTGTTACAAATGGCTGATTGTTTGAGTCATTAACCTTTAACATTTCAGTCTCTCACACGGGCCCAGCCTGCAAAGTCTTGATTCTGAACCCAGAGATGTTCAGGGAGTTGAGGAAAGAGCAGCCCCAAGAGTGGATAATGAATTGGTAGCTGGTGATGTTATTAATAGTCTTGTGAGGGTTTGGGATTTTTAAGAAACTGGAAAATGGTAATTTTTAAATCACAATATGCCCATTAGAAAATTCAGCTGTATCTTTATTACAGCTTGTTGATGGGTTTGGTTTTCTGCACTGAAACTAGTAGATGAATGTAGTATTAACTCTTATGCACTCAAGGTCATAGTTCTATGAAAGTTTATGAGAGTTTTCAAAGGCAAAGAGTATTGGTGACATCAGTAGGAGTACTGAAAAGGTAAATGTTATTTGATGTGGATATGAGAATGTTTGCTGCTATGGAAACAAACATCACAGATTTCAGAATCCCACAATTGGCAATTGACCTAATGCACGAACCTCAAAATCAATTTCAGATTAACATTTTTTTGACACTTGTGTTCCAAATCTCACATTTAGAAGAGAGAAAAATATACTTAAAAGGTGTAATTGTCATACATTATGCAACTCCTAAGGATTTCTACCTGGTGATAGATGTTCAACTCTTCCAAAAATCAGAAAAATAAGTGATCCGTGGTGGGCGTACATTTGTTTGTCTGTTTGTTTTTATGGTTTAATTTTGAAACAATACACAACACCTTCTGAATTATCAGAAGTCAGCTAAAATCCACTGCCCTTTATCTCAGCCTTTCCTCCCTCTCATTCTAATGCTTTGATAAATCAGACTCATTTAGATACCAGTGAGGAAAGTGGTATTCATGAGGACGTCTCTGTATTTACAATCCCACATCTTCACACCCTGGCGGCTCAGTACCATTCTTCAAAATAAGACAGCAAAGAACAGATTGATTTTCCTTTTTCTTAATTGCATCCTTGCCAACACCTTATTGGCAGGAAAACAGAGGTATGGACTCAGGTTTTTTTAGATTCACTAACACAAGCCTATTTGTCAAAGATCAAACCCCCAGTGAATAGCTTCCTGCAGCTTTTATTTCCAAGACTTTGATAATAACATCAAATTGATGTTGCATTGGTGTGCACTGAGACAGCAAAGAAAATTGCAAAGATATTTGGAAAAGTACAGTAAAAGACAGAAAGAGAAGAGGGAAGAAAGCTGATGTTTTTAAACAACTTAAAGACAAATGTGTAATACTTTTCAAAATGCAGCAAAACTAATTTGCTAACAGCTATACTGTTGATTTATTTTAAAACTTAAACTTTGTGTCTGTAGAATGGGTTTTCAAGACCTTAATGAAGGTCCTAAACTCAGGCACATGGCAAAAAATAATCATGTTTGCCTGGATTTCCAGCAAGGTATTGCCATCTTTGCATGCATAAGAAAAATCTGCTAGCAAGAGTTGCTTTTGCAGGTATGAATGACTAAGACCTATAATTCTTGACAAAGTTTTCAATCAGAAAGGAATATTTTTAAGTTTCTTAAGTATGATTATGATAGCTAGAGTATCTTGCCAGTCTTGAGAGCACTTGAAAGCCAAATGTCATGTCCCCTGGCTGCTACCATTTATGAAATATGTAATTCTTTTCAAGTATATTTCACCTGTCTCTTCTCCCTTGCATCTCCTGCCCTTTTAGAAAATGGGGACAACTGAAACTCTCATGTCTATGCTTTCTAAAGTATAACTACCAGGTAATATTTCTAGACCACTAGACTTCCCACTCATCTACTTTGAAACTGTGTGCTGCTAGTTAATAGAAATTTCAATGAGTCAGAGAAAAGCAAGCCTGGAAAAACATTTTTAGTACTTGCAGGTTCCACTACAGACTACACTGCAACTACAAATCTCTAGTCATGTTATTGTTTTCAATACCTGTGACGGATTTCTATATTTCACTAATCCCCACAGCATGTAAGAGTGAGCAAGGGAGAAGCAGAGGGACTGTAGCCCAGATGTGAAGAGTCAAAAGCAATAAGAAGTCTCATATCTAATCCCTTTTTCTGCCTACTCTACACTCCTTTTGTCCAGCTTTCATTCTGCAAGTGACCCTTTGATACACAGTGTGCACTAGAAAATGCTTATTTTTATATCTGGAACTTAAGACAACAATAATGTGCCCATGTCTTAGCCAAGGACTCACTGTTTCTCTGAAGGAAAGATTTTATATTGCAAAGGTCAGATTTTAGACTGTATTGTATAAGTATACAAAATAACTCAAAGTCCTTAACTCTGACTAAATAAAGATTTTATATTACTCCTCTTATTTGTCTATTTTGATAGGCAATTACATAGAGAAACTCTAATAAAAGGAAACAAGGACAAGAAGATGGTTACCTAATGATTAAGAACATAGAATTAAGGTTTTTTGTCATACAGTGGAAACAAATTCAGCCTTTTTTTCACACATAACTAAGTTTTCTAAAATGAGAACTACACTCAGTATTTCAATTCTTGTCAAAAACCTGCCTTCCAGAACTGTTTACATTATATTCAGTCATAATGCATCAAGGAACTCTATTTAACCAAACAAAGCAAAAGAAATAACCTTGAAAAAAAAGCTTACTGAAATGTTTCTTCCCATCTTTAACCTAGATCTGATTTGGTGAAGTACCTGAATATTGTCCTAAAAATCAGTACTTGGAAATTAATTTCTCTTCAAAATGACATTAATGCTGAATTCCACTGAGGACAGACAGTAATTCTTTCTTTTATTTGTATACTTAGTTTTTCAGAATAAATAAAAAGTAAGCTAAAACTGAGATTCAGATGGGTTATCTCCAAATGCTGCATTTCTTTGCTCAGATGAACAAATGTTTTGTTTTTATCATATTCTCTGATCTGACAGATATTTGGTAGAACTACATCCAGCCCACCTCACCTTCCTAGGTGCCTCTTGGGAAGGCAGAGCACTATTCTACAAGTTAGTAGAACGTAAAAGAGATTCAGAAATGTTATAATGTAGAGAAAATATATTCTCATCTTCAAAAATCAGGCTTTGTAAATCAAGATTTGTAGAGATTTCATAAAGAGGAATGTCTTAAGCCACATTCGGAGTTATCTGTAAGTTAGACAATCATGCAAGTTACATTGTCTCTCATTACTAATAAATGAACATCTAGTTACAACAAATCATTGCTTTATATTGTGCACAAGCTTTCTTCACTGCAGGATCTCAGTGTTTATGATAGTTGTTACTTTTCACTGATGCCGTGAATGACCCTTCTCCCCAAAAACAGGACTTTGAGCCACGTTAGTGTAGGGTAAGATAAAAAGTAAAGGTCCTTTAATAACACAGGGCCTACAGCCCACAGGAATACAGGATGACATGCATGTGTCTCAGTTCTTGTTTCCATGGCTTTTATAATAAGATCCCTCCAATCATTGCTTTACACATTTCTCAGTTCAGCCCCGGTCCCACCCCTGGACCAACCCCTGGAATTGGGTCTGGGGTCGTCAAGACCCTCTGTCTTCATAAACTCTTCTTCCTCAGGCACACAAAGATCTCTTGGAGCTCATCCAATTCTGGCTTTTGGGTCACTCTGACCTATGTTTATGTTTCATTCTGTAGGCCTTCTGATATCCTTCAGCTCTTTACCTTGGAAAGGAGTCTAAACAAGATTAATTAACTAAAGGAATCTGAGCTCCCTGTTCTGGGACAGGGGTAGTGATAGAAAGGCATTAAACTTAAACTGTTAGAAATATTAACCCTCTAAAAATCTACAACTACTGTGTTCCTAAAATCTACAAAATGTGAAAATCAGAACAAAAACCCCTTTGGCATCATCACCCAGACATACAGTAGTATCATCTTTTTCCTTCAGCTGACATTCACCTACTAACAGTGATCCATGATCCCCAAACAAATTTGAGTGAAAAACTATCCTTGTCTATAACTATTTTCTCGGTTGGTCCACAGAATGTACTTCTGGTAAACTGTGATTAATAAGCACCAAAACCTGACAATTAACTAGCATTTAGAGTTTATTTTTCATCAAATTGGTTCCTGTGAAGTGTAAAGGTTCTCTTTAACTCATTAATTTTCTCTCCATGTAAGCCCATCTAGAGATTTTGGAAAGTACGTAAGTGTCTCAGCCATTGCTGCAGGACTGTGGCGCCTATCACAGACATTAACTGACAGTCTCTTCTCCAACACCATTAGCAAAACTTTATTGTTGTAATTCTGCAGACCTCATCATTCAGCAAAGGAAATTATAAGATAACAGTTACATTTCATATTGATTTTGATGAGAATTGGATCAGACCTTGACTGTCTGGTAGTTAAAGTCTCATTCTTATTACATACTTTGTACTGGGAGCTCAGTTAGTTTCCTTCCTTTATTGACTTACAGAGACTCTCACAGACTGTTTAAACACAAGTCAGCAAATATGCCATAATAAGGTACTTTTCACAATGTACCTTGACTTTTTTTGGCAGATTTAAGCCACCCTGAGATCTAATGTTCCATACTCTTTTTTGTTTTAAGTTTAAAATCTTGTGTTTCCTCTGCACTACATCACAATTACATTAGGGACTGATTCAAAATCTGCCATGGCCACTGAGATGCCTTTCATTTACTTCATTAGGGTTTCAAATGGATTAAAAAATCTAAGGGTCTGTGTCATCTTCTTTTTATCAACAGGCTTTTGAGGTTTCACTTATAAGAACTGTTAAACATGAATATGAGATAAATTTATGAAAAAGCAGATTGTGATGCACTGATACAAACTAGACATGAATTAACATCTAAAGACAAGTATTGTGGATTGCATCCCCCTGCATTCTGAAAAGAAAATCTGCATTTAATTGGAAAGATTAATCCAATTTTTTACAAATTTTCATAAGCCTTTTATTTTTTTTTTCCAAAGAGTAGTAATTCTTGACTATAATTTAGTTTTGAAATGGCTTTAAAGCAGTTAAAAGTTCTGAATAGCATAATTATCAGAGTTGAAAGTGTGTTTAATCACTTTTTTAAAGAATGAAGTAAGTTTGGTGGATTTCCTTTGACTTTCCAAATTATGTAAACAATAGAAATATTTTTTAAACTTTCCTCTATTACATTCTTCAGCAGGTAAATTAGATCACTAAATGTTTCCAGAACTGTTACACAAGGAAAAAAAAAAAGTGCAGCCAGCTTATTTTCTCCTTGTACTAGATTATATTTCCTACTCCACCAAGAAGAAGTGATCTCAAGAATGCTTCTTATTAATAGTAATATCACAAAGATAATTAGAAATGTTATTTTGATGACATAACCTAGGAGAAAAAAAAATCCAGATGTAGATCTGGAAGTGGAAAAGGGAGCCTAAAAATCACTAGTTCATTAAAAAAATGAATTTCAATTTTTTAATTTTTTTTTTTTAACAACACGTGTTTCAGTGAAAATGAGCATGGGCATCATTTTTTTCAGCATATATTCGGTCTGGTGGAATTTGGTAGCAGAACTTCTATGGATGCTATCACAGAAATATTTTGTACCAGCTGTCTACTCAGTAAGTAGCCAACACAAAAGTATGCACATGAATTTTTTGTCTGTGAAAGATCTGTGACTACAGCCAACGTTATTTCCCTGATTTTTTTTTTAAATTTATTTTTTAAATGTGAAGAATTTAATTTTTAGGCTGACATTGGTTTTATAATCCAATGAGAAGCTCAGGCTTAAAATATATACCTACAACTCAAATGCATTCAGTAGGTACTAAATCTGAGCATTAAGTTATAAATGTATATTTTTCAATAGAATCTATCTATAATAAAGAGCATGAACTTTTTTATTTAGATTAAAAATATTTTGATGATAAAATACCATAGACAAGTTACATATCTCAAGTATTTTAGGACCACTTAAAAAACCAGTTACTGTGTACCATCATGGGACTAGTAATTATGTGGAAATGAGTAACCAAAAACATTTTTAGAGTAAATCATAGATGGTAATATAAAAAAAAGGAATAATTTCTAGAAGACTATATAGTGGATAATTAAATGTCTTTTTCTTCTTGTATGATTTGTGATCAAATCATAGTTTTGTCTAATAAATTTTTAATTCAAATGTATTCAAAAAATGTCTTTCTAAAAGTTTTTCTTCAAAGATTGTACATCTTCAAGATGAGCCTGTTGATTGTGATTGACACAATAAGTTAAAGGAAATTGCCTTTCTTCCCTGATTGAATATCTTTGCAAGACATTTTCTCTGAGTAGTAAAATTCTTGGAAAATCTTCAGATAGATATAAGCTCTTAGACTTGTATTTAAATGCATATCGCTGGAGTGGTTTATTTATACATTGATCATCTGGCCTTTGACTTTGAAAGGCACATGTATGCTTTTAGAAAACTTGTTTTCTCATATGTTCCTGGAAATTAAACACCAAAATAATTCTAAATATAGTAAAATTACTTCATTATACTATTTAATTAGTATTTGAGAATTTTTTCTCTGTCTCTTTATGAACATTGCAAATTTTCTCCTCTTCAAGAATATATTGAAAATTTCATCTTGAATACCAGTAGAGAAGAAAATAAGCAAAACTTCATAAATTAAGTGCATAATTTCCCTTTTATTATGATACTGGAGAACACCAGAAGAAGAGAATGAAGGAAGAATGACACCTATATACATTTTATCCAGCCACTGATAACCTGTAACCTGATAGGCAATTCAGTCCTTATTGTATTTTTCTGCATTACACCACAGTGAAAAATATTTTAAAGACAATTAAAATCAGCATAAGATTGTCCATGATGCCTCAGGGTTTCTTTTGATATTTTGATTTTTTAATTTTTTAATTTTTATAGATTTTAGAAGTAGTTATAGTGAATGTAGATTTTAATGTACCAGTAAAAGTAACCCCAGTAGTTCGAGGTTTGCACATACCAACCCCATCTCATATCAATCTCGCAAACTTCTGTTAGCTGTTTAGTCTTCTTTTCAAGGTAAAAATGCTGAAAAACATCTTAAGGCCTGCACAAGGAGACATAAACATAGGCAGAGTGACCTCCAAGCCCAGAACAATGAAAGGCCTCCAAGGACTCTATGTGATATGAGGAAGATAGAGATGATGAAAGAAGTGCTCCAAACTCCCCCAGACTTATTTCCTGACAGGGTGTGCCAGGGAACAGGACGCGGCAGAACTAAGGCATGGCAGAATAAGAATTGGATGAACAATATTATAAAAATCATGGAACCAATATTTGGGTACCAGTGTGGATATGTATTCCTGTGGGCTTCAGGCCTGACATTAAAAGACCTATCCTTTTTGTCTTATACACTAAGCTGACTCAGAGTCCTGTTTTCTGTGGTCTCTTAAGACAACATCCATAAGTAAACATTACTGTCTTCTTGAAGAAAAGTTGCCTCAAAGGCATATTAGTCAATCATAAAAAACAACATTGTAAAGGGATTAGTAGCCCTTACAATCAAAGACATCTACTGTAATGCAGATAAACATATTACAAATAGGTTTTTTATTAGATTCTTCTCATGTGCTACTGAATCACAGTAAGTCACTGCTATTATCTTGACAGAAGCTGTGGCTTGATCTGCTTAACTTGTTAAACACTCACATTTGATGCACAATTTGTATCTGCTAAACATGCCTTAAAAGCACAGGCTGATGTCCTGGACTATGTGTAGAGTAATCATTTTGTACAGCAGAAAAGAGCTGTAAGGGACAAATGAAGAACTTACAAGTAAACATTACGAATTTAGTCTTTAATAACTTTTCTCCTTTGTACTTTTTTTCACCAAGATCAATATAGTTATATAAAAGTATGGAAAACCATGCAGAATGGCACTCATTTCAAACACAAAGTGATGGTCTATTGTTCTTAATAAAATTTGAAGACATATCTTCAACCTAGTTCATTTTCTGTGTTAGTACCACCAGAAAAAAACATTCAATATTACTTTTCTTCAAGCAACCATCGCAAAAGGAACTGTCCTTTTCATTATGTTCCTTATGAAGAATTTACTGTCCATCTATCTCTGTGGGTCCTAGACCAGTAGGTCATTTTTTCTACCTATTTAATACACTTTGTTAGAAATGGTATCTGACAGACATTTATTAGAGCTACATCCAGCCTACCTCACCTTCCCAGGTGCCTCTGTGCAACAAGTATGAGTCACTAGATGAAGAAGGATCATCAATGGATGATGTGGATAACTGTCCATCTACACCAAAGGTGTTGCAAGATATGCCCAGCCTCACAACCTCCCACTTTTGGGAACAGAGGGTGCAGTATTCCTGACAGACCCGCCTTCTCCTAGGGAAGGCTGATGACTTCCTGGGGCCCAGGTTAAGGACATTACTAGGAAACTTCCAACCTGATACAGTATTTTGACTATTATCCACTACTGCTCTTCTGCATGGATAACCATAAAGATGCAATGTGTAGACTTCAGGGGCTTGGGATGGTTGGTAAGGAAATCTGAAACACAAGTTACTTTTTCCTCTGTCCTTTCTGTTGCAGGCAAAGACTGTGGAAGAAATAGATGGGCACAGGCTATTAATACATGACTTGGTGGCTGGTGTCACTGACGAAGTCTTGGATTTTTTCATAATGGGATGGCCTACACAGCACCAGGCCTGCTGATGTCAGAAGCATTCACCTTTTACAAAGAGGGAAGAGGGTCTTTGCTCATGAGTCAGTGGGGCTCACTGACACAGCTTTAAACTAGACTTGAAGAGAGTGGGGCATAATATCAGACTTGCCTGTGAATCACAAGCCTGTAGAATCACAAGCCAAGGTTAGAGGGACAGGATTCTAGCAAAGGCCCTCAGACTGTTGCTCTGAGATGTGCTGTGTACACTGCAGCATATATGAAGTTTTATGGAGATGAGCCAGGGACTTCTGAGGCAATAGGAGACAACCAGTGAAAACACACCATACAAACCCCAGTGAAATACCAGAAAGGAATTAAGGTGTGCTTCCATAAGGTGACCCATCCATCTACCTGGCTGAAGTGCACCTACACCAATGCACCCATCAGACAGGAGGAGTTGGAAGCCACCATGCTGCTGAAAAGATATGACCAACTTCCCATTGTTGAAACTTGGTGGTACAAATCCCTTGACTGGAGCGTGGCTATCGATGGCTGTTCAGAACAGACAGGAGACGAAGAAGAGGTGGAGGCGTTGCCCTCTACATCAAGAAATGGACAGTGTGAAAAGCTGTCTCTGAAAAACAGCTGTGAGCAGGTTGAAAGGCTGTGGGTAAGAATCAGAGATCAAGGCAACAAAGGGAACCTTTTGGCTCATGACTACTACAGGCCATCTGATCAAGAGGAGCCTGTTGAAATCTTCTTTTTCCACCTGCAGGATACATTGCACGAAGAGGCTCTCATCCAGCTGGAGGACTTCAACCATCCATCCCATCATCTCTTGGGAAAGTAGTACAACAAGCTGTAGGCAACCTAGGAGATTCCTGAACTGCATTGAGGATCACTTCTTAAGCCAGATAATAGACAGCCCTACCAGAGGGGATGCAATACTGGACTTGATGATCACTGACAGTGATTTTATCAGTGACATCAAAATGGGGCAGTCTGAGCTGCAGTGGTCATGCACTGCTGGAGTTTACGTCCTGAGACTTATGGATCATGTGAAGAGCAAAGTCAGGACCCTAAATTTTTCAAAAGGGTAATTCCACCTCTTTGAGGAGTAAGTCAACAGGACCTTCTGGAAAACCGTCTTCAGGAGCAAGGGAGCAGAACAGAGTTGGCATAGCCTTAAGGTGTAGCAATGCATTCTCAGTACATGGCTTGGAGAATGTCATGTCAGAAATGGGCTGATGAAGAAAATCCACCAGCCACTGAGTGCTTTAACAACTGATGTTTTTAATGTGGTTTGAGTGTACTGAATGTAAAAACTGTATTGTCATTCCTTTTTCTTCCCATAACCCCCTGCCAGGCCAGGGGACTGGGAGAAGGACAGTGACCTCATGTTATCTGATACTCCCTCCCACTGAATGTAAATCCCCTTACTCCTATTGGCCCAAAGCCAGACTCCCCCTCTTGTCTCTTATTGGTGAGTTTGTATCCCTCCAAAATCCATATAAGCCTGTATCCCTGATTAAACTTCCTCTTTGTTCCTTTCTCTCTTGCTGGTGGTCTCTGCCTGTCCTTCACTGGGGCTCTCAGGGACCACATGGCTGGGGGGTTAGCAGAGAGCACACACTTCTAGGTTAATGGACTAATAATCCAGGACCAGGAGAAGTTCCATATCATTGCAGATTCCTTCAGCACACAGCATAATGAGGCTACAAGAAACCAACCATCATATTAAGGATGCTTTTCATAGTACCCAAGAGCCCTTGATACTCAGTACAGGAAAACAAGAGACCAGTATGGCTGAGTCTCTGGTCTCAGGCCTGCTGGTCAGACTAAAAGGCAAGAATGAAAAGGACTGGCAGCAGAAGCAGGAACAGGCATCCTCAGAAGAGCATAAGGATGCTGAGAGGTGTCTAGAATTGGGGTTAGGAAAGCCCAAGTGCAGCTGGAGCTGAACTTGACAAGTGATACAAAAGAAGGCTGCTACAGGTATGTCAGAGAGAAAAGAAAGGTCAAAGAAAGTGTACTGCACACAACTATCATACAGGTAAAAATGGAGGAGAAGGAGAAGGCTGAAGTACTAGATAACTTTTTTTCCTCAGTCTCCACTGGCAATCTCTCTTCCCACATCTCTTGAGTGGATTGACCTCAAGGCAGGGACTGACAGACCAAATTCCCTTCCACTGTAAGAGAAAATCAGGCTCATGACCAATTGAAGAATCTGAACATACATAGCAAGATGCATTCCAGAGCCCAGAGGGAACTGGCTGTTGCAGTTGTCAAGCCACTGTCAATGGTGATTGAAAACTCATGGCAGTCAGGTAAAATGCCAGGTGCCTGTAAAAACAGAAATATTGTACCCATTTTTTAAAATGGTAGAAAGGAGGACCCTGGGAACTACCAATCTGTGAGCTTCATATTTGTGCATGAGAAGATCATGGAACAGATCCTTCTAGAAGTCATGCTAAAGCATGTGGAGGACAAGAAGGTGATTTGAAATAGCCAGCATGGCTTCACCAAGGGCAAGTCCTGCCTGACCAACCCAGTGGCCTTCATATAGTGAAGTACCTGCATTGATGGACAAGGGAAGAACTACAGATGTAACCTATCTGGACTTTTGTAAGGCCTTTGACAAAGTCCCCAAAAACATCCTTATGTCTAAATTGGAGAGATACAGATTTGATGGATGAACAGTTTGGTGGAGGAGGAAGTGGATGGGTGTTCTCATCCAGAGAGTAGTGGTCAACAACTCAATGTGCAGATGGAGATCTGTGACAAATTCTTTCCCTATTGAACCTATTCCATATTGGTATGAGTACTGTTTAATATCTTCATCAAAAACTCAGAGGGGTCCAGTGCATTCTCAGCAAGTTTGCAGATGACATCAAGCTGAGTAGTGCATTTTAAATGCCTAAGGAATGGGATACAATCCAGAGGAACATGGACTTGGACACTTGAGAAGTGAAGCTTTTTGAATTTCATGAGGTAAAACAAGGCTAAGTACAAGCTTCTCTATCTCAGTGGGGACTATCCCTGGTATCAGTATAGTCTGGGGAATGAAGGAATTCAGAGCAGCCCTGCCAAGAAGGACTTGAGGGTGCTCATGGATGCAAAATTGAACATGACCTGACAATGTGCTTGCAGCCCAGAAAGCCAACTTTATCCTGCGCTGGATCAAAAGCAGCATGGCTAGCAGGTCAAGAGAGTAGATTCTTCCCCTCTTCTCCACTCTGGTGAGGTCCCACCTGGAGTGCTGCATCCACCTGTGAGGTCCCCAGCATAGGAAAGAAATGTATCTATTGGAGCAGATCCAGAGGAGAGGCAAAAAAATGATCAGAGGGCTGCTGTAGTGAAGGACTGTGATTGTTGGGGCTCTTCAGCCTGCAGAAAAGGTTCTGGGGAAACCTTACTGCAGTCTTTAGGTGTTTACAGAGGGCCTATACGAAAGATGGTGGCAAACCTTTCAGTAGGGCCTATCACAATGGGGCAAGGAATAATGGCTTTAACCTGAAAGGTGGTCAATTTGTGCTAGAGATAAGGAAAACCAAAATATTATGATGGTGATGAAACACTGTCACAAATTTCCCAGAAACGTAGTGGAAACATTCAAGATCAAGTTTGACAGGACTCTGAGCAACCAAGTGTAGTTGATATATCTGCTTATTGCAGGGGTTTGGACTAGATGACCTTCCAGGTACTTTCTAACCCAAATTATTCTATGATCATGTAACTTTTTTATCTGCTACTCTTTATTTTGTGGGTCTTTTTTTTTTTTAATTCTCATTTTCCAGATTTAAATGTGAAATTCTGCATTCCTTGAACTCAATGACAAAAATTGTCATATTTTCTCAAACTCCAAAATTTAAAACCTTTGGGAAAATGAAAAAAAAAATTAAATGGAACAATAAAAGTTTTGCCACTTGTCATTAAAATTGTGATGAAAATCTGCTTTAACACACTGTTGAACAGATATAACATTGAGATGTTGCACAGAGATACATCTGCGTCTATATCTTACAGTATTTATTCAGAGGAATTATTTATTTACTTAATTTCTCTTGAAAAGATATTTATGAAAAACAGTTCAAAAAAACGTCACCCCACATTTTACAACTTTCTGGTCTTGAAATAGATGTAGCTTTTACAGAATTCAAAGTGGATGGATGTCATTCAGGGAATTGTACAGATCAGTTTGGAAAGTGTACAAAATTGCCTCAGTGAGATGTATGTCTCTATTACCTTATGCACCATATTACCTTATTTCAGTGTCCTGCAATTAGAGGGTAATCATTTCACCTTCGTCACCCTGATGACACTCAGTAAATTCCACTTTTTCTTATCAGAAGTAATTTTTCCAAAATACCATGAAGATCCTTACAATCTTTGTCATGTCAGTCAGGAAGACTAGTGAGTAATGAACATTTGCATTCCTTAGATAAATTTGTACCTTAAGCCTTTCTTTTTGTCATCAGTATTTTACCCTATTAAAATAAAAATAGAAATATTTTAAAAGCCAAGACCTGTAATTGTCCTCTAGCATATATCAGAATAAATTTTATTAAAACTTTTTTTTTATGCAGCTGAGGTTTACAGGGGTCTGTATTACTTTTTGTACCACTGACTTGCCACATGATCCAGTAGTTGTTTAAACTACTCTCATTGAGCTTTGCCTAATTGTTGCCTATAGAATTGTAAACTATTGACATAAAATTATTCTATTTTTTAAATTAAAACACAATATGTCTTTTTTGGTTTAGTTTAATTTTAACACATCTATTTAGGAAACTATGTTTGCTTTAACCTTCAGTGATTTGTCATTTAAAAAGTTATGCCACTAATTCATAAAATCATGAGAGCCCCTTAATATGTGTATAGTTCAGTAATTCTATTAATAGTACATTAATAAACTTATTGATTCAAGTTTAGCACTTAGCTAAAAGACTTTTTATATAGCTGACAATATTTCAATAGGTCAATAAAATAAGGAAATACAGGGGAAGTCAGTCAATAACTTTAACAATATCAATTTGTTTGTATGGCAAAGCTTCAAATCAATCAGACCTGCATGCAAATAGCTCTATTAAATTTAATCTGGATTGAGAGAACACTTAAGCATATAATGAAAATTGAAGCTCTTCTTTAATTATCTGCATAAAGTGCATCACCATCAGCATAAAAAATGCAGTTAATGCTCTTTCAGTAACAAACAACTGTTTAACCAATGGCAATAATACTAAATTTTTTTTAAGATTTAAGGTCCTGATACAGCCAAGTACCTAACTCCCCATTTAACTTCAAGTAAAAGTATAGCCTGGTTAAAAAAAAAAAAAAAAGTGGAGCAAGCTATATAGGGTTAAAAAAGATGAATGATTAAGAAACTCACTGAAATATTCTTAATATAATGGAGGAATACATGTTGTTTAATTATATATCTGGTCAATAACTGCACTTTAGAAGATGAACATTTAATCACTACCCAAGCATAGACCTCAATCCTTCAGGTGTATCTGTTAATTCAAACTTGCATCATTGGAAACCTAGCAGAGAAGAACTTTGAGACAGGCATTTGTGCAGGGAGTGAGCAGAAAAGGTAGAAGAGAGGAAGAAAAAGTAAGATAGAGGAAGAACACATTTATACCTTTTATTCTATTGTCTGACAGAAGCTTGACTAGCTTTTGATTTTAGTATAATTTTCATTCAGATTTGTGAAGTGCAGTTCCCTGTTAACACTGACTGTGTGAATCTGGAGTGGCTGCATAATCTTACCTTGAAAACTATTAACTAGTTCTTATAGCTAGATGGACTTCATGGTGCCTTGCTTTGCACATACACTGAAACAACTGCAGCACCAGAAAGAAAAACCCTGAACAAGAAGGTCCATTGAGCTATCATTTAATCCAGGATTTCAGTGCCTAAGAATTGGGGAAACTGAATCTCTAACGCATATGTGCTCATCAAAAGTCTACAAAGTATTTTGAAGATGGGAAATCAGATTTCTAATTCCAATTTGTTGAAATTTTAAGTACATATATAAAATTAAATGTTTATTGGATTTAAAACAGACTGACATAATGAGAATTATCCTAGTTTGGTAGTAGGAGAGACCTGAGTTACAGTTCCTTTTCCAATGAATGCTCAGGAGTTTCATATTAAAGAACTTCACATTAAGGTATTATTGAAGCAAAGGACTAGAGTATAATTCCTGTTATTCTTTTCTAATCAAAAGGCAATAAAGTCATTCTTAGTCTCTTTCTCATTCAATGAATATTTAATTATTTCATGCAAAGCTGAAAACTTCATCAAGAGTATGACTACCCTTACTGTATTCCATAACCATAAGTATTCAACTGTTCTACTCAACCATTGTACAGAAGGAAAAGATAACCATAGAGATGCCCACAAAAGATGCAAGTGGTGCTTCACTCTTTCATGTTTGGAAAAGCATTTTGCTAACTGAACTTTAGCCTAAAATCACGTGACATCTCATCTTTTTCATAAAACAAATAATGGATCTCAGCAGATTTTAATCTATGTAAGTCCCATGGAGAAAAGTGTTTCTTTCCGATACAGTGTGCTAGTTTGTGGGAAATATGTAAATACAATACATAGATAAAACTCAAAATATATTCTAGTCTTCACCAATTTTGATGAGTGTCTTCTTGCCAACTGTGCTGGTTTAAAGGTGAACCAGCAGGGGAAATGAACTCACCACGAGAGAGATTTTAAGTCAGAGCTAAAATTTAATAATAATATTACAATAACAACACTGACACACAAGGGAAATTGCTTTCAACTCACAAAAACCCAGCAGTATAACCCAGTGTCCTGGGGCACAAACCCAAGGGGATTTGTTTGCCCTTGTGTTGAGACCCCTGTGGTTCCCCCAAGTCCAGAGCAAAAGGAAAAGAAAAACCTGTTGGTGCAGGTGAGGGCTGTGGTCTGAGCGAGAGCGGTGATCTCCTCCTGTTGAGGTCCTGCTGCTCCTCTGGATCCGACGAGAAGTTCCTGAGGTCTTCTTACCCACCATTTATGTACCCTCAGGGAGCACCCAGTTCCTCCCCCTGGGTGGGGACTCACACAATGGGTGATTAACTCTGGGAGCCAGGGGGTATTGATCTGTTGATGGCCCATTAGCAGCTCCGCCCCCCTCAGGCTGGGTGTGAAGGTGATAATGACTCCCTGGGCAGCTGCTGCTAATGGCCCATTGTCCTTGGGGAATGAATAGAGGGAGTAGAATACACAGCTTTGATCACCCCCACACAGGGTTAGCTGGTCCTTCCTGCTGAACTAGGACACCAACCAAATATTTTATGATTCCATTGAGGCTATTTCTTTGCCTTTTGAATAATTTCACTGGATAAGATAGAAAGGATACTGTTTCTCAGAGCACTACAAGATCCAAACTTTGAAAAAAGTGCTTCATAACTTAACTTTTGCCATCCTATTGTCTTCCTTATAGCACAAACCCCCTCTCATTCAATAATAATATTGATTGCTTACTATCCTCATAAGCTCCACAGTCAGCTTCTCAGTAGCTGAGCTTACCTGGATGTGCCTCTGCTTTTCCTGGTTCCTGCGGAAGGATGTCTGCATTCAGAGGAGAGAGCTGATTCAGATTTGCATCTGTAACACCCTCCAGTGACTACTAATAAATCTATTTAAATAAGAAGTGGCATAGAAATGGCAAGAAAGCAGAAAAGAGTAGATTGAAGAAGTGAAAATATTAATAATTATAGAACTGATGAGAATCTTCAGAATAGCAGGTGACTGGAATAGATTCACATGAAAAAGTGCATCTATTAATGAGGATTACCAGTGGCATTCAGGAAGACATTGAACAAAAGGGATCTATTTCACCTGCATATTTTTGTAAAGCGTTAAATTTACCTTTATACTACTGATTAAAAAAAAAAGTGAGCTAAGTATAAGACAGAAGTACATGAAAAATGTACCACATGATGCTACACTAAACGTTGTTAGATTATCATGTTCATGCCACTGTTTGCATGACCTAAAATGTAGGAAAACCATTACACCACTGTTAAAGGTTCAAACACAGGAAGGTGGTGTTTGGGAGGAGCCCCCTCAGAGAATTTTTCTCACCAGGCCAACACAAAGGGTTTAGGCTTGGAGTCTCAGGAGTGAAGACAAAAGACAGTTGATGGCTTTTAAGATTCAAGCTTAATGGTTGGGTGGGGTGAGAAAACAGAACCCCAGCATCTGGGTGTGGGGAGAAGTTTTTCTTTCTTTGTTCTCTGTGTGCTGTTTTGACTTTTTGGGGGTTTTTCTTTGGGCAGCTGCAGAAAAGGAGCCACTGCTTGCTAGTGAGCTCTTTTTAGCTGGCTCTACTCTTTGCTTTTCCCTCTCCATCTCCAGGCACCCTGAGCTTCAGAGAGAGAAAGAAGAAGGGAGAGAAACAGCTGCTTTCAGGCACTGCAGACCTTTTTTCCCTCTTCCTGGGAACTGATTTGGACAGCAAGGAGATTCCTGGGAATCATCAACATTTCCTCTACTCCCAGTTTTCCTTCTTCCTTTGGAACAGAGGACAAGGACAGAGAAAGAGAGAGTATCCACATGAGTTCATTCTTTATCTCTGCCTTGCTGGGAAAAGACTGAAAATTCACTTCACAGCCAGCCAGGGTGTGACACTGACCCTGTCCATAAATATAGCTGCTTCAAGAGGAATCTACCATTTTGGGGGTTGTTCTCTTTTGTGTTTTTTTTTCCTTTACCTTTGGTGCTGGGGGAGTAGTTTGCTCTGGTCTACTTACAGTTATATGTATACATATAGTAGTTAAGAACAGTTATCCTTCTTATATCCATTTTCTAATTAAAGTTCCTTTTCTTAAATTTAATAAAGAGTGAAGTGATTATTGTGGAGAAATCCTCTCCTCTGCTTTTTGGTAAATATTTTGGGTTTTCCCTCAAACCAAGACACACCACACAGTCTCCATGACAAGAGCAAAGCTAAACAAAGCATGTAGTGCTTCAGAAAGCACCAAGTACATCAGTCAGAAGGTGACTTATAACGTTTGATAGAAAGGATTGGACTGTGACTGCAATGAAATCCTCCCTAGAAATGGAGACATATTGGTAAGTGGCCTTTAAGATATTTGTGCTCAACCATAATACTCCCTATTGAACATCATGAAGAATTTTAATTGTTCTCAGTGTTAAAGTGTGATGGATTATTAAAATAGAAATTTCATTGTATGAACGATAAGGATAAAAGGATAAAATCATGGACTTATCATCATTCTCAAAAAGTTGTGTCTACATTTGAAACACCGTAATTGCTCAGTTCTACATATGAAAATATGAAGAAATATTGTCCAGTACCAAGTCCCAAATAACATGTCAGCAGCATAATTTTCAAATCTCTCTGATTTAGAAGGGAAAAGAAAAAAGGTGAATGTTGGGTTCAAAAAATATAGTTCCCAACAGCAAGAAACTGATAACCTTAAACAATAAACCTTGGTCAGCAAAGGCTGAAGAAAATCCCATCACCAAAGATAGAAAAAGTCTTGTTTTGCTGGACTTGAAGATGAGCTGTATCCTGCCTTAATATCAAAAAGGGTCTAGAATGAATGTTATCAGACAATGTGGTAACCCCTTGCTCTCTTCCCCCCATAAATCCCTGAAATGACAATCAGTGACTGTTTTTCCTAACATAAACCCTCCTCCCTCTTAGCATGTGCTTCCCTGAAGCCTTAAATTGGGTGTTGCGTGTTCAATAAGGCATTCCAGTTTCGTCCCCATTACTGGGATCGGTAGTTTTTATTTGACCTTCACAGGTGGAGCACCTCAGTGAGCTGATCAAGCTTAATTTCATTTTGATTTTTTTTTTTTAATTCTGGATAACTAGCAATGTCATATATTTAGAATAAACAGCAGTACTGAATTAGACCTTAGGAAACATTAAATGGCTTGTAAGTCAGAGATATAATTCATTTATTGCAGATTCCTCACACTTTTCATTCATAGAAATTGGAAAACTTATTATCATTTGGGACGTACTAGGTTAGTTGTACTCAGTTCTCTTGCTGCTAAAAGGATGTAGTATGATATGAAACATCTCCTAAAGCTTTTATTCAGTATACAGACTAAATGAAGTGTAATTTTCTGGTAATTACCCTTAGCAGTACAAGCTACATACATTTTCAACATCAGTACACCATACTTCAGTATCTGAGCCTTTGATGACAAATTACATTCACTTTTAATATGTTTTAGTCTGTCAGATATGAAGAGGACTTTCTGGCATATCTGAAAGTTCAGGCTCCTTTGCTTACTTATGTATGAACACGTTCAAGACTGATTGCAGCAGTGAAAAAAATCAGATATAATGACAGTAGAACTGGTGATCTAAATTTTATCTTTGCAACGAGATATGCCCTAACTGATTACTCCTGAACTACATCATAGCTAATATCTGTGTTCCATGCCACAATAATATTAACATTTACCATTGCTTAGATGTTCTAACATGAGTAGGATTTCTTTATATTTTTACTTAAATTGTTTTCCTCTGCATTTTAAAATTTTTGAGACTGTTACATTTTCTGGATCAGAATCTATCTTCTAATAAAAGTAAAAGGTCTTGAAACTTATCTGTCTATACATTTTAGAAATCATCCACCACAGAACAGCTCCTTCCTAAAAGAGGAATATTTTTAATGTCATGTTGATAAAAAATTACAGATGTTAAAAGACCAGAAAACTAGGAGACTTACATCTGAGATTAGCTCAGTTGGTTAAAACTTGGTTGTATAATGCCAAGGTCATGGGTTCAATCCCCTATGTGGGCCACTGACTTAAGAGTTGGACTCGATGATCCTTGTGGGTCCCTTCCAACTCTGAATAGTCTGTGATCTCTGTGATTTCATTAGCAAATGTCACTACCATACGATGCCTAACTAGTGGTTTGGATGAAAGAAATGGGTTTCATTGTTCAACCATTTACCTTTCCGGATTCAGCCTCCACCTCCACAGGTATAGGGGCTGCAGATTTGTTTTTCCTTCCTCTTTTGCTTACATCATAAGCTAGTCCCCATTTACCTTTGGAGAGATAACAACAAGCAAATGACAGCCTAGGACCCTTTTTAAAATAGAGACTATACATTCATGCGTGGCTACTAATGATGCATATCAAAAACTTACCTAACAAAATTGCTCATTACCATTAACAAAGTAACAAAGGACTGGTGCTTTATTTTGCATTCAGTCATTTATCAGATCAACTGATTTTTGGGCATGACGATCTTTCCAGGGTCATTTAAATATGTGACATTTAACACATCGATTTCATTTCAAACATGTCACCTTTATGAATTTCAATTCAAGATAAGATGATTCTCCTAACTATATCATGGTGTTTTTATGAGTGTCAATAAAAGGTAAAACTATCTAAGGTGGAGTTGTAGTCTACCTCCATCTCATGTAAACCTGTTGGATGCCTGATTTGCACTAATTTCCTAGTGATCAAAAAAGGCCAATCAAGTATTTAGCTGACATTAAATGAAAGGCAGATAATTCAAGTTGCCATTGCCAGATGTGACCTAGAAACCATGTAAGCAAAAAACTTAGATCCATTAAGGTAATTTTTTTCTCCCATAACTGATATTTATAAAACAGGAATTTTAACTAGTATTTTAAACACACCTAAGGACTTAAGGATCCAGATCCTAGTGAAATACTTCATCCCAGATATAATGAGATTAAATCCCATAGGCTGTTTTAGAGAGCTTAATCTTGATGTTTTATCTTAAACTACAGTAATTGAATATATAATACATGTTGCCTGAAGACATGATGGTGCTCACTTCAGTTAATAAATGTATCCAGTCTGAAAAGAAATGTATATGAGTCATTTAAGAATTAGAGAAATATTATCTTTCCTTACTGTATGTTAAAAATATGCATTGAACCTCAAATGGTTCTGTGCTTCAAACATAAAATTCAAAGAGGTTTATCCTGCTATTTCTCCAAATACCAACAAAGCCCTCAAAGTCAAACTGAAATGCTGCAACATTTTATGGGACAAAGGTGGATTGTGATAAGAATTAAAAACCAAACCAACAAAACCACGTTTGCTTGCACTGCAGGGCATGCCACTTATCATACACAGATGGAGATTAATCATTTTCAAGCAAAAAAAAAAAAGAAACATAACCTGTACCTGAACTGACTAAACTCTTGAGAGGGAATCTCTTAACCAAAGAGCTTAAATTTATTAAGAGCATTTCTTTCTCTCCCATTTTATATACTAATTTTGTGATCAAAAGGAAATTTCAAATTTCGTGAGCAAAACTAACTACCAAAAGTGAAAAGCAAAGCTTCTAGTGCTTTATTTAGTGATTTAATCCCTCGAAGGCCAACCCAGTTTTAACCTATTTATCTTAGAGTTCAGTTTCACATGAAACATCCATTTTCGTAATCTACTCAGCCCCAACTCAGATAATTTTGCTTTTCACCAACACTTGTATAAACTCCACAAGATATTTAAGAAAATGTTCGTACTTTTGTTTGTTAATCACAGGCAGGTGCAGGACTGTTCAAGGACACAAGGATATTAGCAAGCAAAAATACATAGTATGATCTGGGCAAAATAAGATTCAGAGAACACTTATTCTATCCGTAATAACTTGGTCTATTAGTATTTGTCTTAATTCTATACCAAATAGGCAATCTTTTATGCTATTTTCTTACCTATACAATCATGTTAAAAATTATTAACTAGTAATAAGGCTGATAGGTTTCTTTGCCCCTGTCTGCCCACTCCTAGAGTGGTGTATCAAAATATACAGCTTAGGGACTGATTTCTTTTTACAGAATCATAGAATGGTTTGGATTGGAAGGGACCTTAAAACCCCTGTTGTTACAATCCTCACGCAAATGACAGGGACACCTTCCACTATCCCATGTAGCTCAGGGCTCCACCCAACCTGACCTTGAACACTTCCTGGAAAGGGGCACCCTCAACTTTTCTGAGTAACCTGTTCCAGTGTCTCACCACCCTCACAGTAAAGAATTTCTTCCTAATATCTAATCCAAACCTTCTTCCAGTTTAAGTCCTTTCCCCTGCACTATGACTTATGGAATACTTAGGGTTTTTTTGGCAAAATCCCACAGTGACAACTTCATCTTCATGGATAATGAACTCCAAGCTGGCTTTTCAGTGTTTGTGAAATACAGTGATCCCAGTTGTATTTTTGATGGCTTTTTTTGTTTGTTTTGCTAAGCTGATGTACCTCCAATAGTGTTTCAGTAGGATTCGGAGTGTGCTTTTGAAATGAACCCATTAATCATATCCCACTGTGTTTTAAATCATTTTATAGAGAAGTCTCAGTCCACACAGCCTGTTGAATGTATTATTCTTTAATCTTTCTGGATGAAACCAAAGAATATGATAAGGTTTAGGAGATACCCTAATGCAAGCCACCTGTTACTGGGTGTCAATCCCATGACACCAGACTAGAGACAGAAAGAAAAAAAAACAACAAACAAACCAAAACCATATATAGTTTAAATGTAAAGATGATAAGTCCTCAGCACTGCCTGGTTTTCTCTTGAAAACCTTTTGTGTCATACTCCCTAGCTACTGCTTCACTTAGATCTATTGATTCCATAAATTATCTATCACATTGAGTTATGTTCACACTGCGTGTTAAAGAAAGAAATAGAAAACTTAATCTAAAAAATTTATAAGTTCACAATTATATAAAAAAATCATTATTCCAAAACAAAAATAAGCATCAAATATGAACAAACAAGGCAGATGTAAAACTAACCCGTGATGTACAGTTTTAAAAAGTATCTTAAAAAAAGAAATCACCATATAACAGAATTTTCTGTTTTTCCTCAGAGTAGAGAAAATATCTTGTTTGGAAGTAAAGATAGTTCTGTAGACCAAAATCTCCTAACCCTGCTTTACTCTTTTGCCATTTTTCTGCCTACTCAAAGACCAGGGAAATTTCTTCGCAAATTTCTCTTACTTCAATTTTTTGTTTTGAAACAACATTTTTAGCAAGTTGAGGTGTTACAGCAGAATTATTATAGAAAAGCAGCAGACCTTGAAGTGTTTGATCATAGCAGAGTCTGGTCTGGAAAACTGCATTTACCAGTATGGAACCTGGATCAGAACAGAAGGACATGTGATCAAATCAATCAGTATGCACATGCATACACCATCTCCATGTGCATGGTAGTAGCTCTGCTACATTTAATGATGAATGTACAGACTGCCCAAGGATTGCTAAGAACAGTGCTTTCTCTCTTCAGTTTTGCTGTTGCTACCCTTTGCTGTTGCTACCTTATATTAAGATCCGTGAGTCTTAAAAAAAAAAAAAAAAGCGTGAATGCTGAAACAGCATGGAAAATGACAAAAAAATCCACAAGAAGGCATTTGACAGAGTGAAGAGAACTGTTAACCAAGACTGTACTAGAGAAAAGCTGCTTTAATAAGAATGGGAGAATGCTTCAGTAGAGTACTGAAGCACAGCTAGAAGCCCATACTGGCTAGACCGTTGACAGCTAAAGAGCAGAAAACACTCAACTGTTAGAGGGGCTTTTGACTGTGGATTTTTTTTGGAATGGAATGATTCCACAATTAAAGGAGATGGATAAGCACTTTGATAATGAGTTATTAGAAAATCTTTAATGACACTTTTTGAAAGTGCTGATCATGACTTCTGATGATGACACTTCTGCTATGACTCAGGGAATTTCAAGGAGTAAGAACAAGGAGGTTAAGACAACTTAAACAGTCAAAAAATATGCCACATACCCCTCAATGGTTACAAACTTGTATAAAAGCCTTTGCATCCTTGCCTCAAAGTCTGTGACAATGTAACTGTATTCAGCAGTGGAATAATATGGGCTGGAAAAAAGAATTGAAAATTGCATTTCAGAATTTATCAGTTCACAGGAAGGGACACAAAAGATCATCATCCTATTAAAGTATGATAGGAAGAAATGGGTTTGTACAACACTGAACTTTGTTTTAATAAGCATTGAAGTAATCCCAAAAGATTTTAAAACTCATTTTGCAAGCTGGTTAAAGTCTGCATATCTGGGGACAGGTCAGCTGAAACCTTAATCACACAGTATGCTACTAATGGTAATGTTTGACAGATCGGTTGCCATATATAGAGATTATAACTAGGTATGGAAAATAGAAAGTGACTGGTTAAAGAACATGGCCCTACAACCCTTTGAAATTCCAGATCTGGTACCGAAAAAAGGTGTCAACATATAGAGTGACAAGTATTGCATAGCAATTAATGGCACATTTCTTGAGATGAATATTTTGAAAACACCAAGGAAATGAAAAAATGTTTTCCGAGTATCTGATGTGAGAGAGAAGAGGATTGTAGCACATCACAGCTAAAAGTGTGAATCTTAGTATCAGATGTTTTCTATTGGTCACTCAGAGAGAAACAGGAAGGGCAGTCAGCAGAAAAGATGTCTCATTCTGATAGCATAAGCAAAATAAATGTTAGATAGTAACAAGCTGGTGATATGAACTATACATCATTCCAGAGTCCAGAGAGTATGACAATAAGAAATAAGGATGAAAACATTGCTTCCTGATCAGAGAAGAAGCAGTTGAACTAAACTCAATTGATAAGTTTCTGATTTTCTTGTACTGCATTTACCATTTTTAAAACTCTTTAAAGGGTGAACCTTTGCATTTCACACTGTTAGGCAGTTGTTGATGTCATTTGTGCAGTCCATTTGCCAGCACTTTCCTTCTTCTAGTCTTTGCATTTTTATCCTGCTCAGTTGAAGTCTGTCAGTCAGCAAATGTGCTAGGGCTGAAACTACCTTTTGGACCATACGGTCACTCTATCTTTGAAGCACCTGGCAGAGTGCTGGCTTATACTTCAGCAAGGCTTAGAACTTCCACACTATCATAAGTACAACTTACCCTTCATTTTGCTTATAACAGTTTGCATAATAAATCATTTACTGAGACAGAACTCAATACCATTTTCTCATTTAATAGCTTTCATCTGTATGATTTTCTATATAATGAATATCACAGTACACTAATGAGTTTGCCAGCGTTATCAGAAGATGTATCACCATTTACACAGTTTCTTTTTATTCCTGGAATGACTGCATGGATGTATTAGTTTTATAATTTCTCTTAACTTATATAGGTAAAAAATCATGGTATTTTGAAATAGTCATCTTATATATCAAAGTTCTTAGCATCCAGTTTCTATTATGTTTTCTCATTAGTAGTGATATATACTCTGTCTCATAGAATAGTCAGTGCATGTCTAAGGAGTGTGTAACCACACACAAAATTGTTTAATTTTAAAAATAGGATTAAGAACTGATCTACAGAATATAGGACTTCCTTTATTTTATTCACAAGTAATAATGCCCATATCTGGAATGCATTATTAAAAGTTATAGATTGAATTTCTAGTATTCTTTTTGAGAATCATGTTATGGTTCTGTAAGTGTACAGCACAGGTGGGTTATTTATTTATTTATTTTTAATGAGGAGGTGAGAAATGCATCAGCATATTTGAAATACAGAGGAACAAAGAAAGAAGATGGAAGACAGCTATTCTGCAGCAATCCTCTAATCAAGAATGTTTGATTTTTTTAAACACAGAGATAAAACCCAAAGGAAACCAAATAGTTTACAAGGATTTGCAACTTATTTTTGTTATTGTAAATCTTGTGCTTAAAATTGCCACCAAAACTAACATTAAAGATTTTGTATCCTCAGTGGAATAACCTGAATGAAGACTAGAACTAAATGAACTATGAGACAAAAATTGTTCAATATTTGCTGAGAACATCCTGTAGGAACTGCAAGACAAATGATTTCTAGCACTGATGCTCTTGGGAGGTACCTTGATAATGTTTCAAGTCTTTGTGTAAAACTTTGATTTCCACGTTAGAGACAAAGACAGGGAAAATTAAAGAAAAGATTGTGCCTCTGAAAAAATAAAATAAGCCACAAAATATATGGTACATAATATGCTTCTAAAAATATTTCCAAAGTTTTTTTATTAGTTTTGTTTTACACCAGGCACAGAGACTGCTGTACCTTCAGCACAGCAACTTGCTCTGGCTTCCATCCTCCACAGACTTCATGCATAGTCAGCTTTATGCATTGCGAATCACTTCACTGCTTTGTTCCTTTATGTAAATTTGTGCACAAACACATTTGGACAATGGTATCTTTAGGAAATACTGTTGCATAATGGGAAATCTGTGGCTATGAGGAGTCGTATTATCTTTTCTCACTTTCTACAGCTATCGGCTATGAAGTTCCTACCCGGGCAAGTAGATTTGGTAAGTTTTTTTGTGACTGAAGACTGTGAGATGGGAGACTGGATCCCTTTGCTATGTGTGCCTTTGATTCAAAAAGGTACTTAGGTACCAGTATTTAACCTAAGCTGGAATGTCAGGAACGTTAGAATAATTTGCCTCTTACGTGCTAGACACTCAGTGTTGCCCCGACAATGTACTCCAGAAAAGTGGAATTGACTTGTCACACATGTCCACTGTGCCCAGGCCACTGCACAAAAAATAATTCATGAGGTAAAAGCTAGGAAACAATAGAAGGAGTCCAACTCTGCAATCAATCAACACCTATACTCATACAAAAGAAGAATTCTCTGAACTACAAAGCTAGTTCCATTCCTTTCCCCTCCCTTTTAACTTGAATCTAACATACAAGTTCTACTCGGCAGTTCCTGGTTACTGTCTTAAGCAGTGGAATTTGACATGTATCTCAGGTTTGACATATTGATTTTTTGAGTCCATGTTCTACTTTCCAACAGAGGCGTGGCTAAAACACTGTTTTCAAAATAGAATAGAACAGTTCTAGGGACTCTAATAGTTGAAATAAGGTAACAAAAGAAGAGCTTTCAAAGGTTTCTCCCTTGCAGTAAGCTTTAGAAGGAATGCTGAGAGCTAGACCATCCAATTTGGGAAAGGAAGGCACAGTTACAATGTGTTTTATGACAACTTCATCATCATTTCACCAAGATGTTCAAATTAAGCAGCAGCTGCCCTCTGGTTTTTCCAAGGGCAAGGGAGAGAGGTATTGCAATGATGACTCAAAGATAACATTTTCTCTTTTTATTAATTTGCAATACTACACAAAGTTTTAGTCTGATATATTTGTAATGGCAGAAAGATAGTTTCTGTTTGTTTGCAAGGCAGAATATAAATGGAAACTAGTCTTCATACCTGAATTTCAGTCTGTTCTACTATAAAGATATCATCATCTAGAGAAAAAAAAATTATCTTATCCATTAAATATTGTAGTTGATTGTTTGTCAAGAATTAACTAGACAACCAAATTCTAAGGAAAAAATCTGGCATCAATTACAGTGAAATCCTACATTTGTTCTTGTACCAGTAAGATTAAATGAAAGTTGCATCTCTATCCTAATGATGATTTCTCCCCTTTTCAAATGGAAAATGAAATGAGATTGACACCCCCCCCCCCCAAAAATAAAATCAATTTTGATGTAGTTATTCAGATAAGAGCACACAAAATAAGATGCAATCCTATATGCTTTCTCATAAAAAGCCATTTCTAACACATAAAGAACTGGAAATTTCTCTGCTGATAGATTTTTTTTTCCCCTGTTCTTTTGGCAGTAAAATTCTTTTTTCTTTTTTTTTTTTTTCAATTTTGAGGATAAAACAAAGTTTGTCAATATTATAAATATATGTTTTTGATATGCAGGGGTTGTTTTTAGTTTCATGTCATGTTAAAAAATTGTTATTAACATTCATATATAGGGAATACAAATCTTGAAACACAGCACAATTGCCTCCAAATTTCTTTTGTTATCCTGCTAATGTGACGCATGGAATTGTTTTTTTACTATAGTGAGTAAAACTGGGGATTTCTAGAGAAATGGCAAGTTTATAGATGGCTGTGCATACAATATATGTTGAAGGATTAGGATGAACATGTCTAGAACTGGACATTGTTCATCTTATTGCAAACACTCTTCATACAGCCAGACACCTCTCAACTTAACTGCATCCTTGTTCTTCCTTTCTAGTCTCTGCATTTACATCTTTTTTGAGCTGAGACCAGCAGATGAGGTTGTACATGCTTGAGTGTGTACCTATACTGACTATTTCTTCTCACAGAATAATTTCATTTTCCTGCAGGGACACTGAGCATATAACTCTGTTTTATCATTGTCCTAGTTCAGCAGGAGGGACCAGCTAACTCTGTGTGGGGGTGATCAAAGCTGTGTATTCTACCCCCTCTATTCATTCCCCAAGGACAATGGGCCATTAGCAGCAGCTGCCCAGGGAGCCATTATCACCTTCACACCCAGCCTGAGGGGGGCGGAGCTGCTAATGGGCCATCAACAGTTCAACACCCCCTGGCTCCCAGAGTTAATCACCCATTGTGTGAGTCCCCGCCCAGGGGGAGGGACTGGGTGCTCCCTGAGGGTACATAAGTGGTGGGTAAGAAGACCTTGGGAACTTCTCGTCAGATCCAGAGCAGCAGCAGGACCTCGACAGGAGGAGATCACCGCTCTCGCCCAGACCACAGCCCTCGCCTGCACGAACAGGTTTTTCTTTTCCTTTTGCTCTGGACTTGGGGGAGCCACAGGGGTCTCAGCACAAGAGCAAACAAATCCCCTTGGGTTTGTGCCCCAGGACACTGGGTTATACTGCTGGGTTTTTGTGAGTTGAAAGCAATTTCCCTTGTGTGTCAGTGTTGTTATTGTAATATTATTATTAAATTTTAGGTCTGACTTATAATCTCTCTCTCGTGGTGAGTTCATTTCCCCTGCTGGTTCACCTTTAAACCAGCACAATCATGATTGATTTGGGGACAGCAAGAGCAAAATTTTTCTTTAAAAAACACTGTGGTTTTTTTTAGTCATCTGTTCTGCTATAAGAAGAACAAGCATATTGAGAAAAAAGGGTCCAAATTCTCCAAACACTTATGAATTTGGTAACATATAGTTGTTTGTGATCAGAATCTAAATTTTCCCTTTTATGCCCAAAGACACTACCTGAGTTGAGGGCTAAATGCTTATTGTAGGCACTTTCAATGCCATAGTTTAATGAACAAATGCCCTAGCAAAGCTTTTGTAATCCAGGGAGAGAAAACAAAAAAGTGGTAGGAGCAGAAATGGGCAGAGAGGTGAAGGGATTTGTTCAAGATTCTCTGGCTAATCAGATTTACAACCATGCACAGAAACTAGTATCCTGAAAACAGCTTTTGAGACAATAGATATTACTATATTCTTTCAAGTTCCTCCCATGTATATGATAGGACAAGCTTGCTCACAGCAATTCAAGACAGAGAATAATGGCAAGATAAACCTTATGTTACCTCTGCAAAAGTTAAATATTTCTCCATGATCACTAAAGATCTATTCATAAAAAAAAAATACTGTTGAAACACAATTCTTTGCTATCAATTGCATTACATTTATCAAGCTATTTATCTTCTGCATGAATTTTCCTTTACCAAAAGCAGACAGCTTCTAAGCAAATATTTTAAATGAAAGTGATATACATTTAAATACAACATTTTTCTGAGAAGTAATTTACCCTTCCTTCTTTACTAGCCATACAATTCAGTAGTTCTGAAACTGTGTGCATAATGAATGCTAACCACACATGCCTAAGCAATAATTACAATTTTTCTGTCTTAAAGATTTTAGCTATTATTTTTTTTGTATTATAACCTCAACTTGTCACTCACCCCATGACCATGCCACCAACAACCTTTATTTAACAGAACAAAAGAAAACTGCTCAAGGGATAGAGTTCTATATGCAAGCTATTAAAGAAACAATTATTCATAATGCTGAAATACTGAGGATAGTGAGGCAAACGCCATGGACAACAATGACAGAACCTCAGCTCATTTCAGTGGGCTCTGTGTCACATTTTACTGTGACTCAAATTTGCACTGAAAAAGCAATGCCACTCTTCATTTGACTGTGCTGGTTAACCTTCAGCATCTTCATTCTTGACTCTGCTTTACTTGGAGAACTGGAAAAAAATGACACACACCCATCCCTGAAGGAGATGACCATTTAACTCCAGATGCTGCAGTACACATTCTAACCACACAGCAGTGGGGTAGGAGCTCCTGTTCCTCTGGAAATAATAAAAATCAGCAACTTAAAATCTATTGATCAAAGTCTTTTCCCCACTGGCTCCCTGAAACACACAAACATGCGCATGCACAAAACTGTGTGAGATAACTGGGTTTTGCTACATATTATCAGAGTACTTACCCTGGAACGTGTGAAGTGATTGCTTTAATCTTTTTCTGTAAATGTGTATGTATCTATGTGTATTTTAGTATTTCACTATGCATAATAAAAGTTGTGACTTGCTATCTCTAGGACAAACTGTCAGTGTGCCATTTTGATTAAAAACTCTTAAAAAAAAAAAAAGAAACACAACGGCAGCAATCTCAGATACTGCACAGAGATTGCCCAGCCAATTCAAAAGCATACTGAGGGGCTTTAGTACATTTTCTGAATTTCAGGGGTGTATATAATATGACTATTTCATTTTTTGGATGAAGACAAGTGAAAGAAGCAGGCCAGTAGTAAATTCTTGATGATAATAGACCTTTAATTCCTATGCAACAAAATTTTTACATTTTATATTAATTTATTTATTTTTGATGCCAAAGGGGTTTTTGTTCTGATTTTCACATTTTGTAGATTTTAGGAACACAGTAGTTGTAGGGTTTTAGAGAGTTAATATTTCTAACAGTTTAAGTCTAATGCCTTTCTATCACTACCCCTGTCCCAGAACAGGGAGCTCAAATTCCTTTAGTTAATTAATCTTATTTAGACTCCTTTCCAAGGTAAAGAGCTGAAGGATATCAGAAGGCCTACAGAATGAAACATAAACATAGGTCAGAGTGACTCAAAAGCCAGAATTGGATGAGCTCCAAGAGATCTCTGTGTGCTTGAGGAAGAAGAGTTGATGAAGACAGAGGGTCTTGATGACCCCAGACCCAATTCCAGGGGTTGGTCCAGGGGTGGGACTGGGGCTGAACTGAGAAATGTGTAAAGCAATGATTGGAGGGATCTTATTATAAAAGCCATGGAAACAAGAACTGAGACACATGCATGTCATCCTGTATTCCTGTGGGCTGTAGGCCCTGTGTTATTAAAGGACCTTTACTTTTTATCTTACCCTACACTAACGTGGCTCCAAGTCCTGTTTTTGGGGAGAAGAGTCATTTACGGCATCATTTTACAACTCTTGCTTAGAATATAAGAATTTAATATCAAATTATTTGGATGCCAAAATTTAACTATGCTGATCTTAATGCTGCAAGTTCTCTAAATACTGATGTCATAACTAAGTACTGAAATAACTAAATAATCTTTAAAACTTGAAAATTCTAGCCTAATTTTCATCAAGACTGATTTAAATTGCCAGCTGGATCCAAGAAGATCCATTACTTTACAAGGCTATCTCTTTATGTCTGAGATTTAGGCACTTGGGTAGATTTTCTGAAGTAAAACTGATATTAATTTACATTAATGAAATAATCTAGCTGGGGAAAATATTAATTCGTCAAACAGAGCCTAAGACCATTACTTAGTATTTACTTAGTCATGCATAAGGAAACTCACTTATCTACTGAGGTAGGCATGTGATTGGTGTAGGCTAATTAAATTCCAAACTGAAGGACAATGAGTCCCTTTCTCCTTTAGGAAATGCTGGTGGAAGAAAGCTTCTCAATGGAAAAATATCCCTCTAGAAAAGATTTGATTTAATCTCTCCAGCAAAACACAAGAAACAGCGAAATCCATTGCTGACCAAATGGCAGATTTTTCCAAATTTGCTCTTCCAAGCTGAATTTAAATCCCCACATCCATGCATGGAGCACTCAGCACTCCCAGTTTCATTATCCACCTATGTTATATCTTCTGACTGGCTTCAGATCTCCTGTCAGTTCATACCCAGTGAAAACCAGCTCTTCAGAAAGTTAATTCTCCTTGTAGTAATTTAGGCCAAGAGCCTTTGAGGAGATAAGAAAAAGGGCTATTCCTTTCGTCTTCAATGTCCTTGGTACCAGTAAACTCTTCAAGGTATTGTAATGATTTTAACTTTCTCTTCACCACTCCTGCTCTGAAAATCTAGGACCTCACAAGGAGCTCTTGCAGGAAGAAAAAAAGAAAGATATTTTTCTAAATGATACAGCCAAAATTGCACTATTCTTTTCAGATGTTTTTTAAAGACTCACAGGTTTTTCTGTTGCATTGCATATTAACTGTAGATGTACTGTTCTTAAAGACACACACAGATAATTTGCAACACTAAGGTTACAGACAAAATTTCATTATTAAACTACAAATTAAAAGCATTTTAGCCCTCTCTAGCCTACGAGCAATGTGACCTTCAAGAATATAAGACTACAAGAAAAGTTCACTCCTTAGTATATGCACTTTCAATCACAATAAGCAGCCTGCACATGATAATACTCCAAGTTCTGACAAATGATTAAAAGACTGATTATTGCTCTTCCTCTTTCATCTTTTCTTACTGATTTGTTAATGGTAACTATTCAAATGCCTTTACATGTTTCATTGTCATCATTTTTAGCTTTTTCCTATTCCCTTTTCTGAATAAGACTGTCCTTATTGTCTAGTGATGATGATACATGTTCTGAGACTGAAAAGAGAGAGAACTGAGAGCTAAATAAATCAAGTCTCTTTTAACAGTGACTGCTACTGATATGAGCTGTGAATCACATATTTTACTTCAACACCTAGCACTGGATTTCACCTCAGGCTCTCTTTAAGGTGATCATCTTGCAGTTTGAAGCAACCATGCAGTGGCCAGCAGAGCATACAGCCATTTCAATACCAGAATATAGTTTAAAATTATCTTGCCTACATTTTGTCTTTTTATTAAAAACATCCCACAAGCTATATTACTGCTTCATTATTTGGCAAACCTAAATTATTTTATTGACTTTTCCTGGCAGCTGGCTACAAGAAAATTATTTGAAGCATCCTAGCTGGATATTAAGGATGGATGCTTTGATTTTACATCAGTTCAGGCAGGGAGCAATATAAGAATAAAATAAAAATTAAAAAAAATAATTAAAATGTTCCAAATTTGTAAAATAAATCTTTGTCCACTAATGTGTATTTAGTGACCAGTAGGTCTGAAATTCAAAAACACATGTGAGAGTGCTCACCTGGTTCACCCATGGCAAACAGCCTAGATAACAATACTTCTTAAAATAGGAATAGGAGTGTAAATGGTATGGTTGAATTGAACAAAAAGCCACCTGAGCAGGCATTTACCTAAACCTAATCATGTGAGAAGAATACAGCCACCAGACAGATCAAACAGTAACCTATGAATTACAAATAGACTTCTGGAAGAAAGCTGAAGTAATCTTGAAAAAATGCATATGGAAATTATAACACAAGAAAGAGACTTTGGACTGATAAAAAGCAGCAGTGAGCCCTTGGTTTGACAGTGATGGCAGCCATACTATCATAATCTCTGCTTAAGACTGATGGTACAGCCTCCCTGTGGTCACCAAGAGCAGCCTGCACACAGTTAAGGTAGTAAGGAGTCTGAGAGGAGACCTCATTGCTGTCTACTGATCTCTCTGGTGACCAGTGACAGAATTCAGGGGAATGGCATGAAGCTGTGCCAGAGGTTTGGGGAGGATAGTAGGAAAAGTTCTTTACTCAGAGTGTGGTTGGACATTGAATAGGCTCCCCAGGGAAGAGTCACACCAGATATTCAAAAAGCATTTGTACAATGCTCTCAGGCACATGGTGTGACTCTTGGGAAAGGTCCTTTGCAAGGCCAAGAGTGTGACTTTGATAATCCCTTGTGGGTCCCTTCCAACTCAGGGTATTTTTGATATATAAATTATATATACACATATCTACATATGTAGAGAGTGTGGGATGCAGCAAGCAGGGAACCAACATGTTGGGGCATATGTGTTGGCACTTGTGAAGTGCTCTCTTTCCAGCATGTACATGACCAAGTGGTAGGAAGCAGCAGAAGTACACATAGAGTTGGAGCACCCCAATATCCCAGAGGAGGGCTGTGCAGTTGGGGAATCTGCTCTTTCTACACAGAAAAAGGGGATATGCTGGTAACACACAGGGCCTGGAGTCAGGCAGGGAACATGAGTTAAATTGTGTGCATTGTGAGTGATTAGAAAATATTGAGATTAATTATAATTAATCGTAGTGGTCATAAATATGCTCATAAGTCTTTAATTCTATATTAACATTTAGTTAGTATCTAGTATCATGAATTATCTTTTGTGTTACTGATACCAGTCCTGCATGTACTTCACTTATTGCCAGTTAATCACATTTTATTAATAAATCAGTAAACTGCTTCAATCCTAATTTAGTTTTCATTACACGAGCAGAACTGTTTTTCCACAAAACAGAGATGAACAGCCTAATTCTTTACATATTGGTAACTAATGAAATCTTTCTTCTATGGTTGTGAGGACAAGAATTTAAAATTAGGCACAGTTCAAATTAAGTTGGTTTTCATTATTTCTGCCCTTTGGTCAAGTGAAGAAAGGCCAGAAGAGAAAACAGAACTGATCAGAGATCTACAAAAACAAGACAGGGCTCCAAGAAAAAACTGAAAAAAGGACTATGTAAATGAAGGAAGAGAAGACTAATGGAGAAGATGATAATATTTTCAAATATATAAGGGCAGATTTTAAGAAGCAGACTACATTGTATTGCTGGCATTGGGCATAAATAAGAGATTAAGCAAACTATGGGAAGTACTAGATCAGACATTGAAGAAAAAGCTCTTCAGTTTTCTTCTTCCCTTCTAAAATATAAAGCACTGGAATGAGTTAATGTGGAGTTTGTTGTTTCTCTGTCTTTGAAAGCCTGGAAGAACAGACCTCAGAGCAGGAGGATGATTTGGTATCCTTCTAATGACCTATCCTTCTCCATGATATTATGCTACTATATAATAACAGATTTCATCATAAGACAAAGACTCTGAATGTGGGCCCATAGAAATACAAGGCTTACTGAATTGTAGTCATTGATTAAAACATTATGGCTTTTGCCTTCCTTCTTACCCTACTGAGCTTGTTGTTTTACTTTTCTGTAGGTTTCCATCCCCAAAACAGACTCAGCAGAACTGAATTTCTGCCTGTATCTCAACAGCCCAGACACACTGATGACAACAACACAAGCCCGCCTTCCTCAGAAATTTAATTAAAATCACTGTACTGTGAATAGCAATGGCTTAGGCAGTAGCAGATGTTTTATTCTGCTGACTCTTCTCCGAGGGAGAGACATTTTGGGTGGACAACTTGGTGCAGTAAATTTTTACTGCTCATCTCCTGAGGTGAGCAAAACATCAGCCTAGCTTCATCAAGAATCCTGACACTACACTTTACACAGTTGTGAGCCTTGATCTTCTGTTTACTTAATCCAAGGTTCAGTTGTGAGATCAGTGAGCACTCTATATAAACCATTTGGTGAATTTTCTTATGCCCTGTGAAGCAGGACTCATATCACTTCCTCTTCTGTGATCAGACTGTATACCATGCTCTAAATGAGGCAGGTACTAACAATGTTACCATGCACTCATCTTTGCAAAGAAGCAGATAATGTGAAACTTAATATGGCATATGTGACCTTAATATGGCATTTTTAAAGACCAAGTGCAAGACATCCTGTTTGAGCATTAGGAGAGAATAGATAATTTATATACTTATTTGCCACAGGGCTTTACAATTCACTTTTTTTTTTTTTCTGAGAGCAAGAAAGTTGAGGGATTCATAGTTTTTCTATTCTCACTCTAAAAAGTGATGTTCTTCACCAAAGAAAAGAAAAACATAATCTTCTTCATTGCCTCATGTCTCTTTATTTCTACCGCTTCACCTTGGAAATTTTTTATTCCACTTCCCAGCCTCCAACTATTATCTCAACCTTATCAGCTGATTTCAGTCTCCTTCTGTACTTGAGTCCAAGCTTTCTCTCCCTCTATGTGTTTTTGATATTGTGTTTTTCTGTCTTTCCCTCCTCAAGTTCCTGATCACCACCTTTACACTCCTGCAGCTTTCTTACCTCTGTCTGCTCTGTCCTTCCATCCAGTGACAAGATCTGCTGAGAATGATGCCAGTGATGGAACTTCACTTATTTCAATGCAGATGTTTAAAACTAGAAAAGGCACAGGTCTGTTTCAATGGAAAGCTTTTTGTGTACAAGGTTTAAGCATACACAGATGAGGCACAAACTTAAAGAAACTTTATATTTAAAAGTTATATCACTAAATACACCTAAACTGTATTTTTAATATATATTTTTTTTTTCTGTCAGGGTAGATTTTTTTTTAATAACTACACGGTCATGCCTGATATGACAACACTTCTCTAGCTCAGAACACTTGATCCTTAAAACATTTCAAAGAAAAGCACAGAATTTGCTGTTTAAATGAACATACAAAAATGTGAGAAATCATTTCTTATAATGCTACTGCCTTGTTGTGCCTCTTTTCTATAGGATTGAAACATTGTATTGAATATTTACACCAAATTCACCCAACCCCTATTGAGGAAGGAAAATTGCCATGCAAGTGCTTACAAGTTTTTCAACTGAAAGTAAGTTTTAAAGAGAAATATTTAATAATTCTAACAGTATTTGTCCACCCTATGTGAAACACCATTTATTGTGGGACCTTTTGTGTCCCTGATGTGAGACTATTTCTCTAAGCAGGGATACCAAGATGAAGCAGTAGCAGTTCATGACTCTCATTCTCCAAAATTAAGATGGGTAAAGGCAACTGCAGATTTTCCATGACATTATAGAGGATCTGAGTCATTTCAATAGGTCCATTCAATGTGCACTCATGCTATGTCTGCCAGTGACATTATCCCTCTGAGATCAGTAGTACTGGTGGCCATCAGTCACTAGTAATCCATTTTTCCCATCTCACTAGAGGTAGTTTGTATTTTATAGCTTTCTTCTGTCACCCACAATAAATTATTTCCTATCTAATACTGACTTAGGATTGTTGAATGTGTTCAGGTCTAATTTCATTAATGTGAGTCTCTTTCTGGCGTGCAGGAGGGAAGAGGTCTAATAATATTAGCTAAAGAACTTACATCTGGTTCTCTTTCCAAATGGTATCTGGCATCTGTGAAGACAAAACCAGCTGACAGCCACAATGTTAACCTTAACTATATTTTTTTCAAAATATATCCAAGGAGGAAATTTACATGGCAGAGTTATTGCCTTTTTTTGTATACAAAAGTAATAATCATTTTGATCCCTGTTTGATTAGATTTAAAAAAAATCTAATTTTCAACTCTGCTTTTCACTGCACAGGAATCTTTTAACATTTACCATCACTTACTGAGAATCAATTTAATGATAAGAGTACAAAAGTAAGTAAGGTCCTCAAGTTTTAATTCACAAAAGATTTCTTTGAGGAGGGTAAGATGGAAACAGAAGGTGAAAAACTATCCAACACCCTTAGCACTAACATGCAAACTATAGATCCTTACAGCCTCCACTCAAATGTTGACTTACTGACAAATCTAATTGTGCTCCACAAACAATTCAATTTACAGCATTGTCAGGTCTCTAAACCCAGATACCTATTACTTCTGCTACCTGTGGGTGAAGACCCCCTTAAGTCATCTGTAAAATGGAAGAAATTTAATTGTCTTAGACTAATTCTCAGTCTCTTGGTGAGATAGGCAGACCTAGCAACATTAAAATGTGTATCTCACAAGTATATCACAGACATGCTTCTTGACACTTCCTTACATAGCCTGATACTAAGTCACGGACAAGAAATTTCTAAAACAGGGTCAATGGATAGGATATGCTAGCTTTCATCTGATATTTGCCCTTTGAGAACCTTCTCTTTTTCCTTGGGGGTGTGTACACAGAGTGAAATGACTTTTGCAGTGCAGCACTTACAAGAGCTATTTCTTTTTGTAAAAGATTGCTGAAAGAAAAGTAGAGAGGCATCTAATTATATTTTAAACAGTCTGTACTTTATCCATGTGCACTTTCATTCTTCAAATATGAAAAAAAATCACCTTGAATATGTACAGCTATTCAGGTATCCTCTATAATGGATTTTAAGTTTTATTATTAGTGAAGGTCGTACAAGAGTTTTGCTTTACCCAGTTGGCTTCTAAAATATTGAAGGTTAGAATTTTCCCATCTAAGAAGTTCAAGAACTGTACACCAGGACCAAAGAATACTCTAGTCTCATTAATTAATCAAGTCATGTCACAGCAGATCTTGTTAATCCATCCTCAGAGGAAACTCAAGTGATGTTTCAATTCTCTATGCAAGAATAGACAGAATAGTGAATAGTGATAGTGTTATACAATTACAGAAAGATGGGTAGCATTTGAAAACACCAGAAATTAAACTATCTCTTTTCCCCCAACAGCAGCTAATAGAATTTCTTAGATATTATCTTTGTAAATTAACCTCTTTGGAGGGCACTAGGATTATATTTTGATGCTAAATATTGTATAGTGTTAATAAATTTTGTTATATAAAGCCAGACACATTCTTTTAACATCTTTTTATTGTGGTCACAACAGCAACATTTACAGGGTATGCAGTAATAGCTGTTACATTGCTGCCTTTTTTTTTTCGCTACTAACAGCATTTGCTCTTTAGTCTTAAAAAGAATCAAGTTGCTCAATCCACAAATCAGGCGTTTAAAGTCTACAATTTGCTGGTAATACCCTTCATTTAGTCATATTGAGTATCTGGCCTCTGTCTTGAAAGTTAATGAACACCCTTCCCCTAATACCACCAGAAGTCTGAGCTCTACACAACAGGTAAATAGTCCCTTAGAGGTCAGAGGATTATTCTGATACTTCATGTTCAAGACATTTAAATAAAAAGCTGAATTTAGTTCAGTGTCTTATAAAACTGATGCTTGCATAGGGATTGCATATACTCCCTATAATAAAGGAAAGTAGGAACTCTCCACATTCAGCCTAATAGGATTTATGTAGGATACAGCTGATTCAAAAGTTCTTCAGCTGGATTAATGCACAGGAATTAGCTTTTCTTTTTCTAGCTAAGCTGGCTGTAACAAATGAGCAATAAAGCAATACATTTATTCAGATTTTAAGACCAGAATTTCAAATCGTTGTCCAGCTCACATCTCGAGGTCTCTGTCCAGATGCAGATGTTCTTTCCCAACCTTGCCTGAGGCTCTTCTGATAGCTCTGACAATTATATGTGAAATTACCCTCAGACAGAAGAATGATGCATCTGCAGCATGGGTCTGATCCAAAGAGCTGTGAAAGCAGTGGAAGAACTCCAAGTGGAGCAATCACTTGTGGATTCGATCCCTGAATTGTTAGTGATGAAGCACTGTATTAAATGTCAACCCCAATTAAGCTATGGCAAAATTCCCACTCCATAGGTCAGGAGTGCAACTGTAAATTTTTTTCAGTTATCTATACTCCATAGATTCCAATTACTTTCCAGATTAACGCATCTAGAAAAGTGAAGTTTATTTGCAAGATTAGCCATCTTTTTTTCCATTAGTACTAACACTTCTAACATTACCCTTGTATAAATTGATTTCCTCTATCTATTTCATTCTGGTTACTTTTGTCTCTTCTTTAGGAACAACAGTCAACACAAATGTGTGCTTACACTTGTAATTATGTACTCTTTCCTTAAGTTTGTGTTCCTTTTTAAGTTTCACTACTGTCTGTGCAATGGAGTGTTTTATTCCTAATTTGAACTCCAGAGTTTTAAAACACAGACTTTTAATATAATGTAAATATTTATATCAGGAGCATGTGCATACTAGTTTAATTAGAGATCAGAAAAATACACCATAGGATTTATAAACAATGCCATTCCAGACGAAGGATCCTGTGGGCCAGGGCTTCAGACGATGCCCAAACATGGCTTTAGTGATTTCAGTGAGTTCACCATATGAGAATCTCTTTCTACCTACCCTTATACAATTCTTTATGGGCTCTGTATGGAATTAAAAACACAGAGGAAGATAAAAAATAATAACTATTAAACTGAATACATATGAAAAGATTGTTATGCTTTTTGTTTAGTGAAGTAAGCTAAATTTACTACAGAAGTTCGTACTTCAGACTGATACTTAGCACACTATTTACACTTAACAGAAGCATCCTATTGGCTTCTGTTGTCAATAAATCTCTGTCACTACTAGTCAATTAGCTTACTTGGGAACTCCATTTTGTCATAATTATTTTTTTCATCCAGTTACCTTATTGCTATGTCTCCATTAACAGGTTCAGAAATGTAGAGTCCCTTCTCAGGTTCACTGACGGTCCAATCTTCCTGTGCCAGGTTATGATTCTTCCAGGCCCCACCAAGACCTCACCCTCAAGATTTCCCACAAAAACATTTAAAACTGGAGACTACAAAGATCTGTGCTGTAGCTGTGGCTGAAACACTTTACCACATGGTTAGACACAAGCAAACCAGGATAAGCTGTTGTCAGACTGAGGCATATCCTCCTTGTGACAACCCTTAACATATTAATATCATACACATATTTTGATCCTACAGGTAGGCATGCCCCCACTCTCCAGCATCCACACTATCAATAGCAGTTCAGTAAACAGGCCTGGCAGTACTGCTTATCGTTTAATCAACAACTTTTCTGCATCAGTACATTCATACTAATAATTTTGCACTGCGCTTGCACGCCAGTTTCTAAAGACATCTTATGAACTTGTCCTCAGACTCAGATAGATTTCCTTCTGCTAAAGGCTGGAAGGAAGCTGGGAGAGATCTAGAAGTTCAACCTCACTTTACAGTTGAGGAGGCTATATGATTGATTTGTTTTTCATCCAACTCCCACTTATCCCACCCAAACCCTTTCCTTTCTCTTCATTTATTTCTCAGCACTCCATGGACACATATGAACTACCCAGAGTAATGGTAACCGGCTGAGGGGAAAACGTCTCCCCAGAGAACACTCCACACTCAGCATGGGGGTGAACCCAAAAAACCCTTTATTAATGAAAGAACCAACTTATAGAGTTGATTAGGGGAGGTACACATAGCTGGGTGGAAATCCAAAGGGGATGTCTCTTGGTAAACATTAAACATCCAATACGAACAGAGTCCTGGAAAGAGGAAGGAAATCTGAGGGGAGGGCTTTGAAACTTGGAAACAACTGGTCGAAGGAAGGGTCAAAGTGGTTAACTGACAACTCCAATAGCCAATGGGGAAACACTCATTAAGTGACAGGAAAACTGACTAATACGGACTCAGGGATTGGGGCAGGACAGGTGGAAGGGGCAGCTGTTTTTCCAGTGCCTGATGATTCTCTTAGGAGGGTTCGCCCAGGTTCGGACCCTCTGGTGGGTCCCAGAGCTGCTGCGTGGCAGCGTCCCTTGCCATGACAGCTGCATTGGCAACGTGCAGCAAGGGCTGTGTTCAGGAGATGGCCCCAACGCCTCAGTGGTGCAGCATTAGGGACAAACTGGAGGTGGAACACACAGGAAGGGAATTAACATGGGGTGTGAAAAGCGTGGGATGGTACAGAACTATTTTGAATTCAAAACTGTACAGAGAAAATGCATTAACTTTAAACTTCAACAACAAGTCTCTCATGCATGTGGCTTGTAGAATTCAGGGTGCCTTTCAGTGCTCTCTTTCTCTGGAGTCCATTTCACAATGTATTCCCACACCAGAGTGTTTTTGTTTAGAGATGAAAACTAAGAAAACTATGGATATGTGGAAACATTTGTAGTCTAGATCAAGTTATATACACTTACCTTGTTTAAGAATTTTTCAATTGCTGTCTTCTATTCTGAAATTGTGAGGAATGGTCCAATCTTACTGGCCATAGGACAGCTTTATGCGGTCATTTGTCAGTAGCCACATACTGGAATGACCTCTGAAATTCTCTTAAGTACCACACTCCCATGGCATTTAATTGTACAGACACACAGCATAGGTTCATATAGGTTTATGAAGTCAAGACTAAAAATGCATCCCTAATCAGTTAATGCTTTTAAGATAAGACCTGAATTTCCTTGTATGCATCAGTATTATGAAGATTGCAAAGTGACAATTTAAAGCATGTTATAAATCATAAAATTTCAAGGCACCATAAAGTCCTTATAAGAAGCCCAAACATATCTGAATGATTTTCAATACATATTTTAAAAAGACTTCTCATCCCTACAAATCGCAATATAGGATGGAAATTCATGAGGATCAGTGAACTACTTTCGGAACATTGGTAGTAATGAAATGAGAAATGTACAGATAAAGTAGAAAAAAAGAAAATTAACAATAAAATCCCAAAATATTTGCTAACCAATCTTCATATAGTAGTATCAATCAGTAGTATGTAAAAAGAAACTTAATGTTTCATAGAAGAGAGAAGAAATCATCAAAGAGATGGTAGCTCATCACAACTCTCTGCAGCTGGATTTACTTTTCTTCCCTTGCACACAGCTTTTATGTTTATGTACTGGTGCTAACTATAAACAACAAATCCAGGAAAACATTAAGAAGTTATTTCCACATCATTTACAATCTGCTGGTTTATTGATTTCCTTTACATCCTCTACATCTCACATTTCACTTGAACCATTTGTTTTAGATTTTAAAGGAAAAGCCTCCATGCAAATTCATTTTACAAAGGCTTTAACATGTCATTAGGCAGCCAATATTATATTATTTTCTTTGATCCTAATGTTTCTAAATCAGGGATATGGGGTCAGATCTTGATTGTCCTACTCACACAATCAGTTACAGTGATTTTAATGTCACTGTTAACATGAGTAAAGCTAGCAGGATCTGGTTCCTTACAGCTGTCAGCCTGCCTTTCCAAAGAAAATTCTTGTGTTTCTTCCACTTATAAAGGCAGAGTTTTTTAAAAACTTCAGTCACAATGTTTACTCAGGCCTTTCTTTCACTGAATCAGGCATTTTGAGGGAGTCATAAAGTTCTTAATATGTGTATTTTCAGTGCTAGCAATTTAATCAGAGTATTCTAGAAAACCAGGAGGCATTTCTCTTGCCTGAGCAAGTTCATATCTCAGAGTTGTATGTTTATAATTCAGTTTTACTTTCCATGTGTCAAATTAGCCACTTCATCAACAGTTACACAGCAGAAGACCACTGTCAGGTATGCATGCCAGGAAATTGCACAGTGCTTTTCTTTTGGTGACCTGCCTTGCAGGCTTGCTGTGTTGAGTGTTGCATCTTTCCTTGTGCTGTGCAGTGAAGTACATACATACACACCACTTAATAGCTGCATGCAGAATTAACTAGTTTGAGTGAACCTGAAATAGAAGAGAGTAGTCACAGCCCCAAAACAGGAAAAAAAAGTTAATGGGATGAAGCACTGCCTTCCTGACATGTCTGTGGATCAGAATGTGTTATCCACTGCAGAAAATAGAGGCTCAGCTGTCTCTCCTGCTTTCCTGTCTTTGCCTGATATGGGAATAAAAGAAGAATGTCATGATCCAAACTATATATGTGTGAAAAATTATTTGTTATGCTTCCAGTTTCTAACGCCAGGATGAAACAGCAGCTTCAGCTCTGGGCTCTGAAAACCTCAAACCCGTAAGTTTGCATCAAGTGGGAATATTGATCTCCCTGTGCTGAGAGGTGGAATTAGAACATTTTCTGACCAGCTTCCTCTTGTGAAATGTGATGACCAGGTACATCCCCGGGCCCTAGGGCCAGGTTTTAAAAAGAAGCAAAATTAAAACCTCTTTTGCTTGATTTCAGTGTTAGCTGTCTTTTATACTTTACATGATTGCAGCCAGCTTTCTCTGTGCTTGAAAGGAAATTTGATATTTTTGAAAATAAAAATGACATTATTTTAAAATGTTTTCTTGGCAAGTACAAATGGAATAAAAATAACCCTGTAATAATATTAGAAGCATCATTGTGAAACAAATGTAACAAATACAAATGCATTTATGCAGTTCGTAATAAATACGAGACCAAAAGTAATTACACTATATACATGGTGGAAGTTTCTAGAACAATATTTTTAGCATTTATCACCTACATTGATATTATAGTATGATTATTTCTACAGAGGTCAGTGTCACTGAATATGTGCTTACATTCTTAAGAAACTCATGTATATTGCGCAACATGGCTTTTCAAAAGTACTTTTAAAATCCAGAGTAAAGGAGAAATGCCACAAGGAAAGAACCCCAGATGCCAGTACTCATTGCAGCAAGATTTTCTGAACTTAATTACCTAAAAGACAGTGCTGGTTTGCTGAAAGATGTGTAGTATTGAAGCACAGTTAATTAGCACAGAAAAGCTCAAGGGGTTTCACACCAATTTATATCACATGGGTAATGAGAAACATAGGAAGAAAAGACTTTCTGGGTCACTGTCTACATTCCTGTGTGATAACATAACAGACTATTAAATCATATAATCTCAATTTAAACTGCATGGGGTTCCTCCTTCCAATTTCTTGGTGAGTCACTGGCATTTTCTCTTCAGATAAGATTTCCCAGGCATATTTGCACCCTTTCAATCTTCTGATGGGTCTCTACATTTACAGAGTAACTTTAGTCATGGCATGTTTATATATATTTGCTTTTAAGTCAGTGATGCCCTTTAAGCTTCAAAGGATTTTTCCTTTCTGGTGCTTTTCCCTTAGTGCACAGAAATAAATCATATCCACTCTCAGTGTTTTGTTTTCTATGACAAACAAGCAAAGTTCTTATAGAGTTGTCCAAAGGGATGGGCTTTCCATTCTCTTTTTATTTTAGTGGACATTTTCATCATCAATTCTAGTGTGAAATTGGTATCTCTGAAAAGGAGGTGAGTAGAATTTTAGATAGTCTTCCAGAGGTCTGATCAGTGCTTTGAATAACATCTTCAAATTCTCCCTTCTCTGCTGAAAGGCCTCTCCAAAATGCCTAAGAACTGTATTCACCATTTCCATGTCATATGACAATGATAACTCAAAACCATTCAAAAATTGACTATCAAGTGTTGAAGTTTCCTGTCTCCTTTATTTCAGCCCTGCAAAGTGCTGTGGTATAACAAATGCACTTTTCATTAGTCCCTAAATGAATAACTGTACTTTGTGTGATCATGTATTTCCCATTCTTGTTACTTCATTTCTTAAGGTCCTACATTTCTCAATGATATTCCAGTTTTACCTTTATGTTTGCAATGGTTTTAAGGTTCTGGCAAGAGCAAACTTTCTTAGTACATATCTACCTCTTGTTTTTCTTCCCATGTTGTAAATTAAAAAATGTAATTCAACAGAAGAAAAAAACCCAAATTTTTGTAGATATATCTTACAAAAACAATCCCTCTCTACAAGCAACCATCCTGTAACCTATAACATCTCCTACTACTAGACTTGACTCATTAGTCAATTAATTATTTCTGTGTTTGCTTCAAATTTATTTTATACCAACTCTTTAATTCTTTATCTTTGCTAGCAATTCCCATGGGGCCTTAAAACACTGTACAGCAGTTCCAGAAGAGTAGGTATTTTGTCTAAGTCTGGAACTCTGGTTGTCAGTAATAATGCCAGGTTACACTGGGGCTGTTTAAGTACTCTTATATTGCTTTCCAGATGATTTAGTCCTGAGCTGTTAACTATTCTTTCTTTCAAACATGATTCTAATAATGGTCTATAATGCTGTAGGTGTAATGCTAAAGGCATATATAAAATGGTGTTTTCTTTAATCAAAATATCTGAGGGTTTTTTTGTCTTTTTCCAGTCTGAGAGTACTACCCCTGACTTGTGCGAGTTTTTTAAAGATTTTAATTCTTTATTACATACATGGTTCAATGTGCCATTTAATTCTGTCTTTGAGAAATAATTTACACTATTTCAATTTAAGCACATTATTTGCACTAATTTTTACCTTAATTTGTCTATGTAAGTAGTTTTTAGTGATTGCCCTTTCTTTTTCATTGTTCTGCTCATCATAATTTACACAATTGAAGAAAGGAATTAATATAGCTCTGAGTGATAATGTTGTTTCCTTTTCTGCAACTTTGCTGTGTGGTGGCCTTTTTCTCCTTCTCCTGTTTTTACTCTCATTTTATAAATAGATTTTTCATATTTCTTTAAATTTCCTTGAAAAAGATAACACAACCATATTTCCTCTGATTTTGAAAATTAACAGATGAGATCAGCAATTTGGTGAGGGACAGTACACCCATCTGTTTATGCCATAGAAGTTCTGAAGAAAGAAGTAACCCTTGAGTTCACAGCACCACAGGTCCTGAAAGAAAGAAACTCTTCAAATCTTATACATTCAACACTGAAAGGCTCTGTAAAATAAGGAACTGGTGATCAAAACGCTAATTGTCCACATAAACATGGTATCATCATTTCATAGTGATGCCGAAAGGGTTTTTTTAATTTTTCAATTTTCATATTTTGTAGATTTTAGGAACACAGTAGATGTAATGCTGTAGATTTTAGTGAATTAATATTTAGCAGCTTGTAGCATGAAGTCCTTCTATCTCTACCCCTGCTCCAGAACAGGCAGCTGAGATCTGCCAGCTATTTAGTCTTATTCTCAAGGTACCTGATTAAAGCATATCAGAAGAGAACATAAACATGGAGCGGTGTGACCCGAAGCCCTGGAGAGCGTCCAAGAGACCTTTGTGTGCTGAAGAAGAGGAGGTGGATGAAGACAGAGGGTCCCAACGACCCCAGCCCCAATTCAACAGGGGTGGGAACTGGGAGGGGACAGAGGTGGAACTGGACATGTGGACAGTAGTGATTGGATAGGTTATATTATAAAACCTATAGAACTTAGAGCTTGCGCACGCGCCGATGTATTCCTGGATGAGCGGGGTTGCTCATTAAAGTGCCTGCCCATTATCTTATCTCCTACAAAACTTGGCTTGGAGTCTTTTTACAGACTTTTGCTGCAAAACAATAGCCTTTTATGATGATGGGATGAAGTCAGATCCCCTTTGAAGCTGAAAGCATCCAAAGATGTAACTTCTAATTGAGGTTTTCCAAGAGTTTTGCAGGAGAAAACATGCCAAGGAAAGAAACTAGAGCTTTCTCCTTTAAAAGAATTACTCATGATCACCTGAGACCACTTAGTTTAGAAAATTGTTGACATTAGCAGCAGGAAATGAAGGTATAAATCTGCAGTGAGCATGTAAAACTGCACTTATGCCAAGGCTCAATGGGCTGGCCAAGATCAAGCTACAATGCAGACTCACTGAAAGACAAAGTTGTTTTGAACAGAATATGAACACAACAGCACAAATCATTCAATTCAGCAAGGATCACAGCACCAAACACCAGTATCTTACTGTGACAGACATCACTTGTATGTGCTTCAATTTGTCTGGAACTGAAAGATTAGGTTTGAGAAACTTTGAAGGGTTCCTTGATTTAAACAACTCTATCCTATTAATTAGGCAATAGGAATGCATTTTATAATTTCTGGAAAAGACATATATAGGCATTTTTATAGGTCCTTCCTAATACATTTTCCCCCTCAGCTGATAGTTCACTTCCGCACAGATGAAACTATTTCTTCATGACTGTTTAGCACTTTTTTTTCCAAAGATTAGTTTCTACCTTCTTCAAAAGCTCTGGAAGGTTTATTCAGGAATGTGGACTGCCTAGCACAAAGGATTTGTTTTACTAGCAGTGAGATTTCTACTCCATCTCAGGGTTAAAACTCATCTGCCAAGTTGAAAGCTGAGCTTCTCAGTCAATTTATATGAAAGTGTACATAGTATTGCTCTTGGCCCAAATGGTTCATCCTGTCTGTGATTCTGTGCTGGAAATTCATGTTATTTCTCTCCTCCAGTTACCAGATCAAACCTTCCGAATGACCTCTGCTTTCATTCTATCTTCTCCTTTCCGAAAACTGTCAGAGGCATCAAGAGGAAAGGCTGCAATTTGTAACTGGTAGAGTGCTTTGACAAACAGCTTTTCCAAAGAGCTACAGAGCCCATGATGGTTCAGCATGGGACAGACCATGGTGTGATGGCGGTTCTACATCTGCGTACATGCGTGCTTGCCCTACAGCCCAGTGATGGATAGGATGAGGCATGGGAGGAGAAGAAAGGGCTTTAGTGAGAAGTGTTTCTCTGATAGGCAGATCAGCTTTGAAGATTAAATTACTCCATCAGGTAGAAGGAGTTCTGCACATCTCTGCACAGCCTCTTTTCTTGCCTGCTAGCCAATGCCAGCAAGGCCACTGACTGCATCATGGCTTCAGTAAACACAGAAATCACAGTCTGGCAAACCCTCACAACACACAGGTCCAACACTCACACTCTCTCCTACCTGGGCTCTGGCCTTAAGATTTCTTTTTTATTTCTATGAAGAACTCTACTGCATCCTGCACATCCCCAAGATACCAAAATACTCTGGTTTCCATTTCACATATTTATTTTTCTTATTTTTTTATTTCAAGCACTGATTTCCTCCCAGTGTATCAGTAGTAATTGTTACTCATCTCAGCAATGACTATTTCAGCTCACAAATTTTGTCTTGAAAAGAGCAGAATGATACTCTGATTTAAGGACCCTGCCAACAATATTAGCATTGCCAGTTTCCATGAGTAATATAAACATCACATTTTTTAAAGGACTATATATCTTCTGCCCTCCTCTGGCAAGGGTATACATTAAAGGAAAAAATGTGTCAGAAAAAATAAAAGACCTTTTTGGAGATTTATTATTTTATATATGTTAATGGAAAATATCAATTCCATAAAATGATATGAACATTGATTTGCTATATCCTGCATCTTTGAAAGCAGAATAAGGATTAAAAATATAAAGAAAACAAGGAAATATTTTAGGTCCTAGAATTTCTACAAATACTTTCTTCCCTTCCTGAAGTCTTCTATCTGTTTTCTTAACCAGAAGCAAAATACCTGGGTTGCACATATTATTTGATATCAATTTCAGTGTACTTCAAATGAAACTGACACAAAGGGTAACAAGAGGAACACTACTGTTCAGGAAAAGAAACTGTGCGATTTAGTCTGTTGTTCAATGCCTCTATTTTTTCCTTTTTTCACTCCTACTACCAGAATCATGTAACATATAAACATACTCAAACACAGGATGACATGCCTACTCTGCTGAAGCAATCATACCACAGCTATTGTTTCTATATCTTCTGTCTCGACTCTTGCCATTCCTTTTGACTCACACTCTTGTCTGCCTTTCTTTAGTGTCTTCATTAGTTCTCTCCTACCCCTGCTTAACTTGAGGACAGAGCCTGGGGGTAGAGAAGAAATTGGTCAGACTTGGAATAATGTGAATTTGTGCTTGCAGCTTATTGTGCAACAGCCAGTGAGCTCTTTGCAAAGGCTTCATTCGCTTCCATACCATTTCATTCCCTCATCTAGTGTTCCAGTCCCCATTTTCAAGTCCTGCAAGAATGAATCCTCCATTTGTCCCTTCCTCACTATCCCACCTCTGTCAATTCACTCCTTCCACCATGAGCAGCCCAGATGACAGAAAACAACCCAAAAGCCAATTCTAATGAATATTCATTTAACCTATTTTTTTATTTGTGTCCAGAAAAATGTGATTACACCACGTTCTCTGTTTTCAGAGAAAGGTACATGCAAAGCTTTGAAAGATACAACACATGACAGATTAGTAAGGCACCCCTTAAGTTTTGAAAATTACATAAAAAAACTCTCATAGAAACCAAAGTATATTTTGTGTTTGAATCTCTCTTTGCTTTTAGTATTCAAGAAGACTTCTCCTCAGTTCAACACTGAACAACTGTCTCTATTGTCTACAAGTCATCACAGCCTTTTTTCAGAGAAGGAATAGCTGTGGGTGAGACAACAGTGAAGATATTGCCTAGCTAGTGCCTTAAGACATTTCATAATGAAGTTAAATTAGAGAAGCAGTTATTTTGGCATCTGAAGCTCTGAAACCTTCCAAATAAGACAGCAGATTCTCCTATTTTTCCCTCATTCAAATAAACTGGAAACTTCTGAAAATACAGTAGAAGCAAGGCTTTCTTTCAAGGATAAAATCAGTTTCCATCCTGAGCTTATAGTCAGCAAGCTTGCTTTTTTTTTTTTTTTTTTTTTTAACTGGAAGAACCAGTGTAGGATTGAAACCGAAGGAACAGGTAAAAACTGCAATACCTTTTCCTCTGAATATAAATGCTATCAGACGGTTGCAGTACTCACATCAGTTTATTGCAGTAAGAAGGAATAAGAAAAAGCTTTCTCCTGTGCCTAAAATTCAGGATGACCAGAATTACTTTGTTACATCATCTTTCTTCTTCCATACACTCTGCATCTATAGAGTGTCTGCAGCAGATACTCACTGCTTGAAAAGTAAGGGTAATTTTTAGTGTAATTTAGAGATACTTGCACTGCTTTCTTCTAATCTTTTACAAATAGCCTTTAGATAGTAATTTGTAAAAACCAAAGACATAGGCGGAATCCAGTTTAGAGCATATTCTGGGAAAATGCATGGAGGATGCCTTGCTCCCTTGGTCCCAAGCCTGCCTTGGCCCATTCCTCCCAAACTCCATGGCAGTCAACTCTCAAATCAGGCAAAACTTTATTCTGGTGAATATATTGATTTTCATATCAGAGTTATTCAAACTCAGTCCTCTCCTGTTTTATAGCAAAGTCTTTACACGGCAAAATAACATTAAATTTCTAACAAAATCTTTCTCTAGGTTTCTGAAAGCTTTTTTAGAGAACAGGAGACAGCTGGCTTTCTGTATGATTTTAGGTTTTTTTTTCTTTTGCCTGTTATTTCACACTGCCATTGTGTAACTGTCCCAAAGTAAGGAAGAAATCTTTTCTCCCTGTTCTCAATTATTCTCTTTAGCTTTCCTGTGCACTCAGAATGTGGAGTACACCCCATGATAAAATCACCAATTTTCAACTGTGTGTTACTTGCTTATCTTTGAAGTAAAACTGACCCACACCAATGTTTCATGTGGCAGTGCCATGCTAATCCTGGTATTCAAACAATTGTTGTTTATGACTATGCTCTTTCAGGAACTTTTCAATCCACTGAACAGTGAATCCCAATTTGAATATTTGAATTCTCATTTAAGGGATAAAATTCAACATCAATTGAATTTTCTCAAATTATCAAATGTTTTATAAAAATCTAAAGAAAATACTAAAGACTTCTGTAAGGCCCACACCCATTTTATTCTGGGTAAACCAATAATTTCCCATTCTGCTCCCTATCTCCCAGGAATAGTTAGCATTTTCTAGCCAGCTAAATGCTTAAAAGGTTCAGTTTCACTTTTATGTATGACTTAACTTTGTAAATCAACTATATTCCAGCCAATGATAAATGACCTAGTTTAGACCTTACTTTGTTTCCTTCAAAACAATTCATAATACATTATGTATTTTGTATAATATCCACTGAATCAAATTGCATGACTGTTCCTTACTTCAATGATAAATCTTTTTATTTTTTTTATTATTATTCTTAAATTTTTCAGAAGAGCTGAAAACAATATATAAAGTTATTACCATCTGGACACCTTATACATAAGTCATCAGTGCATGACTTTAGAAGTGATGTTTCTAAGCAATTATGTTGTTTCTATCAATGGAAAAATCCAAAACCAAAAAAACCGAACAAAACACCAAGATAAAGTTACTTTTAAATAACATAAGGACTGGACTATGGAATAATTTATCATGAAAGCAAATCTCTGTAAAGTAAGAAAAGAAAGCTCATTTAACACTGACTTGAATTTAAGAGATTAAAGGTTCAGGCTCATTTTTTTCCAATTACATTTGTCCAAACTTCATAGGTCATCTGGCTTTCTGTATGAACCCCTTTCCTCTCAGGGTTATGAGAATGAATATCTAAAAGGTTGTGAGATACTCAGATACTAGAGAGACAATTAACTGCAAGAGGTTTGAGAAAGTATTCTTTACAGGAAGAAGACAAGAAAAGTGCAAACCACTGTAATTCATAGATCTTGGGTAATGCAATTTTTTTCTCTACGTAGAATTATTTGAGCAGGGAATTTCAAAATCTGAAGGGATATCTCAGAAAGGAACATACACTGGGCAAGAAACCACATACTGACCTTGAAAGCCTACTCCGTGTCTTGCAGTTTGGATTCAGTATCTGAGTGCAGATGTTTCTGAAGACTCAAACTTTCACTCTCGAGTAATGTCAAGAGGCTAAAAATACAATTAAATCTCCTGTCTAAAGAGAGACTTCCCATACTAGTCGTTTTTATTCTGCAGCTTGAGCATTACTTCTGCTAGCTGCCAATCATATATTCATGATTACTATTAAGCCTGGCTTATTTCTGTACTAGTCATACATAAAATGTCATGTAGTGTTAATATCTAAACCCCAGATCTTAGATTCAATAATAAAAATGTTATTATATAAATATAAAGCTACATATAACTTGCATACCAAATGAAATACTTAGATTGTTTAAAAACAGCTTCAGTGATGAAATTCTAGTATCAGTTCAGAGCAGATGTCACCACCATCTGGCTGCCTTCAGTAGTATTTCTATGAAACCACATAAGTCTCCTGACTGGCTTCTACACAGAAAGCAATTAAAGTGAAGCACAAAGGATGAGATCCAACTGTGTTAAAATTAAGGTGTTTTCCTTCATTAAACTCAGAAAAGATGATTAAAAAAAAGGGTTGAACAAATGAGAAGACAATTTCAACTTGATGAACACCTCATTTTCTTCCCCTTCACTAAAAAGTAAAAAAAACCCCAAACAACCAGTTTTATGTTTTTTTTTTTTTTCATTTGGCAAGTGTTTATATTTTTAATTTTTTTCTTTTCTTTTTTTTTTTAATGCAATATTAACAACTGTCATTCAGTCCTTGACCTTTTGTCTCTACTATATTGCCAGTTGATGTCATTCCTCTTTCTAGTTAGTAAGTTAGTTAGTTAGTTAGTTAGTTAGTAGCTGACATTTCCTAGGACATACACCAGCTTATTTTCCACTTTCTGGATTTAAAGCAGAAAACCGATCTATTATTTTGATTGTTTTGTGAAGTAATAATTATTGAGATGTGACAATGTGAAATAAGCTGACTTATAAATAGAAAATCAAAAGAAAATTATAAAATTAAAGCTAAATTTTTGAATATGATTGTCTGGAAGAGCCAAAGATCTCTTCAAATTTTCAGTAAAGCAGGAAAGGTGAATTGCGAGTTTTATATGAAACAAATTCAAAGCTATGGGCATAGACAACCCCACTATGACCATGTATTCCATGTAAAAGTTTCACTGAGTTTTATAACCTCAGAATACAATACAAAGATACAGATGAAATTGCATACACACATATCTAGAGAAACACACATGCATATGTACACAAAAATATCTATTTTTGAAAATACGTGTTGTTTGTTGTGGTTTTGGGTTTTTTTGGGTTTTTTTTAATAGGAGTTTCTGAGTGGCCTTGCACACTACTGATTGTCCTTAAAACCTGTTAGAGTAAGGAAGAATGACTGACTATCTTTTTCGATATTTCCTTCTCAGCAACATATTTTCTTATTTACTTTACCTGTCTTTAGACCACAAGATGTGAATTTTCACAGTATCTTGCTCAAGAATCCAGTATTTTAAATTATGTAAAATAGATTGCTTACCTTGTGCATCCTATAAAACAGGTCTAACTGCTGTCATGGCATTTGTGTGTTTCTTTACTTATTTGTGTATTTTCTGATTATTACTTGGATAAAATGTTCTCATTTTTTTCTTCATTACAGTGCAAATGAAAGCGTAATGTATTTCTAACTTGTTGCCTTTCATTTTTAATTCTTGAAAGCCTTGAACCCAGTTCTATAAAATTGCAGTGTTTTGCAGCTGATAAGATTAAACTGAAACAAGAAGAACCAGTAATCATAAACGTATGGAACTTTGTTGAAAAGATAGGACCAATACAGTGATTTTATCCTGGAGGACACAGAATATTTGGGAAAAAAAAAAAATTGTGAGGGTCCCCAAACCAAACGGGATTTTGCCTTTCACCTTCATTCCAAACATGCAGGAGTCCATGTGAATCACGTGTATCAGTCTGGGCAGAATAATAAAGTGGAAAGTAACAGTATATTCTGCCATTCACTACAATTCTCTCTCAGGGTAGCCAGTCTGACAAATATAGTCTTCAAGTTAATGACTTCAGCTATGAAATGTTGGAACTCTTTCTACTAAATATGTTATCACACCTTGCTGGAAAATCATACTATGTTTTTAAGTCAGTGTCAAATCATCTCCACAAATCTTAGCAGACAACTGACATCTCATTGTCCATCACACACTGAAGGTCAGTGACTACTGATTCAGTTACAAATTCCTGATAACTGGTAATGCTAGCAAAACATTTTTTTCCAGTATCCAAATAACTATAAAAGTAGGTATATATATTCATTAAAATTTCCAAGGCTGAAAGGTACATCCAACAATCTATATCAAGCCAATTCAATTAACAAGTGTGGACAACTTCAGTACAGCTGCTGTATAATCTCTGTGTGCGAGGGTACAAGATCAATGGGTTACAGATACTGTAAAAGAAATACATTTCAATATGTGTTCATCGTGTGAATGTGACACATTTGAACACATTGCAGCCATAATTTTTTACTGACTTGTTGCAGTATCTGTAATTTTGAGTGAGGAGGCTGGAGGAGCAGAAAAATACAGACTGCTTTTTAAAATTTTATTTTAAACTAACCTAGTTTTGCTGCATTTCATTGCACTCTATTGATGTTCAGTCCTTTGATCATTGATCTGAGCACAATCAACAGTCAGAAAGCCGAAGTCAGAAGACAGGGGTAGAAAAAAAGAAACAGTTAACAGGACTGATGGAGAAACATTGGTAAATAAATAGTTTAGGACAGGATATCAATAAAGTTTGGAAGATTGTATCAGAAAATTATACACCACTGGAGAAATACAACCAAGATGAAGGTAGTGCAAATACTAATTCACAGCAAACAACATGGTAAAGTTATCACAGTTGCTAGCACAACTAATAACCATATGCCAAAGATTATCATGCTTATCTGGTCAGATTTGATTGCAATTAAATGGCAAAGAATTATTGAATTAGACTTAAAAGTAGAGGTGGAAAAGAAGGGCGAAGTATGAAAGAAGGGTCAATATGAAAGCAAAGACTAATTATTTTTAGTTATAAAGAGAATAGAAGAGACAGTAACTAAAAAAAAAACATTGCCAACTTGGGGTTTTTTTGTGTGAGTTTTTGGGGGTTTGTTCGCTTTTGGTTGTTTTTTTTTTCTTTTTTTAGTACACTTGGGAATCACTGTAAATAGATGTCCTGGGTTGAGCTGGCAAAACGCCAACTGTCCAGGACAGAGTGAAGAGGGTTCCTCCTCCCCCCAACCAGCCAAGGGAAAAAAAGAAGAGGGAGAGGAAAAAAAACCCTCAAAGCAGGTTTATGTTGAAACTAACTACATGTATTTATACAGAAAAGAGAAAATTAAGAGGATACTACAATATAACACACACTTACACAAGTTATGTATAACAAGAAATAACTTCCCACTTCCCAGTAAACACAAATTCTACCATTTTAACTACAAATCATTCTAGAGAAGTTGGTTCTTCAGAGACAGACTTAAGCAGAGAGAAAAGCTAAGAACAAACATTTTACTTCCCTCAGATAACATGATGTTAAGCCGGTGCTCTGGGCTTGGGCCTCCCCATCCCTCCTGGGACAGCAGAGTGTCTTGCTGGCACCACAGCTGTGAAGCAACTGCCTTAGCCACACCCACACACCAGCTCTTACCCCTTTTGAGATAGATGATGCAATATGGTATGGAATACAATATTACTGGCTAGAAGAAGTCAGCTGTTAGCTAGCTCAGCCCAGCTCAAGTCAGCTGACAATTCCCAGGCCTAGCTGAACTTTTAAAACCTAAATTTAGGCCCATCTGGCCAAACCCATAACATATTCCACCCCTTATTCCATACCATATTACATCACTCATATCTTTAATCTATCTATTCCCGCACTTAAACAGTCTTTGTTCTTTCCAGGGCTGTCTTCCACCCCTCCATATTGTAGGCAATAGTCCATTAGGATGGGATAGGTACTTCAGGCAGGAAAAACAGTTCATCATTGGACACCAACACCAGTTCAGCTCAGGTCTTCTTCATCTGATGGTCTATGTCCTGCAACACAGAACTCAAAATGCAAGTTACTTTTTTTTTCTCAAGGTTAAATGTCCTTGAGGCACACATTAGGATCATCTCATCTCATCCCCTTCTCAAGGGTCGGGATCATCCCATCCCCTTCTCAGGGGTCACTATACCCACATTAGGGTCACCATCCCCACACTGGGGGCACTATCCCCTTTTCAGGGGTCACTATCCCCACACTGGGGTCTCCATCCCCTTTTTAGGGGTCACTATCCCCACACTGGGGTCACTATCTCCACACTGGGGTCTCCATCCCCTTCTCAGGGGTCTCCATCCCCTTCTCAGGGGTTTCACAATAGCGGATAACCTGGGAAATAATGTCCATGGTTTAATCCACCCCTCGGGCTTGTCCACCTGCAGGTGGCCTGAGGCATCCTGGGCCCATCGAGCCAGGAACAACTCTCCCTTATGCCAGTCCAGGTGTGCTGTTCCTTATTAGCTCAGCCTTTGGGCACATGAGCATCCACATGATGAATCTTTACAGATTCTACTCAAGCAGCAGTGTCCTGCCACACACCAACAGCCCACATGGGCCTCTCTATGCGTCAAATAATCTTCTTTTATCGGTCCAGCCACCCTCAGGGGCACTGGCTGTCATCTACAAGTCAGTGTAGAGGTACAGTCTTGGCTAGTTTTCTAGAGCAGATGCCTCTGGTACAACCAAATTAATAGGAAAATCCTTCAGTTATGTTTATAGCTATAGATGAATCAGCCTGTTTGAGGTCAGATAATGGTACTAGTAGCACATTAGTCATGCAAATTGTCTATGGGCCATTATCCTACTGTTGTCTAGGGGTCTTAGGTGCTAACCATTATGTTTGAATTACAGTAGTGACAGTCACATTTTTCATTTTTAACATTTCAGAGAAAGTATGAATTTTTGTTTGCCCTGTTCATCTTCTGTGATCACAACATGATATTATTAATACTTGAAGTCAAAGAATTACAAAATTTAGTGTTATGTTACAATTACACTGGATTACATTGATTTTTAACTCTCTGAACTTAGAATATCTTGTTCAGGTCAGTTTGGTACCATCTTTTAATCAAAACACAGTTCACTTTTGAAACAAGAGACTTCTGTCAGTGACATAGTGTTATTTTCAGGTTCTTGAAAAACAAAGAGTATTACTGATATATTTCAATCATTTCCCATAATCCTCAAAGTAGTGGAGGTAGATACATTCATTACTTTTGTGAGCATAATCAATAGTAGGAGTACAGCTATTCCCCTCTGAAAGAAACAAGGTTTCTCTTGTCTGGAGATGAAGACATTTTCAAATTAGATCAATTTTTTCTTATTGCCTCTGCCAAAAAAAAAGAAAAACAAACAAAAACAAAAACACATCATCCACTTTTATTTATACTCATGATAGAAACAAGAAAAACAACCAAAGCAAAACCAATAACATATAACCAATAACATATATTAAACTGCATGGTCATGATGAACTACTTACTCTGCTGTGCTATGAAAGACACAATAGCAAAAAGAGTTATTAGAAGTTGCAATTTCAACGTGTGCTCATTCTCCATTTGATTTTTTTTTTTACAAGAAAGAGCTTTTGTCTGGTTGATAAATGAAAAGCATCTATACCATTTATTACAGAAAAGATTTTGTCTGGGTGTTAATTTCACAAACATAACGAATCCTACTAATATATTTTACAAATGCATATTTGTGAGAATAGTGTGATTTATCTTTTCTACCTATTTCGCTTGCATGTTCTTATTTTTTCCCTTGCAATTCTAACTTCATTAGTTGTATCCTCATTACCTCCTTTCAGGAGATGAATATGCTTTCTTAATTTGATAGTCAATCTTTGTAAACAATATAATTATGTGCGCAAAAGTTCTTTCAGAATGATCTACAATGTTTTATAAGACAGCATTTAAAGTCAAGTCAACATGTGAAGGCATTCAGCAACATACACCCACAGGCAAACATTCACAGAGCTCTATCCTAATCTGCACTTAATGTTCCACTTCTTATTCAGGGATAAATAAAATCTGACTTGGGAAAATTATCTTCAAATCTTTTTTATCTGGCCCAAAGTTGATACATATAGATAAGAAATAAACATGCATTTCATCAGCATCTCTAACAAAACATAATAGCTACATCTAGTCCATTACTAAACCAGAATACCTTCATCATATAAGGCAGTCAGGCTGACCTTGCAGTATGGCTATTTATGGGACAAAACTGAATTAAAATATGGATGCAAAGTTTATGGTAGAGAAGGACTAGAGTTCAAGGTAGCAAAAATAAACACATGCCATCAGTATCTGGGCAGTTTAGAACAGATATTGTGAATAAATCCATCCCAAAAGACTAACAACTGCCCTTCTTGGCACTTAACCTGGTATGCAAAATATATGTTCCCAACTCATCAAAGAACATTCTCAAGAAACTGCCAATCTTTCAATGAATTTGCTAGTAATTTTTGGTATGTTTCTAAGCTGCTTTATATATATATATATATATATATATATATATATATATATATATATATATATATATATATTTGGTGGGGGTTTTTATGAAGGGGAAAAGGATCTGGTGAGCAAAACTGAAAGGCAGAACAGTAAGATAATGCCTAGTCTCAGGGAAGAGACCACTCCCACTATTCCAAGCCCATTGAAGATGTCAATAGAAATGGTCCCATTAATTTCAACAAGTGCTGAATTTGACTTTCTTGAAAATTATTCTGTTCTTTATTTATGGTAGTAAAAGGGAAAAAATACCAGCTCAAGCCAGAGGGAAATGATACATCATCTTCCTGTCACAAAGGGAGTGAAAAATTAGCAGATTACTTCATGCACTACTCTGGTTGCTACAGAGTGCTGGAGAGCACACAGCAATACACAAAGGTCAGCTTTCTGCTGTTACAACATGAGATTATCTAAAGCACTTCATGATTTACGTAAGTGTGAAACAGACTCTTGTGGGCACTGTCATGAAAAATCCCAAGACAACTGAGAAACTGTTTGTCAGTTTCTATCCGTGATAGCCTTTGTCACTACCCCAATATTCTTTCTTCAAAGGAATGAGAGGTCACAGCTAATGATGCATTCTGAAAGATGATACTCCTGTGAGGAGGTGACTCTTCTAGCATACCACAGAGAAGTATAAATGGAGCATAGAAAGCTTACATGGGAAATATATTTTTATCAAAGAAGAAAAGCAAACCTATTTACTAAATGACAATCAAAGATAAAGTTGGTGAAATCCATTTCCACAATATTTCATAGTTGCTATTACTGATAATACATCTGTGGCTGATACACATCTTGATCACTAATGTGTTTCTTTAAAAAATGCACCTTGTGTACCATGACTGTACAAGTCATTTACTATGTTGGATTGTGTCTCTATTTCTTTCACTTGAACTGCTGGCTCTTGTTCTTTGACTGCTCCTGTTCATTGGCACTGAATTCTGCTTTGCAGTCTTAGAGCTGATAACAAGTGGTTCATTATCTCTGCCAGTAGAAGAGTTATGACTTTGTGACTCCCATCTAAGCCAGGATGTCTTTGTTGCATTACCAGTGTTCCCATACAAGGCTAATCAAATGTGAAGGACCTCAGATTTTCATGTGTTGCTTGCTTCCTATAATTTATCTGTGACTTCAAGCATTTAAATAAATCATCCATATTTAGTGGCAGAAGTGCACTGATGATCCTGTTCCTTGCAATTATGCAAGCTGAGGCATGCCAATTAATGCCAACTGAGATATTGCCTCACACTTTGGAAGTTCTCAAACATATCATGCAAAATTTGCTCACCTTCAATCTATGAAGATCATACTCAACCCCAGCAGCCTCCCTGTCTAAATATGAGTTGTCAAGACCACAATTACAATATATACTTACATTAATGTATGTTTTAATGTAAGTTTGCAGAATGCCAGCACAGAGTCACAGAATGGTTTATGTTGGAAGGGTCCTCAAAGGTCAATGAGTTCCAAACCCCCTGTCATGGACTAGAAAAACTAGATCACATTCCTAAAGCCCCATCAAGTCTTGCTTTAAATAATTCCAGGGACGTGGCATCCACAACTTCCCTGGGCAACCTGTTCCAGTGACTCAACATCCTCACAGTAAAAAATTTCCTCCTGATATCTGATCTAAACCTACTCTCTTTCAGTTTAAAGAACATCTCCCTTGTTCTATCAACTTCGAAACTTTCTCTTTGATGACTGCAAACTTTGAACCATGAGACAAAAATAAATTGTAGACTGTTGATCCTTATTTCTGTTTTGTAAAGCAAACTAAAACATGCTTGACATCACAGAAATGTTAGAATATTTCAAACAATGGTAATGCAATTTTGGTAGGGGAAATGGATGGCCATATAGCCCTTTAGGTTAAGTAATGAATTAAACTGTGCACTGATCTTTGTCTGGAAAAAAGGAAAGTTGAGAAACTATCAGGAATATTAGAAATCTCTTTTTATTTCCTGCTACTGAAAATATGTTATTTTTAGAGAGTTTTTAAATGAATAAAACAATCAAGCTATAAAGTGGAGGGGATTTCATTATTGTATTTTTTTCTTTTTGTTTTTCTTTTTCCTTAGTAAAAAAAACCAAGTGCCTTTAAATACATTGCAATGGTCCTGGATTATGACTAAAAGTCTCAAATATCCAGGTAAAATTAATTCATAATTCATAATTTTAATCAAAGTTAATCAAAATTTATTAAACACACCCACCCTCCCCAACTGTTCATATTCTTCTCCATTTCATGAGGACAGGGTTTTTTCCAGTGATGGGATAATGTAACATTATGGTCAGTTTGCACTTGGGTTTATATCTATTTAAGTACTCTGACAAATATTTATATATACTGTGAGTAGGCATGTAGGATGTTTCTTAGAATAAATCTTACCTTTATACCGCTGTTATAAAAAGGTGACAGGAAATCAATATGAAAATAATAAATAGATCAAAACTGAATGTTAATTTAATTATGTATTTTAAACATGTACTTTGGCACATCTCATAAATGTTAAAGACACATGTCAGATTATAAGACATGACTTCTGAATAATAAAGTATTAAAAATACCCTAATGAACAGTTTGTTACTCTGAGGCTTCATCCACTGTTACTATATTAAAACCATAATAAAGCAAAGTGGCAACATTTCAGCACAATAAGTAAGTTTACTTCAGTCCTTGCTTGATCCTACTGTTAAAAAATATAACAATAAGATACATTCTGTGGCTAACTTGATTTATCCAATTATACTGCTTTTGAAACAGAGACCACTGGTAAAAAACCATCTCTTTCAGCAATCTTAGTTTCCAGCAAAAATCCTTTTTTCTGTTAGGCAAGTCTGTTGCAAGCACTGGCCTCAGCCAGAAACTAAAGTCTCTCATTGCTCTCCTCACAGAGATTCACATTTTCTAGATAGTAAAAAACTAAAGATTACAATGCCATTGGAATTGTAAATGTCTTTGTACTGTGAGAAAAAAAAGCAAAAGAAGCCCATGCAGTCTCGTCATAAGCTGATATTTCCCTCAAAATCCAATTAGGACCAAATAAAGCTAGACAATTTACATCAGCTAGACTGTTCATATGTACAGACCACTGTTGGTTTTTTCTGCTTATTCTCTTAACTGTCGGGTGTCCTCTGGATTTCATGAATTACAGCAATCCAAATAAAAGTAACAGTTTAACCACTAATAAGGAACAGGACAGACGTTACCATTTTTGTCCTAAAGTTAGGACACTTGTACCAAAGTTCATGTGGCTCCCTATCATGGGAAGAGCAGATCTTACGAAGAAGTTTAGGTGCAAAACTGGAACCTCCCATCAAATAACTGTCAATGTCTTCCCCCAAGTTTTCTTCTTCCCCACATTAAGCAAGCCTCTTACATAGCCCCACAATGTTTGGGTCAATAAAGCCATAAAACAACTCAGAAGATTACTATTTTGACCATGTCTACATTACAAAGTAGCATAGTGCAACAGAAGGAGAGATGTCAGAGAAACAGTTGGTGTTGAGGATATAAAATCAGTGCTGCATAGATATGGTTGTGGGAGGATGAAGACGAGTGGAGAGAGTACTTCAGACTAGCTCCAGATTGACTGCAAGAAAAGAATTCTTTGAAGCAGTTGAAAGTCACTGAACTTATTCCAGAAACGCCTCTTTTGCTTTCAATTCCTCAAAAAGCAAAAGCAGTTCAAGCATTCTCAAATGATTCTGTAATGACAACTGAAGCTCAGTAAGTGGGACATCCAGGAAATCAACTTCATCAGAACACTCCCTGGGAAAGTTGAATTGCTAATGTGGACCTGTCCCTAGCACCAGTCTGCCAAACTCTGAACCACTCAGCAACCCTAGGCCAGATGCCAGTCCAAGAGACAATAAACCTCTCCAGATCATCAATATCTGGAAGAGCTCCACTGCTGGCCCAAAAGCTGAGTAAACACATGAACTCTGCCTTAAACCCAGCCTAATGAGTCCACTAGAGAAATGCAGCAGTTCACGACAGAGCTACACTAACAGATACAATGCTTATAAGAGCAAAGTTTCTTTCTGACTCACTGAATTAGGTACACAGTGGTCTGTGTTCATTCATGTTGAGGCATCATGAAAGATGCATGTAGGAAAAAATCCAAAAATTGTAAGACAGTATACCTATATATAAACTGACAGACTCCCTACATGGCAACACGGAGACCTTTACAATATAATGTTCTTCAGTTTGAAGTTATTATTTATTAGCACTGCTTAGATGGAACCATGCCACTCCTGAAGATGATAAAAAGAAAGAGTCATGGATAGGGTTTTGTCTTGGTTTAAGCTGGCAAAATGCCAACTGCTCAGTACCAAGTCAGAGCCTCTCTCCCTTCACCGAGAAAGGGAGAAAGGGAAAAAAACCCTCTCAAACTACGTTTATGCTTAAACTATCTACATATATTTATACAGAAAAGAATAAAACTACAATATAACACACACACACAGATTAGGTATAACAACAATTTTCTACTTCCCACTAAACCAGATTCTATTACTCTGGAGGTATATGCACTCCAAAAGACACCCAGAAAGAAACAGAAAGAGTAACAACAAAATATTTCTACTTCCCTGAACTCAAACAAAAGGCAAGTAGCGGCAGGAGCAGGAGCAAGGCCTAGCACAGCAAAACAATCCTAGCATGTCTTGCTTGTATTTCGGCCATGGTGGAACTGAGGAAAAACACCTCCTACTCCTGTATCATATCTTAGGTTTGGGTCATCTGGTATGAAATATTTCCTTGGTTACCCAGTCAGGTGATAGCTGTCTCTACCAATCCACATTGGTTTTCTAAGCCTGCCAATTTAAGGCCCAGCTAAAACCACTACAGTTCTAAAATAAAATACAAAATCTGAAAATTCAACATGCCAACAGCATTTCCCAGATAATCAATTGTCCTAGTTCAGCAGGAGGGACCAGCTAACCCTGTGTGGGGGTGATCAAAGCTGTGTATTCTACCCCCTCTATTCATTCCCCAAGGTCAATGGGCCATTAGCAGCAGCTGCCCAGGGAGCCATTATCACCTTCACACCCAGCCTGAGGGGGGCAGAGCTGCTAATGTGCCATCAACAGTTCAATACCCCCTGGCTCCCAGAGTTAATCACCCATTGTGTGAGTCCCCACCCAGGGGGAGGGACTGGGTGCTCCCTGAGGGTACATAAGTGGTGGGTAAGAAGACCTCAGGAACCTCTCGTCGGATCCAGAGCAGCAGCAGGACCTCGACAGGAGGAGATCCCCGCTCTCGCCCAGACCACAGCCCTCGCCTGCACCAACAGGTTTTCCTTTCCTTTTGCTCTGGACTTGGGGGAACCACAGGGGTCTCAGCACAAGGGCAAACAAACCCCCTTGGGTTTGTGCCCCAGGACACTGGGTTATACTGCGGGGGTTTTTGTGAGTTGAAAGCAATTTCCCTTGTGTGTCAGTGTTGTTATTGTAATATTATTATTAAATTTTAGGTCTGACTTATAATCTCTCTCATGGTGAGTTCATTTCCCCTGCTGGTTCACCTTTAAACCAGCACATCAATGGACTATTTTTCAATCTGCTGCAAAGTTTTCAAACATTGGATACTCTCAATTTCCACAAAAAAAAAGAGAGATGTCTCTCAGTCTTCTTCTTCTAATTTTGACTAGATTACTCACAACTTCACACAGTGAGGATTCCCCAAAAGGAGATACAGTGAACTGATCCCATAACAGTAGGCGATCAATAGCTACGAGTCTGTTTCTTGGCATCTTGAAATCTAAAAAGTCTTTCTGAAGAATTATTTGAAAACAGATTGGTCCACATGAGGATTTTTTAAGACTTGAAAATACACTTTGCCAGACAGATGAATTTTACTGTGTACATGAGACAACAATTTTGGCTTCATGATTGTGTGGATTTACTTGTTTATTCTGGATCTGTAGCAATGACTGTAATGCCAAATTAAAAGGGTGGTTTGTGTGTTGCTTCTGAAAAAACCCTCAGAATTATTAATCTTTTTACTGTTATTTGACTAAGGAGCAAATTGAAGCCACTGAAAAAAATATGATATCAATGAAAATAAATCTCCAGGAAAAAAAAACAGTTACTTTTTCGTATAGGAAAGTAACACATCCCCCCCCCCTCCAAAAAACAAACAAATAAACAAACTCACTGAGAAACCTGCATTATTTCCTGGATTTTATGCATTATGCTTAGACCACCCCACATGTGAAAAAAACCCTTTTTCTCTTCTGCTCCACTGATTCATTATTGAAAAAAATGACTGAGAGACATAAAAGAGTTTTAACCCTTATTGCAGCCAGAAGAGACCACATAATAGAGGCCTTGATTAATCATAACTTTAAATGGAAGTAATTAAGTTAATAAATGAGTCATCCTGACCTCCTCATAAATTCTAACAAAAAAGAAATATTCCTCCTCTGGTGAGCTGGAGTACAAACAAGGTAAATCAGTCTGAAGGCATCCAGCTCTGTGAATCAGCTGTGGAAGATTCTCAGGGAATGTTTCAAGATCACTTTGGTGTTTCAGGCTAAGTGAAATTAATTCTAGCCTAAGATAACAGATGAAAATTGTTCTGCAATTTTCTGACAGACATCTACGTGTTACCCAAAAGCCCCTTTCAAACTGTTTCCAAACCCTCTCTATCTCCTTCCACAACCAACCAACACCACCAATATATCACCACAACCCTTAGAAGAATACTGTTTTCAATGTTTCTTACTGTCTCATTTTTTAACATCCAAGTCACATTAGATGACATAATGACTTGCTTTCATGGGCAAGAGACAAGAAAATTCTGGAATTTTGGCTGACCTAAAGCATGCAACAGACAACCATTTCTAAGACATTTCTAAGTCCAAACATATTTTTATTATTCTATCCATTCTTGCCCTAAGTGCACATTTAACTAAAAGGAACAATTTGTTGATGAATAATATGTCATAATGTCTGTACTGTAAGTAGAAGGCACTTGTACCTGGAGATGAAAATTACATGTATAACAAAAATAATAACTCTACGTAATGCAAGACAAAGCATAAAAAATGACCTTCACTATATAAGGATTTTTCTCATGTTTTATTAAAACATTAACCATTTATCTTTAAAAATAAAAAAAAAATAATGCCAAGTAATGCAAGAAGTCTGACAGTGTCAGTGAGATGACTGCTTACTTCAAACCATAGATATCAACTTGCCTTTGTTCTCCTAAGTTTTTTCCCCAGTTTCAGATACAATAAACTCTCTGTTGTATTATGATGACTTCTTTTGAGGTTAATCAGTATCATGTATTGCAGAATGCTATATGTCAATCGTGTAATATAGAAAAAGAGAAAAAGAATATGAAGCAAAGGCTTAATAATTTAAATTTATTTATTCTCCAAATATTTTGGAGAATACTGAAAAATCACTTGAGAAAGTAGAAAATTAAATAAATGTGAATACAGTTTGGAAGAATGTAAAACCTTTCTCTATTTTCCAAAAGAATGGTGAATCTGAAGGAATTAGGTAATATATTCATCGAGGTAAAAACAAGAGTTACTCTATGAAGTGAAAACAGGAAACCTCACTTAAAAAGCCAACCGTTGTTGCAAAATTTTACACGAGAACTGAGCAGTCTGCCCATTTTTTACATATAAATTTCATAAGAGCTGACACTTTTAAACCATTATAAAGCTATAGATTTATGTGTTCTACAATACGATTTCTGGAAAGGCTGTAACTTAAGACAGGAAATATTTAGGCCATTTTTAAATCTATAAAAGGTCAAATGACTTTATACAGTGTTCTTCTGCCAACTGGTATTTTAGGGTCTGCTAAATTTCAGCAAGAGTGTATTTTAATGATAGATGTTTAATGTACTAAAAATATATCCTCAATCTTCTCCGAGGACACCCCCTTGTCGCGGGGGAGAAGTTTGCGTGCCCTCATGAGGTTGAGAGCTATGCTGGAGGTGGTTTGTGCCGCCGGTAGGGTCTCCCATGCCAGACAGGTCTCAGCTGAAGGGTCAGACAAAGTGTGTCCACGGGCAGGATGGGCTCGCCAGCCGTCTGGCAACCATCCTAGGAGAAGGACAACTCCAACCCCAAACCCGGGCAGATGGAGCTCGTTTAGCTCTGTAAGGCCATCCATCTAAGAGAAGGATACTCTAACCAAACCTACGTCCTGAGGTATTCGCTGTCACCATCCAAGCTCGCTGGGCCGTGGCAGATGAACCTTAGGAGTAAAGGGTGGGGCCAGTTCTGCGCACGCTGTGCCTCACCTAAAAAATCCATTGCACAGGCTTGAAAGGTTCACCCACATTGCAAAGCCCTGTAGCGACAGGTGAGGGTTGAAAACGACAGGTGATAGGAAGCAGCTGGAAGCCGCAGACCCAACCCTGCATGCAGGCGGTTCAGGATATGGGTCATTTGAGACTTGACCCCGGAGATGACAGTCTCTTGTGGCAGCATCCTGAATGACCAAGCAGCCTTTTCTAGGGACAGCACTGCTTGCTCCACACGGAGAGGGGCCTAGCAAAGGTGGCCTAAACAAAGCTCATCTCCACACCCGGTTGGATAACTGCGGCCAACCGGCATCTTCCATGTGATCAAACAAAAACAAAGAGATTTCAAAGGCATACACCTGCCTGCAAAGGTGTGCTCAAACTAACACTCACATGTTGGAACATCAGAACCATGCTTGATACTGGGGATAGTGGACGTTCTGAGTGTCGTTCTGCTCTAATTGCCCACGAGCTGTCACGGCTCAACATTGACATTGCTGCTCTCAGTGAAGTTCGTCTTCATGAGGAAGGCAGCCTTAAAGAACATGGTGCTGGCTACACACTCTACTGGTCAGGCAAACCCAAAACCGAAAGACACCTTTCAGGAGTTGGCTTCATGATTAAAAACTCCATTGCCTCCAAACTTGAAAATCTGCCAACAGATCATTCCGATCACATTATGTCCTTATGCCTCCCTCTACACAACAAGCAACATGTTGTTCTTTTTAGCGTATATGCCCCAACTCTCCAAGCTGACCCAGGGGAAAAAGACAAATTCTACACAGACCTGCGCCGCCTCACCCAAAATGTTCCTGCAGATGATAAGATCATAATCCTTGGTGACTTCAACGCCAGAGTAGGTAAGAATTCTGAAGCCTGGAAAGGAGTCCTGGGCAAGCATGGTTTTGGAAACTGCAACAACAATGGACGCCTCCTGCTAGAGTTTTGGCAGAACGGCAGCTCACCATCACCAACACTATCTTTCAACAGAAAGACAGCCTGAAGACAACCTGGATGCATCCTCGATCCAAGACCTGGCACCTCATTGACTATATCTTAGTACAACAGAGAAATGTCAGTGATGTCCGTTACACTCGAGTGATGCCAAGTGCAGAATGTCAAACAGACCACCGCCTTGTGCGCTGCAAACTTAACCTCCACTTCAAGCCCAAACCTAAGAGAGGCGGCATTTCAAGGAGGAGGCTCCAAGTCAGCAATCTTCAAGCAGCCTCAGTGAGAGACAGCTTCCAGGGAAACCTTCAAACTAGACTTAAAGATAATCCCATAGATCACTCTCCTGAAGCGCTTTGGCAACATATTAAAAGTTGCATCCTGCAGTCCTCTGAAGAGTCCCTAGGGTTCTCCTCCAAGAAAAACAAAGACTGGTTTGATGAGTACAATCAAGAGATCCAGGAATTGTTGAAGAAGAAGAGAACTGCTCACCAAGCACACCTTGCTCAGCCATCTTGCCATATAAAAAGAGCCGCCTTTCGTCTTGCATGCAGCAAGCTCCAACAGAAACTTCGAGACATCCAGAGCAAATGGTGGCTCAACCTAGCAGAAAAGACACAACTATGCACAGATTTGGGTGACCAAAGAGGATTCTATGACGCCCTGAAAGTAGTGTATGGACCAACACACCAGGTTCAAAGCCCCCTACTAAGTACAGATGGTCAACTGCTTCTAATAGATAAAACCTCCATCCTGAACCGATGGTCTGAGCACTTTCAGACTCTCTTCAGTGCCAACCATGTAGTCCAAGGCTCAGCAATTCAGCACATTTCACAACAACCGGTGAAACATGAATTTGATGCAGCCCCTACTATGGGAGAGATACTCAAGGTCATACAGCAGGTGAAAACTGGCAAGGCAGCTGGGGTTGATGGAATTCCACCTGAAATCTGGAAGCATGGAGGTGAAGCACTCCATGCCAAATTCCACGAGCTTGTTGTGCGTTGCTGGGAACAAGGGGGACTACCACCAGATCTCCGTGATGCAGTCATCATCACCCTGTACAAGAAGAAAGGAGAAAAATCAAACTGCTCAAATTACTGAGGTATTACTTTGCTCTCCATTGCTGGTAAAATCCTTGCAAGAATACTTCTGAACAGATTAGTACCCACTATTGCAGAAGAATTTCTACCTGAAAGCCAGTGTGGTTTCAGAGCCAATAGGAGCACCACAGACATGGTGTTTGTTCTCAGACAACTACAAGAGAAGTGTAGGGAACAGAACAAAGGTCTCTATGTAACCTTCGTTGACCTCACCAATTCTTTCGACACTGTGAGCAGAAAAGGCCTGTGGCAGATCCTGGAATGTTTAGGATGTCCCCCCAAGTTCCTCAAAATGATCATCCTGTTACATGAGGATCAGCGTGGACAAGTCAGATACGGCAATGCACTCTCTCAGCCCTTTCCAATAACCAATGGTGTGAAACAAGGTTGCGTCCTTGCACCAACTCTATTCACAATCTTCTTCAGCATGATGCTCCAAAGAGCCACGGCAGACCTCGATGAAGAAAATGGCATCTACATCCGATATCGTACCGATGGAAGCCTATTCAACCTAAGGCGACTGAAGGCCCACACCAAGACCCTGAATCACCTTGTCCGTGAGCTGCTTTTTGCTGATGATGCCACCCTCGTTGCTCACACAGAAGCAGCTCTGCAGCGCTTCACATCCTGCTTTGCAGAGGCTGCTGAGCTTTGTGGGCTGGAAGTCAGCCTGAAGAAGGCGGAAGTTCTCTACCAACCTGCACCTCAAGAAGTCTTCCATCATCCTCACATCACCATAGGCAATTCAGAACTTAAGTCAGTCCAGCAGTTCACCTATCTGGGAAGTATCATTTCCTCAGACGGCAAGATCGACAAAGAAATAGACAACAGGCTAGCAAGGGCATACAAAGCCTTTGGAAAACTCCATAAAAGAGTCTGGTCCAATAAACACCTGAAGAAAAGTACAAAGATCAGTGTCAACAGAGCCATTGTACTGTCTACTTTTTTATATGGGTCTGAATCCTGGGTCATCTACCGCCACCACCTGCGGCTTCTCGAACGCTTCCATCAGCGCTGCCTCCGTTCAATCCTAAACATCCACTGGTCTGATTACATGACTAATGTGTCTGTTCTTGAACAGGCAGGGGTCAGCAGTATCGAGGCCATGCTGATGAGAACGCAGCTGCGCTGGGCAGGGCACGTCTCCAGGATGGAGGATCACCGCCTTCCAAAGATTGTGCTCTATGGTGAACTCGCCACCGGCTGCCGCAAGAGAGGAGCCTCAAAGAAGAGGTACAAGGACTCCCCGAAACAACACCTCAGCCTTGGCCATATTGACTGCCACCAATGGTCCACTCTGGCCTCCAATCGGGATTCATGGAGACACACCTTTCACGACGCTGCTGCTTCCTTTGAGAATGCACAGAGAGTCAGTCTTGAGGAGAAAAGACAACGCAGAAAGAACTGTTCCTTGCCAATGTCACCCAGGGAGACGTTCCGCTGTGCCTTCTGTGACCGGACCTGCCTATCCCATATCAGCCTTTTTAGCCACCAGCATGCTTGCAGCAAGCGTGGGTAGTGCCCTTCTCAAATCTTCGTTCGCGAAGCCTAGCCATGATATCCTTAATTCTTTTTATGCAATTCATTACTTAGTGAGCATAATGCCTCAGACCAAGCCCTCATTCAAGTAAGTGGGAACTTTAGGGAAGAATCTATTTGCACATGCAGTTATGTACTCTGTACATGATTTTAAGAATGTGATTTAGTGGAACTGACCTGCTTGAAGACAGACACCAGCTGAAATACCATTCTGACCTGAGTAAACAGCCGTAAGAGTGAAGATGTCACCCTTATTACCAGCAGAACCTGCTCCACACAGTACAGACAAGTAGTAGCATACTGCAAGTTCTTATACATCATCAATTTACTTGCTGAGACAAATGATGTATCATGAATTGTTCTCATACTTTTTTTATTGATCATAATTGATATCACACCAGCTAATAGTGTGTTAGTCAAATGTAGAACATAAAATCCTCATTCATCAGTATTTACAGGAATACCATGGCTATGATACAAGCTGTTACTAGGTGCTAAAAGAGATATCAGGGTCATGAGAAAAAGTGTAAATGGTCATCAACATGAGAAGCAGAGAAACCAAGGCAAACAGAAAAAGCAAAATTTAAAGAATAAGCCACCACAGATCCATAAAGGAGCAAAAAAAGGAAGCTTTGCTGATGGTTAGGAAAAGATTTTAAGGGGTGAGGAGACATATTTAAGAATATCATAACTGTGCCAGACACAAATAAGAATGCATATTTTGGAGTATCTTTCCTCTGTAAAGCAAACAATTCATGCTGTAGTAAGAAGTTTATGACAAGTCCAGTGCATCTCCATGTCACAGAAACAAATAACTATTTATAAATCCTGTTAGGATCACTCAAGAAGAGAAAGATTTTGCTTTGAAAAGATTAACTAATGTGATTTGAGTAGCATTTAGACCAGAATGCTTGCACTTCTTATGTAGCCAGCACTTCATACTCAAACTTTCTTCTTCTGTACAGGATGTGGTGTCTTCACACTTTTTACTTTTGAAAATCATCTGTATTTCAAGGCAGAGAACACGAAACTAGGGATAAACCCACAATAATTTATTTAAAGGAATGAACCTCCCAGCAACTTGCTCCTTGCATGAATGCTTTTACTTGTGTCTTTAATCTAAAATCTTTATTACGCACTGTGCCCTACATCTGGGTCCCAGCAGGTTCAGAGGCACAAGGTAACTACAATTGGTATTTGACCTGAATAAATGCTATGGAAGCCTAATCCTAAATGATCACAAAAACTATACTAAAACATAAAAAGTAAATACAACTAGAGCTATTTAAACCCTCATTAAAATGAAAAATCATGAAATTCCTTTTTTTTTTTAGTTTTGTTGCTGATTACAATGAGGGCAGAATTGCTTTTTTTTTTTCCTATTCTCCTTCATATATTTTTTTCTCTTTTCAAGTTTTTTTTTTAAACTCTATTACATTTATTTCACATTATAACATGGTATAACTTCTGAGCTGTTATTTCTAAGTCAAAACTTGAATCACATACAACAAATAATATTCCACTTGGACAGAATTACTGAGTGAATTAAAATGTCAAACATTCTACTGAAACATCTAACGAAAACTCCTGTATTATTTGAGAGAGAAATGCAAAACAATGATTTTGTGTTTTGCAGAGTTTACAGAAAGCAATAAAAAGAAAGAGTGAGAAAGAATGAAAAATCAATAGTAATGTTAACAGAAATATTACATTCTTATTAAATTATTATACTAATATTATAATTAAATCTGATGTTACAATGGGAAACTGTATACAATGGTGATGGTATGTAAACAGCTACACATTGAAAAACGTCTAACACATTGAAAGATCCACATTGCTAAAACTTCAACTGTTCCTAGTTTACATTTATAAAGTGTCCTGGTTGCAGAGAGAGGGCAGAGCTTTAGAACCATGTGGACGTGGCTAGGCTGCTACTCTATACCACCCATGTTATTGCTGTGGGCATGTGGTCTCAGGGGAAAGGAAAAGAAACGTTACCTCTGGAAGTGCACCATTTTGTGGGCCCTGTCCTATGGCAATGACACCCATCCCCTTTCCATTCCTCTAACACATGGCTCTTGGACATGGTCTTGAAAGTGGTGAATATGGCTCCAGTATGTCGTTCTGAAAGAAAAGCAGCAGCACCGGAGTGGGAAGCAGCTGTGCAGAACCGAGTCCCAGCAGAGTGGAGCAGTCAAAAAGTGGCAGCACAGCATGACACAGACAATCTAGCTTTTGTGGCTTTGTCCACCATTTTCTACTGTCTTGGGTTCAGAGACATGAAGAGACAGCTGTGGGGAGTACTTGCCACCTTGTCTTCCTCTAGGGAAGCCAGTGCAGCTGTGTGCAGGAAGAGCCACTATCGTATCTTTGTCCCAGTGGTCACATGAAACTAAGCTGAGAGGGTGAACACCTTTTTGTGTGTAAAACAGTTTCTCTCTTGTGTATTTTTGTTATTAATATTGCTGCTGTTACTTTGTGTTCCTTATTCCATTGCTGTTTGCTTTCAATAAATTGCTATCTTAAACTCATAGTCTCTGCCTTTGTCTCTCTTTTGACAGAGAGGGGCAGAGGGAAGGAGAGTGGCTTACTTGAAGCTTAATTTCTGGTTGGCTTTAAACCACATATATTTAGCCAAAATGTGTTAAATCTTAGTGGAATAATTAATCTCTTAAAAAATCTTAAATATTATTGTAAGAGGGATACACAATCCATCACAATCAAAAACTTATGTCATTTTTTCACTTCTGTCAATTACTAGCTCTCCTTTATTTCATCTGCATCTTATCTCACTCACATTCATCAATGTTACAGTCATAATTCTATTGTTAAAATAGCCACAGCCAGCCTTAATAGCCCCATGGGGTGACACCTGCTTATGTCCTGATATGGAGAGATGTAGAATTTGTTTGAGATGTTGGAACAACTGACATGTAGGTTAATTTCAGGAAGGATTTTATATATATATTTATATATATACACACACACATATATATACACACACATATTTATATTATTAATAAATTATATATAAGGTAAAATATATAATATCTATATTATATATCTATAATTTTATATCTATATGTACAAGGTAATCAATGCAATGGAATAATATAAACATAACATTATTAATGCATTCATAGTTTTCATATGATTTTTAAGATCAGTATTATTCATATTTAATCTTCTAAAATATAGTTCTACTATCCTCTATACAGTCAACTGTCATCCTTCACAGCTGAAAAGAATTACCAAAAAAAACCCCCAGAGATCAACACTGTTTCTGAAAAATTATTTACTGCTTTTTTTCTTAAGTGATTACAGTACAAGAAAGCTTCAACAACTATATAAAGAGAGATACCTCATTCCAGCTATTCTCTAGCTCATTTTTGCAGAACTCATCAGATTCCTAGAAAGTAAATGACAGTGACAAAGTCATTCTCAGTTTTGAGGAGTATCATTAAACAACATTCTCAGCACACACACGTTAATTCACTGCATGGGAAGTTTAGGCAAAGATTAATTAAATGAACAGATCTAAATGCACCAATTTTGATAAACTTAATGGAAAATGTGCATTTTCTTCCTCACAGAAAAGGCTGATTAGGAGGTTTAACAATGAACTCTCTTCTGCAGTGCTGCAAACTCACAAAATCCATTTTTTTTAATTTTCTAAACACTGAATGAATTTTATAGTTTAAAAAAGACTTCTGAAATCTGACATATGACACTTTTTAAATGCCACCTCCTAAAAGCTCAGCAGCAGGCAATTCCAAATATTTTGGAAGTCAAGCAGGCAAGGCAGAAGGACAGCTTGTCTAGACAGGGATATTTTGGAGCTAAGGTAAAAAAGGACGGTGTATGCCCAGTGGAGGCAGGATCAGGTGATATGGGAGGAATACAGAAATTTTGCTCCACATCATGGGGAGAAAATTCATGTGGCCAAAGCTCAGTTAGAGTTGAAGCTAGCCAGAAATGTGGAAGTCAGCAGAAATGACCTTTTAAAATATGTTAGTAGTAAGAGGAAGACAAGAAAAAAATCTTGTTCTGTTTCATAATGGAAATTGTCTCCTCAGAAACAGAGAGAAAAACAAGGCAGAGTTGTTTAGTGTGTTCTTTTTCTGGAAGGGTTCCAGAATCCTGAGCTGTAGGACCAGGACTCAAAGAATGTTAACTCCCAGCCAACCCTGAACTTGTACAGGATTTCCAGGAATCCTGCGAGTCTATGAGACCTGATGGGATTCATCAAAAAATACTGAAAGAACTGGTTGATGTCTCTCAATGAGTTGTGAACAGTCCTGGGAATCCGGAGAGGTCTCATTTGACTGGAATCTGGCTAACATTATCCTAATTTTCAAGAAGGGCAAGAGGGATGACCTTGGAAACTATAGGCCTGTTTTACTTCAGTGCCTGGTAAAATTATGGGAAAGATTATCCTGCAAGTTATTGAAGTACTTGTGAAAGACAGTGCAGTCACTGGTCCTAGTCAGCTCAGGTTCATGAGGGGAAAGTCTTGACAACTAAACTTAATTTCATTTTGTGACAAAATTACCCAGCTTGTTCATCAAGGGAAGTTAATTTGGATTTCAGTAAACTTTTCAATACTGTCTCTCAGTGTCCTGGAGAAAAAGTCCAGCATACAGCCAGAAAAATATAGCTGGCAACCTGTCACTTGAGGGGTTCTGCAGGGCTCTGTTTTAGGCCAAGTTTTCCTCAACATCTTCATAAACAACTTGGATGCAGGACAAAAAGTTGTACTGTCTTGGTTTGAGATAAGCGACTGCCAACCCCCCCAAGCACAGAGAGAAAAGCCTCCCTCCTAACACCAGGGAAAGGGAGGAAAAGAGAGGGGAAAGAAAAAAAAACACTTCAAACTGCATTTTTACTAAATCTACATATATTTTTCACAGAAAGAAAGAGACAATTAGAAGAGAGTACAAATATACACTCACACAAGTCTACAACAACAAGTTCCCCACGTCAACTTCTTAACAAACACACAAATTCTACTGTCCTAACTACACATTACTTAAGAAGAAGCTTATTCCCCAGGGAGACAAACCCAAGCAGAAAGGAGAGACCCAGAACAACACATTTTACTTTCCTGAGGTACCCTGTGAGCCAGTGGTGGGCCTGGTCCTCTCCATCCCCCCTGGGACAGCATCGTGCGTCCTCCCCAGAGGAGGGCTGAGAAGCGACTGCCTTAACCACTCCCACACTGGTTCCTCCTTCCCTGGAGATGATGTCATAATGTGGTATGGAATACAAAGTTACTGGCTAGAAGAGGTCAGCTGTTAGCTCAGCCCAGCTCAAGTCAGCTGACAGCTTCGGCCTAGTCCAGACTTCAGGGCCCAAATCTAGGCCCACCTAGGTGAACCCATAACATTCTCCACCCCTTATTCCATACCATATTATGTCACTCATATCTTAGGTTCTCATGCTTAAACACTTATTTTTTTTTTCAGGGCTGATTTCCACCCCTCCATAATGTGGCTAAGAGTCCATTAGGATGGGGTAGATATTTCAGATGGAAACAAAGCAGGTCATCTCAGGTTATCTTATCTGATGGTTCATGTCTTTCAATAGGGTTACCATCCTCTCTTCAGGAGTCTCTAGTTTCCCACTGGGGTTAAAATAGTGTTCACAGTCAGATCCACCCCTTGGCCTCATCCACCTACAGGTGGTCTGAGGCATCATAGGCCCACTGAGCCAGGAACAACCCTCCCCCAGCCAGTCCAGGGTGTGATGTTCTTCATTGGCTCGGCTCTTGGGCACATCAACACTCACACGATAGGTTTTCAAAGATTCAACTCAAATGGCAGTGTCCCACCACACATCAACAGCATATGCAGGCTTCTCTTCATGTCTTTCTCCTTGGTCACACAGAAGTACTACAGTTCACCATGTGAGCCATCCCCCTTAGCAGCAGTCCTAACAGCTTTGGCAGCCTCGGAAGCAGCCCCGACAGCAGCACAAGCAAGCAGCAGAGGCAGGAGCAGCCCCAGCGGCTCGCCAGCCCTGGCTCGCTTGCAGCCCTGGCTTGGCTTGCAGCCTCTCACGGCTCGCGGCCTCTCATGGCTCGCAGCCTCTCAGGGCTCACAGCCTCTCACGGCTCGTGGCCTCTCATGGCTCGTGGCCTCTCACAGCTCACAGCCTCTCATGGCTCGTGGCCTCTCACAGCTCACAGCCTCTCACGGCTCGCAGCCTCCCCCGGCTCGCTCGCAGCCCTGGTGGCAGCCCCGCCAGTGACAGCTCCAGCTCCTGCGGGTCGCTCAGCACTGCGGGCGCTGGTTCTGGGTGCCGCATCTGTAGGGTTCTCTGCAGGGGGTTCCGCAGCACCTCTTTTCCTCGTTCACTGGGGTCTCACAATGGCAAGCACGCTTCACAACTGTGGATAACTTTAAGAATAATGTTCACGGTTAAATCCACCCCTCGACTTTATCCACCTGCAGGTGGCCTAAGGCACGATGGGCCCATCGAGCCAGGAACACCTCCTCCCCATGCCAGTCCAGGTGAGATGCTCCTCATCAGCTCGGCTCCTGGGCACATCAGCATTCACATGATGAGTCCTCAGGGATTTAACTCAAACAGCCGTGTCTTGCCACACACGAACAGCTTTCATGGGCCTCTCTTTTCTGCAGTGGCTACAGTCACAGCAGGCACCAGTCGAGCTGTTTGAACTCACAAAGACAGTGAAACAGTGAAAACGAGCATTCAACAGCAAGGGAGAGTTGTGTTGTTTACATTTTCTGTTCTGGATGTACTTAAACAAAGCACTTATCAATCTATGTTTCTACAACAATCCTCCCGGGAAGCCTGCTAAGATTCTGGGACACCTGCCAAGGTCCTCCGTCGCTCCCGAGTTTCCCGGCCAATGCACCATTAACTGTCTTGGTTTGAGATAAGCGACTGCCAACCCCCCCAAGCACAGAGAGAAAAGCCTCCCTCCTAACACCAGGGAAAGGGAGGAAAAGAGAGGGGAAAGAAAAAAAAACACTTCAAACTGCATTTTTACTAAATCTACATATATTTTTCACAGAAAGAAAGAGACAATTAGAAGAGAGTACAAATATACACTCACACAAGTCTACAACAACAAGTTCCCCACGTCAACTTCTTAACAAACACACAAATTCTACTGTCCTAACTACACATTACTTAAGAAGAAGCTTATTCCCCAGGGAGACAAACCCAAGCAGAAAGGAGAGACCCAGAACAACACATTTTACTTTCCTGAGGTACCCTGTGAGCCAGTGGTGGGCCTGGTCCTCTCCATCCCCCCTGGGACAGCATCGTGCGTCCTCCCCAGAGGAGGGCTGAGAAGCGACTGCCTTAACCACTCCCACACTGGTTCCTCCTTCCCTGGAGATGATGTCATAATGTGGTATGGAATACAAAGTTACTGGCTAGAAGAGGTCAGCTGTTAGCTCAGCCCAGCTCAAGTCAGCTGACAGCTTCGGCCTAGTCCAGACTTCAGGGCCCAAATCTAGGCCCACCTAGGTGAACCCATAACATGTACCAAGCAGGTTTGCCAATGATACTAAATTGGGAGTAGCTGTCAACTTCTTTGAGGACAGAGAGGCCCTGCAGAGAGACCTCAAAAATTAGAGAGATAGGCAATCACTGCCCATATGAAGTTCAACAAGCATAAGTGCTGGATTCTGCACCTGGGACAGAACAACTCCAGATGTACATACAGACTGGGGAAGGAGAGGCTGGAGAGTAGCCTTACGGAAAATGCCCTGGAGATTCTGATCAATTGCAAGTTGAACATGAGTCAGCAGTGTCCTGGCAGCCAGGAGGGCAACCATGTCCTGGGGGGCATCAGGCAAAATATTGCCAAGCCAGTCAAGGGAGGTAATTGTCCCTCTCTGCTCTGTGCCTTGTGCAGTTTTGGGCATGACAATATTAGAAGAGTACAAAGCTATTAGAAAACATTCAAAGGAGAGCTACAAAGGTGATGAAGGGTCCAGAGGAGCAGCTGAGGTCCTTTGGACTGTTCAGTCTGGAGTACCAGAGGCTGAGAAGAAACCTAACAGTAATCTGCAGCTTCCTCATAAGGGGAAGTGAAAGGGCAGACACGGACCGGAGGGAATGGCCTGAATGGTGTCAGGGAAGGTTTAGGCTGGACATGAGGAAAAGGTGTTCCACCCAGAGGGTGTTTGGGCACTGGAATAGTCTCCCTAGGAAAGCAGTCATGGCACCAAGCCTGACAGAGTTCAACTGTTTGGACAATGCTCTCAAGCACGTGGTTTGATTTCCGGGGTTGTCCTGCAGAGGGTTAGGAATTGGACTTAATGATCCTGTGGGTCCCTTCCAACTCAGCATATTTTATTATATGTGAAGTAAAAGCCTAATCCTGCAAATATTTCCATGTAAGAATTATTTATTCAGATAGACTGCTGTTGAAATTAACTGGGCACATCTGTAAAGTTATCCAAGTGCATAACTGCTTATAAGATCATATACCCTGCAAGATCAATCAGGTATCTACATGCTAGCTGAGATTTTCCCAGATAATATTTTTTCCAGGTGAGCTGACTGAATTTCGAGTTCATTCACTGGTGCTTTTAGAAGCTGTCACACTGATGACTGCAACAGATTTCAAATCAAAAAGGGACAAGAGCCTGTCACTCTCATGGCAAGGTAACAGCCCTCTATCAGACAGAGCACTATACACACATGCATATAATATCCATCATCACCATAAAATTGAAAGCACAAGAATAAGCATTACAAAAATTAGAGACCTATTGCCTGAAAAAGGTGATGTCAGGCAGGTAGATTAATGAACACAGTCAGTGGTTATCAGTAAAGTTAAATGGCATGTCCTGTAGAAAGTAGACACTTACCACTTATTTCATAAATGACAGTAGTGCATTTGGAAGGTCCACTGCTATATTATAAAGTTGAATTCATTACTATGTCTGTGCTCTACCCTTGTGTTAGTTTTGTTAGTCCATAAACTAAATAGACTAAACCTCAACACCTAGGGGTCAGCACACTTCCATAAATCACCCTCCTCTTCACAGGGTATACACCATCCTTTTTTTTTTTTTTTGTCAGTTTGTTTCTGTGCAAAAATTTACCTTCAAGGTAGTAACTGAATGATCTCAGTCTGAATTTTAATTTAGATATATCAAATGTAGCAACAAAAAAATATACACTGAGATAGAAATTTAAAGTTGATTCCAAATCTCATTGAATGACAGCAGGTTTGAGCAATACGCTCCCTTAGGCTTTTCTTAAAATCCTGACCTGCAGCGTTGGGCCACATTGTGAGCACACAATAAACTCATATAATTGCTGTAACCTGAAGGGAAGGGAACTTTTTTTGCTTTCCATATGCAATGCTGTTAACCTTGAAAATAAGACAATTCAGTGATTTACAGTCTTGGTAAATATGATAAGAGATCATGCTTGACTTCTAGCATTTCTTATTGAAACATAAGTGCATCTAACACACAATGATATAACTTATAATAATGATAAATACACTATATCCAGGAAATCAAAACTTCCCACAAGAAACCATTATCTTCTAAATAGGCTAACTACCTCTGTCCATTGTCATTTTACAGGATACTTAAACTTAATAGCTATATAATCTATGTCTAAGAACCTCTTTTCCTGCAAGAAATCTTGAATTGATTTTTCTAAGGAAAATATTAACTCCTGTATTTTTAATTTTAAAAAAATCTATAATTTTTCATACCATTATAGTAAAAATTAAAATGAAAAATTAAAACAAAAAAATTTGACAGATGATAAGTTTTTTTCAGTATCTTATTTTCCCAGAAGTTTTGGAAAGGCTTTTTTCTGTTCCAAAGTATAAATAGTTTCTAATTCAGATTTGCTGTAGATTGGGGATAAAATGTCAACTGTGAGCAAAATATAATTTCACACAATTTTCAGTTCTTACTCCACACCAAAATAAAAAAGGGAAACACCCCCTTGACTTTGGAATAATATCTATTGAACTTTTATATAAAGGAACACATTTCATAAAGTTTAAAGAAATTGTTCAGAAATTCAATGAATGATACCAGAACAGACTGTGCTATCTCAAAGTCATGGCTCCACACCTAGGATCTCTCCAAATACAAATTACTTTTGCTCAGAGTGGAGCTAAGCATGAAGAATCCACTCATGTCTGAATGTTCATTGACCTGTTCTAGTGCTGAGTGGAAAAAACAGAAAAAATATAAATAGGATACCCCTTTTTATATGCCTAAAACATAATAGACCTGTCATTTATATGAATTGTTCTGGTAAACAATTTGTCAGTTTCCAACAGCTTTTGTCATAGTGCTGTAAATTGGTTTAAGTGTAAAAAAAAAAAAAAGCCATTTTCTAACCAACTGAATTTACCTATAGAAACAGTTTACTTTCCTCTCAGATTTTTTATACAAAACTTAAGTCTATCATCTCTCATTCTCTGGAACAATGAGGCTAGCATGCTGGACAAAGTCCCTGGCGCTCTATAAAGTGTTGTCTATAGAAAATTTGATATCAGACAGGAGCATATTCCAGCTTTGCAGTGTTCATGGGAAAGCAGGTCAACTATTGCTGTAAGTACCATTTTGTTAGAAGAGGTGGATTCTGGTCCTTGCAAAATAGTCTTTTATCATGCAGGTGAAACACAGGCTCGGGAACCTGCTTGAGTACACTGTTATGATGCCTACTTTCCAAAGTGCAGCTGGGAACACACTAATGGTGCATGCTGTCTGCATGAGTCCTGTTATGCTTCCAAACTTTAGCAAACAGGTTGTACTACACATTTCTGACCACACTGTCTGTTATGGTAGGAGCAAAGTCCAGCAAGATACATATGAAATGTCTGAAAAGTTCTACTTTGTGAAAGAAGAAAAGATATGGAAACAGTTTAGTTATCCCCTGAAGTTTACCAGATCAGACCAGAGGAGTAAATAGCATATACATGCTCACAAAAAAACAAAAAAACCCCAAACTTGTTCTGTTAACTAGAAACTTGTTTGTGTCATTTGATTAGGAGAAAAATAACACTAACACAGGGAATGTTTAATATTAATTATGCTGTGGCTTTTTTTATTTTAACATTTTGAAAAAGAAAAGCATTCTCTTTTAAATGCATAGTAGCCTTGCCTATTGTAACTGAATCTTGGACAAGCTGTAAAAATACAAAATTGTGTTGAATACAATCAAACCAGAGTTATTCTGCTTACAATAATTTAACCCTCAAGCTAGAAGTTGTTTTCTATTTTTCCATTCAAATTAGCCCAGAGAAGATTCACAAGCATATGTTAAAGCTTGAGCATCAGGTCATATGAGAAAAACATCAAAAGAAAGCAAAATCTACTAGACAAGAATCCATAAAAACAACTAATCTTTCTTTAATTAAACTTGCTTGGTTGAAAAACGAGGAGACAACAAACTGTAACAAAATTAGGTATTTTTATATAAGAAGATGGATGAGAAAAAGAAGAACTCTGAAATAAAATGGGAGAAGTACAAGAAAAACAACAGTTTTTACAGTGAAATTCAGTATTTTTTTTAATGTCATGTGAAAAAGGGGTAGAAATGCAAAGATTTCTTGTCCCACCTGCATTATTATATTTTAATTCACTGTAAGTGTTCCCAGAATATCAAAGCCTTTGAAAGCTTGTCCTAGTTCAGCAGGTGGGACCAGTTATCACTGTGTGTGGGTGATCAAAGCTATGTATTCTACCCCCTCTATTCATTTCCCAAGTACAATGGACCATTTGCAGCAGCTGCCCAGGGGGTCGTTAGTACCTTCACACCCAGTCTAAGGAGCTGTGTGTGCTAATGGGCCATCAAGGTTCAAAAATACCCCATGACCCACAGAGTTAATCACCCATTGTGTGAGTCCCCGACCTGGGGGAGGGACTGGGTGCTCCCTGAGGGTACATAAATGGGGGTAGGTGGGTTCGAAGACCTTGAAAACCACTCGTTGAATCTGGAGGAGGACCATAACCTTGCCAGGAGGAGACCACCATTCTCAACCAGACTATGACCACCACTGTCAACCAGACTACAGCCATCACCTGCACCAACAGGTTCTTCAATTCCTTTTGCTTTGGACTCGGGAAAACCACGTGGGTCTCAGCACAAGCACTAACAAACCCCCTTTGGGTTTGTGCCCCAGGAGACTGGGTTATACTGCTGGGTTTTGTGAGTTGAAAGCAATTTCTCTTTGTGTCAGTGTATTTATAGTAATCTTTCATTAAACTGTAACTGTGACTTATAATCTCTCTTGTGGTGGGTCCATTTCTCCTGCCGGTTTACCTTTAAACCAGTACAAAGCCCAACACAGTCTGTCCATACCTCACCTAAGAGACCCTTTGCTAGACAGATTCACTATGATGGACAGGACTTTTTATACCCTGATATGGAGGCTGCATTTAATAGCAAGGGAGAACCTTCTCGTTAAAGTTCTCTTACAAATTATATCACTGCCAGCACCAGAAACAAACTGAAATAACTCTAGCAGTTCCCAAGATAACTTTTATTAATATAGGTATGTGACAATTATAGGGGTTGCGTTGTCAGTAATAACATTTTACTGCCTGATTTCATTTAATTAATAACAAAACCACAAAACCCAAAAGGACTCTCCACAAAACAGCACAACTGAAGCCTCAATACAAAACTCAAGCAACGCACCCTTCCACAACAGAGCAATGTATAAAGATTGACACAAAATCTAAACAGACTCATTAAAACAAAGAAGAAAGAAAGAATATATCCACTTCCCATTAACCACAAATGTTAACTCACTAAGGGACTGGAGACCTTAAAGCAAATCACTAACAACGAGTCAGCAATAAAGTATGGTGCAACAAAACAACAAAAACAAAGTAAGATATATACCCAGTAAGCTACCAGGTGGAAGGCAAAGTAAAATTAGTAAGGCATAAGGTATAAGACTATAAGGTAAGGTATAAGGTATTATAAGGAATAAGGTGTAGAAAATAAAACAGAGTAAATAGTTGCTCGCCCCTACATTGTCTGAAGGAGTGGGAGGAGACAGTGCATCTGGTTGATTACCCCTGCAATGATAATGGAACTTCTCTTTCCAGTTTTTGCTCATGTCCAATCTCTTTTTATATTTTTTTTTCCCTTAGGCAGTTTGAGTGACTATAGTCAATAACAATTTTGGGTGTGATAGACAGATGACATAGGCCTAAGGGTCGGTACTCTGTGTCCCCATAGGATGTTAGGAAGAAAGGTCATGCTATTTCCATAACACTCCGTTAATCCTACCAGTCTGTCTTGAACACTTTTAGGAAGCTACTGTTGTCTCTTTGTCCCATCTTGTGTAACTCATTATCCTCTGACAATGGTTTCTGGGAACATCCCCTCCAGGTGTTTAGGTGTTTCCCATAACCCATCAGGACGGTCATCATGACTTTGAGTGGGTCTATCACTCTCTATCTAATATCATGGCCATTCCATGGAGGAAGCCCTCTGAAAACTGCAGAATTCACATTTATTTTCTTTTTCCTTTCACTTTACTAAATAACCTCTCCAGCATTTATATTAATCTAATAATGTTAGAAGTGAGAGCACTGGAATGGATCATATGACAAGAAACAGCGAGTCATGCTGGTTTATTGTCTCAGACAATAAATCTATTTTTTTAATCTGTCTTTTACTTCCTATTTTTTCAAAGGTGGTATGATCTTGATTGAGTTACTGTTTATATCTCTGTACTAATGTAGTTTTTCAGTTCTTACTTATGCAATCCACAATTCAAGAGGAATCTTTGTCTTATGATTTATCATTGTCAAACAAACAGAAGCCTTGCTTGAAAAGGGATAACAGAATAAAGTTATATTTTTAACCAAATAATTAGAAGTGGCATATCTACTTCAAACTGTTTTGTAACTGTACAAAAACATTAAAAAAACCCAACACACAAGTAAAACAAGAAATGGAAAGGGAAAGAATGTTGGTGTAACCAGGGTCAGCTGTTGTTTGGGAAGTTACTGAAGGCGAAAAATAATTACAATACTCTTCATGCCATGTTAGTAAAAAGTTAGGAAGACTCAAATGTGTTCATGGAATGAAACTACTATTCCTTTCTTTCAAGGATGCATAAGAAATTATCACAATCATACAATGGTTCAGTTTGGAAGGGACCTTAAAGATCTTCCAGGTCCAACCACTCTGACATGTACAGGGACACACCTTCCACTAGACCAGGTTTCTCAAATATTTGAGTGAAAACATTAAGTGTGTACTAGAGATAGAAATCTGTCATTTTTATCTGATCTTTTGTTATACAAAATTACACAAATATTTCCATGGAGTGATTAATCATATGACTACCTAATATGATGCTATAATTTCAAAATCTTTCATGGAATTGTTTTTTCTGTTCCTTACCATGGTTTGGGAGTTGGAGGCCAGGAGAGATGGCTTGTGGAAGCCCAACCAGACCACTACCTGCTCCCTTAGCTAGCTAAGTGTCTAAAGGCTAAACAAAAGGGATGGCTAATAGCTTTGCATTCCAACATGATGGGTGGGAAGAGGACTGGGGGAAGAGGGGAGGGAGAGAGAGGTTTCTGGTTGTTTTGCCACTTCTCTTCTTTGGCTGTTGTATATGCCAGCCACTACTTGCTGGGCTGGTGGAAGCCCTTGGAGGGAGATTCCCTGGCCAGCCCTCGATTCTATGAGCTCTGTGCCATTCTTTGGAGAGAACAGGCACCACTACCCGGATTTGCTACAGATTCCTTGAGGGCTGAGACCATCTGCAGAGTTGCTAACACCCACATCCTCCCCTGCAGTGCTTTCGAGCAAAGGATGGGGAGAGGGTCTTTACACTTCCCATGGGAAAAGTTTTGGTCTGTCCCCGTGGCCATCATTGTGAGTTTTCAGAACCAGCACCTCTCGCTACCCTCCATCTTTGCCTCACCAGAGCCTGAGAGTCACCACAGCCTCTGCCTCCTGAGGTGTGACATCACCTCCCGCTGTCTGTAAATATAACTGCACTGAAAGGGCAGAGATAGGACTTGATTTGTTTGAAAGTTTTGGTTACAGTGTTGCTGCTTGTTCTGCACTGTTCTTTTAGTTATACATACATATATATATTTGTAGTAAAGAACTGGTATCCTTTTTCTCTACACTTTTTGATTAAAGTTGCTTAATTTGAAAGGTTGTGGTGGTTTTTCAGGAGAGGCCCCCATTCCTAGCCTGGAAGGGTTCCTCACTTTCCTTAACAGACATCTTGGATTTCTTTTAAACTGAGACACATGATTATAATTTTTCTTCTCTTAACATACGAACTGAAATATGAAAAATAAATAAAATGTGAACAGACACAAAATGCTGTGGAGTTTGCTGTGCATTTTTGTTTGTTTGTTTCCAAAAAAAAGAACTCCAGCTATTGAATCCCTCTGTGGGATATTTTTTTTAATCTATGTAATAACTGATGAACTCAGCAGAATCCAAAAGAAAAGTCTGACCTACTGTATAATAGTCATACCACAAAGAAGGTGCTGTTCCAAACAAAAATAAAGAATAAATTTAAAAAGGGGGAGAAGCTTAAAAAAATTTGTTTGATTAAGAAATGTTTGGGAAAAAAGTGTCTCTTTTGACCTTGAAAAGCAAATTTGATCAATGACACAGTCAAAACATTCTATCCTGATAAAAGAAAGTGAACTTATTGTGCCAGCCATATTTTTCAGCAATTAGATAACCATATCCCTTAAAAAAGGGGGGCAAACCATAAATGCATACAGCATAAATGCTAATAATAATGGTACAATAATGGGTTATCTAATGCTATTAATAGCACCACGCTGCTAATATCATGATAATAAGGTTAGCATACAGTATTTGATCCTAGACAACAGAATATTTTTTGTCTTCTTAAGCATTTGAATGTTATGAATCAGTACCTCTATTCAACGTAATGCAAAAAAATGGAATATAATTCTCCTTGATTTGTCACTTTTTTTTTTCCCTTTAAAGTTATCTTTTTGGTGGTGTCAAGCAGTACGACTAAAGGCAATGTATAGAAACTAATGCACAGGAAGTGCCATCTGAATATGAGGATGAATTTCTTTCTTGTGTGGGTGACTGCACACTGGAACAGATTGCCCAGAGAAGTTTGGAATGTGCCTCACTGGAGATATTCAAGAAACCTCTGGATGCAACCCTGTGCCATTAGCTCTAGAATGACCCTGCTTGAGGGAAGTTGGACTAGGTAACCTACTGTGGTCCCTTCCAACCTGATTGATTCTGTAATTCTGTAACTCCTCAGCTCTGCTGTCAATATGTCAAATATGCTTTTGCTATGCTGCACAGTTCTTCAAATAAAAGTGACATTTTTACTTATTTTTGATGCTTCCTTCCTACTTATATATCCTTACCTCTTTATCACCATTCTGCCCAACAATTATAAAATTAAATTGGAACAAAAAAACTTCACAAAGCTCTTCCAATGTCTCCAGCATGTCCAGAAAAAGTACCTACACAATATCAGTAAATGTTTTCCTACACCTCAGTAGCCAGCAGTTGTCAAGAAGTTAAGTCTGCTCACCATTTAGGCCTTAGCATAGCACATGTTCCACATGAGATTTGTTGGTTGTTCCCCAAATAGCCTGCTCAGGTTCTACATGTACTTCTAGGAAGTCAATACAAAATACATGTGAGTTATCCTAAACAAATGCCAAGCAGTTTGTGAAGGCAGCTAGCTCCCAAAACAGTATAGCCATGCACTACACCAGTAGAGGATGTTTCAGTCTTTAATGTTGGGAACTTCAAAAATAGTTCCCATACCTATCTTTCTAAGGAGATCTGAGAAGAACAACCATCACACTATAGCATATAAGACTTAAGTTTGACTACATGCAAGAAGTGTTTATGAATTCACCTGATGAAATACAGCAGAAGTTAATTTTCCACATAGGATGATAAAATTTGCCACCATATAAACATGCTTAAGACAAGATGACTTTAGACCTGAGGAGTCAGCTGTGGGGATGCAGTTTCTTCCACAGATGCTTTTATTTCACCTGTAAAGACTGCATCAGTGCCCATCTGATTTTATTTTTGGACAACACAGTAGAGAGTTCTTCTATCCAAGAACATCTTCTGAATCTTCAGCAAATGAGTCAAGAAAGGTTTTAAACCCTCTCTGAGCTGGAAAGGACTGTTTGTTTTTCTCTTGTCATTTGTCATTAAGCAGTTTATGGACAAATAAAAAGAAGAATATGATCCTACTTCATTAAGTTATCAAATAATTATTTACTGTGTTTTTAATGAGAGTTTTTTAGTAACAACCCTATTCTTGTCTAAGGAACCAAAAGTTATGCTTAAAGAACTCCTGGAGGGCTTCAGTCAACACCTTCTCAGGGAGAATCAAATCTTTTTAGCCTTTCTGCTGCCAATAGGCACTTACAAGAACTGCCAGAATTAAGAGCTTGTCATGTCCTAGAAGGGTCTCTGTACTTCTTTCTATACAGGACACAAGATGAAAGGTTTCTACCTCCAGTAGGAAGGGTACAAAGCTTCAGAGTACTACTGTATTGCTAACAAATCTGATACATGGAATGACAGCACCAAAGGGACAGAATCTTTACTCCATGGTTACACAGACTTCACTTGTTCTGTCATGTAAGATTTCTGAATGTGGCTATGTGATGCCATCTGCAATCAGAGAAAAGAAAAGTGTCTCTTTAGACTTGGATTCTGTCAATAAGTTCAGAATAGAACTACCTCTGACAAAGTGCCGCCTACCAGATTCACAAGACCTTCTCAGAATGAGCTCATATACATTTCTTAGCATTACAGACATGAAATCAACACCCTTAACGAAAGCTTCAGCAGCTCCACTCTCCAAAAACAAAAGCCTTGTCATCTTGAGGTGAAAGACAGTATGCTCCATGGCATAAAATACAACAACTTAAAAATGAATTATTGATACAAGTCTCCAATATTCAATCCATTTCCAACTGTCCATTGCTGCAGCAAAACAACAAAAAGATTTGGTCTGAAAGGTTTGATAATGTAATAATCCACACAGTATATAAAGCAAATAATGCATTTGAGACTCACTAACCTATTTTCCTGACTTCAATAGCCCTTGAATCAAGCTAAACATTGTATGTTGTTCACTGTAGTTTTGAAAGTCAGCCTTTAGAAAACATAATCCAACTAGTCGTATAAAGCTTTGATTCCTAAAGCCATAAACAACACTAAATTTTATGAAAAGTCTGCTGGGTTTTTGCAGCATGGAAATGGATTTTCCTGCTGTGTGTTAAAGGGGATAAATTGGCAGGTGTTAAGTGTATGTATGGAAGTTGCCAGAAAAAAACCCACACTATCATGAAAAAAAACCCACCATAATTGCATTAACTATACCATTGGCTTAAGTATCTCTTAAGTATGGCCATTTTAAAAGTTAATGATAATATTTTTTTTCCAAGAAGCCTAAATATGAGATGTCCAAGTGCCATTATATATCAGTTTACGCTCTTTTGAAACAGACACTGAACAATTACTTGTTTGAAATACTCATTGTCTACTGAACATGTTCAAGTCAGAAATAGGAATACATGCTTCTTCTCAGAGGCCCTACTAAGTGCCCTCAATTCCATAGAGTCATGTGAAAACATTCATGAGAAGCAGTGAAGGCCCTTAGGCAAAAGTGGGGGGAGCAGCTGCATGGTAGCTCACCTTCAGTATCATGATGCAAAACTTACACAGCACTTGCTGATAGAGGTCCATGGAAGCAGATGCAGTTGCACCCAAGGGCAGCACTGAGGAGCCAGCTCAGTATTTTTCAGAGAGCATAAGCTGATAGTAAATACTTTTAATATTAACATTTTCTTTTGCCTAAATATCTATACTACAAGGTAGTAATATTAATATTTTATTTTAGTCTCAAAAAAGAAATTTTTACATACCTGGCAAATTATGCAGAGAAAATATCATTTCATTTGCAAACAAGAGCTTTCTCTAACCTTTTATCTTAATTCTTTGTCAAAATATGCTTGAATGCCATAATGAGAAAAATGCTATGGGAATAGTAAGAAAATATTTTCAAGAGTTAGGTGAGAGCATGTTGCTCTCTTGCAGCTATATCTAAGAAAACATTTAAACCAAAATGAAAGTATTTTTAACTTTATGATTCTAAACAGACCCCTCTATGTTTCCTTATTATCAGATTATTATACTATCCAAATAATATTAAAATTTATGTTTAACTTCAACACTACTGAAGTCAAAGGTAAAGCTTGCTGACCCTTTGATTTTTATAACTTCCTCAAAGTGACAGTTTAAATGTAATGCAGATTAGGGCATTAGAAAAAATAAAAGGCTACCAGAGGTACTAAGCAAATGTATTTTATTTCAGTTCACTTTCAGAATTTTCATTTAAAAATATAATTCAAAATAACAGAGTCCATGACAGTTCCGTGAATATTTGCAGTAATATTAACCATTATACCTAATACAACAAGAAAATACATTACAAAACACTTGGAAGTTAATATTCCTGAAGACTGGAACAACTAAAACAATTTGCCAGACAGTCACAGTGCTACACCAAAACCAGTCCTTCATCACAATACGAACAATTTCAGAGTATTAAAATAAACTTAGAATGAAGAGGTGATAAAGCTTAGAGTTCAAACAAAAAGGCAGTGACTGCTTTGTATCCATACAAACACCCTCATATGAATTGTAATTTTTGCTTTGAGCTGTTTGTGCCGACAAAGAATTTCTAACTGAAACACAATGAGAGAGAAGGAGTAGCTGCTTACTTAGGAGCTGTTGAAGTAATTGTCTTGCATGATTCTGCAATTTATCATATCATTCCAGCCTTCACATTGTCTAGTGCATATGTGTGAGAATATTTACAACACATACCACTCAGAACAAAAACAAATAAAACTAAAACACTGTAATCCAAAGTTTTGGTCCTTATTTTTGCTAGAAGAAAATAAATTAAACAATAAAACCTGCCAACACAACTTCAGGAATACTTTTAAATGATGGAAAGGTTGATATCCAATTCAGATCTTGTTGAAGCTGTTCCAGATGCATAAATATAGTAGTAGATTGATTGATTGATTGATTGATTGATTGATTGAATTAATTAATTAATTAACTAATTAATTAATACCCGTGGGCATCTGAACTGCACCATAGTCAACTATTTGGAAGTTAACTAGGAAAATGTTATGACATAATGTTTTCATTAGGGAAACCACAAAGACATGTCTAGCATTAACAATATCATCTTCAGAAATGTAAGCAGAGGAAACCAAGACTGGGCTATTTTCCTCATCTTGGCTCGGCTTCGTGAATGAATATTTGGGAAGGTCTCTACACATGTGGGTGTGTCCTTCAAGCCCGTGCAGTGGATTTTTTAGGTGAAGCACAGCATGTGCAAAACTGGCCCCACCCTTTAACTCCTAAGGCTCATCTGCCACGGCCGAGTGAGCTTGGACGGTGACAGTGAAGTCCTCAGGACTAGAACCTACAGCCCCCGGTTTTCACAGGATGTCTCCCACCCAAGTGCTAACTGGGCCTGACCCTGCTTATCTTCCAAGATCTGACAGGATCGGGTGTCAGGGTGGCATTCCTCTGCTTTAAAAATATTATTTTAAAGATATACCCTTGATATTTTGAAAGAGTGCACATGGGGGGGCGAGGGTGTTAGGCTGAATTCTTCTACCACTTTAAAAATTGCTTAGAGGATGAGAGAAAGTTCAATATCCAATATGTGTGTGTGGCTCAGCTTCGCAAACGAAGATTTGGGCAGGGCTGTCCCCACGTGGGTGTGCCCTTCCAGCCTGCGCAGTGGATTTTAGGTGAGGCTCAGCGTGCGCAGAACTGGCCCCACCGTTTAAGTCTTGAGGTTCATCTGCCACGGCCAAGCAAGCTTGGACAGTGCCAGTGAAGTCCTCAGGACTGTCTACAGCACCCGGCATTTCCCAGGAGGTCTCCCATCCAAGTACTAATCCGGGGCTGACCCTGCTTAGCTTCCGAGATCTGACGGGATCGGATGTCAGGGAGGCATTTAACTGCCTCAATATCTAATATAGTTACAACTGAAAGTATTCAAATATTCTTGAATTAAAGAGAACTTTTATTCCTGCTAATGGAAAAGCTATATTCTAATCATATATTGCCAAAGTTTGTGACATCTATAATTATGGATATACCAATCAGGAAGTAATTAATATAAATGTGTCGTAAATCCAAATACAAGCATACTAAAATTATATTGCTAACAATAGCATGCATTTTGAAACAGTGTGATAGCATAGCCAGCCGAAATTTTAGTAAAATATGTGAGCAAAAGGGGCAAAGGCAGGTGGATGCAGTTGCAGGTAGGAGGCACTTAAGTATCAAAAGTTGTCAGACAAAACCTGGATAAACAAAGGGAGTGCAAATGGGCAGAAATCTTGCTGAACATTCTGGAAGAATGATTGTCTAGACAGAAGCAAACCAAATAAACAGATAAGCAGAGTCACCTTCTGGAGAGGAGCAGTGGTAGGAAAACCTCTGTCAAGGCGTTCTTAAGCTTGAACATTCAGGTTTCTGAAAGTAAGGAACATCAAGAGTTGCAGCCATCATTACTAAACTTGACATTGTATTGTTGAAGTTAATTTAGAATGTTTATTTTAAAGATTACGTATTTCATATGTAGCAATGACAATCACGTTTGTGTAAGCATGAGCAGGTAATGAGAAAGAAGTATATTGTTCACCAAAGAAGTTAGTAAAATTCAGTTTTAAGGCTTAAAGCTGGCATGATTTTTCAGTCTGCAGATGCTCCAGTGCCAGAGAGCTCTAATTCTCTGATACAGACATCTATTCAGTTGTAACACAATATTCACCTCATCGCTACTCAAATTACTCAATTTATCATACAAGCACCACAAACTTATGGCAGATTGCTCAATTTGAAATATTCCCCAAAATGTAGCATTTATAGAATTAGAGATTGTTGGGCTTTTTCATTTCACACATGCTCCTTCTGGATTTTTAGTTTAAATAAAATTTGTTCTACATATATTCACGTTTTATATAATAAAGCAATTATATAACAAGAAAAGTTGCGCAAAAAATTGTTCCAGGATTTCCACCATTTGTCTTACATCTTCAAAAACCATTGCACAGTAAAAGTCTAACCACAGCTTCTCCTGTATTAAGCTGTCTCAGTTTAAAAGAAACCAAGATGTCTACTAAGGAAAATAAGGAACACTTCTGGATTAGTAAGGGCCCTCTCCCCAGAAACCACCACAAGCTTTCAAATTAAGAGACTTTAATCAGAAAGCGTAGAGAAAAAGAATAACAGTTCTTTCCTACAAATATATATATGTATAACCAAAAAGAGAACAGACCAAGCAGCAACACCGTAACCAAAACTTTCAACCAAATCAAGTCCTATCTCTGCCCCTTCGGTGCAGTTATATTTACAGACAACAGGAGGCGATGCTGTGCCTCAGGTGGCAGGGGCTTCAGTGACTCACTTATGGGCTCCAGAGAGGCAAAGAAAATGGGCAGGGAGAGGTGTTGGTTCCAAACTTCTGTCCAAAAATGTTAGGGGGATGTCAGCAACTCCTCTGCAGATGGTGTCGGCCCCTTGAGGAGTCTGCAGTAAACCCAGGCAACGGTGACTGTTCTCTCAGAACAGCACAGGACTTGTGGAGTCAGGAGGTGAGCCAGGAAACCCCCTCCAAGTGCTTCCACCAGCCCAGCTAAAAGGTAGCTGGCACCCAAGCAGCCAGAGAAAAGAAGTGTGGTCAGCACCAGGAAAAACATCTCTTCCTCCCCACCTCCCTCCAGTCCTCTCCCCAGCCATCACGTTGGAATGCAAAGCTATTAGCTATCCCTTTGCTTAGGTTTTAGACACTTAGCTGACTCAGGGAGCAGGTAGTGGGGGCTGGTCTTCAACAAGCCATCCCATCCTGGCCTCCAACTTCTAAACCACTGTGTTAGTAAGAGACAGAAAAAAAATTCCATGAAAGATTCTGAAACTATAACATAAGTTTACTAAGTGCTAGACTCTTCCAGTAAAAACAAACTAGGTAGTCACTAAATTTAAACAAAAAACCAAAGCATTCCTGATAGAAGAGACAGAAGCCTGCTCATGAAAATCATCATGCAGAGACAAAAACATTACTCATTATTTGTGGTGGGGCACCCCCTTTCTTTCCTTGTCTCTGCATGTCAAGCCAAACTCTAAGATAAATCAGAGTTCTGTTTTTAAGAATGACAGATTGTGTTGACTTTCAAGTGTGTTTGGGAGGGTGGTTCCTTTTGTCATCCATATTTTGCAAAAATTTACATTTAATTTTTTTGATTTGGTAGTTCATTATACTATTTCACCATCGCTCTGCAAAAATGGGGATGACTTCACCAAAGTGAAAGACAGACTAAAAAATCAGGTTTATGTCTCAGACTGCCTTTTTGCCCAGAACTGCTTTGATATTGTTGCCTTAAAATGCATAATGCCTTGAGGCTTATGTTGTCTGAAGAATTTTGTCACAAAATTAAGTTTATAACCTCAATAGAAAAATACCATCAGACTCAGAAATGTAGTATTTATAACTTTAAGAAATTGTACTGATTCATTAAGCATTTCCAAAAGTTATTTTCTTCTGATTGCATTGCTACTGATTACATTTGTAACATACTCCTCTTACCTGGTATTGCAAAGTATATACTTATACTCCTGTAACTTTTTAGCTAATGTTACATCATTTCATTTCAGAATTTTATCACAGAATACACTGAGTTGGAAGGGGCCCACAAGATCATCAAGTCCAACCTCTGTCTCTGCACAGAACCATCCCCAGGAATCACACCATGTGCCAGCGAGTATTATCCAAATGGTTCTTGAACTCTACCAGATTTGGTGTTGCGATCTCTTCCCTGGGGATCCTGTTCCAGTGCCCAACCACCCTCTCAGTGAGGAACCTTTTTCTAACAACCTAAACCTCTGCTGACACAACTTCAGGCCATTCCCTTGAGTTCTGTCCCTGGTTGCAACAGAGAAGAGATCAGTGCCTGCCCCTCCTCTTCCCCTCACAAGGAAGTTGAAGACTGCAGTGAGGTCTCCCCTCAGTCTCCTCTCCTCCAGGCTGGACAGATCATGTGACCTCAGCCGCTCCTCATACATCTTCCCCTTAAAGCCCTTCACCATCTTTGCTGTCCTCATTTGGACACTCTCTAATGGCTTAATATCTTTATTATATCATGGTTCCCATAAACAAATCAAGACTAACAAATAAGACTTATGGTGAGGCCACCCCAGTGCAGAGCAGAGAGGGACAATCCTCTCCCTTGACCAGCTGGCGATGCTTTGCCTGATACCCCCCAGGACGCGGTTGGCCCTCCTGGCTGCCAGGGCACTGCTGACTCATATCCAACTTGCTGTTGACCAGGACACCCAGGGCCCTTTCTCCAGCACTGCTTTCCAGTATCTCATTCCCCAGTCTGTACATATATATCTGTTAGAAATATGATAATATCTATTGGAAAACACCATTCCAACTGCATCAGATTTGCAATGAATTTGAAGCCCTGTTCCCAAATGCTTTATTTCAGATATGAAGTACTAAGTTTCCAGTGATTTCAACAACACATACCAAAGCTAATACACCTCAAACATACTTCAAATAGTTAAAAAATCATGGCATGCACAGTATAAAGTAGTATCATAAATTTCTGCTGTAAGCATGATGCCTGTTGTAGTTTGGAATTATTATGTAAATTCTCTACCCTGCCACTAACTGCCCATGCCAGTAGTTAACAAAAAAAGTAGTTAACTGTTGATCACTTGGGTGGGGGCAGGTTGGTCTCTTTTGTTCTTGGAGACTACACAGGGCTGGGGGTGGTGTGTGTGTGGGGTTGAGTGGAAGCCGACTCACTGCTGCTGCTTGGCCTGGACGTTTTCTGTTTTGGCTGCTCGCTGCCGCTGCCTGCCCCGGGACTGCTTTTGGCCGCTCGCTGCCACTGCCTGCCCCAGGACTGCTTTTGGCTGCTCGCTGCCACTGCCTTCCCCAGGACCACTTTTGGCCGCCCGCTGCTGCTGCTGCCTGCCCCGGGACTGCTTCTGGCCGTTCGTGTTTTTCTGCTTTCTTGGACAAGGAACACAGGGGGAAGAGACAGAGTCCATCTGAAAGCTCACCACTCGTCTGTCTCGCTGGAGAGGGACTGGAAACTCACTCTGCAGCCAGCCGGGCTGTGACATTGACACTAAGTATAACTTTCCTCCCGGAGGAAAACCTGCTGGTTTGTTGTTGTTGTTGTTTTTTCTTTCTCTTGTGGTGTTGGGGAAGCAGTTTGCACTAGCCTGTTTACATATATATATATATATATATATATATATATATATATATATCAGTTAAGAACAGTTATCCTTCTTGTATTAAAATTCCTTTTCTTAAATTTGATAAAGAGTGACGTGATTATTGTGGAGGAGGCCCCCTCCCCCCCTTGTGGGTAAACATTTCGGTTTTTCCCCTCAAACCAAGACAATGCCAGTTGTTCTAGGTTCAGAGATGCAGGTGAATAAAACTGTTTCACTAAACTCTACCTTTCTACTTTGCTTTTTACTCATGCTTCAATATAGCTGTGATTCCTACTATGGTCTTCAATGGAATTACCTCTCAAACAGAAACCACAATTAGATTTTACGATTCCTACAGGTAACACTCAGGAAAATTATTATATATTGAACTCAGATCGGCTACATACCTTTCTGCTGAATTCAAAAGATCTAAGAACTCAGCAGGGAGCATGCCAATTATTTCAAAAGAAACCTGTGTGTTGCATAAACTGTAAATTTAAATGCACGGCAAATATGAATCTACATCCTTTCTCTAAAGGTAGAGGCTCAGGCAGTATCCTCATGTGACATTAATGTTTCTGTCCTTCAAAAACCTTGCCAGTATCTTTCAGCAAAAAGGAGGAAATGAAGATCTAATAATAATAATTTTTTAATTTTTTTTAATAGCAAATGTATTTGTATTGTGGAGAAAAAATAAGCCTTATTAAACATCGTAAAGGAAAAAGAAACTCTCCAACTCATCTTAAAGGCAATAACTCTAAGCAACTGAATGTTGAAATGTGGTTTTACCTTCACATGCTATTAAGTCTAACTAAATTTACTGAAGTTTTTTTCTGCTCTAGGCCCCTAAGCAGATTTTTATCAGTATCTGCATATCCTGTTAGCTGTCTGTTACAGTTACCATATGTTAGATATTTTGAATGTACACTGAACAAACAAAGAGTTCCTGCAGCTTTTTTATCTTTCCAACCAAGATACTAAGGTCTTTTAACTGGCTTTTAAGGATATTTTAAATGCCTAAAAGGTTTTCTATGTAAAAATGCAAAGCAAAGCTAAAACTAAAGAAACAAACAAAATATTATAATAGAATAAAGGTAAGTGAAAATGAATTCCTAGCAGTTAAGGTATGAAACAATTTCTTCAGTTTCATAGTTTTTAAAGTGCAGTTACTTCAGAAAAAATAGTTGGATTAGTGTCTCAACAGAAGTAAGAATGTGATTATCACTGAAGACAGCTACTGATCAAGAGTTTTGTACAATCCATTTTACAACTCATTTGCCAGATGTGACCATTCATCCCCTTAGTATAAAAGATGGAAACTTTACTGGTTAGCTGTAATTTTCTCTGAAAATAGCACTCTTGCTCAGTATTGAACTAAGCTTTTTCTAAAAGAGCATTTTACACCATGAAGGCAATAAAAACCAAGAATCTGCTGCTTATTTTGACACACAATACACCTGCCTGTCAGTAACACCTTTATCAGTCTGAAAGCACATGCGATATGAGCAATTAAAGAAAGTTTTAATTGTGATTCAGTTTTGCCTATTCATCTTGTAAGAAGTTTGTACAGAAAAGTATGTAACACAGAAGTGAACTGTCCTTTTCGGTTTATCCAAAAAGGGAAAATATTCTTACTGCAAACACTTGAAGGGTTCACAGGTTGAATCTTCATAAATATTTCTGTTTTCTCTAACTTACAGAAGTACTTGATTGGACGTCAAAGAATAGGGGAAATGGCCTCAAGTTCTGTCAAGGGATGTTCAGTTTGGATATTAGGAAAAAAATTCTTCACTGGTTAAGAATTGAAATGGGCTCCCCAGGGAAGTGGTAGAGTCACCATCCCTGGACATGTTCAAAAAACAAGTAGACACGGCACTTCACAACATGGTTTAGGTTTAGTGAGTATGATAGTGTTTGGTCCAAAGCTGGACTTAGTGATCTTGGAGACCTTTTCCAACCTTAATGATTATATGATTTCAAGCAATTTTACAGTCAGGAAAAGAAAAATAAAAGCTCCTCGGCGAGGCCTGGCAGATGCACAATCAACACATGGAACATCAGTTCAAAGACCCACGAGTTCAAAATTCCTTGCTGGTAGTATCACCATCACTTCAGACATCACTAAAAACTGTGAAAAAGCCAAGGAAGCAATTCTGAATGTTACTAGAGTCCAATAGGGTAAAATAGCATTATTCTACTCAGGAAGAAATAGTTAACACACAAAACCAGACAGACTACAAAGTTGTTAGATGTTTAGATATAAGACAGACTAGCAGAGATATGTAGGGGTAGGGTAACTGTCAAAATGATTATAACTCAGAACCTTCCTGAGATAACGTCAAGGCAGCTCCACCTAATAGAGAATATAATTAATTCAACAGTACCAATGGACTGCATTGTTGTTCAGTCATAAAATAGGCAAGAAATTAGATACAAAATCCAGGTGTTACTTGTCCACAAAAGCTGCCCTAGTGCTTGTTTGGCTAAAACAGTACCAAAAGTCAGAGTTTTCTTCTGGCTACCTCCCCGAAAAGGGCTGGAAAGCATTTGAAGATATTATCATAGAGACCATTAAAGTATATCACCCAAGAATAAACAGAAGTCCATCACTAACAGAAGTTCAGGTAGACATTTAACATCATTAAATAACTCTTTAATTCCCCTATATTACTTTGAATGCACACCCCTAATAATACAGACTATACCTATAGAAATAACTGCTGGATTTTAGAGACTTTCTAGGGAGACAAAAACTCTGCCTTTATCAAAGTACAATACTCAAGAAATTGTAGTCTATTATGTTAGGTTATGTTCTAAAAGCCCATCTGCACACCTACAAAGGAGCCCTGGCTGCTCTCTAGTCCCATCAGGCCCATATCAGGCCCATCTCCAGAAGATTAAAGGTGCCTGTAAGCCAATATATCTCCAGAGAAAGGGATATTCTGTCGAGACCCTTCTCAGGGCTGTGTCAGAAGACCCTTAGCCCCATCATTCAGGTGTGAAACCCAACATGATGAGTGAAGCATGAAGTGTCCTGCCAGCTGAAGGTGTGTTGCTACCTGGAGGAATGAGGCACATATTGAGATTACATATTAAAAGATGATTGGAGATGAAACCAAAGGCAGGAAAAGGGACGGATTTAGGCAATTTTGGGAGTAATAAGTGTATGGAAAATAGAGGGATAAGGGATAAAAAGGGCTGGTTGCTTGTAAATAAATAATGGGATGGTCACTGCATTTGTCTAGCCACATTCTGCACTTGAACAGCTCTATCTGGTCAAAATTCTTATTGACATTCTTTCTATTTCTCTTCCTGAGTGAGGGATATATCTGTGTGCACGTGTGTACTGGAGGGTCTGAGGGCAGAACTGGAGTCAGACCACAGGCTGGAGGGCGCGTACATCTATGATGTCAACAACTCCAGAGACTGGAACAAGAAAGTTTTAATACCAAAAAAATGGGGCTTTTCAGGGCATAAGGGCCTCTAAATGTATAACACCAGCAACACTAACAATGGAATGTCTGGGTCCACCAGTTGAACTGAGAACACAGGCTAATTGTCTTGCATGCCAACTGGAGACAAGAATGAGTGAGATCAAGTGCCAGCCAAGGGATGGGACCAATGGTCAGAGCCCCGCAAGCCCATGCTGCTAGCAAACTTCAGCAAGTATAAGAACTGTAGCCCATAAGTTGGCAGAGTTGGTTAGGAGGGCTTTAAAGTAGATTTGAAGGGGGAAGGGACGGCAACTGGGCTCTCCAGAGATAGGCCTAAGGGCATAGAGCCCGAGTTGAGAATGAAATCAATGGCCCAGCTGAAGTGCATGTACACCAATGCACGCAGTATGGGAAACAAACAAGAGGAGCTGGAAGCCATAGTGCAGCAGGAAAACTATGACATAGTTGCTGTCACAGAAACGTGGTGGGATGACTCACGTGACTGGAGTGCTGCTATGGGGGGCTACAAGCTCTTCAGAAAGGACAGGCAGGGAAGAAGAGGTGGAGGGGTGGCTTTATATGTTAGAGAGTCTCTTGACTCTGTTGAAGTTGAGGTCAGCAGTGACAAGGTTGAGTGCCTGTGGGCCAGAATCAGGGGCAAGGCCAACAAGGCTGACACCCTTGTGGGTGTCTGTTACAGACCGCCCAACCAGGATGATGAAGGAGATGAATTATTCTACAAGCAGCTGGGGGATGTCTCAAAATCTCCAGCCCTTGTTCTTGTGGGTGACTTTAACCTGCCAGATATCTGCTGGGAGCTTCATACTGCAGAGAAGAGGCAGTCAAGGAGGTTCCTGGAGTGTATAGAGGACAATTTCCTTCATCAACTGGTAAATGAGCCTACCAGGGGTAAGGCCCCACTAGACCTACTGTTTCCAAACAGAGAGGGGCTGGTAGATGATGTAGTGGTTGGAGGCCGCCTGGGGCATAGTGACCATGAAATAATAGAACTTTCAGGCCTCAGGGATGTAAGGAGAGCCACCATTAAAATCTCTACTTTGGACTTCCGGAGAGAAGATTTTGGTCTATTCAAAAAACTGATTCAGAGCATACCCTGGGAAACAACCCTTAAAGGCAAGGGGGTCCAGGAGGATTGGACATGTTATAAGAAGGAAATTTTGAGTGCATAGCAACAGGCTGTCCCAGTGTGCCAAAAGGCCAGCCGGAGGGGAAGACGGCCAGCTTGGTTAAATAGGGAGATTCTGCAAGAAATCAGGGATAAAAAGAAAGTTTACAGACTATGGAAAAAAGGGCTGGCTACTTATGAAGAATTTACAGATAGAGCTAGGTCATGCAGGAAAAAAATTAGGGAAAGAAAAGTGGAATTTGAAGTAAATTTGGGTATTTCAGTTAGGAATAACAAAAAGTCCCTTTATAAATACATTAATATCAAAAGGAGGGGCAAGGAAAACCTCCATTCTCTGTTGGACTTGAAGGGAAATATAGTTAAGGAAGATGAGGAGAAGGCTGAGGTACTTAACAACTACTTTGCCTCAGTTTTCACCAGTAAGACAGGTGGCCCTCAAGACAACTGGCCTCTGGAGCTGGTAGACAGGGAGAGGGAGCTGAATACCCCTCCTGTATTCCAGGAGGATATAGTTACTGACTTACTGAGCCAGCTGGATCCTAAGAAGTCTATGGGACCAGACAGGATCCAGCCCAGGGTGATGAAGGAGCTGGCAGAAGAGCTTGCCAAACCGCTCTCCATCATCTTCCAACAGTCCTGGCTCTCTGGGGAGGTCCCAGATGATTGGAGGTTGGCCAGTCACCCCAATCCACAAAAAGGGCTGCAAGCAGGACCCTGGCAACTACAGGCCTGTCAGCCTGACCTCCGTGCCTGGCAGGGTTATGGAGCAGTTCATCCTGAGTGCAATCACAGAGCACCTTCAGGGTGGACAAGGGATTAGACCCAGCCAGCATGGGTTTAGGAGGCGCAGGTCCTGTCTGACCAACCTGATCGCTTTTTACGATCAGGTGACCCACCTGGTGGATGAGGGGAAGGCTGTGGATGTGGTCTATCTGGACTTCAGCAAGGCCTTTGACACTGTCTCCCATAATATACTCCCGGAAAAGCTGGTAGCCCACGGCCTGGACAAGTGTACCCTCTCCTGGATTAGGAGCTGGCTGGAGGGTCGGGCCCAGAGAGTGCTGGTGAACGGAGCTGCATCCAGCTGGCGGCCACTCACCAGTGGTGTTCCCCAGGGGTCAGTGTTGGGTCCAGTCCTGTTTAACATCTTTATTGATGATTTAGATGAGGGGATTGAGTCCATCATCAGCAAATTTGCTGATGACACCAAGCTGGGAGGGAGTGTCGACCTGCTGGAAGGCAGGAGGGCTCTGCAGAGGGATCTGGATAGACTTGAGAGATGGGCTGATTCCAATGGGATGAAGTTCAATAAGGCCAAGTGCCGGGTCCTGCACTTTGGCCACAACAACCCCCTGCAGCTCTACAGGCTGGGCACAGAGTGGTTGAAAAGCAGCCAGGCAGAGAGGGACCTTGGAGTACTAATTGACAGGAAGCTCAACATGAGCCAACAGTGTGCCCAGGTGGCCAAGAAGGTCAATGGGATCCTGGCCTGTATCAAAAATAGCGTGACCAACAGGACCAGGGCAGTGATCCTTCCCCTGTACTCTGCGTTGGTGAGGCCACACCTTGAGTACTGTGTTCAGTTCTGGGTCCCTCAGTTCAGAAAGGATATTGAGGTGCTGGAGCGGGTCCAGAGAAGAGCAACAAGGCTGGTGAAGGGACTGGAGCACAAGCCCTATGGGGAGAGGCTGAGGAAGCTGGGGTTGTTTAGCCTGGAGAAGAGGAGGCTCAGAGGTGACCTCATCACTGTCTAGAACTACCTGAAGGGAAGTTCTAGCCAGGTGAGGGCTGGTCTCTTCTCCCAGGCACTCAGCAATAGGACAAGGGGGCATGGGCTTAAGCTCTGCCAGGGGAAATTTAAGTTGGATATCAGAAAAAAATTCTTTCCAGAGAGAGTAATCAGGCATTGGAATGGGCTGCCCAGAGAGGTGGTGGATTCACCATCCCTAGAGATTTTTAAACGCAGATTGGACGTGGCGCTGAGTGCCATGATCTAGTAAATGGACTAGAGTTGGACCAAGGGTTGCACTCGATGATCTTGGAGGTTTTTCCAACCCAATCGATTCTATGATTCTATGATAAGTTCTAGTAAGAACCAAAATGGATCAGCTGGCAGGGAAGTGATGCAGGCCAAGAGTATGAGAGGAACTGTCTATCAGGGGGCACCAGGAGAGCCCTAGCCAGCTGCCAGTGAGACCTGTTGGTGTCTATGTCATTCTAGGGTCGAAACTACAGGACAGTTGACTACTGAAGATGAAATGAGATCCAGACAGCTTTGGCAAGGTGTGATCATGTGTGTATGTCTGAGTTATTTTGTAGCAGCAAACAGAGTGGAGCTGCAGTTCCAAGCCCTCATATATCCACGTATCAGCCAATATGGAGACTGACTGTCCAAGGTCAGCTGCCAGTAGGATGAGAGTTGTACATTAATTCTCAGTAGTAGACATTTACCCTGCTCTTCCAGAGACAGGAGAAGAATGAGACTGTCACCTGTCCCCAATGCTGTGGGTATGTCCAATCAATGGAGCTAGCCATAGCTCTGTATGCATGCATAAATGTGAACTATGCATGTATTCTGCCTGTGTGTGCCTGCTGGGAATACAGTTTCAGTCTCCTGCTGGTTGGGCCTGTAACATGGAGTTGTGTAGCAGTTTTGCCTCTCTTGGTCTGTCAGATCCAGTGCAATGTACTTTCCCCTCACATCTTCAAAAATACATAAGTGTAGTTGAGTCATAAGTCAACCTTTCACTCATTGAAAAAAAAAACAAAAACCCAAACCACAATCGACCACAAACAAAAATTTCATTTAATTTTCTGAAATGTGGACATTTACTTTTTTTGGGGAAAAAAAACCCCATAACACCATAAAAAAACCCCAAACCAGACAGTAAGTGATACTCTTCATCTGAAGACATCCTCTTATTAAACAAGGAATCAAGAATGCTGATGATATATTTGTTTCAGAAGCATTTCCTCAGCCACTGTGAATCATTCAATAAGATCTTAAAAAGTATTCTACAGGGAAAGGTGATCCATATATATATATATATATATATCTTTCAAATATTTATTTAAAAATTCTTTGAAACATTAGTCACAGTGAGGTGATATTTTAATATGTTTATGACTTTTCAGTGCAAGAAACTTGATTCATTTGTCTTGATAGGGCAAAATAAGTGATTTCATAGGACAAAGAAGTCTGTCTTATGGAACAAGAACCATACCGGTAGCACTGATCACCTAATGTAATGTATCCTGCTTAATTTGTCAGTAAATTCATAACATAACAGAATCATTGTAGTTGGAAAATACCTCTGAAAATTGCCTAATATTGCCCTCCAGCTCAAGACAGGGGCCATTAGAATAGGTTGCCTAAGAATGTGCCCAAATGGCTTCAACTATCTCTAAAGATAGAGACTCCACAAAGCAGTGGGCAACCCAACCTGGTCTGGTGATTGACAACCTGATAGCAAAAGTCTTTTTCTTATGCTTGAAAGGAACTCCTCATGTTTCAGTTTGTCTGCATTGCCTCTTGTCCTTCAACTGTGCACCACTGAGAACAAGCTATCTCTGTCTCTTCCTCTCCCCCACCACATGCTTAAACAAATAGATAAGATCTCTTTGAGCCTTCTCTTCTGTAGGCTACACAGTACCAGCTCTCAGCATCTCTTCATAAGACAGGTATGTCCTTCTATAATCTTTGTGGCTCTCTACTATACTTACTCTGTTAAATCCATGTTGCTCTTGTACTAGGAGACCAAGAACTGTACGTAGCACTCCAGGTATGTCTCACCAATGCTGAAGGGAAGGATTACCTCCCTTGTGTTGTTAGCCTTGCCCCTCCTAAGCACAGTATACAACTGGCCTTCTTTTCTGCAAGGGCGCACTGCTGCCTTATAGTCAACTTGACCCTTATAGTCAAAGTATGCTCAGGTTCTGTTCTGCAAAGCCACTTTCCTGCTGCTTGGTCCCTAGCCCATACTGGTGTCTGGTGTTAGTTTTACTCAGGTTCATATCCCTTTGCAAACCTTCAGGAGATTCCTGTTGACCCATTTCCACAGCCTGCTGAGCCCCATCAGGGTGGCAGCATTTTGCATGTTAACCACTCTTCCAATATTTGAATCTTATGCAAGCTTGCTGAGGATGTGCTCTACCTTAGTATCTATATTTTTATTGAAGATGTTAAATAGTAATGGCCTCACTATTGAACCCTGGGGAACACCACTAGTGCATGACTGGCCTCCAACTTGACTTCACAACACTGATCACAGCCTTCAGTTAGTTTTCATTTTGCCTCACTGTTTATCTAATCTGTATTTCATCAGTTTGTCAATGAGGATATTGCGAGAGACACTTCACTAAAGTCAAGATAAATGACATCCACTGTTCTTTTCCTGTCCACCAAGCAAGTAATTTTTTTATATGACATGATTTCATGTTCAGACATGATTTCTCCTTTGTAAATGTAAGCTGACAAGTCCCAGTCACCCTTCTGATATGTTTGGAATACCTTGGCCTTTTCCATGTCCTTTCTCTTCAATTCTCCTGCCTCATTTAACAGCGTGCCTAAATTTTCCATAGACTATTTTTCTGCAACATGTAAAATTTCTTCTTATTGTTCTTCATGTCCATTGACATATTTATCTTCAGATAGGGTTTGGCTTTCCTAAACCTATCTCTGGACATTCAGACAGCGTCCATACTATTCATCTTCTGTGCCCAGATTGTTCTTCCCTCTCTTCTATGCTTTTATCTGATGTTTGAGTCCTGTCAGAAGTACCCATGTAGAACTCCTGACACTATTTCTTGATTATAAATTATTATCTCCTAACATACTAAATGCAAACAGGAAAAAGAAAAAAAAACCAAAATGAAACCCATGTTATATTTATTGATAATTAATGCAGTCACAGAAAACTTGTATAATATCAGCTATAGTGTATGAAAATTAATTACATTTAAAAAGGAACTTTTCTTTTTCATTCTCTTTGTAAAACAGTGCCTGCACCTGAAAAATTACTGTTCTTGGCCCACATTGTCAGCTGGTATTTTTTCACACTGCTCCACTGAAGACAAAGGAACTACTCTCATTTTTACCTCCTGAAATAGAGCTCATCAGAATCTTTTTTTACAGTTACTCATTAACATTGAATGCTAATGATTTCTTTCCTGTTAACAGATTAAGCATCTCTAAGATATTGTAGATTCTTACCTGGTATACTCAAAAGTCTATGTATTATATTTGTTTAGTAGTTACTGTCTCAGAAAACTAATTTCTGAAAGATTCTCCCTCATTTCAGTGTAAACAGGTGAAGGACTAAAGAAACCAGCACAAATATTGCCTCACTCTCTCCCCTTGCCACTGTATCCATAAAATGAGTAGCTGAATATAGAAAAGTTTGTGTGTCAGTAAATGCTTGCTGGACTAAATCATATTCTTTCATTGAAATGTTGAGCAGAGAAAGGCAATCTAATGAACAATCAGCACTTCATATTTCTTATACTTTTAAATTCCCCCCCTTTTAATCCACAGAGATGAGAAAAAACACATCTCTTACAAAAGGTATAAGAAGATATAATTGTGTCAACACAGGGCAGGCAAAGACAAAGCAACTAACTAGCTAAGTCTCATGGGGTTTTAAATATTTTTAGTGTGTGCTTAAAGATTAATTCTTACAGCTATTCATCACAGTAATAAAATATGTTTTTTTTTTAAAATAAAGTTTGTTTAGATAATATTAATGCCTCTAGGTTTCTTAGGTGAAAACGCCTCTAGTTTTACATGGGAATGCATAGGGTTAAGGAGGAGTGGAAAGGCGCAATTATAGGCTTACATTTAGAAAGGGAAAAGAAGAAATATCAGAATATCAATAAATTTTTGAAAATAAGAAACAACCAAAACTAAATTTGGGTTCATTAAAGTCAAATGGCATTCAAATTTTTGTGTTACAAAGTAAAATATCTGTTTAAAACTAATAATTAGGAGACTGCATATATTGTGAATTTATGTAGTGATCTTAACATCATTTGTCAGGACACTCTCATATACAAATTAAGAAAAAATAGCATAGACAGAGTGTTGGGAAACGTACATTTTCAGGTTAGTGAGCCAAGGACAGATTCCCAGGTGTCAGCTTCTAAGATAAGAATGGAATCTATCTGAAGACCTTGGGCTCATGCAGAAGCGAGAGAAGTCTGCTAAACTCCGTGGAGGGACAATCTAAAGAGCTCTTTTTATAAAGTTAAATATATGGTAAAGAAGTCTGCTTGGATCCAGCAATTTTTTGAAATATATATTAGTTAATATATAGCTATAGCAGTGTGTTGTTGGATGGTTTGGATGGCGTGTGTAGGTTTTAGAATTGTGTGCAACCGTGTGGAAAAATAGTCCTGTGTAAAACTCCTCTTGTAGTTTGAAAAATTCCTACGCATGGATAGATAAATTAAGTTAATGTAAACATAGTTTGTCCCCTTTTTCCACCATTCCTTAGTAGCTGTAACCCATGATGAAGAGGACTTTGAATTAACTGCCAAAAAATGAAAATTAGATGCAGTCAAAGTACTTTATTTAGCAGCTGGAGGTTGTAGCCTCACAGAAGGCCCACTGGAAGCTGTGTCTATATGAGTTTAGGCATCGCGACAATAGAGTAATTATTTTTAAGGGCCTGTATCTCCCTTTTGTAATGTAATTCCTCAAAGAGTCTCTGTTGAGTCTCATAATATAATGTTTCAATTAATGATTTGGCTGGTGATATAAACACTCTACACATTAAATTTACAGTTGATGAAAAAGGTTGTGATGATTTCAAAGCATGCTGAAGATCCGATCAGAATTCCCAATCTCTTAACACCTTTTTTTTCAGGTCTTAGAGGAAGGTAAAGAGTATGACTCAATAAAGAGAAGGCAAGAACTAACACATAAGCAGAACTAATCTTCTTGCCAAATACAGGATGAGAACACCAGTTTTTCAGAAAAGATCTTTGGGTTTATAGTGGATCAAAAAAATAAATATTACTCAAGTATGTCATGATGCTACAGGAAAGACAAACTTCAAACATACATAAGCAGGAATCCTACCTGTGAGATATGCAATTACTCCCTTTACCTTCCTCTGTGCTGATAAATTCAGCTTTGTGCAGTGATTGTCAAGAACAACGTGGACAGGAAGAGTTCAGTGGAGATTAATATGAAATTTGGAAAGAGGAATGAATGAAGGGGTTTTTTTCAGTCAAAAGAAGGAAAGATGAGAGTGGTTATTACTATAGCTTCCAGACACACAAATATAGTTGTATTGAAGAAAGAGGAAACAATCTTTCCCTCATGTCTTTAATGAACAGAAAGTAATGAACTGGAACTATAGAAAAGAATCAAGTTAGACATTAAAGCAAAATTTGAAGACAAGTGTGACAGAGTGCCCAGGAATAAGGTGGCTCTCCATATTCGAAGGTTTCAAAAAATTAATCATACAGAGGATTGATGAATAAACTCTTCAGATTCCTTCTAGTGCTATTTTTGATACATTCTGTGACAGTTGCAAAACATTTTCAACTGAGAGGAACACTGCAAGCAGGAAGAATGAACTGGTTATGATAACTGTAAGAAAGAAATGGGACTTAAAATTATTCATATGCTTTTGGATTTAGGGACTAATCGGAAAATCTTCAGTAACAACCTTGAAGATCACTGTCTGAAAATGAGACTATTAAATGACCACTGTGTATTTCCTATTCTTCAAGGGTCTTCCATCATAATTTTTTTACTTTGAAAAAAAATGCTGTCTTTTAATGCATACTTAAAGTATTTTTCCAGTTCTATCAATGCCATTGTGAAAGGCCCTTGTGATAGGCTCATCTCCTGGAAAATTGTATGTGGTATCTCTTGATCATCCTTAATATATTAGTTATCTACTTTTCACTTTGATACAAGCTTAGAGGGACAAATGGAAAGCTTTTGTTACCACATGGTCTGAAAGTAATTCTTCTGTAGGGTATTTACCAGACTAAGGGCTGAGACCCAATAATGGTTAGGTTAAGTATCATAGGAATGTTTGGGTTGGAAGGGACCTTAAAGTCTGAACTCCATTGCCATGAACAAGGACACCTTTCAGTAGACGAGAAATTAAGAAAAAAGAAACAAAAAAAGGATTAAAATATTTATATAGTTAACAGGAAGAAACAGAGATTAGATCATGAACAAACTTATGTCAGAAGTTTTATAAAGAAGTTTTAATCAGATGGATTTGCCAAAACAATCAAAAAACTTTCTTGCCAATAGGAGAGGCAAAAATCCCCCCAGTAAAATTTTGTGTACTTCTGACAGAGGGTGGTTCAAAATAATAATTTTATTAAAATTGTAAGATATTTTTCAGCCATACATAGATATGCATAATTTGTACTTCCTGTCTACTCAAGGATGTACATGTATATAAATGTAAAGTAGACCTTCTTCACAATAAAGGAAGTTTAAAATTAATTTTTTGTATCTATATAGACACACACACACTTCCTGTTTTAAATTACCGTGCCTATTGGCAGGTCTTATTTGATTCCCACTAGTCTGATGACAGCCTTGTTAATCAAGCAATTATGTTAGCCAAGCAGTTGTCCCCTTTTCCAATGCCCACTCTCTTTGCTTGTTGGTTCTGGGCTAACACTGTTTAGGTGGTTTCTTATTCATTCCGTATTTGAAAATTACATCAGTTTCTTCCCCAATTCATCCTTCACTCACTATCACACTTCAAATTAATGTCTTAAAACAATTTCTAGCTTTCTGCTAAAAACTTCAGTGAAAAGAGTACAGAAGCAATGATGATTATGTAGAGAAAAGAGTTGAATTACTGACCTTCAATGTGACAGCACTGGCTTACAAATTCCAATTTCTTCTCCACGTTTCTCAAATGGGAAGGATTACTAGAAAGTTTGGATTTGTTTGTTGGTGTTTTTTTCATTGCCCAAGTGAACGATTTCCATCGCAGACTGATGGCTAACTTAACCAACAGAAAGGAAATTTGTGATTTTTTTTTAATTATTATAACTAATTTGCTCTACTATATTTTCAGAGGTAAGTTAAAGCTGTTCTAAATCAATTCAATCCATATGTCAGTCAAAATAAGATGATTTGATTATTTTTTTAATAAGAATTTCACATAGCTAGTCTTTATTTTCTGGGTATTTCTTCTAGTGTTTTGAAAAATATCCAGAAGTTGAGCTCAACATTATAAATGGGCTTAATCCAAATCAATATAAAAATAGTATTTAAAAATTTCAGACTGTGTCTCATAAGTCACTCAGAGAAAATATTTTTGTACTTTCACACCCTCATTATGAATAATGCAAGGCCCAATTAGTAGGAAATTTTCTGAATTATGAATTAGGACCAAATTAAAAATGCAAAATTAGAGAAAAACAAAGACTGCTTGTTTTAAATTCCCCTTCCAGACAGGTAACCATTTTTAACTACTCTGCTACCCACGTTTGATCTATATCTTTATCTATTCTTATGGCTAATGAGGAACAAATTACTTATTAGTCATGAATGACACTAACTACCCACTCTTGCACAAAAGAAGAATATTACAATTTACATTTAAATGAGATTTGAAATGTTAATGAACATCGCCAGTATTCTAATTATCTATACAAATATATTAAATTAAGTTGAACTTTACTAGATTAATTACTTCAGAATCATACTCTATATTTGCCCAGCAGCATTGATGAAGAATAGTTCTGTATTCATAGGATAATTCCCAAAAACTGGGGGTCAAGAATGAGCAAACAATGCCACTATGTATTTAATATCATTTTATAGGAGAGAGATGATTAACCATTATCTTACAGTTACAAAATTAGCTAAGAAAACACCTCAGAAACATTTGATATTTTCTTTATGTACAATCTTAGATTTAATGTGTATTTCTTCCATGTCCATTTGGGTCAGTTGGGTGCAGATGGATGTGGAAGCTTGGCCTCTATTTCAATTTTCAATACTTAATTTCTCTTTGACATTTGTTGTTGGTGTTTTGGTTTGGTTGTGTTTTTAGTTTTGTGATGGTGGTAGTGGTGGTGTCAGGTTTGTTCGATTTGGTTTGTTTGGGTTTTTTCCATAATTATCATTTAAGCATACTATAGCAGGATACTAAAGAAATTCAGAGTAATACTTTGCACACATGATGTAAAGATGCATTTTTTTTTAGTTTAAATGGCTAAAGGAACAATTTTTTTTCTTTTCTGACCAGTCATAGTGAATTTACTGCAGTCCTATATCAATGTCAGGTGAAAACAGAAATATCATCAAGTTTTTCTGACTGAAGAAAACATTTTCATCACTTGCATTAGCAAATGCAGAAAAGAAAATTGGTATTTATTCAGAAACATAATTCAGCTCAAAACAATTGTCCCTCAAGTTTTTCAACTTTTACTCATTTACTATTCTACACATAGGCAAATTGAATGATAAAAATTTTTACTACCTTTAAATAACCAGTGCCTTATTCCCTCATCTTATGGGGAAAAAAAAAGTAGTTCTCCAGAGGGATTTAATTGAAATAATTCAGTAAGTAATGCAGTGGGACTGTAGTAAAATGACATCTTAAGCTTTGCATTATAGTTCAAAAGGTGCTTAGAAATACCTTAATTTTCAATAGCATGGACACACAAACTTGGTTACAAAGACAGCAAAGAGTAAAGAGATTTAATAGTTGTATTATACAACATTACTGAAAGTACCATTATTTTATTATCAATCTATGTTATTTGATATATTCTAAATTATATAAAATTTTCATTAAAAATAAATTCATTTGAACCACTTTCTGTTCCGATATTGAAGTGATTTTCACAACTTCGACACTTCTTTCTGGTGATACTCGTGTGTTTTCATAGTGTTCTTCCACTTCAGAAATTCCTGTTCCATTGTCGTTGCACCTCTTGCTCATTTGCAACATACTCTTTACTTCAAATTCAGCAGCAATTTCTGATGCCTAGAAACATTTTTCACACTGAAGAAGGTCTTACAGAACATTGAAATGAGTCATTGATACTGAACTTAAATTCTCGAGTCTACTTTTTTAAATCATTATCACTATTACTATCTTCTGTTTCTCTTAGTAACAAGTTAAATAAAGATATAAGAAGATAAGAAGCTCTCAAGGTTCAAGGTTAGTTCAGCAGTCTACAGGTAGACTAGGTCAACACCACTTGCAGCATCCAGCAAATGAGCTTTGTGGGAGGGTAGCACAACTGCTAATGATTAAAAATTAGAATAACGCTTCCAGATTGACTGTTAATTACTCACAGCATTTGGCTCAAATATTTTGAGTTAAATAGATACAGATGAGAGTTCTCTATCCCTGCCAAAATAAAAGAGTGAACTGGCAAAAGGATTTCAAATATTTCAGTAGTAGTCAAGATTTTTGGTGGACTCTTTAATTGACTTTCTATTCCAGCAAGAAATTCCCCATCACCTTAAGCTCACAAAATTAACATAAAAAGGAAAATCTCTTCGTCTTCTTTATATTTCTGTAGACAAGATCTTCTGTGAACAACCTTAATACTCTGTACTAGTCTGGGTTATAATATGAACCTGGCAACTACAAATACCAGAGCATCATAGGTAGTCTGGATAGTAATGGTCATCATTCATAAATATTGCAGGTCTGGGTGAAAAACTTTGGTAAAAATCCAGCAACTTTGCAAAAACTAGTGATTTGGGATTAAAAATTAAACTATATCTTTACGAGGAATATCTTGAAAAGGATTCCTCAAAATTGAGCTTTTAAAACATCTGAACTCAACAAGGTAGCCATTCATGTCCATATTGGGCTAATAAACAACTATGGAACAACCAAAAACAAAAAAGTGGAATGCTTTTCATTTAATTTTTGATACATACTTTTAAAGTAAAATGGGCAAAAACCAGACTATCCAAAGGTCAACTCTAATTACAAAAATCGGATGATTAAAGTTGAACTGGGTCTGGCTGGTATGGAGTTCACCTTTTTTGTAGCAGCCCACAGGGTGCCATGCTTTGGACCTGTGACTAAACCAGCTTCAGTAACACACCAGTGTTAGCTATTGCTGAGATCTGTCTGCACCATGTCAAGGCTTTTTCTGTTTCCCACTCTGCCCCCTCAGTGAGTAGGCTGAGGGTGAGCAAGAGGTTGGGAGGGGACACAGTCAGGACAACTGACCCAGACTGACCCATGTAAAATTCCATGCCAGATCATGTAAACCTCAGCAATGAAAACTCAAGGAGAAAAAAAAAAAGGAAGAAAGGGGAGATGGTGGTGGTTATGGCATTTATCTCCCCAAGTTAGCTTTGTGAATGCTGAGGTCCTGCCTCCAAAGTGGTGGCGAGACATTTTCCTGCTGATGGGAAGCACTGAGTGAATTCTTGCTTTACTTTGCTTTGTGCAGGCAGATTTTCCTTCACCCAGAAAACTGTCTTTACCTTGATCTATGAGCCTTCCTGACATCCTTATACATTCTTCCCATCCCACAAGACAGGGAGGGGAGTGAGAGGCTGTGAGGGTTTTGTTGCTAGCCACAGTAAAACCATTACAAGGGAAATAAAATAAACTTGGAAGTGTATCTAAACAAAATTAATTTCACAAACTTAGAAAGTTGTGTACTATCTTGTTCAGAGATATCTGGATGGATATTCATGTACATTCATCCTAGAAACCTTTTGTGAACAGAAAGGTGCTCTAACTTACAGGAGCCAGTGGGTTTTACACAAAATGCTTGTGGGCTTCATAGAAGCCAGAAGCAGTCTGGAAGCGCTGGACTCATAAGCTACAGAGATATTCCCTTATAGGCTCTTAAAACTAGTATTTATCCAAGTTCCACCCTTGACATAGTCACTAGGGACTTCAGAAGGAAATAACTGTAGACCTGATGCAGTCCTTCATCACTCTGAGATGCAAAACCTTTTTCTGCCTGGAAGTATGCTCCTGGGAAAAGTGTGAAACAAAGTCAATGTAAATAATTCACAGTGTGAAAAAGCAACATGGTAGCTATGTGATAATGGGAGGAGCAAAGTGGGTTAAAGCAGCATGCCTCAGCAAACAGTGGACAGTGAGAAGAACTGGCACACAAGAAAAAAATATTATCCAAAGCATTCACAAATACTCATCTAATCTGAAATTTTTTCACTTGACCATGTTTTCCAACTCCGAGATTTGCTTTCTTTGAACATTTGAATATTTAGAAACCAAATTAAATGAATGCTCAGATTTTGAACTCAAATATCCAAAATGTTATCCAAACCTAGTTTTGAGTCATATATTCACTCAGAAATTGCAGTAAGTTTCATACTGGCCAGTTAAATCAGTCAGTCAGATTCAGGCAACTGGAATAAAAGAGATAAAATCTGTAGCTAAGAAAGCACTTAATGGGTTTCAAATACCCAAACTAAAATTCAGCAGCTATACACAAAGAACATACACAGAGATAGATGTGCATCCATGCAAGAAATGTAGAGCTCTTGATCATGTACAAAGGCTGCATTCGTTGAATAGCTGCATTAAATACCTGCACTATTGATAATTATCCCTTGTCAGAGAATGATGCAGTATGGTACACTGCCTTTCATACTACAGATCCTAATATCATAAATTTAATTTATCAGATGTTAAGGCCAGATCTCTAAGGTATTAATTAACTGAGTACAAACAGCTTGTACAGTTATATAATCCTTCAGAAATACACAATTCTTTCTCTCAAAACTTGGAAGCTGTTCAAAAATGGTTAAATAAACAATCACTCAGCTGTCAAATTACATGAGTACTATTCTTCTGTTCATTACAGTATGCAAAACTTGCACTATAAACACAAAGGCACTAAAATAAATTTAAAAGATCTCAAATCTTACGAGCATCTGGCTATTCCTTATCTTGCTTGCCTTAAGATGTACCAGAGCCACTGCTTATTTTATCAGATGTGTCAATCAGCAACGTAAATCACATAATTTTGTCTTTTTTTTTTCACAGAAATTTCAATGGAACTGTTTTACTGTATCTCATTAACTTTTTTTTTTTTAAATTTCACTGCATCAAACACTTTTCAGTTTTTCTGACCTTATAAAACATGATTCACAAGAATGTATATATTTGTTATCTAACTGTAGATGGGGACAGGAACTTTAATCATAACTGCATGAATGAGTGACCAGGTGCAGAATTTAGCAGAATGAGTCCAGGGGTGTGGTCCAGAAGAATCCAGAGGCTGGGAAACCCTTCTGCCTAGCTTCTGAAGCCTGGCCAGATATACAGAGGTCTCTCTTTCCCAGACCAAACAATACACTGATGCTTTCCATGTTGCATAGTTCAACCAAGAGAAAATCCGTGCATGTATCATTGTCAGACATACACAGGGGACACTAGTGCAGGTGGCTACACAGGGTGCTGCCTTTTAACAATACCCATATATAATACCACCCGAATCTGCATAAAACCTAAGTCGTTTTCTTCCTCCCCAGGTATGAAGGTTGAAGCTCACTAGAAAAAATACATGCCCCCACTCTAGATCCACAGGACTACTACATTCTTGGATCCTTCAAATGCCAGAGTAGACTCTCTGCGTCTATAACAGTCCTGATGCTTAGACTGTCTTACTCTTTATCAGCTTATTTTCCCATTTACAAAGGCTAGGTTGGCCCTCTCAAAAGCTAAACCTGGGTTTTCTTAATGGCCTATTGATTACTGACTAGAGACTTTTTTATCTTAGACAAGGGATAATGGAGAAAATGCCAATTGTATTTCTATTTTGTTTATAGCTTTCCTTGTTCTATGACTTTTTGGACACTATAATGTTCATTAATCTGATCACCTTAGTGAAGCAAAGGCTTTCAAATTTCCATAGGCTTACTGAAAGTACGTTAAATATTTATAATGCCATAGTGTCCACTACTTCATACTGGTGTTACTAACTGGAAAAAAGTTCCAATCTTTACTGGGTTTGGCTATGTCATCTATAGAACATGCTCATCCTGCAAATGAAGGAAACCAGGTAAAGGGACCAGCAAGGTCTGGAAGCTTCTTATTTCATTTGATACTCAAGTATGTTAGAAAAAAGGACAGCTGGAGATAACAATGCAACCTGCTATCTGGAAGGATTTTTGTGACCCCGACACATGCCTCCCTAAAGGCACAGTCAAGTCTGCTGACATTTCTCTGTGTTTAACTAAAACAGTGCTCTTGTACAAATTCTGGACTCCAAGCGGGAGAGTATGAAACTCATATGGCAGCACAAAAGCAGGGATGTAGCAAATCTTGATGGTTAAACCCCAGAAGAAAGCAGAAGCACCTGAGGCACCAGGTACCACAAAGGGGCAGCAAATATCTCCCTGAGTGAAAAACAAGGAACAAGTCTCTTGTGACCTAACGTTTGAGTGAATTAATGACAATAAAAGTGGAGATGGAGAACGGTCAAAGGAGGAGGACTAGACTTCCTTGGTGTATTAAATAAGCTTCTGCACAGCTGTGTTGCCAATTCAATAGCCAAAACTCACCAAGTTTAAAGGTGTTTTATACAAACAATGTTTTCAAATGTCTTGCTTTCTTTTCTCTCACATTCTTTTTCCTGATGAAGACATTTTAAAGTCCAAAGCAAGACAGGTCTAACTTTAATTAGATTTCCTCTTTATTTGCATTCAAGAACTGTGATCAAAGCTACAGTCTGTATATACCTTCTGTACAAAGATGAAACAGACTAAACCGCAGTTACACAGCACATGTTATACCCATGCAGTATGTCAGAACATGTGGGAAAATGAGGGGAGCTCAGGATGCTGGAATTACTTCAACTGTCTTATCATGACAGAGGAAAGGTCTGAAAGTTCAGTACATGCACCTTGATGACACTGGCTCCTTTACACACTGGAACTGACTCTGCTTTCAAACAAATTTTAATATGGTGTAATTACCTTGACAGCAGTGGAAATACAGCTAATTACCAGAAGATAATAATCAGTCCCTGTATTTCCAAAACTAAAATTCAGTAGATCTAATAGTGCAGAACTGACTGTTCTAGAAAGGTCATGAGTCTTTAATGTATATGCAACAAACACTATATTACATTGGCTATCAAGACATAGAAAAAGGTCATTTTGTACATGATAATTCACAAATTCATAAAAAAAAGAGTGCATAAAATATATTTGTGCTTTATTACATCTGCCAACATTTAAATGTATACCCTTTTAATTATTTTATATGTTGTGTCTTAATAAGACAGAATGGGTAACTTGAATTCACAGGCAGTTGTAAGTCAGCAGGGAACATGAGTGACATGCAACAGCCTTTAGCCTTCTTACTTACTCTTCAGCTGAACAGGCATGGCATTATTTTGTTATGATTACCAATTCAGAACATATTCATAACTAGCAGATGTTTTCCTCTCGGTTGCTTGGCAATTAAAGGATGTTGCTGCAGCTGAATTTTGCACCTGGACAGTAAAATGACCAAACCAGTTCTGTAAAACCTTCGATTTACAAAAATGGTCCCTTAGTGGAAATTATTATTTTGAAAATAACACTAGATCTATGTATCAAAGATCATTAATTAATCTTGAATCACTGATTAATATAACCAGATAATGTTTACTTTCCAACTGCTATGTGACTATATAAAGAATACTGCTGGAAAAAAACAAGATAATGTTCTCCACTGCTGCTCCTAATTTTAGAGAACTCAATCATATGTTCAGTTTTAGATATATGATAACTTTTTTATCTTCAACGATAAAATAAGTTTATCCATTGTGAAAAAAATAGCATGCAACTGGCTAACCAAAATGTGTTTCTTGTTATGTACCTTCAAAAAATATCAAGCAAGCCAAACAGCTCTTGACTTATAGTGATTATGAAAATGCAATAGCAAATTGCTTGTGAGGAACATGCCTTGGAAAGTGAAACAAACAAAATTGAGATGAACCATTTGCAAAAATAAATTAAAAAACATCTACTTGGTATACTAACCAGTTTCCCTATATACCTAGCAAGGATTTTTATGTGCCAACCTGACAGCAAGCACATTTACAAGCCAAGTAATTGTCTTTGGCAATAAGGAGTGGACAAAAAAAAAAATTAATGCCAGTTTCTGATAAGAGTCACTACACATCTGTCACAGATTTCTGTGCTGCACTGATATACCTGGTTACCAGACAGCAGGACCTTCAGACAGTGTTCCAAGCTGTATTTCTGCTATATTAATGAAACACCCCGAGGTCTGAGAACAAAATTCTGCCTTTTTACCCTCTCTCTCTGTTCTGAAAACTAAAACAAGTAGTCTTATTTTTGTTGTATTCAAGGGGTTGATAGCAAGAGAATTCCTCCCTAGTATTTCAAAACAAAAAGTCTGAATGTATAATTTAAGATCTAATAAAGTTTGATGGAATTGAGACTTTTGGAAACTAGTTTAATGTATACATAGTTAATGTATATTCAACATATATATTGCAAATATAGGTTAATTCCATTCTATGAAATAAAAACACCCCATCAATGAAATAAGAGCTCGAAAGGACACAAATAGTTGTTTCTTTAGAAAATACCATGAAGCACAGTTAAAGAGGTGACAGCCCAACCATCAGTACTGAGAGAACTAAACACAGACTGCCACATACCACCACTTTAAGATAATTCCTTTATTATGCAAGGGGAAATAACCCAAAAAACATCACTCATGCTTTCTGTGTCCAATCACTGCAAACTCATTTGTTATTCATTGAAACATCCATCAAGGATCAAAATAGATTCATTTGCTATTCATGATGCTCTCTTATACACTTCTGCTGGTCTTGCACTGTATTTTGGCATTTAAATGACAGATTGTACAGCTGGAAGTAGCATCACACATTAACACTTTGAATGCCACCTTGTAACCTAGCCCAGAAACACACACAAGTGTATGCTTTACTCCGAACATTAACTCATTGCTTCCTGTGGCATTTTCTGTGTGTTCTAGCCTAGGATTATAGATGGTTTCTGGAGCTCTGAATCATCTATGTTAGCACATAACATTTACCCAGATATGCCATTTTTTTCTCCCAGAAATTAGTAAAAGATATTGTAAAACAAAAGCACCATAACAATAACCAATAATTAGTACAAAATAAAGGAAGGCCTGAGTAAGCAAGGACAACAAAACAAGTACATAGCATAACTTGTGTTGCTTTTTGTGGGTTGTCTGTTTGAGCTTTTCTATGCTGCAGCAGGACATACAGATCTATTGTTTTCTTATATGGTGCCATGTAGATAAGGGTAGTGTTTCATATTCTCCAGATAAACAGGAGACTAAACTGCTCCCAATTTTCTAGGCTTATATATGAACCATCTCACTGAAGATAGCAGCAACCACTACTCCAGACAAGTAATTTACCTCTTCTGCCTTCCAAAGGTAGTATGAGGGCTTACGAAACTGCTGCATGAGCTTCCCAGATGTTATATATCATATTTTGAGGTCTCATAATCCAAATTTTCACTCTGAGCCCAAAGCCTTTACACAGGATTCTGGATTCCAGCTCAAAGACCAGGTGTCCCAAATTATATCCCATGGCACCTAAGGATCCATGAGTGTGCTCCTTTTCTTACACATTGCAAGAAAAAAAAACCAACCCAGATGTAAACTGCCATTAATCAGAATGGCAGAATTCCTAATTAATTTGATATTGCAGTACATCCCTGCAAAAGTCATAAAATCAATATGTTTCAGAAAGCCTGATGCCTGGGATATAATCTGAAAAAGACATAAGCAATTTTAGCAGCTGCTATGAGAAAACACTGCTAAAAAGTTTAAATAATAAACACCTTGCATTATTTTTAAACCTGATTTAAAAGTAAATCCCTGGTGTTCCATTTACATAACAATTCTTATATAAATAATATAGAAAACATCAGTTATTCATATTTAATATACTCCAAATTTGGTATGTCACAGATTACTTTTTTCAGTAGTTTTCCCATGACTTGCATATCTGAATCTTTCATGTTTTTGTAAAATGCCAAGTTTTCAGTGACTTAATTTAACAGCTTAAATGACAGGAACTTAAAATTTTAAAATATATATACCTACACAGACACTGAATTTTTAACTTCTTTGAATTCAAATAAAATGAGATACTAAATCTTTGCATGAAATATTTATTCATAGTAGAAACAGACAAAAAAGAACAGCTCATGCATAAGTCAAGACAAAGCAACTCTATTATGCAAAGAAAAAGGAGGTTTTATTTCTTCACTTTTCCTCACATTTATAGCTGATTATTATTCCTAAAACAGAAAGGACAAATGAAATAAAATAAATATTAAATCTTTGTCCTAAGGTGTTCTGACTTTTATTCATACTTCATATTCTGTTTTTGAACACCTACTATCCAAGAATAATTGTTATGCGATGTAAGTCTAAAAGTAAAGTTAAAATAACTTTTATTTTACAAATTGAGTGAATAACTTGGTGCAGTACAGAAAATACTATTTATCCTCAGACAAATGAAAAATAATTGGCAGGATCAAGCTTTATTCTAAACAATTCTTGTTGAAACAACTAGCAAGCCCTACCAAGGTCCCAGGTTATTCCTAGTAATCTAAATTTAAAAGCAAACACTTAAAATGCAAAATAGAAGTGTTTTGTTTTCATGCATTCCTCCACACACTAGGTGTGCAATGATTTGCTGCCCAGCAAGGGCAAAGGACACATTCCTGTGTGAAAATACTTGTATTCAAGATAATTCAAAGAAAGAGGTTGTTCCAACAATACGACTATACCACTACCAACATCCAAAATACCCAGTTTAAAGCTGAATTAAGCCTGAATATAAGATTCTAAGACACACTTTAAAGTTTGACATGACTTGATAAATTCTGAACATTTACTCTCAGGTTTTGACTGGTTTCTGCAGATGACATATATACCAGAACTGTATTTGCAAAATTCCTCCAGCAAGAGTTCCAGATGAAATATTCCTTGCTGAAGTTGTACACCGTTGCCTAGCCCATCCATTCTGCTGTTTCTCCTTCTTGTATGCAGTCTGAAATTTATTTGTGCCTCATCTTTGTCCATCCTGCAAAAATATCCTACCATTAATCAGTGTATTAAACATAAATGTAAAAGAATGGAAAGGACTTTAAATACAATTGAAAGAATTGAAAGTTTGTTCACATCAACTGTAAAAATAAATAACTTTCATTTTAGCATTGGGTGCAATTAACTCTGATTTGAGCTCCACAACAGCATTCATTTAATGAAAACACTAGTAAGTTTCTGTGAACATTTATGTGTTTTTGCCAAGTTTGTCTGGATGATTCTGTTCACTGGGATTTTGAAATATTTGGTTTGAGTCTTAAATAGGATACTGAATAAGAAGAAGCAATGTTACAAATAATGTAAACTGCATATGTTATTATGAAATCCTGGCAATAGAAAGCTTTTTCAAATAAAAAATATGATGAACCAATTTTTACTCAGTTATACCAAAGCTCAAAAAAAGAATGTCTTAAGAGATATGGAATTGTATTAGCATAGAATTTTTAATTTAAATACTTATTTTTCTAGCTAATTAGCACCTTCAACACTGTAAAACTATTTCAGATCTTTACAGTCGCTGGTATCTACTTATTCAACTAACAAAAGAAATTCTACACCATGAAACAGCTAACAGAAATAAAAACTACATTTTTAGAACAGCAAGTACAGATGTCTTAAGATCTGATTTAGTATGAGAGCTCCAAAACAAATTTGGAACATAACGACACAACTTAATGGTAAATCATTCAGTTCAAATTCAAGCATGAAGTAGTTGGGTACAGTTGGAGATATATCAACTACTAGTTTGTCCTCCCCTTAATACCTTTTCTTAAAAAAAAAAAAAAAAAAAAAAAAAGTAGTGTTTAGCAGCCAACTCAATGTCACCAAATCTGAAACAGATGTTTATTATGCTGATAGTGCAATGTGCAACTTTCTGTTTATATATATATACACACAGAATTTTTAAACAAAATTATAGAGAAATGTTGCACCACTAAGCTATATTCATGTAAACTCCAGAAATTTACTACTTTGGAATAGGAAATTACAGAATATTCTGAGCTGGAGAGGACCCACATGGAAAATTGAGTACAACTCGTAATGGCCCATGCAAAGGACTAAACCTTCAGCCTTGACATTATTACCATCATGCTCTAACCAACCGAGCTAGTCTAAGGGTTGAGATAAATAGAAACTGTGTGTCCTCTTCCAGGAGGAATGATCCAAGTCACGCTGCAATCTTCAGACATTGCCAGCAGAACTTCTAATGGACACATGGGTGTTCCTCCATCCTTCACTCTTAACTTTTCTATAAAACATATAAACTCAGAGAAACTTCAAGGGTCTCATGCCTAAGCATGCTTTAATGATGGTCTCATTTAAGGAGAGGTCATACTTAGGGAAACAAATTTTATTTAGTCTGACTCTGTCACCAGGGAGATGGAGGGTACCAGTATAAGAAAAAGAAAGGAAAAAAAAGATGAAGCAGCTCCCTTCTCCCCTGAGGCATGCTGGAAGCTTTAAGATATAGTGCCTTTAGCTATCCAAGACTGAGCTTCAGCAGAGGCTCCTGTGCATCCAACATAGCTGCAGAAGGAGACTTGACTGGTTCAGAATGAAATAAGCACATGGAAAATGAAACTCTTAATTCTTAAGTCTCCCTAGTTAACGCTGCTGCATTCTTAAGAAATTATGACTATCTTGCAGATAGAGATGTTTTTCAATCTACTCTCATTCTTCCTTCAGGTAGGAAATAAGGAAAATCACAGTGAATGGATGACAGTTTATATTCTGGGATTCTACATCGTGTAATCACAAGTCATAATAATTTTCACCAAAAATATTAAGGACTTTGGGGACAAATCATTAGAATTAAATAGTGATGAATATATGCACTAGACTGAGGGCTGTGCACTGATTAGCTTTCCCTTGAGCATGGTGTCAGACACTGACTGGATCAGTAATTGTTGGGTTGGAACCACCTCAGGGGTGTTTGTGTGTATGGAGGAGTGAAGCAGGGAAACTTAATGGAAATGAGGTCTTTTCATTTCCCTCATGGCAGGCCCTTGGAGTCCACATGAGGAAGCCCCGAAGAAGCTGCCAGTCAAAGGCAGTCCCGGAAAGGTTCAGCACACCACACCTTCTCCAGCCCTTAACTCAGCCTCAGATTGGCAGGGACAGTGAGAGCACTGCTCCTCACCATGCCTTGGAGACCCAGAGAGACCAGTGGGCCAGATGTCCTTCCTGGCAGGATCTGGCCACAAGGACCAGAGCAGTTAAAACCAAAGGCATGTGTTCACCACACAGTCATAGCTCTGCCATCTGGACAAGAGAGCTGGTCTTCCACAAGGATCTAATGGTAGCTATATTATAATCTTTTCCTTTCTCTTTCTTCTCTCTTCTTGCTCCCTTTTCTTCTCTTTCTTTGCTCCTTTCTTGATGTTTTGGGTAGTTTAAGGCTGGTAGGATTGGATCTTTCTAAGTTGTGAAGGTTGATGTGTGCTGGGTCAGTGCTTTGGTGGAATGCATGATTGTATGCTCCCTTTTGAAATTTTGCAAAGTTCTTTTATTTTCTCCCCTATATCAATAAAAAGTACCTCTTGGGAAGCAGTGTATGGCTTATCCTCTCTACACTATCTTGAGGTATTAAAGAATCCTGTATATCTTTAAAAGTAAAACTGGACTGAGCCTGCAGCTCTGAGATAGGGTGTTACACAGGGTAAAGAAGCTATAGCCTTTAAGTAGAACATATACTAAAAATGAAAGTTAACATAAAAATACTGTTTGAATGACTTTTGCAAACTCCTGCAGAGCAGGAGAAAGATGCAAAGTTGATGCTGGAGGACTATTAGGATATGGCAACACCAAAAGAAGAACAGTATTTCCTTTCTAGCAACAGGCAGATGAAAGATAAAATATAATACCTACTTGAACTGCTGGGGCACCATGTGCCTCTGTATCTAATCTATCCAGTCTATTTTGTTTAAAAACTGAGGAGTACAAGCTTTTCTAGTACTACCCTTTTTCATATGTACTTGGTCTTGCACCATTTCTATATTTGGAAATCAATATGATAATTAAAATAAAAAATTAAATTTAAAATTTGAAATGAAAAACCTAAAGCCAGAACATGGGTATGTTTTAGTTGTTTTATTACTGCAGTAAAATTTCACTGAGTTCAAGAATAGAGCATTAAAAATAAAAAAGGGGGCGGGGGAGGGGGAATAGAAAGGTAAATCATTGTCTCCTGAAGGAGCTTTCCCTTTTGTAAATCATCATTAAGCCTCCATGCCTACAATATCGCTGGAAAAATATGCATTGCGAAACTCAAGACAGACCAAAATGTTACCTCTGCATGATGAAGAATCCAGGTTCATTAGGAAATTGTCCCTGTGCTGCCACCGAAGTAACCCAAGAAGTTATAGATGCTGAGCACATGCTAACCACTGACTAAGCTGCCTTGTTACTGGCGTCATCTCAGGACATTGAAGTGGGTCTTAGCTGGAACTCCATATATGTCAACACATCTGTGAAGATCCTGTTTGTAAGGTAAAGACCTTGAAGAAAACTTCTGGTGTACTTATACTTTCTACAATACTTCTCAATTTCAGTCAATTTTGTGTCTTTAAAGATGGGCAAAAAGGGTAGAAAAGATAATGATAGTGTAACAAGAAACAGCAAAAGTGACAGACAAAGGGCAAGTAGTGAGGGGCTCAGTGCTATGAGTTGAACGGAAGAAAGCCTGCCCAGTGAGAGATAAAAAAGACCAACACTGATAATGAAAAGAAAGAGTTAATAAAGTCAGTGAGCAGAGTCTCACAAATGGCTATGAAAGCTTCATTTTTGTGTTCAGATGGTTCCTTGGGACCTTCAGGAGGAAAATGCCAACAAAATACATAATCAACATTTCTTTCCGTCTCTTTTAACATCCAGGCACATATAACCTCCATCTTCTGGCTTCAAACAATCTTTGGAACTGACTTCAAAGTTGTTTCTGGCATTTCGTATTATTTCTTTGAATCAACAACATTGCACTCTCGTGCTTTGATGAAAAACCCACATGACCAAAGACTTAGTTTCAAAATACCACTGCTCTGTGCCTGATGCATTCCAGCTACACTTGCACCTGGATTACTTTGTCCATGCTGCACAGCATTCTTAAGTCCTACTAATTGAACAGTCCCTCAAACACTCTGTAAGACAGAGATAAACCAATTCATAGGGACGCAAAGTCTGATATGCCCAGTGTTTGGTTACATAGCAAGAATAGTTGTTCTTAAAGCACAACGTTGTCTGCCATGGATAAGTAGCTACCAGTATGCTATGCACAGTTAGAGAACACACATACAATTGTTAGCAATGAAGTTTCAAAGCTGGAAATGTTTCAAATTTTTTCAGTTTATAACTAAAAGGATATTGTAGGCCTCCATGAATCACCACTGCTGTACAGAGCAAGAATGTTACAATGAGAAGATTTTCAGTAAGAGTGTAAATAATTGAAGGTGTTATACCATCTCTGTGAAAGTAGCTTGAATATTTCTGAAACTGTCAAACTATGTGAATGGGAAGTTATTTCATAAATTGAAACTCTATAACAAATATTCCTATTGAAGTCCCTTTCTTAATGCCCCTCTAAAACTTTCTAAACAGCTGTTCTTGGTCTACTTACACTACTAGAATTAAGAGCAAGATTATCCTCATGAGATCACTGAGTAACAACAAATGTCTCAGGCTTCTAAGCAAAGTCCCTTGGTATGGAACACATTGTGTGATATAAATCCCTTACATAATATAAGACAGCTCCAGAATTTCTTTGCTCAAACAACTAGGAATCTTCCAGTTTATGAGATATATTTATTCAGGGTAAATGAATACCCACTTACTGGGTGTCAGTATGGCACTATAGACAGATAGTTCTTCCCAGTATTTATGCCTGACATGTTTGTGAACTTCACTCATATCTCTTTCTTAGCCTTTGGTTTGCTAGAGTAAACAATTCAAGCCTTTTCAGCTGAAGGTCATTTGCTGGCTCACCATTTTCTTGGAGGTGTTCTACACTTGCAGCTGCTCAAGTTCTAGTTTGTCTTTCCTCCTTCTTGATCATAATTTTTCAGAATTTGTTTTATCAAGATACAGCAATTATCCCTTTTTTTCATTTTTCAATATAACATAGTTTCAATTGCATTCTGCCCTTTTTGCAACTGCATTACTGTCCTAGTTGAGCAGGAGGGACCAGTTGACACTGTGTGGGGGAGATCAAAGCTGTGTATTCTACCCCCTCTATTCATTCCCCAAGGACAATGGGCCATTAGCAGCAGCTGCCCAGGGAGCCATTATCACCTTCACACCCAGCCTGAGGGGGCGGAGCTGCTAAGGGGCCATCAACAGTTCAATACCCCCTGGCTCCCAGAGTTAATCACCCATTGTGTGAGTCCCCGCCCAGGGGGAGGGACTGGGTGCTCCCTGAGGGTACATAAGTGGTGGGTAAGAAGACCTCAGGAACTTCTCATTGGATCCAGAGGAGCAGTAGGACCTCAAGAGGAGGAGATCACCGCTCTCGCCCAGACCACAGCCCTCGCCTGCACCAACAGGTTTTTCATTTCCTTTTGCTCTGGACTTGGGGGAGCCACAGGGGTCTCAGCACAAGGGCAAACAACCCCCCTTGGGTTTGTGCCCCAGGACACTGGGTTATACTGCTGGGGTTTTGTGAGTTGAAAGCAATTTCCCTTTTGTGTCAGTGTTTTTATTGTAATATTATTATTAAATTTTAGGTCTGACTTATAATCACTCTCTCGTGGTGAGTTCATTTCCCCTGCTGGTTCGCCTTTAAACCAGCACAATTACAATGTGACTTTATAGCTGCACCAGCATACTAAGATCTTCCCTTAGTCATTCATCTCCAGATTAAGAACTCTCAGTGGAAAAAACCTAAAAGATAACAGGAATAAGAGCAATGAAAACAAAAATTAGTGACACAGAGTCTAATATCAAAACATTCTCTCTGAAATGTATTAGTCTGCTTTTGTTTCCTCCAAATACATTTTGTCAGCAGATTATGCTGAAAATGTTTCCTTACTATTAATGTAAGGGTCATAAATGGAAGCATTTAAGAAAATTACTCTCAATACTAATCTTTGAGAAACACTAATGATTTCCCTTCACTTGATATTTCTTTTTTTAGCAAAATTAGCCAGTACTTTATCCTCTTTCTTAATAACTGGCATTACTTTCTGTAACTTCTAATTTAAAACACAACCATGTAAAATTTTCTACTGAGGTTTAAATAAAGAAGGTGTGCCTTATTTTCACCTGAGGAAAGGCCCTGCTCTATGTTTTATCACATTTACCTCCAAATTTTCCTTTTTTCTCCTTCTGTTCAAAGTTTCATGATTGCTGCCGTGGCACTGAAGCTACACAGAGAAAAAACATCTCAACTGAAAAGCAGAAAGGACAAGTTCCAAACCAGCAGTGGAGGACATGGCAAGGACTGAGGATAGAGAAAGATGAAATAACAGTGTTAACTCAGCTGTTAACACTCCACTGGAACAAGACACGCCTTTTCTTCCACCTGCAAGAATACATGCTTTACTATCTTTTCTTCTGTCATCAGAATGTCATCAAGGGAACATGCCTAGGTCTGGTAAACAATTGGGGCTCACTCCCAGCAGGAGGAAAAAAAAAAACAACCCAAAAAACTAAACACAACAAACCCAAAACAAAAACAACACACCAAACATGGTGCAATCAGGATATACACTTGGATCTTGGTGCTTTACTACTCTGCAGTAAGAGAAGAACTTGATACATATGGGCTTAGTTTTTGGAAGGAAAGATAGGAGCATTGAAGTTATAAGGTTCTCTAATAGATCTTTCAGTCTGGAGTTTGAGGGAATCAGCACTGAGGTTTATATCATGTAGAGTTCATGCCCCATAACTGAGAATTAACCTGGAAGAGTGTGTATGTACACTGATGTGGACATCCACCCATTCATCCATCAGCTCTACCAGGGAACCCATAGGTATAGAAAAAAAAGCTAATCAAGGGACAAGGAACTATGGTTTAGATTTTGCAGTCCCCAAACTAATCTTACAGTTGTTGGGGTTTTTTCTTTCAATATGTTTATTTAGCCTAGATTTGTAAGAAAAGCACACACTGTAGGTGCATGCCTGTCAGGCAAAGAATAAGTACTGTATTTATCTTCTGAAACAGATGACCAAATTAGTTAAAATTGCTACAAAATTTTACAGGGACTGCCACACAATGAAAAGAAAGTCAGAGCAGTCTTAATCTTTAATAAAGGCAGAAAATCTAGGTGGAAATGAGGGAATTCTAGTGGCCTAATCCAAAAGAAACTTACCCTTCTTTCAACTTTATTTCTCTTTTTATATTATCAGAGACTGAAGTGTCCATGTTACAAATCTATTAATTTTGCTTAGAAACCTAACTTCTTGTAAAGGAATTAAATCCAAGTAATTATATTAAAGGACTATTATTATTGTATTCTTCCATTCCAGATTCAAGAACACTCAGAATCCTGAGAAGAGGGATTGGGAGAAGTCTACTGTAACAGAAGTGCACATGTATGTATATTGATATATGCACATATACATATATGTACATAGGTACAATTTCTCTATTGCATATACTCCTAAAATTAAACATCTCCCCATTTTAAGATTGTGCAGGTATTGTTGTATTGACCTTTCTTAGCATAAAAGTGTGATTTAGAACCTTATACATTCTTTACACATACAAGACATTAATATATATTCCTTATATAAAAAGACCACAAAAACCCAATCCCCTATGAGAATAAGCAATCAAAACAAATTGTATGAAATGAACAATGCAGTGAACTCTCTATATAGCACAGTCATCAAGAAAAATCGCAATAGCTCATTCATAGTACAGTCAGAATGCTTTTCCCTGGCATACATCTTGATACATTGCTATTTCTCACATTCTGTTAAACTCTGAGGTACCCAATCCTTCTTAAAAAAAATATTCTTACTTTTAAATCAGAATTTGTATTTCATAAATAATATACAGGTTTGCTTTCACATTTCCATTTCAAAGGTTCAATTAATTCAGGTGTAAGCTGCAAAAGCTACTCATCATCCAATCTGACTATCAAAATGTGGAGGAAGAAGGAAGTTAATTTCCTCCTATTCAAGGTTTAACAGAAGAAACAGAGGTTCACATCAGATGAAATCTTCCATTTTTTACAGGTTTTTCTTCTTGCTGTCCCTGGCATACAAATGGCAAAAACCCCCAAAACTTTAATAGGTTTAACATCAAACTTTTAAAAAAGAAAATATTCAAAATTATAGTTACTTAACTGAACTTGGACTTTGATGAATGACTCAGAAAAGAAAAATCCAGAAAATAAAGCTTCTATTTTATATCAAATCCTTATGGCTCAATGATGGACAATCTTCAAAGGTATCGAAGCTTTGGCAGGGCTTCCTCTGGATTATCCTAAGCTTCTTTGATTCACCTGAACTTTTGAAGGTCCAGTGGCTCCTAGTCCCTTGACTATTCTTATCTGGCACAGGATGCTATAGAAGGTATGAGTTATGTGTCCTCAAAACTGTCAGTCCTCCTTGTGGACTGGCAATCAGGAGAAAGAATAGTCTTGTTCCTTGTCTAAATTTGGCAGCTCTAGCAGGAATCTCAGTTCTCAGCATAATCTAATTTCCCTTTACGGGGAAAAAAACCCAACATCCACAAAAAATAACAAAACAAAAACAGCAACAAACCAAAACCAGCAAACACACCCTGCCCAAACCAAAACCAAACAAAACCAGACCCCAACAACAATAACAAAAAGCAAAAAAAGAATAAACAAAAAAAACCCTACTAAGCAGCCAACGAACCAAACAAAAACAAACAAGAAAAAACCCAACACTATAAAACCAAACACACACAAAACAAAGCAACCCTGGATGTATGCACAGACTGGGTTATGAGATGCTGGAAAGCAATGCTGCAAAAAGGGACTGGGGGTCCTGATCAAATGGCAAGTTGAACATGAATCAGCAACGCCCTGGCAGCCAGGAGGGCCAATGGTGTCCGGGGCGCATCAAACACAGCATCACCAGCCAGTCGAGGGAGGGGTTTGTCCCAATCTGCTCTGCACTGGTGCAGACTCACCTTGAATATTGCATGCAGTTTTGTGTGCCACTGTATAGGAAAAATATTAATCCATTAGAGAGTGTCCAAAGGAGGGAAATGAAGATGGTGAAGGGCATTGAGGGAAAGCCGTGTGAGAAGTGCCTGAGGGAACTTGGTGTGTTCAGCCTAGAGGAGAGGAGACTGAGGGGAGACCTCATTGCAGTTACAACTTCCTCGTGAGGGTAAGAAGAGGGGCAGGCACTGTTCTCTTCTCTGTGGTCAACAGTGGCAGAACTCGAGGGAATGGATTGAAGTTGTGTCAGCAGAGATTTGGGTTGGATATTAGTATAAGGTTCTTCTCCCAGAGGGTGGTTGGGCACTGGAACAGGCTCCCCAGGGAAGAGGTTGCAGCACCAAGTCTGACAGAGTTCAAAAAGCATTTTGGTTGGCCACATGGATGAAATTTATGGTTTTCCTACTGAGCTACTGGTAACAAGCATTGATAAGAGGGAAGCTTTGGCCTTGAAGATGGGGATCTCTGTAAACTAGAGATAATTGGTTTTCTCTGATTCACTGACAGCGTTTAGAGGACATTTGGAGGAGAAAGTGAAGAGGAAGGAGAGGAAGGCTGGCTCCAAACCTATTTTCTGGAGACTCCCAAGTGATTATACACATGCTCAGGGGGAATTCCAATGCCTGCACACATGCACAAAACTAGAAGGTGGAGCCAGAGACCACTGACTGGGTGGTGCTGGCCACACCTGTCCAGTCAGACGTCACTTGCAGACTGTATTTTAAGAGCAGATGACTTGTGCTCTGGTGGCTTGCTTGCTACCCGAGAAGACCTTGTTTCTTAATGGGGATGTCTGTTATTGTTATGAGCCAGCCGGTGCCTAGAGGCTGCAGCTCCTGCTTCTTTCTCTGGAGAATCTATATGTTTCAGGTTGGTAAGACAACCTTGCCTCAGTAACCCCCTTGGTGTGTGGAGTGCTTACATGTTTAGGATGATTGCCTTTGGTTTCCTTCTTTCTCTCTCCCTCGTTCTGTTTTTCTTCAAAACTCCCATTACTTAGCTGCTTTTGGTAATAAAGATATTATTTTGCTAACCTTTCAGCAGCGCTTTTGTCTCACTTCCCGGCGTCTTTTAGAACCCACTCTGTTACAGGCAGCAACTGAAAGTCTCTCAAAAGGTAACAATAGCTTTGAGAAGACCATCTAGACAGACGATACACCAAGTAAAAGTATATTTCTAAGATCAGTGATGTAACAAAAAGCAAGGAATGTTATGTGGACTAGAATTCTACTAGCACAAAAATATGGAAGTGTCTCTCTTCATCTTACTTGGCCCCTCATCGTGCTGTTCTCTACTTCCTCATCACAAATTGAAAGAGATGCATCCTGTACCATAACACTATTTCTGAGCTTCAAATAATCTGAGCAACTGGTAAGGTAATGAATTATATGAATGTATAGGACACAGTACTTTATCACTCACATTACCTCACATTTTAGAAGTTCTGAGGAACTTTCCAATTTTGGAAAGGAAACTGGTGAAAATTGAGCTAGACCAAACAGAAAATGACTGCTGAAGTTTCATCATGTGTTAATTCACCTAGTTATTTTCTCTGCAACTCCATAAGTTCAAGTTATAACTCAGTCTCACTTGGCTGTACAAGTGAATAAGGATATTATTTTCTATTATTTTATAATATTTAACACTTTCCCTGAGCAGCTTTATGGCTAAACAATAGACAATATAATACAATCACAGCAGCCAATGAACTTTAAAGAATTTTAAGCTGTAGTGGTAGCTGTACCTCTCTTTTAATTAAAAAATTGGGCTAGCCAAATGCTAAGTAAACCAGAAAACTCTGGTCTGAAAATTATTCTGATAAGTGCTAGACATAAGTGTCTTACATACTGTAAATGTTTAAAATAGACAACTAAAATATTTAGACTGGTCTGGCAAGATTACAATATACAGAGAGTTCTGTAACTTGACATTTTGCACTTGGGTCCAAGTGATCCTTTGGTTAAACATCAAAAGTATTGAGCAGTTTAATATAAATAGCTTAGAAGTTGAAACTACACAATGGTTTTGCATTTTTTCAAGTTGAATATACCTGTACCTTAATGCAAGCTACTGTACTTAATCACGATTCCTTTTAAGTAGAACATGAATAAGATTATTCTAAGTATTTAGGACTAGTCAAGCTGAGTGTTTTAAATCCTAACATATGCTAGTGGAAACAAACATGCTATTAGTCACACTGATATCCTTCCCTAAAGGATCTGAAATGTTAGTGCAACCATGACAAAAGCATGGTAGGGATATAGGAAGGGAGTGAAGGGAGAACTTCTATAGTAAACAAATTTTCTATTTTTATCTCTTCCCTTCCCTAAATCTTTTTCTCTCCTTTTCTTTACCTAAACTGCAAGTATGACAAATGATAACACTAAAAGGGGAACTTATCTTCAGGACAGCTGACAGATAACATATTAAATCAGTACTGTCACTAATTAATTTCTTGAAGATGACATCCACTATATTTTCACAATAAAAAGAAAAAATTCACTTCAGTGCAAACCTATGGAATCAGATTTTCCACAGGCTACTTTCCAAGGCAAGTAAAAATTGTCTAAACAAAACATATACACAAGAAGGTTCATGATCCTCTGATACATTCACAAAACAAAACTCTGATTAAGGATGGCAAAATCCCACATGGTAACCACAGGTGTTTCTCATGGAGCCAGAAAGGCTATCAGAAGAACACTAATATTGTGTTAGGTTGCAATAATTAAATATCAGTGGATAATGGGGACACCAATTATTGGTGAGAGGTCTTCGGCTCTGAGGGCCTAGGTGATATGCAGCTCTAGTGATAATAGCTCTTTTAGATCCTGCCCCTCAAAGTCCCGGGTGGTTCCCTCCGCACTGATCCCGTGCAGAACCCCGAAGAGACTCCACACTCAGACTCAGTGGCAACAAAGGAAGCAACTTTATTGGGAGTACAGGGTTTATATAGGGTTCAGTGGGAAGGTTCTGGAATAAGGGGTGGTACCAAGCTTCCCTTTGGCCCAGGGGTATGTAAATGAGAGATCAAAAATGGACCAATGGGGAACAGGGGTGGAACTTCATAATAACCAATAATCGAATAGGGAAAACCACTGCAATACAGCAAAAGGGTACCACTGGGAAAGAGTGGTGGGAAAGGAACCTAAGGGATTATGGGAAGAAGAAACTAGGATAGGTATGACTAAGGGAAAATACAGTAGGGAAGACATATTTGTAACACACTTTTTATTCAACATTAGGGGCAATAGAAATCATCCAGGGTATTCTCCCACAATTAAATACTAATTTTAAATAAATGGATCTCCAGTTTTTATCAGTATGAGGCATTTAAGAATCATTAGTGAATTTTCTTACATATATAATAAGAAATATAATGGAAAAACAGTATATTTTTTGCTCTATACATACGGAAAAACAAAGTAAGAGAAACTTTGTAATTCACCGTCATATAATTAATTATCTCATAGATGCACAACTACCTGCACATTATTTAACCTCCATCAATAAACACAAACACTGAATTAAAAATTTAAGATCCTAATGGACTATTCATTTTCTGTCAAGAGTTATAACCTCTGAGCAGCAAGTGGCAAACCAATAATTTTTTGCACTAGCACTGAAAATAAATTCAGCCAAGGACGGTAACTGGCGAACCATGAAATTGTGCACTTAAGCGGACTTCACACTGACAACAGAAATGCCAGATGAAATTTATATAGGCCTGCCAGTATCACATCTGCTGAGTCTTATTCTCCAGAATCTTCTTACCAAAATACATTTCCAGTGAAAGCAGCAGTCTAATCATTTGCTGTATCAATGTCAGTTTTCAACATCATATTGATCAAATTCTTATTCCCTGAAGTTTAAACATCAGAAATTATTCCTTCTAGCCCAGACTTTTGAAAGGAACGTGGCAGTTAACATTTTGTATAAATGTTACCAACAAAATAACTATCTCAGAAACTACAATACATTGCCAGAATTTTGGGGTTTGTGAAAAACAAAGAAAAAAACCTAAACCAGAATATGTTATAAAACAACATAGTATGAAAGTCTAGACCCATAGAGAAAAATTTATAAAAGATTTATATAAGATTTTATAAAAACAAAAAATTATTTATACATACTTTGTATTAATATATTTATATAATTAATAAACACTACATAGAAGATATGCAAGCATGTTTGAGTTACAAAAAGGGCTGATTCTTTTTCTTCTAAGTAAAATAGTTATTGGTAGAATTGGGTTTATATTGTAAGTTTTTGTTCACTTGTATTTGCTTGGATAGCATGACTACTAGAAAAAATGCTGAAGTCATCTATAATTTGTTAATCTGAAATAACACTAAGAAAAGTCTCAATGTTCTGAAAATGAACGTTTCTTCAATTCATTTATAGTACTAAATTTACACAAGAAATAGAATGCTACATGTTAAATTACATACAAGCCTAAGAAAAAATTTTACAATACAAATGAAGAATGCAAATGACGTGAGACCACCTCAAGATAAAAAAATCACAAACAGATCTAATACAGGAATCAAGTACATGCTGAACAAGGTCTTCTTCCTTCACTGTTCCCACACCAACATTTAATGTTTGCTACCATAGCCAGTTCTACATATATATAATTTTTCTCAAGAAAAATCCCCACTTAAATTCAGTAGTCACAAATCCAGCTACCTATACTATAAGCATAACAGTGACATTCTTCAAAATAAGCACTGAAGAAGCAAAGAACAGATCTATAGATTTAAAAATCTGTACCTTTTAGCATCTCATCTGGGAAACTGCTGTGACAGCAGAGTCTCATGGAAACCACAGACTCTACTCACAGACATTTCACCAATTTCCTAAGTCACCTGCAAGTAAATGTGCACACAGATTCATGCATGTGCACACCCAAACACCTTAATTGCCAAAGCAAGGCCACAACAGCAGAAAATGCTGTTCTGAATATTTGACCCACTGGACCAGACTAAGCAAAAGTGACTAATGAATTGTATTAATTTAAATCAATTTTATACTGATTTATATTACCAGTGATGCAATGATTTTGAAAATATATTTTAATGCAAATTTGGTAGTTTCCAGCTCTAACAAACACAGTACAGTGCTCTTTTCAGTGTAGGTCTTCCTAGCAAGTTGCCATCTATGTACATAAAGATCCAAGTTAAAATTCAAGCTCTAGACAAAAGGGGTAAAAAAATAGAGAAGTAAAAGGACTAGGAATTAACCCTTTCGATTTTCAAAGTAATCAAAACCAGCTTGTGTCGCACTCCAGATTTAAATATTCTACTCAAAAAAATCTTCATCTCCTTTTCCATGCTGGGCAGATAGAAGAGTAGTCAAAATTGCCCTTGGTGCTCTTCCCAGTCCAGTAAAACAACCCTTTTACTTAGCTTTTCAGTTTGATAAATAGAAATTGTTATAATGAACTTTTTCCTGACTTGCACATGACAAGGGAATTCCAAGTTACAGACTGAAATACCATAACCCCTGCAGAGTCTACATTTAGCCTGTGCTCCCTTCTGTAATTTCTTGTTGACTACAGGTAGCTATCTCATTCAAAGTGTGACAGCTTGGTTCCCAGATCCAATAGCTGTCACATCTAGATTGTTTCCTCAGCAGATTTTAGTGTGTTGCTAGGTGAATTAAGTGTGGGAAGCAATCTGAAGGCTTCTTGCTCTAGGTCCCAGATGATTTATAGGGAAGACAGGATAAAACCTCATATGGACTGAACAGCAATCCATCCTGTGAACAGTTTGAGTACTTGCCCTGTTAAATAACCAAAGGCAAAGAGTTACCATGACCTCACTCCTAAAATGCTACTAAGCAACAATCTCTACTAGCCTTAAACATATTTTTTGGTATAGAAATTAGTAATAAGTTTCAATAAATGTATTAACCATTAACATAAACTGACCATGGGGAACGGTTGCTCAGGGAACACATCACACATGATGTGGTGTGAAACCAAAAAGCCTTTATTTAGTGGAGGAATCGATATTTAAGGGGTTGGTTTGGGGGGGGGGGGGGGGGGGGCTTAGAATGGGGCAGATAATCAAAAGGAATTGGGTGAATGGGGCATCAGTAACCATTAACATCCAATGAGAGGAGATCTAAGGGGAGGGCTCAGGAACTTGGCTGCAATAGGTCCAGGAGAGGAGCAAACTGGATAACCAGCAATCCAAATGACCAATAGGGGCTTAGGGATTGGGGCTAGATGGGTGGAAGAGATGGGTGCACTTCCATTGGACTGCTGGCCAGCGGCACGGGGACACAAGAAAAGCCACGGGGGGTACACACAGAAGGAAGAACTAGCATGGAGGGGAGGAGATACAGAACTTCTACGAACTCAAACCCATACAGAGAAAATGTATTAATTATAAACTTCAACAATAAATTCTGCATGTTCAACTGATTGTGTCCCTGGGTGTGCACTTCAGCATTTCCCCACAAAATGTATGAAAACACCAGCAGAAAATTATGCAGACTGTATTAAATTCCCTCCTAGCACATTCTAAATAGTTTAGACAGGAGCTGACTGGCAGAGCAAGAGCTAGATGACAAATAGAAAGTTATTTTCAAGGAGGGATGTCATTACAGTTGTATTACCCTCTGCAGCTGATCACAATACTGATATTTTCTGTGACCTCATTCAAACATCCGTAAAAGCAAAATCAATTTTCAATGACATTCTATATCAGTCTAAGATAAGAGTAGAAAAATCTTCATTATCTATCTATAACAGGCCTGTGAGTTCTACTTTTATTTTTTAAAGATTTTCCATTTCCACATGCACGTAAATGGGACAGTGCAGCCAGCAAAGTGATACTGATGTAAATGAGGCAGCTGTCCAGGCAATAAGTAGCCATTATAATTTCTATTAATACTCACTAATAGAATTCAAAACTAAAAATACAAAGACTATCTTTAATTCTTCTAATTCTTTCACCTTCCCAGAACCTTCACTGTGATGATTGCTCATCATTTTTGGCACAGTCCACTGCAATCCATTGGTGGCTGTCAGAACAGCTCTCTAATTCTAATAAGCAAGAGAATGAGCTGCCAGATTCCAAAGAGACCAATAATTTATACCACATTTTCCTGCTAGTTAGCACATGTTCAAACCATCAAAAGGTTACTAATGAAATTTGTGGGGGTATTGGTTAAAAAAAGCAAAAGAACCCAACAACAGCCCAAGGTATCCATGATTTCAAGTAAATGTTAGAAATAGTGATGTTTATCAAATATATATTAAGTCAAATATATTTCCAAAGCTTTGGAGAGTCCATTCTTTCTCTCATTCATAGTAATATTTTCATCCAGGATAAAAGTAAGAAAAACCCAAATACCAGCACTCCCGATTAATATAGAATCCTTACAAAGATATGTATCTCAAATAATGATATTTTTTATTACATTTAAAATATTACTATTTAAAGCAGAACTGAAATGTTACACATATTAAAAATAAGCAGATAGGGTATTTACATCAAAGATTTACATTAAATATTCTTTTACGTATTGATTTTATGACTGTGATCAACACTGCTATTGATTACTGGGAACAACATACCCATGACAGTTTATAGAAGTTAAAGTTATTAAATAATTGTCTGCGCCCCCTTTAATACCATATATAAACCTCCAATATTCTAGAAAATAAAGATTTATAGGTATTTTCAAAGTGCAACATCCTGCTCTATACCATATATCACAGAGATCAATGAGAAATTTTTGTCACAAATGCTTAACAAGACTTAATTGTTAAATCAGACTGCAAAGCTAAAGTAAAGAACATTTGGATGCTTGGATACATTAAGAACAGTGTGTGTAGTCCTGGACAGAGCCATTCCATAATTTAGATAGAAGGACCACCAAGTGTATTCATAACACCTTTAAGGCAGTTAAACAAGTAACAAAATTTGAATATATAAAGAAAAATCCTAAATGAAAAGACACAAGGTTTAAAGAGAAAGTATGAAAAAATGAGGTTTACCATACATTTTCTAATTCTAGAGTCACTTTCCACTGTCATCTTGATCACTACTTACAGACATGCAAATTACCAACAAGGACGTGGATTTAATCACTGTACATAAATTTAGGTCTTGAATTGCATCTCCACTCCTGCCCATGGAGTTTTTCACTCCTTTTCTTTCCATTTATTTAGTTTTATATTCTGTGTCTCAGAAGGTGTCATAAATCCCATTCATCCAAAGATTATTGATTTTTTACCTAGTATGGAAGTCAGTTTTGACACATCTCTTGCTAAATTCTGGAACCTCAACAAGTCTTCAGAAAACCAAACTTCGTACTGGCATTTCAAACACCATGCCCTGCACTTGACTGGATGACTAACAAATCAACCTCACATAGTAAGGGGAAGACAAGGGAAGATTACAATTGGGGTTTTTTTTTAAGTGAAAAAGCAGTGACTAAATTTTAGTTTAAAACCTTCTGAATGTATCTGATTGCTGCAGTTTTATCTGGTATCCTATTTCCAGCTACAGTAGAGAGTTGTGTTTCACATAAAAGGATAAGCACCTTCAAGATTCATCCAGCATATGTCCTTGTTTGCAGTTGGGAAGTCTTTCTGACCCCTGTGCAGGCCAGTGTCTGAATCCCCAAGGCATATGATTTGATTTTATTTACTGTCTTTACTACACAGAGCTACATGTTAACATTGTAGAATTAAAATGGAGGTTAATATTCTGCTGCTGTGTGTAAGCATAAAGGGGAGGCATGAAGTGAAAGCAGAATGAGTTTATACTGAGAAAGATTACACATCCTTAATCACCTTGAACAGCACTTCACTGAAAAAAACCCCATGAAATTCAAATTTTCTACACAGTAGAGACATAATTTGCTCCATAAGAGCACAAGAATGATCTGTGTACAACACCACAAATATACTTTTATATTACGATGAGTTAAAGTAAGCATATTTTGGTTCAATAAACATTGTTGGGAGAAGGCAGTTTTTCTAGAAACTCTAATGAAACTACCTAGTATTTTGTTCTGATCTTTTACCCAAACCACTGAGCAGAAAGAACCTGGGATGTTGTATTCTGTAAAATCTGCAGAAAGAAATTCTATTAACTTTGTCAGATTGAACCTTGCTGTTGATATAACTAAGTTTCCACCCTATTCAGTGTGAATCTAATAGCAGGTCAATTTCATTAGCACAAATAGGAAGGGCAATAATAAATAGCTGACACTATCTCCATTGGGACACAGGAGTTACATCAAACCTTGGAGTGACAATCTTTCTGAATTCTACCTAAGGAAAAAAGATAAGACATTAGTAACTGTCATCTACCCAAAAAATAGTATTTGCGCCTATGTAATCTACCCAAATTTCATCACTTGCTTTCAAATTTAGAATGTCAGATGGAGTTAAAGAAGTTTTAGATTATTTAATTTGCTGATGTACATTACAAGCTGTATTAGTAAATGTAAAAATATGCCCCATAAAGAGGAAAGTAGAGAGTGGAAGATTCTGATACGGGAGATGAATGTATAGAAAAGGCAAAAGCACAAATGTGGCAGTGTGAGTTCTATGACATTCTCATGTGTTCAATGTATTTTTAGAATTAAAAAAAATAACCAGCAAAAATTGCCAATGAATACTGAGTTAATGTAATTCAAATAAAATCAAAATAAAACCATCTGATATCAATTCTGTGTAATGACAATATACAGCAAACAAAGGGAAATTTTGAAAGAAGTACCTGGTCAGAGTCTTTCATGTTAGAAATTAATTGGTATGAAATGCTTCCATTAGTCAAAAAACAATACTATAAGAAGAAGCAGACTTGTGATTCAAATTTTAGGACATAATATCCAGAGGGAACTCACAATGTTTATTTTGCTGCTCAGTATGCTTGAAACTTGCAGTTGCCTACAGTTTTAGCTTATAACAGTACCTGCTCATAAAGCATGTGAGAGTCTTTTGAGATTATAAGATTCTGAACTGTTTGTTTAGACCTCCAAGTACACTATGAAGCTGCATGTACTTCCATATAAACTGCACTCTCTCATATTCTTAAAAAAAAAAAAAAAGGCATTCAATTTACTGTGTGGAGGCAGCTTACACACTGGATTTTTGTCAGTGAACAAGTCGACAGGTATGGGAACTGCAGACTGTAATATATTGGAAGGGGTCTTAAGTGGATTTTGCCACTCAGCAATACAATTATTCAACATGAAGGAGATTTTCCTGTCTTCACTCCTGATCACTATTCCTGGTACATTTTTCTGCTTGCCATTTTACTTTTGACTCTTATCACATCCTTTTTTCTTCAACACTAATAGTAGAGAAGAGTTCAACATGGAAATACTTTTACAAAATGAAATTACTTTTTAAACTCCAGAACAGGAGACAGTATAACCACCTCTGACTGTAAGAAGTTGCAACATACAATACTATATTCTTCCTTGGTAAAAAAAGAAAATCCTCCATCATGTAAACACTCTAATTACATGGCAATACAAAACAAATCTAATCAAGATGAGGAAAGTAAAGCTCACTGGGAACAAAAGAGTCATGGGACATAATGGGAAACAAAAGGCTCGTATGAGGACACTGGCAACCAAGCAAGATTAAGGAAAGTGCCTGTTTGGTGCTCATCAAGGTAGGAAATCTAGTAATGAAGGAAGAAGAAAAACAGACTTAATTTTATCTTCCAGTCTCTATAGTTGAGATCTACTCTCAGTACTCCTTACTGGACCTAGTGGCTGTCTCAGAGTCTGAGGGAGCAAAGCATTATACACAAGAGTAAATTAAGGTCAAGAGGAGGACCATCACGTGATCAGACAGGAAATAACAAGTCCTTAGGACTTCACAGGAACCAAGGACATGGAGAAAGAACACTGCTTTGAGATTGCTATTGTTTCTGAGACTGTACCTTTCTAGCAATACCACTATTGCTGCTCCAAAAGGGTGGATTCTTTTTTTTTTTTTTTTCAAAGAGAGAAGGGAAAAGAATGAATACTAAGAGTAAAACCCAAGTCCAGAGATTTCCTGTGTGAGGCCAGACCAAGAATTTAGTATCTCTCAAATGTGTTTCCCACTGACTACTGGCAGCTCACTACCATTAGTCTTGATGATTGCCAGAAAGCATCGCCATAATACAAAAAGAAAAGCACTGCAGAAATCAGTGCTCACCAGCTACAAAGGGTAGCCGTTATTCTGTAAAAAGGCCCAAATATAATTACAAAATGTTTCTGCAACACTCCCCTGCTGTCAGGGCATTAAGACTGCAGCAACACAGAAACCTGTGTAACTAAAAAAACAAGGTATGTGAGTATACAATATTAACAAAAAACCGAACCTTTCTCAAGACATGGAATAAACCCCATGGGGTAACAAGAATATCCATTCTTTACAACGTAAGTAGGAAATTTCCAGTAATTCTGGATGTACGAGGGGCTAAGCAAATAGCCAGATTCCCCACCATATTCAGCATTCCTCCTATCTTTCAGATAAGCTCCCACATCTGAAGTTCTGACAAGAACTGGAACACCTATAGTACTGACTTGCTTATTTAAACCACAGTTCATTTACTTCTTTTCAGATGAAGGTTATAATATACATACTTTAGTTAATACACAAAGTACTGCATTAGAGATGGAATTGTGCAGCACAATAAGGTACTTCAGACCTGCATCAGCAGTCTGGTGGTGGTTACAGTGTTCTTAAGTCGAAAAGGATGGTGAACATAACAATAAGATGCAAAAAATAAAAAGTATCAGAACTGTTAAATTATAAACAAACAGAAAGGTCCCAAAAATACTGTGCAAATAAAGACGTACTGTTTAATACAGACACAAGAAACAAAAAAATACCTTTTAGAGAAAAAGTGAATTTGACACTCATCCATATATTATGAATATCTCCACAATGTTAAAATCACATAAATATATGAAACATTTATATATACTATAAAACTTATACTATAATATATAAATATTCAATTATTTTAAAGATCAGATGCTTGAATGCTTCATTGCCACTATACATAAAGTATAACTATTGTATGTTCAACAGTTATTTCTACTGATGAAGAAAGGATTTTTGATTTTCACATTTTGTAGATTTTAGCAACACAGTAGTTGTAGCAATGTAGATTTTTAGTAGGTTAATACTTCTAACAGCCTAAATTCATTGTTTATACATTCTAACCTCTGCCATTTATCAGTAGCTCAAATTCTTTCAGTTATTTAGTCTTATTTAGACTCTCTTCAATGTAAAGGGCTAAAGAATATCAGAAGGCCTGCAGAACAAGAAATAAACACCGGGCAGAGTGACCCAGAAATCAGAACACTGGAAGAACTCCAAAAGCCTAAAGAAGAGGAGGAATAATGAAGAGGAGGTCTCAACGACCCCAGACCCAAATCTAAGGGGTTGGAACAGGGATGGGACCAGAGCTACACTGAGAGATGTGTAAAGAAATGATTGAGTGAACCATATTATAAAAACCATAGAAACCAGTGTCCGGGAGATGTCATCATATATTCCTAAAAGCCCTAAGCCTGGACATTAAAGAATCTACCTTTTTATCTTATCCCACATTAAACTGGCTTGGAGTCCTGTTTTTGGAGTCTCTCTCACAGCATCACTACAAATTCTGAAACATTTCTCAAAGGTTAATGTATCTTTGATTGATATGTGACCAGACAGTGAAATGGCAAATATCATGTGAAGAGGTTGGGTTTGAAAGAAAAACTTTGAAGAAATAAAACACAAAATTAACAATCTTGCATTCCTCTGAAGAGATTATAAGGATCATCAGTGTTTGACATATTTCATGTAAAAAATTATTTCCTGGATTTAAAAAAATCCTGTGTTGTGTACCTGAGAACTAAGGTAAAAGGGAAAAAAATATTTTTATGTGCCAGACTGTACACAGAAATATTTCTGATAGAATGCATTAAGCCTAGTCACACATTAACTGGCAGAGAAGCATTTTGGATCTTGATTCCATTTCGTTCAGTTCAGACAACTGCAGAAATTTGATTTAAATATTATGACAAAAAATATATATGTATTTTATATTCAAGAATCCATTCACCTTCTTTAGCCAATGATCTTCTGGCCTGTATCAACTTATATCAGTTGACAATTTGATACTTTTGATAATTCCACTTAATTTATTAGGAGTCACACACAACTTTAGTTTCTTAATTTACAAGAAGATGCAAAAACACTTCCACTTTATAAGTCTAGCAGAGTAAAAGAGAACAATGAATGTTCTTTACCTAAGCTTCAGCAAGGCTTTCAAAGCTGTGTTCTATAGCAGTCTCACAGCCATGTCCTGGAAGTGCAGTCTGGATGGGTGAACTGCACAGCATTGATAAAGCTGTTGGACCAGCAGCCAGTGACTCTGGCAATGAGGCTTCACTCATGGTCAGTAGTGAAGCTGTTTAATTCTTGTATCAGTGATTTGGCCAAAGGGATTAAAGAGATGGGATTGCTCCTGCTGAAGAAGGGAAGGCTCTGGGAAGACATTATTGCAGCCTGATAATACTCAAAGAGGGCTTTTAAAAAGAGGGAGAGTGACTTTTTACACGTGCAGGTAGTGATAGGACAAGGGGGAATGATTTTATACTAAAAAAAAAGAGATTTAGATTAGATGTTAAGAAGCATTCATCTACTGTGAGAGGGATGAGATACTGGGACAATTTGTCCAGGGCGGTGGTAGATATCCCATCCCTGGAAACAATTCAAATTCAGGTTGGGTGGGGCTCTGAACAACCTGATCCAGTTGAAGAGGTCCCTGCCCAGTGTAGGGGGATTGGACTAGATGATCTTTAAAGGTCCCTTCCAACCCAAACTATTCTATGATTCTGTGATATAAGCCTTCACCAAGTTTGTAGATGGTGACAAACTAAGGGAGCAGTCAACAGACTGAAGAGGAGAGCAACTTTTTAGAGAAAATGGACCAAGACAAATCTTACAAATTTCCAAACACAAATGTAATATCTTGGATATAGGAGAGAAGACATCCTTTAGAACACTTCACACTGCAGAAAAAGACTTGAGGGACATGGTAAATAAGCTGAGGAGAATGCCTTTCCAGTGATGAAAAGTAATTGTACACCAGACTTCATTTGCCAGACCATAGCAAGTTCAGAGAAGAGATGTTTTTCATTTATTTAGCCTTTTAAGAATGAATGCCCCCTGTTTTAGTCTGTATAGATCAAGGGCATTTTTTACTATTTCCTGACATAAGTACTCATCTATCACACATTTATCTTAGAAAGAAATAAGATATTTGAAAACTAAACTGTATTTGTTGTGTTCAAAAATCAGAATAATGAAACTGAAATGAAATCACCACTTAAATGTTACAGAGAATATTAAAAATCACATGAATTATAAATGTGTAGAAGGCAAATAAGAAAACCTTTAAACCAGCTGTTAACTAACATTTGAAAGCCAAGTGAAGTGAGTTTGTGAAATAATCTACCAGATGGAAGAAATATGTATATCCGGGGAATAACTGTTTATCTGCCACTCTAGCTAACTTTCAGACATACACTTGTCACCATTGAAGAAAACTGCTTTCCTCTGTTTAATTTAACTGAAACCTGATACAGACAGTTGTACCAATATGAAATGTGTTAATAGAATGATAGGAAATATAGGCTTCAAGTTAGTTTAACATATAACAGGATATTTTAATTTCCTCAGAACGTGTAGGAAATTGACAAAATGTGTTGGGTTTGAGACCAAGGTTTTGGCAATGGAGGGGAGTGGCTTCTGTGGGAAGCTGCAAGAAACTTCTCCTGTGACTGATAAGGCCAGTGCTATCTGGCTCCAAGACTGGCCAAGGCTGAGCCCAGAAGAGACTGAGGTAGCACCTCTGGGATAGCAGATTTAAGAAGGGGAAAGAAGTTACTGCTCATGAACAACTAAAAGGTAGAGAAAGCACAAGTGAGAATATGTGAGAGAAACAGCTCTGCAGACACCAAGGTCAGTGAAGAGAGAGGAGAAGGAGGTGCTTTAGGTGCCAGAGCAGAGATTCTTCTGCAGTCCATGGTAGAGACCATGGTGAGGCAATTCTATCCCCCTTAAGCCCACGGATATCCAGAGGGGAATATAGATATCCACCTTCAGCCTGTGGAGGACCCCGTGCTGGACAAGAAGAAGAATGTGAGGCGTCCTCCCCATAAGGAGGAAGGAGTGGGTAAGGCAAGAGGTCATGGACTAACCACAACTTCCATTCCCCATCCCCCTGAGCCACTGAAGAGGAGGAAGTAGAGAAACAGGAATAAAGTTAAGCCTGAGAAGAAGAAAGGGGTGGGGGAAAGGTGTATTAAGGTTTGGATTTACTTCTATGATTTGATTGGTAATAAATTGAATAAATGCAACAATTTTCCCCAAGCTGAATCTGTTTTGCCTTATTTTCAGCCCATGAGATTTTATTCTATTTTCTCTCTCTTGTTCAGCTGAGGACACTAAAGACAGAACATCTTTGGTGGGCACATGGCATCCAGCCAGGGTCAATTCATCACAAAAAGATATATTACCATACACACAGAAATTAATTTTCTACATGTGAAAGCTATGTATGGTCCTCAGTTGCTGGAAATCCAACTATGCCATGATTTAAAAGCCCTTAGGATACTAGCTGATTTTTCTGTGCACTAAGTGCTTTAGACCAGAGTTTTTCCTCATTAAGTTTAGTAAATGTTGGTATATGCTAAAAAATGTTACTCACTTGCATGTACTGTCTAATCCTAAGCAAATCTCAGGACCCAAACAAATTATTTGTTATTTGGCCTCTATTGCTCTGGGGAAAAACATACTTTCAAAGATAAAACTTCATGATAAAAACAGAGTGTGATGAAGACAGCAAATACTAATAAGCAGCATTTTGTTAAACTAACCATGAATTCCTTTGTTGTCAGCATAGACTTCAATGTTGTAAGATGAAATTAGCACCTAATGCACAGAGATTTAAGATGTTTTTCTTTGGGTTTTTTTTTGTTGTTATGACTGTAATGACTTTGCATAATCACTGCAGCAAGTTGTGGAAGAAACAGAAAATGAATAAAAGCTGCCGACTGCATGGAAGATAAAGTCATTGCTGTGAATTTTCAGCTGTTCTGTACTACGTTATTTACTGCACAGTACAAAAACAGAGTATGTTCAGTTCAAATGCAGGCAGAAAATAAAGGTCTTCCAAGTCCAGATGTCATAATGCTGATGAAAAAGGTTGTATATTGAAGTGTTAATGTTTTATTTCTAAAATATTTTAATTTAATTTTAGGTTTTCACCCCTTAAGGCACTTTCTTTTCCTGTTTTCTTTAAAGCAACCAGATGGTTGAAATTTTTGGAACAAGAGCTATTTACACACTTCAGTTCTCAGTCTTTATGATTTTTGGTAGAAAACATGTTGTTACTTAAGAATAAAGTAGTCAATTATGCATACAAAAATACCACCATGGAAAGGAAGGCAGCTAAGAACCTGACAGTTACATTAATTTCCCCTCTCCTCAGAGTAGAGTGTAAATCCTTTGCTTAAGGAATAATGAAGGAAGGCTTGCTTGCCTGAGCTACCTGTAACACAGTTTGACAAATGCTAGTCCAGCATAACATGTAGCTGTAATAAGAAGAGTTTTCTCAACTCCTCTAAAATCTACAGAAACTCTGCCAGTAGTGCCAAAGTCACATACAACTAGCATAATAATCACATCAGTGTGAGAACCTCTTTGTAGTCATATCTGCAGAGCATAGGAAGATAGAATTGATTTACACTATCTTTAAAAACATATAGGCAGGCAGAAGCTTGATCTGAAGCTGATTCATTACTAGATTCAGAGCTACTTGTGATTTGAAAATGAGCAACCTTCTTAGGAACTGTCAGAGTTGTATTTGTACCTGTTGTGAATGAGCATTTTAGGTTGCTCAAAGAATCCCCAACAAAAGTATTAACATAAACAGGTTTAATAGAACAGTGAAAGCATGAAAAATTTTGCTGTAGAGGTTTGCTTCACAACTTACTAAATGATTGAAGCACACAGAGAAAAATCAAACTAAAATCTGAAATCAATCAATCTAAAACTAAAATGAGCCTAAATGATCAATGTGGAGGCTGGAGATGAAAAAGCATAAGGATGAAAGGGAGACCCTCCCATCCAGTCACAAGGTTCAGACTGGATCCTCTTGACAAACTTAGACCCAGACTGGACCAACAGTTTAGATCTAAAGATTTAAATAGCACTTAAACTTAGCAGCACTCCATAGATATCATTATTTAAACAATTTAACAAAAGATTCTATAGAATTTACTATAAGCACATGTCACAAATGCTCACCACAACACAACATTAACTCACTTATAAGCCTAATTTACTTACCAATCTAACATACTTAAGAATCAAAGAGAGCAATATCCATAGTACATTTGCAATGTCATACTGACACATGCACACAGGTCTAAAGAGTATGTTCAAGGTGAAGCTGTGAAAAATTCCCCTTCAACTCAGTGAAATACTCATATCGGATGCCTTTGCATCTTCTCAACAGGTGAAGAAGGGTTGAGCCTCGAGGAGTGGGGGTATCACCCCAGGCTCTATAATCAGAGTTTTGTGGTGATCCTACAAGTATGGCAAACTTGACACTTCCACTAAGAGAGAGACTGTTGGTTGCAGCCCACTGTGGTCCAAGAGAGCTCAAAGGGTCTCATGTAGGACCAGTGTTTATAGCAGCACAAGAAAGTTGGCTTTAGTCATAGTAATTTTCCATCCTGACCACAATTTGGGTCAGTAGCTTCCTTAGGGAGTTTGTTAACATTGTTCCACTTGGGTTGTTATTCAGGCAAGAAAAATGTGCTTCCAAAGCTGTTCATTAAAATCCAGAAGCTTATTAGACAGCACTAGTTCCTGGCAGCAGACAGTGTTTCTGATAAGCTCAAGAGGTGCTCAGCCCAGGTGCTGTTCATTAGGGCTGAGGCCTAATGAGCATTTCTGAAATAATAGTGTGGCTCGAGGAAACAGGGGGGATGCAGCACCACAGTACCTTACTTTAGCCAATAGGTAAAATCCAACTTCAGTGCTACTCACCAGACAGGAGGATGGACTTGAGAGGACCCTAGGCTCAATCTTGGTCTGACAATTTTGATGAAAAATAGACACTATTTGTACAACTATACAAAGTTAGCCTTAGGAAAGGAGATGAAGGAGAAAAATAATGTAACTGACCACATCATGATTTGGCTGTTAGCTCTGTCCATATAGAAACATTCTCTATTTTAAACTTGCTTCACAGTGACTCAGATAAAGGTCAAAAGTATTAAGCCATACATGCTTAATGCAAACACTCAGGAACTGCAGAGAAGAAAAGTTTGGTCTAAACAATCTTTTCACATGAAAACAAGTACTCACGCACTGCAATGGGCATGACTGAAATATATCCCTGACCACAAGTTCCATTACAGGATGCTTGTTTTAATGTCACTCAGCAAATGTAAGACAATAAGACAGTGAGGCTTTTTCCAGACTGTCTTGATATTATGCTTTGCAGTGTAGTATGGGAGTTGCAATCTGACAGATAGAGGCATCTGGCCTGCTATAAAATAGGGAGATATTTTAAGGCTCACTGTACTTCTCTATTTCCAGTCCCGGGCTGCAGAATAAGTCAGTTTAAATCAAGCCTGCACTACCAGCTACTATCAAGTCCTTTGTGAGCTCTGAGCTATCTCTGCACTGAGAAAGATAACTGGAGGAAAAGGAAAGTAGAGGTATATAGAAGCACAAACTATTCCATACACATGCTACTTAAAAATAGGCTTTTTTCATTCTCTAAGGATTTAGCAGTGTCCCTATGAAAATTTTCTGGCCACCAACCCCCTCCTGCCACCCCACCTAACTTCCTAGAATGAAGCAATGACCAGGAATCTCACTACAGACTTTCATCACATGGAACAATAGTTGTGAAAATTTGATTACAAAGCAGTTACAAAAGCCTCAAGGGTGCTGTGATATTTCCTTTAGAAACATCAGAGGATATGGGCCAAAGAGGTCAGTGTAATGTTAACTGTATCCCACTGAAATACCTGGCAAGACAGAAAAAAAAACCAACATAAAAAAGCCATATTATCTTCCCTGTTCATATTCTTCACATTGCACCAATTCCAAACTAAAAAAAAAAAAAAAAAAAACAAAAAACAAAACAAAACAAAACAAAACAAAACCAAACTAAACCAAAAAAAAAAAAAAAGAGAAAATCCCCAAATCCCCAAACAAAAAAACCCCAAAACACAAAAAGCCAAAAACAAACTAAAAACCTCAAACAAGAAAACTAACCAAAACTTAATGGTATATAATTAAATGGATCAAAGATTCAGGCTGGAGGGGCTCAGGAGGCCCCTAGTCCAACCACCCAAACATATCAGGGTCAGCCCTCAGGTCAGACAGATTGCTCAGGGTTTTATCCAGTCTGGTCTTGTTAATCTGAAAGGATGGAGACTGCACAGCCTCCTTCATTCCTTGACTGTGTTTAAGGTAAAAGTATCTTTATAGACAATTGGAATCTCTTGCATCAGCTTGTGGCCATCATATTTCTTTTCCTGCCATGCATCATTTCAAAACCAGTAATTATATAAAATCCAGAAAAGTCTTTAAAATATAGATTGAAACTTTGACATTTTCAGGTTGTGGAAGAAGAGTATAGAAACATCCCACCTTCTTTGTCCAGAACATTTTAAGAGACTGCCACTGAGTTTTGTGTCCCCAATCCAGAAAGCATACTTTGAAAGCATGAGCAAAAGCCTCCCAAGAAAGGCAGATGGAGAAGTGCAAAATTTCTGAAGACAAATTTCCTGGCTTAAATATTCAATTTCTCTGAAATAAAAGGTTTGACAAGCAGGTCAGCTTGGGGTAAGAACTGCTAAAGTTCCAAATATAGGAATCCTTGAAACTTTGTGATAATACACACATTTTCAAATGTGTTCAAATATTAAGTTCTGTTGCAAGAGAAATAAAAAACAATAACAATCCCACGTGCACTTGCTGCACACATTTGTTATAACTTCTTCACATATAGCCCTTCTCAGCATAGCCCTTTAGGCTCTTTATAAATATTAATTTGCAGAATACCTAAGAGGCATAAAATTTTTCTTTTCCTGATGAAAAGACAAGACAAACAGTATATGCCTATTCCCAACTTTACACAAAAAATCTTCAGCAGAGCAAGAAAATGAACCTACATGCCTTACTTTCTCAGGCAAATTGTAGTGTGACAGCTTCTTTCCTTTACAGGTCAGTCTACTACTCAGCTGGCATGATCTTTTGGAGGTCTGAGATTAAATTGTGACAAAGAGACAGGGTCAGGAAAGACGTGCTCAGCTGGGAGACCAGAGGCCATACTTGACAAAAAGTGATTAGTTACAATGCAATATAGACTCCAATCACCTTGCAATAAAAATTTCTGTTGAGAAAACAGACTTAACATTCATCTGATAACTCTGTGATATAAAAGCCAGTTATGGGGGTTGGGTTTGTTGTTGCTTGTTTGGGGTTTCTGTAAGTTTTTTGCACTTGGACAGATGGTTCAAACTTGGAAGAATAGACAAACAGATAACAGCATTAAAAAAAAAATTAAAAAATGAAAAGCTGCATACCAAAGAATTTCATTCTGTGTTATGTTTTTCTGCTGATATAAACAAAGCAATATGGACATGTTATTTTAGATGGGTTTTTTTTCAATTTTAAGGAATTTTGCATATGGAATTTTCACTTCTGTTGTTCCTTACCTGTAATAGAAAAAAAATGTTATAACCAGATGTTAAGACACCAGACCAGTAATTACTGGGTCAGAACTACCTTGTGGGGGGTGCATGTGTGTGTGTGGAGAGGGAAGGGATGAATCGAATCTCATGGAGGTGGGGTGACATTGTATCCCTGACAGAAGGGCCTTGGAGCCCACATGGGGAAGCCCTGGGGCAGTTGTCAGTCACAAACATCCCAGGAAAACACCTCACAGCTCCTGGAGTCCTTGACCCAGATCAGATTGGCTGGGAAGTTTGGCCATAGAGATCAGAGAAGATAAAACCAGAGGTACAGAAGTGCTACCTGCCACGGCCCTGCCATCCAGATGAGACAGCTGGTCTTCCACAAGATTCCAGTGGTAGCTTTATGATCTATCTCTCACTCTTTCTCCTCTCTTCTTGCTGCTTCTTCTCTTTCTTGGCTTCTTTCTTGATGTTTTGGGTGACTTAGGGCTGGAGGGATTGGATTTTGACTTTAGTGTTGTGGAGAGATTGGATTTTGACTTAGCTATTGTGGAATAGTATATGCTGGGTCAGTATTGTGGTGGAACATTTTGTCTAGCTTGTGTAGTGTCCTTTTTTGAATCTTTGCCAAGTTCCCTTTTTTTTGCCACTAAATTATTAATAAAAATTACCTTTTGAGAACATGTCCATGGCTTATTCCCTTAGCGCTATCTCGAGGTATTAAAGAATCCTAAATATATATTTTAAAGTAAAACTCCTGGCTGAGCCCATGTACTTGCAGCTCACAGGGTTAGAGTGTTACACCAGACACTGGAAAAAAAAAACTTAAAAGAAAAAAGGATGGTTGATAAAACAGAGCCTGGTTAAGTTGAGCTGTTATTGACACAGTGCTTTTTTTGCAAAGTTTTTCCACACATTCATGTCAAAGTGAGATGACACCATGTTCTCTCAGTCTCTCACCCTCACAAAGGGATTTTAATTCTGAAGGCTCTTCTGCATAGAGTTATAGAGTTGAGATTTCCATGCCTAGCACATGAATCAGAGAGGGAAGAGAAGTACAGATGCAGTGTTCTACTACCCATTTCTTTTACAATTTTGTCTGGATTCTTCCTCTCTCATCCTCAGTAAAAAATAAAACAAAACCAAAACCCAAATGAAACCCTTCTGTCAAATGGAAGCACATAGCTTGCTCAAAGGTAAATATAACACCAATGAAGCATTCATCTACTTTAAAACTATGCCAGCTCCAGACCATAATGTGAGTTTGAAGTCATTCCTGTCATCAGCTGGACAGGGAAGGGAAAATATAATGAAAGGTTTGTGAGATGGGATAAAAACAGGAAGATTCACCCAATACATTAATGGGCAAAACAGTAAACTTGGGGAAAATAGTTCAGTTTATTGACAATTAAATTAAAATAGGATAATGAGAAATAAAACAAAAAAAAACCCCAACAAACTCCTTCTCCCTATCCCTCCCTTCTTCCCAGGCTCAAATTAATTGGTTTTGATTTTTCCTACCTCCTTTTCCCACCAGCAGCACAGACAGACAAGGGATGGGGACTGCAGTCACTTCATCATATGCTGTCTCTGCTGCTCCTTCCTCCTCAGGGAAAGGACTCCTCACACTCTTTCCCTGTCCCAGTGTGGACTCCTTCTCCCCTAGCAGACAGTTCCCTAAGAACATCTCAAATGTGAGTCCTTCCCATGAGCTGCAGTTCTTCACAGACTGCTCCAGCAGGACTTTAGGAACAGGCTGCTCCATAGGGGCACTCCAGCAGGGTCACAAGTCCTGACAGCAAGCCTGCCTCCAACATGGACTTCCCAAAGGTTCACAGTCTCCTTCAGGCATCCACTTACTGTGTTTATGGGTCCTCCATGGGCTTCAATTGGACATCTGCTTCACCATTGGCCTCCATGGCTGCAGGGGGAGAGCCTTGGTCTTCACCACAGCTACAGTGCCTGAAGCACCTCCTCTCCCTCCTTCTTCACTGACCTTGGCATCTACAAAGGTGTTTCTGTCATGTATTCTCACTCCTCTCTGCTGTTGGTATTCCACAGGTTGTTTTTTTTTCTTTTTTCTACCACCATTGCTGATAAGCTCAGCCTTGGCCAGTGGTGGGTCCATCTCGGAGCCAGCTGGCATAGCCCCCATCAGACATGGGGGCACTTTCTAGCACCTTCTCATAGAAGCCACCCATGTAGCTCATCCCCCCTCCCTTCTGCCCTGAAACAAACAAACAAACAAAACTTAACATGCAAATACCATACGTATTTTATTCCAAATCTGAACCAAGATGAAGTTTTGATAGAAAACAAACTGTTGACCTATCACTGATTTGAACATCTCAGCATACCCAAACATACCTTTCTTGGCCACCTAACTACTGATCACCCTAACTAAATCTGAGATATAAGTCAAAGTACTAGAATTTTCCACAGGTGAAACACCAGAAGAAACAGCCTAATTGTAAAGCAGTCAATGAAAATCATACCTAAAACATGGTACAGTCATATCCAATTAAGACTTTTTTTAAAAAGAAAGGTGTTTACCTGTCCCCATTCAGACACTGTATACAAGACACTGATCTGTATACAAGGATTCCTTAAACTTCTCATGAGAGCAGCTTTAGAGATCAGAAAAAATAAACTGTCTGTTCCAGCATGTCAATTTTCCCCCAAGATAGTTTTACTTTTCTTTTCATTCCACAGTCATAAAATCAATTGCACACAATTTTCCCACTAATTTGCTAATCATTTTTGTGCCATGCCTTTTATTCACCATGCCAAGTGACTAGATTAAGAGATTCTTCTCAACCAGTTTGATAAATGACTAGTCTTTTATGGATCCAATTCCTTCAACTCTTGTTCTCCTTGGCTAATACCTGAGGGTCAACAAAATTCCTCTGTACTTCAGCTCAGAAATGGCACATTTTTAAAAGTGTTTTAAAGCTTCTGAGGTCTCCAAAAGTCCCGTGTTTCTTTATTTCAGAGAATACCATCAGTGTAATTCCAGAAAGCAGACTGCAAAACTGCAGAACACCACAAGTAGCTCTTCAAATTGCTCTTTAAGTATCTGTAAAATAAAATAAAACTCCAACATGTACAATAGCTTTTTCAAAGGACTTAACTTCCAGAAAAGTAGCTTTTTCTTGAACAAAAATTGTCCATTAAGCATGAGCTTTTAGTATCCATTAGCAGAGAAAAGAATTTTAAAAAATCTTCACATAATCATAAATCCAAAAGTTTTTACTTGGCTGTTTTAACCATTGTAGTACTTGTAATGTTATAGTTTAATTTTCTCCCTTTTTTAACAGCTTTGCTATGCAGAGGGACATTGTTTTTCAATGAGGGAAGGAAATTTTGATCTAAATACACACACATACACACATCTGTATCTTGTTATACACAGATAATTTGTATTTGTATTAAACAGCCATCTCTGCATACTGTTTGGACAATCAATAATAGTGAGTTACAGTTATTCATATGTGTATTTTGCAGCTACAGAGAAGGCTTCATGTGCCTCTATTCTCATTCTATGCCTCTTTACAAACAGTATATTTTAAACACAAATATAAGTGAAAGATTAAATTGCATTATTATCCAGACATGTAATTTTAGAGTTTATTAAAAGAACATTTCTGAAGATGCACATCCCTGTAGGCAACAGCTGGTGATAGAAAAGGAACAGCTGCTGCTTTTCAACAGCTGGTGAAAACCATTGATGAGATATAATACACTTTTTTGATAAAGAAGAAAAATACCATCACTGTTTTTGAACACAAATGCTAGTACATTGGCAAAGGGAATTAAAGTGGTTTTTTAGCTTGTTATAAACTCAGGGCATGTCTAACATTGGTAACAGAGCAAGAACTGACAAAAAGCTCCACCAAAACCAAGCTGAAACAACAAAACAAACTAACTCATTTGAGTCTGAAACATACAGTAATGTGGCAGATGTATATGTATGTATGTATGGCCAAACTTCACGAACGAAGATTTGGGAAGGGCTCTCCCCATGTGGGTGAGCCCTTCCTGCCTGTGCAGTGGATTTTTTAGATGAGGCACAGTGTGTGTGGAACTGGCCCCACAGTTTAAGTCCTGAGGTCCACTTGCCACGGCCGAGCAAGCTTGGACAGTGACAGTGAAGTCCGCGGGATTGTCGCGGCACCCGGCACTAACCAGAGCTGACCCTGCTTAGCATCCAAGACCTGACAAGATCGGATGTCAGGGAGGCATTGAACTGCCAGGCGACGGTCCCCACTGAGTCTTGAACTCACAACCGTGGGATTCGGTGTTCAGAGTGCTCACAGACATCTAGTTTTGTTGTAGACAGGTTTGAAATTTCCATACCTTGCACTATTACACAAATAAACACCTCCTTCAAAGGGTTTTCATGCATCTGCTGAGGTCCTGACAAATTTGCAGGATAACTTGCCAGTTTTGTGGAGATTGTGCAAAGGTATCACTGTCAGTGTACAGATTCAGTTGATGTGCATAATAATAGTGGCTAAATCTCTTTATGCCAGTCATTTTCTCTGATCTGCAAAGTCCATCTCTTATCCTGAGTATATATATTTTCCTATTATTCCAAACTTCCTAGAATGAAAATTAGATCACCTCAAAATAGCCCCAAGAATTATTCATTAACTTGGAAAACTGTTGAAAGAAAAAAATTCAATACATTTCTTTCATCAGAACCTATTTCATTATCATTTCTATCATCCAAAAGCTCCAGTCATAATTTGTTGCTGGATGTTGTCTTTGTTATGCCAAGGGAAAGAAGGTTCCAAGGTAAAGAACCGGAGACTCCTGGGCAGTACAAACACTGGCACTTCTTTGGCAGTGCTTACAGAAAGTCAAGGCATTTTCTGTCTCTCACACCTTCCCACCAGCAAGTAGGCTGAGGATGCAGAAGAAGTTGAAAGGAAATACATATGGGACAGCTGACCGCAACTGACCAGGGGATATTGCAGACCATATGGTGTCTTCTGCATGGTGCATATACAGCTTGGGAAAGAAAGAAGTGGGGGGACATTTAGAGTGATAGTATTTGTCTTCCTAAGTAACCATTACATGTGATGGAGCCCTGCTTCCCTGGAGATGGATGAACACCTGCCTGCCCATGGGAATTGCTGAATGAATTATCTGTAGCTTGAGAATTTTACTTCCCTAAACTAGAAAAATCTTCTTCTCCCACAAAAATATTGTGTACTTGAAAACCTTAGTACAAGAACTTTAGAGGATGCAGGACCATCACCCATTTCCAAAAAAAAACCCATTTGCTATAATAAAAAGAAGAAACAAGGTGTAAATGCAAAGGGTAAATGTTCTAAACTTTCCATATTTTCATAATTCTTCCCTTCCCAAAAAATATTAGAAATTAAGTCTACCAAATGCTCTGACAATTTTTATTCATATCCGTTGTAACAGGAAGAAAAAATGTTTGAGAAACCAAGTACTGATCTCAGTCCTTCCTTTCCCCACCCCTTTTCCCCAAAAGACTCAATTTTTCTAGATAGTGAAGCTTCCTAACCTTGATAATTCAAAGTGGCTTGGAAATAGTAATTTCATTAAATACTCAGAAGCCTTGTAAAGTAATACACAAGGCATTTAATACAGTACTTGGAAGCTATATATAATTTTCCATAGTTTTGCTTGAGGACAAGAGCACTTAATCATGTAATAATACAAAAAAGAAACATTTAAGGTGTTTTTGAACTCAATCCTAAATCAAGAGACTCAATAGAAAATAATCTTTACGAATTTAGAGTCACAGGAAAGGAATGGAAAGAGGATAGAAGGCTATTTAAACAAATTATCAGAAACTCTGTTTACTAGTAAGTTATTTTCCATATAGTTTTTTGGGGCAAAAACCAAAAGCAAATTACAGAATCCACCCACTGTCTTAGCACAGCTTTTCTAGTTTGCTCATTTCACAGAATCACAGAAATCAATAGGTTTAAAAGGGACCCCTGGAGATGATCTAGTCCAACTCCCCTGCCAAGGCACAGTCACCTAGAGCAGGTTACACAGGAATGTGTAGAGGAGGGGTTTGAATGTCTTTGAAGAGGGAGACTCCACAACCTTCTTGTCCAGCCTGTTCCAGTGCCCCAGATTCCCTTACCAAAAATCCCAAAGACCTGAAAACTTTTTTGATCATCCTCAGTTTATATGTTGCAATTTCCTCACCTCCTTCATGGACAATCAGTAATGGGTAGTAGTCTGTGTCTGCACCAGGCTTGGAAATTTCCTGGTGACATCCTTAACCCAGACCCTAGGGAGGCAGCATGTGCACCTATGGGTTAGGCCTGGTTGGCCCAACTTCTCCTTTCAAAACTGGTCCTTGCTGGGATATGAATAGAGGACCCCTGGATCTTGAATTGTTTCTAGTGGCTGCTTCTACCTTAGGGAGGCCATAGAATGTTCCCAGAAGTCTCTTTCCCTCTCTGATTCTCTAATGTTTCTCAGCCTTTCCACCTCATCTTGTAACTCTGCTACCAGGCTGAGCAGGTCATCCACCTGGCTACATCTGATGCAAGTGCCACCACTGTTAAAATCCCAATGAGATGCTTAGGCATTTCCTGTAGCCAGAAGCCTGGATGACTAAGTTTTTTTGCATGTTTTGCATGTTTTGGGGAGCTCTGTCTGGTCACCATATCTCTTTTTTGGTGACCTTAGACAACTTGGCCCCTTGCAGTGACACTGTATTTGACATCTCAGTGAGTGTAAGGACCAGCAGCTGATCTACCTGCCTTTGCTGCAGCAAAGTACCATTCCTGCTTGCCCTGGCTGTGCAAACTGATGGGCTGTGTCTTTCTGATGTGCCACATCCTGTTTGCTCACCCTGGTCACTTGCTTTCCCTGGAACCATTTAAATCTCTTCAGATGCTCCTGGCAATGCCCTCTCCTCACCTGACTGGCTCGCAAGGGTTGCCAGATCCTGATGGAGCTCTGGGTTGCTGCTCAGTTGTCCTGAGCAATTAACATTTAAATACCATTAACCCAAATTCTGAACACCACAATGAGCACAGGAGAAACAGTCTACCTCCAAAATGTTTCCATCACCTTTGTAACACATTCTTCACACAGAGAAAACAATTCTATCAATTGTTAACATTCTAAAACACCTTACTTGTTAGTATTGGAGCAAATGTATGAAGGTGAAGGACTGCTGAAAGAGGCAACAGGACTCTTCTGCCTGGTGAGGGCAGGCCAGGGGAGTCCTACGCCAGGGATGAGTGGCTGCGGTCTCATTGCAGCCTGCATCCTCCATTCTCCAGGAACAGTTCCCATGGTGTTCTTGTCCTCCACAGGACTATTTCAAGTGCAGCAGTCTCAATGCAATACAACTAGAGCTAGAGGTGACACCCCAACAGAACCAAATAGTCTGAATATTGCTGTTCCCATCCCCTGTCCATACACTGAGATACTGCAGTCACTTTGATCTCTCCTGCTCCCAGACATAAATAAATTCTGTATTGCCCTAACCACTTCCTGCAGGCTCTCAGTAGCCAGGAGTGTATGTTCTACAGGGCTCAATGTCTCTGTGAGACCTACCAGTAATGCTCTCTGGTGTACCCTGGCCATATGGTACTCCAGAATGTCATCAGGAGGTTTAATGGAAGGGAAGGCAGAGAAAAAATGTTTCATCAGCTAAAGCAAACCAAGGACTTCAGCCTACATGTCTTGCCCAGTGTCAGCTTTCAGCCCAGGAGACTTTGGTGTAGGGAGCCCCATGAGCTGAATGTGGGGGCTCAGTCTGTAAATGGCAGTGTAACTGACTGAGAGTAGAAAGGGTCAGAGTGGTTTTAGAGCTGCTGTGAATTCTCTCCACTATGTCCTCCATTTTCTTAATTATCAGGAAAACACTGTAGCTGGAGGGCAAGTATACCTGCAATACTGACAAGAGGCAGTCCACAATCACACACCACCACCCTGCACTGGGTTTTGAAGCAGGATTCCAGGGGAATTAGTCTTTCTGCAGCACAGATGAGGTTGCACATTAGCAAGATATAAGAACATCAAAATGACTTCCAGAGGGGAGCTGATGAAGCACAGAAAGCCAAAAAGACTGCAGATGACTGCAGATATGGAAGAGAGGGCTCTTGAGGAGATGAGGGAGGCTCAGGCAAGACACCCTAAGGAAAGTGAGGCCAAGAAAGCCTGCAAGTTCAGTGGCACGGAGCCAGGGAAAAGCCTGAAAATCAGTCAGACCTGAACCTTAGGACTAATGGGACTGTGGTGGTGGTGGCATCCATGTGTGAGCAGTGCAGGACCACACTGAGTGTGACAGAGCCTGGAGCACTTGGATTACACGGCAGAATGTCATCATCATCGAGGATGCTAATACACAAGCTGGAACTCACATGTCCCAGAGCCTTGTTCAGTGTTGGAACATGCAACCATGGTGATGCTGTCACAGCCTTACTTGGTGCTGCTTCACTTCCCAGAGCAGGCAGGAACCTCAGATCATGCTTTCCTAGACTCATCCACTTCTTGGCCATCCTGAAAGGGTGACGATTAGAGTGATGCTACATGCTTTGCAGATCAAAGTCTCCTGCATCCACCATATCGGGACATGCTCCATGGTTCAGCAAAGCTCAGCTCCCTTCCCTGGTTCAATTGTGAGTCTCTTCTTTCAGAAATACTTTCAGAGCAGAACACAATCATTATACTTGGCCTCCTCAAAGTCATCTGGGGATAAGTCATAGGAGCAAACACAGACAATAAAACTGGACTCTTCAAAACTCATTTAGTTGTGGTTGGACAGAGAAGCTGATTATGCAGAAGACCTTTGACATTTGAAAATTTGTATGCTCCAAATCAAACTAAAAAAGAAAAACAAGCACTTGCATGATTTTCCCTGTATGATTCTACACAATCTTTCACTTCAAAATGTCAAAATATATTCTACTGCCATATTTTGATAGTTGTAAAGTATTGCCATTGTGACAACTCAGTTTGATGTATAATTCTGTTGAATAGTTATCATTGTACAGAACACACAGATTAAATTTTAATACTACATTGACAATATTAAAAAAGATATATCAATAAATATGTTTTTCTGGGTATTTCTATACATACATTATGTATGCATAGATAATATGCATATACATAAATGTTTCTCCATATATATTCATATAACTCCATTAAAGTACATTAATTTTAGGAACATGGCACTTTCTGATGAAAAGCTGTTCCATTTTTTTTAAACAGTCTGTTTTTATAATTTTGAGATTCAGATCTTCATCTGCCCCTACAAAGTCCACTCAGCCTTACATCAATATTCATATCTCTCTCTAATCACAAGATTAGTTCCCCAAAGGCCTATAGTAGTTAGGTTCTCTTTATATGACCATTAAAATAGAGAACTGATTTTGCCATTAAATGTCTCTTAACCTTCTGTGCTGTTACACAGAAGTGCTTATGGTCCAGTTCCTAACAGGGAATCCACTCTGACAGAGCCCTAGAGAAGCATTTTGGGTACTATCTTGCCAATAATGCTTAGAAGCAGAAAGTTAAGTGAATGAAGTCCTTCAATGAAAGTTAATTTAGCTATAACCTTGAGTTAAAACCTTACTGAAGAAGTACATTAAGAAGAAATCTTAGCTTAAATTAATTCAACCTGAAAGCTCAATAGAGACATATTCACATTTATAGCTAGACAAATCAAAACAGAGAGGCTTTTGGTAGAAAACAGCTCTAATAAAGTAAGAAAAAGGAACTCCAGAAAAGTTTTCTAACCTAAAAACTTTCAAAACCAGTGATAGAGCAAACAAAACTACATTTTATATTAATGAACATCAACCAGTAAAAGCTTACTTTTTAACAGAACGGGTTTCCTAAAGGCAATCCTCTATTGTTTCTTCTTCTGTGTATCCCTTTTTCAAGCAGTTTTTCATCTCCCTCACTATGATCCCCCTTTTTTTTCCTAGTTTTCTGTTTTCTACTTCCTCTGCAGCTCTCCTGCATGTCTTTCTTATGGTGATAAAAATTTTCTTACCGTAATTACACAGACATAGAATAACCATCTAAGGGCTACTATAAGCACAAATAGGACAAAAGATAACAAGACCTTGACACACTTCTAATTAAAAAAAGAAAAAATCATTTCCCTGAGAGCTTTGATGTTTAAGTTGCTCATGCTTATATTCAAACCTATTAATTCAAACTAAAGGAACATGGGGAAGGCTGGAATGTTTTCCAATGGTGATCTTTCAACTCATTCTGTCATTGTTTTTGGCAAGGCCTCAGGTCCTTTAATTCTTCAGGGCTTCCTATTAGCTTCAGGTCTCTCAAAATTTAAATAAATCAAATTTTAGAGTTAAGGTCTAGAGATTACACTATAAAATAATTGCAATGACAAATAAATTCTGGTGTTACATCAGAATATTACTGGAGTGTGTTTTAAAACACAATTAGTAAGTGTCAACTATGAAGAAACCATTATGCTATAATATTCAGACATGGGCTGAAACCAGTATTTTATACAGATACTAAATGCTTGTTTTGGGTGGGTTTTGGTTTCGCTGTTACAAGATTACAGGATAACTGATGATTTTGGATCTTTACAATATTTCAAATACTGCTTTTAGGAATGTTACATACCTCTTTATTATATACTGAAGAAACTACTGTCTAACATGAAATAGACTCCACCAAAAAAAGGTCTCCACCACAGGAACATAAAATAAATGAGGCTTGGTTTTCATCAAACTACAAAGTACTAAACATATAATGCCCAAAGGTTATGACTTCTAGTGCCCTAAAACTTGATCATTAAAATAGCACTATGTAACTTAATGTGATTAAACCAAGATATAAAGAACATCAGAGTGAAAAAAAATCATTAGAAACACAAATACATTATTAAATTGATGTTAATATAGATTTTCTGAAGAAGATAAAGAGAGCAATACCAGTGATTACAGTTATTACCATCTCTGACTATTAAGATGACATTTTAAGGAACAATAGTTATATCAAATCTATCTTGAATTTAGAAACAAGAGATTCTTTCTCTTTAAAATTTGAAGTCCCCATCATACACCTAGATCTGTTTTTATTGCATTGCTGACAGGCTAGTTCTTTTTAATTTAAAACTTACCTACTTAATTCACCTTCCAAAAAGTCGTATGTTAATTTCCAGAGGCAACGGTGCTTAAACATACTGCAGAAATGTGCTTCAAAGATCAAAAAATAACACTAGCTGTTTCAGAACCCACAGTAGCAAAATACATAATTTCACTACATTATAACAGAAGGATCAAACTTTGCAGGAAGGTCAGAAAGTGCAAGACAGAAGGATTCTCAAAATCTGAGTCAGACACTGTTTGCTAACCAGAATTAACTAATTTCTGAAAGCACATTCTATCTTCAACTATTATGAAGCATCATCATTAGTATAAACCCTCAAGGTACATTAGCACAAGAAGGGAAACCTCAATATCTCAGTTTGTAAAGGTGTCTACAAGCATGTCTTGAAATCAGAGAAACCTCAAAGGATAACTAAGGAAAAGCCCTGCAGGTATTTGGAACAACTATTTCTTTAGGATATGTCTTTCCTCTGATGGGTACTTTGTCATATCAACAATCATACCCATTTTACTCACAGAGAAGTCTTGTATTCTACTTACCTGATTCATTTTAGTAAGTTTGATAAATTAAATATTTTAATAAATTTAATATGTTATTATGCAGGTTTCTGAGATAATAAATCTAAGATGGCAATGACTACATTATTTAATTTTTTATGTTACCATTACTGCAGTATAGGCAATACTAAATTAAATACAAACTTGCAACTCAAGTACCATTGCCTTGGTGTAGCTGCAACAAAAAGGAAGGATTGTTCACATGCATAAAAAGAGAACAAAATAAAATTTTAATACGTGAAAAGGACTTTGCTCCTACTGAATGGACCTTTCCCAGAAGGCAGTGCCACCCAGCAATACAATCTGAAGTGGTTAACTAATGGATAAGAGCACGTTATTCAAAGTTCATGAAACAACTTCAAAACTACTTTTCATTGTTCTGAAATCAACAGATCCAAAATTTAACATTTATTGTTGCTCATTTTGTAAAGCAAGTTTTATTTGGAAAAGTTTTATACCACATTACTAAATCTTGTAAGATAAGAAATAGTCTTCTTTTATAATATGCAATGAGACTTACAGTTTTTCAATAATTGGTGTTAAAGGGACAGAAGAAAGTTTCTCTGAAAGAGAGTAAGAGAAGACTGGATAATCAGTTTATTGTGTCAATAAAAAGACCTACAGAAAGTAGGTAAGACAGAGGTACAAATTCAGGAAGAGGTTCCTTCCCTCTCTCTCCTAACCATTGAAGTTAATATTGCTTCAGCACACTGAGCAGAATGGACTGAACAATTTCTCTAGGCCATTGTCGCAGGTTTGGCCTAGCTGTTGCCAACCCTGGACTGGCCCCCCTTCCCCCTCCCAGAACCTTCCCAGCAAAGGAAAGGGAAAAAAAAAACTGAAAAGAAACGCAGTCTAAAGAAAATGAACTGAATAAAAAGAATAAATTATATTTACTAACATTTACAAACCACACTGTATACACAATACATAGGATCCCACCCCCCAGGGGAGAGGGGAAGGGAGAAAAGGGGATTGATTAGCTGGAAAATAGGGAAGACACCAACCCAACCCAAAGAAACCGAATGAATCAAAACAAACACAATTAAAAACTTCAAGGAAAGGGAACAAGAATGAAACAATCTCACCCAGGACAGGAGAAACACCAGGGACCGGAGGGACCAGACCTCCACCACCTCCCTCCAGCTCCTCAGCCAAGGATGGGAAAGCAACAACAAAAACCACTCCCCCACTGCTACGTGGAAGACACGTGTGGAATACTTGTAACTTCCTTAGATACAATGGTTACTGAGGAAGCCATGGGTCAAACCATTACAGCCATGATATGGCACATCCCAGCAGAGACACGGTAAGCGTTAGTAGTGTTGCGTCTCTTAAACCATAAATTCCAATTTCAAAGCATTGAATGCAAAGATTATATGCGGGGGGGGAAATGAATTGTAGTAAGCTACTTTTTAATGTGTTTAAAAAAAATAGGATGTGAAAAAAAAATAAAAATCACAGAATCCACTGGGTGCCAGGACCCAGATGTTTCCTCCATCCTAGATACTGCCATTCATTGCTACACAGTCTTAGGCCAGAAGACCTCTTCTGGCCCTGTCGCATGGGTGTGGCTGCTCTTGTCCTCTTTTCAGCCAGCAGTGGGATTGCACATTCATTCCGAAGAGATGTGGTCAAACACATTAAAAATACTGACACAGACACACAGGCAGTGCTGTTACCAACACCCACATAAACACCAGCAATACGTACTTACAAAAAAAACACCACATCTCTTGTTTCCTCTTTGACTAATTAATGTTGCGTCCATTTATGAAAAAAATACACACTCTCACTCTTGATTTACAAGTGTGTCTGAATTCATGATATATTTGCACTGGTTTTGGCCAGGATAGAATTAATTTTTTTCATAGTAGCTTGTATATTGCTATGTTTTGAATTTGTTATTAAATCTGTGTTGACAGTGTAGGGAAGTTTTAGTAACTGCTGAACAGGGCTCACTAGTGCAAAGGCCTTTTCTTTTTTTCACATCCCACCAGTGAGGGGGTGCACAAGATGCTGTGAGGGGACACAGCTGGGACAGCTGCCCCAGCTGACCAAAGGGCCATTTCATACCATAAGTTATCATTTTCAGAAATAAAAGCTTCAGGGAAGGAGGAAGGTAAATGACATTCAGCATTATGGTATTTGTCTTCCTATAAAACTTTACTTTTGATAGAGCTCTGCTTTCCTGGAGATGGCTGAATATCTGCCTTCCAATGAGAAGCAGTTTAATAATGAAAACAAACTAAAGGAATTAATTCACTATTTCTACCTCAGCCCATGAATCTTCTCAATTTTACACTTTCAGTTCTCTTCTCATCCCACTGCAGGAGTGTGAGAAAGCAACTGCAAGGTCCTCAGCTGCCTCCCAAGGTTACAACCACAATAGTCACAAATAAAATCACAAAGTTCACATCTCTCTCATGCACCTTTTACAGACTCTGGGCTTCTTATACAGTCACTGCTTCGACCTCAGGTATTCCCATATGCAGGTCTCCTTCTATTTGCCAGTGGGTCCAATTTGACATCTGCTGGCACATTACACGTACATGCTCATATAAAGAATTGCAACTCACTAGAGAAACATAAACCAGCTGCTGTCCACAGACCTACAGGCCCCATGGCCCACAGCCATTTCTCCATTTCCACAATTCCACCCCACAGGCCCTCCAGTTTCTGACAGTTAGACCTTTCAGCACATGCACAGAATACTGTACATGGAAAAATGGTTAAGAAAGGATTATTAAGATAGGATAGTCTGAAGTGGAGAGGTGCTTGGTGTTTTGTCAGCAAAAAAGTACTGAGAAGCAGATGTTTTACATGTGACTAGCCCCTTTTATAAAAGTTTCCTCCTTTTTCTCATGTTTGTACATTCACCACCCCCACACACATACCAGCTTCACCCATCCATTTCCCCACTGTGGTCTCCTCCCAATAAACCAACCTGCCTCCACCTACTTTTTCCCCCATCAGTCCAAGTTTGGCTACACCTGCATTCAAAGGTGGTATTTCTGACACTACTACCTAGGTTACCTTGGCCTTCCAAGACAATACTGCTAAAGTTACTTACCCTTGTTCATGCAAGACAGTGCTCCCACAAGGTCTCATAATTCTCTTCTCTAACTACTTAAGAAAGTCAGATGAAATCAAGGAAGTTGCCATAGCAGTACCTGTGCCAACTTCTCACTGTGTTATACAGTCTGTGTTACATCTAATAGTTTTGCTCTTTCCATTCATTTACCTAACTCTCATGGCCAGAGCCTAGTCTTTTCCCTGCTCACACAACATGTGCCTTCAATTATATAAGCTGCTTTCAAACAGCCTCTAAGTGAAGAGCTTTGAACACAGACACCCTATGAGCCAGCAAGGAGGCTTTCTTTGACTCCTGCAAGATACTTCACCACCACTGAAGATCTAGAACTCTCCTAACAACAGTTACTCATAATCTTTATGGATGTAAATTACAGCAGATTTCTGCTGTGACTGCTGAGAGGTTAGAAAACCTTCGCTTGTTGAGTACTGAGAAGACTAAAAATTAAATACCGTGTTTCCTGCAAAGAGGAACAGTTGGTAGGATAACACTCTTCTGTTCTAGGGAATTCTCCTACAAGTTTCTACTCTGTTACAGAATTAGCATTCTGATTCCAACATCAAGTCACAGAGGAAAAGTTTCATGGTTTTGGTTAGGTCATGCTTCAGTATGCCAACAACGGGAGGAAGCTTGAGACAATTAGTACATTTGAAGACCCTTTTGTAGTGCTAAAACAGCATGGGGAGACCTTAATGAAAGCAAAAGTTGCATTACTTTTAGATTAATGTTTCTTCTAAAATGGCAAGTTTCTGGTCTGCCTCCTAAAATTAAATTACATTTCTTAGGTGGGAAAAATCACAACTAAAAGTCACTTAATGGGAAAACCAGAATGAAACTCAAGACCCAAAAACACAATAATGTCTACCTCCAAGGGCTTGCAAAAAGCTACTGTTCCTGAGTATGGCTCATATTATGTTCTATAAAATATGACATCTGTTATCTTCTCCAAGAGTAAATATCTATTAATAGATTAATAAACTTTGTCTCCATTAAAACTCAGTGAGGTCACCTTATGCAGTATATTGAATTTATTAGTCTGGGCTAGAGTTCAGCTCCATCAACTGCAGGACAGCCAAATGACAAAATATCTATTGACTATGCCCCTGGAATCTTTCCATGAAACTAAAACCCAGAAGAGGAACTCAATTCCAATCTATCCAAATGAAATCATAACTTACCTACTTAAACTGTAGGTACTCTAGAGGAGCTAATCTGTCAGTAAGAAACATAAATTGGGAAAGATCATGCCTAGTTGCAAATAGGGCCATTATCCTAATATCTGCTGAGAATGTTTGCAATTTCTAACCCATTGCAAGACAGAAAGATGTCTATGAATTAGTCCTCTAGAATTTAAGGGTATACAGGACCAATGAAATCCATTGAAGGTTTTAGAAAATTTACTAGTAGTCTGGAAGAGTTTCACCATATCAAAAATTTGGTGAAGATTCTCATCAGGAGAAATAGCTTCCCATGAAGCAGTTAAGATTTCAGAGATACAGATATTTCCTGCCAGGAAAGCAAAAAGAAATATACACTCAGAAGTCTCTAGCTAAATGTTTGTACAGAGCTTCTCTTGCAGAAGTTGTTCTAAAAGCCATTAAGTGTGAAATAGGGATGAGATATGGATATACATGATACGGATACACATATTTGGAGCCTGAATGAGGAAAAATATTAGTTCATCACAAAATTCTTTTAGGACTTTGAACCTGGCCTCGTATATCTGAACTTTATCTGAAGAAAGTTTTAATATAATTGAAGTTATAAAACTCAGAACCCAAAAGTTGTAATGAAAATGCCAAGCAATCTGTACTAGAGCAGCAGCAGACACTGCTATGAACCAATTTTCCCTGTGATTCAGAAATAATTCTATTTTTTTTAATGTCAGTCTACTCTTAGGTGTAGCATTCTACACTTAAATCTTACTAGATGCAATATAGCCACATACATGAAAAAATAAACCAATTAAATAGAATAATTTTTTTTTTGCCTAAAATGGGAGAGAAGAACTTTCAAGACAATATTGAGATAGATAAAATAGAGAGCTGGTCTTTACTGAAAGCTCTTTCAGGTGCCACACAATACAAATGTGCACACCACAGCATAGAATTCTCACAATTTTAGAGCTTTAACTAATTACCATATCTAGTTGGCACATCCAACCCAAAACCCAATTGTTCCTGGTACCACCCTCAGAACTGCCCTTTTGGAGTCTTTCCAAGGGTTCTGTCCCCTCTGTCTTGTTTTGACTACAATTTATCTTATTATTCCAGTCCAGGCACATGTGTCTCAAACAAGATGTCCTAACTAAAATCTCTTTCCTTGAAAATATCATTAAACAGAATTTCAAGAACGTGCCACAAACTATGAGAAAGGGGTTTAGATACTGTCACAAGCTACTTTAAGTGTGAGAAACTATACAGCTATGTTAAAATCTACAAATATATAAAAATCTTAAGGCATCAATCTTATCACTTTAACGCTTTTTCACTTTTGTGAACAGAAAAAAGCTTCCCTTTTCCTAGTGAAAATTTTTATGTTTTCTTAAGCAGGTGTTAGCTCTTCTTAAAGCCAGTGAGATTTTTTGAGGTCAAGAAAGGGAGGATGACTGCATTTTCAAATACTGAGAATACTAATCAGTTGGAGAAGGGAAATGAGTTGGACTATTTTTTTCATGGATTTAAAACAGAAAGTAAGAAAACAGTGAAAGTTAGCCTTTATTAGCAGCAGTAATTAAATGCACAGTGGTAGACATGACTTGAAAAGCAGTTCTGTTTTGAAAGTATATCCTTGCAGTTTATCTTACTAGCACTGTAACAAAAAATACCAAAGGCAGATTCAGCTGAGACTATGAATACCTGAAGAATGGAGTCCAACTAAATTCTCCTTTGGTTTTCACCAGAATTACTCAGGTTGCATGTGACCATTACTCTCCTTTGGATTCCACCCTCAAATAGTTTTGAACACTACAACTTGTTGGATGATTTACTGCAGATGCAATAGTTCACAAAATATTTTGTCACCCATACAAAATTCTGACAATGTTCCCTACCTTTGCACCTACATAGAGCTTTTCATAGCATAAGAAATAACATTTTTTTTTTTAGTTTTCATTATGAATCAAGTAGTTTTTTAAACCATCCCTCTGCCCCTGTCCTGATGTTAACTGAAAGATATTTAATGAATTTTGGATCAAACCTCTTGATGTGTTGCACACGGCAAGGGTTTTGGCAATGATGCTTACCATATCTGGCAATTTATTAAACAACTTTCTCTTCCCACTAAAACAAATGTCAGTTTACAGAGGCCATTTTTCTTCCTGAGAATTCCTACACTAAATTTTCCTACTATTTGAGACATTAAAGACATTTTCCCCTACAGCTCAGTGATACAATTTGTTTGTTTGTTTGTTTGCTTAAGCTTTGTGGGGGTTGTTTTTGTTTTAGTTTTTTTTTTTTTTAGGTTGGTTTATTGTTTTCCTCCTGTAGACCATGCCTCACACTCAAAACCGTAAATTTTGTCAGGATATTAAACTGTTGACATAGAATGAGATTTAGAGGACACACCCATGATTTAATTTAAGTTAACTGCTTGAATTACTTTGTGATTAGTCTCAATTCCTCCAAATTTGCTGGTACCATTAATAAAAGAGGACAACAGGTTACTCTTCAGATCAGGTTTAACAAACACCCATTTAAAAACATTCTACTTTTGTAAGAAAAAGCAGATTAATCCTGCATAGTGCTGTACTACCTTCATCTCCCAGAGGGTAGCTAAATACAGGATGGCAAAGACATAAATACTATAAGAGACACCTTTCCTGTGAGCAACCTGAACTACGCAGAGCTTCAAGCTTGACCTCTTCATAGAAATACAAAGTGGAACTTGCTGTATATTTTACCTCAATTGCTGGTCTTATAGCCTAAACACATTTGACTTTTGACCAAAAGTTCTAGACAATGAAATATTAGCAATTAATATTTTCCATTAAAATCATGACCTTCCAACTGTGTTACCTGATAGGTGCAAGATGTGCTGCCTCCTATGGCCAAATACTGGTATAACCTCTGCCAAAGGCTTCCATCAAGGAGCTGGAATACACACCACAAACTGCAAAGACTTAGATGAAGATCATAACTTCATAGGATGGAAAGGAAACTAAACAAAGCATCTGACTGAGTCATGACAAGGATTGGTTTTCATTTTACAAGATTTAAGTTTGCCTTCCCATGTTTGAGTTTTCTCTAGCAAAGAAACAAGCAAAAAGAGACATTCCAGTTTCTATTTGGAAAAAAAAAAAAAAGAGCCCAAACAACCAAAACCAAAACAAATCCCAAATCTGGCTGAGTTTAAATATTTTCAGTCTTTTTTGGGAGCCCGCTGCAGGTTTAGGTAGATCTGCTTCACAGTGTTGTTAAAACTAAGATCCTGTTGCATCACTGGGCAGGGAGAAAGAGATCCATATTGGATGAATAGCTGGTGCTACCCAGGAGGACTGCACTTTAGCACTGTCAAGGTAAAATGACAGACTTGGATTCTGGACAGAATTCAGTTCCTGACACTCTTTCTGGTCTTAAGGTCATTCACTCAAGCATAAAGTCCTTGGCTGCAAGGAAGACAGCATCTTCCAGAGGCATGACAGATACCTGGGCAGCAAATGAAACAGAGGTAACATTAACTCTTCACAGCAAAAATTGTGAGTGTGATACTGTTCAAACCTGTAGAATTTAGTTGCTCATTATCCAGGCAAAGTATTCTCATTTGCACTTCATAATCCATAGCTGGTAATATAGGAAAAAGACCAAACAAGTTCTGAGACTGACACTAGCTAGAAATATGGCCTAGTTTATAATTCCATACAACCAAGGGTGATCACACTTTAACACTCAAATTGGAGCATGCATGTTATCACCAACCTGATCTCCCTTATGTGCCACAAAGTTACCTTCTCATATAGAAGATGAACATTTTATATTCCTTTTTCAGAAATTGTGAAGACTCTGTAAATCTCTCACAGTCCAAAAGTTGTTTTAAAAATTAATAATCAATAATGCAAAAATTCCAAAGGAAAAAGGGATAGTTGGTATCAGAAAAGTAATACTGTTCCTCATATTTTTAAGTGTTCTAATATATGCACAAGGACTAATACAGGGAGAAGCAGGAAGCTTGGGTCTCAGCTGACAGAAAAGACAGTAGAAAGTACTAAAAGGTTAGAATACTTTAAACAGGTACTATCAAAGGTTGCACCATCAAAATTATGACTTAATAGTATCACTAGAATAAGCCAGCTTCATGTTATTTTTAGTCTGAGTTTTAATTTCGCAAAATATGTTCAACTTTTCCTTTTTTTTTTTTTTTTAGCCCCAGGGTGTCTCTCATAATGAACAGAAAAGCTATTATTAAAAATTGTAGCTTTTTCTAACACCTGGTTTCTCTTTGTAAGGACATTAACAATTTTCATCTGAGTACATTATCAAATATTAGGGAAGACACCTGGAGGGATGACACACATAATCCCTCTATGTAAACTACCTGGTTTATACTTATCTGACACTGTTAAGGTCTGTTAAGGTCCTTTACCCAGATAACTGAAACTCCTAAACATGCCTAGTTTTATGATTTTTCTTTTCCTTCAAGGCAAAGACATCCTCTTACACTAGTTTAAAACCAAAACTAACTAAAATACTCAATCTCAAACCTACTGCAGCACAGAAAAAATAGAGTTCAGAAACGTAGAAATTATTTTTTTCTGAATGAAAGCAGATGAAATTGTCAAAAGATGTGAAATCACAAAGATTTCTCCCCACAACCTGTGTTTAACTACAGGGTCACAGTCACCTTACCCAGAAGATGCTAAGAATGATAACATCCACTAATGAAGAAGGAAAAAAAATAATTGCTCTGGATACATAACAAGCAAACAAAAAAAATCATGTGTATTTTAGACTAAGAAGTAATAAATTCTAGAACTTCTACACACACACAGTTTCTGTTGTATGTATCTACAGTGACATCTTTGGTCACTTACAAAGCTCCATAAATCAAAAATACTGAATAACTGATGTTTACAGTGAAGTAACTCATTGACTGGAGTCAATAAGAGCATGATTTCAGTTAGGCACTGCTACCCATGGACCCTGCTCTGTACACACTTGGCAGGTAGGAAGTGTCCCACAGTCACCACCTGGCTGCAGAGACCAGGAGCTGGTATACAGAGTTAAGAGCCAGAGGACATCAAGGGAGAACTGCAAGGAAGGACAGCAGCAGAAGACAGACTCTGGGCTTCAGTAAAACATTCTTCAACCTGCTCAGGGACTGGAAGAATGGGTGCTCTGAAGGGCTGTCCCTAAGGGCAAACACACCCTGGACGAGCTGGCCAATCTTCAAGAATAACCTCTTTGAAGCACATCAACTAACCTACCTCAGTGTGCAAGAGAACAGGAAACCAGGGCATGAATTCACAGGTTACACAGGAATCAGCAACAATGGTCAAACATGAAAAAGAAGCCCAGGTGGTGTTCTCCAAGGAAGAAGCAGAGAACAACTGCCCCATTTCACAAAGGTGGAGTTAACAAGGCCACAGCTGGTCTCATCTTGAAGACAGCAAACAGCATACAGATGGCAACAAAAAGGCTTCCTCAGGCCTGTGAGCCACCAAAGAGACTACAGGACACATAGGACTGCAGCAGAAGAGGGTGGGTAGCCCAGCAGTGAAGGACACAGCAAAACCAAAAATGAGTGATCAGAGCCTTCCTTGGGTCAGTCATCATGGATCAGCTCTGCTCTCTTACTTCCATGCATAGTGGAGAGTTTCAGGGCAGCTATTCATGCAATAGCATAATGAAACTACAAGAACAGAACATCAGTGAGTCCACTGAGTGAGACCAAGTTTCCTGTTTATCAAATGGTAAAACATTGACTCAATTCTTATTGCACATACAAAGCAGCAGTGATACAACATTAACAATGGAAGCAAACAGAGAACTTGTTTTGACACCCAATAATTAAAATTCATGTAGGAACTAATGTTTGTAGGGTTTTGGGATAATTTTTTTCCCAAACCTTTTCTGCCCTTGCTCAAAACAAAAATCAGAGTGTAGAAACAGTACAAGTAATTCCTTTCAAATTTGGATGAATACTATCATTTGCAGATCTGACTCACTGAGTCAGTTAAGATAAAAGTTAGATGATAAGGGAGAACAGAATGAATTTTAATTTGTTGAGTCATGTGTATTCATCAATATTTCTTTCTTCAGCACTGAGATCAAATTATTCAGAAGGCAGACTCAAAATCCAGTAGTAGCACTTAAAAATATGCTTTTATATGAACTGTATAAATGTAGTAAGAATATCCTATTTATAACAAGAGGTAGCTAATAGCCTAATAAAAGCAAGTAAACAAACAAACAAATAGCTAAAAGAAGTAGATCACCTTCAATTACAATTCCAGGAGACTTTCTGGTGTTTCACTTTGACATCGTGCTATCAGCAGCTTCACCATTACGAGATAGTAGTTGACTAGTTACACATACAGCTTGTTTTGAGGCTCATCTTCTTCTATAAGCGAAATGCTTCACGTTGTCCTTCTAGAATTACTGTTTGCCTTTTTAAGCCTCAAGTCAATTCAGCATGATGACAACCTCCTTAACCTAGTCCAAAGGTATTAGAGATTATGATACTGATGGTGCTCAAACCACTGTTTTTATGACAAATGCTCTACAGCTCAGGGTGGCAAAGTAGCATGGCAAACTGTAGGCAATCCAGGTGACTCCTGCAATACATAAAGGGTAACTTCTTAAGCTGAGTAATAGTCAACTCTACCAGAGGAGATACTGGACATGATGGACGTGATGGACACCAGCACAAGTGAGCTAATCAGTGACATAAAGATTGGAGGCAGTCTGGGCTGTAGTGATCATAAATTGGTGCAGTTTCCAGTCCTGAGGTATATGGGTCAGGTGAAGAGTAAAGTCAGGCCCCTGAATTTTAGGCAAACGAATTTCCAACTGTTCAAGGAGTTAGTCAGTCGGACACCTTGGGAAAATACCCTCAGCAACAAGGCAGCAGAATAGAGCTAGAAGCTATGCTAATGTCCATGGAAGACAGGGAGGTGATTCAAGACAGTCAGCATGGCTTCACCAAGGGCAAGCCTTGCCTGACCAACTTACAGACTTTCAGTGAACAAGGGAAGGACTACAAAAGTCATCTATCTGGACTTCTGTAAGGCCTTTGATACAGTTACCTTTCCCTCTAAATTGAAGAGATATAGGTTTGATGAATGGACTATTTGGTGGATGAAGAATTGGCTGGAAGGATGCAACCACAGGGTAGTGGCCAAAGGGTCAATGACCAAATGGAGGTCAGTGACAAGTGATAACCTCCAGGGGTCTGTATTTGGTCCAGTACTGTTTATATGACTTCATCAATGACATAGACAGTGGGATCAATTTCACCCTCAGCAAGTTTGCTGATGACAACAAGCTGAGTAATGTGCCTAACATGCCTGAGGGATTAGATGCCATTCAGAGGGACCTGGACAAGCTCGGTAAGTGGGCCCAAGGGAATCTCATGTGGTTTAACAAGAGCAAGTGCAAGGTCCTGCACTTGGGTCACACAACCCCCAGTATCAATACAGCCTGGGGATGAAGGCATTGAGAGTAGGTCTGCTGAGAAGGTCTTAAGGGTAGAGGTGGATAAAAAGATGGACATGAGCTCTCAGTGTACTCTTGTGTGTCAGTCTGAGTCAAAAGCAGTGTGGCCAGCAGGCCGAGAAAGGTGATTCATCCCCCGACTCCACTCTCATGAAGACCCTACCTGCGTCCAGCTCTAGTTTCTTTAGCACAGAAAAGACATGGACTTACTAAAACAAGTCCAGAGAATCACCACGAAGATATTCAGAAAGGTGAAGCACCTCTCCTATGAAGATAGGCTGAGAAAGTTGGGGTTGTTCACTCTGGAGAAGAGAAGGCTCCAGAGAGATCTTATTGTGGCCTTTCAGTACTTAAAGGGCACTTACAAGAAATATGCTGACAAACATTATCAGGGCCTGTTGCAGTAAAACAAAGGGTAATGGTTGCAAACTAAAAGATTTAGACTAGATTTGATTTAAGGAAGAAATTTTGTACAAAAAGGGGTAGTGAAATAGGTTGCCCAGAATGGTGGTAGATGCCTCATTCCCAGAAACATTCAAGGTCAGGTTGGATGGGCCTCTAAGCAACCTGATCTAGTTGAAGATACCCTTGCTTATTGTAGGGCAGTTGGACTAGATGACCTTCCAAGGTGCCTTCCAACACACAAGTTATTCTATGAGTCTATCTAACCACGTGCATGCTTCAGCATGTTAAACTTAGGAATCCCAGGATCTTAGATTTTGTCAGGAATCACTCAACTTCAGAGAGCAATTCAAGTTTCTGGAATCACTGTTTAGAAAAGTCTCAATTTCACTCTCCCTCTGCATTAGCTGATAAGAATAAACTAGTAGTGGGAGAGCATTCTGATCTCAGGCCTATGTAATGGATTCTGCTTGGATGGAACTAGTTTTCTTCATAGTAGCCTATACAGTTTTCTGCATTGAATTTGTGAGAAAACCATCATTGACAACACACCAGTGTTTTGGCTACTGCTGAGCAGTGCATGCACATGTTGAGGGTTATTCCCTACCCCACTCACTATACCTCCCCAGCAAGTAGACTGGAAGTGCTGAAGTTGTCAGAGAACACAAGGACAGCTGACACAAACAGATCAATACCATATGACTTCCATATCAAATGGCATTGTGCTCAACAGTAAAACTGAAAAAGGAGAGGATGGAAGGAGAAGAAAGGAAGAAGAGAGGAGAATACATATGGATACAACATTTGACTTCCCAAGTAACAATTACATATTCCGAGGCCCTCCCAAAAACTGGCTCAGTATCTGCCTGCCAACACAAAGTAGCGAATATTTTGCTTTGCTTGCATGCACAGCTTTACTTAACACACTTAAGCTGTTGTTACCTCAAACCTTGAATTTTCTTCTTTTTTCCCTTCAAATTATTTCTCCCTCAGTCCATGGACAGGGAGGGAAGAAGCGACTGGGTCAGGCCATAATCTGTTGACCATGGTCAATCCTACAGCCAGGCAAACTATTGTCTGGAGGTTCCTCTCTACTGAGGCATCTACTTTATGATCTCAGTGGGACAAATCTCAAAGCACTACATGTATGAAGTAATGGCAAGTACAAAACTTTCAAATTACAGTGAAATATTTTCTGGTTGTGTAAGAATATTGAACTCATTTAAACATACAGCTGTCTTCCTGGTCTTAAAAAATAATCCACACAACACTACATTTCTTTAGAGGTACAATACAGGCAGGTTTTTATTTCTCTAGAAAACATTAAGAACTAACAAATGAAGCAAGTGATGGCAAATGAAAAGGAAAGTACCAAGTAAGACATTGAGAATCAAGAATAAGATCTGCATTATTTTCCTTAGTCAACATCTCACAGATTCTTTCATAGTCCAAACTGCCCATGCCCAAACCTTTCAAAAGATATGGATTTATCATAATTGTGAATAAAGGCTCTGAAAGCTACTTTTCCTCTGTATGTTGTCTGAGGAATGCATGGGCTCTATTGAGTAATAAGACCCAGCCCGTTTCTTTGTTCTCTCATATTTGTTCATGTAACTAACCCTTTTTTATAATCATATGTTCCTTCAATCCATCTATAAATGTTGTTTCCTTAATGATAAAAAACCCCAACTAAACTACTGAAATACTAAGGCTTAGGAGTTGGTATTACAGGTTTCATTAACACTTGGGAAATTGTGATTGTGATAAAAAATGACAGAAACAAACTTTGATTAGATGAAGGTTTCCATGCCTTTTTTTCCTTTCTACTTTATTTTACCAATATCTATGCAGATGAAATGTAAAACATTAAATGAAAGGCAGAGGCTTTCTCCCTCCTTTCCACTTATTGATCAAAAAGTTATGATTGAATTATTGCTGGCATTTTATTTAGAAGTTTGAACAATTTAAATAGCTCTGTACATCCTCCCTACTGTATCCTTATAAAGAAGTTAGCAAATATCTATTTCTCAGCCCTCTCTCACACAAATTTAAGTTTAGTCACTAAAATATAAACAAGTGACTCAGATTATTAAAAAAACAGGGTTTGATAGTCTGTATTTCCTTTTACATAAACATGAGCTTTACTGTCATTTTCTACATCCCATACCCCCTTGAAAAACTCCACAAAAAACCCAAAACAACCCACTCTAACACATTTAAGGGTACACATTTGATTTTGCTTCTACACAGTGAAATTCTAATCTCCTTCATTAGAGAAGAGCTATTTTACTTAATGAGAAGCTCCACTGGTTTCAGTGGAAATACCAGTGAAGCTTACTCAAAATAACTAAAACTGGCTCTTTAATCTGGAAAAGAAAAATAAACCACAGATCTCTGAAGCTGTGAAGGTGGACACTCAAGGGGCAAACATGGAGCAATTCAGCCTACCTGTCAACAACCTGTATTTAACTAGAGCAGAAAACTGCAGTATGAAATTAAGAGGAGGTTTCAGTTAAAGGGACAGTCCAAGATGTTGCTTCTCTATGCAAAAAAATGCTTTCAACCTTCAAGAGCACTATAATTTTGTCCAGAATTGAAAAGATGTGTTTTGTCATTCAGCTCACAAGAGAGTATATTTGAATGCACACACCATAGCAGGAAGTATAAAAACCCTCACAGCATAAGAACATTAAGATAATTTCACTACAAGAGTTTTGAAAAACTTATAATGCATCACATGCTGCGATACAGCTTTCTGACTCTTGTGGGAAAATGATTGGTCTTTATAAGAATAGGTAGTTACTTTTCACTAATCACATCCTGCAGTTATTCTCTGCACAATATGCAAGCCAGAACTGTTAAAAAGCTTTTCACACCTTTTGCTCCAGTACCTCTTCAGAATGTATGCTGTACTATCTACGGCAACCAGCTGTGCTCACATTGGGTATCCTCAGTTAAGCAGGATCAGATTTTGGCAGTACTATTATTAGCTGTAAGCATTTGTTTGTTTCATTAGTGTCAATTATGCCCTATAGGGATTGTCAATGACACATACTGATCCACAAGGTGGATTTAATAAGCTTGTATCAGTGACATCCCATCAAGATGTGAGAAAGCACCATATTTTAGATTTTCTTAATTTTCAAAATGTTACAGTTAACTTCTAGACAAGAAATACCTGAAGTTTTAGTCATTTGAGACCCTCATCTATTTTCAGATTAGCTGTGGACATGAAATAATTATTAAAGAGCAATCTCCAAATTTCACCAATTAATCTTTTAAATTTAAAGGAGCATTCCTGCTTCTTGTCCACCATGATTAAGTCTTTCAGCTTATTGGTCCGGAATCTGACATAAAAATACTTTTTGTGTATCTAACAAGACTAAAGTGCTGGCTGCAAAGGGGTTTTGTCTTCACAAAGCTCAGCTATATATACAGCTGTACCTAAAGTTGAAGTTAGCAAAAAAGAAAACACACACACACACACCAAAAAAAAACCCCAAAAAAACAACCAAACCAAAAACCCAAAAACAAAAGAAACAAAAAAAAAACCCAAACAAAAACAAACCCAAAACCAACAAGCACAGAAATCCACCATTCTATATTATATTAGAATAAGCCTTGAGATCCAGATAGGAATAAGAACAGACAATTCAGACAAATCTCTGTAAACTGCTGACAGCATAAAGTACTAAATTCCATCTCTAAACCTTGCAGTTTTCACTTCAGAGAAGAGTAGATGTACTAAGAGAGAACTCATAGAGCCAACCCTTGGCTTCAGATAAAATCCATAGATGTGGGAGGAAAAGATGAGAATAAGAAGACTGATCAATCTTTTGCAGCTGATTGAGAGTTTAAATAGCACTGAAACTCTTCACCATAAAACCACAGCTTGTTCAACAGGACAGGATGCTCACTGTGCTAAGCACAGTTGGTAAAGGACATCTCGATTGTCAAATAGCAAAGATTTGTCAAGCATATTACAACTTTATTTAACACTCTCTATAGCCATAGACTCAGGTTAGAAAACATCTCCAGATCTGACTTTTTCTTCTTGAGACCAGTAGTACAGAGCTTGGGATTCCCATGGTCTGTGTGTTTTAGAATCAAATAAAAAAAAAAATCATGATACTAAGTTTGGAACTTGAGCAAAGCCTGCCCACTAAGGGAAAACAAAAATGAAACAAACAAAAAAAAAGAAACAAAAGGAAACAAAATCACATCCTGGAAGTTTTGATTATACTATTTGAGGAAACCTCCAAATTGCCAATCAAGAGAGATATGGTGGAAGCAGTGGAGGGTGACACACTAGATATAGATAACTGATGAGAGCTCAAGCTGTCTTCCAAAGAAAGAATTTGGGTGGGAGTATATATACCTATAATTCCCACAGTAAAAAATACTGATCTCAGCAATCACATTGACAATACTGAACCACCAAACCAAAAGAGAATTAGGTGACTAATTTCTACTAATAATCTGAATCAGTTATTCTCCACCCATTAGAAAACCCAAACAAAGAAAAATACAACAAAGACTAACCCTCACCCCTCAAAACAAAAAACTTAAAAAAAGAAAACTCACAATCAACTTAACACTAAACAAATATTATATGCCATGAACTGTGGCAGTACCAGTTGGTAAAATCTGGCTGTCCTGATGAACTTCTTAATCCCCCCAAAAAAGTTTTGAGGCTAATACAAATGTAGTAAGGAAAACAAATCTTCACTGAGATATAGTCAAACACTAAGTGGTCAGTAAAGAAAGGAATTATGCGCAAATCAAATATTCCAATATTGCATGTAAATTTGCCTCATATTTCCCCCTCAATTTAAAGAAAAATTTTAAAATTCTTTAAAAAAGAAGTCCCTCCTATGATTCCCCATAAAACAGAGTGAAAATCTTTTTTTCTCACTTTGTTTACATTTATATTCTTGCAGGAGTTGAAAAGCTCTAAAAAATTCTATTTTGGGGAGATTATCTGTTTCATAAAATATCATCTGCATGGGATATTTATTCAATCCTTTTATAAGAAGAGATTTGGCAGCTGAAAATTATGTATGACAGACTTCTTTCACACCATCTGTTATCTATAGCAAATCAGAAAGCATTTCTGCTTTATTTTTTGTGGTGTAGTGTAGGTATAGTTTAGAAAACTTAAAAAAAAGTATTTGCTGTTTTTAGAGGAGAAATAGTGGCAGTGGCCATTTAGTTCTGGGACTTCAAAGCTTTGTTCTTCAGGGTCCTGAGCAAGAGTAGACTACTTCACAGTGAGTCAGAAATTTTAAAGGTTACAGAACAGGGGAAATAAAAACTTGTTTTTGCTTTGTAATCTACTCACTAACCCATTTGCCTTTCATGTGAACTTCATTTACACAGAAAGAAAACCAGGCTCTAGTGAAGCATTACATTAACTTCAGTTGCCCACATTGAACGAAGTTTTCAGCCATTGACTTTTGTTATCTGTTAGCCCAAACATTTACTGAACCAAAATTCTACTTTGCAGTACAGGTAAGCTTCTTGAACTGGATCTCACTTTTGAATGATATTATAAATAAAACTGCAAAACAGAAAAACTGCAAAACAAACAAACAAAAAAAATTGTTATATTCGTTGGGGGGTTTTTTTGGATTTCTGAGATAACAGGTGCTATTTGCTCAGTTTCCTGCTCCAGGAAATTCAACATCTGTTTCTTTCAATAACACAAAGTTATTAACACAAGTTTGAGGTGTAGAAATGGTTTGGAAACAGATTTACCATTCTACTTGCATCCTTGCCATGGCGTAAACTAATATGCATCTAGAAGTGCTCTAGGACTTGAAATTAAATAGAATCATAGAGTGTGCCGAGTTGGAAGGGATTCACAGTGATCATCAAGTCCAGCTCCTCATCCTGCACAGAAAACCCCCAAGAATCACACCTTGTGCCTGAGAACGTTATCCAAACACTTCTTGAACTCTGGCTAGGTGCTGTGATCGCTTCCTTGGGGAAGAGCTAAAGCATGAGACTCAAGTCAGGGTGAGAACACAAAATTTCCTGAAGCAAAAGCTGCAACCAGGAAGGGAAATAGAAAGTTTCAAAATCACTGATTTCACACCTGATCCACCCCTCCAAATTCATCTGAAGGATAAAGTGTCACACTGAGATATTCCCTTTTCTAAATTTACTAAAGTCACTGAGCACTTCCCAAATTATGAAAAACTAAGAAGGGATCAGTAGAACAAAAGAACACCAATGCAAGCTTCTTGTCTTTTTTAATGAAAATTATAAGCTTGGCCATGCTTCTGCATTATGGATCAGGATGGTTGCTGCTAGTTGACACTATATACATAAATATGTAGCTGGTCTTAGAAGGCAAATTTATCCAGTAGCTGGCACCATATCCTCTGGTCTTCCCACTCGTTAGTACCTAGTTGTAGTAGTCCTCAGGTTTTGCAAACACATTCTTCTCGCTGATACTCAGACCTTTCCTTGTTCAGTATGTACCCCTATTTGCCTCTCTTCCTCCCTTTTTCCACCTCCGGTCCTTCTCTAAACATGTCGTGTTACATCTTTCACAGTCCCACAAACTCATTAAAATTTTCTACAAAATCTGTTATACAAAACCAAAGTGGCCTTCTTTCTGCATCCCATAAGTCCCATGTTCCTTTAGGCAATTAAACACCCCTAAATCTTCAAGGCATTCTGCACGTCCCTCCACTCATGACTCATTTCAGTTGGTTTCACACCAAGGACAACAGGCTAGTTCTCCTTTTTGAGCCCTACAAGTAGCAGAGTAAGTGCACTTTGCTTGCACTCATTAAGATACAACATCACTCCACTTACTATTTGCGTCTTTGGTGATTAGCCTTTAATTATATTACCTACTAATTACTAGCTTTTACTCTTCTAGAAATCAAGTTGATTAAACTGTGCTTTTTTCTTCAAAAGACTGACAGCAAATTAGTTGTTTTACATTTCCTTCTGTTTCCTTCTTCCCATTCATATCACATTGATTCTTAATACTAATGGTCCCATTTGAGTTATAATTAGAAAATGTTCAATATTAAATCTCTTTCTCTTAAGTAATTTATATCATGCAAGTCACAGCCCATAGGTAGTTTTTATACCTTCTAGTCCTTCTAAGTGAGACTTGGAAGGTATAATGACAGCTGGATTGATCCCTAGAACATGACAATAAAGGAAGGAGAAACCTAGCAAGAACTCCCAAACAAGTCTAACTTCCTTGACTTTTGAGTTCTTTAGAAGCCCAAAAATGAAACTAATTTCATAGTAATTCAGAAATTTTTCAACAATACTGCATTGAACAGAAGTAGACTTTTCAATCTGCAGTTTAAAAGAAACACATTCATTCCTTGAAAGTAATGCAAATACTGCAGAACTTGCATAAAACAGATATATGAATGATAGCTTAAGAATTTAATTAAATACACTGTTTTCTCATGATCAGCAATCTACAGATTCCTTTTGCAAGTTTGTTTTTTCTGCAACTTGAAAAAACATCTGAATGCTGTAGGCTGGCAACAGATTCTTTCAGATATAATAGAAAATCTCATGAAAACTTAAAAGAACTCAGAAATTACAATTAAAGGAGGCTGTTTCAATCTACAGAGATGTCTGTAACCACGGTTGCTTTTGGGTAGCTAAACTACACCCCACAAAAAAAAAAGTTATCATTTCTTCAAGAGATATTTTCCTTTAACAACATTGTTTTATCCCCACAGGGATTCTGCCCTATAAATACTATCAGTTTTTGTCTATCTACTGCCTTAAAAGTACATAATCCTTTTCATATGAGATTTCATATCCTGCATTAGAATGTATTTTCTTTTCATTGTCCAGATCTCTATTTTTATGCACACACTTCAATTACTTCTCTGCTCATGATGAGCTTGCAAATTGAACTACTGACTGTCCTTTTATTAACTATATATAAAGCCAAAATTATAATACAACTGGACTTCATTTTGACTAAATATATTTCTCTCCCTTATTTTGTGAGAATGAGGAAACTTTTTATTCTTTCTATATCCAGGCTTTCATACTCATTTAGTCCCACAGCTGCTCCTGCTCATGTTCCTAAGATAATCACTCCTCATTAGCAATTTCCACTTCAGTATGGTTTCCTCAGTGATTCTTCCACCCTTCTTTTATTTGAAAACAAACAAAATCCAAACCACATACTCACAGCTAAGTGCTATAACATAAGAATTCAAGGCCTCTTCCTCCTCTGCCTAGAGTTAACTAAAAGAAATGAGGGGGCAGGTCAGGATCATGAAATCTTTGATGCAGTTTTGGGACCATTAGCTTCCTTTTCTCCTGCGAGAGGAAAGAATATATATCTTTTCTGCTTTAATATAAAGGAAGACTAGCTGCCCTTCGGAGACATATTTTGTTCCTTGTTTTGAAAATTTAATATATTTTCATACTTGACATCATCATTCAGATATCAGCATGATTAAGAGTACCACAAGATGTGTTTGTATCAAGTATGAAATGAAAATATCTAGGGGTTTTTGTCTCCTTAGAACATGAAGAGAAATTATATATTTGCATCAGATAATTTTACTTAACTTCCAAACATAATACCAGAAGAAACATTTTTGTCTAGCATTCAAGCTCAAAAGTTTTCTTTTCATTCCTAAGAAATGCAGACCTACCAGCATACCTAACAGCTTTTTCCTTTGTCAGATGTGACTGACATAGTGGGATCTAATGTTTTTTCCACTTTGTCTGTTTCCCTGTGGGCCATTCCATCATTTCTCCAGCTATAGCATGCCTAGACAATTTAGCCCATCATTAAGCCACATAATTTCCCTGGAATAACTGTTGTTTTCAAGAGAAAAATACAAGTTTCAACACAAGTTTTTGCTCTTTAGTATGATGACTGTAATGCTTTCAAGCTTTCCAGAAAATGTGCTACCTAGTAGCATTTGCTGGAAGACCAAGACAGTTCTCTCCCCTTTATTTCGCTTTCCTGTTGTCATTCTTGGTTCCTGGATCCCAACTCTGTTCCAACTGAATTTCTACTCTTCATTCAACTCAAAATATCCAAAAAACCAACAACCCAAGCCAAACCAAAAAACCTAAACACCAGGATAAACTAACTGAAGTCTGTATTTTAAAACCTTAATCATTTTTTTCAAAAATTAAGTAGCTGTTAGTTCCATTTCAATATTTTATTTTCACAATGTTTATAACACTCAAAATTGTGTTTGGATCTCAAGCCATTTTATATTTACCACTCAAAAGCTTATGATCAAAAAGTTGATCTTGTAGGAAGTACTGAATTCTCAAATCCGGTAGTACATTTAACTCAATGGTAAAACCTTAGCACCCAGTTGGTACATGTATTAGATTAGCAAACAGAATTTCTATAATTTGACTGCTCTTCTTCCCCTGCAGTGGAGAAGCTATATGCAATAAGGCCTAAGCACTTCATTTCTGTTACTTTCAGTAAGTGTGACAATGACCAGTCAAACTATTAACAATGAATGCCAAGACACAGGCTAAGAGTCATTATAATGAAAAAGTTCAAAATCAAGACAGCATTCACCAAACATTCACAAAACTCAATGGAATAGCAGAAAAAAAAAAAAAAGAAAAGATGAGCAGGTATTGTTCTGGGGAAAAAAATTTCCAAACACTATTTGCTAAATCTCTCTTATAAGCGATATTCTCTAGCTTACATATTCATGTGTAATTGTCCTTCATACCTGAGTAATCAATTCACTCATATCCAAATAATTTTTATTTTTAAAATTATGGTCACATAATCTTAGACTCATTTTATTAAAAGGTTGACAACAGCATCACAACAAAATAATCAAACTTCTTAAATAATATATCAAAAATTCCTCATTATAGATAACCAAGAGACCACCAAGATTTCTGTGCATGCCTGTCCTAGTTCAGCAGGAGGGACCAGCTAACCCTGTGTGGGGGTGATCAAAGCTGTGTATTCTACCCCCTCTATTCATTCCCCAAGGTCAATGGGCCATTAGCAGCAGCTGCCCAGGGAGCCATTATCACCTTCACACACAGCCTGGAGGGATGGGGGGGGGGGGGGGGGGGGAGAGGGCGGAGCTGCTAATGGGCCATCAACAGTTCAATACCCCCTGGCTCCCAGAGTTAATCACCCATTGTGTGAGTCCCCGCCCAGGGGGAGGGACTGGGTGCTCTCTGAGGGTACATAAGTGGTGGGTAAGAAGACCTTGGAACTTCTCATCGGATCCAGAGCAGTAGCAAGACCCCGACAGGAGGAGATCACCGCTCTTGCCCAGACCACAGCCCTTGCCTGCACCAACAGGTCTTTCATTTCCTTTTGCTCTGGACTTGGGGGAACCACAGGGGTCTCAGCACAAGGGCAAACAAACGCCCTGTGGGTTTGTGCCCCAGGACACTGGGTTATACTGCTGGGTTTTTGTGAGTTGAAAGCAATTTCCCTTTTGTGTCAGTGTTGTTATTGTAATATTATTATTAAATTTTAGCTCTGACTTATAATCTCTCTCGTGGTGAGTTCATTTCCCCTGCTGGTTTGCCTTTAAACCAGCACAATGCCACAATCCAAAAAAATATTATTCAAAGGTAAAGGATCAGGTGGAAGGGAGGGCTTTAGGTCCTGACTAGCCAATGGGAAAATGGGAGGAACCATAGCCAATAGAAAACCAGGGATTGGGGCTAGACAGGTGAGATAACCAATAGGGTTAGGGCAGGGTGGAAGCCAGCAGTAGCGCTGGACATGGTGCTGTGGGCTGCACGAGGAACACGAGGCAGGGTGGTCCTGGCACAGAGCCGCCCTTGCTCCATCCTGCTGGGCACAACCCCGGCTTGGCCGGGACTGGCAGGGCCACCGCAGCAGTGCAGGGTTGGTTGGGGGGCTGGACCCCCAGGGCGGGGCCATGGCAGCCTGGGGAGAAACAATGGCAGTGCTTAATGAGCATGTGATGACTCATTTAGAGATCAAAGGGCCCGGGGAACACAGGGAAGGACAAGGGAAGGGTGTAATAACACTGCAAGAAGGTGATAACAGGGAGAGAAGATACAGAAAACTTTTTAAACTAAAACCCGGTACAAGTAAAATGAATAATTTAAAAAGTTTGTCATGTATGTAGTTAATAAAATGCAGGGTGCCTTCCCAGTGCTGTCCTCCTCTGAGGTCCATTTCAGCATTTTCCCGCACCAAATTAAGCTCGAATGCAAGGAAACAGGCTCAGAGAAGTGGAGGTTACAATGTATTTATTATAAAGAAGAGCTCTAGGAGCTGAAAGGGTAAGTGTGGAGCAATGGGAAGGTACCAGTGCACACTGCAGCAAAAGGAAAGCCAGAAAACACTTTGGCTCAGTAGCCAGTGGGATGGGTAATCTAGTAATGAATCAGAGACTGACAGGCAAGCTGGTATCCTAAATCCATGTCCTTGGTAGCAGAGTTTGCAGAGGAAGGATGTGATCAGAAAAAAAAATTAGTCAGGGGCTGCTTGAACAAGATGAATATGCATGGCTCCAAAGTACCTAACCAAATAGTCAGTGTTGCACAATAACCTGCCTGAAGTCATCACAAAACTATTCCACCAGCTTGGAAAGACTGCAGTGAACAGGAGAAGCTCTCAGAATTTAAAACAAACAAACAAAAAACCACCACCACCCCCTCCCCCCCCCCCAAAAAAAAAAAAGGAGAAAAGAAAGAAAAATATTAACCTTATTTCTCAAAGGATGTGGGAAACTGAAGTCAGGCACACCTCCATCCCCAAGACCATAGGTGCTCTCAAAGCAATTTCTAGGCACATGAAGGGCATGGAAGCAGCCTGAACAGGTTTACCAACCCTGAATCCTAAGTCTGACTAATGCTATCAGTTTTTGTAAAAAAAAAAAAAAAAATTCAGCAATACTAGCACAAAAATAATTCAAAATAGATAAGCAATCACTCAAAATGAGTACACACAAAATAAACTCCATAATTGTGCTCTTTAATCTCCAAATTTTCCTTGACAAAGTCTCTCAAATTCCTTATTTCTAGCTCAAATACCACCTTCTTTCTTAAATTTCCCAATATTGTTTTAGTTTGCCATAGGCTATATCAATTGTTACAGCAGTATCAGAACAGGTGTCTTACCACAACCAAAATGCTAGTGTTTACATACAAATAATTCATATACTGGAGCTTGTCCCAAACACCTTTTCAAATATGGCTTAGTTTCTGTCATTGTGTAAAGTAATTCTCCACAATCAAGCTAAGTGTGCATTAGTTTGCATAGCATTCTAGAGGACAAGTTACCCAGCCTTCTCACCCAAATGATTTTCAACATGGATTTTCCATCCATTTCAGCTGCTGTCACTTCCACTTCCACTGTCCAGTATGCTTGCTTTAAGTTCAATGTCACCACAGGTCTTAAAAACTAAAAGTTAATCTCAGCCCAAAAAAATGAACTTTATTGTAGACAAACTTTTCTCCTCCTCACTTTGCTTTGACCATGTGGGTCAGGTCAACTAAAAACAAATTTCAGGAGCAAGGAGGCCTTACAAATGAGGTCTTATCACTATTTTTCATAATTTTATTTTTGAACATTGATAACACAGGTTTTGGTACCCCAGAAATCAAACAATGTGAAAAAGCAAGCAAGAAAAGAAATCCAGAAGTCTCTTTTCTGAATCTCCCAAAAGTTTCCACATCATTGGCTTTGCCTACAAGTGATCTCTCATTTCTCTGTAACAGAGCACAGATATAGGCAGTTGTTACAGGCAGGATGCTCCCAAACTTTGCCTTGGTTAATTTTCTGCCAACCCACACAAACCTATGGCCATAAATTGGGTGCAGAAGCAGATGCCCCAAGACTCCACAGCACACCATTACATGAGTCCCCAGCCTCCACTACCCTCCTTCCCAGCTTCCTTTGTTTCCAACTCAGGGTGCAGACACAGGCTGTTAAACTTGCTCTGGCAAGCTGAGAAGAAGAAGGCAGACACAATATGGCACTCTACACCTTTTCCTCCTGCCCCACCTACTACTGAGGGCTGGTATGCAGAGCCAGGACATATGTGTGTACTTTGATGGAGTGGGTACAGTTTTGTTGCCCAATGAGGTTTCTCCCTCACCCCTGGCATTTCATTGTCACCAGTCAGCTGGAAGTGGTTTCTACCAGCACAAAGCAGTTTGTGCTCCCACTGGACACTGCAGCTGCCTACTGCTACTCGCATTTATTCTTTGCTAGGACTGATGGTGTGAGGGCGTATCAAGATTCCAAGAATGTAGAGAACCTGTCTAGCTGGAGAGTCTTTCCTTATACATCTTGAAAGCTTCTAATTCTTTAGTCTTCAGTCTCAGCAGGCTCCAAGCAGCATGGTTAATGGTATATTTAATATTACATGTGAAGCTGCCTCAGATGTTTTCCAAAGTCTTTTAACTCACTACACTATACATGATGGTACTCCGCCCCTTCTTAGCTTTAAAGTAACTTCAAGTAAATTTTAAGTTCTCCCCATATACCAAAATAATATCCACCCACACCACTAAGAAGTTCACCCATTTCCACTCCCCAAATAAACATGTACCTGTTGATAAGAGATTTAGCTACTAATGTCTCTGACTTTTAGGGCTGGCTTCAATTAGTACCAACATAAGGAAGGAGAATTAAGGCATAGGTAAACAGTGCTGATAAGCTGACCTTGGCTGAATGCCAGGTGTCCACCAAGCCACTCTATCGCTCACCCTTCTCAACTGGACAGGAGGAAAAAAGTAGGATGAAAGACTCAGGGGTTGAGATAAGAAAATGGGGATCACTTGCCATTTACCATCTGGGAAAAACAGGCTCAATCCAGACAAGATAATATAATTTATTGTCAAAAATCGGACAAGGTAGTAGTAAATAAATCTTTAACCACCTTTCTTCAACTTCCTTCTTCTCAGCTTCACTCCTACCTTCACAGAATCATGATTTGTATCCCCTAACACTCCTCACGGCCTTCCTGTATATGGGGAGGGGCAGGGCTTGGCCCTCATGATCTTTCCCTGCTCCAGCATTGGTCCCCTACAGTGTCATAAGTCCTCACAGCAAATCTGCTCCAGTGTGAGCTCCTCTCTCCACAGGTCCTGCCAGGAGCCTGCTCCAAGGAGGCAGCCCATGGGATCATAGCTTCCTTTGGGCATCAACCTGCTTTGGCATGGAGTCCTCCAGGACCTGCAGGTGGATATCTGCTCCACCATTAACCTCCATGGGCTACCAGACATGGGCTACAGGACAATCTCTGCTTTTGCATCTGTAGGACCAGCACTTGCTCCCTCTCGTTCTTCTCAGACCTTGGTGTCCGCAGGGCTGTTTCTCTCATATATCTTCACTCCTCTCTTCCAGATGCTGTTGCATAGCACTTCTCTTCTTAAATGTATTATCCCATGTGCTACCACTGTTGCTGAGAGGCTCACCTTGACCAGCAGTGAGTCTGTCTTGGAGCCAGCAGGCATTATCTCTATTAGACAGGGAGGGAAATTTTTGGCATTGATAGACAGAAGCTGCCCCTGCAGCTCCCCCACTACCAAAGCCTTTCCACAGAAACTCAGTACTTGGTGGGACAGTAATTGGAATGTTGGAAAACCTTATTTCTTAAACCAGTCTGCCATCCAAATTCATAATGAAGCAGAGATCACCAATGCTAGACAAAGAAATTAAGACCTTATCTTCAACTCTTGAGTGCCTCCATTCCTTTCTAAAGGAAAACTTGAAAATATCCTCAGAATACAAGCAATGTTTTTCAACAGTACCCTAGACCCTTATATAATTTCAACCAAAAGTCTTTGATTACTCACTCCTGAGATGAGTAAACCAGCTTCATATTCAGCTATCAGTGTCCACAAAACACTGCTTCAATAGTTCGAACAGCTACACCAACACATTGCATGACCCAGACTTCAAATCTGAATATTCTCTTGTTTTCTGTAAAATTCTAGAAGAAAATGTAAAGTCTTTAAAAAGAAAAACTACTGGAAACATATCCTGATATGCAAGTTACTCCCCGCCCACCCCACCCCCACCCCACAGATCTGAACATTCTGCCGTCTTTCAAGTCTTAGCAGTGCAAAATGAGACTTGAAAATTTGGGCACTGCCTGATGACATAGAAGGATTGACCATGCATGATATCCATGGAATGACATATTGCCAAGGACATAAGTCAAATCAGGAAATTTAATACATCTGAAAAGAGAACATTTTCCTACACAGAAAAAGTAAGTCTGAATGTATTTGTGATCTGCAGATTGAATTGAAAGAACTTTGTCAGAAAAAACCTTACATCTGATCTTACTTGCTTTCTCAGAGTAGAAGGAGTCAAAGAGATTGTTATACTTGGAAAAAAAGTAATTGAATATTTGCCCCCTTTATAAAGATATTTAAAATTATTTAGAAAATCAGCAATACATCTTTGAAGGACAGACTATCAGGGGAAAAAACAATTGTTCACAATACTGGAAGTACAAACATATGGTATAATTTGAATAGTGTCTTCTGTCATGGAGAGTCTTGCTGTGACTACTTACTCTGAAGAATTTAGCACACCCTGTTTTCCAGCTTAAGGGGATCTAGGTCAAGTTCTATTACATGTTTGAAAGCATAGCTTTTCAGTTTTATCATCAGTCTAATTGTAATTGCTTTAGTTTTTTTCTATTACATCATTGACAAAGTAGGCAGGGGGAGGAATCTCACTGGGATAATATATTTCAGGAGTAAAATGCTCTAAAGGTAACCCATAGATTTTGAGTGCTTTCCCAGACAATGGAAGGATTAAAAGAAAAGTGCTCTGACCAGTAAGAGAGTCGGCTTTGTTAGTAGTTTTCAATGTAACAGCAGAATATGATTTCATTATTTTCCAGCTCAGAAAGTAGTGTTTATGCCTGAAAAGAGGCATTGTCAGAGATGCAAAATATCTCTCTGAAGTTCATCTGGAAAACATAACTCCTTGAAATTCTTATTTGTACACACAGCTGTGATGTAATTGCAGTGGTTATGTAAAATATAATAAAAAAAAGAGTTATAGCAAAAAAAAAAATCTACTGGAGTAAATATTTCATCTGTGTAGGATTTTCTAGCTTTCATTCCTACAAAAATTACTTTGTCAGACCTCTACCATTGGTCAGAAGTGACATGCAATTTCTGAGGAAGCAGAGGTTCAAGAAAACAAAAGGACATTGAGAGGCAACACCATAAATGAGTTTTAGTATTTAAGAAAAATATGCCTGGAACACTTTTGTGGTATTGATTTAACAATTATTTTATTACTAAGTCCTTTTTTTCAATGTTTCCTTCTTCCACTTTTTTGATTTGCATTTAAGTACACAGAGGTTTTCATTTTTATGTCTCTCTCTAATTGAAGGGTATAGATATGGTACAGCTGTGGCAGTGACTAAGTCCTCTGACTTTTTAAAAACATCTGTTACATGCTTTTAGATGGTTGGAGAGGAGCACTCCCTTCACACTCTTCTATGCAAACTGCTGTGCCATGCCCTCTTTGCTTGCTCTGATTGTTGCACTCCTGGTCACCTTATGAGAGAGTGGGAGCACCAACCATCACTTCTGGCTCCACTCAAACTGAGTCACTGCTCTAGGGGAAGCTGCTGGTTCCACCTGGCTCTTGGTGCTCTCCTGAGGTTAACCTGGTTCTAGAAATTCACCCTGCTCCGCTGCAGAATGTGTCTGCACCAGAACTGTGAGTGGTGGTTGTAGGGTTGCCTTAATTTTTGTGCTCTTACACACACTCCAAAACCCTGTTGCAACACTAATAAAGTTTCAACTTTGATCATAACATGACCACTGAAGAAACTGTTAGGGGATGGGAGAAGTAGGAAGAAACAAAGGTGTAAGAAATTTACACAATCTACCAGAAGATCAGAGCTAATTCTACCAGCCTTTTTTTTTGCCTTACAATCTTCTAGCAGAATTAAAAAGCCATGCCAGAACTCTCACAAGCACTGTGAATATAAATGATTTCCACTATCAGTTAAGTTCTCTCAATTACAGAGTCAGGCTAGAGCAAGACAGAGCAATAAAGCAATAGGAGAAAACCTTGTAATGAGGTCTGAAAGGGAACAAGGTTAGATGGGGAGCAAGAAAAGGGACCCCAGAGTACAACTTTTACTGTAGTGAACAAGAACTAGCTCACTCTTGAAAGAAGTAAGTGTTACAGTAGATCAATCAGATTACCTTCAATTAGGTCAAGTAACCAAATCAACCTCTATTTCCACAGACAAAAAGCAGGTGACTGAGGCTACCCAGCTCTGAAACTCATCACAGTGACACAGTTCAAAAGACAGCAAGAACAGTCTGTTTTGTGTGTTTCTCCATCCTTTTGGTGTGAGACCTTCAGTGCTTTTATATGTTAAACTTCAAGCATTCCCTGTTTTAGCTGAGTTCAATGGGAATCGGTGTTCTGAACCTATGTAATCACCCCAATACAAAACAACATGAACCAATATGCCTACAATTGTGGACTATTTGTAATCTAAATTTCTTCTTGTATTCCAGCCTGTGCCATATGGGTAACAAGACTTTTCCTTTGTAATGGTACTGCAAAGAAGTTTCTTGTGTGATCACAGTAAACTCTAACTCAATTTTCAAACAGGGTACAAATGACATTCAGAAAGCAGTTTAGGGTCATACTTGAATACAGATCAGTTTTCTGTGGGCAAAACCAGAAAAACACATCAAAAACAAGATCCCATAGTCACTGCACTGAACTCTATTAGAATGAAGAGACAAAAAAGCAAGATTTTTTTCCTGGTATTGCAAAGTGTTGAAAACCTTGAAATTTTCTAAGTCAAATGTTTTCCAAGTCTTCCTTGTATTATTTTTAGACAATATATCACTTTATAAATACTAACACAAGTATAAATTATTTCACCTTTTTTAAAGAACATTTTAGTGTTCTTTTCCCCCCCGGTATGACATAAAATATTATGCCTTAATATATTTTCCTAGCACATGGTGGTATAATTCTTACCCAGAAGGGATGATACATACAAAGCAAATGTTTAATCTCTCCTGGTTGAGAGGTCACTTTCATGGGAAATACATTTCATAACAATTCATTATCTGTGATACTTAAGAATGTTCTTCCAGGATCACACAATGAAACAAAAGTCTTCTTGGGATATGATACTACATTTTTCCTTAAGATTTAGGTCATCTATGTTTTGAAGAACTATGTTTCCATCAGAATGTAAAGGTGTCCTTAGTAAATTGAAAAGGGCACAGTAATAAAAGTATCTGAGCTGGGGAATGTGTGCAGTAGGAAATAATTTCAGTAGGACACAATAGAACATAAATTGAAGGTCAGAAATGGAAGCATTATAACTTTTCAAGAAAAAAAAAAGGTACCAGATGCATATCACAAATTATGCTGTTATAATGAGAGAAAAGCTAGAGAAAGCAAAAAAAAGTATATTTGAAATGTAAGAGAAACACATTTCTACAAATAGCCTTCTTGTGGTCTCTGAAAAATTTTAAGACCAGTCTGGTTTTTTTGCTGCTTCATATTCATGAGAAAGCAGTGAGCCCTACAAAGAATATGCAGTACTATTTTGTAATTTAAGATCACAAGACTACTGATAGTTCACAAGGATTCCAGTTTGGAAATCTCAGATTTATTGCTTTTCAATGGCTTTTACTATAAATGGGATGATAATGAACATCATGAAGAAACAGTAACTGTGAGAACCATGAAAGCAACAGTTTACAAGAGGTTTTGAGCACCTTATATAGTAAGAGATTTATCCTTTAATGGGCTTTAGCAAGCTATATTCTTTTTATCCTTATTATTCTAATATTTTCTGGCCTTAAATGATGGAACGCCAAGACTTAAGCAAATGAAATCAAATAATAACTCCAATATAATGTTCAGTTCTTGATCTGAATACTCTAGACTGTTAGCAGTAGATCAGAAAATGCTCTACCCAAAATATTTACTTATAGGGCAAAGGTCACACTGTCCCAGCTGGGAGCATTCTCCATATGAAACAAACATTCACAATAATGTTAAAAAATCCAAGCCCTAGAAAAGATAAAATCATCTGTGTTTCAACACTAAATAATTGCAGTTTTTACCTTCTGTAAGATTCACATTTACAAAGAGCTGATATTTTGTTGTTGAAGACCATTGAGTAGGCAAGTAAACTGAGAACTGTATTTTTTCTTCAATATAGCCAAGCTATCATACTCAGATTTTATGCTTCAAACTCTCCTGGGGGTTAACATACGAGACACATTCCATCATCTACAAATGTCCTTCTCTAGGACCCAAACTTTGGGTTCTAAGTCCCAGCCCAGAAGATGTATCTGTATCCAGAGTAGTGCATCATCATCTATTGTTACAAAAATGCAGAATGTTTTCTCTTACTGTTACAGCTAGAGTAATAATGATCAATGCCAATAAAAATGTACTCAGTATTCTTCCAAAAAGGATTTTTATTCCCACAAAAATAATACCTAGTATTAAATAAGTTTTATCCTTGTATCACCTGATCATGTCAGTATTTCCATGGAGTAAGTTCCATCAGATATGTATGTATCTTTTCCGCTAGCAGAAAACATCTAAAATGTATGAACAATAGTATCAGAGTCTACAAATGAGATTGCTTTTTCCTGGCATGACATTTCAAGTTTATGTTAAACTGGGAGTATGTGAGACTAATATAAACATTTGAATATAAGAAAATCATTTAGGTTTGAAAAGATCCTTGAAATGGAATTCAACCATAAGCTAATGCTGCCAAATCCACCACCAAAACAAATCCCTAAGTTTCACATTTGCACATATTTTAAATACCCCAAGTGATAAATGGCTCAACCACTTTCCTGCGCAGCCTATTCCAGTTCTTAATAACCCTTTCCTGTAAAGATTTCTTTTCCCTAATATCTCATCTAAACTTCCTGTTGTGCACCTTGGAGCCATTTCCTTTTGTCCTATCAGTAGTCACTAGAGAGAAGAGGCCAACCCCCACCTCACTACAACCTTCTTTCAGCTTGTTCTAGAGAGATATAAGGTTCCCCCGACCCTCCTTTTCTCCATAATAGACAACCCCAGCTGATCCTCATAAGACTTGTGCTCCAGTCTTGTGTCCCTGGACACACTTCAGCACCTCAAAATCTTTCTTGTAGTGAGGGGCCCGAAACTGAACACAGCACTTGAGGTGCAGTTGTTGTGACCCAAGTGCAGGACCTGACACTTGGTCTTGTTGAACCTCATACAACTGGCCTTGGCCCATCACTTCAGTTTATCTAGATACACCTGCAGAGCCTTCCTACCCTCCAGCAGGTCAACATTCCCATCCAACTTGGTGTTGAATCATCCAGATAATTGATAAAGACATTAAACAGAGATGTACCCCAGTAGTGAGCCCTGAGGAACACCAATTATGATTGGCTGTCAACTGGATTTCCTTCCATTCACCACTTCTCTTAGGGCTCAGCCATCCAGACAGTTTTAAACTCACCAAAGAGTGTACCTGTCCAAGCCATGATCATCCAGCTTCTCCAGGAGAATGCTGTATAAAATGGTGGCCAGGGAAGCAACATTCACAGCCTTGCCATCATAGGATCATTAGGCATGTGTTATGGGTTTAGCCAGGTGGGCCTAAACTTAGGTTTTAAAGTTCAGCTAGGCCTAGGATTGTCAGCTAATTTGAGCTGGGCTGAGCTAGCTCACAGCTGACTTCTTCCAGCCAATAATATTGTATTCCATACCATACTACATCATCTCAAAGGGTGTAAAATCCAGTGTGTGGGAGTGGCTTAGTTAGTTTCATCATGGCTGCACTAAGAGGAGGACATCTAGCAGCTCCTCTACTATGCTGGGCCCTGCTCCTGTTGCCTCTGCTTGCATTTTGTTTGCATTCAGGGAAGTAGAAACATTTTTGTTGTTACTCTTTCTGTTTCTTGCTATGTGTCTCTCAGAGTACTTATAAATCTAGTGTAATAGACTTTGCTTTGTATTAATTGGGGAGTGGGAAGTTATTCCTTGTTATATATATGTAACTTGTGTAAGTGTGTGTTTTATTGTAGTTTCCTCTTAATTTTCTCCTTTCTGTATAAATATATGTAGTTAGTTCCAGCATAAACCTGGTTTTGAGGGTTTTTCTTTCCTCTCCCTCTTCTTTTCCCCTTAGCTGGTTGGGGGGAGGAGGAACCCTCTTCACTCTGTCTCGGACAGTTGGCATTTTGCCAGCTCAGCCCAGGACGGCATGGAAAAGACATCTAAGATTGAGTCAAACCCATAACTTACATCTTCCAGGTCCACCACTAAACCGTGTCCCTAAGCACCACATCTACAAGTTTCTTGAATACTTTCAGGGTGATTCCATCGCTTTCCTGGGCAGCTTATTCCAATTCCTGATCACCCTCATCATCCACAATAAGCTGGTGAAAGAAATACATTTGTCAGGCTGATATATTCAACAGTTTTACACCAGCACAACACTAGTTTTTACACATGGTTCTTATTAGTGTAGTCCATATGGTCAACAGAATTGTTTCAACTTTTATTGTCCAAAACCACCTGATCCATGGCTGCCATATAACTGAAGAAAAGAGAGGTTCAGTTTGGAGAAAAAAAATTATATCTTTTAGCTGAATAAATTTTGCAAGTCTCAAAAATTATGGTGTTTGGTTTAAAGATTAGTTTCCTGGAATATATTTAATGTATGATTATACTCAGAGTTAACTTTTAAAAGAAAGATTATTTAATCAATTATTTCTAAACCATTGCTAATTTTCATAGAAGGATGGTAATACAGTACCATTAAAAAGATAATATGCAGAAGTAGAGCTGTACACATAAGGCATTAGCTTCAACAAGGATTTTGCAATGTATCCAATGCATTTTGAAGACATGCCAGGAATGATAAGGCCCAAACAATGAGTGAGGTGGCCTTTCTGAGCTGGAAAATAACTCTTTGAATAATAATGGGATCTTTTACATCAGTGCAAGCTAGTAATAAAACTCCTTTTTTTGTTATCTTCTACCTTTCCTTTTCTCTAATGACCCCATGACAGCTATGCCAAAGGAAATGTTAGTTACAGATAAAATCCCTGAAAATTAAATACACAATTTTCAATAAGTTTTTTTTTTTTCACATAGAAACTATTAATATATGCATACGAATATTTTTTAGGCCTGATTTGAAAAGCAAAATTCTAAAAGGGCCAAGGCAATATTAATTAGGAAACTGAGAAAAAGACAAATTATCCCTTGTGATTAAGGTCTTTATTTAAACAGTTTCTGCAAACACCAAGAACAATTTCCCATTTCAGTGTTTCAGATCAGCAGGGTTCATTGCATGCTGAGTTTGAAGACTCTTAGTAAGTAAGCAAGATTCATGAATTAGAACTGTTAAATATGCTTTCAAGCTGTATAATGTAGAAAGTCATCAGATAAATTATTTAAAAGTACTTCAAGTCTCAACAGCTGCAGCATTTTCTAAAAGCTGTGAGATATATCCCTACATTAAAAAGAATTCACCTTCTGGTTAAAAAAAGAGCTCCAAAAAATTTTCAACTTTTCTCCAGGTGGCTGATCTGAAAACTGTCTTTCCCTGTTTTCCATAGCTCAGATGCAAGGGGCGATTGCAACTGTTGAGACTGGAGTGGGTACTTTGTCACATTTGCCACTGTTTTCTGCTTCTGTTACCTTCTTCTTCCCACTCCTTCTGGCAGAGGTGGATATGAGCAATTCAGTTTCTTGCCTTGGCAATTAAAGTATAACAGAGCCAGATCTGGAGTACTCCTTTGAAAAATCTACAATGATTACAAGTTTTCTATATGGTATGGACTCCTTATGCTAGCAAGGAGGAAGCATATTTACCGTTGGCAAGCGGTAAGCTACTGTTCCTGGGAGAGAGACAAAGTACAGAAAGCATATAATTCTTTCTCAACACTAAATTAATGTACAATAAAACTTCACAGCACTTTTTCTTACTAATTCAGAGCTACAAGGTCTCATCTTTGATATTCTTCCCATAATTTTGTTGAAAAGTCATGGGGCAATGCTCACTCCAGTCTTATTTCTGGAGATATGAAAAGCATCATCATTCCCCTGGTTCCCTGGGAAAAATAAAGGGGTAGAGGTGCTCTCAGATTCCTCTCTGTCAGCTGTGTCTTGAGTGTTCACTGTTGGCAATTACCTTCCTGAGTCATGGAAAATAGTAAAGGGCTTCTTTTTGTCTATATACCACAAGAGTAGTGTTTCCCAGAAGATCCATCATTACGCAGTTGACTACTGGACTGAGATCCTGGCTGGAGCTAGAGTCGGTGATACTATGCATCACACAGAGTCCAACATCTTCATCTTACTGTCTGAAACATTTGGTAGCACTTCTGCTAAATGAATACTAAACCAAGCAAATGCCAAAATTTTGTTTTATACAGGACTTCTTGCACATAAAACCCTAAAGTCTACTATTGCAGTTCATACTTTTATTTATTTTTTTTAAGTTAAAATTCAACATATCCTGCTTTTACAGCTCACTTCATTATCTGAACATGCAAAAAGTTACTAACTTACCAGCAGGTCAAGATGTCAATCTATTTGCAGCTGTCTAAGCACTTGTCTAGTACCCTCATTAGTACCAGAGCCTGTAATAAGCTGTGTACCAGTAATGATTACATTTATTATCAACTTAAAATGGTACTCAAGATGCTTCGTTGCTCAGTTAGAGAGCATCTTGCATCCTAAACCCCCAAATTCATAGCCCAGATACAGAAAGGCACCCAAAGAGCTAAATAGCAAAACCATATTGTGCTACTAATGATTTTGTGTGTTCTCACCAATTTAGAGAACCCTGAAAGCTGTGTCTTAATTACAGCTTCTTTATCGGCCATAGCACTGTATGCGCTTTGAGTCACAAGACGTTACTCAACCCATAAAAATTATCTTCTGTGATAGCTTTTAGGAGACTCCATCAGACTTTTTAAGGAGATATTTCTAGTATTGAAGGTGCCCTCATGGTCAGAAAAAAGTCACTTTCAGAATTCCTTTGTGACACTTCATGATGAAAAAGAAGCCAGAAGTTACAGGCAGCACACACCTATAAAACCTTTGCATTTTCAGTTGCTGCAAATTTCACTGCTTAAAGCATCAAAATAATGGATGGCATGATGTATTTTCCCTCTCATAACAAATTTTTGTTTACAAACACCTGCAGAATAATCTTGTTGTCATTTAGCCTCAAAGGTCATTGCAAAGATACATTTTACATATAGATATTTAGTTCTTAACTGAAAGGACTAATATTCTTTTCTGAAAGGACAAATTAAGTTGTCTTAGATTTCAATTTATGGTGGTCCATGCATTAGTTTTAGAATCTGCCCTTCAGAACAATATGTTGCTATTTTTAATCACTGTATTATCATTTGCTTACAGTTCATCCATTTTACAGTGTAAGTGGATATATAATAAAGAGTTTGAGATAGCAGAAGACAATTATAATAGTGAGCACTCTGGTGAATTAGTCTTGGGCAGCTGCCAGACAACTATCCAGCTGCTCTCACTACTATTCCTCAACAGGACATAAGGAGAGAATAAGAAGGAAAAACTCATGAGTTCAGACAAAGACAAGGAAGCCCCTTACCAACTGTTATCACTAGCAAAACAGACTTGACTTAGGGAAAAAATTGACTTCCTGTCAGTTAAAGAAGGGTTGGGTTAAGAAACAAAGACAAGAAACTAAAACACCTTCCACTACCATATTCCCTTCTTCCCAAGGCTCAACTTGACTGCTTCATTCCTTATTCTTCTAACCCTTGCCACTAGTCCATATTTAACCTAAAACATGTTTAAACGAATAACAACGAACAAGACAAAATAAATCAATTTTTACAAGAATCGGAGACCAACTTGAATGCTGTACCAGTCCAGTATTTTACATCCAGTAAAATTTAATCATTGCAAATGTCCAGTGAAAATAGAATTCTGGAAGTAGCAGATAGAGGGCAAAGACAACAATCACTTAATTATTCTCATTTCTGCTTTGACATTAAATTAACATAGCATTAGTAACAGAGCCTCCTGAGTCCTTATTAATGTAAGTTAATGTTAGTCAAACACTTCACTTATTTCCTCCCTCGCTTGGAATGCCATTTGCATTTGCTATATTTTTCAAGCTCTTACTACTGCTAGTTTCTAAATTGAAACAGAAGAGAGTGCATATCTTGAAGATTTACAGTGTAATGGTTTAACACTTTTCTAAAAAGGACATAAGTAACAGAAATAAGGAACTCTGAAAATGAAAAAAAAATCTTCAAAATGATTTGGTATTACCATAAACAGCCAAGCAAATATTTTGAGCATCCTAGCAGTACATTTCTTCCTTCTGATATACATACACAAGAGAGTTATATAAGCTACTTTATCTCTGAAGCCTGATTCTGGTTTCTTTTTCTGAAAGAAGTAGTCTCATCAATACAAACACGGTCTCAACAAACATTGACATAACAAGTTACTGGATTTCTGTTTTGATTTTGGCTGGAATAATTTTCTTCCTATTAGCTGGTGTAGTACTGTGGTTTGTTTTTTTTTTATTTAGGATGAGTGAAATGTTGATAATTAATGTTTTAGTTGTTGTTGAGCAGCACTTACATGAAGTCTGAAGTCAAGGACTTTTCAGTTTCTCGTACTGCACTGCCAGTGAGTAAGTTGGGGGTGTGCAAGAAACTGGAAGGGGACACAGTCAGGACAGCTGACCCCAGCTGGCCGAAGGGATATTGCAGACCATATGTGAACATACTGAGCAATGAAGTTGGGGGAGCTGGCTGGGGAGTACAGCGTGCTACCTGGGAACTGGCTGGGCATCAGTCTCTAGGGGTAAGCAATTGCATTGTGCATAACTTAGATTGTACATTGTTTTAGCATTTCATGATTTCCCCTTCTTTTTATGTCCTGTTAAACTCTCTTTATCTTAACCTATTAATTTAACCTTTTTTCAGATTCTTTCCCCATCCCACTGAGGGGGTTGTAGGCAAATGGCTGCATGGTGTTCAGCTGCTTGCTGGGTTAAACCACAACAATCACTCAGGAGGTATTTTGAAGTATCAAATTCTATTTAGAAACACCAAAAGTGACAAATATTTTAGTTAGAATCTTGATACTTCTGCTCTCATGAATGTCTAGTGGCAGAACAAAGCATACTCTAGTATACTCAACATTCTGCCTTGTACAACTTTCCCTTGCACTGTAGTTCATGTCTTTCTTTCTCTGCCAGTAATGACTTCCTGAAGAACATTTCCTGTTGCAGTCCAAGCAAGCCATGATTTTTTATGCACTTCTGTTCCAAAAGATTAACTTGGTAAACATACTATAGGATTGACAGCAAGAATGAATAAAAGTACTTCAAAACACTGAAGAACTCTTACTTGAGACTCACAAAACAAAGATGTTTCTTCTGGTTGAAATCTTTACACAAGTAATGCCATGGACTATTTTACTCTGATGTAGCAGAAACAATCTTTAGCTCTGCAAGAAGTCTCAGTTTAAATGTCTTAAAAGATAAGGATCTATGACAGCTGACGTAATGGAAATGCATTAAAATTTAAAATGAAAGCCTAAATTGTACTCTGAAGAACTGTCTAATTCTGGTTTTATGAACACTTTCAATAGTAATTAATAGTATTGGCAAAAAATTCTTTCTGAAGAACACAAATTTAGGAAATGAGAAGCATAGTCACTCACTCTCCAAGGAAAATAAAATCTGACACTCCCACTGGTGCTGGAAAATGTTAAGTGCATTCACTATATAACTTTGATATGATAGTTGTTGTGCCTTGTAAAACTAATTAATAGGAGTGGAAGGCACTTTACAGTGATCATATATAGTAAAATTCTATCTAATAAATTGTTGTTTTTAATAATTTATGGTTTGGGGTTTTTTTGGCTGTTTGTCTTCCACTGCTCAAGTCTATAAAATAATCACCTGTGAACACCATTTTCTTACAAGTCATGCAATATTATTGATAAAAGGTAACTGTTTCATTATGCTAAAAATAGGGAACAATTTATCTTAAATAGCGCTTCATTTGCCTGTGAGCAAGGAGAAGAACTAAACCAGACTCATCCTCAACAATCACAGATTTTAACAATCATTTACATAACTTACCCAGCTGACTGAACCAGCATGTAATAAAAAATACAGTTTGCATCTTAATACTTCTATACCTGCCATAATGATTCATTCCTCTCCTTACACTCTGTGCAAGACTAACACAGTTGCTAAGGTGAATGGCAAGTACTAAGAATATTAAGAACAGCCTTCTGTAAAGAAACCAGTGAGTATATGTAGTTGCCTTTAGAACACTAAAGACAACAGGATCTGGAACATATTCATCCGATGTAAATAGATGCCTGTTACACAACTAATCTCTTGACTGGTAACTTTTGGGTTGGTCCTATGAGTAGTCACTATTTAATTTTACCTCAAATTGCATTGGATTCCTTTAAAAAGGGAGGTGAGTTCAAATGGAGCCCTTGAAAAGAAGAAAGGGCTGTTTCTGGGAAACTGAGGAGTATACACAGGGAGAGATATTTTAGATGTCAGGGTATGTTACCCAAAAGGGCTGAAGAGATAAAAACACCTAGAAAATACACAGCCATGTCTCAGAGTCAACTGATCATATTCTGTGGACTGAAAGGTCTTCAGTTAACTGCAGATCAAGAAGCTGATGCACAAGCCTAATAATAATAAAAAAATGATTATTTGACTTCTGAATTTCTGTTCTCTCTGACTGGGTCACTGACTTTGCTCCATTTAAGAAGTATTATAACTTTTTTTAGGATGAATTATATTAATCTTGAAAACCCTTCAATCATCTTTGACGAGTTTCTAATAAAGTGATCTCTACAGGTATTCTGTAACTCTCTGGGCAAGTTATGTCCCCAGAGTACTTTGTTAGCATCTAGTGACAGAAAGCAACTAATTTGAACTTTCTTTCTGAATTAATATTTTCATCAAATTTGGAGTAAAGACTTTATTAAGAAGTCAAACAGAATGGGCAGAGAAGTCAAAGGAGAGACACTGAAGATTGTTAGAAAGTCCAGAGGCAATTTTGCAATTAAAGTATAAATTTTCACTTGAATAACCCTCAGTACACAATCCATATGGTTAGAAAATAAATATTTGCCAGAGAAATGCCCTAGCAGCAGCCATTAGCAAGGTAGCAGGGATACTGACAGTTTCAAATTTACCCACATATTAACTAGTTCCCTAATATAAATGTGAAGAATAATAAACAACAAAAATCACTAAAACCCAAACTGAAACAACAAAAAACACCCCACAAAAAATACCAAGATCTACATTTTTTTTGTCCCTTGAGAAATCTCTCACACAGGTATCTTCTTGTTTAGGGTCCCGGGAAAGCAATAGCACCTGAGTAATGCTTTAGCTAGAAAACAAAAGCTTCCTGCAAACTATTATTCAGCTACTTCTCTGAACTTCAGAAGTCTTCCAAGACAGTTGTTTATTTGCTACATTCCTATCCTTTGAAGGGAAGAGTCAGCGGAGTGACAATCAATTACCAAGAGGCGACAGAACCACGCACTGAAGTCCATTAAATCCAGAGAAGAGAAAAAGAGCAACCATACAACAAAGAGAAAAAGAGCAACCTTTGCTGCAGAAAGTCAGGACACCATTGCACAAAGCATTAGGTTGTTTGCGTACAGCAGAAGCATACACAGGGCATTTGTAAAATCTGAGGGGCAGATAAAAGCAGTAGACTACTGGCATTATCATTTGGCCACATTCAGCTCAGATTGTTACATTGTTAACTGTGTCAGATTCCCAGCTTCAGGAATCCTGAATGCAAAGCCATCTCCACTTTTAATAAGATGACAATCTTTTAAAGTGCAGAAAAAATGGCACTGACCTTCATTTAGCTGTTTCATTTTTTTTATTTTTCTTCCAAAGCAAGGAAAAAAACCCAAATCATTGTATTCATATATTTTTATTGCAAGTGTCACCCAAGATGACAGAAAAGTCTGAAAATATCACCTTCTGAGGAAGCCCAAGCCTATATTTGGGAGTAATAACTTAGTATCTCCAGGCTGGTTTAGCCTTTAGAGATGTGACTGAAAACACTTACTAGTTTTAAAGTTATCCAAGTGAGTTAATTTTAAAATGTAGAGACCTAGTATCATAAAACTTCCTTTACAAATATGGTTAGCATGTGTGTAAAGAAGCATTACTTTGAATATGCAATTAGGGTCTCCTGTTAGGTGCTTGTATTGGTCATAGAACCACTGGTGAATGAGAATTTTATTTTGCATTGCAACAGCTCATTTCACCATGTTTCTTACACATGAGCTACACACAGTGAGAGAACATAAGGAAACTCAATTTGGACCCAGGGATGAACAGCTCAAAGACAATGTTTAAATTTTAAAGTTGTTAAGGATGAAGCACTGGGCCTGAACTTTTGTTCTCCTGCGTATGTTCTTAACAAAGTATTTAGCTGATATTAAGGAGCATTTTCTACCGAACCTGCAAGGAACAATGGTGTCTGAGTGAATGATTATGCAAGTCATACATCAGTATTCCAAATAGATATTACACAACATAAATCCTGGGCTCCTTCCTCTAAAACAAGAAAGTGAATAAGTCAACTATTAACTATTTCAAACATTATCATACTCTGCATATGAACTCTAGTTAAACCGTCTTGAACTTTCATTAAAACAAGTATTTTTAAAATACTTCTATGATTATTTACAGCATCTATAGTTCCTTATTTAGCATTCACTGTGCTTGTGTATTAAACCCTGATTTACAGAGCTATGCAGATTATGATAATGACAATACAGTGCTGGACTAGAAGCAGTTATAATCCTTCACTGAAAGTAGAGGAGTGAAATAACACCACTGTTTTGTTTTGGTGATTGCTTGGCTGTCAGACTAGGAGTCCACACCCCACACTCTCTGCCCCCAAGCATTTGAAATTTTGAAAACAGAATCTATGGTCAGAATATGAATGATGTAGAAGATATCAGTAGAATTATATATTTTTTTCCCTCTCCCTTGGGAGCAGGGACAATTTTTTCTTTGCAAAGATTACAAGTGTTTAGGATTCCAACCCAGAGGCCGTATCCACAGTGTGGGATCCAACAGTATTATGTCAAATGAACTCTGATAAGCAACACAAAATATCATAGTGATCATCCGTCGAGAACCAGTCCTGCTGTCTCCTAAGCACCATCTGATACCATGTCATGATAGCCTTTACATGAAGGATAAGACATTAGCGTGAGTTACCATAAGTCCTCAGTGTTTAAGAAGTGTTATTTTTATTCTTGTATAACTAAGTTTGAAGTTACCTTCAGCCAATTCTGATCTAAGATTATGGGTAGCATTAAATGTTTTGAGGAGGCTCTCTGAACACATAACCTCTATTTGCTTATATTTAGACTAACTTGTAGTTGCAGAAGATTATCTTCCAGCAAGCTTAAAAAAAACAGATAAAATTTGGTCATGGTACAGATAAGAGCCAACTAAAATAATACAATATCTCTTTGAATATCTATTTTTCATTAAAACCCCCTCCGTGGTCTTGAATTCCCATATAATGTACAATTTCTGGTATCTACAACAAAAACCAGTGTAAGTATACAGGAACATGACAAGAAAGATTGCTTTGGGCTGAGTTATTATGCTTGTGGGAGAAAGGCACAGGTGAAAACTGAGTTGTCTGCTCCAAAAATATGAGGTTCAGCACAAAGGAGACACAAATAGAAACTTCCACACTTAGATAAACTAGTCTGGACAGTTCTTGGTCTTTGCTGTGTTTTCACCAAGAAAAAGCTATGTGGCTAAGGGACTGTTTCAGCTTCTACTAGAGCAATAGCAAAGTTCCTGTTATTTCAAATAATTATAGAGTCATAGATTCATTTATGTTGTAAAAGACCTCCAAGATCAACAAGTCCAACTTTGACTGAACATCACCATGCCAAGTAAACCATAGCACTAAATGCCACATACAGTCATTTCTTGACACTTCCAGGGATGGTGACTCCACCACTTTCCTGGGCAGTTGGTTCCAATGCTGGACAACCCTTTCAGAGAAGAAATTCTTCCCAGTGTCCAACCTGAACTTCCCCAGCACAGGTGGGGAACTTCCCCACCCTTTAAGGTGGTTGCAGAGAGCAAGGAGGTCTCCTCTGAGCCTCCTTTTCTCTGGGCTAAATAACTCCAGGTCCCTCAGCCACACCTCATATGACTTACTGTCTAGACCTTCACCAGCTTCATTGCCCTTCTCTGGACACTGTCCAGTACCTTGATGTCTTTACCTTGATGTGAGTGGCCCAGAACTGGCCATAGTACTTGAGGTGAGACCTTGTCAGTCCTGAGTACAGAGGGACAATCACTTTCTTGCTGGCCACACTATTACTGATACAAGCCAGGATTCCACTGGCCTTCTTGGCCACCTGGACACACTGATGGTCCATGTTCAGCCTGCTGTCAATCAGCACCAGCCGGTCCTTTTCTGCTAAACACCTTTCCTGCCACTCTTAGAATCATAGAATCATAGAATCGATTGGGTTGGAAAAGACCTCCAAGATCATCAAGTCCAACCCTTGGTCCAACTCCAGTCCATTTACTAGATCATGGCACCCAGCGCCACGTCCAATCTGTGTTTAAAAATCTCTAGGGATGGTGAATCCACCACCTCTCTGGGCAGCCCATTCCAATGCCTGATTACTCTCTCTGTAAAGAATTTTTTTCTGATATCCAACTTAAATTTCCCCTGGCAGAGCTTAAGCCTGTGCCCCCTTGTCCTATTGCTGAGTGCCTGGGAGAAGAGACCAGCCCCCACCTGGCTATAACTTCCCTTCAGGTAGTTATATACAGTGATGAGGTCACCTCTAACCTCCTCTTCTCCAGGCTAAACAACCCCAGCTCCCTCAGCCTCTCCCCACAGGGTTTATGCTCCAGTCCCTTCACCAGCCTTGTTGCTCTTCTCTGGACCCGCTCCAGCACCTCAATATCTTTCCTGAACTGAGGGGCCCAGAACTGAACACAGTACTCAAGGTGTGGCCTCACCAATGCAGAGTACAGGGGAAGGGTCACTTCCCTGGTCCTGCTGGCCACGCTATTTTTGATACAGGACAGGATCCCATTGGCCTTCTTGGTCACCTGGGCACACTGTTGACTCATGTTGAGCTTCCTGTCAATTAGTACTCCAAGGTCCCTTTCTGCCTGGCTGCTCTCCAGCCACTCTGTGCCCAGCCTGTAGCGCTGCAGGGGGTTGTTGTGGCCAAAGTGCAGGACCCGGCACTTGGCCTTATTGAACTTCCCCAGGCTTGTAGTGCTGCATGGGGTTGTGGTGACCAAAGCACAGGACATGGCATGTGGCCCTGTGAACCTCGTATCGCTGGTCTAGGTCCATGGATCCAATCTGTCCAGATCCCTCTGCAGAGACTTCCTGCCCTCCAGGCACATCAACACTCTCACCCAGCTTGGTGTTGATGGGTGGAAGAAAATAACTTTATAGAGAGTGTTAATATGGATAAAATAGAGAGCAGGTCTTGAATTAAGGTGCTTTAAAGTGCAATTAATACATAAATGCACAATACAGTATAGGACTCCTACAATTTCAGAACACTAATTATCTAATGGATACATCCAATCTGAAAATTGTCCACCCCCAGAACCTCCCTCAGGTCTGCCCCTTGACTCCCCTCCCTGGAATTGAGTTGAAGGTCTCAAGACCCCTTCCTTCTTCACCATCATCATCTTCAGCATGACATGCCGCCTTGGAGCTGCTCCAAGATTTCTGGGCCTTCTACATTGCTTTGACTGAAATGGTATCTTATTGTTGTTCTAGGTACATGTCCCAGACAAGATGTACTCACTAAAGTCTTTTTCCGTGAAAAGAATGTTAAGTAAAATTTGAGGAATTTCTTGAATTTGACACAAAGCATGAGAAAGGGGGTTTAGCATCTGTTGACGGCTATTTTAAAGCGTTAGAAACTATACAGCTATATTAAAAATCTATATGCCATAAATCTTAAGAATCTTAAGGCATCAATGTCATCTGCAAACTGACCGAGGGTGTACTTTGTGGGAACCTGAAATCCAGCTTACTGCAAAAAGAGCTAGAAATCTTAAACAGCAAGCCTTGGTCAACAAAGGCTGAGAGAAATTCCATCACCAAGAACACAAGAGGCTTGGTAATGCTCAACTTGAAGATAAGCTGTCTCCTACCTTAACATAAGAAAAGAGTCTAGAATGAATGTTATCAGACTGTGTTGTAATTCCCTGCTGTCTTCCCTCCATAAATTCCTGAAATTACCATAACCCTTCCTACCTATTACCATGTGTCTCCCTGAAACCTTAAAAAGTGGTCAAGTGTTCAATAAAGTATTCCAGTTTTCTTCCCCATAGCTGGGATCGTGTAGTTTTTGACCGTCTCAAATGGCGCACAACGGTGAGGCTTGAAGTCTCGGCTCCCAATATTTGGAAGCTAGCCGTCCAGAGCCCGTTGGCAGTAGCAGGAGAAGCGGCGCCTCCGCTCCGGGGACGGTGCGTGGTCGAACTTCGAAAGGGTTCCGGAACTAAGTCCCTGCAAGGATTTGCGCAGGTGAGCGACCACGAACGGAAGCTTAAAAGAGCTTCAGGGATAATAAGAAAAATGGGGGGAAATCTATCTTCAGAGCAGAAACATGTATACTCGATTATGAAAAGCCTGCTTAACCTACACGGCTCAAATATTGATGAACAATCTTTACAGAACTTACTGCTCTGGGCGCAGGCTAACGTGCCTGATTTAAATTCAACGAACAGTTTTGATGATGCTAAGTGGGATAATATTGGCGCTCTCCTTTGGGAAGCGGCCACTATGGGCGATGACAAAGCTGCAAAGGTCTTACACCCTTGGCGTGTTGTTTTTGAAACTGTAAAAGCCCATACTGCTAAAAAATCGCAGCTCCCTGAAACCAGCGACACAGATGCGGAAACACCAGGTGCTCGCACACCTCCGCCTGTTGCTGAGAAGGAGAAGCCCATTTTCCCAGCCATGCAGCCACTTAGCGAATCGTTGCCTGCCTCGCAGCAGTGGGGACAGAATACCAGCAATAAGCTGGACCGCCCAGCGCTACTGCCACCGCCTCGCACTGAAACGAATCCTTGCTATTCAGCTGCCAGAGGAAGCCTCGCTGCCGCAGTGGGTCCTAACCCCAATGAAAATCCCTGGGACCCTGGTCCACGTAACCTGACTGAGGACCCAATATTGTACCCTCCAAACCCCATGCTCAGGCAAGAGTGCCTAAGGCAAGATGCTCCAGCTGTCCAAAATTCTGGTGTATTAAGAGCCTTCCCAGTGTTTATGCATCCAAGACAGCCTGCGTATTGGGAACCAGTCCCTTACCCACTGATAAAAGACTTAAGAAAGTCAGCAATTGATTATAGCTTGTCGGCATCCTTTACTATGGGAGTTTTGGACAATTTGTTTAATAGCTTTGTTCTGACTCCTCATGACTGCTCCTCAATTGCAAGAATGACTCTGAGCACAGTGCAATTTGCCTTGTTTGAAGATGAGTGGAGGAGCCTTGCAAAAAAAGGCAGCAAAAGCAGCCAGCAGGAGCGATCCCCGCCCGCTGTTTGCACAGCGAGCCTGTAAAGCACCATACGCAAACTGCTCCTTCCAGCGCGGGACAGCCCGACCCCACGTCAGCCAGAGTTGTAGCCCTAAAGCCAGCCCCGAGCGAAAGAACGCCTGCCGTCTCCTTCTCACTTACTCGTAACCAGCCAAAGACACTTAAAGTAGCAAAAAGCCTGCAAAAGCAGAAGGAAAAACTTCCAAAAACACCTGAGCGCCCTCCCCGCAGAGTTTCCGATAAGCACTAGGACCCTGAAAGTGCCGCAGCTCCTGAATGAGCCGGAAATCAACACCCAACCCCCGCCCGACAGCCGCAGTGCCGACATGGTACCGGAACACAAAAAACTGACCAAAAAAAGAGAAAAAATAACTTTCTGTCTCACTAACTAAAAAGTTTTTAGTGTTTATCTGTTTAAAACACTGTTTATGCTTTTTTCTTCTGTTTATTTGCTTTATTTTAATAAGTACCTCAAACCTAATGCCTAAGCTTAAAAATCACTGATGCAAATAATAACCAAAGTTTTTATCTCCTTAGCAATTAATCTAGGAAGAAAAACCGAGACAAAACTACAAACCTTCTCTTCTAATTCCCCAGAATTAATTCTTTTTCTAAGCGTAATGTTGTTTGTTTTTCTTTCTTAATTTAATGTTCATTGCATTACCAAAGTAGTAGTAAGTTTATTTAAATTGTGTTTTTAAATGTATAAATGCAAACCCTATCATCTATCTCTATTAAGTATATTTGTGCCATTTTCATGTAGTTTTCCTAAGTTTTAACTCATAAAATCTTGTTTCCTTTGTCTTCCCTAACAGCCACATGGTAAGGGAGAAGGGAAGTTTCCAAAATCCCTTTTTAGCCTCAAAGAGACAGTGATAAAATCAACACCTTAATCTGTCTCTTCTGTGTTTAAAGAAGCCACAAGCTTCTGCCACTCTGTTTCTCTTGTAATCTTGCATACTAATTCAGCAAGGCTCAAGTTAATTTTTACTAAAAGTATCACAGTTGCTTTGTTTCACAAATCCTTTTTGATTTCTACATAACTGAAAAATGTTTTTTCTACTTGCTTAAACAAAAATTTTTCTCAGTAAGTCTTTATACTAATTATCCTTTAACATCTAGTAATGTCTCCAGTTGTTTAACAGCAAGCTTCTACATGAAGTGTAAAATACTTAAGCAAAAACTTTCAGCTTTGCATTCTTTACTACAACCTCTTATAACAGCACTTGTTAAGAAAAAATGCATTTTTAAAACTAGCAACACAAAGTAGTTTCCTTCAATTCCTAAATGTCTTTTTGTTCTGTTTTGTTCCTTTTTTCTAAATCTAATGTCCATTTTTCCCTTTTTCAATTTTACTTTAGTTTTTTGTGCCTATAATAACAAAGACAACAAAATGCTTCCCAAGTTAAAAAACATTAAAAAAGCATTTGAATTTTGTGAATTTTAAAAATTTTAAATTGCTTTTCCTTAATAAGTATATATCTAAAATACTGCCTTTTTAAAATAGCCTCAAGCTTTCCTTTTCTGTTGTTTATTATTCTATGAACTACTTCAATACATGTTACTATGTCTGTAATAATTTCTATTAAGTTGCAATAACCATGCCAAGCTGTTTTTATGTCTAAAATCAGCAAATATCAAATGATGTCTGTCCCATTTGCCAAAAAAAAAAAGGGGGATCAAGAGTTACCTCAAATCTATAAGAATGTTTATGAAAAAGTTATGTATTTTTTGAATCTTGAACATGAGAAAAAAGATGTAGTTATGTTTTATAAAATTTCTGTTAAAGTTGTTTTCCCATCAAAACAGCAATCCAGAGACCAAGGAAAAGTAGAGCTACACTGAAAATAATAAGAAACAAAAGTGCAAATACTCAAACACAGCAAACTAACATTCCAAAAATCTGTGTGTGTGTACAAAAGTGTGTATGTGGGCCGGCCCTGAATGTATGAAAATATGTGTGAAAAATATGAGTGTATGAACTTGTGAAACTGTAACACACCTTACATAATACATAACCAATACTTCATTTACCCCCAGAAAAAAGTCAAAACACACAAAACCCTGAACTAATAAAAACCATTCATTTGCAGGAATATGTAGCTTCAACTAAACTTTTCAAAAAATGCTAAATATGAACCTTTGCTTTAAAAAATTGCTTATAGTAATATCATTCAAAATTTTGTCCCTTGCTGTTTTGTTCCTTGTGTTCCTTGTCTGTTTTCCTGTGTCCAGCAAATAATTAACTACAGTGTTTCTTAAGTTTGCTTTGCAACAATAAAATAAAAAAGCCGGAATTGTGGGAACCTGAAATCCAGCTTACTGCAAAAAGAGCTAGAAATCTTAAACAGCAAGCCTTGGTCAACAAAGGCTGAGAGAAATTCCATCACCAAGAACACAAGAGGCTTGGTAATGCTCAACTTGAAGATAAGCTGTCTCCTACCTTAACATAAGAAAAGAGTCTAGAATGAATGTTATCAGACTGTGTTGTAATTCCCTGCTGTCTTCCCTCCATAAATTCCTGAAATTACCATAACCCTTCCTACCTATTACCATGTGTCTCCCTGAAACCTTAAAAAGTGGTCAAGTGTTCAATAAAGTATTCCAGTTTTCTTCCCCATAGCTGGGATCGTGTAGTTTTTGACCGTCTCAGTACTTGATCCCCTCAGATCACTGATAAAGTCATTAAACAGGGCTGGCCCCAGTACCAAGCCCGGGGGACTTTCACTCGTGGCTAGCTGCCAACTGGATGTAACTCCCTTCATCACCATTCTCTGGGCTCAGACATCCAGTAAGTTTTTAGCCTAGTGAAGAATGCACCTGTCCAAGTTGTAGGATGCCAGCTCCCCCTGGAGAATGCTGTGGGAGACAGTATTAAAGTCTTTACTGAGGTCCAGGTAGAGTACACCCACAGCTCTTCCCTCATACATTAGACAGATACCATAGTCATAAAAGGAGACCAGATTGTTCAAATTGGACTAAAATCATGCTTGTTGGGCCTGGTCCACTGGTGTGTGATTGCTGAGATCAGGTTGACAGGCTTGTAGTTCTCCAATCCTCTTTCTGATACTTCTTGTAGATGGGTGTGATATTGGCTAACCTCAGTCATCTCAGACCTCCCCAGTTAACCAGGACTGATGATAAATTGTGGTGACTGGGTTGATGAGCTCTTTTACCAACTCCCTCACTACCCTTGGGTGAATCCCATCCGGCCCCATAGACTTGTGAGTATCTTAAGTGGCTCATCAGGTCACTAACTACTTCCTCCTGGATTGCAGGGACTCTAAGCTTCTCCCATTCCTGTCTACCACCTCAGTATCTGGTTGCCCTGAGGGAAACTGGCCTTTCTGTTAAATACTGAGGCCTAAAAAGACTTTAAGTACATCAGCGTTTTCTTCATCCTTAGTGACAATGTTCCCTTTTGCATCCAATAAACGGTGGAGACTTTCCTTGGCCCTCCTCTTGTTGTGTATTTATAAAAAAAAAATATTTTATTATCTTTCACAGACATGGCCAGATTGAGTTCTGAGCTTTTTTCTTTCTCATTTTTAGTCTGTAAGTACTAACAATAACCTAGTATTCTTCCTGAGTAGGCTGCCTCTTCTTCCAAAGGTCATAAACTCTCTTTTTTTTCCTTTATGTGAAGGCTCCTCCCTTCAGGCAGGCTCATCTTTTTCTCCACCAGTTCATCTTTTGGCACAAAGGGATGGCCTCCTCCTGCACCTTTAAGATTTCCTTCTTAATGTGTGTCCAGCCTTCCTGAACCTTACTTGTTTTTAAGGACTGTTTTGCATGAGACTCTCTGACCAGTGTTCTAAATAGAGCAAGGTCTGCTCTCCAGAAGTTGAAGCTAAAGGTTTTGTTGATCCTCTTCCTCACTTCACCAAGAATCAAAAACTCTCTCATTTCAGGGTAGCTGTGCCCAAGATGGCCTCTGCCCACCACATCTCTTACCAGGCCTTCTCTGTTTGCAAACAGGAGGTCTGCTGGGTCACCATCCCCGATGGGCTCACTTACCATCTGTGTCAGGAAGTTATCTTTCGCATACTCCAGGAACCTCCTAGACTGCCTCCTCCCTGCTGTGTTGAGTTTTCAGCAGACATCTGGCAAGTTAAAGTCTCCTACAAGAGCAAGGGCTAGTGATAGTGAAATATCAGCCAGACGCTTGGAGAATACTTCATATGCCTCTTCATGCTGGTTGTTTGATCTAAAACAGACTCCCACCAGGATGTCTGCCCTGTGGGCCTTTCGCCTGATCCTTACTGTCCTTGAGCTGTATACTATCAAAACACTCCCTAATGTACAGAGCCATCCCACTGCCTCTCCTCCCTCGACTGTCCTTTCTGAAGAGGTTATAACCATCTATTGCAGAACTCTAGTCACACAAGTCATCTCACCACATTTCCATGATGGTGAGTATGTCATAGCTTCCCTGCTGCATCATGGCTTCCAGTTGTTCCTGTCTGTTACCCATACTATGCACATTGGTGTAGGTGCACTTCAGGTGGGCAATTGATTTCATCCCCAACACTGGCATGATGCCCCTAGGCTCATCCCTAGTGAGCATGGTCTTATCCCCTTGAAAACTAATATACAGAATCATGGAATATGCTGAGCAGGAAGGGACCCACATGGATCATCAAGTCCAACTACTGGCCCTGCACAGGACCATCCCCAAGAGTCACACCATGTGCCTGAGAGTATTATCCAGACACTTCTTGAACTCAGGCTCTCTCAGAAACTAGAATCCTTTTTCCCCTTTTAGACAGGTGAACCCCATCAGTCTTCAACAGGCCTGGTGAACAGGGAAGAAACAAGGATGAACAAAAGCACAACACTTAAAAGTATCAAAAAAAGTTACTGAGCTAATGATTGATACAGAAAATTATAGACAATTTCTCAACCACTTTTGTGAGGAGGAAGTACTGAATAATTAAACCATTTTGTTTTAGCTATCTAAACTCAACAAAACTATCCCTAGATGAACAGCATTTCCACCATTAGAGGCTGTTTCCTGTCTTCTTTTTTTTTTTAATAAAAAGGTGCCTATAAGGAGATGTTACCTAAAAAACTAATATATGTGTTTATATGCAGAATGTTCAAATGAAATGAGTTAGAGGTTATTAACTCCCTAACACAATTTATGAATATTTAAACTTAGTATAATTTGCTGCAAATATAAATCACCTTTAGAAAAAATTTATATGGCTACTAAGAAGCCCTGTAAAGTACAAAATATCCCTTTAAGTATTCTAATAGTGTTATATCTATCTAATGAAGTTTGAAATAAAGCTGTCTGGATTGCTAACTCATTGTGGGGCAAAGAAACCTTTTTCCTTGTGTTTATTCCTTTTTTTCTTGTATGTTTATCTGATTTGAATAGCTTAGTTTAGATTAGCTAAGATATTACTGCATGAGTATTCACTAATCTCTAATTAGCATTTTTAAATCCCCACATTTTGATTTAAACATGCATGAACTGTAATCTCTGTAACTTTAATTTGAACCCCTTATTTATACATTTTGAGCTAATGAGTGTATTGTTCTAAAATTGTTTATCATCAAATATTTCTCAGAAAAATGAGATTATGAACACTATATGGCAATACATTTTTGAAGACTTTTTAGCAACAAGGTGGTTTGGGATTTTTAGGGGGTTTAGAATATAGTTTTTCCCTTTGATTTCATATTAAACCACATTAATCCCAGTTTATCCAGATATCTCAATATGATAAAGACTGATAGATTTCTCCCTGCTATAGAAAGCTTTCTGCCATGAGATTGTGGCTGTGATATTTCTGCTTATGGAAAAAGAACCAAGTATTCCCTTCTCTCAGCTAATAATAACTTTGAAGACAATGAGGAGTTTATCCAATGGTGTACGACTCACTGTACAGATCGATAGAGTTCTGTTCACTTTCCACTGTTACAGGTAAAGAAAGTCTGGCCAAATATTGGCAAGTTTCCCTATAAAGGTCCTTTTCACATAAAGCAAACCATCAGAGCCAAAATCGTTGCAAACATGTATTTAATATCCAGCTAAGATAATGCAGATGCAGTGAATACAGAGAGAGTAAGGTCAGAGCCAGATCTGGTGTCCGCATTTCCTAAAGACAGCTGTGATCAGTCTGTGCTGCCCTACCATACCATGGTTGCTCTTTAAATTTTAGGCTTAAGCTGAGGACTGAGAAAAATTAAAATTAACTGTAATAGCCCAGCTATTTGATAGGAAAGCTCAAGACAGAGAAATAAGTTTAAGTTGTCTAGGTGCTCTGATTGGTACCTTGTCTTTTGCCCAGTGCAAGAATATAGAAAGGAGGCCATGCCTGAAGCTTGAACAGCTGTGTCAATGACACTCTGCCATATGGATAATTTATTTGTCAATAGGAAGAGTTCAGCTTCTCAACTGGGTGTTTCTGGAGCATAATGATGATGATAAGGGTAGGCTGTTCATTCAACTATTAGATCTTGCAATTGGGTAGTCCTGTAATACAATATAGCCACTGCCAGCAAGGAGCCACAGGCTGTGTTTGCCAGACCTCAGGACTGAGCTTTGTCACAGTTGCTGTGTTTGACTTTTTTTCTTGACTAGTCTGCAGCATTCTTTCACTTCTCTTAGCTGTGACTTTTTTTAATTTATGAGGTGTCTATTGCTGATTTGTTTTGCTTATTTTTGTCTTTACCTTGCACTAACACAGCTTTAAATACAGAGTAGACACAAACATCTCTTCTTTGCAAATATATAATTCTACAAATAACATAACAAGGTAGATAGAAAAAGAGACTTGGTATGAAAGCTGAGACCTTGAAAAGTAGAGGCAGGATGAAGTGTAGGTATGTCTTGTAGAGACATGGGATGGTGAGAAGTGAAACCCATGCTGGGCACTGGAAACCCCCTACACTGATAAAGTTCTTTGCTGTCAGTTAAGAAAATGCAGACTCTGTCTGGACGAAATTAGGATCTCTCTTGTGAGATATCCCAGTTCACAAGATGAAATGCATCACTAGGACCTTCAGTGATTATCCCCCATGAGACATCACTGTAGTTCAGAAGAGAGATTAGCTTCAAGCCAATCTGTATTTAATCTTTAGGCTAATCTGTATGTATTCAAGTGGAAACAAAACGTATCAGCATGTCTAAATTGGCCTGCTTGTCTAGCAATTTCTACTCTAGAAGAAGGAATATTCTTTTTTTTCTCCAAAAATTATATTTTTCCTTCCTCCCAAAGGCCTGACTAGTGATTAGTTAGCTGAAATCAGCTTTGATAGCAAGACTTGAAAAGATAATGAAAACAAGTATATCATAATGCAGTAACTTTTTTCAGTGTGCAAAGTAGGGTAGTTTTGAAGAGATTTTACAATGATGATCACCAGTATTTGAACAAAATGTGGGAGACAACACTTTTGATAGCAGAAAGCAGTTAAGATGTTGTCCTAGTTCAGCAGGAGGGACCAGTTAACACCGTGTGGGGGTGATCAAAGCTGTGTATTCTACCCCCTCTATTCATTCCCCAAGGCCAATGGGCCACTAGCAACAGCTGCCCAGGCAGTCATTAGCACCTTCACACCCAGCCTGAGGAGGCGTGGCTGCTAAGGGCCATCAACAGTTCAACAATACCCCCTGGCTCCCAGAGTTAATCACCCATTGTGTGAGTCCCCGCCCAGGGGAAAGGACTGGGTGCTCTCTGAGGGTACATAAGTGGTGGGTAAGAAGACCTCAGGATCCTCTAGTTGGATCCAGAGGAGCAGCAGAACCTCAACAGGAGGAGACCACCACTCTTGACAAGACTACAGCCCTCGCCTGCACCAACAGGTTTTTCACTTCCTTTTGTTTTGGATTTGGGGGAACCACACGGGTCTCAGCACAGGGGCAAACAAACCCCTGTGGGTTTGTGCCCCAGGACACTGGGATATACTGCTGGGTTTTGTGAGTTGAAAGCAATTTCCCTTTTGTGTCAGTATTTATTTTAATATTATTATTAAATTTTAGCTCTGACTTATAATTTCTCTCGTGGTGAGTTCATTTCCCTTGCTGGTTCGCCTTTAAACCAGCACAGCTGTTCTTTCTTGTTCTCATATTAACTGAGACTGAGGAGAGTGATGAAACGCTTTTTTTATCCTGCCCATTGTAAATGCAACCACCAACCATAAGTGCTAAGCAAGAAATGTGCAAAGATTCTGGACCTCAAAACAGTATTTTAAATCTTTCTTATGGTAACTGCACACCTTCAAAGTGCACAATGAAGGTATTTCTAAAGGAATAATCTATCCTATCTGTACAAATCTAACAGCATGTTCTACATGCACTGCCTCATCCAATCATGCCTATCTTATCAAGCATGTCCTTTGTCGTGTAGAATATGCAAAGCGTTTCCAGGCATCATGTTCCTGATTTTCCTATATGTCTGTTAAAATGAACAAGCCTCACCACCAGTGCTTGCAGGGTCTCTCCTGATTACTTTGCAGTCTTTCATCTGCTTCTGGCTCATGAGCAGCGAGTTGTGATTCCATCTAAACTACTCCGTACATTGCTCAAAAAATCCACAGACAAACATACAGCCCAGAAAAAGCCTTCCTATAGCTGGTAGAGATGAGCATCTTCATATGTCCTTACTGTTGAACAGTTTATACCACTCAGGCTTATATAAGACAGCCAAATAATATAAAGGGACATTCTGTTGATAAGCAAAGTTAAGCTCCAAGTTAGATAGGAAGGAAATTCAAGTGAATTTTTCTAGGTGTTTTTGGTGTTTTGTTTTTTTGGGGGTTTTGTTTTTTGTTTTTTTTTTTTTTGGGGGGGTGGGGTTTGAGTCTTTTTGGTACTACATGATGTTATTACTTGCATTAGAGATGTGAACACCAATTCTTAAGAAAAAAGTGACTGAAAGGAAAGTTGTGGGATTTTAATTAACATTTAATGGGGCAAACCAGTTCTTATTTATCCTTTTTGTATTGAAAACACTATTTTAAATTAATTTATTTTGAGGGCTGGGTTGTTCCCTCTGTCCAAGACTGACCTGGCAAAATGCCAATTGCCATCCACAGTCTCACAGCCCCTCCTACCCAGAGGGATAGGGAGGGGAAAAAGACCCCTAAAACGGAAACTTAAAATAGTAAACCTTTTATATTTACACAGAAGAGAGAAAATTAAAAGCAGAATACGATATAACATGTATGTATATAAATGTGAAAAGAAACAACAATCCCATCGAGTCACCCACCTAGTCCTCCAGATTTCATCACCCAGACTTAAAAAAATACAGCAAAAGACACCTCCCAAGAGATACTCAGGAAGAGAAGAGGAAGAAAAACAACAATGAAAAGAAAAAAGTAATTACTTACGGAACTAGAACAGCTGCAGTAGTGGTGAGGCCTATTGCTCCCAGCACAGTGATAGCAGGTCCTCTCAGCACTTGGCCATGAAGGGAAAAGAAGACTTGGCACCTCCTACACCTCCTTTGATACTTGATTTGACATCAAATGATATGAAATATCTCTTTAGTTGCTTAAGTCAGGTGATGCTTGTCCCCTCTAATCTATGTAATACTATCTGGGCCTACTAAAATTAAGGCCTAATCTAGGCCTAGCTAAAACTAAGGCCAAAACTACCAGATCCTCCAATCCCTAGAAGAAGTTCTATCTTTTATAGTTCAATGTTTTCTATAAGTAAAAAATTGCAACTAGAAATATCTTCATCAAAAATGTTTACATTAATATTTCAGCTAAGCTTCACAGCAAGACATACCTCTTCATAAGTACATGAAGAGATTGCTAAAAATTCTTGCAATATAATGTTTTCTGATAACAGTAAAAAGAGGGCATTATCTTGAAATTAATTTATGTAATGTCTTGCAAGCTGTATAAAATACAGAGGGAAAACATCTTTCCCTTTTACATCAGCAATTAAAAAGTTAGCTCTTCTACTACTTTCTACAGATGCGGTTGTGTCTTTAGTTCCATTCCAGTTGAAATTCAAATGATTAACACCCCAAGATTTCATGAGTTTAAGACAGAGTACATGAAGGTCTCAGAAGCAAAACAGATGTTTCTTTTATTCCTGGTTTAGCAGAATGTATCTACCTCTGATGAGGACTGACACACAGATGACACTATACAAGAAAGCATCACAAATTTGTATGTTAAACAATCCAAGAAGATTTTATAAAATTAACATACACTAAGCAGTCACAAAGGAAAGAAAAAAATATGTGGAAAGTGTGAAAACCACTAGAGGTTTGACCATATTTCTGTGAGAAGAGGCATACAAGTGACAAATAGCAACATAAACCAGAACACTCATACAGTATCTTGTCAAATCTGTTTGCAGCTGAACTCAACAGGATTAATTTGAGTACAGTGTATGTTGCTGAAGGTATGTGAAATTCAAACTAGATAAAACATGGAAATTAACATTTCAATGGACTTACCATCAGTTTCCTAAGGATTTCACATGAAGAAGCCATAAAGTTAATCCAAAAATTATTAGAAATTTATGAAGACATTCTCCCTCCATCTGCAATGAACTTAACAATTTAACTAACAAAAGTCCTTCTATTATCTCTGTGAGGCCTGCATATTTTCAAGGATTTCATGCAATTCTTCAAAAACTTTGAAAAATCCAGTCATAACCCATACATCCACTCTACTGAAATCATACAAATACTGGATGAATTGTTTGAGAATCTTAAACTGAGAATCTTCACAGCATTTTTCAAAATTTGTCACAAAGGTCAAGCATGCATGAATAATGTGTCCCATTAAACTGCTTATATTAAGTATTTTATTAGAAAAGACTCATATTTTCCTTATTCATAGCCTCGGGTAGGTGGAAATCCTTGAATAAAGGAGGCTAAATAATGTATTTTTAATAGAAAATGATACTGTGGACTTTGAAAGACAAAATGTTAGCAGATCCTGTATTTTCTAACTTAACTGTACTATGTAAGTGTAGATAGAGAAGTCATCACAACTGCTTTTAAGATTCAAATGCCTTATACCCGGTTTCAACACAGCCCTCACAACAGTATTGTTATGCTTCAGATAGATTTACTCACTTTGAGCATATATTCCCTTTACAGCATAGCTCACACAAATATTATCATCATTACTCAAATGTAGGAAACAGAAACACAGGAACAAAAACAATATCAAAAGAAGGACTTGCATGTCACTAGATTGGACATTATGCTATATTTCCAGATTTTTTTTAATTACTCTTTTTTCCAAAAGTTCTGCTGTGGTTAGATCCATCAGATATGGGGTGTTTGGCTCTTCAAGTAATTTTCTCAACTTGCACACACTGAAGTGACTCCAGTACTCCAGAAATCTGTTGTGTAAAGGAACAAGTACTTTTAGATATGCTTAAAATATATTTCAGAACTTAGAAACCAAATCTCTAACCTGTGTAGCTACCCAGATAAGTTTTATGAAGCTGAATTTTGAATTTCTGTATTTATATGTGATAATGTTGTAGCACAGACCAAGATAGGTAAAGCCAGGGTAGCAGTAGAAGCAACCTCTCTCCAACTCCCAGCATGAGCAAAACCATGAAAGGGTGTCACTGGTCCTTAAAATAACATAACCTTGAGCACCAGACATTTCAGGACTAACAAAGAGCAGAGTCCATCATCCATGAATGTTGGCAGGAAGTAGGACGAATAGGAAAATACAACTCCAGTTCTGACCTGCCATTTATGGTAACTAAGAAAGAAGCAAGGAATAACTCCAGCATCATTTCTCATAACTAAGGACACAAGACTAGATTAACTCTACTACTTAAATCATTAGATGAAGTCATTGTGTGAAGACAACTAGGCATGAAATTAGAGAAAACTGGGAAGTTATATTCACATTCTAGCAGAAGATATAACAGTACAAAAATTATAGGGTGAAATGCAGTGGCTACTTCCTGGATGGAATGTGCTTGGCATGCATGAAATCTATTCCACAATGAGACCCTGCACAGCATAGCCTGCAACCCTAGCACATGCTGACAGGGATGAAATAAAGAGTGGAGCGGAGTGGAAACACTGTGGTTAGACTCTGTTGTGTTGATGGTACCATGTTGGTGATAAACCATATTGAAGCCATCAGCCAAGGGAGATAGGAGAAGACGTCTTGCTACTGAGCCAACAATTGTGACAAAATCACTCTCCTCAGATGAACTTTGTTCATTATAATCTGATTGTAATACAAAGGCACACCTCCATCCCAAAGTGGCCCCCCTCCAAGGTATGCCCACCCCTCAGTGAGCATGCACTCTATATTTTATTAACTATACATTTAAGAGTGAAGCAAGAGAATTTTACACCAATCAGGAACAAATGTGTGTGGGACTAGAGTCACTCAAGCTCCACCTAAATGTATATAAATAATGCAAAACTCAGTTAGGGATAGGGAGAAGCTGAGGAAGACTTCATCATAATTTCTAGGATTGGTCAATGAGATGAACTTGTCTTCTCCTCCATGACTACTGGCTAAAAATCGTGTTCTACATGCAATAAATGATTATATCAATTTAGCTTTTGTTAGGGATTAGAGTATATTGCTTTAAATTAATTTTTACAGTCAGTTACTATCAATGGCAGTCTTCAGACCTTAGCCTGTCAGAACTTCCTATTGTCAGTGTGTGTATTAATAAAGTGTGTTATTCTGCAAACTGTTTAGTATGAGTACTTCATGGGTGCTAGCAGTGGCTAGCAGCGGTTAATATATTCTTCTAAAAGTGGGGAGATTTGGGTGGGAGTCCCTTTTTTCAGATCGTAATAAAGGATTTGCCTCTGATACACTGCTGGAACATGTACCTGAACAAGTTAGTCAAGCTGCCTTCTGATACAGTGGACCATTCAGTGGAGTCCCCATAATTAGACACTGATATATTAGTTGGGCACAAGGGTCTCGACTTTTCTGCAGTGTTGACAGACTGATTAAACACAAAGGGTTAAAGAAATTCCCCCTTTCCATATAACAGTCATAAATAACATTAAAAAATGCCTGCTCCTTTCCTGCCCTCACCCCCCTGAAAGTTCTTCGGTTTTCAATTTACCTCTCACAACATTTTACTACCACAGACCCAGCAAACATAAGTAATTTTGAAATTTAAAGTGTCTTCTCACACCCTCCAAATTACCTTTCCCTAAGGCAGTGATGTATGTCACAGAACTGTATCAGTGTGAATTCAGCTGCAGCATGTAGATGATTATATGTTCAATCCTCTTGACTTTTGGGCTAAGTAGACCTAAAGCTGATTAAGTATATAAGTCCCTTCCACAAAGCAATTCCTATTGCTGGTTTACCACCTGAGCAATATTTTTAATACACAGAAAAAAAGAATAGCAAGTATTGAAATGGATTTCCACATAAACAGTTTAAGAAAATATTTGGTGTTCAAGTTGTCTGTATATTTTCCAGGAGATAGTAATTGCTTTGCAGTATCTCAGTGTAAAGCACTCATGGAAATAGAAATATCCCAGGTCTGGTCTGAACTTTAAAGCCTAAATTTAGGCCTATCAGCTAAACCTATAACACTCCACCCCTTATTCCATACTATATTACATCACTCATATCTTAAATCTCTCTATTCCCACGCTTAAAAAGTCTTTGTTCTTTTTCAGGGTCGTCTTCCACCCCTCCATATTGTAGGCAATAGTCCATTAGGATGGGGTAGGTACTTCAGGCAGGAAAAAAAACCAGTTTATCATTTGATACCAACACCAGTTGAGCTAAGGTCTTCTTCATCTGATGGTTCATGCCCTGCAACACAGAACTCAAAATGCAAGTTATTTTTTTCCCCAAGCTTAAATGTCTTTGAGACACACATTGGGATCATCCCATCCCCTTCTCAGGGGTCACCATACCCTCATTAGGGTCACCATCCCCACACTGGGGTTACTATCCCCACACTGGGGTCTCCATTCCCTTCTCAGGGGTCTCCATCCCCACACTGGGGTCACTATCCCCTTTTCAAGGGTTTCACAATAGCAAGCACATGTTTCACAATTGTGGGCAACCTTAGAAATAATGTTCATGGTTAAATCCACCCCTCAGCCTCATCCACCTACAGGTGGGCTGAGGCATCATAGGCCCATCGAGCCAGGAACAACTCTCCCTTATGATAGTCCAGGTGTGCTGTTTCTCATTAGCTCGGCCTTTGGGCACATGAGCATCCACATGATGAATCTCTACAGATTCTATTCAAGCAGCAGTGTCCTGCCACACTTAACAGCCCACGTGGGCCTCTTCACACTTTCAATTAGTCTTCTTCCATCGGTCCAGCTACCCTCAGAGGGGCACTGGTGTTCATCTACAAGTCAGTGTAGAGGTACAGTCTTGGTTACTCTTCTGGTTCAGCAATGTCCAGTAGATTTGGTTGTTCTTCTCCTCCTCTCGGCTGGAGGCAGGGCAGTCTTATTGCTGTTCTTGGCTCTGTTCTGGGATCTCTGCTTCAACATGGGGACAGTTTTCTTTACCAGCTTTCTTACGTTTTGATTTCCATACCTGGACTTCAAGCACAGAAGTAGAAGCACTGTCCCACCTCCTCATGTCTTTCCCCTGGTCACGTAAGAAGTACCACAGTTCACCACATGACTCACACTTGGGGTTTGCTTTCTGTTGAGGTGAGGCAGGAGTGAAAGACAGCTTGTTTGGCTGTAAGGCTTCTCCTTGCAGTGGCTACATTCACATCAGGTACAATGGGAACTGTTTGAACTCACAAAAACAGTCAGTACAAGGAATAAAACAAGCATCCAGTAGCAAGAAAACATTGTTTATATTATTTGTTTTGGATGTACCAAAGCAATGCAGATATCAAAGTATGTTTCTATAACAATGCTCCCGGAAACCCTGCCAACCTTCTGGGACACTTGCCAGTGTCCTTGGTTGTGCCTGCATTCTCCACCATTATCTGTCTCGGGCTGAGCTGGCAAAATGCGAACTGCCCAAGTACAGAGAAAAAGGGAAGAAGAGGGAGAGGAAAGAAAAACTCCAAACTAGGTTTATGCTGAAACTAACTATATGTATTTATACAGAAAAGAAAAATTAAGAGAAAACTACAATATAACACACACTTACACAAGTTATGTATATATAACAAAAACTAACCTCCCACTTCCCAGTTAATACAAAGTCTATTACTCTAGATCTATAAGTACTCTAAAAGACACCCAGCAAGTAACAGAAAGAGTAACAACAAAATGTTTCTACTTCCCTGAATTGAAACAAAATGCAAGCAGCGGCAGCAGGAACAGCAGGGCCTACTCTAGCAAGACAGGAGCTGCACTACATCCTGTCTGTACCTCAGCCACAATGGAACTGAGTAAGCCACTCCCACACACTGGATTTTACCCCTCTTGAGATGATGTCATAATGTGGTATGGAACACAATATTTTTGGCTAGAAGAAGTCAGCTGTTAGCTAGCCCAGCTCAGCTCAAGTCAGCTGACAATCCCAGGCCTGGTCTGAACTTTAAAGCCTAAATTTAGGCCTACTCAGATGAAAAGAGAAGTGTGTGTCAACCCGAACAGACAGCACTAAGAAAAGCCATAACCATTATTAGAAACAAAGCTAGGAATACTGCAGAGTCTTGTGAACAGTGTAACATCATCAGCTCCATCTATTTGTCATAATGTGACCAAGTCCAGCAGAAGGTCAATACAGTAGGCACTGAATCCCTGGAGAAATATTTCAGTTACAAAACATAACTATCTACCTATACACTTAATCAACCACATGAGGAGCCTTTTCTTGTTAAAGTGAAAAAAACCCCTCACCATGTATAGCAGATGTAAGGCAGAATTTTGTGCTATTAGGTTCTCCTTTATTTATTGTAAGGTTAGTCTTAACTACATGAACAATACTGAGAACTTCAGTGACTAAGGATTTTTAAGTCAGAAGATAATGATTAGAGAAACTTTAAGAGGGACTAACTTTTTCACAGAAGCTTTTACAATGCAATTAAAAAGTGCCAGTCACAGGACTTTTGGATACATAAACCATGAATGACCTTTGTCAATGAGAAATATAAGCTTCAAAACTAAAGCTGAGTGGTCTTTTTGGTCTTGAATGTTATGGACCAATGCTACTGGTAATTATGGATAGAGCCCTGTACTAGTTTATCATTTATATAATTGAAGAGTGGATAAATGGTTAAGTCTACACACTTACCTTTTCACTGACAATTGAACACAAAGGTCTGGCTTAATTTCAAAGTTACAGTACACTGCTTAACAGACTGCTTTAGCTACAATACAAAGCAGCTGTTTATATCTGAATATCCTGATTTAAAAACCTTTCTGATTCCCGTAAATCATAGAATCATAGAATCGATTGGGTTGGAAAAGACCTCCAAGATCATCGAGTCCAACCCTTGGTCCAACTCTAGTTCATTTACTAGATCATGGCACCCAGCGCCACGTCCAATCTGCATTTAAAGATCTCTAGGGATGGTGAATTCACCACCTCTCCGGGCAGCCCATTCCAATGCCTGATTACTCTCTCTGTAAAAAATTTTTTTCTGATATCCAACTTAAATTTCCCCTGGCCGAGCTTAAGCCCGTGCCCCCTTGTTCTATTGCTGAGTGCCTGGGAGAAGAGACCAGCCCCCACCTGGCTATAACTTCCCTTCAGGTAGTTCTAGACAGTGATGAGGTCACCTCTGAGCCTCCTCTTCTCCAGGCTAAACAATCCCAGCTCCCTCAGCCTCTCCCCACAGGGTTTATGCTCCAGTCCCTTCACCAGCCTTGTTGCTCTTCTCTGGACCCGCTGTGTATTTCCATCTCATCTTTGTGATTTGCATCCAGACATTCTACTTATGTTTTTAACAAACATTACCTCACTTTAGCAACCGCTAGACCAAAGATTATTTGCTAATTTTATGATGATTTATTTACAACAAACATTGATGTGTTTACTTAAGGTGATTGACAAATCACACAAATCATGAATGTATGAATTTTGCAAGAGCTTCAACATGCAATGTGCCCTTGAAAGTATTATTTGGGCATGAGACTTTAAAGTTGATAATACAACAGAAAGATCTTTGTAAGGAATGAATACACAGCTTTAAAGTTTTGAAAAGCAAAGCTCAAGTGGTGATTATTGGAAAAACTTGTCTTTTATGAACTAAGGATAGATGCTCTGGAACTTGGAGTTACCTAGGGTTAAAGAAAAATTAGTGAAACCATCTTGCTGAAGAATAGTAAGGAGAAAATAATCTTGCAGAAAATAAGAATATGTAATAACAATGGTGGAAGTTTGTTCTTACTAACTGTAACATACATAGAAATGCCAAAAATATGTTTCTCCTTTGTTTTCTGCCTACCAGTACAGCCTGGGAAAAGTCCTCTGTCGGCTTTCTACAAAACCTTCTCAAGGAAATGTTTCCTGCCAAAAAACCCTGCCATTGTCATACCTTTCCAAACATCTGGTTTGGATATATGCCACAAAGCCACGTATGCAATCGCTGGACCACTATAAAGACCTGAAGATGGATTTGAAAATAAGAGGGAACAAAGAGAGAAAGAGAAAACTGGGCAATCTTACCTCGTCACATTTGCTCTCTCCACTCAACTTTCCTCATCTCTCTTCTACCACCACCAGCTTGCCAGCCTCAGGAGGACCCCTGCCAGTCTGGAGAAAGACAGAGACCTGCCACATGTGTGAGTTATATTTTCTTCACTGTATATTTTTGAAAGCTACAGAATAGCAGTTTTTTGCAGCTAAACCAAAGCCAGCCCAGCCCTGCAACACTGCAGGAAGTGGAACCTGCATTCCTGAGAGACTTACCCCTGCTGCTAGAAGATAACATCGGAATTTAACAGAGAGAGACACAAAGAAAGAAAAAGGGCAGAACCTGCTTTTCTCTCCCCCACTCCTTCACTCACACCGGCACAAAGGTAGTTGTTTCGTGGTGGTAACTTTTCTGTGTCTTAGTTTAAGGGGAAAAACCAAAATGTTTACCAAAAAGCAGAGGAGAGGATTCCTCCACAATAATCACGTCACTATCAAATTTAAGAAAAGGAACTTCAATTAGAAAATGGATATAAGAAGGATAACTGTTCTTAACTACTATATATATATGTGTGTGTGTGTGTGTGTGTAGGTATAGATATAACTGTAAACAGACCAGAGCAAACTACTCCCCCAACACCACAAGTGAAAAACAAAAGAGAACAACCCCCAAACCGGTAGGCTCCTCCTGGAGAAGTTATATTTATGGACAGAGTCAGTGTCACACCTTGGCAAGCTGCAGGGTGAGTTCTCAGTCTTTTTTCTTTCCAGCAAGTGGTGAGCACTCAGATGAATTCTGTCTCTCTCTCTCTGTGTCCCTTGTCCCAACTGAAGAAGGAAAACTGGGAGTGGAAAGCCGCAGCATATCCTGGAGAGCAGCTGTGATTTCTCTCTCTTGGGTGGCTGCCATGGAGGGGGCAGGCAGGGTGCGGCACTGCAGGCAGTGGTGAGACCGGAGTGGTAACCAGGGCCCCAGTGACGAACCAGGAGAACAGCCGTGGCAAGGAAGGAAAGGAACGAGCTTGATAAAAAAACCAGCAGCAGCGAGGAGCAGGAGAAACAGCTTCTCCTCCACAGCAGCACGCATAGAACTCCTGCGTTCAGCCAAGCTAAAAATGAAATGTCCCCAAAACCAAAAGAGACAGTCTGCCCCCCACCCAAACAATCAAGAAGGAGCTGGTAGCAGTTAACTACTTCTTTTTTAACTAATGGCATTGGCAGTTAGTGGCAAGGGAGGGAATTTACATTATAATTCCAAACTACAACACTCTACTTCTGAAAAATAATCTTAAGCATTTTTCTAACATTTTCTTATTTTTCCTCTTTTTCTTTTGCATCTCTCTAGCAATCAATTAATAAAATCAGTTTTTGGTATTTACAGTTAACTTGTGTGAGTTTTAATTTTGCTCAAGGGAATGTTCAAATCAAGTAGTTCTATCTGCAATTTTAAAGCGGATCTCAACGTTACACTAACGAAGGTAGATCAGTTTGTAATGAAAATATATCACTGAATGTGAACTGAAGATAAAAAAAAAAAGAAAAGGGCCTATAAAGGAACAATTACTTACCTTGTCAAAGTGTCTATCTCCCACACAGTTTAAGTCCTTAATACAGCTAATGTTTTTTTCTGTTTCAAGTGGAGGTATGCTGTTTCACATGTAGAAACAACAGTGGAGAGGGAAGCCAGAGAAGTAACATCAGCTGTGGCTACTGATAACCTAGAGAACTACTCATCTACCTCTACCAACTCTGTGAGCTCTCCAGAGGACTGATCTTATTTTTATCATGTCAGGAACATACTCACAGAAGTAGATTTTTTAAAAGATGCATTATTTTATTATATTTATTGTCAAATAGCCCAGTAAAAATTTGTTATTGTTTTCCTTGATTAAAATAATTTTTCATCAAGTTTGTGTGGATGTGGCAGGAAGTTTCACCAAGGAGTTAAGAAATTCCCATATTTTCCAACATATAATCTATAAACACATTTTTTTTCTGAAATTCCTTTAAGGATGTATCTGTCAGCTTGAAGGACAGACTACCTACTGGTTTGATCACAGAGCTGTAGAAGACACCCTGCTGTGACTTCTGCACATAAAGGCTTCTGCATATTGGTTCTGGGATTGCGAGCTGAACAAAAGTAGCTTACAACCAACAGGGTGCTAGTAAATATGGGCAAAGTCACCCAATTAAACACTATGTATTTAGCCTCTGGAAGACCAGCTGGGGTGTATATAGTTGTACAAGCATTTTTCTAGATCTAGATCCAAGCTATTTGTTCAGAGACATGAAGGAATATAGTAGAGTTTAATCCTCAGATTCCTTTTTAAAACAATGTATTTCTAAGCACATGGATAGCACAGCAGATAGTCAGTAGGTGATTTGTTTAGATAAAGTTTAGACATCAGTGTACATGAATATGAAAAGATCAAATAAAATATAGCATGCACTAGACAGAATGTACAAGTAACCAATTATTTATACAATACACTCTAAAACATAGTCACAGACACCAGCAAATTTAGGTCTTCGTGCAAGTATACAACTACATGTGCAAACCCATGAAACTTGCTTGCATTCTGTCTTAGGAGTACAACAGCAGTTAGAAGTGTACCACCATTGACTTCAGATTTCTTCCTCAACTTCAAACACACTTCATACAGGGAAAAATGGATTACTTTTGTTAGCCTTGAATCACTCATACAGAAAAAAAAAATCAGTTCACAGCCTATCAGAACACCAGTCAAAACCAATTCAGTATTAGAAGACGGATCAACACCTCAAATACTTTCATAAGTCCTGCTACTTCAAGAAAGTCTTTAAGGTTCACTCATGACATCTCTCATTCTTTCTTCAGAATTTTAGCCACTATTCAGTCATTTCATAAATTGTAGATTCACTGAGTCAGATTCAAGTCCCAGGGCAATCCTGCACTACACCTTTCCCACAGAGTTTTAGCAGGAATTTTCTCATGGAGACCAGATGTCTCTCACCCATAATATATTTCAAAGAGAAAACACAATTGCTACTATGATATAAAAATAAATTTAAAAAACCAACACAAAACAAAACAACAAATACCTTTTTTGAATTTTTGTATGCAATCAACAGAAACTTGATTCACCTCTTTTTTTAACATGCAGAATAAGCGGTGTGCCAACCTACTCTTTCCCTTTTAACTACTTCAAGACATATGGTGACCCTTTGCTAATGGGAATTAATCAACCAATTTATACTTTGTCAACTGCTCTGTTTTTAAATGCTAGTAGGGTTGACTTTTAAAAATTATTTTGGTTATGTTGTATGGAAAAAACACAATGAAGTTCTCTTACTGAGAAGGCATTGCTTTAAATTTGAAAGTCTTTATATTTCCCCCCCGGTTTTTATATAGTAGCAGCAGTACCTGATTTTACCTGTTGAGTACTTGCTTGAATATTCCAGCATTATCTACTGTGCCTGTCTTAAGTCTCAGATAATAATACTCTGCTATAAAATAAAAAGCATATGTGATGCCAGACTGAATTATTTCCCACCCCGAATACTTCATGTAACAAAATAGTTTCAAACAAAATCATGAGTTCTTACCACACATTCTGCAATAGGAAACAAAGCTGCCTTTATTCTGAATTGAGCAGTGTTATGATAAAAGATCTAAAAGCTCATTACACAAATATGATAACACTAGTTAAAAACCTCAGCCTTGACAGTACCAAAGAATTGGCTCTGTATTCCTTATGTGTATTGACTCCTTTAGAAGGGCTCTGAATCAAAATCAGTACAATGTTTTGCCAGTTTCTAGACAGCATGACACACCTAAAAGCAATAAACTGATGGCAGGGAGAGGAGTGGAGAGGAGGAACATAAACAATACAGACTAGTTTACTAATGAGTTTATTGTATTCTTTACATGATCTATATTGTATTCTTCTTCTTGAAGAGCTATTTAAGTTCTTATTTTATCTTCTATTACTAAAATTTCTTAAAACCTTTAGATAATCAGCTATGTTATGGCACCTGAAAAGGACCAATTTCTGCCTTCCACCTTTTGAAATTAAATTTCAAGAGGAAAACTCTACAATATTTAAAATCTGTGCTAAATTCTGCATATCTAGCAGGCTTATCACTGCTACAAATTGTATAAAACATTGTGGATTCAAAGTATATTTTTGTGAAGAATTTTTTTACAGTACAGTGGTGACTTGAGGTAACAACTAAGTTCACTGTCTAATTTTTTAATTGATAGTGAATGCATAGTAGAAGTTCCTTTCCTGAAGAAATCTATAGCAGAGTTTTTTCCAAAATTCCCAAATGTCCTGCAAGCAGCAGTAAAAAAAGAACTTTATTGTGTGATCCTGCTAGTACTATCTAGAGACACAGGTCTTCCACAAACAGATCTATTAAAACTTTGTGGGGACCAACCAGAACAAAAGTGAGTTGACAAGTACTGGAAGTACACTTAGCTACTATTCAGGAAATGAGCAGGGAATGAAACAGGAGAGGGTGAAAACAGAAGTTTAGAGTCAGAGGCTAGGGAGCAGAAATGTACACTATGCATCAGTAAGCATTAAGAATGATGGATAGCTCAGCCCTTCTGAAGTCAGGAGTTATCTGCACAGCTGGTAGTATTCACTGCTGCTGAGGATGTAATTCATTACATTAAGATAGTAAATCTCTATGCAAGATAAAAGGACAGAAGAAAGGGTTTACTATTGTAAGCCAACCATTCCTTCCAGAATTACCATTAGTTCTGCTAAGCTTGTATATAGTGCATATTTCATTTTGTTTACTCCTTCACATTAGCATAATGCTGTGGTAGAGCTGACAGCTGAGTTGGAGTTTCTTAATCTGCAACTCTATATTTAAATATAAGGCTATTAATTCTCTGCAAAAATTTGGTGTGTTTGTTTGTTTGTTTGTTAAATAGACCCCTAGTAATTAATTTTGTAAAAGTGATTAAAATCAAAAAACAAGACAAGACGTTAATCATCCTTGACCTGCATTTCAATCAGCCACTTGTTGCTTTAAATATATGAACTATCAGAGTCAGTTCTGAAGTTTAGCTTGCACAAAGGGCAGAAAGAAGAAATGGTGGGAGTAATTGAAGCAGAATTTTTTTAAATAGAAGAAAGAGCCATAATAAAATAGATAGGTTTTTATGATTCTCTTATGTAATGCATAAAGTGAAGTCACTAGCAGGCAGTGCACTTTGGAGCAAGATGGCAAGTTTTAATTATTAAATGGATTTCACTGGGTGTGATGATAGACACAGGTTTTTCTGTGTGGTTTCAGATGCACATATGTGATCATATGCCACAAATGGGAAATCTGATTGCTTTGCAGATGTACTACAGGGTGAATTACTGGCAGTTTGTTGTGGTTTGCCTAGGAGAGTGGGATGTGGAAAATTTTAATTTTTAGATCTTCACATTCTGGAGCAAATGTGTCTTTTCCTTAAGAAAATGTACTGTATTTAGCCTAAAACTCAATGCACCTAAACATTTCAGAGCATTGAGGCTTGGTTTTAAATATTTTGGGCTTAACTAAGTTTTTATTATCAGTAATTAGTACCATTGCAAAAAGTCAGCCCGAATTATTGTTGTAGCGGGAAAAGATTTATTGCTGAGAAGTCCAAGATCATCCTGGCTTGTATGAGAATTGAGGTGCTGGAGCATGTCCAGAGAAGTGAAATAAAGCTGAGGAAGGGTCTGGAGCACAAGTCTTATGAGCAGTGGCTGAGGGAGCTGGGGTTGTTTAGCCTGAGAAAAGGAGGCTTGAGAGGACCTTATCACTCTCTACAAAAAAGGAGGCTGAAGTGAGGTGGAGGTCAGACTCTTTTTCTGAATAACAAGTGGCAGGACAACGGGAAACAGCCTCAAGTTGCTTCAGCAGAGATTTAAATCAGATATTAACAAGAATTTCTTCATTGAAAAGGCTGACAAGCATCGGAACAGGCCGCCCAGGGAAGTGGTGAAGTCACCAGTCTGGGACGTATTTAAAGGTGTATAGTTGTGCTTAGGGATATAGTTTAGTGGTGGTCTTGGCAGTACTAAGTTAAGTGTTGGACTCAATAGTCTTAAAGGTTTACTCCAGTATAAGTGATTCTATGATTCTGTGATCTTTCTGTTTAAATTTTGGAAAAGGCGTTAAGAACAGCCATCAATACCAATGGAGCCACAATCCATAGAAGCACTTCAGTAACAAAAAAGAAAGTGGAAGAATTAAAAATATTAGCATCTACATTTCTGATAATAGTAAGTTCAGCTGATGAGTGGGCAGAAAAAGCTGCAGAAGATGGTATAATGAAGCAAGATACAGCAACTTAGACTATGTGTTAAGTGTAGTTGCTAACAGTGTTGTACTTAGGGAACACAAGATGAGATGACCAGCTAGTTCATTATCTAGGCCAATGCACTGGTTTGCAGAATTATAACCAAGTTAACTTTGAGCTTATGCTAAATAATAGACTATTATTGAACTAGTTGTTCATATCACCCCTGTGTTTTCCTACATAAAACCTCCACATCCAATTTCCTTAAACTCACAACTAAACTACCTTGTATCTGATGTATTATTGCAAAGCTTCCTACAGGACGGTGGTGTCACCTCTTGTTCCTCATTGCAACCATCCAAATACTATCCTGGTAACTTTCAAACTACTTGAGTTTTCAGAGTAGTATGAGGAAAGAGGCTCTTTTCAACTTTGTTTTAAAATACCATTTGCAGGGTTTGAGCTTGCCATCTGGTGCAGAGAATTTCTCCATTCTATATGATTCATAATGTCACCAGTCAGTACTGTTGAACAGAGGAATGAAATACGGGTGTATCACTCAGGCAACATTCATTTCTCACTAGGGTCTTCCACAGATGGTAAAGCAGACCACCAGCTTTCCTCTCCTACTCATATCCCATGAAATGCTATTTGTGTCTGGGTGATGCTCATAATCACCTCTACTACCCAACATGGTTTTTGGCACCATGACCTTAACTACAGTTAATAATATTTCCATATGCTTCCAAAAGACACAATTACTTGGAAATTTGTAAAATGTACATTTTTTTTGGTTTTCAATGGTAGAAGAAAGAAACTGGAATGAATACAACATGCCTAGCCCTAGGGAGGAACTAAGAGTAGGCTTTATAGTCAGACATATCTTTCAGAAATGCAAATTAACAACAGACTCACAAAAGCTATAAGTTATAGAGCATGACACAGCTATGAATAAACAGTTTTCCAGCTCCAGTGTTGACTAGAAACTAGAATTTCTTTTCATCTGCTTTCCGTTCCACTCTGCTCATCAGACTATTTATTTTTAGAAGCATTTCTCTTTCAGTTTAGATCATTTAAGTACTCAAGTCCCTGTCTGAAAGCTTTGCTAATTCTTCACAAGCCACTGTCAGCCATTTACAGGCTTAAAGGCTTTGTTGACTCAAGATCAACAAATAAGACTATCAAGAAAAGAAGACTTAAGAGAAATCTTTCCATAAGAACAGGAAAGGTAGCACTCAAATGTCCACCTTGAAAACTGCACGTCTTGAAAGAAACTAATGCATCCAGAAAATGGATACAAGCTTTTAGCCTATTTCTGCTTTTGGAACCTGAAAAAAAATCAGTTGTCCCTTCCACAAGAAAAAGGCTGTACAGCACATTGTAAGACCATCTTTTCATTTTGTTGTGATAAAATATTGTCAGGTCATAAATAAATAAATAAAATCTATCACAGTAAAAATCAGAGCTGCTGGAAACTCAAGATTAAGGTCCTAAATGACACTTCCAGTTTCTCTATGAAGTAAAAATCACCAGAGGATTGCACAGCTGCCTCTCACGCCAGTAATTAAAATGGCTTAGAGCATAGGTAGATCTAAGGAAAAAAGATGTATCTGAAGTTTTGTTCCATGTATGATCGGATTATTATTGCATGAAGTGATTTTTTCTTCTAAAACATTTATGAGTTAGAGTACTGTCCTGGTTTTGACTGGGCTAGAGTTAATTTTCCTCATAGTAACTTACATGAGCTCTGTTTTGAATGTGTGATGAAAACAGTGTTGATAACACGCTGATGTTTTAGTCATTGCAGCCAGGACAGCTGATCCCAACCACCTAAAGGGATATTCCATATCATACGGTGTCATGGTCCATAAAAACTGTGGTGGGGATAAGGCTACAATGGCTCAGCGACTGGCTGAGCATTGGTTGGTGATGAGTAATTATTTTTCACTTGTTTTTCTTGGGTTTAGAGTTTTGGGAGTTGTTTGTTTGTAGTTGGGGTTTTTAGTTTTTTTGTTTTTGGAGGTTTTTTTGGGGGGTGGGGGGCAGGTTTTGCTTGCTAAACTGCCTTTATTTCAACCCATGAGTTTTCTGTCCTATACGATTCTGATTCTCCTTCCTGCCTCACCGAGAGGGAGTGAGTGAGCAGCTGTGTGGTGCTGAGATGCCTAGCAGGGTTAAACCACAACAAGTACTATTTGCAAATTTTTAAGTACTCGAGAAACATTAAAGAGTTTGTTTCACATGATATCTTCAAATAGCCAGATATAATGTAGTTAACCATTTTTAAGTGCTATTAGCTCATGCTTCAGCATTATAGTACCTTCCAGCATCATGGCAGATCATGGTTTTGTAAAACAAATATTGTAGATATTAATTTCAGAGTTATCAGATATCAAATGGGCAGTGATTCTTGTATCACATTTATTATTCTAATACAACAACAGTGTACATCTTTAACTGCTTTAGAGTCAGGCTTGTAACCACATAAAATCAGGTTTGCACTTTTTACATTAATGCTTTGTCTAACTTCATATGAATTCCAAAACTAACACTTTCACAGAAGGAAACGATACATTATTTTAGATGTATCTTCTAAAATTTTTGTTCAAAGAATGAGGTTTTGTTCCAAATTTTTTTTTTTTTTTTTTTACTTTGGAATACCATCAACTAGAGACATTCAGACCCCGAGCATTTCCAGGATCCTCTCTGTCTTTTACTCTCCAATTACTCACGTTCATAAATCTCAATCACTTCCAAATTCTACTGACTAAATAGTTTATTTTTCTCTGTAGTCTTGTCCAAGTGAAAAAGCAAGCCTACACATCTCTGTTTGGGCACCTATGAATTATTTTCTGAGGATTCTAACTCCCAGTAGTCCACAGGTCACTTACCATACCATCATTTCTCTACCTGTTGTTTAGTCTGTTTCCTCTGCTAACTCTGAACATACTTATTCCACCACGGCTGGTGCTGCAACTTTGTGCCCGTTAGTTAGTTAGTTAGTTAGTTAGTTAGTTAGTTAGTTAGTTAGTTAGTTTATTGTTCTAGTGAAATATTACAGGCTAGAACTGGCTGAACAATGACAATTTAGTTCTGTTAGAACTAATATGAGGTGCCAAAATATGTCATTATTCCACACTGAAATTTTGTCAGGTACATTTTTGTTTTGAAGTGATCCAATTTTCTGGACCTTTTCATTCTCCTTATTTCTGAAAGTGACCAGAGAACCCAGCTGTGTTTCAAAATCTTTCTTATTGGGAACTCATCAATATCAGTGGTTCCATAAATTGTCTTGTCCTTAACAGAACAGCAAATTTAAGCCCAAAATACATATTTCTTTTTAAAGGGTTCAGTTCTATTAAAAATTGTGTAGGTAAGAAGGAAACAAATCAAGGGGGATAATTATTCTGAGGCTTATTTAAAAGATATTTTGAGTTGCTTCAGAGGACTCAGTCTTGTATTTTTGCTATGGGCATAGGAATCCAAACAGAAAAAAAATCCTGCACCAAAGTTAGGTGAAAAAGAAATTATTCTGATGTGCCCTACTTTAAGGAAAGACTGCAATACATAGATGCTGCTACTGGAGATCCCTAGCCCTGGAGAAGGGATTCATACAACTAGCCATATGAGTTATGTCGGGGTTAATGTATTCTTGTTGCCTACTTTGTGGTTCAGCTGGCTGTGACCCAAGGTCTAACTTTTTGTACTGTACAACTGTGTAGCCATGGCTAAGGCTGCTGATGAAACTGTTTTGTTGTTAGAGATAATTGTGAGAAAGTACATTTGATTTGCACCATGTAATAATATATGGAAAACGGAAGTAAGACTGTTGACTGAGGAATAGATGTCAACACAAAGACTAAAGAGAAGATAAACCACAACCCAAAATGATACAGAATGATACATAAAACCCCCAGTAGTTGAGGACAACTCCACAGCTCTAAAGCTTCATTTTAGTGAGCACCAAATGCGAGTCCTTTCCTATCAGATTAGGTACTGTCTGCTAGCAAAGACATTTGATGTCTTAAGTATGACATGATAAATTGGATGGCTGAAGTACATTTAAATAAGTATGCAAGTGTCTAGCCTAGTGACTTGTTGATGATAGTTACAGTCTGTGTGTTATACCCAGCTTTATACTTTAAAGTTTCATGTGGCAATCTTCAGAGGCAAAAATATGACCCCAAAAAAGTGACCTTGAGAGAAATGGTTACATCAGTTGCTACTGCTGATGTCCCAGTTGAGTACTGAGAATAAATTTAAGGTTGTTTTTCAGTAACATTCCTAGACACAAGTGGACAAGTAAATAAAATCTGGTGACCTTGGGAGTAAATATCTTCTGAGGTAATTCTGAGCTCATTAGTAAGATATATGTGTGTAATGAGGAAGCACTTTGAATCCTACATGACAGGGAGGGAAAACTGACCCTCAGGGTTCTTACAATCTGTTTGGGCAAGTCAGTCAAAAATTTAAGGTTAGCATAGAGTGTACTACAGTGAAAAGATGCATGTTGCTCGCTTAGAGGTTACACATAGTATAAAAATATCCATGTTTTCATGTAATATATATGAAAATAGTGCTAAGATAAAATACTTACCTGTATGGACATGTTGGTATCTAGTGAGGTAGTGCATTTCACTGTTAGTCCATTTGAACATTTGTTATATCCACCATTCGGAGTTCAGCCATCAGCAAACCTATTAATCGTACATGTCTGGTGAGATGGATGCACAGAAATCTGAAAATTCGTCTGCAGCAACTAAAAGATTAGTTACTGTAGGCAGGAAAATGGATTCAACATGCAAATCCACAAAGCCATGTAGCAGAGAAAGTTACATAAACTCAATGTAGGTTAGAAAAGACAAATAATGAATGCTGTAAATAGGCCACCCTTAAGCATAACAATGGTCTGTGCTGTTAAACTCATAACCTAAGGGCCACACCTAATTTTCATGTGCATTGAGATTTTTGTCAGGAAGGTAAGATGTAATTGCTGTTAAGTTGCCCCAGGCTTGATTACTGCTTTTATTATAAAAGGGGGTGGGGGAAAGAGAAATGTCACAATGTATCTCTATTTAAGCAATTCCCAACAGAAGACCTTACTAGGATTACAAAATTGAATATAAATTATGTATACATTTCTGTGTAGTAAACAACATAATGCACATGTTCAGTTCAGAATCTGGTTTGGACTCAAGAGGTAGAAAGGTGAAATTGCTTTGGTTTTTAATGATATCTGTGATCTATGTACATAAGTCTTTCCTGTCTAATTTCTGAGGCATGAAACATTTACTTTGTATGTGCTCATACATCCTGTGACAACAATAAACCACTTTTAGGATTCGTGTCTGTGTTACTTGTGTTGAACCACGGCCAGTGAATCTCCACTTGGTTTGTCACTTCAGGCTTTGGGAAAGGGAATTGCAACAGATGAAAAGAATTAACTAAGGGACGGATTATAGGAAAGACTACAAAGAAGATGTGCAGTCCTGTAATCTTAGATTGTAGAAAAGTTGTTCCAGTCCTGTACTTACAGGGCTTCTTACAGCACTTAATAGTACCTTACAGCCAGTAGGAGCCAGAGAACCTTGAAGTCAGAATAGATTTATCAGTCCCCTGACTGTCAGCTGTCATGGCTCACACAGCCTAACATTCCCATTCTTCCAGTGTGGAGGAAAGGAAGTTGAATGGATGTGATTGAAATCCTTTGTTGCTATTTCTCTGACTGGGGATGCTCTATCAATTAATGCTCAATTAAAATAATTTTTGAGTTGGAAGAAAATATTGGAATTATATATAGAAGTTTGAACATTGGTTTTGGGTCTAAAGAAGAGTAAATCATACTGTGCATCCATCAGAAAATTTCAGATGACAAATTTTGAAGTAACTAGTTTTTTTATCTTATTATTAAAATAATTATTTCTAGTTAAAGAACATAATACCCAATTCCACCTACTAGAGAATTAGTAATAAATCCTTCTGAACCAATTCAGAAAGTTCAATATTCCAAGCAGTTTTTCATGATGCTGTTAATAACAGTATTACAAATTAGTGATGTTTTCTTTACTACAATTACACATTTATACTATGCTATTAGATATTATTTTCAAGAAAATATGATAAGGGATGGAAGGTTTCTAATAACTCTAGAGTCATAACAGCTGAAGGCAGCAAGGACAAAGATAAATGTATAAAGATATTCTGCAAGGCTGGGAAATCCTATCTGAAAACTCTACTTTGTAGAATACAAAGCTTTTCAAACAAAAAGTGTTTTTGCGAGACACTAAGAATAGTGAAAAATTCTTTGTTTCCAAGTTATGAGACTCCAACAATCACTTTGAAGGGAAAAAAAAGGGCAAAACTGAAGAGAGAAGGGATGTGTTGCCACCCAAAGACAAGGATTGTATGCATTATGTCTGTAAACATCACTCATTTGCAGACTGTGAGTATACAAATTAATTACAACATACCTCTATCTCCAGTGTTCAAGCCGTAAACAAAACTTGTTGCTTTGCTAGCAAAGTATGTGAAATAAAATGCACCATGAAGAAGCTATAAAAGCTGATGAGAGCTATCTGCACTAAGCCAGGACAGCACTTTATGTAAAGACAGTTTTGCTTCCTAGAGAAGACAAGGACACTGTGAATTACAGTTCCCTTTACTTTTGTTCATTCTTGCTTGCTACTTGTTTTGCCATAAGTGCTGCAATTATTTTCAGCATGTTACTTTTCTTACTGGAGAAAACACAAAACACTTAAGAAAAAACACTTCCTTTTTCCTTCAGGTAATATCAAAACATAACACTTGATGTAATCTTGGCCTAGTTGAAGTCTGAAGAAAAACCCTTGTTGACTTCAAAGAGATCAGTAGTGGACTGGCATTTTTGTAAGACTGTGCTATTTCCATTCCAAGGTTTATAAAATGCTATGGATAAATTATAGGTTCAAATTTCCTGGTGTGTGCCAGATCTTCCCAGCAGTTTCCTGCCAGCTCTGCTTTGAAATAGAGACCAGACTTTCTCTGAGTCTCTTCTCCTGAAAAAGGATTGGAAGAGCTCCCTTACACTCCTGTAACTCTAGCAGCTCTCTAACCTGCATGATAGTTCTGACTTCTGGTGGGTATAAGGGGATCAAACTTTCCTCCTGTATAACACTAAGCAGAGATAAAACACTACTGAGCCATTAGTGAACAAAGAACACATTGCAAGTAATCATCTTGGATAGAAAATCACTTTGTAAACTGTGCCACAACAAAGCTTATTAAACATGAAGAATTCAGTCCAGCCCATATTTCAGCAGACAAACTGACACTGAAGAGAGTATTATACCCACAATGAACTTGACCTAATGTCCTTGGCAAGATCATTTCAGAGTGCCATTTCTACAAAGAGAAATGGTGTAGACACAGTGGTGAGACACAGAGGAAGGAAGAGGGCAGTAGTTCAGACCTTTTCATATGAACAAAATTCACTGAAGATTTCTGCCTATTTTAAAATTTAAATTAACCACACAGCTCAGCCTTGACTTCTCATTTTGACACTTGGTTGCTTTAAAAAATATTCCATTCCATAGCTAAGCAGATTAGAAAAAGAAAAGCTTTTTCCCTTATCTCATCTCACTAAAATTTGTTCTGCTGAAGCAGAGAGAATAATATGGCCTTTCACATAATCTTTCCAATAAAACTGACAGTTTGGCTTGCCAGTGAGTTCTCAAAAAATCTGTAAATTTCCCAGAAAAATACGTACTTCTGATAAAAGGTAAGGAGGGGAGTGGGGGGAGAATTATTATCAGAGTGTCAGTTGAAAGAAGATACTTCATAAGAATCATGAAGATAATCAGAGCACTGGAGCACCTCTCCTGAGAGGAAAAGCTGAGTGGTAGATGTCCCATCCTTGGAAACATTCAAGACCACGTTAAATGGAGCTCTGAACTACCTGATCTAGTTGAAGATGTTCCTGTTCATTGCAGGGACAGTAAACTGCATTTTTTTTTAATGCTACATAAAAGCAGAATAGCCACCTAGGTTGAGTTTCTGAGAAACCCTTCAGATTTTTTCTGATTTTTTTTCAGAAGGAAATTGTGACTGACTGGGTGGGAAAAGAAACACAATGTTTAAGCAGTGCTGATTTAAAGACTCATCACAACTCTGAAACCAATGTAATAAACCATTACAGATTACCCTCTAGACAAGGAATCATAGTTGAATGGATTTCATGGAATGCCCAGTAGAAGCAGGCAGCCTCTACAAACTCATTTCTATTTTCATACATTGAATAAATTTCTAGTACGGAAATGGAAAGTGATAATTGCAGATATTTTAAAAAAATTGGAAAGTATCAAAAAGTTGAAGGTATGATGTCAAGGGATTGATGAAAATGCTTATAAAAACAATGAACTTTTCTCTGACTGACACTCCCTGTGCCAAGACAAATGAACTAGAAGCCCAGACCAAACAATTTACTCCACTCTTCCTTTGATTTTTGAAAAAGCTAAAATGAGATGCTCTGTCCTCTTTTCTACTAGGTACTCTTGCAGTCTCTTGACTCTAATGCAAAAAAATCTGAAGATCCAGTTTTCTGTTATTTGTTTCCAGATTTCTGTTGCCTTCATATTCAGTTATCTGCATCTCATACAGTTTGCAAGGTCCCTTGTTCTGCTAGGGTCCAATCTCTTCACTCACTGTTAGTCAGATTTTTGTTTCTTCAGAACACTTTAGGAGATACACTGGATTGGATAAACCAAAGCCTGCTATCAAGTGGGTAATTTTGCTTAATTTAAGGCCAAGTTGCATAAAGGCATTGCTGAAACTTTGCTAACAAAGTCTCATACTTCATTTAGCATTTTTGAAATAGCCAGTCATCAAGGTGGCTGAGCACTCATATTTATACTTTTAAACATTTATCTAAAATGAAGAAAACGCATATACCTTTTATACTTCACTGAAAATAGTGAAAAAAACTTCAAAGTAAAGTAAAATTGGTCGAAAAAGGGTACAACTGAAGAAAATAGACTGTATTTGGAGTCAAAAGCCTTTTCTTTCTTGGCTGAATACAGATGCCTTAACTACAGCTGCAGCTAACTCAGCAATGCATTTGCAAATGTACAGTATGTGGTATGTAGCACTGATGATGGACAGATTAGCACACTGTCATAGAGAGATTGAAAACTAGAGATTTTCTTTCACAGAAGTGACAGAAGAAGGATTAGCAGGGAACTAATGACTCCTAATGAACATAAAAGCTTCACAAGAAATAACTTAAGCCTCAAGCTGTGTGACCCATTGAAATCTCAGTTTACTACCAATTCCAGCAGGAAGAAAAATAGGAAAGAAACTGAAAATGTTTCAGCTTTTAATTTTCAAATTGAGGAAGTAGCTAGATTTATTTTAGAGAAATAAAAAGAATTTTTTTTTGTTTCACTTTACCTTTTTCTGTTTAGATTTGGTTTGATACTTCTTGTACAATGGAAAAAATATCAGAAAAACAATGGGAACAGGAAAAATTCATTTAAACAAGCTTTGACACTTTTTCAGTGTGGAGGTGAAAAGAGGGTGAAGGGTGAAAAATCTAGTGAAAGTTAAATTTCAAGATTTCTGTGATACTCAACAGTTTTTTTTCGTGGTTTGTGATTTTATGGCAAGTAAACTGAATCTTAGAATTTTTTTCAGGTGTAGCCAGGTTGCTCAGTAGACAGAGAAAATACTCTGCAAGGCAAATTCTGTGCCAATTCTTTTGTCAAAACTTCACTGTGGTCAATGGAAATTTATCTGAGAGTCTGAGAGAGCTTTGACTTGCAATCCTAACACCTGTATGGGAAATGTAGTAAGAGACTGCCTGAGCTCACACGTACTAGGGGTGTCAAAAGATGTGATGATACTGGAGGGTAGTATGAAAAGGAATGAGTCACTGCAGATAGAATCTACTATTAGAAAGGAGAAGATATATGGCACAACTGAGTAACTTAAAGGTGCACTTAGAAGAATGAGAAAGAAATAATTTAAAGACTTTTAGAAATGTGTGAGGCAGGGTCCTCTATTCCTGAGATAAGCTGCTTTTAATTTAATTCAATTCAATTAAAATGGTATAAGCACACAAGAGTGATCATGTGCTACTTAACCAGGACTGATGTTCTGTCTCGCATTCCATTTAAACATTTATATCACAGAAGAATAGCTTTATTCAATGAAGGTAATTTCAAATCTTGCAATAGAAAATTATCCTGAGGAATGAAAGGACCAGATTTCGATTGGATCTGCTTGCTAATCCAGTTTACTCAATAGGTTCATAAACTCCAGATTAACTGTCAATGATGGGGTAAGAATGTGATCTCTCTTTCTCTAGAAGTTCACAGATAAATCAGATTCAAAATATTGATACAACACTTTTTTCTTGTATTTCCAAATTTACATTTATAAAGATTATTCTGAAGTAAAAAAGTACAAAATGTGGATTTTTACTTTCTAGGAGTATGCAACAAGGCTGTAATGTGCGAGACCATTATCTTAAGCAAATGTAATGCTATGGCAGCAGCTGCTGTCTAAGCTATCTCTGGTATTAAGAAGAGAAATTGGTCCTTTTGTAAAATTTACGACCACATTTACCCAGTCTTGCAATGTCCAGTCTCTCATAGAATTGAGACTATGAGACTATGACTTTGCTTTCTCCAAAGTTAGACAGATTGAAGATGAGTCTCTGCCCTGTCAACTGATTATTTTGATCATTTGAATGAGTAGACATAGCCTATGCTAAAATGTTAAGAGAAATGCCTGGGTGAGTAAGCAACTGTCAGCTATCTGTGCTCAGCACATGCTAGGGTGTCATGCCAATATGTATTTCAACAACCAACGAGTATTTCTTATTAGAATATCAAGAAAGAATACAGAGTTCTGCAGCTGCTTTGATTGTATTATATCATATACCTATCCATTCCAGTAGCACATAATCCTGAAATGAAAAAGCTCCATAAGAAGTATTTGAGCTTGAACAATTTTTGTGCAAATTATGCTGGAGTAGCATAACCATGTTTTCTTTATTGATAGGGTGCTATTAAGATTGTACACTTTTCAGTGCAAAGGCACCTGTCTTTTGTCTGCAGGCAGCCATCTACACCACCTCCATTTCAGATAGTCAATATCAGCAACTTACAGGTCTGTAAGTAAGCTGGAAAAAATAAACTTTGATCATTGTAAAATCCTTGCACTACAGGAACGTATTCTGCATCATTCAGATTTCATGACTTACAGAAACTGCCAATACCCATTTTTGTTTTAAATTGATATTTTCTCTTCAGAAATTCAGTTTTGTTGTACCTATTTCCCCTCTTTCCGATACTGTGCTCTATTACTGATTCTTGCTCACCCAAAATCCCATCCATCACTGAATATTTCTATTCAGTGCCTTCCTATTTTTTTGCTTCCTCAATACATCTCTCTGATTAGCATATTCTAGCCTGTAAAAGAATTCAGTTAAATCTCAAAGTAAAGCTTAGGCAACACAAAGTATGTGTACAGGTTCCCTGTTGCCCTTTGAAATACCTGCCATATGTTGTCAATAAGACATTTCAGGCAGATATCCTATTAATGCAGGTTTCCTTTGTGCATTAGCCAAGTATTTATTACTGTAATTAGCAAAGATGCTACAATGGCATGTGTGGGGCAAAAAGGGGGTGGCTGATTACATTGTAACTTCCCAGTTAACACTGTCAAGCACAGTGTGCTCTGTCCCTCCATCTTATATCATAATGGTATTTGAATGGCTGTGGACCACTTTAAATGAGACATGAGTAAAATCCTATATCATAATATATATCACAAACCAAACATGAACATCTAAAGGCTACTGATTTAGATCTGGGCTCTGAAATCGGTTCCAATATAGAGCTAGTTTAAAAAGTTCTGTTTTGTACAGAAGCTTTGCCAAAAAGCATTTTTTCTGCCTCAAAATGGAAGATTTCAAAAATTTGTAACATTTTATTATGTTCTTTACAAGTTTAAAATTCACATGAGAAACATCTCTCTATATATCTAAAATAAAATTTACGAGAAAATTACATGTGAAAAAAGCAATAAAATCCCTTTCTTGGAATAATAAAGGGGCACTGTTTGTGAAAAATACCTACATTTCCTACTGTGAATATGTGCTCACTTACACATCTAATCAACTAGATAACAAAACTGTTTTTTTGATAGCCAGTTATTAAATTCCAATAAAATAAATAAATGCATAACATGACTTTGACTTCAGTGTTCCAACTTAGATCTTTTCTGATTTGAAGAAGAATCCAGATTTTGTATTTAGATGGTTCCCTGATGTTTTCTAGTAAGAGAAATAACAATTTTATCACACAGAATAAGGAACATACTGCAGAGAGTTGGTGGCGTTGGAACCACCCAGTTTTTCCTTATTATTTAGCCCTTCAACCCAGGAAGTGCAACTTACTGTTGTGTCACCCTTCTGTTTAATTGTGCTTACTGCAGCTCTTGGAATAGGAGGTCAGATATTTTGGTTATTACTTGCAAACTATGCCACATTAACTGAACAGAATTTTGAAAAACATGGAAAATAATAATGCAAACTTGTTTAAATTTTACACAGTTGAGAAAAATCCAGTGCAAAAATTATTCTGTGGTTCCTACTGAAGTGAAAAGAAAAACCTGGACAACCAAAATTAGTTTATCTCTGAATCCACATACCACCCTCCTGAAAGTTTATTCTTTTTTCGTTATATTCTGTGCAATTTGTTTAAACTGTGCATCTGTGTGCAGTCATTTGGTCTTGCCTGTTCAGTTTCCTCTGTTATGAAATTCCATACTTATTCAAGGAAAATTATTTCACTTGAAAAGGGCTTTTTGACTTAAAGCCAAATAAAACATGATTCTTTTTCAGATTCTTTAATAAAAATATTTTTATTCTCTTATGTTTTATAGATTTTATATATTTAAATAGATTATTGTGAAACATGTATTTTTGATCCAGTCTTCTTTGTTGAAACAAATTTCCCTTTGTTATTCCACTTAACTTTTCATATTATGCCAATTTTTCACAATCGTTGCTATTGAAAATAAACGTTGAAGCTATTTAATGCACGTACTCTTTTGTGAATATGGATTTCTCATATCAATGAGAATTGAATATGTATTTAATGTACTGCATCAAATAGATTTGAATTAAGAACTGGAATTTATTCACAAATTTTTCTAGCAGGTGACCGGGTTAGAATTAATTTCTGTGTTCCCAGTGAGCTAACACCTCAAACGTAGTGTCATCAGTTATTCATTGTGTGCATCAGAGAACATTGCAGAACACTTTCAGTTTTCCTACTCAGATGAGTTTTTCATCAGCATTTTAGAGAACTATTCCAGGAACTCTTTCTGGATACAATCCAATATAATTTGCAGGTCATTAAAATCAACAAAGTGATGTCAGAGTAGCAAGCACCATCCATTAGAAAAGCTGGGCATTATATGCCTAATGATTAGGCTAGTTTCCCAAATGGAACAAAAATCCACTAAGGTAAAGATGTTTCTTTCCACTGAAAATATGAGCTACAGTATATGGAAAACCATAAGTGAAGCCTTTCACTGGTGAAATGCACAGAATCATTGTCACGGCTTTTTGTGAAAAGAAGTTTTCTTCCTTCTTCCTCCTTCCCAGCTGTCCCTGACAGAATGAGTCCTGGAGAATTAAAAATAGAGCTGGAAATCCAGCACTGCAGTTTCCTCACCCTCATAGATGTGTCTCAGTCTGTGTGTGTGTGTGTGTGGCTCGGCTTCGCGAACGAAGATTTGGGCAGGGCTGTCCCCACGTGGGTGTGCCCTTCCAGCCTGCGCAGTGGATTTTAGGTGAGGCTCAGCGTGTGCAGAACTGGCCCCGCCGTTTAAGTCCTGAGGTTCATCTGCCACGGCCGAGCGAGCTTGGACAGTGCCAGTGAAGTCCTCAGGACTAGAACCTACAGCACCCGGCATTTCCCAGGAGTCTCCCATCCAAGTACTAATCCGGGGCTGACCCTGCTGAGCTTCCGAGATCTGACGAGATCGGATGTCAGGGAGGCATTTAACTGTCTCAGTCTAGCAATATATGTAAATAGTTTTCCATATGTAAACTTTTCCACAGTCGGGGCTAATAAAAACATTGGGGAGGGGGGAAGCCTTTAAAATTACCGATGTAGTCAGTTTGTAGGTAAGGAGAAAGTACATACATTTTTAACTATAACTTGATTTGTTATTGATGTTGCTCTGTCCTGCGTTCAGAGAAACCTGAAGCAGAATTAAATCTAAAATAAAGAATTTATTATATTTTAGTCAAAATGATAGCTGTGCAACCAAGCTAAAGATTTTAGGTAGATGTTATTGTGGATTATGAAATATTCATCACTTCTTCAAAGGTTGCACATAGCTTAGAAAATATTATTAAATAAGTTATAAATCCTCTTTCTAACTCCATATTTGATACCTCTCTACCAAGTGGATTTCTACCTAGTATTGTCATTATTATTATTATTCACTTAGTTTTAGCTGAGACTGCACAATTTTGTGTTGTAGAGATGATAGTGAGAATTCTATAACCATTTATACTAATGTAAATCCCTGCTGCATACACATTGTGCTTTTGTTTCCTATTCCACATGTCATTTCTCAAAATACTGCAAAAATAATAAAAAATGGTGTCCAGAAAGTATCATATGACTCAATTAAAAAACCCAACAAAACAATATTAATTTATATTAATGAAATATGGCAAAAAATTAAAACAAAATACTTAAACAAAGAATAAAACCCAAATCCCTGAAAAGAAACCAAAATATTTATTTCAATATTGTCAGCCAGGTTAGAATTAAGTTCATCTAACTTTATCATTTAGAAGTTAAATATTGGGTAGGATGGCCACTTAGTCTTCCTGTGTAGTTGATGAAAGAAAACCTGATGCAGCCAAAGAGGCATTCTTTCTATTCTCAGCTAGCTGTTAAGATTTCTCCTCTGAAAGTTCTAATCTCTGTTTGTAGGATTCTAAATAACTATCTCAAATGTGCACATCTGGCACAAAATCATAATTTCAGGTAAGCTAAATTCCTTATCCTGAGTTTGCTTTATGTCTGAAGGCATTTCTGCAGCTTTTGTAATGTCAGGTTTAAACAGAAATGTGACAGCAGCAGTATTTTCTTCTCCCTACATCCTCTAATTGGAGTCAAGAGTAGTGGTTACATTTATCAGTAAATATTATCAATAACATAAAATACAGAAATTCTCAGCTTTTAAACCTGCAGAAATAAATATTTGAAGTAAGTGAATTTTCACAGATACTGCAGAAATTCTTAAAAAAAAAAAGTGGAAGTATCATAAAATGAGGTGTTTACTGCTGGAGGAGCTGTGACACTAGCAGCTGTAATCAAAGGAGGAGCCAGACATTCAGGCCTCCATTCATCAAGGCCTTACTTCCCACTCAGTGATGTGAAGAATACAAATACAAACACAGGTTGCAAAGGTCTAGAAAACTGCAGCTGCTTCAGAACAGGTAAACAATAGTCAGTAAAGACTAGCAGTTTTCCAGAGCTTGCAGGGAAGTAGCTCAAATTTGAAAATTATTCTTGGCAGCTTTTCTACACAGATTCTTATGTCTGACTTTATGACTGAAAGCTTTTGATGGTTCATGCACTTACAATAACAACACAAATCTCTGCAGTTTTTGTTGAATTGCTAGAGAGCTCAGGCAGGTAAAATAAATCTTGTTTTCAGAAGACATAGCAATAGCCAACCCAAGAAAATGTGAACTGGATGAAAAAAAATATGAAAAACTTTCATAACTTTTTTCCCCCCACCAAAATGAAAAATCACTAAGGAGAAATACTGCCCTAATGTCATTCCTACACAAATTTTTGGACTAGATTAAGAGATAAAGGGTAATGCAATATTCTCTTCGCATTATATATAGATTTTTAATTTATAGTGATTTAATAGTACTAGCAATGTTTTCTCATTACTAATCAAAGACTAATTTCTTACCTTTAAAAACAGCATGTGTATCTAAAAAAACCCCCAACTGTTTCAAAGCTACTATTGTTTTACATAGAAGTGGGTGGGTTAAAATAAGTACAGAGTCTTCAGGAAAACTGGAAATATCTAATGTATTAGAAAGAGCCCCAAACCATTTTTTGCCACAAGGATGTATGACTAGCCTTTGCAAACAAAGATTTGGGAAGGGCTCTACCCACGTGGGTGTGTTCTTCGAGCCTGCACAGTGGATTTTAGGTGAGTCACAGCGTGTGCAGAACTGGCCTCACCCTTAACTCCTAAGGTTCACCTGTCACGGCCAGGCAATCTTGGATGGTGACAGTGAAGTCCTCAGGACTAGAACCTACAGCCCCCGGTATTCCCAGGAGGTCTCCCATCCAAATGCTAACTGGGGCTGCTGACCCTGCTTAGCATCCGAGATCTGATGAGATAAGCTATTCTTAAACAGACACCTGTCCTCTCCCCTCCTGCTCTGACTTTTCTTGCTATGATTTTACAACAATACTATAGCTTAGCATACTAGAATATAACACTATGTTTGACAAATCCAGTTAGAATATGAGAAAAATATTGGGTGCAGAGCCTGAAATCTGAAATATGTGTGGATTTGAACCCTGCAGCTATCACCAGAAAAAAATCATTATGAATTGCCAGTATGCCTTTCCTTTTAAGGATATCAAGTAGGATGTGATCCTGCTTCAAGAACTTACCTAAACCTTTTGCTCTTATGAAGTAGAGAAGAAAGTGGGGAACTTTGAAGATCTGTGCTAAATCAGAATTTCCCTGTGATTCTCACTATTGGTCAGAGGAATGACATATTGCTCTTGCCTTTCAATCTCTTGTTGGAAGAACTTTTGACAAAGATCAGATTTGTAAGACCAGATTTGGATACAGAGATTTATCCAACAGAGAAATATTTGCTTTTACAGTGTGCATGTTCTCAACTGGCATACCATCAAGATAGTCACAGCCTGTCAACTGTGAATAGTCTGTCTGACTTTGCATTCACAGCTGTAACTATGTATTCAGCAACTGAAAAAGGAACAAAGAATCTGCACAGACTCCAGGTAACAGAAGAAGCAAACCCTTCCGGAGGGTCACTGATGCCCAGGGATTTCTCTTTTGTCATTTTCACATCTCTGTTTGAAAGCTCTGATTGCAAACTATTTCCTAGAATCCCTATGAACAACAGTAATCCACAAAAACGTCAGCAGAAGCAACTGGAGCTTTATACAAACCTTGAGATGGGTGAATTATCAAACACAAATAAAAAAAGCAATAAAGCTTGAGCTCTTTCAAGAAACACTGCCTGATATGAACAATGAAAATTCAGAAACTATTTGCTTAGATTGGCTGGGGACTCCAGAAAGCAAGCTGTATTTCTGAATAAAAGAGCTAGTCATTAATGGGCAGAGTTGCCTTTAGCAGGTAACTCTTTGCAGTAAATTACTACTGCTTTCTCTGCACCATTCTGTGCATCCATACCCTTTGGAACTGCATTTATGAGCAATCAAACAGTGTAGAGGTTTTCCCATAATTCAGTTATGATATATTTGATGTTCATGATATAACACAGATTGATATCATTAGTACAACTCTGCACATTCAAGTGAGTTCACATGTGTTCTTCCTACTGTGTATCAACTTCCAGACACAATGTAAAATGTTTTATTGTTTATGTCAGGAGAAGCAATATTGAAATTTGTTTTGTAATTACTCTGTAGAATTAAGCAGAGTAGCAAATCACATTTGAGAATCAAAGGCAAAACTTTCCATGGGAGAAAAAGGAAAATAGGGCATGCTGTAGAGGGTGTGCAGTTGTTCACCTTTGTCATTAATATTTTTATATAGTGCTTTAAAAATCCTGTTGCAGGGAATAATAGAGGAAGAAATTATCACATTGTTTCTTATCCTGTCATCTGGGTTTTCCTACAGCTTGAGATTTCATAAAATCTAACTTCAGAGTTAAGTTCTTCTGGTGGATTGTTGTGCTCAGTTCAGGGAAGAGATACAAGATGACCTGCTTCAAATCTCTGACCAGTGCAGGTTCATCTCACACAAAAAGAATTTGCATCTTATCACACACCAAATCATTTAATATTCTTCCTTTATGTGGCATGCAATGTAGAATACCAATAATAAATAAAGTTAAGATGGCTAAAATAGTACACTGGAACAGGAAAATTTCTGAAGTCCTTGTATTTTAAAATTTTAATGAGAAAATAAAAAACAAACCAACAAATCAAAACCAGCAAAAAGATAATTCACTTTCAGCTATATCTAAAATGGCTTGTGAAAAATAAAACAAAAGTGTTCAACCTCTTTATTAATCCACAAATTATATCTTTTATGTTACTTTTTTTTGTTTGTGATGATTTAGTGATGCCAAAAAGAGCATGGAACCAAAAGAACTGCTTAGAGACAATTTATCTTTAAGCATCAAAGGTATTTGTTTTCCAGTATTGGGGAGCTAGCCAGTTCCCACTGAGCAACTAGCTCCCTAGTTTCAGTGAAAAGCAGGGTAATTTATACAGTCCTCATACAAAGTTACAACATCTTAACATACATATTCATATAATTTTGACATTAATTATCATATTCATAGTAGGTGGAGTTTCGGTGCAGCCTGAGGCAGAGTCTTCTTGAACCTTCTTTTGGCAGGGTTTTCAGGGGGTTGTTCTGGCCTTTTGCCTCGCTTTTGAGGTCTTACACTTCTCGTCTTTGCTTTGAACTTGACTAAGGTGCTGATGCTTGTGAAACTTTTAACTCATGTCCTCCCTATCTTCCATGAATGTCCACTTTGTCTTTATTTATGATTACTGGGGTGCTTGAAGTACATTCTTAACATCATCTATTTATTCAGAAGGACAGAACAAGTTATCAAGGCTTACAGAATACTTTTCAGAGCAAGGTATCAACATTATCTCAGTTAACTTTTTAAGGCCTTTTTCTTGTTTCATTAGACAAAAATATTATTTTAGTTCTTACCAGGTAGTTTAGGGACAAAATATGTAGCATAGCAAATCTAGAACCTCAGTTTCCTGCAATCCTCAGGAGTAGAGTGCTATAGAGAGAAAAGAAAGAATTTAAAGAATATTTATTTCACAGATTTAGTGCTCAAAAGTTTTGAAAGTCAGATCCCTTCAGCAGTCAAACCCCACTGCAGTGTCTTAAAGTGTCTTAGTACCTGCTGCTTAGCGTATGAAAGAAATAGGGAATATGCTGGTGAAGTTACTGATAAATTATATAGAAATACTTCAACTCCTAAGGAGAAAATTCTAGAACAAATTTAAAGTCGATATTTATAAACTAGCCACTCAGAAGAGAGACCAGTCATGCTCAGAGGCAAACCAAGATATGGAGGATAACCATGGCCAAAAGAGGCTGTTCTCCTGAGAGCAAGCAGAGGTACAGAGAACAGAAAGAACAAATTCCATGGAATATAGCATGAAGAGACAGAGAAAAGGGATGAAACAGAATCTTGAGAGAACCATGAAAAAAGTGCTCACACACTACATTTTTAGCTACTCACAAATATAGAAATTGACAGTCTTGCAAGCTGCTGGTCCTTTGTATCTAATAGCTGTGTGAGTTGATGTCTCTTGACTCCGAGGTACCCTTTCAATTTCTTCTCTCCTTTTATATAGAGAAACATTATGTTATGGTCCAAATTCCAGTCATGTCTCAAAAAACCCCCATAATATTGTTTGAGAATGCTGCAGTAGAAGTCTAAATGCTTGGAGTATGCCTTCATGAAGGAAATAGGAAAAATTATTGCCTTTCTTTTGATGTTCTTTTCTTTTGACTCAATTTATTTCACTTTATTAAATGATATTTTCAGCTGCAGATTATTTTCATTTCTAGAAATATTTAATATGTAACTGAGTGCCAAAATTGATTTCAATATTCACTCTGAGTGACTTGGAATTCAGTTCTTTTATTTCTGGATGCAAGAGTATGAGCTGAAAGTAGATGACAGAGGACTTTCAATTTTCCTGCAAAATATGAAGCTTTCAATACACTACAGAGCACTTCAAAGTTCAGGACCTGGAAGGCATCCAAAATTATCTGAATGGTGCATTTCAGGATTTTTATTATAGCAAGGGAAAAGAACAGATAGCAGAATATGAAAAAAAAAAAAGAAAGATTCTCATGGAGATTGCTGAGGGTTGTGAACATAAACCCTGGCTTGAAGCCAGATCATTGACTAAGAAAGGCAAGAGACCACAAAAAGGGCAGAGTCCATCCTTAAACCATTCTAAGATTATAGGAAAAAAAACCAATTTAGATAAAATAAAATAACACAAACTCTTTGACCAGGATTCTATTCAGCTACCTCTGTGACACGATGAGTGCTCCTTCATTCAAATCACACCCCCTGGGATCTGTAGCACCTTCTAACCCATACTCATCTCTGAAGGTGAACCACACTGGATTAGCAGGCATTGACAATGGTCAAGGTCATTTCTTCTCCATCCTGTTGTACTCCTGCAGTCTCTTTTGGTGACCTTCTGTGGGGCAGAGGGTAGTAGCACAAAGCTTCAACCCTACGTCTCATCCCACTCTCACCTTCACATGGCTGCAGTCTCCTCTCTGTCCTGGGTGCTCTGCAGGGTTCAGGTTCCCCTTTGGCAGACACTGCTCTCTGCTTTTCCCATTCAACTGTCTCCCAGATCCCCCTGGGGATGTGCTGGGTTCTGATGAACTCTGGGTGCCATTTTATGAGGCAGGGAAGGATTCACCCAGGAGCAAGATGTGACAATTTGGAACAAACCATGTCTCTCTAAGGAGACATGTGGCAGAGGCCTTACTGCAAAATGACATGACCCTTCTTTCAACTGCACCTAAACAAGAGAGCTCAACTCCCAAAATACTCTAAGAGACCAGCCATGTGTTTGACTCCTATTTCCACCACTGTGCAAAACAGTGCTTGATCACTTCAGCCTAGACAGAGGGCTTGTCCACAGGGCATGTCTCTGGCTCATGGAAAGGTAAAACAAGCTATCAACTCTTGCTGTAAGTTATTAAATTTATTCTGTGAAGATACCCTTAATACACATTACAGCATCTGACAAAATAATATAAGTGGTTTATCTGTCTCCCTAAAATATTTCAATGATCCAAACTCACCACTGTAGACATTACAGATGTCTTCTGTACCGTTTACAGAGAGAAAGTAGTGTGGAAAAAAAGAGCTACCAATGTTGTCTACTGCTTTAGCAGTGAAGGAAATTTGCTTAAGATTAGCCCAGCTACTGGTATCAGTTTAAAAATGTTACTCAGTGTTTTAGAAGAAAGCTAAAAATCTAGCAATCATAAATTTGTGTCATCTATTTGGATACTCCCCCCTATTAAATAGGAAGCCAAAACTTCATTTGTAAGATAATTTTTTATCTGGCCAGATTTGAATCAAAGTGGTAAGGGAAAAAAAAAACCCACCAACCAACCAACAAACCAACCAAAAACAAATAAGCAAACAAAAATCCCAGAGAAAATTAAAACTTTCTTCTTGACATTTTTTACAGAAACACCCCCCCACCTCAAACAAACAAATAAACAAATAAACAAACAAACCCACCAACTTCCAAAGCATGGGATTTCATTGTCCAGGAGTTATTAATAAAGACTGTCTTGAATCCTTAGCAAAGAGCTTCATGGTCTGTTTTACTGTAAGATAGGGACTGAAGGATGTTATTTACTCTTCCCTCTGCTCCCCACCTCTGACTCTCTTTCTCCCTATGAATGGACTTGAGAGTACATTATGCACTAATAGGGCTTGTGAAAAGAAATTCTATTATGAAAGTTAAATCAATTACCTCTATCCACATAAGCCTCTCTGCTAATTTCAGGGAGTCTTTTATCTCATCAGTCACAGGTTGGGGGAAATCGGGGGTTGTTGAAGGGGGAGGCTTGGTTTTGAGAGAGCATTTCCAAACATTCAAAAAAGATGTTAGCATCTCCATTGTGATATTCATGCAAACCACTCAGTGACTGAGCTGGTCACTGAATTTCCTTTAGGTTCTCTGTTTGGACGTGTTTCCCCATAATGCTGTCATCCATATTCTCCTTAGAACTTATTGTATGTTTATTGTGAAAGTATTCAATTCTTTTCCAGACTGGCTTCACTAAAGATTCAATACAAGTTAATAGGACACTGCTTCTCAGATGAAGAAATGAGAATATAAGGATGCAACAGAAGCACAGTATATAATAGAGCAAGACCTAGGGCAAGAATTAAAGTTAGTTGCTATTTTCAAATGGGGAAAAAAATCAGAGAAGAATATTTGGATAAGAGTGGTGGGAGGGGAAGGGAGTGGCAAGAAGGCAGAAGTAAGCAGAACATTCACAGGCTTGTGACATAAAATCAAGACTACTGTGACAGGAGTGTAGAGATCAGCATCACACCCTAACTCTTGGTAATAAGACACAGCTGCATTTTGAGTTTTTCAGATAAATTTACAACTTTGTTGCTCATTTAACATCAGAAGGATCAATGAAAACCTGCCTAGTAGAAGCGTGAAAACTCCACAGTATTTCTCACTCTCAGAGTACTTCTATCAACATCCTTCAACTTACCTCAGCACAAGTGGGATGAGCTTGTGCATGGTATTGAAGGATTCTTATATACAGTCATATTTTCATAGCTATTAGAATGGCCTACATCCCGGCATTTTAGATTTTTGAAGAAAACAGTTTTGAGAAAAGGAGTTGATTGAGATCAAAAATCCTTCTTTGATGCCTCTTTCTGTGTGTTGGGGAAAAGATTGGCTTCTTAAGGAAAAAACCCCAACTTTATGATAAGATATAATCACTGACACTTTCTCACTTTTTCCTCTGCTTCCGGCACACATACACACACTGAGACACACTATAGGGTAACAGACCCATCCTAGTCCATGATGACCATCCTGATGGGTTGTGGGAAACACCTAAACACCTGGAGTGTGTGTTCCCAGAAACCATTGCCAGAAGATAGTGGGGTACACATCAAGAGACAAAGAGACCACAGTGGCTTCCTGAAAGTGCTCAGGACAGGCTGATAGGATTAATGGAGAGTTATGGGAATAGCATGGCCTTTCTTCACAACATCATATGGGGACACAGGGAGCTGCCCCTTAGGCCTATGTATCATGTATGTATCACCCTAAAAACTATTATTGACTATAGTCACTCAAAATGCCTAAGAATAAAAGGTATAAAAAGAGATTGGGCATGAGCAAAAACTGGAGAGAGAAGTTGCATCATTGCTGCGGGGGTAGCCAATGAGCTGCCCTGTCTCCTCCCATTCCTTTGGACAATGTGGGGTGAGAAACTATTTACTCTGGGTTTTTTCCTACACCTTCTATCTTATACTTCATATCTTATCTTACACTTTATATGCCTTATGGATGAACATCTTTCACCTTTACCCCAGAGATACTTCACTAGTTGTACTTTGCTACTTTGCTACTTATTTTACCTTGCCTTACACCATGTAAATGAGATCGCAGCTGCGCTGGGCAGGGCACGTCTCCAGGATGGAGGATCACCGCCTTCCAAAGATTGTGCTCTATGGTGAACTCGCCACCGGCTGCCGCAAGAGAGGAGCCCCGAAGAAGAGATACAAGGACTCCCTGAAACAACACCTCAGCCTTGGCCATATTGACTGCCACCAATGGTCCACTCTGGCCTCCAAGAGGGATTCATGGAGACACACCATTCACGACGCTGCTGCTTCCTTTGAGAATGCACGGAGAGTCAGTCTTGAGGAGAAAAGACAATGCAGAAAGAACCGTTCCTTGCCAATGTCACCCAGGGAGACATTCCTCTGTGCCTTCTGTGACCGGACCTGCCTATCCCATATCGGCCTTTTTAGCCACCAGCAGCTTGCAGCAAGTGTGGGTAGTGCCCTTCTCAAATCTTCGTTCGCGAAGCCGAGCCATGATTGATGATGACACCGTGTAAATTACTGGATATATATGTCTATATATCTCTCTATCTCTATCTATCTCTCTATATCTATATCTGTATCTATCTCTTACTATATATTCCTTGGTTTGTTTTGTTACACTGTATTTTATTGCTGACTTGTTGTTAGTGGTTTGCTTGAAGGTATGCAATTGCTTATCTTAGAGCATTAACATGTGTGTTAGTGAGAAGAGGCTATATTCTTTTTTTTGCTTAATGGGTATGTTTAGATTTTGTCCTTGATGCCAAAGGGATTTTTGTTCTGATTTTCAATTTTGTAGATTTTAGGAACACAGTAGTTGTAGATTTTTAGAGGGTTAATATTTCTAACAGTTTAAGTTTAATGCCTTTCTATCACTACCCCTGTCCCAGAATAGGGAGCTCAAATTCCTTTAGTTAATTAATCTTGTTTAGACTCCTTTCCAAGGTAAAGAGCTGAAGGATATCAGAAGGCCTACAGAATGAAACATAAACATAGGTCAGAGTGACCCAAAAGCCAGAATTGGATGAACTCCAAGAGACCTTTGTGTGCCCAAGGAAGAAGAATTGATGAAGACAGAGGGTCTTGACGACCCTAGACCCAATTCCAGGGGGTTGGACCAGGGGTGGGACTGGGGCTGGACTGAGAAATGTGTAAAGCAATGATTGGAGGGATCTTATTATAAAAGCCATGGAAACAAGAACTGACACACATGCATGTTATCCTGTATTCCTGTGGGCTGTAGGCCCTGTGTTATTAAAGGACCTTTACTTTTTATCTTACCCTACACTAACGTGGCTCGAAGTCCTGTTTTTGGGGGGAAGGGTCATTCACGGCATCACCTCGCCATTGTAAATTCGTCAGTCATGGAAAGGGGTGTTGCCCGAGTTTTGTATTGAGGCTTAGGTTGTTGTGCTGTTTTGTGGAGCATGTTTCTGGTTTGGGGTTTTTTGATATTGCTAGATGTAATCGTGCAGTTAAACATTATCATCGGCAATATGAAACCCACAGTAGTTGTCACATACTTGTAATAATAAATTATTTCGGGAACTGCTAGAGGTAGTCTGGTTTGTTTCTGGTGCTGGCAGCGATATAACTTGTAGGAGAACTATATAGAGAAGCTTCTCCCTTGCTATTAAGTGCAGTCCTCATATCAGAGTATCAAAAGTACTGTCCATCACAGTGAATCTGTCTGGCGAAGTGCCTCTTTAGGTGAGACGCAGACAGACTGTATTGGGCTTTAAAAGGTTTGGGTATTCTGGGGACATACACACATATAGACTTCCTCTACACTGCTCCTGGCTGCTCCAAATGCTTAGAGTAAGTAATTTCAGAGTTCATAGCTTATGCATGCTCCATGCACCCAGGTTGTTATAAGGTTAATAGAAGTTCCTTCAGCATTCTTAGTTTCTTGGCAGGACTTTACTTTTTCTTCCTTGGGAAGTAATATGAATGACATTATCTGTTGAGGGGGCTGGTTTTCCTTTTCTACTTTCAAGTCTATTTAAGGTGATACTGGAGTCAATTTGTTTTACCTCCTTATCCTACATAATTTGGGAGGAAGAAGAACTCAGAAAGTTTTTTAAGCATTTCTTCTCACTATATTTCTTTTAATTTCTTTTAAAATTTAATATACTTGCACTTTTGGTTTCTTTTTTTCAATTTTCTTCTGCCCTTCCCATAATTTTCATTCTAATTATTTCTAAAATGTCATCAGTTGCCTTTGAAAATTAGTTAGTCTCCCACTGTTTCCCTGTTTTCCTGTTCTACATTTACAAGATTCCTATTTCCACCTTCTCTCTGTTGCTTTGTCCTGTGGAACAAATAAGCTATTTGTTATAATACTTTTTTCTTCAAAGTTTGGGGCATTGTGGTGAAATTCGTGCTATGACACTGCAGAGCTCTACTGGCTCAATGTGCATTGTGATTTTCTCAAGAGCAGTGCACACCAAATGTGCCTCATGTTCTTGCTTAGAAGACACAACAGTGTTAAAGCTCAGATCTTCTGTTTGGCAGAAGTCAGACTTTTTTGGTTTTTTGTTTGTTTGTTTTTTTCAGAAAGATTCAGAATGTTTATGTTTTGGCATTTTTTAAAATTAAATATACAAAATTATCTATGAAGACAAGAAAATTTAAGAACATTTTTCTGAATATACGGGGGCTGAATTCTTCAGAAAACTCTGTCCATTAACACCACAAATGAAGCTGCACTCTTTCCACTACACTTCCTTGAAAGTCCTTATATCTTCAAGTCTCTGGGAAGTGGTATATGGCACTAAAACAGTGGAATTGTAAAAGCAAACCACATGTGAAACAATCTACAAAAATAGTGCAACAGTAATCAGGGGACTATGTCTTTAAAGATGTAATATAGGTAAGATGGAAATGTGGTGATCAAAGAGTAACACTAAAATGCATCACCAATTTTGGTGATTTTTTTTTGTTTTGTTTGTTTGGGGGGGGGTTTGTTGTTTTTCTTTTTCCTTTAAACTCCTGTAATGCTCTATTTACACACACTTCTTAAGTTTAGTTTATCATATCCATATTTGCTGTACTTATTTTTGTATGGATGCTATAGATTGGAACTGTTGTACAGATGGTTCCAGGTGTAGCTGAGAAGTCTAAAACAATACAGAATCTCATTTTTAATTTCAGTGGAGTTTATCTGTTTGTATATCGTATGTCTGAGCCTATATAAGAGTCTTGGTACAGCTGAGGTCTGAAAATTTTCTCACGTGGGCTTTGTTGAAATTGCAATACTGTACAGAGAATTTGTTTGGTCTCAGTTCAGCTGTATGCAGTTCAAAACAAGACATGGACATGGACATTCTTTAGTTACAAGCCGTAACTTTCAAAGTGCTGGCCACAAGAGGTGTGTGCTCTGGTGGCCATCACAGCAGTGCATGCTATGAAATGCCCCTTTTCTGCTGATGAGGATTGGTATAGAATGTCCTATGACTGCAGCATCCCACGGTGTGATGTGAGTGAGTGCCGTGGTGTGCACATGCTGCAGGTCAACACTTCTTGGCTTGACACATCTACACACAACTCCAAATGGACTTATTTGTATATTTGGTCTGATGTGAATGGATATACACTACTTTGCAGCTTGCATATAAACAGAACATCAGCTTTCTCTAGCAATTGGACTGACCCTATTACTGTTACATGAAGTGCATTTACTAAATATTGTTTCTTGATATTTTGTAGAATGTTAAATATAGCCATAATTACTGATTGCAAAATCTAATTTTACGCTTGAATTAAATTACTACACAGCAGAGGTTTTTTTTCATTCACAAGACAGTCATTAATTATTGGGCAAATATATACACTGACATTTGTTATATGTTTTTACAAGAGTTTCTGGCAATGATTTCAGAAAGGCAATTTCCGTAACAACTCTCACATTTTGCAACATTCTTTTATAGCAAGAGTCTTATTTAAAATTATTGATTACTCTTCCCAAAGAAAATTCCAGGATAGATTTGTGCATTACTGGTGTTGCCTTTCCTGAATGGCCTGACATATTATCATCTGAGGTCACATTTCTGGAGAAGTCTTCTTCAAAGATTTCTATCTTATAAATCAATACAGTGCTCTTAGCCTTCAAATTGCAAACCTTTGCAAAGATAAAACTTCAGTTGCTTAAAACCACACAACCACATCTAGAGGAAGAATTGATAATATGTTAAATAATTTATCAAGAATAACATTTCCTTTTAATTCTTCACTAATAACCAAATAAATAGAAACCTACAATGTGAGCCATCAGTTATATAAAGAATGGAACAATTAGTGTATTGTAGGTATATATATACTTTCCTGTTCAGTCTTGTTACAATCTATCCAACATATAATGCTTTTTGTATACAGAGAACATATTTAAAAGTTGCATTTTTCAAAATACTTGAATTAGTCACTTACCCAGAGAAACAAGGATGCCTTTCTAGGGTGATGCTATTACAAAATGCTAATGAGATTTGCTCTAAATAACGATGAGAGCTCAGAGACCAGAAAAAAGTAGGTGTTTTTGAAACAGAAAATAGGTGTTTCTTAAGATATAAGACTGTTTGAAAGTGCTTTTCAAAGAAATCATGATATTCAATGTAAGATCAGCTTAAGACTTGATGACTCTCAAATTGGGAATTTAAAATATATATATATATATTTAGACACAGAACAAATGCCAGCTTTACTGGGAGTTATGAGCTTCTCTATCAACTAAGTCAACAACTGGATGCCCTTGTAAGTTAGCTGAGTAAGATGTTGAGATAAGAATGAAAATTTTGCAGGATTATTTGTTAGTCAGTTTGTAGAAAATCTCTATGCAAGTCCCAAATTATAACTGAATGTACAAAAGCCCATAACTCCTAAAACCATAAAGATTCTTTATAGAACAGGGAAATGTTGAGTTCTACTTCTAATTAGAAATATATTTAAGCCCACAGTGAAACTCAATGAAATGGAAAAATCATTTGCTGACAAAAAGGTCAACACATCCAAAACACCCATGCTCATGCAGTAGAGAGCTCTATATCCATAATATTGGGAGACATTGACTTTGTCTTCAAGGATGTTACCCAAATTTGCAGAATTAGTGGGAAATGTGGTATCAGAGAATGACAGCCTGTAATAGCAAATATTACCAAAGATTGCCAAAATAAAATTTGTTGAGGTTAATCCACAACAAGAACAAATGTACATCCTTGGACAAAATGTCTTAGCAGTTATTACAATAGTAAGAGGACTTATTAAAAATCAAACCAAAGATTTCAGACAGGGTCCACTACTGAAAAAAAAATCATCAACAACTCCATAAAATAGAAAAAAAAATATAGATTTCTGAAAAAACAAACTTTGGAAGCACTCAATAAGTTAAATGTTTGATGACACAAATTTTCATAACATGCAGTGCAATAGTGCAGGTATTTAAAATCCAAACGGGGTAATATGTGAGTCAGAAAGCAGTTTTAAACAGATATTTCAAAGTCTTTTTAATAACACCTGACCCATTATTAAGCTTTTATCATTACTTAAAAAATTAACATTGTATCATTACTTAAGATGAATACTATGGGATCATTTTTCTTGGCAATTTAACTTCATTGTATTTAATTGTCATTATAGAGTTTGAAAACATTTAGGTTTTTCACATATTATGCATACACATATATCAGTTATTGGAGTAATAAGCACCAAATTGGAAATGCACAGTTTAAGGGCTTCCGTATTATAGCAGAAACAAGAATAGAGATAGAGATGTCAACAAATGTTGAGTATAGCATCATTACTTGCATTTTGATATGTACTTGATGAATATGTGGAGCCTAAAACTGATAGATAAATATTTATTAGTAATTTAAGGAACAAGGAAGACTATTGTGTTCTATTCAGTTTGACATCGTGTGTGGCAGAGGTCACAGATTTTCACTCTGAGGAAAATACATATTGGATATATGAATACTAGAGAATACAGATTTATTAAGTTGTGACAGGCAGATGATTTTGGAAGGACAGAAATGTCACAGAGTATTATCATGTGATATATATTATAGACACACAGATTTTTCAAAGTTATTAATGCATAGTTGCTCTGACATGGTCATAGTTAGTGATAATTAATGCAAATCTTATTAGCCAGAAGAAGTCTTGTGATAGTTTTGACCCTGGGAAAAAAGAACTACTTATACCCAAAGGCGTGACCTATAGTGAAGGTAAAGGACATAAAAAGACAATTGTAATCTCAGGTCATAGGATGAATTCACACCATTTCACCACTGACACCAAGAAAGGACATAATGAAGCAGGCTGACTAACTTGGATCTGCATTAACAATCTGATTGGGATGATGGAGTAAACCATACCTACTTTATTCTATCAGGCTCTATGAGATGCAATCTGCAGGAATATAACTGTAATATAGCTCATTAACCTACTGGGCATAATCACAGTGAGTTACAAATGGATTAAGAACCAAAGGAGTGTTCTTAAGGGAAAGAACATAATGCTAACTTTGAAAAAGATTACCAAGGGCTTGACATTCAGTACTTTTTTCTGAGAAAACTTGAATGATCAGCAGTATCATTAGTCTGATAGTTATGGCACAAATACATTTGGCATTGTGTAAAAACAGAAATCTGCATCAGTTAATGAGAGATTTGTTGGAAGGTTATGTGAGCACTACAATAATATTTTTCCCATAATGTATTTCCATTTGAGTTTACTGCTACAAAATTAAAATAATTAGGGTCAGATATTTTGTTACAAAATTGAAATTAGATTGCCTTAATATAGTTTCCAAAGTCAGGTTCTGGGTATTAGTTTTTATCAACTGCCAGGCAGAATTAGTGCAATCTGACAAATGAAAGAAATACTGTATTCAGACTTCTCTAAAACTGGCCATGGAGAAACCACAGGGTTTGCTGCATCAATGAACTGATGCATTTATATGCCATTTTATTATTTTTTTCATTTACCTCCTTACCCCAACACCATTTTGAGTGAAGCAAGCAAATGAACACTCCTTGCAGGAGAACTGAGTTCATGACTGTCACAAAACACTGGAAGTCAGCATGATAATGAGCCAATTTGTGTGGAAATGAACTCATTAATGCTAATGTTTTGCTGACTCCCAACTGATTCATGAACTCCTTAACAAAAATCAAAACAGAAGAGGGAGGGGAGGTGCATGAATTTTGGAAGTGCTGTGTGAAGAAAATAATGTATCTTTTCCTTATTCATATTCCAAGTTCAGTGATCTACCCTGTGCTCTCCCTGATCATCCAGTCCCAGAATATTCTGGGGCCAATCAGTTCGTACAGAAATATCTCTTAGCTGAAGTGTAGAAATACCCATGAGGTAGAAAAGAAAGTATTAATTTTTCCTAATTTTTAATTCTTTCCTAAAAAACACTTCTTCTTTCAAATGAATAGGTTTTCCAGTTTGCAGAAATTAGGACTTTTTATGTAAGAATTCCAAGAATTATTCAAAATACACTGATTCTTATACAATTTTATATATATATATTTATATTTATATATTTATATATATATATTTATACATAAATTGGTCCTTCATGTAAATGATGTTTTTTTCCAAAGTAATTTCCTGGTAGAGCATACCAATATCACAACTAACTTCTACATCCAATCCATGTATTTTAAATTCACCATACTTTTTTCCTTGAAATAAACCCACAAAAAAACCCAAACAAACAAACAAAAAAAAACACCAAAACAAAACCAAAAAACCCAAAACAAACAAAACAAATCCAGGCAATAGCTGAGATCTTCAACAAAGGGAAAACATGAAGTTTTTGTTATCTCAGAGCAGTACTGAGAATCTTATCACTACAAGCTGCAAAATCTTATAAAGGTTCTGCTTTAAAGCATTTTGGATGAGCAGAAGTTCACAAGGTATGTGCAATTCAGATAAACATCTCACCTTTTAACTCAGAAAGATTAGGCTGCAAATCTTGCTTAAGTGCTTGAATAAGGAAGTACAGAAGTGCATCACATGAAGTTATAACCATTTTATGAATATTAGAATATTTTTAAGACTTATGAAGGGAAATATGTATTATTTTTTTAAAAACTGGTATTTATTAGATTAGCTCAAGAGGGTACAGGGTCCAATTAAAAGTAATTTATAATTATTTATCTACTCCAATTCATACTTAAAGGTTCTAATTAATTAAAATTTTAGAAAATCATTCTTCTTGATGGTACCAGTTAGTTCAGTCAAAATTACATTAACATTTATTTTAATAGAACCATAGCCAGTACAAATGTATTTCCTTGCTTGTGAGCTATATGTCTAGCAAGGACCAGTGACAAATTAATTTAGCAAAAATATAAATAATTTATTTCCTATCAAATAATAAAGATTCATAACAATTTTCACAATGTGACAGCTATGCATTCATACTACAGAATCTACTCAATTTTCCCTGGGTTGCTTGTTTCTTTGTTTGTATTTGTATTGTTATTGTTATTTTTTGTTTGGTTTTGTTCGGTTTGCATTTTTGGTTTTGTTTTTGTTTTTTTTTTTTTGTTTTGCTTGAACCAAAACGCCTTGACTGGATCAGAAGTCTTTGACTTCACATCTGAACTAGGGTATCTAGGAGCATGATCACTTCCTAGCCAGAAACCTAGCATTACCAAATAGTTTTTTATCTTTTTACAAAGGTAAAATATTGCATTTTACTTTCATTTTCTATTCAGCTCAGAAATTCACAAGTTTTCAGCTTGTTGACGATCTGAATGAAGAAGACTGATCAGGGTAGTTAGGGGAAGTAAATGGCAATGATATAATTACATATAATTTAATTTATTTTTTGTGTGATTTTCTCAGGCTGGTCTTTAGTGATTAGTACAACATTGAACTGTTGTGCTGCTGAAAAGGCACTCCAGAAAACATTCTGACACAGCAGTATGGCTCTGAGATAACTGAGCTAATTTTAAGCAAGTAGTACTAAAAAGTGATTGATTAAAGCAGCACAACCAAGACTCCATAAGTGACATTATTTCCATTATCAGAATAAATTCATTTTATTCCAGTGGAGGTCTCTCCAAACTACTATATTGTATTCACATACCTGAAAGATATTGCATCATACTTATCCCTCGTCTTTGTCTTTCACTCTAGAAGAATAATCAAAGGGGAACTATGTTTGCATTAATTTACATTACCCATTGAGCCCATGACCTGCTCATGAGATCCCTGTTTTTAAGTTATGACAGGCACAAGTACAGGTTACAAATCACATTAATTGTACTGATGCCAAAAGGGTTTTTGTTCTGATTTTTACAATTTGTAGGTTTTAGGAACACAGTAGTTGTAGATTTTTAGAGGGTTAATATTTCTAACAGTTTAAGTTTAATGCCTTTCTATCACTACCCCTGTCCCAGAACAGGGAGCTCAAATTCCTTTAGTTAATTAATCTTGTTTAGACTCCTTTCCAAGGTAAAGAGCTGAAGGATATCAGAAGGCCTACAGAATGAAACATAAACATAGGTCAGAGTGACCCAAAAGCCAGAATTGGATGAGCTCCAAGAGACCTTTGTGTGCCTGAGGAAGAAGAGCTGATGAAGACAGAGGGTCCTGACGACCCCAGACCCAATTCCAGGGGGTTGGACCAGGAGTGGGACTGGGGCTGGACTGAGAAATGTGTAAAGCAATGTTTGGAGAGATCTTATTATAAAAGCCATGGAAACAAGAACTGGGACACATGCATGTCATCCTGTATTCCTGTGGGCTGTAGGCCCTGTGTTATTAGAGGACCTTTACTTTTTATCTTACCCTACACTAACGTGGCTCGAAGTCCTGTTTTTGGGGGGAAGGGTCATTCACGGCATCAGTACTGATGACTCAAAGCTAGTCCTTGCCACTGGGCCTACAAAGACGACTTTCTGGAAACTTGGGTTTTCTTGCCCTTAGCATCATGTGACAAAAGATCAGCAGAAGGAAAATATCTAGTTAAAGGTTGCTAGTGTACTGCAGACAGAATAGGGAGCATAATTTGTATCCTGGTTTCTGCCAACCTCCTTTTCTTGGAAACAGCAACAATATGATAATTTTAACAGCCAAAAACTTCTCCCAAAGCAGAGAGTTGCAGTCACCTGCATTCAAAAGAGGTTTACTTATGAGCAAATACTATCAAGAAATATTCTTTCCCTAAACAGCTCTCATTGTAATTCTGTCTGTCAATATCTGATGAATATCTGACCACACATTTTATTCACTCAGCAACATTCAGGTCATGATCAGTAGCTTTAAGTTATTTATTCAAGTTCTATTTGTATGCTGTGTGCCATTCAGCCTTTGCAGCAGAGTGTAGGTGAAAAAAAAAAAAAAGTTAAATTTCATTTCTGGCAGCTTCTGAATTCTACTGCATTTCAGGGGAGCTTCACCTGCACATAAAGCAGTTGATCTACAGAAGCATATTGTGCACAGCTGGAACACATTAAAATATAAAATTTTATTTCAATGATCAGCTTCCCCCTTGTGCGGAGAAATATGTTTCATATAAGCTTCAAAACACATTCTTCAGCACCAGAGCAGATACAGCTGTTTATGCCAGTGGATAAAAGAATGATAATAATCTTGTCAGAAGTTATATTCTACATGGAATTTCTTTGTGTATTTAGGCCTTTATTTATAATCTTCTTTGATCACCTGAACAGACAATTAAACTTTGAATATCTTAAACTTACTGGCAAAAAACAAAACAAAACAAAAAACCCTACAAGCAGAGAAAAAAAGTACAACCAAGAGTTAAGCACTTCCCACTACAGAAGGAGAAAAGAATTGGATTACCAGATAACTAATGTTATATTAAAATAGTATTGAAACATCTGAAAATCACTGATTTCTTAAAAAGAGGAAATAATTGGGATAACACTAAAGCAGAAATACTATGTGCTATAAATTAGAATTCTGCTCTGTAACACAGGGATGTTTAAGTCAGGTTTGTCTTTCTGCCTAGAGACATTTTCAGGATACATACAAGAGCTTGCTGTGTGACAAAGGGAGAATAAAATGTTTGGCAGTATGATGCAGGTGTAACGCAACTTTGTGACTCAAATTGGCTGTGAAAGATGATAAAAGTAATTTTTATCAGTAACGTATAAAATTTGGAACAGACAGAAAAACTGGAATCGTTGTGTCTCTGTCCCTTTTAACTGCTGGCAAAGAACAAACTTCTGTCTCACATAGTCAAGAGAAAAATTCAAGAGAAAAACCTCAGATTCACTGAGGAAAAAGCTTTTTAATGTAAACCATTTTTCTGCCTATAATTGAGTCATTCAGATACTCTTTCTCTTTTAAATACTTGTTATCCTTCTAAACCAAATGTAAAATTATGTAACTAAATTGCTTACAAATAATAATTAAATAAACAAGTAAATAAGTCACACTCCTCACCCATCTCTGGTGTTTCCAGAAATACAGGACCAAACTTAGATTTTGAAAATATCAGAAATTACATTCCGTGTACATTAAGTGTAGCCTTCTGAAACTGCTCTAAAACTGCAGTGGTCTGACAGGGAAAAAATCTTCACCTTTCACAGAAACATTCAATTAAACAATTTTGTTTCCACTTAGAAAGATCACTCATCATGGTCTCTTTATCAAAGCAGTAATTTTCTTTGCCTTGAACTTAATTAATTTAAGTATTTCATATATAGTTCTTGAATGACAGTCCTTAACACATTTTCTAAACTAAGGAGGATAACGGACAATCATACTGCCTCTCCAAGGATTTTCCTATATAGAGAAGATAATTTGCAGAAATCTAAGGTTTAAATTTATAGCACAGTCATTGCTTCTCATTAATTACACCTGCAAACACTCAGGGCTTTGTACCCATGGGGTATTAGACTATACTTTGCAAGTGGAGTAAATGGTCCCACGAAAAAGACACTTGTAGTAGGTAGAATTTTTTAGACAGGCAGTCAGTCGTGAGTATTGACACCACTGTAAATTTATGCTCAAATTTATATTCAGTAATTTTCAGTAACTTGTCCATAGAGTCAAACTTTAATATTTCAAATCAAAGCAATATACAAAACACTTTATGGTAACTGTTGGTTTCACTTTATTAATTACAGTATGTATGTACACTAAGGTTAATTTTCCTTTCCCAACAATGAAAACTGAACAAAGACTGTTTCAGGGGTTCTCTTTCTTACAAATGCACACACACTTCAAACTGTTGTTTCAGATAAAATCTTACTACAACAAGCCAGGAAGCAGGAGAAGAGGGGATATAAAGAGTAGGCACAGAGGAGTCAGTCCAGAATGGGTGTGAAGTGTTTATCAAACCGTGACTCTTCCCAAAATCTCAGCCTTATTTCCAAAGACTTCTGAGTCACAAATCTTAACTTAAACCATCAGAGCTGAAGAAACTTGTCTTGTGTACATGAGGCCTTCAACAGAGGAAAACAACATTACTTTAATATGAAACCCAAAAGGTTTTCTTGGGGACACCAAAGCTGGAAGTATAAACTGGAAGAAGAGGTACAGCCTGCAGCAGTCTGGAATTCTCTCCAAATGAGTACTCTACATGAATGGATTTAATGGATAAAGTTGTGCCGGTCCAGATCCCTCTTTCACTGAGTAGATATTATATAAATTACCTCAGTTTGTAAAAGGTTGCTCCATATAATCTTATCTTGATATAAATAAAATGAAGTCTATTCATGGCTCTGTAACTAGACTATTTCTTCTGACTTTTAGCTGCAGAAAAGCCACCTCATCTCATTCTCACATCTCCATTTAATGTCAGATCTAAACTAAAAATATGATCAAATGCTCATCTGCAGATGTTTGAAGAGACATTAGCCAAGTATATTAACATGGAGAGGAATAAATGGAGGTTATGGGTTTCTAAGTGTGGCTTGAGAGTCTGGAGAATGTTCTCACTGCTAAAGTCAAATATGAAATTAAATATACCTAATCTTCTGTGTAACAAAGTGAATGGTTTGTAAATAAACCTAGGCATATTATTTATAATTATACCAATTATACTTGGAATGTCTAGTGTTGTATATTTGTGCTAGCTCACCAAACACTTGATCTCACAACATATTTGTGATGAAGTTATGATTTTCTCCATTTTTAAACAGGAAGAATGAAACACACTATTTAGAAAGATATCAGCAGTTTGGGGAAAAAAAAATTAGATGAAGTACTTTTATTTTCTACTGCTATGTGTATCCCCAGTGCCATTAAGGTAAATTTACTAGTTTTTCAAATGAGAATATTTAGGTTAAGCTCTCCTGAAGGCAGATGTTTCAACTTACTTGAAGCACCATATGCAAGACAAAAACAAATACTGTTTCCTTTATATAATCTATCAGGGAAGAACTAAGCTATAAGACAGTGGAAAATGTTACTCCTCAGTTACAAATTATATAGACTTGTTGAAAGACATGTTACTTAAAACTAGTTTTTCTAGGGAAAAATTACTTAAGCTGCGTCAAAGTGAGAGGTTTTTCCATGTCCTAGCCAGCCCACCTCTCACGGTGCCCTGGGTTCAGCATCCGGATACCTGGATGTCTTCTCACAGAGATAAAGTCCAGGCTCCAAAGGTTAAAAGAACGTTCGAACTCTTTATTGGGAGGGGGGTAAACAGGTTATATAGGATTTTGAGAAGTACACACGAACCGGAGTGGCTTGGGATAGGTCCAAGGGCTTTGAACACTGCCTGAGGGGCTTTTCCCATTGGCTGAAAGCCAGCTTCGTGAGGTGTCCATGCGCTGGGCAGCCCACCTCTGGTGACAGCCTGTCGCTGTTTACAAGGAGCTGAGGTTGTTTACTTCTCCTTTTGGCTGCCCCAAGGTCAGGCTGACCTTGCCAGCCTGTTTAGCTCCTAACATGGGTCCGTGCCAAACCTCCACAACAAGTTTTAGCATCCTTTTTAGTGAAACATAGTATATTTTATTCCTGGAAATTTTTACGTTTATTCCAGATGAAACAGGGTATTGTAGTATTTGTTTTCAGATGAATACAATGGGAATAATATATTATAGTTTGTATGTAATGTGTTTAAATGTCTAAGAAAACACAGCGACTTTGTATTTTCATTTGCAGTTTTTGCTCATATTAGTGTTTTCTATCCTAAAGCAATAGCCCATTTGCAGATCACCAAGACAAAGCGTTCACCTGTAAGCCTTCTCCTGGATCTTCTCAAATGCAGCAGGATATCCAATAGCCAACTAGCTCAGGCCAGCACAGCACAGCTGATCTGGACATGGGCACTGCAGGTCTCCTGCACATGTCCAAATCAACAGCAGGTCCTGACAGAGAAAACAAGCTAGTGGGAGTGTGCTGGTTTAAAGGCAAACCAGCAGGGGAAATGAACTCACCACAAGAGAGATTATAAGTCAGAGCTAAAATTTAATAATAATATTACAATAACAACACTGACACAAAAGGGAAATTGCTTTCAACTCACAAAACCCCAGCAGTATAACCCAGTGTCCTGGGGCACAAACCCACAGGGGGTTTGTTTGCCCTTGTGCTGAGACCCCTGTGGTTCCCCCAAGTCCAGAGCAAAAGGAAAAGAAAAACCTGTTGGTGCAGGCGAGGGCTGTGGTCTGGGCGAGAGTGGGGATCTCCTCCTGTCAAGGTCCTGCTGCTGCTCTGGATCCAACAAGAAGTTCCCGAGGTCTTCTTACCCACCACTTATGTACCCTCAGGGAGCACCCAGTCCCTCCCCCTGGGCAGGGACTCACACAATGGGTGATTAACTCTGGGAGCCAGGGGGTATTGAACTGTTGATGGCCCATTAGCAGCTCCGCCCCCCTCAGGCTGGGTGTGAAGGTGATAATGGCTCCCTGGGCAGCTGCTGCTAATGGCCCATTGTCCTTGGGGAATGAATAGAGGGGGTAGAATACAGGGCTTTGATCACCCCCACACAGGGTTAGCTGGTCCCTCCTGCTGAACTAGGACAGGGAGAGGTTCAGTAACACAATAGCAGCCTGAAAGGCTGGGGACTAACAAGACAGAAACCCATGTGGATTACAGTGAGTTCAGTTGCCTTTTTTATAGGCGTCTTAGAACTGTGATTGTTGGGTTGATTCCTCTTCTAGTTCATATCACTGGACTCTTCATGCTAGGAAGCAGTACAGTTAGTCTCCTCATCTCTGAGTACTGAGTGACATATTTTTATATATTTTATTTGAAATTAAAATCATATCTTCGTCTTGTTACATTTTGTCAGCATTAACTCCTCTGCCTAATTCCAGATAAAGCCAATAAAAACACAGCCACTGCATTCTTGCAGGTAGAGCTCAAACGACTTTGCATGTATTTCTTATTACTGTCAACTTCTACTTTTTACCACAGAAACTATATTCTTAGAGGCATAAGTAAAGCAGAAAATTGCAGCAGCAATATGTACAGTGTGAAAGAAACCCTGTAAGAGTAAGGGTGCTTTCTATAACTCTTATTTCTTGCTTAAGGTAGTATTTGGATGCTAGTATAAAAAGCAGTCAATCGTCATTGTAGATAAATTCTCATATGATCTCCTAAAACTTGATAGTATTTTTGTCGGGATAGACCCAGAGTTCACTAAATGGAAGCAGTTTTACAAAAGGTGGATAGACGAGGATGTCGAGGTGGAGGAGTCTGGACCTGTTGACCCTACTGTTTTACAAAGGATTTATAAGGATTTGAATAATTTTACTTTTTATATTGATATGTCCCCAGTTTAATGAATGCAATGTCATCAGGTCTACCCATCATATTTTCCCTATAGTAGTCCCTACCCAAGTTCTTCTTCCCACAAACCCTTAGGATTTTCCCGCCAATACTATCCTAATTGATCCCAGATTGGTGCATTGCAGTAGTTTTTCCTATATGGTAATGTTTCAATCCCTGTCCCCCAATGGTCCTTTCCTTGTTCCTCCCCTCTGTTCGCACATGGACCAATGGGACGTTTCATTCCTCCCTTCTCCTCCCATGTTCTAGAAACCTCCCTCGAACCCTTCATAAGCTGGGCACCCCAATGAATTTCGCTTCATCTGTTGCCACCTGGCCTCAAGTGTGGTTCTTCCTTGGGGAGCTGCACCGGGCTGCGTGCGGGAGGAGCCAACCCGGGCTTCGAGGGGCAGACTAAAAGAGCTCATATCACTGCAAGCTACAGTCATGGTGCCTCTCGGAGTTGAAGACCTGTGCTCCAATTTTTGGAGCGTTGCCATCCACTGACATATTTTCAGTTTTTAGGACTGGGAAACTGACAAGTTATATTTGTTCTTGAATTTATAAATAGGAGGTCATATTTTAGTAAAAAAACGCTAACCTTCTTCTTATAACAATTATTTTTCACATTGCTAGGGGTTGGTTGTATCATTTGAAACACTAATTGTCTTTTAAATGCAGTAACAGAAAATATATCCCATTGAGAGGAACAATGTTAATATAAATCATAACAACTCATGATATTGCAGGAAGTTTATTTCCTCTATGAAACTGATGTCTGCTCATGGTAATGTAAATACAGAGATTTAGTAAAAATACCTTTTGTAGCCTTCACAGATATGCTGTTCCTTTTAGCATGGCTAATATTGTCCTTATAAATACTACACATTCTTAAAAGAGAGGGTTAAAATATTTAATTTGCTTCCTCTGGAAAACTCCAATTTTTTTTTTTTTTTTTTTTTTTATAAAATGGCCCTGAATGTTTACCAAACATTGAACAAAAACTTCTTTAAAATACTGCTTTTGGCAATGATCCCCTAAGGTATTTGTTGAAATACTGTTATAAGCATGATCAAAAGGCTTATATTAGTAAAATGCTGAAACTAGAAGAAAATAAGAGAAAAGCTTTAGTAAGATGTTTGCTTCAAATGTTAGCTTTTCTTCTTTTTCTTCCAAGTCTTTGATCATCTTCCTTTCAGAAGAGTAAGTGATCTTATCGATTGATATCCAGGAAACTTTTCTTAATTTTCTCTTTTCTTGAGCCCTGCCAGCCTGGGATTGCCCTTGCACATCTGTGTCAAAACTTGCCTGAGCTGTTCTCAGGCTAGGATACCAAGTATGCAAAACAGTGAACGTATCCATCAAGAATAATCTTCACTCATCTCTGCACAGTATCCAGTTATATCCCAAATTTCAAACCAGCTTTTATTTACCTCTCAAACAGAGACCTTTTACCTTTAGGACACTGTAGTTTCAGTCTTGTATTTCACCAGTGCTACCAGTGCCATCACCATTCTTCCAGCCCTTGGTCCATGACTCACAGTGAAGTACTTTTGGGATACCTTTCTTATGTGACACCAGGGGCAGCTGAAATAGAAACAGTGAAAGAGATCACTGCACAGAATGCTGGTGTTCCACAAAACACCCCTTACAAATGTCTTGAAGTGTCTGTTTGGCTTGTACTGCTGAGCTATATTGGACAGGAACAGGTAGAAGCAAGATTCTGCACAAATTGTAGACATTGCAGAAATGTCATCAACTCCTCAGGGAAGTGCTCCAGGCCATTTATGTCAGATATAAATGGTCACTGGCTGACTGCATAGTTTAGAAAAAATGTTATAATAATGTCCTAGTTGAGCAGGAGGGACCAGCTGACACTGTGTAAGGGTGATCAAAGCTGTGTATTCTACCCCCTCTATTCATTCCCCAAGGACAATGGGCCATTAGCAGCAGCTGCCCAGGGAGTCATTATCACCTTCACACTCAGCCTGAAGAGGCAGAGCTGCTAATGGGCCATCAACAGTTCAATACCCCCTGGCTCCCAGAGTTAATCACCCATTTTGTGAGTCCCCGCCCAGGAGCAGGGACTGGGTGCTCCCTGAGGTTACATAAGTGGTGGGTAAGAGGACTTTGGTAAATTCTCGTTGGATCCAGAGGAGCAGCAGGACCTTGACAGGAGGAGACCACTGCTCTCGCTCAGACCACAGCCCTCACCTGCACCAACAGGTTTTTCATTTCCTTTTGCTCTGGACTTGGGGGAGCCACAGGGGTCACAGCACAAGGGCAAACAAACCGCCTTGGGTTTGTGCCCCAGGACACTGGGTTATACTGCTGGGTTTTTGTGAGTTGAAAGCAATTTCCCTTTTGTGTCAGTGTTTTTATTGTAATATTATTATTTTAGGTCTGCCTTATAATCTCTCTCTCGTGGTGAGTTCATTTCCCCTGCTGGTTTGCCTTTAAACCAGCACAAATTACTAGTGGGAAAGTCTTGAGTCTTTTCCGACTAACTTTTTCTTAACTTCCTTATATCTGTATAAGCATTCAGAGATGCTAGCAGGACAAAAACAAACCAACCCTCCCCACCCCCAACCCCCTCCCAAAAAAAACCCAACCAAAACCCCCAAACAAAAAACCAAAAACTCACCAAAACCAAACCAAAACCGAAAAAACAATAATGATAAACCAATCAAAAAACACACAAGCAACCTCATTCCTTTTACTATAACCCTATCTCTGTAAATTAGTTCACATATTACATTCTTCATAGTGAACTGAATGATGTGTGCCATTTTCCCCAAATTGCTGTACAGAAACACAGGATAAAGGTGGAGGGAAGGGGAGAAATAAATAACTAGTTATAACTGAATCTATAGACCTCCTTCATTCCTTCAGGAGTGTTCAGCTGTCTGAAGTTTATCACAGTAGCCACCAATCAAATACAAGCAGTATCCTTAGGTGATAGTTAAGGATTAAATGGATAATTTAATTCACATTCTTCTTATGGATTCTGATGCTGAAGACTGACACCCTGAGATTAGCTCAGCTGGTTAAAACTTTGTTGGAATAATGGCAAGGTCATGGGTTCAATCTCCTATGTGGGCCATTGACTTAAGAGTTAAACTTGATGATCCTTGTGGGTCCCTTCCAACTTAGAATAGTCTGTGATTTTGTGACTATTCTCCATCAAGATTCCTCCTGGAGATCTATAATCTTCACAGATCATACTCCTTTTTGAGCTCAATTTTTCCTTTGAAATATTTTTTTTTCAGCCATGGCACAACCAGAGGCTGAGGTAAGAGGATCTATTCAGGCTCACTTTAATTATTCAATCCTTCCTTTCTTGATATGAAAACTAGCAAACTTTTCACAACCACTAAAAGTGTATTTCAAAGGACAAAACTGTACGAACAAAAGATACATATTTGAACCTAATATACTGACTCCTTTTCTGAGTAATCTGTGCCATTCACAAATAGAGTCCTCATTCCCTCTTTCAGATATTACAACAGGACAGTGATTTTATTGGAAGTTACGAGGTTAAACTTATACACACCGAGAACATAATTTGGTTTTCAAACTATGAGCTGCGCTTCCATGAGACACTGAGAATCACTTTTCCTCCAGTTAAATGAACTGGGAAGTGATATCACTATCAAGAATAAACTATAGACTGTTTTTTACTCCTAATATACCAGAAGCAAATGTAAAGGGACAGTAAACTTCTCTTTCTACCATGGCCTACTAATGTGAATAACCTTAAAAAATCAAATAAATGTTTCAATAATAGTGTGGTTTGATTTTCTTTTTTTTTAAGGATCTTATGAAAAGAGTAAAGCACTTAGAAATATTTTATCTTCTGCAAAGCTAATCTCAGTTTGTTTTTAAATTGTTTTAGCAAATTTGTAACTAATAATATGTGATCCCACAAAAGACCTCAAAATCCATCCACGAGTAATTTGGTTTAATTTGTGAAACATCACAGTTAGATCCCCAACTGAATCACAGCCATTATGTGTTCCTCCATTTTTTTATGAAACAATAGGGATCACTTTCTAAGAGTAGAGAGAAAAAAACACCCACTTGCTATTGAAAATTATCATATATGATTATGGTAGAGCCCAACTAAAGCCTAGTACAAGTTTACTGTAGGAAGAAGGGGTCAGAAGGCAACCGCAGCCAGACACTCTGTTGTGGCCACACTGTTTTGGCCACACTATAGTGTGTGCAGTCAGAATCACACAAGGTGACAGAGATCATAACTCTGAATCCTTCTCCTAAAATAAAACTGATATAATCTCTTAGCATCAACCCTAGTGTTTCTTAAAACTCTGCATTCCGTAAATCACATGTATTTTAAGAATAATGGAGAGTCACAGTTCTGCATATAAATTCACCCAAACAATTTTTATATGCATTAAAATGATTATAAAAGTTATTATTTATCATTATTAGAAGTGCCAGTGCTAATTAGGGTTAAGAAAAAAATCATGGCTCAAAATTTTTACTTCTCTAATTTGAAAGATAATCCTACTAGTTTTCATGTCTGTATTTCTAATAAATAAAGAAGTATTACTTAATGTATCTGTCCTGCCTTATACTGTTTAAGATAAGAGCAATCTTTTGTAAAATATGGGGATTGGCAGAGAGATGACATGAATATTGCTGTAGCCAAGATTTTTCCCTTAATTTTGTAGATTTAAACTACATACATTTTAAATATTAAAATGAGTGCATTTATAAATTATGTGTCTGGTAAATGATTTAGCATCTGAAGAATTTAAGAAGAGAGGAAGTACAATTGGGGTTAGTGAGTACTCTAGAAATGTCAATGAGAGTCAGATTATTAGTTTCAGTGGATTTTGCATCAGCCCCTAAAGTACTATAAAGAGTAAGAAAATCAAATTTTATCTTAATATATTTTACCCTATTACCTTAATACTTTGCAAGTGATCAGTACTTGTTTTAAAATTCACAAATGAGATTAAAGTTTCATTTTAACTAAATAAATTCCAGAGCTAACCACACCCTGACTATGACTTTGCTAGAAGTGTTTCTAGGAAACCCAGAGAGTAGTAACAGCTAAATTCTTTCATTACCCGAGCACTGACTATGATTGAGTGACAAAATGGAGTCAATTGTTTTGCATCAGTAAGTCACCTAACAAATATGAATATGCAGAATATTCAATATCCTGTCTTCCTACATCATGAGATTTATAGAAACACCTGTTTAAGTAATTTTATGCTGATTCACTCAGGAAAACAGACAAAGATTAAAGACTAACAGGCTGTCAAATGCATTTTTCCTTGAGCATTTGCTGTCTTCTAGTCCACTGAAAAACAATATCTGAAATCATTAAACATGAATGTATTCTTCTGACTAAAGAATCACCAAGTTTGTTTCTTAGTTTGATATAATTAATTAACTATTCTCAAGTGGAGGATTAGAATGACAGCACCTGACCTCAAGCATACTTCACCCTTTTGTTTTAAATCCTTGAAGTACCTGTACTTAATATTGCTGTTATCTATAGCTTAGCAGATAATGAACATTTCAGAGAAATTAATTACAGCTTCCCATTCAGAGGCTTGTAAGAAAGAGTTAATTAGTATTTTTTTTCAAGATAGGAATTTGTAAGGATGTTTATGAACTTACACATAATTAATTGAATTGTGATATGCTACATAAAATGCTTGCTTTGCTGAAATGGAGGGGGGGCTTTTGTTTGTTTGGTTGTTTTTTTTTTTTTTTAATTAAGACTGAAACAAGGATGTTTTTTAAATTATTTTGAGTTGACAATTTCATTCTCACATATTTTCCATCAAAACTCATTTTTTAAGTTGAAAAATGTTAAGTTTTTAGTGGAAAAGGCCAGTTTTATAAAATCTGAGCACCTAAACAGAGGGTTGTTGCTATATATTACAAGATGTAGAAGCTGTCCAGAGAGCCTTGGCTGCAGTACTGAATGACAGCCTCAAGCACAGGTACAAGGGCTTCCATGGGGCACCGTGTTAACCATTCATCATGTTTCTGCAATGCAAAGTACATTAGAAACCCAGTCTCAAATGTGCCTTATGTATTATCCTGGAACAGCAACCAGAAATTAGTCCAGTCATTTTCTTCACGTGGGGAACTGAGGCATCACAGAAACCCATGCAGATCTTGAAACTGAATCTTGCCTAATTCAGTGATAGTCCAACACGGGACTGTCAGATACATTGCATTACAAGTTGTGAGTGCTCTATAATACTATCATTAAGGACTTTTTTTACAATGAAGAAGAATTTTTCAGGTTCCTGTATTGTGTGCCCCATTGCAACATTAATGTGCTTTATAAAGCTGAACAAGTAATATTTTTGGTCTCATTTTCCTTTACCATCAAATACTGGTTAATGATTCTTTTCTGTATTTGTGATGTCTTTTCAGAACCATGTTTTATTTCTTGTAATAATTACTACTGGCTAATTCTAAAGTAATTCAAGAATACCTATAAATTAATGGTTTTCATAAGAATTTTTTTATTTTATTTTTGCAATCCCTTGTTGTTTGCATAAATATCACATAATTCACTAACTTTTATTTATGTGCAAGACAATATCATATAGTTTGGCAATTGCTAGCAGAATCTTGCTCAAGAACTCTTAAAAGCTCACACTAAAAATTGTATGATATATAATTTTAGCCCCAAAATAGCTATAATAAAAAAGATTGGAATCTTCCTTAGGTTTGAGAGGAGCAGGAATGACTCAACCAACCTGTGATGCAGATCAAAGTTAACCAAGGGTGCAGTGAGTTACATATTATTGGTAAGAATAGAAAAATACATGCAAGGTGTTCATTAGACAGTTATTTTGAAGGGAGATGTTTCCCAAGATTAACTAGTGAAATGATTTAGCTATCCTGTTAAGAGTTACAGAAAGACCATGTTTGTTTAGTCTAGTTAAATGAAAGTTGACAAGACATTATTGAGGAAAATTTTAGACAATAACACAAGTACCTAATTAGGTAAATCCTGTAATAATACACAGAAGTATACACTGATAATGAAAAAAATAATTCAGTTAATAACATAGGATAAAATTCATGATACATTTTTATGGTCTGTGACACAGGATATGTTCTACTTTCTGAGGTAATACAGGGGTTTATTTGTTAAATGTACTGTCATTGCAAAAACTCAGGAGACTGGCAACATCCCTTGTACTTTTTTTCTTCTTTCTACAGTGCATTAAAGTTATGATTTTTTTTCTTTCAGTACATTATAGATTCATTGGAAAAGGTAAATTTAGTTGTATTCTGCAAATCCTTCTAAAGTAGACTTCTGTTACATGCAGTTACAGAATTTTGGATGATATGGTACTATTCAGTTCTTTCTGTGTGAGGAAATCTTTCCTTGAAAGATTTTCAGACTTGCTCCAGATTGTAGCTGTCTGTAAGTGTATCACTCTGAAAACAAAATCCCAATGCTTTCTCCCATTTCACATGTGATGCTAATAATAGTAAACAAAAAAACCCCACAATGTGTTCCAGTACATTTAATCCTTTTTTGCCCAGTTGTTTTTTTATTTGTGTTTTTGTTTTTTTGTTTGTTTTTAAAGAAGGCTAAAATGGGAACATAAACAACTACTGTACAATAATTACTATAGATACTCACCTGATTTACTACAGTTACTAGCAATTTTGCTTCTTCTTTCAGCTGGATCACTGTTTTATACTGACAAAGTTAAAATAGCCTTTCCTCACAAAGACAATAAACCAGCTGATTCTCCTCTAAGCACATAGTGAGACTGAGCTCAGTTCTTACATAAATGTATTTTAAATGTTTAATTATTTCAGAGATGTATAATAGGGGAAGTCAGTGAAAACAGCAATTTTGGGAATGGATGATCGTGACTGTAAAATATGAGGTTACCTGATTGAACCCTTGCAGCCTCCCACAGGCTAAGCTGTTTTGCATAGCACTGCAGCTGTCTTCGGAGGCAGGTGATCCATCACCTCCTCAGCAGGAGGTATGGGAAATAAGAAACTATATGAGAGAAAAGAAACAGTAATAACGGTAATAATAACAGCAAAAAACCAATAATAGTAACTATTTGCAAGTCAGGGATAATGTGTTCTATTTCAAATTTGCTGAGTTTGCAAGTCTTGCAAGGCTGTATTTTGACACATGCTGAGATTCAAACCATTCAGCAAAGGATAAGGAAAGATATGACTTTCTGCAAGACCTTTAAACAGATCCCAGTGGCAATTTGAATCTATATGCTGATTTAAAATAGACTTAAACAACCCCCCCACACCCAAAACAGAACCCAAAGCTTAAAAACAGTATTAATGCTACAGAGATGAAGGTGAATAGTTTTTTTTAACCCACATCTGATGGTTTCTATTCCCAGTTTCTTCAAGAAAGTCTCATCAGTACACATTTCCAGAAGGAACAGACTTACATTTTATTTTATGGTCTGAATTTGGCAGATCATGATTAGCTCTAAAGAATCCACTCTGCTACTTTATTTCATGTTAATTTTTCATAAAGCAGTAGACCAGCACCCTCATGACAGTTATATATTTCCATCTGCCTAAGAATATAAGAAAGTGGAATTCAGATAAAAGTAGGAGGAAGAGGAAGAGTGAATTCTGTCTTTGCTGAATGGTTTCAAGGATACCTCCAAGAAATACTTTGTTTGGTGTTTCCCAGTTCATCTGTTCTGTGACTACTTTATGGATAATAAAAGAGCCCTAAAGAAGAACCCTTAAAGTTACTATCTAGAGTTTTATTTCCCTTGCTCGGCTGATGAAATTGTTCAGCAGCTCATCCAGAATGCTATGATGTTCAGAAGTCCACAGGCATTTCCACAATTACCAGCAGTTTTTGTCTTGCTGAATTTCTTCTTCCAGTGAAGTGATACGGAACTCAAATTCACAGATTATTGTTCTAAAGTTTACAGCTTGGGTCAGGGACACACAAAATTGAGAATTGATACTTTTCAGATGTACAATTTTGTGACAGTTTTCTATTTGAAGAGATTTAATTTCATGATAATTACAAACCAAAGGCAAAAGCAAACTCAAAGGCAGTAACAGTAATAGTGCCAAGGAAGATTTGCCTTTGGTATTAAAATATGTTTGTGTTGTGTATCAAAGGGTTGGAAGAAACTTCATAGATCCTCTAGTTCATTCTCCAGACCATTATATACATAAATGATTTAAAGTAACCTGGCTGTAAAAACTTTAGATGGTGAATATTTCAAAATTTCAAGAAAACCTGATACAGATCTTACCCAAAGCTGTTACAGAATATTTGTGTGAGAAGCTCATGGATCAGTTGCTGTAATCCAGTGTTGTAGTTTGGGATTATTATGTAAATTCTCTCCCCTGCCACTTAACTGCCCAGGCCAGCGGTTGACAAAAGAAGTAGTTAACTGTGATCGCTGGGGTGGGGGCAGGTTTGTCTCTTTTGGTTTTTTTTTGGATATTCTCCTCAGTCTTGGCTCGGCGGAACGGGGGAGTGGGGGCTCCAAGGAGGCAGGCTGCCCTGCTGGTTACTGCTGGGGTTTTGCCCTGGCTGTCTTGCCGCTGCCTACTTCGGATTACTTTTTCCTGCTGTGCTGCTACCTGCCTTGGATTTGCTGCTGGTCGCTCGTACCTTTTCTGCTTCTTGGACGGGGAACACAGGGGGAAGAGACTGAGTCCATCTGAAAGCCCACTGCTCGTCTGTTTCGCTGGAGAGGGACTGAAACTCACTCTGCAGCCAGCGGGCTGTGACAAGGACACTTAAGTATAACCTTTTCTCCTGGAGGAAAACCTGCTGGGTTTTGTTGTTGTTGTTTTTTTTTTTCCTCTTATGGTGTTGGGGAAGTGGGTTGCACTAGTCTGTTTACATATATATATATATATATATAGCAGTTATCCTTCTTGTATTAAAATTCCCTTTCTTAAATTTGATAAAGAGTGGTGTGATTATTGAGGAGGAGACCCCTCCCCTGCTTGTGGGTAAAACATTTTGGTTTTTCCCCTCAAACCGAGACATTTCTTGGCGCCCAACGTGTGGGGCTTGTAAACAAAGAAGGATAACTGCTATTTTGTGGCACCATGTGGGTCTTGAGCTTAGAGTTCATCAGGACCATCCTGTATAATATATTGGCTTTTTGTTGGTACAAATTCATGCCAAAAGGAGCGGCAGGTTTAAGTCTTATCAACAAATCAATGAGCAAAACTCAAATAGCCGCAATTATTATTGAGTTCTTACTCTGGATTTATGGTGCCATGAATTCGATGCCTTTGGATGTCATGTGGGTGGTGCTCTCCAGGCTGTTTTCCTGCCGCAACCTAAGCTGCTACCTCTGGGGATTCAGTGATAATAGTACGGACCCTTGGGAAGGAACAAAGGGGAATCTCTTCTCCCAACCCTTTGTCCATTCCCCATTCAAGTCTGCTACAACAGCTTTTGAGATGTTTAAATTCTCCCTGGATGCCAGAGATATCTTGCTCTTTATGGTTTTTCTGCAGGGTTGTATCCCTGCAGCTTACAGAATGTTTGAAGGTAGGGCCAGGGTTTTTCCAGAATGCATTCAGAAACCTAGCCCAGTGAAGGGGGAAAAGCGAGAGAATAAAACCCCTGATGCCACAGTGAAGGGAGAAAAGGATGAGGCTAAACCAGGAGGACAGGCCAAGCCTATGGAAGTTGCCCCTATTCAGAAAAGGAAATATAAGACCAAATTAGACCATCCAGCAGACGATGAGGGGGCTGCTGCACCTCCACAGCAAGCAGACCCAGAGCCTGAGATTATCACTGAGTCATTGTCATTTGATAATCTCCGTAGTTTGCGGAAAGATATTGCTCGACACCCGGGTGAGCCCATCCTGACTTGGTTGATCCGAGTTTGGGACCTTATGGGTGAAACCTTACAACTGGATGGTGCTGAAGCCAGGTTTTTGGGGGCTCTGGCCCAGGACGTGGCTATTGAACAGGTGTTCGTGAGGGAATCAAAGCCCCTTTCACTCTGGGCACGACTTCTAACGAGTGTAAGAGAGAAGTTTGTTTATAGAGAAATCCTGCAGGAACATCATATTAGGAAGACTTGGAAGACGATGGAAGAAGGAATTTTACGTCTGAGGGAGATGGCAATGATGGACGTGCTTTTTGGAAGAGGTGGGCAAGCCAATAATGACCCTGACAAGGTCAGATGCACACCACATATGTGGTGGGACCTTTCACGCTCGGGGCCAGCTGAATACACCGATTTCCTGGCATCCATGTATAGGGAAGAGAACCATGAAACAGTGGGCGCAGTAGCAAATAAGCTCCGGATATATGAAAGCATGACCCACAGCCCAACGCAGGCCCGTATTTCTGCTGTAGAGACATTGGTTGAGAGTCTCAAGACGCTGCCTGCAGAGGTAAAAGCGATCAGAGAGGAAATTAGGGAAAGTCTCCAAGTGGCACCAGTGCGAATGAGAACCTCTGAAGTCAGAGCCAGACGCCCCCCAGCCAGAGGAAGTGGACAGACCTCACGAACTGAGATGTGGTACTTCCTGGCCAAACATGGAGAAGACATGGGACGGTGGGATGGGAAACCCACCCGTGCCCTTGCAGCCCGAGTACAAGAACTGAAGGAGAATGGAAGAAGGTCAGTGAGAGTAAGTGCAGTCCCAGTTTCCCACGGGCAAGAATCTGACCCACAGGAGGGCACCTCCCAGGTGTACTCATCGAGAAAAGGTTCTGACCGCTATGACCAGGATCAGTGTTAGAGGGGCCCTGCCTCTAGCCAGGTAGAGGCACGGGACAACCGTGTCTATTGGACTGTGTGGATTCGATGGCCTGGTACATCAGACCCACAAAAGTATAAGGCTTTGGTTGATACTGGCGCTCAATGCACATTAATGCCATCAGGACATGTGGGCTCAGAAACTATTTCTATTTCTGGGGTGACAGGGGGATCTCAAGAGTTGACTGTGCTAGAAGCTGAAGTGAGCTTGACAGGGAGAGATTGGCAGAAACACCCCATTGTGACTGGTCCAGCCGCCCCATGTATCCTGGGCATTGACTACCTCAGGAATGGATATTTCAAGGACCCAAAGGGGCATAGATGGGCTTTTGGAATAGCCACTGTACAGACAGAAGGGATTGAACAATTGAACTCATTGCCAGGTCTCTCAGAAAGTCCTTCTGCTGTTGGACTGTTGAAAGTTGAGGAACAGCAAGTGCCAATTGCCACCACGACAGTGCACCGTCGGCAATACCGAACGAACCGTGATGCTGTGATCCCCATCCATAAGATGATCCGTGAACTGGAGAGCCAAGGGGTGGTCAGCAAAACCCACTCACCCTTCAACAGCCCCATCTGGCCTGTGCATAAGTCTGATGGAGAATGGAGATTGACTGTGGACTATCGTGGCTTGAATGAAGTTACCCCACCGCTGAGTGCCGCTGTGCCGGACATGCTGGAGCTCCAGTATGAACTGGAGTCCAGGGCAGCAAAGTGGTATGCCACTATTGACATTGCTAATGCGTTCTTCTCCATTCCTCTGGCACCAGAGTGCAGGCCACAGTTTGCTTTCACCTGGAGGGGCGTGCAGTACACCTGGAACCGACTACCCCAGGGGTGGAAACACAGTCCCACCATCTGTCATGGACTGATCCAGACTGCACTGGAGAAGGGTGAGGCTCCAGAACACCTGCAATACATTGATGACATCATTGTGTGGGGGGACACAGCAGAAGAGGTTTTTCAGAAAGGAGAGAAAATCATCCAGATCCTTTTGGGAGCTGGCTTTGCCATCAAACGGAGTAAGGTTAAGGGACCAGCCCAAGAGATCCAGTTCCTGGGAGTGAAGTGGCAGGATGGACGCCGTCAGATTCCAACAGAAGTCATCAATAAGATCACAGCAATGTCTCCACCTACCAGCAAAAAGGAAACACAAGCCTTCCTGGGTGCCACAGGGTTCTGGAGGATGCATATCCCAGCATACAGTCAGATCGTAAGCCCCCTCTACTTGGTAACCCGTAAGAAGAATGATTTCCACTGGGGCCCTGAGCAGCAACAAGCCTTTGACCAGATCAAGCATGAGATTGCTCAGGCTGTAGCCCTTGGACCAGTCAGGACAGGACCAGACATACAGAACATGCTCTACTCCGCCGCCGGGAATAATGGCCTGTCTTGGAGCCTTTGGCAGAAGGTGCCTGGTGAGACTCGAGGCCGACCACTTGGATTCTGGAGCCGAGGCTACAGAGGATCTGAAGCCAACTATACCCCCACAGAGAAAGAGATCCTAGCCGCCTATGAAGGAGTCCAAGCCGCCTCAGAGGTGATTGGCACAGAAGCACAGCTGTTTCTGGCACCTCGACTACCAGTGCTGAAGTGGATGTTGTCAGGACAGGCTGCCTCTACACATCACGCCACTGATGCTACCTGGAGCAAGTGGATTGCCCTGATTACGCAGCGCGCCCGTATAGGAAAATCAAATCGCCCTGGGATCCTGGAAATCATCACAAACTGGCCTGAAGGTGAAAATTTTGGTCTAGCAGATGAAGAGGAAGAGCAGGTGACACGTGCGGAAGAAGCTCCACCATACAATCAATTGCCAAAAGAGGAAATACGCTACGCCCTCTTCACCGATGGCTCCTGTCGCATTGTAGGGACTAATCGCAAATGGAAAGCAGCTGTATGGAGTCCCACCCGACAAGTTGCAGAAGCTACTGAAGGAGAAGGTGGGTCGAGTCAGTTTGCAGAGCTTAAAGCCGTGCAGTTGGCCCTGGACATTGCTGAACGAGAGAAATGGCCAAAGCTTTACCTCTACACCGACTCATGGATGGTGGCCAATGCTCTCTGGGGATGGTTAGACCGATGGAAGAAAACCAATTGGAAACGCAGAGGGAAACCCATCTGGGCTGCCGATATATGGCAAGATATTGCCACCCGAGTAGAGAAGCTGATTGTGAGAGTCCGCCACGTAGACGCACACGTGCCCAAAAATCGGGCCAATGAGGAACATCTCAACAACCAACAGGCAGACCGAGCTGCGCAAGTGAAAGTATCACAGACAGATCTGGACTGGCAGCACAAGGGAGAGCTGTTCTTGGCTCGATGGGCCCATGATGCCTCGGGCCATCAGGGCAGAGATGCCACTTATAAATGGGCACGAGACCGAGGGGTGGATTTAACCATGGACATTATCTCTCAGGTTATCCACGACTGTGAGACATGTGCTGCCATTAAGCAGGCTAAGAGAGTGAAGCCCCTGTGGTATGGTGGACGCTGGGATAAGTATAAGTACGGGGAGGCCTGGCAGGTTGACTACATCACACTGCCACAGACCCGCCAAGGCAAGCGCTATGTGCTCACCATGGTGGAAGCAACCACAGGGTGGCTGGAGACACACCCAGTGCCTCACGCCACTGCTCGGAACACCATCCTAGGCCTGGAAAAACAAGTGCTGTGGCGACATGGCACCCCAGAACGAATTGAGTCAGATAATGGAACTCATTTCAAAAACAGCTTAGTTGCTACCTGGGCGAGAGAACATGGCATTGAGTGGGTGTATCATATCCCCTACCATGCACCAGCTGCCGGGAAAGTTGAGCGGTGTAATGGACTGTTGAAAACCACTTTGAAGGCGTTGGGTGGAGGGACTTTCAAACACTGGGATCAACACTTAGCAAAGGCTACATGGCTAGTCAACACTAGAGGCTCTGTCAATCGAGCCGGCCCTGCCCAATCAGAACCCCTTCACACTGTAGATGGAGACAAAGTCCCTGTAATACACCTGAGAGGTATGCTAGGGAAAACAGTCTGGATCAACCCTGCCTCAGGCAAAGGCAAACCCATTCGTGGGGTTGTCTTTGCTCAAGGATCTGGTTCCACCTGGTGGGTGATGCAGGAAGATGGAGAGACACGATGTGTACCTCAAGGGGAACTTATCTCTGGGTAAACGACTCATATTACTGTATTTGTAAACACTTAATTATTTGAAAGAAAATTTAAGTTTAATGTAGAGTATCGGCATGGAAGAGAATTTAGGGGTGGATAATGTTGTAGTTTGGGATTATTATGTAAATTCTCTCCCCTGCCACTTAACTGCCCAGGCCAGCGGTTGACAAAAGAAGTAGTTAACTGTGATCGCTGGGGTGGGGGCAGGTTTGTCTCTTTTGGTTTTTTTTTGGATATTCTCCTCAGTCTTGGCTCGGCGGAACGGGGGAGTGGGGGCTCCAAGGAGGCAGGCTGCCCTGCTGGTTACTGCTGGGGTTTTGCCCTGGCTGTCTTGCCGCTGCCTACTTCGGATTACTTTTTCCTGCTGTGCTGCTACCTGCCTTGGATTTGCTGCTGGTCGCTCGTACCTTTTCTGCTTCTTGGACGGGGAACACAGGGGGAAGAGACTGAGTCCATCTGAAAGCCCACTGCTCGTCTGTTTCGCTGGAGAGGGACTGAAACTCACTCTGCAGCCAGCGGGCTGTGACAAGGACACTTAAGTATAACCTTTTCTCCTGGAGGAAAACCTGCTGGGTTTTGTTGTTGTTGTTTTTTTTTTTCCTCTTATGGTGTTGGGGAAGTGGGTTGCACTAGTCTGTTTACATATATATATATATATATATAGCAGTTATCCTTCTTGTATTAAAATTCCCTTTCTTAAATTTGATAAAGAGTGGTGTGATTATTGAGGAGGAGACCCCTCCCCTGCTTGTGGGTAAAACATTTTGGTTTTTCCCCTCAAACCGAGACATCCAGTATTGTTGTACTGTAATGATATCAGTATCTTGGTACTATTTTGGTCTTAAATTTAAACAAGAAAAATTACAAGAAATCATGAGGTACTGTTCCAGTTTCACCCAAATGAAAAAGTTACAGATAGTTTAAACTCCAAAGAATAACATTGTTGCATCCTTAAAATGGATTTGGTATATAGCTGAGACAGTAATCTTATGCCATTGTGCTGTACAAAGACATACTGAAATCAGGAGAAACACTGTAAAGAACAAAATTTTGGAGCAAAACCCAACAAGCAAAGCATGGAAAAGACTGAATTAATTGCAAAAATTACCCAAAAAAATCTCATGTTCTCCCAACATTTTTTGACAAACCATGATAAATAGTCTCTGACTTCTATGAAATATACCTTTTAGGTTACCACAGACTATTCTATAGTTCTATAGAATTTTTACATCTCCTTGGAGTCAAGCAGTCATTAAGACACTGAAAAGTTAAAAGACATCTTTTTCATTGGGCATTTTTGAAAAAAAACCATGCAGTAACAGCAAGTCACAGTTGGCTGCTTTTGCTGTTTTAGTAATGTGGTGAGATTTCAAACATATTACTTCCAAAATCTTAACATCTACTATGAAAAGGAGTGGCTGAGACACCAAAACAAGTTACTGAGAAAACCTGAAAATGAAAGGACTGCATATATAAAGAATGCTAGTGACACACACAGAGGTTAAGCCAGTTCAGAAGAATATTGCTGCCAACCTGTCCTGGGTTGAGCTGGCAAAATGCCAACTGTCCAGGACAGGGTGAAAAGGGTTCCTCCTCCCCCCAACCAGCTAAGGGAAAAAGAAGAGGGAGAGAGAGAAAAAAAAACTTCTAAAACAGGTTTATGCTGAAACTAACTACATGTATTTATACAGAGAAGAGAAAACTAAGAGAGAACTACAATATAACACACACTTACACAAGTTATGCATATATAACAAGGAATAACTTCCCACTCCCCAATTAATACAAAGACACTCAGCAAGAAAGAGAAAGTATAACAACAAAATATTTCTACTTCCCTGAATGCAAACAAAATGCAAGCAGAGGCAGCAGGAGCAGGGCCTAGCATAGTAGAGGAGCTGACAGATGTCTTCCTCTTAGTGCAGCCATGATGGAACTAACTAAGCCACTCCCACACACTGGATTTTACACCCTTTGAGATGATGTAGTATGGCATGGAATACAATAATATCGGCTGGAAGAAGTCAGCTGTGAGCTAGCTCAGCCCAGCTTAAATCAGCTGACAATCCTAGGCCTAGCTGAACTTTAAAACCTAAGTTTAGGCCCACCTGCCTAAACCCACAACACAACCTTAAACACTCCTGTTGACAGGACAATTAGCAAGATGTAACATTCGGCTCTCTTTTTTAAATATATGAATAACACATCTGGCATTTCCCCACATCCTATCTCCAAGAAAATCCCAATGAAAAAAAAGGAGAAAAATATAAGAGAATAGATGTTGCAACTGAATATTTTGCTGCACAGAATGCCTACATACTTGCACCAGCTCATATGGAAGAATCAAGAAGCTATTTGCTTCAGCTCTGAGGCCAGCTCAAGTTGAGTCTTAGACCGACATTACTTCAAGAATCAGCTTCATAATTGCAACTAGTTTTTTGAAAGGAAGGTCCCAAAATGTAATAAATGTAATAAATTCATAAATGTAATAGATCAGATAAATAACTCATCCAAACAGAAAACAAATAGCCTGGATAGATAGCGAAGTTGCCAAATTGTCCAGGATTATTACGTATTTTGGTTTAAATACACTAAGGAGAAATACTTTAGAGGAACCAACTGGAAGACAATAGGATATAACAAAAAACATAACAGGATGGCACCAAAGACAGTGACTCTTCTATGATTATGTGTGATTATGCTGAGAAACAAAACAAAATTGCTTACACCAGGTGTCATTCTGCATCAGTTGGGCTGCTTTAGGTGCCTATGCTACCTACTCTTACATGTACCTGAGGTGGTCCACTGCACACAGTGAAAACCTGCTTGAGCAATATACAAGTAATTGTCTTCAAGATAGCTCCAGATATTTTCAAGATATTAAAATAAAATTATGCCCTTAATCAAATTACTCCTGCTGTTAACATATGTTCAGAAATCAAAATGTCCATTACCCAGATCTGTCTCCTCCAAATGCACTAGTTTTGACCATTTCTGGGGACTGAAACTTTTGTATACATGTAATCAATTCTACTTTTCCTTGATATTCCTTCTAAAGGAAAAGTCCTGTGATTTATTCATTGCAAAGTAAGCCTATTAAAGTGTCAAAGGTTGAGAAATGAGAAGTACTGGTACACTCATCAAAATGTTTTTTAGTTAGGACAAGTTGTGTTACAGTTTAAAAAAAGATTAATTGAAGAGGATTATTTATGACTACTTTCAGAGAGCCTGATCATAATTTGACTTGCTTGTATAGGGTGTTTGGGTGTGGGATGGTCAGAAGCTGATTGATAAGCACAGCTATCTTGGTGGCAGCATGCAGTTTCTTTTAAAAATCATTAGTGTATTTTTATTTGGTACCACCACTATTGACAGTGATTAGAAAAAATAATATATCTCTGATTAAAATAAAATTGATAATACATTATTATGGAGTGCACATGGACATTAATTTTAGCTTAATGTTTTATGGAATTGTGTCAGTGTTTGCTGATATAACAAAGTGGAAAGTAGCTCTGAGCATTCAATGGTAGAACAGTTCTCTGTCAGACAGCTCCTTATCTGCTTTCCTTTATAAAGCAGACAAGAAAACCACTTATAATTACCATGTTTGTATCTCTCTGATAATAACATTTGCCATAAGGTATTTTTAAATTTTCTTCAGAAATTTAATTTGCTAGGGATAAGTTTAGAATATGAAGTGCCAGATTAGCCTTAAGTTTTCTTGCAGTTTTCTTGCAGCTGTGAAAAGTCTGGTGAAATTGACTGATGAATTTATGCAAAGGACTTGTATACTTCTGGCCTTCCTTTCTGGTACTTGTTCACTAAAGCTATGTGGGGCTTTGACTTCACAGGAAAATTGAAGAGGGTTCCAAATTTTTTCCATTATATTTTTTTGCAAATCAACAAGATTTTAAGTCAGAAATCTCAGATATTCGATAACCAATATTTTTCAAGTGAAAGTCTTTTGGTTGGTTGGTTGGTTGGTTGGTTGGTTGGTTGGTTGGTTGGTTTTTTAACTAGGAACATTCACAGGTTTTTCATTTCTAATTGCTGTACTTTGCCCATCAGTTGAAACTGCCCTTATTTTATTCAACTGCCAGTGTATGTAGTTGATTTCACAAATACACAGAAAGATAGCATAGGCAAGAGAGATTCTACTTTGTAGACTCAGAATAATAATGTGACTGTAATTAAAGTATAATATCAGAGCTGCTGGCTGCATGAGGGAAATGTGGGACCTTCAGAAACAAGCTTCCATTCATATGTCTAACCCCTAAGAAACAGCAAGTTTCCTTTATTAAACTCAGACTGTCAGATACCTGAAAGGAATTGCGTGACACAAATATTATCCTGTCAAAGCATCTAATGGAACCCATAATACTCATCTAGTTTTTCTCTTCTCTGAATTCTTAAGGTTTCCAGTAATACCCCTTGGGAATAGAAACTACAAGTCTGTTCTTTATGACTGAGAAAAACCTATTTGGTAACTTTGATTTTATCTTTTTCTGTGGAGAAGTTTTGTATCACTCTTTCAGGAAGCCACGCAGAATCTCAAGTTTCATTAAGATCACAGGTCACTTTTTGTTTTCTCAAACAAATCTCAGTATCTACACACAAATAAGAAAAATAAAATAAAACACTGATGTTGGTGTACAGCTCTTTATCCTAAGGATTTTCAGAAACATTCTTTAAAGCTATCTTGAAAGAGAATACATAGTAATAGTTCAGTGCTAGCCTTTGTTATACCATCTGTGGGTCACAGCAGTCAAAATATGATTTTGTGAATAAAACTGATTGTCCTTCTTACCTCTGAGTTACCTTTGCGGATTCCATCAAATTATCTGAACAACTAAAAATAGATGCTCTGAAGTAGGCTCACAGAAATTATTTTCTATTTTATAATCAAAAGAGCAGGTGTGAATCAGCTAAAGTTAACAAAGTAATATCAGAACATAAATGGCTGGAGAAATGAGACCACACTATTTTCCCCAGGAAAAAAAATAAATGTAGGTGAAAGTATTATCAGCCATAGCTGTAATGCTTTCTTTGATCAATACAAAGTCTGCAAACATAGAAGTGTTCCAGACCTTTTATTCTGAGGTCACCAGAACATCTTAATTTGCCATTGGACTTAAAGTTTATATTCTCTTAGAGGGATTAAGGGCTGTTATTTGATCATGCTTCGTGTCGGTGAATAAAGAACAGTCCCATTCATTAATAAATGCATTATGTGTATATATAATCATTCATATGAGTGGTTTTTACTGAAGTTGAGAAAATCTCTAAGAAGCACTGACTTAAAAAACCCCAAAACCAAACTAAAAAACCAAGACAAACTAGAGAGTGGAAACAATGTTTTCTAATACAAAAAAAATGATAATATTGTAACACAATCCATCCAAACACAGCTATACAATTACAATAACAACTAAAAACTAATTGCAAAGTGGTAGAAAGCAAAAAAGTAGATGGCACCAACCATAGATATAAATGACAAATAATAAAGATCACAAAGCTGGTAAGGAACCTTGGGATGTCAGAATGTTTGGCATTCTAAGTGTATTTCTGGAAGTACTTCATGTGCTTTGTAAATCTGAAAAGCCATTGCACTAGACGAAGATGCTATGTTACAAAATCATATTAAAATATGAGTATTCTAGTAATATGTCTATTCTAAGTATTTCTGTATCTTAATTGCAATAAATCAGTGACAGTATTCTGCCAAAAAACCCCAAACCAAACAAAACAAGAATAAAAATAAAAACAAAACGAACAAACTGAAAAGTAATAGAGGTCCATCCAACCTGGGTTTTGAACACTTCAGAGATGGGGTATCCACAGCTCCTTTGGACAACCTGTTCCAGTGCCTCACCACCCTCACAATGTATAATTTTTTCCTGATACCTAATCTAAACCTACTCTCTGCCAGATTTAAGCCATTGTCCCTTGTCCTCTCACTAGATGTCATTGTAAATAGTCTCTCCCCATGTTTCTTGTAGGCTAAGCAATTTGATACCCAGCAAAGAGGCTTAAGTGAAACCTTATTACTCTCTTTTTAGCTTCCTGAAATGAGGTTACAGTGAGGTGGGGGTCAGTCTCATTTCTTGAGTAATAAGTAATATGATGAGAGGAAATGGCCTCAAGCTGTGCCAGAGGAAGTTCAGTTTGGCTGTTAGGAGAATTTCTTTACAAAAAGTGTTGTCAAATATTGGAACAGACTGCCTAGGGCAGTGAGGGAGTTACCAGCTCTGGAGGTATTAAAAAGACATGTAGATGTGCCACTTAAGGTTATGGTTTAGTGATGGACTTGGCAGTGCTGGGTTAACATCTGGTCTTGATCATCTTAGAGGACTTTTCCAACCTAAACAATTTTGTGTTTCTGTGCTTGACAGGAGCAGTGATACATGTTTAGTTATTCAAAATGTCCATCAAAAAAATGGATTCAATAAAAATTAATCGTTGAGATAGACACCAAAAAACTGATGGCATAGGGAACAGGGAGGCTTCCATATTTGGTTAACTTGGGTCAAGTGTCTGTCATCAAACACAAAGTATTCATCTAGCAAAGAGCCACATAGACGACAGTTACAGAAGTGGTAAGTGCTCACGGAAGAGCTTTGGGAGGAGAAGTTGGCTGGATGCTTTGGCCCAGACACCTACCTCAAAACTGTTGCTACAGTAGCCAAGTAACTATTGCAAGTGGCCTCTTACTTGATGAGGCAGAAAAAAAGTTAACAGCTGTGTTGTATAGGTAAACAATGGATAACTGACCTCTGAGTCAGTGACTAAATTAGATAAAGCTGAAGCTTTTACTTCTAAGAAATTTTCACAGATTAGACACTCTACCACACCCCTCAAAAGAACTATTAATTTAAGAATTATTTAATTTCTTAATCTTGATGACAAATTAATATCTAAATGGCAATCTCAAGGTCACTCAAAAATCTTGCCATATTTTCTCTACAGATTTATCCATAGAAATTCACAACAGAATTTTACCTGTGTACCTATTACTGTATGGGAAAGAATTCAATTAATGAGAAGCTAAACAAAAGCATCAACAAAGCAGAGACTCCCACCTAACTGTGCTACTCATCAGTCCTCACATAACATGTTCGCTGTGCTCCTGTGTGAGGTTTGGGCATGAGAAAAAGCACACATCAAAGTAATAATGGCCTAATGAGTGATGAAGTCACTGTGTGATATCTTGACCATCATTTGATAAATCTTCCTGACTGTATTTTTGATTGAAAAGTTCAGGAGCAGAGCTTCTTCTATCCAAAAAAGCCTGTCTCCAAGATATTAGGAAAAGAGGTACTTAGAAAGTCAGCTGTGGATTTATGAAACCTGAATTCCTTGAAATACATCATAATTTTCTGGCATCTATTTCAGGTAAAAAAAAAAGAAAAAAAAGAAAAAAAGAAAAAAAAGAGTTTTTTATGTAAAAGTTGGAGGGTTGTTATGTGGATTAAAAAGTCCTGAAAGGATACTGCATCGTATGTTTATAAGCAATTAAATATAACCAATAATTTTAAGCAAAACACCCCAACCAATGCCAAAGCAACATAAAGTCCTAGAAATGACTAATCATTCGACATGTATCTGAGGCAAAACAGAAAAGAGAAGTGTGTTATTACAAATTTGGAGAAGGAAAAATAGGTGTTGAAACATGATTTTGAAAAAAAAAAATATGTTGAAATGAGATAAAGATATGTATTACTATTTTCTGGACTCTTTCATCCAACTAGAAGAATTTTTACTCTAAAATTCTCAGATAAATCCCATTGGAAACATGTGATTTTACCCGATCAATATTCCCAAGGAGGTCATCGCTTTCATACAATCTAAAAATTAACTAGGAAATTAAATTTGACAATGCATTTTAAAATGATTGCAATTACAAGCTGCAAAAATAATCTAAAATCCCTTTTTGCATATATATTCTAGTTAAAACCATTTTTGTGGACACACTGAGGGTAAACGGAAATTCAGTTTCACATCTGTACATTAAATATTAATATTTTGTTAATGATATCTTGCTCTAGGTAAAGCTATGAAAGGAAGACATCTGAAGTGCTAACTGGTATGCAGAATGTCTTATGAGTACATTCAGTTTTCATTTGGGGCTGGATATGGCCTCCAATTCCAGTATTAATAGGAACTGTTGCTGCAGTTAATAAACATGGATGTATGAAATTATCTTTGTGAGCAGAATATAAAACAAACTGTAATGCCCTTTCAGGTGCTTAGGGATGAAATATGTCATGGGAAATTATTGCAGTATTGTGTGAGCATCAGTCCTTCTTTCTATATTATTCCCATAAGCTATCTATAGTGGCATCATCTTATGATCAGACTGAAGCATCAGGATGGTTTTTATCATAGAAGAGGTTGAGATCTCTTTTCAAAACTACTGGTTGAATTCAAGTTGCAGTGCAGTTTGGATTAATGGCAAAATGAGAGTATGTTATACTGAAAAATTATGAAAAAAAGGTGCAATATAGTGTATAGAAATAAGAAGAAAATACAGAACAAGACATTGTGGAATGTTGAATAGAGTATTTTAGATGCCATTTCAAATAAAAATCTTACCAATATGTATCAATAACTCCGCAGGCAGGAGATGGAGGGAATATGGGTTCTATTCAACACTCTGAATAGTATATATAAATACTGCATCCAGTTTTGAGTCTCCCACAGGGCAGACATGGATAAACTGGAAAGATTTTAGCAGAACGCTCTCAGGCTGGTTAGATCTGGAGCTCTTGCTCTACATAGAGATGCTGAGTGACTGAGGAGTGTCCAGCCTGGAGATGAGCTGATTTTGAGGGGATCTGACAGCATCCTGGACTTGCCCCAGATCGGGGGTTGCAAGAACACAGAGCTAGGCAGACACCATGGTGCCTGGTGAGAGCATCCCCACCATGATCAACCTTAAAGCATGTCCTCAAATGCCATATCGACATATGTTTTGAATACTTGCAGGGATGGTGACTACACCAACTCCCTGGGCAGCCTGTTCCAACACTTTACTATGCAGCATTGGAAGGAAGGGAGATGTCTCTGCCTGCCTCTGGATCTGAGGGGGTGCGGAGAAAGGAGACAATGTGACCAGTCTGGACAGTTCAGGCAAAGACAAGTTTATTGGGAAATACACACAGGTTTTATAAGATCTCCAGGGGAAAGTGCCAGATCTGGGACTGGATTTGGGTGGAAACTCAGGAAAGGGAAGCGTCTTAAGTACCCCGGCTAGCCAGTAGGAGAAACTAAAGGTAATAACCAATAGAAAACCAGGGATTGGGCATAGACATGGGCGGCAACCAATGGAATTGGGACGGGGCGGGGCTGGATGCAGCCCCCACCATGCTTCTCCAGCCATGAGGCATAGGGAGTCTCAAACACTGGGCTTCCCAGCTTGGACTGGCAGGGCAAGCCCACACTGTGGCAGTGCAGAGAGGGGAGGGGGTCTGGGAGCTTTCTGATCTCTGGGGTTGCCTGTGTGGGGCGAAGTTGCCTGGCCCAGGATGAGACAAACCAGTTTAATAGGGATGAGTCCTCCAGAGAACAAAGAAAACTCCAAGAGATACAATGGACAGGGTGTAGTGGTTGTAAAAGTCCAGCAGGGAAGAGGTAACAGACTGAGAGGTGATACATAAACTTTGCAACTAAAAAAAAACCCTATTACAAATAAAACTACAATTTTAAAACTTCAGCAACGAGTCTCTTAGTAGTTCAAGGTGCTTGTCCAGTGCTGTCTTCTAGATCCACAATGAAACCCTACTTTCCACTCTTCATAATTTGGTGTGTTTCCTACACTTTAAAACCTTTCCCATGATTTCCCCCCCCCAGTATGTGATCTAAATCTCCTCTGGCTCAACTTAAGGCCAATTCCTTTCATCCTGTCCCTTGTTATCTGGGTCAAGAGACTGACACCCACTTCCGTTACAACCTGCTTTCAGGTATGCATGATCCTTTTGGAATTTGACAGAGATATCTATAAAAATAAAATACATAAAATAATAAATTATAATGATAACTATGATAGATTGCAAGATTATTTTAATCATTGTACGGTTTTAAACTGTACTGATGAAAAAGGCTTGGGTTTTTATCTCCATTGTTATAGTCATTAGTGCTGTTAGTCTAGGTTTGATTTTGTCTGGTCAGATTTTTAAAAGAATGAAATGGACTTGATCTCAGGTGTGTTGGTCTTGATATATGGGTTTGTATAGTCTAAATTTCTTGCAAGAAATATTTAACCTTCAAAACAATAGTAGTTAATTACAATAGTTTTCCTTTCAATTTATAACACTTAAACATTATTTAGCCTAAACAGCTACTTTTTCAAACTGCTACATTTGTTAAGATTTATAAACTTTTCCACTCCCCAGTCTGGAATGATATGTAACCACAAATCCTAAATGAAACTTTTAATACTTTAATTCATTGCTCATTTTGGCCTAGAAGCAAAATACTAATTTCATTTAAATGAGTAATGCTCTGGATATTGACATCAGCTGGACTCGGATATTAATGACAGTCCTCTACTTAATTTCTTCTACTAATGTCAAGTAAGGCAGATTATTTCTTTCTTTATTAATTAATAAAAGCTTTTCATGTGCTTAATGATGCAAAGATTGGCTCATCGTAAAAAAATATCATGTCGGTGGAAAAGATATCAGTGATGATATCCAGTCAGTAACAAGTCCTGATAATTTTCTGTTGCAGTAATAACTGCAGGTATTGAGACTTAGTTAAATTGTTTCTTGATTCAAACTATCGAAAAATATGATTTTATTTTTTACATGGCAAACTACCAGTTTTGTAGGGAACCCAGGCAACACGCTATTTTTCTAAAGGGCTCTGATTTACCCTGCATTTAAACAGGGTAATAGCACTGAGCTATCATAAGCTCCACATGTCTGCCTGTGATGTTATGAAGGCATTGTTATTCCTCTGTTCTCTGTGAGGGCATATTGAGAGCAGGTCAGGAGCTAGGGCAGAGGTGGGGATTTTTTGTTTAGGTCCAAAAAAATACCTAAGCATATGCTTAACTGCTCTTTCTGACAGTGCTTATAGGGCTTTATAAACGATGTAGCAGATTTGCTTCATCAAGAAAACATTGTTAAAGTCCTGATGGGAGCCACCCCATGAGCTGTACCCACAGGCTCTTCTATTAATCAAATTCACACAGTAGTAATCTCATTTGGGCTTAAAATAATTAATCTAATTCATCCCATGATAATTAGTGTATGATATTACTACATTTAATAAACCACATTCTCAAAGCAAGAGCTGGATTTTTAGACATTTTTTTCCAATACACTTTAAAATAAGCTCCTTAGATAAAAAAGTTCTAATAAAACTTAAATTAAACTCATAGTTATTATTAGGAGAATATACTTATTTCCTAGCATATACCAGATTGCATGCACAGCTAGCTAGTAATTTACAAATGAGCAATTATCCATCACTAGGGAATGAAAAGGAGACAGGGAAGTTCAAATGTTATATATCAGCAATTAATACTTTAGATAATAGGAAAAAATCTTTAAGAAAAAACACAAAAACTACCAATATGTAGAGGATATGATTTTAAATACTTCCAAGGAGAAAAATGTCAGTGAAAAAGGAAAAGTCACTTATTGTTTAGGGTGAGTTGGTTTGGGCATTTTTTCAATGCTATGTTCTGAGAGGAGACCTTCAGACAGAACTACTCCTTTGATGAATGTTTTTTTATCCCAGAGAGCACTGGCAGCAAAATGCAGGTATATGAGTGAACCATCACACTAGCTAAAAGGATGATGAAGCACTCAATGTAGAACAGTATAACCTGCAGTACTACACCACTTGTAGCTTTGGTATCCATGTAGCCTTTTTCTTGTCTTAAAGTAAAAACAAAAGTTTTCATATAATTATTTGAAAAAATCCCATGGAGTTAGTTCACACAGAATCATGAATGTTTTCCCATTCCCAGGACTCAACTAGAATGGAGACAGAGTATATTCGATATATTGACCTCTCTGCTAAGACCCTCTGGCCTTTGAAACAGTAAGTCACCTTTCTTCAGATTAGAGGAGATTTTTTTCCAAATGACTCCCAGCCAAACTGACCCATCCCATCATTCCTTAGTTGGGTGGAATTAGTTTGGTTGGGGGGTTTTGTTTGTATGTTTGTTGTGGTTTGGTTTGTTTTAGTTTGTAATTGAGATTTATTTCAGAAAAAAAGTAATACAAGCAGTTTATGGGAAAAGAAATGAAAAACAAAATGTTATCTCAGAGAATGTTAAGAAAATAGCTTAGGAATAGGAAAAAATTCTGTCTGGGTGCAACCAGGGCTGCTTGCTCTGGAAAGGACAGGAAACTGGGAGACAAGGTGACAGTAGGACCCAGCACCCTCTCCAATGGGCACTATTTGGCAGGGTCTGACTGTGTTTGACAGAGACAGGTCCTGTACTGGCATCTATTGACAGACAGAGGCAGGGCAACCCATGCCACAGAGTCAGGTAACACACAGCAGCAGGATGAGGGGACAGAGGCAGGGCTGGGGACACAGCTACAAATGTGAGCTTGAGGTCCATCAAAGGTTCCTGGTGTCTGGGCTTTGTGTACAGGTTGGCAGCCCTGGGGACACTAAAGCAGTGTCCTGGGTCATGGGCATGACTGGAGGAAGTCCTCAGCGAAGGTTGAGCAGGGTCACTGCCCTCAAGGCCCTGACAAATAGACTTAACAATGTATAAAAAAATAATTCTATCCAGCTGTAATAAGTAACAGATTTAACAACAAAGCTCAGATTCTAGATGAAAAATAATTTATTTTTAAAATTAAATACTTAAATAATCTAAAATAAAGCGTTATTTACTTTAATTGCTAGAAAAATTCTTTGAAATTTTCTAAGTTTACTGTTTGGTTGGTTTCTTAAAGGCCAATCCCAGGACACATGTGACCTAATTTAAATCCTTCTGGTACTATTTTTCAATGGCTAATAAAGTTGAAAAGTTCTGTCTCTCTTCTAAATCATCTATTCACATAAAGCATGCACTCATCTTCCCATACGCTATCTGTATTTCTGAAAGGAACCTCAAAAAATCTTTAAATTCACCTAAACAGCTAAATTTAGAGAATTGAATCGGGGTTTTTTCTTGTTTTTCTTTTTTCTTTTTTAAATTATTTTGTTGCTGCAGGAGAAGAAGTGTTATTTCAGTCAGACCTATTTTGTTGCCACAGGCCCTTGACCTAAGGAAAGGTAACCTAGAAGTCTCCAGTCCTGATTTTCTTTTAAATGGCAATATATCTGCACAAATCTTATTTCCCACAACTATCAAGTGTTCTGTTACTCCTGTAAGGTTCTGTGCAGCTTAGTCCAATGGAAAATAACACATTGTTAAGAATTGTTTTTCAATGCAGCCCTATATATGAGAAAATACAGGAGGATGGTGAAATGCTGTTTAATGCTTTGCACATGTTTTGTCTGGGGTAGAGTTAGACTTCATAGTAGATGGCATGGGGCTGTGTTTTGGATTTGTGCTGGAAACAGGATTGCTAAAACAGGGATGCTTTTGTTACTGCTAAGCAGTGCTTACACAGAATTAAAGCCTTTTCTGCTTCTAACCCTGCACCACCAGCGAGGAGCCTGGGGGCACACAAGAAGTTGGAAGGGGATGCAGCCAAATTAGCTGACCCCAGCCATACCGTATGATGTCATGCTCAGCATATACAGCTGTGGCAGAGGCTGGTCTGCATGGCTAATGCTTGGGAACTGGCTATGGATCGCTTGGTTGGTGGTGAGTGATTATTTCAATAAGAACCATTTGTCTTTCCTTGGCTTTTATTTTCCTCTTTGTGTTTACTCCCTCTCCCTCCCCCCCCGCCCCTCCCCCCTTTTAAATTATTATTTTTGTTGTTGTTGCTATTATTATCATTATTATTACTATTTGTATCTCAACCCATGAGTTTTCTTGCTTTTACACTTCTGATTCTCTCCACCATCCCACCAGGGCAGGTGGCTGTGTGGTGCTTAGCTGCATGCTGAGGTTAAACACCAGCACTATTAAAAAAATAAAAATTCATGCATTTACACAATTAAAACCAACAATTTAGTTATAAGAATCTGTAATTCATTCAGTTCTTTGGGTTTGGGTAAACCATTTTTTTCTTCTGAAAATTCTTTGATCAGATATCTGTAGATCAGTTTTATTCCTAAACAGAAACACTGAATTTTGCTCTCTTTCAACATTAGTGAGTGATTGCACATCCAGGTTTTTTCTACCTCTTCTGACATTCTGATTGATGTGAGGGAAAGAGTTACTCAGAATTACACTTTTCTAGGAGTTATAACTTGCAAGGTCTCTATGCTTTGAGCAGTACTTGTTTCTTGCAAAGTGCAACATCGTCTTTAGAGATGACAAGAGTCTAGATTTAGGAAAAAAAATCATTGAGACATTTTCTGCTAGCCCACTGCTAGGGATAATAAGGACTTGAGTTCTTTCACTTTTAACCAAAGCAAACAAGGGATATGCATTGTACTAAAGGCAAAAGATACTTCCTGATAATAGAGATCAAGAAAATGTTTCTGGGCACTCTGCCTCTAGCATGGTTTCAAAAGCCACCTTTTCTTACACTGTATGTTTTCATGCTGTTTTTATTACATTGATTCACTTTTGGCAAAACATAAATTATGACAGTAAAAGACAGTTATGTTTTCTAAAGGGCAGTAAGAGTTAGTAGAGCTTACCCAGTTATCACATCTGATTGCAGAAATCCTTTTTTCTTTTTTTTTCAAAGAGTTTATGTAATTGCCACATGTTCAGAGAGACCCTTGAATTTCAGTATCTTTCCCCATTCTGCTGTTTCTTTTCAACTGGCTATCACTGTTGCTTCTCAAGGCAGGCATCTTTCCACCATCTGGACAGCTTCCAGCCACCTTCTGCAGTTTGGAGGTTCTTTGCTGTCCCATGCCTTCAAAATCCCTAAACCTATGTTACTCACTACACTCTACTTTCCAGTGTGCTTCCCATTGCACTTTATTAGAAAAAAAAATGGTTCTTAGGGGCTTTCCTCTAACACTTAATGGTGGTAACACATTTAATCAAGGTGTCACATTAGAGTTTACCTCTTCATGAAAGGCTGCTCTCTGATATGTGTCTTTTAAAATACTGTCTGCTCATTGGGCAACTGTCAGCAATATCAATGATCTATCTAATAAACAATCTGTTCATACACTGTATGCAGTTCCTTCAGCACCTCTGAGTTCGTACAAGTTTAAGTACACGTTATCTAATAATATGCAGTTTAAGGTGTTAAGTCTTCACGTTTAAGAGAGTTCAGATGAGTGACATGGAAAAAACATCTCATGAGAAACTGATGAACATGATAGAAAATGGTGCAAGAAACTGATTAAAGTTATGGATGGTGCCATGAGGGATGGCTGAGTGTCACAGGTGGTTAAAGGAGAGCTACAGGAGAAATGACCCAACTTCACAGATAGTTGGAGGAGAACAGTATGAAAAATTTTGGGAGCAGATTCTTGCAAGGCCAGTTCCATATTAGGCTGACATTACCAAAGCAACAATATCACAAATACCAAGTTTGTGTACAATTGCAACAAAACCATGAATTATGGAAAATAGTGTAAATAGAGCAGATTTCTTGGCTAAGTGGACTGTGGGGGAGAAAGAGAGGGAAAAGGAGGTTGGTGGGGGAGGAATTTAAATCAGGAAATTAATAAAAAACCAACAAGATGTGCAAGTCATGATCTGGTCCTGTGTAGGGCACCTCTCAGTTGCCTTTGGCACAGCCACTGCTCCTGGAGCAGTGTAAAGAAGCAGACCTGTTTTTCTGACCATGTCACAAGTGCCAAACCTGCTGCCATGCTCACAAGGGCCATAGATGATGGAGCAGATGCTTTTTCATCTAAACAAGTGGAACACATGAATTGACAACTGCTCATCAGATTTGTGCTTCAGACCTTGTTTCATTGCCCTTCTCTGGACACACTTAGAAGGTTTGTCAAGCAGTATCTGCCTTTCCTAAACATATACTGGCTGGGGCTGGTCCTCTGGTTGTCTTGTGTGTGCCACGTGACAGTGCTAAAGATGATCTACTCTCTAATCGTCTTGGCTGACAGACCTGTAGTTCCCTGGATCCTACTTTTGGTCTTCTTGTAGATGAGTGTCAAATTTGCTAACCTCCAGTCAAATGGGACCTCTCTGGTTATCCAGAACTGTTAGCAAACAATGGAAAGTGGCTTAGTGAGCTCTTCTATCAGCTCCCTTGGTATTCCTGGGTGGATCCCATCCAGCCCCATAGATTTGTGTTACATCAAGGGGTGTAGCAGGTCACCGGCCCTTTCCCCTTGGATTATGGGGACTTCAGTCTGCTCATATAATCTTGTCCATTTGGAAGTGTTTTATTTTACTTAGTTTTAGAAATGGGGCTTTTATCTCACTTGTAATTCGCCAATTAATAAACAACATTGAAAGCCCACATTACAAAATGGTTTGATCCAAATTAAAAACCAATTATGTACTGCATAAATGGATAAAAAAATGAGATTTATGCACCTTTGCCCTGTCTCCTGCATGTGTTTGTTGTACCTACAATCTCTGCGTCTTCTTTTTGCTATCCAAATACCTATTTATGCTTGTGAGAAATAGCCACTGGTTAGTGAGCATAGAAATTAGTCCAGGAAGACAGAGCATTATTTACTCCATGTTTGCCATCTGGAGGGTCTGAAGAGAACCAAAGAAGCTGACAGTTGGTCAAGAATATATATCAAAACAAAAAAAGATTTCCAAATGAAGGTGAAAGAGACTGAAGTGGCAGGGCAAAAGCTTCTGATGCAGAGCCTGAGAAACCTTATGGTTTGTATTGTTGAAGTTCTGCTCTGTAAGAAAATGTATTGCCATATCTCTGAAAAGTAGTGCTAAACATGATGCACAAGTCAGTCCTATGACAGCCTAATAGACATCACTTCTAGGGAGATTATTTAGTCTAGTAAAGCAGGATATATATAGGAATAATGAAACATAGAGACTTACCATATGCTATTATTTCATTTAATATTTTAAATAATATCCATCTTTCAGTGTTTTCTGACCCTTCACATATTAGTGGTCTTTTGTCAGCCATTCAGTCTATGCCTATTTACCTCTTGTAATCTTTCCTCCTAAATGATGCCTTCACCTTCTTAGCTGTTTTTAATCCTCTTCTCTGAAATCTCTTCAATATTTTTCTGGCAATGAGATGCCCTACATGCAGTATTCGGAATATACTCACACTGCAGCTGAACAGAAAATTCTCTGTGGCAAGACACCTGTGAGAATTTATCCCTAAATTGTGTTAGCTATTTTTGCTCCACTGTCACATTATGTTCTTAATATTAGCTTGCTGCAGCTGTGACCATGACATTTCTTTATTCATTATTGCTTCCTAGATTTTTTGAGGTGTTAATCCTGCAAAGAACCACATGGTACTCAGCATCGAGAAGTGCTGCACTTCATTACCATAGTCTGTAGGGTGGGCAAGGGGTCCAGGCAGTGGTTCATGGAAAGTGGAAATTCGTTTAATTCCATTTGAGATTTATTCAGGAATAATGGAACATTTTTCCTGCTTTCATAGAATCATAGACTTAAATAATGCTTGGAGTTGGAAGGGACCTTAAAGATCCTCTAGTTTCAATTACCTTGCCATAGACAGGGACACTTTCCACTAGAACAGGTTACTAAGAACCCCATCCAGCCTAGTGCTGAACATCTCTAGGGATGAGGCATCCTTAAATCAACACTCAGAAAGAGATTAAACTTTCTATTACAAATCCTAACTGAGCCTTTACTTGATGAGTCCTTCCTTAGTTCTGGAAGATGTTGTGAGACAAAGTATCAAATAACAATTTTTAAAGAGAATTTCTCCTGCCCTCACCTGCAGATAAGCAAATTCTTCCATATTTTAAGAATGTAAATGAATATTCAAAATATTGATGTCTTTTCCTGAGACAAAGTTAGTCTAGAAATAAATTTTCATAGGCTTACCTTTGTTCATGTGAGCTCCTTGCCAGTTTCCATCAGCATTTTTATATTCTACTTTACAATTGGAGTAAGCTGATGAATGAACAATTGCTATCATTGATCAATGAACTTTGTTGACTGATGCTATAAAAGAACTTCTCTCACTGTGGACATGGTGAATTTATCAGTGAAGAGGATGAACAAATTCCATACTACGAAAACTTCAGCTGATCCCCCCACTTTCATTGTTCTCTGATCCTACAATTCTCTCTCTATCCCACTTTGGTACTGGAAATCGCCTTAGCTTTTCCCAAAATCTCCTAAACCCTGGAAGAAATAGCTGAAAAATATGTGTATTTTATCTATCCTTTATAAACCTCTATTTAGTTACAGCACTGTTCCCCTAAGATTCAATGAGCATCATTAGCAAAAATATTCTTCTGCTGAGACTCTAAGGCAAATATCCCAGCATTGTTTCACACCATTTTCCAAGTCTGTTTCTGACCATGTGACCTGCAAAACCAGTATAACATTAGTTAAATTATTGTTCTGTTCTCAATAAAATCTCTGTCTTTTAATTTGCCTTTAATAATAAATTAGGTCTGGGCAAGAATGAGGAGACGGTCAGTTGTCAGATGCTAAATACTTATCCCAATGACATTACACGTGTGAATATGAAGCTGACTGGGCATGTTGTTCACACAAAGTTTAGTTCTGTAGATGTTTAGCTCTTTTGGCTAACATTCACATTCCTGCTGATTTATATACTCAGAGGCAACATTTATCTTCATTTTTCAATTGGACCCCAAGTGCACCCCAGCCTATTTGGGCGACAAACTGAAAGTACTTTTAAAATTTAATTCGTTGAAAGCCTTTATTCTTTTCCAGACACAAAATAATTAATTTACAGGTTTTTATTCTCCCTTGTATCTAGTTTTGTCACAAATAAAAAATTAATCTAGAGGTATCCCTCCTGCAAAACTGATTTTAATCAAGAAGTGATTTGTAGCTGCATGTAAGCAGTGTCAAGTAGCAAAGGGATTCGATGTTCATCCTATTCCACATACGGAAGCACGACATGAACATCAGCTTCATGTGCTGATCCCCAGCAGGCAAACATCACTGCACACAGCTGTTATGTGAAATGTTCACACTTCAAATGTGTTCCCTGGCTGTCTTTATTCTGATTCTATGATGATACCATTTGGTCCTTGCTGGGACACTTTTGGGTGGAAGCTGGAATAAAAAGCTACACAGTCACAAGCATAGCCTCAGCAGCCTTTCCAAGTTGTTTTTTTCATGGCTTTCTTTTTTTACATTGTTAATTCAAGCAAATACTTAGAGGGTGGAGGCATACCTGAGAAGTGCTCATAGTCTCTCAAATGACTTTTATCCCTTCTAGGCTTCACACCCCATCTCCAGTCCACAAGGAGAAGTTCTTTTAGGTCATGAAATTTCTTTTTCATGACAGATCAAAATGAAACTCCTATACTTCATAGGTGGTATAAGTTACAGTGTGAGGTATATGGCATCACCATGTTCTGGAAAAATTCTAATCCTTTTGAGATTTTGTGGGAGGTTTATCATTGATTTAAATTCCAAATGAATTCCATCCCTTGGACTAAGAAATTCACTTTCTCAAGCACTTATTTAATTACTCTTAATGTGTTACATTTTAAGAATAGGGTGGAAAAGGGGGATACATCGGGAGTATGTCTGAGCACACAAAGGTTTGGTTGTGATTTATAAAGTAGGAAATGAAATTACACTTTTTTCCTCATTCTTCTTAATCCTATTTCCAGGGAGTAATATGGACCATGCAAAGAGAAGGTTTATTAATGCAGGATCACATTTACATTTCTCTAATATTCTTATACTTTTATTTTTAGGTTTCATCTGTTTTTATAGAATTTAAATAGAAAAGAACTTCACAATAAGCTTAACCTTAAACCTGTGCTTAACTGCTTCATTATTCCACACAACATGAAAATTTATGACTAACACTTGTTGAAGTCAATGAAAGCTTAGAATATGCATAAGATTTTTTTTCTGAACTGCAGCTTACCTCAGAAAATTGAATTTGGGAAAATTTTACATAAAATCTGTTGATATTTCTCAGCTTTTGTTTAGGATTCAAGTTCATCTTCAGCATTAAAGTGCAGATGTACATCTCATAGAACTTTAACCTTTGTAGTTCCTCCCAAGTTGATACCCTCTATGAATTAATTAACATGATGTTTTTCTCTCTACAAAGTAATTTCTGAGGAACAGAATATAACCTGACCTCCTTCTCTGGCAGTAAAACAGCATTCATTTCCTCCTAAGTCACTATTTTGCATCTCATCACTTCCCTTTGTTTACTATCTTCCACGAGTGGTTATTCCACAAGATAACATTCATATTCAAGCCAATTTAAATTAATTTTGAGAAAAGAGCTTTTATAGAATCTAGTATCCAATCTAGTATCCAATGTTTTCCTTAATTAACTGGAAATGAATATCATATTATGCTTTTCTTTCATCGACTAATTTTATAATTCTATCAAAGTAATCAAGTTTATCTGACAAATCTTTATTAAATTATCTTGCTGCTTAGCTCTAAAAATATGAGAATGAATGCCAAAGTTCTTTCTCACAAACATTTTTCCCTTATCCAGAGTGGAATCAGTAGATGTTTCATTGCAAGTGCAAGTAGCAAGAGAAAAACAAAAAATCAATCACAGATTTAAAGGGTTTTGATATCATAATAAAATATTTACTGAAAAAAAAAACCCAACAATCAGAAAGTATGTGGATAACCTAAGGATTAGTTTTTTCTTTGATTCTGGAGATGTTGTATGCTAACAAGTTTTCAGCTGATTTCTGGTAAACCAATCATGCTTCTGCCCCCTACCTGTTTCTCTGTAATTTTTACATTTGAAGTCCTTAAAAGTACTTTTTTTTTTTACCTCATAAAGGTGTAATGAGAGAAAATACAGCTTCTCTCTAGCAAACAATGATCATGTATTTCTAAAAGTAAAAATTATCATCAAGTTGTAAATGTCTAGCACATATTGCTATGGTGGACATTTAGATAGGACAGGGTAGAGATGGATGCATAGACAGACAGCATCAATCTAGACTTTATTTAGCTAGTTTCACTTCCAATAGCAATTAAACTGCAGCAACATAAACTTATGTCCTAGTTGAGCAGGAGGGACCAGTTGACACTGTGTGGGGGTGATCAAAGCTGTGTATCCTACCCCCTCTATTCATTCCCCAAGGACAATGGGCCATTAGCAGCAGCTGTCCAGGGAGTCATTATCACCTTCACACTCAGCCTGAGGGGGCGGAGCTGCTAATGGGCCATCAACAGTTCAATACCCCCTGGCTCCCAGAGTTAATCACCCATTGTGTGAGTCCCCGCCCAGGGGAAGGGACTGTTTGCTCCCTGAGGGTACATAAGTGGTGGGTAAGAGGACTTTGGTAAATTCTCGTCGGATCCAGAGCAGCAGGACCTTGACAGGAGGAGCTCACCACTCTCACCCAGACCACAGCCCTTGCCTGCACCAACAGGTTTTTCATTTCCTTTTGCTCTGGACTTGGGGGAGTCACAGGGGTCTCAGCACAAGGGCAAACAAACCCCCTTGGGTTTGTGCCCCAGGACACTGGGTTATACTGCTGGGTTTTTGTGAGTTGAAAGCAATTTCCCTTTTGTGTCAGTGTTTTTATTGTAATATTATTATTAAATTTTAGGTCTGACTTATAATCTCTCTCTCGTGGTGAGTTCATTTCCCCTGCTGGTTCGCCTTTAAACCAGCACAACTTATTAGGGCCAATACAAGATTTTGGAGATGCATGAAAGTAATCTCACTGCCAGAATTCTCTGTATCAGTACCCCAGTGCTATGAGGAGACAAATGAGTATCAGAATGACTACAGAGAGTGCAATTGTATCCATGGATTTGAACAATCGATATACTTTGAAAATGTTAGCACAGAGTTGTTGGGAAAGAACATAAACATATTGGCACAACACCACAATCTGCTGCAGCAGGTAAGTGTACACATCAAGGAAAGCTAAAGAAAAGCAGATACAAGGCTTGAACTGATAGCAAACGTCTAACTTACTTTACTTTTTGTGAGGCCCAGAATTGGGCTTTCAGTGGGTTGGCCTTTGACTTCTTAAACCTCAAAGCAATAAAATAGAAAAAACCCCAAGAAAAAACCAAAATCAAATCAAACCAAACCAAAACCCCCAAATCTTAAGACTGAATATACAAGTTTAAAATCCTACTACTTATAACCTGTTGCCTGTTTTGAAAGAAATGTTATTCCTTAGAAAAGGCGCAGTGAAGTACAGACAGCAATAGGAACATTATCAAAGTTAAAATAGAGTTTTTGAATTTTATGGTGATTTCATAGATTACTGCTGATACTATGGAACTGCAGCCTCAGCATATTGAAATTAACTAACATTTTGGGCCTAAATTGAATGGTACTCAAAGGACAGAAACTATAGCATAGTCTTTCTGTTACTAGTAGTTGTTCCCTGCAAGATTTTGTATGAAGCTGAGGTCATTAACTAGAAGATAAAAATCAAGCAACAATAGAGACAATGGTGGAGGCATTTTTAATCGAATTTTGCTCTACATTCTGCACATTCATAGCTCCTCCTCATCATTATCATCCTACTGCTCATGTCTTTCATAATTTCTGGACAATACAATTAAAGTAAACAATCTTCTGCGGACAGAAAGGACTTCACCCGACAAGCCTATAAGAAAACCCTTTATTACACCCATCACATGGTTTATATAGGGTTAAAGCTACATTCTGTTGGCTAAATTGAGCCTCACACCATCAGGCCATAACCGTTACTTGGTTAAAATCCCTATCTCAGAACTCCAATGTTTATATGAACTCATCCTCAACGTTTTTAGGTGCACCTCCAGAGTCTTGTGTGAAAGTAGAGGTGTTCTCATCAGAAACTTTTGGGGAGTCATTGAAAACTCCTAGGGAGTGTTTCTCCCCTAATGATCAACAGCAGATGTGTGACCTTACTGCTTCTTAGCTGATATCTGCTCCAGTCTCAGGGAGTTGATGCAGGCTGGATCATTCATAAGCCCATTTTCTGAAAGAAACTCCTCAACATACAATCTCCTAATTCCTCCTGTATTATTTGGCTTCATAGTTACCCAGTGATTGTATGTGGTCATACCTTATAAAATATTCAAGCTAAGTAACCCTTCCAAATGAAACAAAGATAATACAAGTTTTAAACATTACTGCCATGTTTTAAACTTGTAAAATGATTAAAACATGGCAAATCTCTCACAGAATCAGAGAATCACAGTATCGATTGGGTTGGAAAAGACCTCCGAGATCATCAAGTCAAACCCTTGGGCCAACTCCAGTCCATTTACTAGATCATGGCACTCAGTACCATGTCCAATCTCACTTTAAAAATCTCCAGGGATGGTGAATCCACCCCCTCTCTGGGCAGCCCATTCCAATGCCTGATTACTCTCTCTGTAAAGAATTTTTTTCTGATATCCACCTTAAATTTGCCCTGGCAGAGCTTGAGCCCGTGCCCCCTTGTCCTATTGCTGAGTGCCTGGGAGAAGAGACCAACGTCCACCTGGCTAGAACTTCCCTTCAGGTAGTTCTAGACAGGGATGAGGTCACCTCTAAGCCTCCTCTTCTCCAGACTAAAGAACCCCAGCTCCCTCAGCCTCTCCCCATAGGACTTATGCTCCAGTCCCTTCAAACAGTCTTCTTTCAAAGAACTTTTGCCTTTTGGATTGGAATGTAGCTCATATGCTGCAAGAAGAGTACTCACTGCACTAATGAATTCCTGTTGTTATAAGGGAAAGCATATGCATAGTAGGATTTAAGTATTTGTTCAGCAGTATCTTAAACCTCATGTACTGTTTAGACATAACAAAATACAATAATCACAGTAAGATAAAACGTGTAATAAGGCCATTGGACAGTGATTAGATTGAAGAGCCGTCAAGTAAAAGGTCTGTCTACTGTTAGGCTGTCCAAATGAAATTGACAATTATAAGAGGGAAAAAAGAATCATTTATGTTCACTAAAGCTACCAAAATGCTTTTGTAAATCCTGGAGGACCAACCACTCCTCAGGACTTAATTTCTATAACTACAGTCAAAATTTTAGGATGGGTATAAGGCTCTTGGGGATTGCATCTGTTCTTTTATACTTAAAACTTAAAAAGACATAACCTACATGACATAACTTACACGTTGTTTGTTTTCCTCTTTGGCTTTTCCGACCATTAAGATACACTCCTGCATAGCATTGCAGATGTGGGCAGAAGTTTAAGAAAACTTCTAGTGCAGAATATCTGAGCTAAGATGGGAAAGAGCAGGTGTTCATAAGAGATTATTGGTTTTAACATTTCACTGAAATATTACTTTGAAGAAGATACCAGAACCAGGTGCTAGATAGCTTTTTTCTGATATTCTTAGAATAGAAATACCTTTTTCAATATTGAATCCAGAACTTTTTCAAGAAAATATTTTTCCTCTCACTGCATTCCCAATCAAAAATCAAAAGACTCCCACCTTAACTGCCCCTCTAAATTTTCTCATGCTTGGGTCTTAATGCAGCTGAGGGTCTACTCTGGGGGTCATACAAAGCAAGTATTCCCAAAACTGAATGTCCTATTTGTGACTCCACTCCTTGGAGCTTGTGCAGTTATGCAACACAGCGCAATGAGGTTTCTGTGAAAAGTATCAGGTTTAGTCCTGCCTTTGCAAAGCAGGCACTGAAACTGCTTCCTCTTGTGGTTTCTGCATAGACACCACTGGTGTTTTTCTGCAACAAATTTCACCAGAGAGTGCATGTTTAAGGCATATGCTGTAAGTGTATTTAAGTAATTTCCTTACATTTTGCTTTCTGAAAGCCTGGATCTTCAACTACATAAAGAACCTCAAGTGAGATTTTACAACTCCTTGTTCAGTAGACTAGAATAAAAACCGTGGTTTCTCACATATAATTTATACATTAATACATACTGGATTAATTTTTTCTTCTATATTTAGTTTGTAATCCAATTCAACCCCAAATTCTGGTGTGCTTCTCTAGATCTCATCTTGCATTCAGGCAATGAATTAATTTTTCTCTAGTTCAGTACTTTTGTACCTTTCATCATGAAAGAAATTAAGAAATCTGCTATGAATTCCCACAGAATCCTCCACCATACACACAGCACTTCCCACACTGGTGTTTCCAGCACAGTCTGTGTGTTTTTCACTACTGAGATATTAATGAACCGATTGAAACCAGGCTGAGAGACTCCAGGCACCACCATCTATTCCCAGGTTCTTCAGTTTTCATAAGGAACAAGATAGCATTATTTGAGTTTTTTCAGTCAGCTGGGATTTCTTATACATCAGTGTTTCTCAGACTTACAGATAAAATCCCCTTTTATGGCTGTCTATTGCTTGGAGATCTTTAGCATAGAATCTGGGAATGGGAAAAAGCTGACTCATCTCAATCTTTGGCATGGGCTTAGATCTCCTAGAGCTGAGGAGCAAAAGAAGGCAGCAAGATTTGGCTGTTGGCACCTTAATAAACTAAATTGCTGCCAATAACTGTCAGCATAACTTGTATTTTTTCAATTTTAGTTTGACTTATGTCATATTTTTCCATAATAACTTAATTTTATTTTTAATAATTTGATTAGCATTTGCAATAATGTTTACAACCATTTGTAGTTATCTTGGAGATTGTGAGGGAGAATATCAACGATATAAGCAGTGGAAAAGTTATTACAAGAAGTGGATCTATGATGATGACACAGAGCTGGAAAATATTATGCTGAGGAATGACAGACAGAACAACGATATGGCTGTTTAAGGACGTTTTCCAGTTTATGACGCAGATCACATAAAACTATTATGGCGTCCCAGTTGCATTTTTCCCTTAGTCATCACCACCCCAGTTTCTTCTTCCCATAACCCCTTAGGGCCATTTGCCTGCCATTTTATCTATTGTGGTCCCCTATTGGCTGTTGCATCTGGTTTCTTATTGGTTGCTAAATACGCATTGCTATTGGTTGTTAACCTTATGTTCTGGTTGGTGCATTTCTCAATCCCTTTCTTGTCCAATGGGGATTGGGGAGCCACCCCCTTTTCTGAAAGTTTCTCCCCCCTACCCCTGTATAAGTGAGTGCTCTGCCCCAATAAATTGCTCTTGTTTCACCCTTGCTCCTGGATGTGCTGCTGTTCGTCCTATTGTTGGGGTGCGTCTAGGGGCAACGGGAAGCAGGAACTGATCTCCTTTTCCTACAACCATAGGAAACCTCCCACAACAGCCTGCATCCCTGTTTGTGTATGATGCCACTTTCACAGGAAAATGGCAAAAGCCTTTTTAACTCAAATTCATTGAGTCCAGTAGACAAACTGTCCTGACAAAGGAAGGATTTGGGATTTTTTTCCTATCCTCTCTTTTTATTCTCTACTCTACATGTTTCTAGTAGACTAGGCTGTTGTGATTTGAAAGTGCCTACCACTTCTATGAAATGAATCTTGTAGAGATGAAACAACAATCACTGCGTCTAGACATGACCCGTGCGCAGGTTCGCGGCGGCGGCAGCTCCGGGACTGTGTTGGGGCGGCCCCGCCCGGACACAGCCGGTCCCAGCGGCCCCAGCGGCCCCGGCGCAGGGCACGGCTGAGCCCCTCAGCCACGGCGGGCGGGCGGGCGAGAGCCCCGGGGAAAGCCTGGGCAAGGCAGGGCAAAGTGGTGCCCGGCAGCCAAGTCTGAGCGAGGGCAACCAGGGGAGAAAGAGCCCTGCGAGCCCCGAGGGCAGAGTGGGAGGAGAGACCCCGGCAGGGATGGTCCTGCGACCCCGGGAGAGAACCCAGTGGGGGCGGGTGCTTCCCTGCGATCCGTGGGAAGATCCCACTCTCGAGCAGGGAAAAAATGAGAGGAGCGAAGCGTAGGAGAGCAGAGGTGCTGTGCACTCATTGCTACGCCCCCTCCGCGCCCCGCCCCATTATCCATCCATGCTCCTGTTCATTCGAGATGAAGGAGGTAGAAGAGCTGGGAATGGAGTGCAGTTGAGCCCGGAAAAAAGACGGGGGGGCGGGGGGAGGAAAGGGCACAGAGACAACTTTTTTTTTTTTTAATTAACTAAAACAAAGATTTTAGTTGTCAGTAAAATTAACTTTGTGACAGTTAATTAAATTGACTGTAACGTTTGTTGGAGGCAGATCTCTGCATCTTTAGCTCACACACGGGCATTTCATCCTCTTTTCTCTCCTGTTGAAGAGGGGATGAGAGCATCTGGGCAGGTGTTTGGCAGCTAGCCAAGGTCAACCCACCACAAGATAACACATGTACTTCACAGTAAGTATATATTAACTAGCACGTGTCCTTTAGAACAAATTCTTGATCCACTGGGAATTAAGTGTCAAACCCTCATTAACTTTTATCCACCCACATTTTCATCCAACGAGTTACAATACAGCTGCATTAAAATTTCACGGGTGAAAAAAAAAAAGCCCTTGATCAGATAATTTTTGAAAGCTGAGGGTATGGTTTCTGTGAATGAATAAGCCATTTGCATTAATGAATTGTTTTAACTATTTAAAAGCATAAAAGTATCCCAGAGAACTGTGTAATCTCGAAAAAACTTAATTTCTGAATTAAAACTAGCAATGCTGTATTGACTGAATTTTAAGACCTATTCATATGTCTTATTTTGCTTCACCCCCTTCTAAACTGGTTCACCTGTAGTCAAAGAAAAGAGAGTAATTTGTAGTTAATCTTTCATTATACTCAGTTATATTCTGAGGAAACATTGCTCTAGTGATGGCATAGAAATCAGTGAGATAAAGTTGAGCAGCTTGTGTTGACCTTATCTAGGTATCCGAAAAAAAAATACACACACCCTATTGAAGGAGGAAGAAATGATGAATTTTTTAAGAGCCAATTTCATCAAAACATTGGTTATGCTAATAAGCAACTCACTTCTGTCATATATGAGGTTTAAGAAGAAAAAAAAGTATAGCAATCAAACACCTATCATCTGTATAATCCAAAGAACTTGTAACTTTTCTTGTACCCTTTCGTGAGTTTTCTTGTCATCAAAGCATCTTTTAAGCTAGATAAGGACTTGAATTTTTAGCTTTGAAAACCAAGAAGAAGACTATGAAAAAATTTAGGAAACAAATTTTAGCAAGAAGTGGTTTTGCTTGTTTTTTTTAAGATGGCCTTAACTGAATTTGTAGTATTAATTTCCTATTATCTAAGCTCTTGTTTTTCTGGAGTTGTAATTTTATTCTCTTTAGACAAAGAAAATAAATACAGCATCATTTCACATTTCCAGCTGTATTGCTTTTGACCACCTAGGCCTCAACAGAGAAAGAGCATCTTATGTTGGAGAATGAGTCACAACACTTCATGAAACACTCAATGTGGATGGAATTTCTTAGTCTTGTAATTCCTTGCTAGTAGATTTCTTTTCTGCATATATCTCTTTCCTGTTAAAGTGCAAATTTTGCTAGATTTCCATATCCAGATTTCAGTGTTGTAAATATTTACACCTGTATCTTTTCTACCACGAATGACCATATTTTGATAGTAATCAAAGGAACCGACTGTGTCATTGAGTTGTGTAGATGTGGAATATAGAGGGCATACTCACCACTTTAATTAATATTATTGAGTACTTTAATCACAGTTTGATTAATTTTACAAATACTGTTGACTTGAATAAGTTATCCACATTATAAACAAAGTTAATGAACTATAATAACATAAGCACAGATATATGAGGGACATAACCTACATTCTGATGAGATAAACTAAATTAGCATTTAATAACATTTTTACACTCATAATTAATCATGGTGGAAAATGGGACAGCTACCTACTAAATTACCTAGATATTTCATCAAATCATGTAACTGGATAATTAGACTCCTAAATCTAGTCATGTATACCTTTAATTAATTGTTGTTTATTATTAAGTGTGGATTAGCTCTTACTGCACACTTTCTTCCACACATTAGGAGTTGGTTTATGGACATTATTTATTCTGCATCTGAATTGGGTTATTCTGCTTGTTTATATATAGAACACATACCATTGAACTGAAATAATTTAAAAGCATTTTTAGCATTCTTTGTTTCAGCTGTGCTTCAAAAACCTTCAGTCTTTCAACTCTGGTGCAAACATATTATTTCTCAATGTATTAACCATTTTATGCTGATGTCAGCTATATTACCTTGCTAATTGCTTCATAGTTTTTAGGATTTGACATCACATTGAAATAGACAAAAGAGATGAGTTTATTAACAGAAATTCATGAGAATTTGATAGCAGAAATTCCACTGTTTTTTTTTTTTCCTGATAGAAAGCTATAGTGGTTTCTAATTAAATATCTTCCCTCCCACCACCCCTGCAAAAAAAGTAAATCTTCGTTGATGTCAATCTCTCAATCTTTTACACTGTTTCTTTAAAACCTCTTTGACAGTTTTATCCTTTTGTTTTAATATAGAGCATAATTTATAGAGAATTTAAAGCTAGAATAGCTGTCTTTCATGTGAATAAAGTTTAAGGAGTAACTGAGGCTTTTCCCAAGTGAAGATTAGTAAATCTTTTGAGAATCATTTAAAGGGAAGAATTTCTATTGCTTAGAGTAATATTGTTCACTAATTGGTATCTAAATGCCATGGTCACAGACTCTTTAGAATTACCAAAATCTGATAAGTACACCCACTCCAATGTTTTATATGGACCTTTTGGAAGTCTAATGAGGTGAAATGTAATGGACTTCTACCTACCTACCTGACAATGAATGAAAAAAAAATCAGTAAAAGCAATATAGTATCTACACAGAAAAGAAATGAAGAAAGAGCAGAAAGAGCAGAAGCAGTAAGAAAGAGAGTGACACAGTGAGCTTCAGTGGTTATTTTTAATGCCAGAGAAAATGGAGAAATTAAGTGGGAGGTCTTAAGAGACTGAGATAAAATGCAGAGCAGAGAAAGGGGAAGAAGAAAAGAAGAGAAATGGCAGTTTGGAGGTCAAGTACCAGAGAAACTATTGTGCTTCCATAATAAGGGAACAGCAGAGAGTTCAACAGTTAAGATGAAAGCAACAACCAGATGATGATTCTATTTTTGAGATTTAAAAAGTTGACTTTTTCAGATCTGTACAGAAACTGAACACACTTGGAACTTCTCACAAAGGCATATTTTGAATATATTTTCTTCTGGAATGCAATATTTAGAAAATATTCACAAAAAGGTTTGGGAGCTGCACCATTCCTTGAAATTTGATTTTTTCCCCTTCATTTTCAGTTTTTATAAAAGTACATATTCACAATGAAAAACGTTCCATTTTTTTGGCCAATTTTTTTATCTGATAATGGTAGAACCTCACTTATCAAAGTCTAAAAGGAACAGAAATAATTGCAGAATAAAAATGTGAATACACACTCTACATAATATACATGAAGGATTTAGTGGAAAGATACTGAGATTAGCTCTGAACATGGTAACAGGTGTCTAAACAGGGTGCAGTAAAAACCAAACCAAACAAAATACCAAACCCCCAAAAACTAAACTGAAGAAACAAAAAAAACCCAACAAAAACACAAAAATAAAACCAAGCCAAACAAAAAAACTCAACCAAACCAAACTAAAAAAATCCAACTCAACTGAATCAAAAACAGCTCAAAATGGTTTTTGGTGGTTTTTTTTGAGAATCAATTTTATGAATCTGGGTTGTTCAATGCATTTGCTCACAATCACTGTTTTTACTGCAAGTCAGCAAGGGAGTACATCTGGCTACTTGCATTTCTGTGGATGCTGTACATGAGTTCTGATGGAAGCCTTTGAAGGGAAAGGAAACTATGCCTTTTCCTTACAAGTAAACTAGACATATTAAGAAGGGAACACTTCTCTAATTTGAGGTGGAACAAGTAGAAAAAGAGAAAACTAGAAAGCTACTGAGGAGAGCAAAAAGCAGACATAGCTTCAGGCTTCAAAAACAACAGAAATAAGTACTTTCCCAGGGAACCTGAGCATAGCTGAGGATAAAGAATTTGCTGGAACCAGTAAGGTTTATTAAGCTGCTGAATGAATAAAAGCAGTCATTCTGAATAGATGAAATGTGAGAGAAGGGTTGCTCACTGTATTTCTACTTATATCTTTCCTCATTCTGAGGATTTTTTTACCAATTTTGAAAAGTTTCTGTTTGCAGTTTGTGTTCTAATGAAAAAGCCAGTCTTTGTAAATCGAAAGTCTCTTGGGGTTGTAAGATTCTCAAATGAGTAAAGGACAAAACAGGTTTTGTCAACTCATCAGAATGGTGATCCGCTCAGGAGTCATCCCTGCCATAAAACAAACACTAGCACCACTTGACTTTAAATACACAAGAAGACTTACTTTGCTCACATGCAGACAGTGTTTCACTTTGCAAAAATGTTTTTAAAACCCCAAATATTTACATGTTTATTTTCATTTAGTTTTTGCCACTTGAGGGAAGGAGATAGAGGAGTTGGGAATAAAGGAGTTGAGGCTGAGCACAAGGAAGAATGGAGGGAAGGTGTTTTAAATTGCTTTTGTTTCTCACTATCCAAACCTATTTTGATTGGCAGGGAATTAAAATCTTGGTTCCCCAAATCATATTTTTTTTTGCCTGTGATGGTTATTGCTAAGTGATCTCTCTGTCTTTACCTTGGCTCACTATCCTTCTGCTCTTATTTTCTGCCCCTGCCATGTTTATGGCAGGTACCTGGATGGGTGTATGACACCTGATCAAGTTCAAGCCACTGCACAGCTTTGCAGTGATATTAAGCTAAATGTAAAATTTGAATTTTTTTTTTCTTTAAAAGTGTCTGCAATCACATAATGGGATAGATGGAAAAAACTTTAGGGAAGATCTCAGAGCCTAGGTAGGAAAATATAGTGGCCTTTAATGCTGGAACAGATAAATTAATCAACTCTGAAGCAAAAGATGTGGGGGAAAGAGAGAGATCTGAATACCTTTCTATTAAGCTGCTAAGCAACAACAAGTGGTATGAAACAGAATATTCAAGGCCATGTTATGCTTTAGTCAAAAGTTCTTGAGGGCCTTGTTATCTTTACAATAGTTGATGGCATATTTGTACAGAAAGGAATTGTAAATAAAGGAAAGAAGGAGGATTAAGGTTATGCCAAGACATTTTTGCAAAACAGGCTACAGAAGCATAAGTTGTTTCCAAGGCAAGGGTTTCTGAGAAAAAAAAAATCTTTCAAATTTGTTACCAAAACAAACTAAATGTTTTCATTAAAATGTTTACTTCTTTTTGTTAGAGTAAAACCTTTCTGTAAAATTTCTCTTTCTTTTGTTTGTTTATGTTTGCTTTTTCTGTCTTCTGCTGCCATTGCTGTTGTACCTGAAGAAAAGTGGGGTGAAAAGCCATGTTTACTGGCTTATGGAAGAGAAATGGTAAGCAGAAAAGAGTCACAGGAAAAATGAAGTTTCCATAGCACAACCTTGACAGAGTGGAACAAGGTTATTTTAGATGTCAGTATTAATTTAAAATTATAGTCATGTGACCAAATTTTTTTTTTATGTTGGAGTAATACAGCATGAAACAGGAAGGCAATTCAGCAAGCTAGTTTGTAATAAGTATAGAAATAGTTAATTGTGTATTTGATATAGGTAATACACAACTTTTCTCAAACCCCCCAAACCAATGCTATAACAGATTTTTATTATTATTCAAATAGTTACTTTTGCTGAGTTTATGACTGTCCTTTATTCTACTTAGGTATTCTACTTAAGGTTGTTTTTTTTTTTCAGAAGAAGAATTCATTATTCATGTATTGAAATTATCTCAAATCTTTTCCAACATAAATGCTTCTATGATCATATTAAATTTCCATCACACATGAAATTTCAAGATGTTATGGGTTCACCTAGGTGGGTCTAGATTTGGGCTCTGAAGTCTGGACTAGGCTGAAGCTGTCAGCTGACTTAAGCTGGGCTGAGCTAACAGCTGGCCTCTTCTAGCCAGTAATTCTGTATTCCATACCACATTATGACATCATCTCCAGGGAAGCAGGAACCAGTGTGGGAGGAGTCTCGCCCTCTTTTCGGTCCCTGCTTCTGACCAGGACGGTTCCTGCTCCCTGACTGCTGATATCAGGCCCTGCTGCCGGTCGGCACGTCTGTTTAGCCGGGGACGTGAGCACATTCCTGTTAATTTCTCTTTCCCTCTTGCTGGGAGGTTTCCTTTGGGGAGGGGGTTTGGTTAGTTTGGAGTTTCACCTGTTAACTGGAGCGACCTCGGTGAGCCTGTTGTTGTTTCCTGTCACCATGTGCTATTTCATATTCTGTGTTAAGCTCTCCTCTTCTCTGTATAAATATAAAAACCTCACTGTGTCTAAAGCCTCGTTTCTGCTGTTTTCCCTCACTCTCCTGCTCTGGGAGTGGACTTTTTGACTGGGTACCAGGCAGTTGGCATTTTGCCAGCTCAAACTATAACACAAGACTATAGATAGATGTTACATACTGTGACTGTGTACAGTGCTCTACAGTACCCTCATACCAGTGGAAGATTATCGTCCGTTTGCAAGCATTGCAGTTGAATCAAAGACTTAAGTGATCTGCTCAAGAGAAGTTCAACAGCCAAGAGTTAGCCATATGCCAAACTGTAAATAGTGTCTTTGAGTTATTTGACCCCCTGGTGGGAAAAGTCTTTCTCTTCATAATCTGTTACCAAAACATGAATTGCATCTTTTACAGGTCCATGAGATGAATTCTCGTCAGTCTCAAAGTCAAAATCGCAGTGGGAATGTTTTGCCTTTGATGCTTCTTATATTCACTGAATCACAGAACATGCTGAGCTGGAAGGGACCCACATGGATCATCAAGTCTAATCCTGAGCCCTTCACAGGACTTCTTTCAAGAGTCATACCATGTGCCTGGGAGTACTGTCCAAATGCTTCTTGAACTCTGTCAGGCTTGGTCCTGTGACCACTCCTCTGGTGAGCCTGTTCCAGTGCCCAACCACCCTCAGGGTGAAAAACATTTTTTATTATCCATGCACTTGAAACAACTTCAGGCCATTCCCCCGAGTCATCACTGGTCACCACAGAGAAGAGATCAGTTCCTGCCCGTCCTCTTCCCCTCATGAGGAAGTTGTAACTGCAATTTGGTCTCTCCTCAGTCTCCTCTCCTCCAGACTGAACACACCAAGTGATCTCAGCTGGTGCTCATACAGCTTCCCCTCAAGGCCCTTCATCTTCACTGCCCTCCTTTGGACATTGTCTAATAGCTTAATACCTTTCCTATATTGTGGTGCCCAAAACTGCACATAATATTCAAGATGAGGCTGCCCCAGTGCAGAGCAGAGCAGAGCAGGACAATCCTCTCCCTCGACTGGCTGGTGATGCTTTGCCTGATGCCCCCCAGGACACAGTTGTCCCTCCTGCCTGCCAGAGCACTGCTAACTCATATTCTAGTTGCCATCAACCAGGACCCCCATGTCTCTTTCCATGGCACTGCTTGCCAGCAGCTCATTCCGCAGTCTGAATGTACATCCATATTTATCTGAGAAGTGGAGCAATAGGAGCTAATCTTCAAATTGATATTTTAATGTAGGAAGTGCAACAGAGACAAGAAGATATCTAATTTCAGAGCACCCTGTAAATCTTCCAATTCAAACAATCTCTTTAGAATAAGAAAATGTAGTTTTAAAATCATCTTCAACTGGGGCTATAGTTTCATATATGTTTACTTGCATAGCCACCAAAAAAAGAAATCCATCCTTTTAGTTGTTTATACTCATACCTCTACTACATAGGCACAACCAAAATATTTCTTTATGTTTTCTTTACCTTCTTTCTCTCCACACAAAACCCCTATCAGATCTGTTTCAGTGGGAATCTATTTTGGGACTTTATTATTGTAAATATTACAATTTGTAAAGTAAAATAATTTAATTTCAAGTCATAAAGCCTTTTCCTTAAGAATGGAAATGTTCCTTAAATAGGTATATTAGTAGTCCAGATATGAAAATGTTTATGTACATGTACAGGACTGCAGTTGTGCACTCGAGAGCACAACACACACACACATACATATATATACACACACGCACACATACATATATATATGTATACACACACACACATATATATACACACACACACACACACACACACATATATATATGTATAACAGCTGTTTTATTGACTGAATTTCTTGCTTACATCTTTTCCAAAATAGGTATGCTTTTCCATTTAATATTTTTTTCCCGTTTGACAGCTTAAACAATGAATGAAAAGTGAAATTATTTCATGCTCCTTTCAGATGAATCACTGCTCAGGAATCGTAATAATTAGGATGATAAAAAGCCCTCTAAGCCTCCATAGCTGTAATTCATATAGCACACAGAAGCATCAGATCTGTTTATTAATTTAAAACTAAAACAAACAAAAACCAATAACAACAACAACAAAACAAAAAAAAAAAACAAACACATTTTAATGGTGAAGGATAAAAAACCTAAAGAGTAGAACATAACAGAAAAGCTGCCTGAATAAATTTTCTGGGCATCTTAAGTACTTTCTGTGCATAATGCAAGGTTTGAAACATTCAAACATTCCATTTGGAGGAAAATAATGGGTTCTATTAAGCTTGCTACTGGGAGACAACTCTGCTTTTTGAATATTTTACCCAGTTATTTTCTAAATTGTTGTCACTTATCTGCAGTCTAGACACTCTCTGGTTTTTAAAATATTTTGATGTTTCAAATGAACATATTTCTGAGTATATTTTCAAAATAGTTGGCAATTGATATTTTCAAGTCTTTTGTGAGTTATCCAAACATAAATCTATCCTTAATTTTCTCATTGTTACTACCAGGCCAATTCCATATTGTTTTCCTGATATGCATCTTCTATTTTACTTTTAGTTTGTGATAATTCTCTTTCATTTTGTTTTGCATTTTTCTCTAGCAGTGTGTAATTCAGAACAGTGAAAACACTAATCTCATTCTCGTGAGGGAATGGATTGCCAATAGCACAGTCTTAAAGTAGATGAAATATATCCCATCCTCTCAGCAGGCGGATAAAGACTCAAACAGCAGTTAGTAGAAAAGAGGAAAGATTGTGTTAAAAAAAAGGGGGAAAAAAAAGAAAAAGTGAAGACTAAAGTCATCCTCAATATTATTTTCTCAGGTAAATCTCAATTTTAGGAAAACTATCAATATTAGTCAAAATAATAACTATGCTGTCTATAAGTGAGAAGATAATATTCTTTCAGAAAGTACTCCAAACTATATTGAACTGTACTTAGCATTAAAAAAAAAAAAAAAAACACAAAACAAACAAAAAAACCCCAACAACAAAAAACTTAGGGCCTGGTTTTATAAGTCCTCATTTACATAGGTAGGTATCAGTGAATGATTCATAAGAATAAGCTTTGGTGGAAGTGTTAAAGAGAGAACTTTGTAAAGCAGACCCATTTTTCTGGTGACAGACAACCCCGTTTAAATTAAAATCTGTGCTTATGTTTGCATCCATATGGATACTCTGCTTTCTGTGCCAGTTTTTCTAATTCTAAATGCAGTTTACCACAAATGTGGGTTTTAAATAACAAACTACTTTCAAATACTGTGGAAGAAGAAACCTGAACTTAAGAAATCTCTAGTTTGCATAAGTTGTAATAGCTATCTGCTAATTTGGAGAGATAATATGATTGTTATAATAACTATTTATTCTTTCTCCCCATAATGTATTTAATGTAAGAGTTGATTTTATGGTTGATATGGCTGACTGAATATGAGCCTGAGAAGGAAATGTGAAACCTGCTCAAGTCTGTACATTTATGAAACAAGATTCAAAAATTCTTATAGCCTTATTCTCTTATGTTTACATAAGTTTGTACATACAATAAAGCTGAATGTTAAAAGAGTGCAAGAAGAACTGGCATATCTATCTGTCTAACTATAGAATCTGAACTAATATGTAGCTAATGCATTTTCTGAAAATCATCACATAAACCCAAGGCATTTACAGAGTTCTTCACTGTTAAGCATATGTGATTTGTAATATATTAGATTACTGTTTCAAAGCAACTATAGCCATCATACTGTGTGGGCAATCAAATAGTTCCCACTCAACTTTCTTCTTCTGAATTTTATATAAATTTTTAATTAATGCCTTACATTACTTGAGCTTTTATGAAATTACATGATAAATTATTCAATTTTTGATGTTATGTTTTAGACAGATGTTAAATCAAAGAAGTTAATGATTGAACACATTTTAATAGATTTGCCACTGTAGCTTTTACTCACTTTAAAAATAGTTTCTGATTGAATTTTGGTGCTCATGAAAGTGAAAGGCTAAGGACCATTTTTTTCAAGAGGCTCTTTACTGAGTCTCTGACTAATTGCAGAGTTCTGAAGACACAACAAATTATATTCCATAAACAAAAACACAGATGAAAAGGAATTAAGTGACATTAAGCATGACCCACCCCAGCCTAAAAGACTTGAGAAATAAGAAAATATAAGATAGTTCTTACCCACTTTAAAAACAGCATTTCTTCTGCCTTTAAAATGTAAAAAAATCCAACTCAAACCAAACCAAACAAACCCCACCCACTAAAATTATTCACCAATAAAGTGTAAAGAAAATCTTTAGCCAGTGATTTTCTGTGAGATTATGCCATTCAAGGACACTTGAAACTCAGTATCATTCAGTGTTTTCTCTGCAGAACTTCTCTTTGGGCAGTGGTATGATAGGGAGAAAAATGCATGGGATGCAGGAGGAATATTTCATAGAATCATAGAAAAGTTTGGTTTGGAAGGGATCTTAAAGAGCATCCAGATCCAACCCTTCTGCCCTGGGATAGGAACCTTCCACCAGACCAGGTTGATCAAAGTTCCATCCAACCTGGCCTTGAACACTCCCAAGGATGGAGCACCTATAATTTTCCTGGACAACTTGTTCCAGTGCCTCACCACTCTCAGAGTGAATTACTTCCTATTACCTAATCTAAACCTACCTTGTTTCAGTTTGAATCTATTCTCCCTTACCCATATGCCTTTGTTAAAAGTTCTTCTCCAGCTCTCTTCTAGGGCTCCTACAGGTATTGAAAGACCACAGTAAGGTCACCCTGGAGCCTGCTCTTCTCCAGGCTGAACAACCCCAACTCTCTCAAACCGATATATACCTGATCTATATCTCAAGTATGGGATATACAGATACATATATATTGAAATATATATTTATTTATGCATACCTGAATTATTTCTCAATTACACATCTAGGGTAGTTAACCCTTTGTGAGTGACGGGCATTCTGATTTAGCTGGCAAACATGAAATGAAAATAATGCTGTATCTGATTTTTCATCTTATTCTGTAATACTAGGCTGTCCAAAATATAAAGTAGGGGGAAAAAAGAAAAATAAAAGGTGAATGGAAGATGTAGAACTTAATTTCACAAACTGTATTTTTCAGTACTTCTATCAGGATGCATTTTGGTTCCCAATTATTGCTCTACAGTTGATCAGACTGAGGAAAAAGGTGCTAACAGAATTCTACAGAAATGATAATTCTCTCACAATACGAGCATGTTTACCTGTACAGATAATATGGAAACATTTTAATACATAATTTCCTTATTTTTGAGGATAATTAAAAGGAAATTCAACTCTCCTAACCGTTGCTCATCTTTTAATGGTTATATATAAGTATATATTTAGATAGATAGATAGATATAGATAGATAGATAGATAGATGGATAGATAGATAGATATAGATAGATAGATAGATATAGATAGATAGATAGATAGATAGATAGAGATAGATAGATAGATAGATAGATAGATAGATAGATAGATAGATAGATAGAGGGATAGATCAAGTAATATATTGCTTCCTACAACACCATTTTATCAAAGATAATCTATTACCTTACAGACATTAATGTAGATTCAAAATTATCCCTTCATATATATACATTTTGTAATAAGAAACAAATAAGGGTTGTTTTTTTTTTATTTTTACCAAGACATCACATGATAACCTTTACCATTTCATTCTGAGTAGATTTGTGTGTGTGTGTGAAGAACTTGTATAAAATGAGAATTTTCACACTCTGAGTAATCAGAAAGTGAAAAGTTGCAAGTTTGGCAGCAAGATATTTTCATTTGAAGTAAAACTCAGCCTACACATTTTCACACTTACATTACACAATACCTGAGATGATAAAAAATGAATGTACAGTTTTTTGGGTAAAGTGATTTATCTTTCTGTGTTGTATTTTTGAAATATTATTATTCATCAGTGGAAAGTAGACAGTTTTAAATAGAAGACAGTGAAAATATGTGCATATGTGAGCTTAGTTTGCACTTGATTTTATTATCACTATTGAAGTTAGAACTACTGATGAGATTAAAGTAGAAAAAATATTAAGATATATTTTATTGAAAAATTATTTTGCCTAATTTGAGGGGAAAAAAGATCTTAGTTTCCCTAATTCCAAAACAGAAATAAGGTACTCTTAATTATATATGACATTTTCAAAACAATATTAAATGAAATATTCATAACATTATGCATATATTTTATATACTGTTAAATGTAGGAGCTGAAATATTTCAATCAGGAAAACAAACAAGAAGTGAAGTCTTTTTTATTCTGATAACATTTAGTGCTTTGATAATCTCTTGAAAGTTTGGATTTTCTATTATTTATATTCCTAATCAGCAGCAAATGAAACTTTATTTCATAGAATGATGTCATTTGGTGTTGTATTCTTGGATCTGTTTGCAGTCCTTCAGGCTACCTGGAAATGCAGATTACATTTCCCACAGTATATCAAAAGGATGCTGTAAATCACATTGCATATTTCACAAGATCCCAAGTTCTGAATTAGGTTGGAACAAAGGAAAATCTTTTAAATTTTATTCCATATAAATGAGTTCAAATATAGTAATGAGAGTCACCTTCTATCTACAGCAGAATGACAGCACAGGAAAGAGCGAGAAACCCTGTGAAATGCCTGGAAATGAAAATCAAATAATTGTGGATGAATAAACAAATTAGTATCATAGCTAATATTCACCTTTGTATCTACTGGCAATTTAGCTGAATTATTGATTGGATATTTAAATTAATCCATATGACCTTTTCAGAACTAATACAATAATTCAGAATAAGATCTTGATTTATGTTCTAATATTTTCTTTTAAATCACTCCAAGGGATGGAGTGTACTGTAAATTTTTAATTTACTGTCCAAAAATTAATTCTATTGAAATCCTCAAGAAACTATGCATTTTTGAAATAACTTTTACTTTGAATTTTAAAATTTTCCCATGAAAATCAATTAACATTTCTGCCTTTTAGAGATTTTCTATTAAGCATTGAGAATGTAGGGACTCAATCTCAATACTGTTGAGATTACACAACAGTAATCTTGCACAGTGCTTTTCTGCTTTTCATACTACCATGCTGGCAAGGAAATTGGGAGTGCAAGGGAGGTTGTGAGGAGGTACTACTGTGTGGGACTTGATGATTTTAGAAGTCTTTTCCAACCTAACTGATTCTGTGATTCTCTGATATGAATATGGCTAAAGGATATGCCACTACCTGAGCATTTTCACAGCGTTCAAGGAGTCCCACACACACCACCCAAGACTTTAACTGCCAGGACTAGAGTGCTTTCATAGCATACAGCTCCAGCAAGCAAATTAATGCCCCTTTAGATTCCCCCTCACACTCATGCTTACCCTCAGGCACATTTCCTCCTTCAGGTTCAGCCCTAGGTTTCCCATGTCAGAGTGATACAGCAGCAGGTCAGCTTGAGCTGGTTGCCTCTGGAGGGAGATCCACTACAAAGAAATCCATGGGCTTTCAACTTATGCATCTGCTCCTCACACAGTCTTCATGCACCTTGCATGCACTTCTTGTTACAGTGGCAATTTTTGGTCTGGTGTCTTCTAACAACAACACCAAAAAATCTCAGTGTGTTATCAATATTCTTCTCATATTGAAGACAAAACATAATACTGTACCAGCTACGAGGGAAACTGTGAAGAAAATTGACTCTATTCCATCTAAAAACATACCCAGGTATAAGACCACAGCTTGTGGCCCAAGGCTTTAGCAAAACAAACTACTACATACTAAATCACACAGTATTATAACTCTATGTAACTCATTTTTATTAAAAAAATTTTATTCTAAGTAACTAATATCTCTCAGCAATATAATGAGACAGTCCTTGGGATCCAAATTCTCCAGTAAACTCATGTAACTTCTTGGTTCCTCTGCATTAAAATGGTATACATCCACCTCTTGGTATCCGTCTAGTTCCCCTCTAACATATTAGGGTGTAACTTCTTAAGAAAAACTAAGCACAATAGGATTGCTGCCTCAAAATGTAGCCTGGCTTATTGCATTTCCTTCTGTTCCTGCAAGAACAGCTAGACTGGGAGACTTGAAGGGAGGAAGAGATCAGAGGGTAAAAATAAAAAGAATTTGTGCTAAAATCAAATCATGATCTCCCCAGGAGACATCAGCTGAATATTGCATCTGGAGGTAAGTACGCCTGGGACCCTAAAAGATTCCCAAAGAGAATCTACTTAATGTTTCAGAGCCCACAATGAGCTTGATTCAAACTCTCTGTCAAAAGTGAACAGAAGCTTCTTGGATTGAAATAAACACTATAAAAACCTTCTTTTGGAATTAAGGACCATCCCAAAGGAAGATATTTAAAAAGGAATTGGAAATTATGAGCAGGTAATTCTTTACACCTATAATTTTCATGCAAACAAGTGGGCAATTCTAACACATGTACATTTGTACCCATGGGTTTTGCTGCTGGTACAGTAAAATCACAAGTGAGCAATTCAGATCTATAGAAGACCCTGTGAGACTGAAGGCAGCTAAGAATAAACAAGTCACAGCTTCTTGGAGGAGTTAGCTATTCCCGAGAGGTTTCTCATGGGAGCTCCTCAGGTTTCTCACAGCACACCGGAGAGGTTCTTGAAAACATCTAGAATAAGTTTTCCAAAACATAGGACTTGGGAGATATGGGTTCTAACCAATTGAAGTTTCTAGCATGGTGGTGTGTAACTCTTTTTAGCCAATAAGCTGTAGTTCTAACCATATATAAACCGTGTGCTATGTGTAATAAAATGTCTTCACTATGAATCTCATAGATTTGTTGTGTGAAGTCCTTTCTCTCTGCTGAAGTTTGTTTACTTTATTTTGCTTCCAGAATGTAGTGTACTGAGAAGCATACTCGAGGACCAGTGAGGACCAGTGCACTGACTCAATCACAATTTATTTGAATTTTCAAATAACACTTTCTCTACCCGTAGAACTGCTGTGTCTCTTGTCTAATTTCAACAAAGAAGGAGGATGTACAAGACTGATTTAGAATGAGTGTGCCACTGTAAAAAGTCATCAGGGCCTCTCTTAAACATCTACTCAAAAATAATCTTTAGCAAAGGATTGAATTATTTTGTTTATTTGGTTTTATTTGTTTTGGTGGGATTTTTTGTTTTAATAAAGTTAAGTTCGTTTCTAAAACTTTCAAAAGCTACAGGTTTCTTCCACATAAAATAGAGACTTAGAAAATATCAGCTATACATTTTCCTTAGAAATCTTAATTCTGTTGTTGCTATGATATGAATGAAATAACATTATTTGTAGAAAAGATGTAGAATGAGCATTTCAAGTTGATCATCTTAAATGCAGAAGAATGGAAGAAAACACTTTACTAAGCAACTGCAAATTTGCTATTTTGTACCCTTGCAAATACATAGTCTTGTTTTTTTGCTTGGCCAACACACACCATACATTTTTAAACCTGGAGAACACAGTAGTACTGGTATCTGATACCACCGTGCTTACCGTGCGTTAAGGTTGGCAGAAGGTTGTAACTGGAGCAAAAAGGCTGAATATGGCTGAATATCTTTGTTAGCCAGCCATAGCACGTGGAGAGCTACCTGTGTTTTCAGAAAGAATGTACTGATACATTATACTTGGTGTAGACCACTCTACTATAAATAAAATGTATTTTCTTCTTGGGGGGAAAAGTCTAGATTTTTAAATGTTACTGTCTACTTTGCAGATAATTTCAGACAGATGGAATTTTGCATTTAGTTACTGTAAAAGAAGAACAGGTTTGTGATTGCTTGAGGAATCTGAACAATACTGAGTCTATGGAACACAATGAGATGCATCCCAGAGTCCTGAGGAAGGTTGCTGATGTAGTTACCAAAACACTTTCCATGGTATTTGAAAAGCCATGGCAGACAGGTGAAGTCCCAAATGACTGAAAAAAGGGAAACATTGCACCCATTTTTAAAAAGGGTAGAAAGGACAACCCTGGGTACTACCAACCTGTCAGCCTTGCATCTGTGCCTGGGAAAATGATAGAACCATGTAGGGAAAAGTCTGCTGTATTTTGCTGTAGCGAGAGGTTTTTCCTTGTCCCAGCCTGCCCAACCCCGACGTGACCTTGGGTTTCAGCGCCAGATACCTGGATGAATTCTCACGGAGATATGGTCCAGGCTCCAAAATGGTTAAAAGAATGTTCAGCATAACTTTATTGGGGGGGTAAACAGGTTATATAGGGTTTTGAGGGGTACACGTGAACTGAAGTGACTTGGGATAGGTCTAAGGGCTTTGATCACGACCTGAGGGGCTTTTCCCATTGGCTGAAAGCCAGCTTCATGAGGTGTCCATGTGCTGGGCAGCCCACCTCTGGCAACAGCCTGTCGCTGTTTACCAAGAAGCTGAGGTTGTTTACTTCTGCTCCAAGGTCGGGCTGACCTTGCCAGCCTAATGTGGGGTCAGGCAAATGCAGGGGCTGAGGCCAAGCCTCTCCCAGCAGAACAGATCCTCCTAGAAGCTGTGCTAAGGCACATGGAGGATGGGGTGGTGATTTGAGACAACCAGCAGAACTTCACCAAGGGCCAGTCTTGCCTAACCAATCAAGTGGCTACAATAGCGGACAAGGAAAGTGCTACAAATGTCATCTATCTGGACTTCAGTAAGGCCTTTGACCTTGTCCCCCACAACATCCTTCTCTCTGAATTGGAGAGATATGGATTTGATGAATGCACTGTTTGGTACATGAAGAACCACCTGGATGATCACATCCAGAGGCTAGCTAGCAATGGCTTAATGTCCTGACAGCAATCAGTGACAAATGGTGTCCCTTGGGGGACCGTATTTAGACCAGTATTGTTTAATGCCGTTATCAATGACTGAAAGGACTTAAAGATCACAGTTGCCTGTCTCAAAACACTGTCAAGACCACAGGAGGAATGTGCCATAAGATAAGCAACCACAGCGGGAACCTTAGGTAAGCACACATGAGAAATTTACAGCAGGAAGGTGCTAATTCCAGGCCCAGGAGAGGCAAGATCTGGTTGGCACATCCTGGTAAATGCATTCGGACAAAAAGGATTCCCACGGTGGCAAACTATGGGAAAGAAAGCAACTGCTCATACACATACCACCCCAAGTTAAGGGAACATCTGCAACTACCCCTTGGATACCCAAAACTTGGACTGTATAAAGGTTGTACCCCCAGAAGAACAACTCTTGGACTCCCACCACAGAGAAGCCCAGGGGTAAGAAGGACCAATGGCATGCCACTGGTGGTGAGTACGTTCTGCTTGATCGATCTCTCTCTCTCTCTCTCACTTTCTCTCTTTCTTCCCCTCTTTTCTATTTCTTTCCATCTCTCTACCTCATATTTATTTTTAAATATAATCTGTATTATTGACTTCAGTATATGTCTTCTTTACACCTTAATTTGGGCAGAGGCATCTCTCTCTAATTGGATCATAACAGTGACATGGATGAAGGGATCACGTGTATCCTCATCAAGTTTGCAATGACACCAAGCCAAGCGGTGCAGTTGACATGCCTGAAGGATGGCATAAAATCCAGAGGGTCTTGGACAAGCTTAAGAAGTGGGCCTGTGGGAAGCTTGTGAGGTTCAAGGCCAAGTACAAGGTGCTGCACATCAGTGGGAGCAACCCCTGCTATCAACACAGTCTGGGGAGTAAGGGGATTTTTAACAGTCCTGTTGAGAGGGAGTTGGGGATACTGGTGGATGAGAGGCCAGGCATGAGCTGGCAACATGTGCTTGAAGCCCAGAAAGCCAACTCTAACCTGTGCTGCATCAAAAGCAATGGGGCCAGCAGGTCAAGGGAGTTGATTCTTCCCCTCTACTCCATTTTTGTAAGACTGCGTCTGTGTGCCACTCTGCAGTCCCTGACATAGGAAGGATATGGACCTGTTGGAGCAAGTCCAGAGTAGGGGACACAAAGGGGATCAAAGAGGTGGAGCACTGCTCCTATGAAGACAGGCTGAGAGAGTTGAGGTTTTTCAACTTAGCAAAGAAAAGGCTCCTGGGGAGACCTAATATTATAGTCTCTCAGTACTTAAAGCAGGCTAATCAGAAAGGTAGAAACAAGACTTTTTAATCAGTCCTATAGTGACAGGACAAGGGTAAAGGTTTTAAACTAAAAGACTGTAAATATAGAGTAGATATAAGGAAGACAATTTTACAATGAAGTTGGTGAAATACTGACACAAGTTGCCCAGAGAGGTCTTAGATGCCTCATCCCTGGTAAAATTCAAGGTCTGACTGGGTGGGGCTCTAAGCAACATGATTCAGTTAAAGATGTGCCTGCTCATTGCAGTGGAATTAATCTAGATGGACTTTAAAGGTTCCTTCCATCCCAAACTATTTTATCATCCTATCACACTATTTTTTTTTTCATTTTCTCACTTGCAAACACAAAAGGAATACCTCTTTGCATACAGAGACAAGACTTGTTTAATAAGAGCTCGAAACTGAAAACTGATTTGAAATATCTTGTCATTGACTATTTTGAAACTTTCTGAGAACTTAAAATGAGTAAGAATAACAAAATATCCGTCAATGTGAAATTGCTAGGGCACATATTTTATGTTTATATGATGAAATTTGCATGTAAAAGCAGTTATAGAAGTGTATGCTCTACCTGGGCATATACCAGTCTAAATAGGACTAACATGGTTTTTAGGATCTGCATGCTGCTCTATAAATAATTACTCTAATGCCATTAACCTCAGACTAAGTCTCAGCTAAAACAACTCTAATTTTGCATTCAACATTGTGAAATTTCTCACCCTTTTAAGTACTGAAGCAAAATAACAGGATTATTAGGAATTTGCGGAGAAGTGAGGGAGAAAGGGATTTGATTAATTATTCAAGTAAATCATTATTGTCTCAGAATAGTTTAATACAAGCTATGATATGTTAATTAATGTCTACTTTAAAGTGAAGTACATCTAAAAATGATTAGTAAACCTGGAAACATATTACATGTGAAAAGAGAACTTGTTGCATAGCCCTCATATCTAGCTAAAAAGGGCTTGATTTTGCTGATACAATAAAGTAAACAACACTGTTCCATTGAGAAATCTATCCACAGATCCAAAACTAATTCCAGATTGGGTCTCCAACAACAGGATCTTTTAATCTTTATGAAAATTAGATTCACTGGTATTTAAAAACAAAAACAAAAAAACCCAAACCAACCCAAAAATCTTTTATCATCTTTAGTTTTGGAATCTCAGAAAGTAAAGAATCTTTATGAAAATCTGAAAAAAAAAAAAGATAAGACAAAACCAAACCCCAAAAGCCAAACCCCATTTGTTTTTTTCCCCCAATTAAAAAAAAAAAAAAGAGTTTTGCAAGGTGGCATAAAGCCATATTAGGCCTATTTTATCAACATAATTTTCTAAGGATGTAATCTGATCCAAAGCATATTAATGTTCTTAATTACAATATTTCAATAGACTTTGGCCAACTTCAATTTATGTATTTGTAGACTTATGAATTCATCAGAACTGAAAACCCATTTATATTCTGACTCTCCCATGCTCTGCATTTAACATTCTATTTTCCCTCCAGGTTTGCCATTAATCAATAGCTGAACATAAAATATGTTTTAAAAGTTTGGGAATTCTTTTGAGCTTTAAATTTTTCCATAAGGGTGAAAAGTCAGAATCTAGATGATAAAAAAAAAAGTCTCAGATCATCCAAACAACCTTAGGATCTTTGAAAAATTTTATTTTACTATTAATTGTTTCTATTCCACAATAACTATCTAAAAATTCTCTCTAGCACTAAGACAACTGATCCAAGCTCAGCTACCAGATAAAGCTGTTGGGTGTGTGCCTCTTTGTAAAGAAGACTGGGGCCTCAGGGGCTCAGATACCCAGCTGCAAGCAGCTGAGGAAATTTGGATCCAAGGGAAGGCTAATGGGAAGGCTGAGTGTCTAAGCCCAGAAGCTGAAGGGATCCACACTGTACATACAGATAAATATATTTCCTGCTAATTGTCCTTCATCCTGATCAGCCAGAGAGGTGAACACAATGAGTTCACTGGTGCTGTTTGTGTTCGTGTGAGTGGTGATTATGTCTCTTTGTGATGACCAAAGTAGACAGCCATGCATATTTGTATATATGTGTTTTTATAGTTGAGTTTGTATATGTTACAATTGGGAATACATCCTCAGCCATGCTACTGATTGGATCAGTACACAGGGAGCAGTTGAAACCTCCCTTGGAACACTGATTTGGCAACCCCTAAAAAAGCCAAAAGAAAAGAAAATTTCATTTCAGCTATCAGTAGCGTGCTGAAGCCATTGTAACATCTGATAGATAAGAATTGCTTTCCAGTGAAAATATCCATACAGGGAATATAATAAAGATTTTTATAGATTGAAACTATACAATCCTAGCTTACCTTTGTGTTCAAAAAGATCATTTCACTAGAATTTGACCAAAATATTGTCACTCAGGAGATTTAACTGGTAGATAGCATCATCTGTGGGAAACATGCATCAGTGTACTATTTGATGCACTTTGCCTTTTATTTATGGCTATAAATATTCAACAATGGAAAAATCAAAACAAAGGTTGTACATAAAAATAGCTGAACTGGCCATTTCCCTTCATTATAAACCACAAAAAAATCAATCTGCAACTGTTTTATATTTTGTGTCATTATATTTATTTGTTTTCAGAGTTAATGTAGGCTTATCAAGAAATTAGATTTCCAAGTTTAGGTATCTTTTTTCCAAATTGAACATGAATACTTTTTCCCATCAGGTCCAGAGTCCACTAGTTTCTTAATTAAATTGTAAATTCCTAGTCATCTCTGTTCATTTCACATGTGTAGTTTGCACTAGCTTTGATGGTGAACACAGGGAGTACTGTTTCAAGGCACATTTAAACATAAATACATTAATGCAGGTAGATGCAACCTTAGTCTCCCTATTGCAATGCTGAAGCCAAGAGGAAAGGGAAGATGATACTAACGCATAAACAAAATAAATCTGGGCCAGTCTTAGTCTAGGTAAAGTACAGTAGGTAAATGTGCTGCAATCAAGCTTGTAAGCCTCTCCCAGGCTCAGTGCTTCTTAAATTTTTCACAGCCCTGATTCAGGGTGATTATGTTTTTTTCAGATCCAAGCTAGCGAGTTGGCATTATGTTGCAAGGGAATACAGCAATTTCGATATTTCGTTGGATTGAGTCTTTGCACTGAGTTCCATTGTTTGATGTAGGCATACAATAATGCACTCTGGAAAGGACTGTTTTTTTCTTATTATCAAATGAGAACTGAGAGTAGGAAATAGCAATGACCAGAGGAGGAAGCCTTGTCTGCTCTTAATGGACATAGTTGCCTTATTACTTTTTCTCACTACTATTATTATTCTATTGAATTTCTAATAGTTACTCCAAATTTACCCTACTTTGAGAGTGGCTTGGCTCCTAAATATGCCATTTCACTTTCCTCAGCAGCAGGAGCTTTCCATGATGTACTAAAACTTCATTTTGCCTCCCCTTTCTTTCTGGCAGCATGCTGTGCCCATCAGCTAACTAAGAGCTTCCATCCCAGAGGAGGCTGCATTTCATTAGTGAGGTACTGTGCAGTTATATAGCTCAAATCTGGTCTGAAGATAAAAATATTAATAATTGGACTGGTAGCGTTTGGAATTCTTTATGGCCTCTATTTCTATGATGTCCTCTTCTCCCTGTGCAGTATGAGGATGTGCATGAATCACTGGCATAATACTCTTTCTGTCCTGAGCAAGCAACAAAACCCTACAGGGTTTCAAGAGACAATTTGATTTTTTGAAACAAGTTTTTACTTACTTCATTGCTCCACTCTCAGGGAGCTTCTTACCCATAGAAGTTGCCAGTCTCTGTTCAGGACTTAATACGAAGCAGATCAATGTCAAGGAGGTAATAATTACAGCTGTCACACTACTAATTTTTAAATGTGAAATCTGGTCTTTTGTTTGGTGCACTGTGTGCTAGACACCCAATTTTTCATGTGATCAAGAACACATTGATGGATAGTGCTTGATATGACATTAAATTAAGTGCTTCTTAAAGGCACCTTTAAAGGAAGGTATTACTGAACTAATGATGTGCAAGTGATTGAACTTGTTCACTTCCTATCTCTGTGATGTCATTCTGATGAAGAAGCCAACACTGGAATGTGGCTGGTAGTTAATGGAATCAGATTTTGTCCTGGCATGCATCTGTCCTTCTATGTTTAGCAAAATTCTCTGTATTAAATTTTTTAATAATAGCTAAGGTTTAAAAAGAAAGATATTTCCATGATAACAAGCATTCTGACATTCTTGGCACTTCAGTTCTCCAGCAAAATATTAATATTAATGTACCTGGGTCACTTCCCATACCTTTTCTTATATTACACATTTCTACTGATAATTTTCTTCTATTACAGCTTTAAATAAATAAATAAATACAATACTCTTTTTAACAGAGAACTAGAACGTGAAAGGAAAATTAATTTCATTTTAAAGTCATGACGCTGATATATTTTAGTGACCATGAGCAAATTAATTAATTAATTCACCATGGCTCAAGCCTTGCCTTTAAAATAAAACTTGCATTTTCTTTGTACATCCCTTCTATTTAAATTCATGGCTCTATGAAGAAAGTACTATCCTTTGTTGCATATCTTTAGAACAGTCAAGAAAATAAGATGCTTATCTCTCACATTTCAGCTAAATTCTAAAGATGTTATTTTTATACAAACATTCAATAAAATACATTCATCTCCTTCCATCACTACAGAGAGCTTTGTGGAGCTTGCGGTGAGCAACATATGTGTGCAATCACATCCCTACCCTCTTATTGTATGAATCATAGAATCACAGAATTAATTGGGTTGGAAAAGACCTCCGAAATCATCAAGTCAAACCCTTGGTCAAACTCCAGTCCATTTACTAGATCATGGCACTCAGTGCCGCATCCAATCTCAGTTTAAAAATCTACAGGGATGGTGAAACCATCACTTCTCTGGGCAGGCCATTCCAATGCCTGATTACTCTCTCTGTAAAGAATTTTTTTCTGATATCCAACTTAAATTTCCCTTGGAAGAGCTTGAGCCCGTGCCCCCTTGTCCTGTTGCTGAGTGCCTGGGAGAAGAGATCAATCCCCACCTGGCTAGAACTTCCCTTCAGGTAGCTCTAGATAGTGATGAGGTCACTTCTAAGCCTCCTCTTCTCCAGACTAAAGAGCCCCAGCTCCCTCAGCCTCTCCCCATAGGACTTATGCTCCAGTCCCTTCACCAGCCTTGTTGCTCTTCTCTGGACCCGCTCCAGCACCTCAATATCTTTCCTGAACTGAGGGGCCCAGAACTGAACACAGTACTCAAGGTGTGGCCTCACCAATGCAGAGTACAGAGGAAGGATCACTGCCCTGGCCCTGCTAGCCACGCTATTTTTGATACAGGCCACCTGGGCACACTGTTGGCTCATGTTGAGCTTCCTGTCAATTAGTCCCCCCAGGTCCCTTTCTGCCTGGCTGCTCCCCAGCCACTCTGTGCCCAGCCTGTAGCGCTGCAGGGGGTTGTTGTGGCCAAAGTGCAGGACTCGGCACTTGGCCTTATTGAACTTCATGCCATTGGAATCAGCCCATCTCTCAAGTCTATCCAGATCCAGGGTTTGTTGTGATGTGACAAGAGAGAATGGCTTTAAACGGCACGAGGGTAGGTTTAAATTAGATATTAGGAAGATGTTCTTTTCTGCGAGGGTGGTGAGACACTGTTAAAAGGTTGTCCACAGAGGTAGACTCCCTTTTCCTGGAGTTGTTCAAGACCAGGCTGGATGGGGCACTAAGTTCTAGTGGAAGTTTCCCTGATAATGGCAGGGTGCTTGAAGCTAGGTGATCTTTCAGATGCCTTCCAACCCATACCACTATATGATTCTATAATTTTATGATAGGTGGCCTTTTGCTCTTGTCTTATTCCTTTCTTCCCACCATAAGTCTGATGATCTGTGCAGGCCCCACTAATAAATGAAAGAATGACAGTAGCAAGGAATTATTTTTACTGGAGGACTGACATAAGAGACCACTAAAAGTTTATATTCTCAGTTTGCCCTAGATTACTGTCCAAAAGATATAGAAAGAAGTCACAATTCCCAGGATTTAGCAGAGCTGTGCTAGTTCCATCCATTTTCTTATCATAGTTCTAGTATTGAAGGTAAAGGAAATATGAATTTTGGAATGACATAATATAATTTGTGGAACTGGATATAATGGAATAAGCTAGACAACTTGTTTAATCTACCTTCTCCAATAAGATAAACCTGCAAATCCCAAACTGTCATTTTATTTCCTCTAATTATACCAAGCTTCTCCGGGGACACACCCTTGTCGCAGGAGAGAAGCTTGCGTGCCCTCATGAAGTTCAGAGCTATGCTGGAGGTGGTTTGTGCTTCCGGTAGGGTCTCCCATGCCAGACAGGTCTCAGCTGAAGGGTCAGACAAAGTGTATCCACGGGCAGGATGGGCTCGCTAGCCGTCTGGCAACCATCCCAGGAGAAGGACAACTCCAACCCCAAACCCGGGCAGATGGAGCTCGTTTAGCCCTGTAAGGCCATCCATCTAAGAGAAGGATACTCTAACCAAACCTACGTCCTGAGGTATTCGCTGTCACCGTCCAAGCTCGCTCGGCCGTGGCAGATGAACCTTAGGAGTAAAGGGTGGGGCCAGTTCTGCACATGCTGTGCCTCACCTAAAAAATCCATTGCGCAGGCCTGAAGGGTTCACCCATATTGCAAAGCCCTGTAGCGACAGGTGAGGGTCGAAAACGGCAGGTGATAGGAAGCAGCTGGAAGCCGCAGACCCAACCCTGCATGCAGGCGGTTCAGGATATGGGTCATTAGAGACTTGACCCCGGAGATTACAGTCTCTTGCGGCAGCATCCTGAATGACCAAGCAGCCTTTTCTAGGGACAGCACTGCTTGCTCCACACGGAGAGGGGCCTAGCAAAGGTGGCCTAAACAAAGATCATCTCCACACCCGGTTGGATAACCGTGGCCAACTGGCATCTTCCATACGGTCAAACAAAAACAAAGAGATTTCAAAGGCAGACACCTGCCTCCAAAGGTGTGCTCAAACTAACACTCGCATGTTGGAACATCAGAACCATGCTTGATACTGGGGATAGTGGACGTCATGAGCGTCGTTCTGCTCTAATTGCCCACGAACTGTCACGGCTCAACACTGACATTGCTGCTCTCAGTGAAGTTCGTCTTCATGAGGAAGGCAGCCTTAAAGAACCTGGTGCTGTCTACACACTCTACTGGTCAGGCAAACCCAAAACCTAAAGACACCTTTCAGGAGTTGGCTTCATGATTAAAAACTCCATTGCCTCCAAACTTCAAAATCTGCTGACAGGTCATTCCCATCGCATTATGTCCTTACGCCTCCCTCTACACAACAAGCAACATGTTGTTCTTTTTAGCGTATATGCCCCAACTCTCCAAGCTGACCCAGGGGAAAAAGACAAATTCTACACAGACCTGCGCCGCCTCACCCAAAATGTTCCTGCAGATGATAAGATCATAATCCTTGGTGACTTCAACGCCAGAGTAGGTAAGAATTCTGAAGCCTGGAAAGGAGTCCTGGGCAAGCATGGCCTTGGAAACTGCAATGACAACGGACGCCTCCTGCTAGAGTTTTGCACAGAATGGCAGCTCACCATCACCAACACTATCTTTCAACAGAAAGACAGCCTGAAGACAACCTGGATGCATCCTCGATCCAAGCACTGGCACCTCATTGACTATGTCTTAGTGCAACAGAGAAATGTCAGAGATGTCCGTCATACTCGAGTGATGCCGAGTGCAGAATGTCAAACAGACCACCGCCTTGTGCGCTGCAAACTTAACCTCCACTTCAAGCCCAGACCTAAGAGGGGCGGCATTCCAAGGAGGAGGCTCCAAGTCAGCAATCTTCAAACAGCCACAGTGAGAGACAGCTTCCAGGGAAACCTTCAAACTAGACTTAAAGATAATCCCATAGATCCCTCTCCTGAAGCGCTTTGGCAACATATTAAAAGTTGCATCCTGCAGTCCTCTGAAGAGTCCCTAGCGTTCTCCTCCAAGAAAAACAAAGACTTGTTTGATGAGAACAATCAAGAGATCCAGGAATTGCTGAAGAAGAAGAGAACTGCTCACCAAGCACACCTTGCTCAGCCATCTTGCCATATAAAAAAAACCGCCTTTCGTCTTGCATGCAGCAAGCTCCAACAGAAACTTCGAGACATCCAGAACAAATGGTGGCTCGACCTAGCAGAAAAGACACAACTATGTGCAGATTTGGGTGACCAAAGAGGATTCTATGAGGCCCTGAAAGCAGTGTACGGACCCACACACCAGGTTCAAAGCCCCCTACTCAGTGGAGATGGTCAACTGCTTCTAACAGATAAAACCTCCATCCTGAACTGATGGTCTGACCACTTTCAGACTCTCTTCAGTGCCAACCGTGTAGTCCAAGGCTCAGCAATTCAGCACATTACACAGCAACTGGTGACACATGAATTGGATGCAGCCCCTACTATGGGAGAGATACTCAAGGTCATACAACAGGTGAAAACTGGCAAGGCAGCTGGGGTTGATGGAATTCCACCTGAAATCTGAAAGCCTGGAGGTCAAGCACTCCATGCCAAATTCCACGAGCTTGTTGTGCGTTGCTAGGAACAAGGGGAACTACCACCAGATCTCCGTGATGCAGTCATTATCACTCTGTAGAAGAAGAAAGGAGAAAAATCTGACTGCTGAAATTACCGAGGTATTACTTTGCTCTCCATTGCTGGTAAAATCCTTGCAAGAATACTCTGAACAGATTAGTACCCACTATTGCAGAAGATCTTCTACCTGAAAGCCAGTGTGGTTTCAGAGCCAATAGGAGCACCACAGACATGGTGTTTGTTCTCAGACAACTGCAAGAGAAGTGTAGGGAACAGAACAAACGTCTCTATGTAACCTTCGTTGACTTCACCAAAGCTTTCAACACTGTGAGCAGAAATGGCCTGTGGCAGATCTTGGAACATTTAGGATGTTCCCCCCAAGTTCCTCAAAATGATCATCCTGCTACATGAGGATCAGCGTGGACAAGTCACATATGGCGATGCACTCTCTGAGCCCTTTGCAATAACCAATGGTGTGAAACAAGGTTGGGTTCTTGCACCAACTCTATTCACAATCTTCTTCAGCATGATGCTCCAAAGAGCCACAGCAGACCTTGATGAAGAAAATGGCATCTACATCCGATATCGTACCGATGGAAGCCTATTCAACCTAAGGTGACTAAAGGCCCACACCAAGACCCTGAATCACCTTGTCTGTGAGCTGCTTTTTGCTGATGATGCCTCCCTTGTTGCTCACACAGAAGCAGCTCTGCAGCGTTTCACATCCTACTTTGCAGAGACTGCTGAGCTTTTTGGGCTGGAAGTCAGCCTGAAGAAGACGGAAGTTCTCTACCAACCTGCACCTCAAGAAGTCTTCCATCATCCTCACATCACCATAGGCAATTCAGAGCTTAAGTCAGTCCAGCAGTTCACCTATCTGGGAAGTATCATTTCCTCAGACGGTAAGATTGACAAAGAGATAGACAACAGGCTGGCAAAGGCATACAAAGCCTTCGGAAAACTCCATAAAAGAGTCTGGTCCAATAAACACCTGAAGAAAAGTACAAAGATTAGTGTCTACAGAGCCATTGTACTGTCTACTCTTTTATATGGGTCTGAATCTTGGGTCATCTACCGCCACCACCTGCAGCTTCTCGAACGCTTCCATCAGCGCTGCCTCCGTTCAATCCTAAACATCCACTGGTCTGATTACGTGACCAATGTGTCTGTTCTTGAACAGGCAGGGGTCAGCAGTATCGAGGCCATGCTGATGAGAATGCAGCTGCGCTGGGCAGGGCACGTCTCCAGGATGGAGGATCACCGCCTTCCAAAGATTGTGCTCTATGGTGAACTCGCCACCGGCTGCCACAAGAGAGGAGCCCCAAAGAAGAGATACAAGGACTCCCTGAAACAACACCTCAGCCTTGGCCATATTGACTGCCACCAATGGTCCACTCTGGCCTCCAATCGGGATTCATGGAGACACACCATTCACGACGCTGCTGCTTCCTTTGAGAATGCACAGAGAGTCAGTCTGGAGGAGAAAAGACAATGCAGAAAGAACCGTTCCTTGCCAATGTCACCCAGGGAGACATTCCGCTGTGCCTTTTGTGACCGGATCTGCCTATCCCGTATCAGCCTTTTTAGCCACCAGCACACTTGCAGCAAGCATGGGTAGTGCCCTTCCCAAATCTTCGTTCGCGAAGCCTAGCCATGAATTATACCAAGCCAATGCTTGGCAGTTATTCTCAAATATTTTGTCGGGTTTGTTCTTTTTGTTGTTGTTGTTGTTTTTTTGTTGGTGGTTTTTTTGGTGTGGGTTTTTTTTTTTTTTTTTTTACTTCTCAGCAGTTTCCTTTTCTCTCCTAGAAGTTTGGCGAAGCTGTGATTGCAAACATATTTTCTAAATAATAGTCTATTAACACTTTTTCATTGATCTAATGTGTTGCTCTGACATTGGAGCTTGTTCACTGTTCACCATTTAATTTTATTGATTTTAAGTTTGTATTCTTGAAAGTTAAATATCCACTGTGGGAAAATCGCTGCTTATGTGGCAAACATTCAGACCTTTTAACCTTGTTCCTTCTGACTCTTGGGAGAGAAGTTGCTAAAAGTTCTGTGTTTCACGTGAAATTTTTTGTAAGATAATTTTCTGCCATTCATACCTCAAGAAGAGTCAGTGTCTATTGTCATAAACAACAAAACCATTAATGATTTGTAGGAATAAAATCCTTGAACAAATGGCTGTCCTTCGGTGCTAGTCCAAAATTTTCCTGTTCTTAAGTATGATGGAACTAGCCCTTTTGTGTAATGTGATGAAATGTGTCCTTACTTAGAAAAGTGTGTGTTGGGAGTGTTGTTTCCCTGTTTGTGGACATTATTTCCATTACAAAAGTTGAGCTGATCTAACTGCTTCTGAAAAGGGTCCTTCCTGTTCCCTTATATCACCTTTCCCCTCATCATTTGTACCTCAAAACAATTCTGCTAATAAATGTAGGAGGAAAACAAAGGTCACTTTTGTTTGTTTACTGAACTGAATTGGTCCAGAAGGGTCTTATGAACACCAGAGCAGGACTGTGGGAGGATGCATGACTTAGTTCAAGATGCAGGGGGATAAAGGGTCTTATCCTGTTGGCAGTAGGAAGCAGTAGATTGTGACTGAAAAGCTACTTCCTTCTGAAAGCCTCATTGAGAAAAAGGGAGTGACAGATAGTACAGATCTAAGCAATTAACCTGGTATAATGAGGGCATTATCTAATGTGGATTGATTAAAAACAAAGCAAAAAAATTCCTGGAATTTAAAAATACTGTAGTTATGTGTTTTCAATGAAGATGGTAAATCCTTTTTGTAGAAAACATTGGTGAATGTTCTTCTACCTACTTCAACATGGGAAAAAGGCAGGTTCATAATCACCTTTTTCTATCAAATATGACCATAGCATGACTGTAGACTAATACTGCCTTAGGAAGCCTCTTTCTCTCTCCTCCATAACACCTCCTTTTTTTTTTACCCCTCAGTTTTGTTGTACTGAGAAAAGTCTCCTGTGGGGAAATTCATCCTAATAAAAAACACCAGAAAAACTCTATGTGCAGCTACTGCTTATGCTCTCTTCTGAAGAACAGAGGTAAAGAACCAGCAAGAGAATAAGCAGACAAGTTCTTTGTTCCAAAACATGACTTTTATCTTTTAAAATATGTGATAAGTCTCTGTTACATGTATTAACTCTATTTTCTTTTAATAAAAAAACCCCCTTACACTTTTAAGTCAAAACATTTATTTCACAGATTTTACCAATATAAAGAAAACCAAAATCTAGTAATTTCTGGGATATGAATTTTTCTTCTTCCTTTAATTCAGCTCTTTATTTTCTCACACACACATATTATTTGTAAAGCATGTGTATTTATATATGTGTGAGGACAGAGAAGAGGTCAACAGTCAGGTAAAGAAACCACAGAGAACATCTGTACTAGGTGTGACTTTAAGCAAAATGATGATATTATTGCAAAGAATTTTTATTTTCCTAATAAGGGAAGAAATGTCCATGCTGCAGTTAAGCCAAGTGAAGAAGAATACTGTCACAAGGCTCTCATCACAGTCTATCCCTCAGTGTAAGCTCAATACCACAACCAACAGTGCTTTCTCCTCAGACCTGCCAGATCAGCTGTGCACTTAGTCATTCTTACATTGGGTCAACCCAAACTCTCTGATCTATCTACTGTCAAACGAGGATGTTTCAGACTTGACTCAGCTGCATCTCTCCCCAACAGAAGAACTATTTCCAATTTTAATAAACAAAAAAGTAACCCCAAATCAGCACACTTCTGTGTCTGGTCAAATTTGTAATGTACTTTTTCAAAATTCCACCTAATACGTATTCTGTAGTAATCAGATCTTTCTGCTTTGGGGCTCTTTGTGAAATATGCAGTAATCTGTCATAGATTGTTGCCCTAGTTCAGCAAGGTGGAACCAGTTTATCACGTCTGGGTGTGACCAAAGGCTGTATATTCTCAACCCTTTATCCCATTTCCCAAGAACTGTTAACAATGGATCATTTGCAGCAGCTGCCCAGGGCACACCTGACCCCTCAGGCTGTGAGCTGGGTGGGAAAGACACCTGTGAGATAAAAGCTGTGATAACTCCCTTCCAGCAAGTCATTAGCACCTCCACACAGAGCCTGAAGTGTCATGTCTGATAATGGGCCGTCAATGATTCCAAAAAACCCTACGACTCACAGAGTGAGATCACCCATTGTGTAATTCCCTACCCTGAAGGAGGTACTGGGCGGTCCCATCTGGACCTGAGGGGATATAATCTTGGGGGTTTGGGGACTTAGGGAACCAGCTGTTGAATCCAGAGGAGGACCAGAACCTTGACAGGAGGAGACTACCACTCTTGACCAGACTGTGACCATCATCTGCACCAACAGGTTTCTTGCTTCCTTTTACTTTGCGCTTGGGGGAACCACATGGGGTTCAGCACAGGGGCTACAAACCCCTTTGTGTTTGTGCCCCAGGGTGTTGGGTTACACTTCTGGGTTTTGTGGGTTAAACCCACTTTCTCTTTGTGCTATTGCATTTATTGTAATATTGTTATTAAATTGTAACTCTGACTTATAATCTCTTTTGTGTTGGGTTCGTTTCTCCTGCCAGTTTACCTTTAAACCAGCACAATTGTAAATGGGTTCTTTGCCTTTTTCTTGTACTGTTGAACTATCTTGATGATATGGACACCTTTGACTTTGTTGAAAAATAATGGTAAGGGGGAGAGCTTTAGGGAAAAGTAGAAAATAAATATAAAATTGAAAGGAAAAGGAAAGGGCAAAAGGGGAGCCTGACAAGACCACCTAGAGGTGATATTCGTACTGCCTAGTGTTGCTCCTGTCTGACATGGTCTAGTGTCCTGCAAACTTGAGACTATTTTACAGTGCTCTGATTTCTGAAGGATCACAATAGTCACCCTGAAGACAAGTACTATTTGTCATAAAAGGAGCATCTCTATGACAAGAAAATCCCCAGGTCTTTAAAATCTACATCTCAATGCTTAGCCAAAAAAATAAACCTTGAATTTTCTAAGCTTGTTGCAAGTTAAGCAAAGGGCCCAAGGGAAGTTGTGATTACAAAATGCATTGGCTGTGCAATGCTTTCTGCAATGACTGTCCCAAAGAAGGAATCTGACAAAATTCTTCATTGTTGCGAGTGACAGACAGCAGTCAAATTAGCAGAAAAAATAAATAGATATAGATAGATAGATAGATAGATAGATAGATAGATAGATAGATAGATAGATTAATTGAGAACGTCTGCACTGAGAATCGCAGTCCTGTCCAGGGATGCCTGAATTAACTCTGTATCAGAAAATGTATGTCACTACGGATCTTTATTTGCACTGATAAGCTGAAATAGTTGTCCAATAGCCTGCCACACCTAGAGGGGAAAAAAAAAAAAGAAAAGAAAAAAAAGGAAAATGTATTGTTGATGCATGCCTTGGATATTAGTGTTTGCCTTCTAAGTATCAAAATATATATTTCATTTTATTCTTCAGACTTTGAATCTGAAAGACAAAATACAATGATGGAAGCTATTAGCATGCTGACAGTACTAAACAATATATTCATCTACCTCATAAAAATTGTCTAAAAGTAGGAAAAGAATACTGAATACTGAAAGTATAGGAATATCCTACGATGCTTAGCTGTGTTTCCCAAACTGAAATTTAATCATCACTCAAGCACTTTTCTGCCTATGGAGAACTCACCAGGTATGCCACTGGTTTACTGTGTCAGCGGTTTTATTAAGTATTATTCACCCTAATGCTATCATGGAGATGCTGTGACAGAAATGCCATGCTGATATTTTCTGTAATATTTTGATGTTTCCTGACAGAATCCAAAATCATTTAAAGACAGACATCATATGGAAATAAACCTATGAGCCTGGCATATAAACAAACTTGAGTATTCTTGAAGGCACTAGTGTAAGTGAAACATTTGATATTGTCATTCATGAATTTGGTCTAAAAGTAGTGTTTAGGCTAGATGCAATAGAACATATCATGTTTCACTTTAACACACCCACAAATCTATTTTTTATAATATCCCTGCACCTCAGATATGAAATTTTAAAATATAAAAATAAGATTGGTTAGAACAGACAATAATTACTATTATATTTACTTAGTTTTTGATTAAAAACAAAACCCAACCACTGTGATTATTTCTGTAGTACTGTATTCCTTAAGATTTCAAAGGAGAACATGTTGATCTTGCTGTAACACAAATCTTGTGTGCCTTATGAGTGGAAATCTTCAGCTACAAAACCTCTGTTGAAAAATAAATAATGTAGAACAGGTAGGTGACATTTTACAAGGTCACTTTTCCAGCCCTTTACTATAATTTAAAAGGTAATTCCTTCACTCTTGCTTATTCATTGCTGTTTGACTATTTCAAATGTTCTCATACTTGAAATTAAATCTCACTTGCTCTTTATTTGGAAAGAAAAAATGAAGGAAAAATAGTATCCATATACTAGAATTGTCAAACCTGTTTCTTGTGCTGCACACTCTCAGATAAGTCAGAAGTAAATCTATAGTAGTCTATAGAGTGGTATTTGTATGAGCAATGTGTTGTCAATCAAATGAAAACAGGAAAAATATCAACATTTATCAAAATTTATTCAAAAAATGGAACATAAAGTGTTCTTGATAGTGCTCTTGATTCTATACTAAAGATTTTCTTTTAGGCAAGAATTATGTCTTATCAAGAAAATCTGCATCTTACTATTTGAAAGTGCTTCCAGTGAACTGAACACAAAAGAGTACATTCTAGCTGAAGAAGGAATCTAGCTTTGTTTTCACAATGGACAATCAGCAATTACATTTCACTCAAATAAAAGTAGCATATAAAATAGGGGGTTTTTGACATCTACTTCAACTCAGTATTCAAACTTGCATGGTCCCAAGTCATAATAGCTAAAGAAAAGGACTACAACCTTGTTATATACTTTTGTTTCCTATGGAATACACTCCTTGAATAAGCAGAACAGCAGTCACTTGTTATTTCTCATTAATTTCATTCTGAAGACTCAATTGTATCTTGACAACTGCAAATACCTGGTTTGCTGACACTAAATGCAGAGAAGAAGCACTAAGCATAGTTGATTTGTGTGTATTTACAAACATAAGTTGTTTTTAGGACCATTAATTAGAAGTTAAACTTGGAAGTGCATTTAATGGTCATTAATACAGGAAGCATATTGAATATGCTTGTATCATAGGGATTTTGCTTTTACCTCTGTTCCCCATCATTATATAATAAGACATCATTTTTCTGTTGAATTTGAATGGCCGTGGATTGATATGCAGTCACCTTGAATGTCATTGCTAATAAATGCTTTCTGTTGTATTGACAGAAACAGTCCCTAAATAACAGCAACATGCATGGATAGGTTTCAGTGGAGTCTACTTGTTTAAATTTTAGATTGTAGACAGTGTATTGAAATCTTTGAAACAAAATCCATTTCTCCCACTATTTCACTATGATATCTTTCTGCTCTGCATTTTCTTACCTGTTTTGAACAGCAGGTTCATTGTACTTGTTTTTAGAGCTTTTAAATAAACCTACTGAATGAAGCCAGTGCTTGAAAAAGACAACTCTATTTAATCACACAGTCTTCATAATACATACATGATAAATGCAAACAGAAGTGTGGCTTTGTCTCAGTTGCAGGAACTAGTCTAGAAAGATATCCCCAACCAGAAAAGAGAAAAGCTCACAAAAATGCTTGTTATAATTTCCCAAACTGCACCAACAGAAAACAGGTCTTTCTGAAAGTTTGCAGCAAATGAGTGGTTAATGTTACTGAAAGAATCACCAGCAAAGGTAACAGCAAAAGAAGGTTTAATATGAATTTGAAACAATGCAACAAATTTAGATGTCAAGGTTGTCTTGGTTTGAGATAAGCAACTGCCAACCCCCCCAAGCACAGAGAGAAAAGCCTCCCTCCTAACACCAGGGAAAGGGAGGAAAAGAGAGGGGAAAGGAAAAAAAAAACACTTCAAACTGCATTTATACTAAATCTACATATATTTTTCACAGGAAGAAAGAGACAATTAGAAGAGAGTACAAATATACACTCACACAAGTCTACAACAACAAGTTCCCCACCTCAACTTCTTAACGAACACACAAATTCTACTGTCTTAACTACACATTACTTAAGAAGAAGCTTATTCCCCAGGGAGACAAACCCAAGCAGAAAGGAGAGACCCAGAACAACACATTTTACTTTCCTGAGATACCCTGTGAGCCAGTGGTGGGCCTGGTCCTCTCCATCCCCCCTGGGACAGCATCGTGCGTCCTCCCAAGAGGAGGGCTGAGAAGCGACTGCCTTAACCACTCCCACACTGGTTCCTACTTCCCTGGAGATGATGTCATAATGTGGTATGGAATACAAAATTACTGGCTAGAAGAGGTCAGCTGTTAGCTCAGCCCAGCTCAAGTCAGCTGACAGTTTCGGCCTAGTCCAGACTTCAGAGCCCAAATCTAGGCCCACCTAGGGGAACCCATAACAAAGGTTCACTCTATTTCTTACTACGCTGATACACACACAAAAATAAAATTGGCTAACAATTAATCTAAAACGATTCACATGGAGACCAGGAATACAAACCTTAAGGGTGCAAAAGTATTAGGGATGCAAAGTGGTAGGGGAGACTCTCCTGTAGAGCCACAAGGTTCAGATTTAATCCCCTTGACAAACTCAGCCCCAGGCATGATCAACAGGTTAGGGCTAAAGGATTTAACAGCACTTAATCATAATAATACCTAATCAACACAAGAATAGTAGTACTTAACTGAATAATCTAACACTTAAAAAAATCAATAGGATTTTCTGTAATAACAACAACAATAATTTTAACTATGAATCTAACTTCATTATAAATCTAAAATGGTAATATTGATGCTGACATGCAGGTACAAAGAAGTATGTACAGAGGTATATACCTGTGAAAAACTCCCCTTGAGTTCAGTGAAATACTTCAATCAGAATGCCTTTGAATCTTCTCAACAGACAAGGAGTGAGCCTTGAGAAATTGGAGTATTGTGCAGGCTTTGTCATTAGCCTTCAGTGATGGTCCTCCAAGTATCACAAAACTGAGAGATGATGAATTCTGAGAGGTGTTCCCTTCAGAACAGTCCTCTGTGGCCCAGGAGAGTTCAAGGAACTACTATTGATAAGGTTGCAAGATGTTTAATCAACAGTAAATTCCCACCCTGGCCATACTTCCGGTCAGTACTTACTGGAATTTTCCTTGAAAAATCCAATAACAATTTAATTATGCAGCATAAAGAAGTCTACTGACTACATTTTGCCTTATGAGGTCAAGTATAACAATCTTAGCCTTTCCTCCTATGGTCTCAAAAATATGAGAAAGTTGGTTTGACGATGAAGTGCTTGGATGATAAGCATGTATCACACTTACCTATTTCAACAAAATCCAGAACCTGCAAATGACTGCTTTTGAAAGTCCTCTATCAAAATGGCATGGGAAAGTTGAGGAATATGTTAAAAAGAATTTTCCCTTTTCACTACTGTGTTTCCATGGAAAAAACTACCAAATTCCCAATATTTTTTCAAAATGCAAAATGAAAAAAAAGCATCCCCTCCAAAAAAAATCAACAAGTCAATCTTTTGACCATTGTTCCCCCTTATTTTAAGAGATTTGATTTTTATAATTCTCAAACATATCCATTTCAATTAAATATATTATAAATTTAAATTCAAACAGGAAAACCTACCCACTTCAGAATTTTACATAGTAAGTACAGAGGTTTTCTGACATGAGTTTAAACTGTAAAAGAATAGCTTTGATTCTTGTTTTAGCATATTCACTTCTAAACATAAACAACAGGAAAAAAACCTAAAACAAAGCAAAAGAAATAAGAAAAGAGAAGGTGGTAAAAAAAGGAAACTCAGATGTGTTATGTGTTGCTGTGAAGGATGTGTGAGATTCCATCAGTGCTAAAGGAGAGCAGCATTTGTGCCTGCCATTGAAATGTCAATATCAACACTCCTGAAGGTAACTGACTTCCATTTTACTGTTCCAACATTCTCAATTTTTGTCTCTTTGTGCTAACTAGAAAAATGTAAAGTAAAATGCAAACACATAAGGCTGTGATTATGCATGGAAACAAACCAGGTAAAAAAATGGCAGCACTATTTTTTACTAGCAATTAACTAAGGAAATTTTTCTACAGTCAAAAAAGTAAAGAGAAAAAAACTAAAGCTGACAATATCTTGTGTGGTAGTAGGACAGGAACCTCCAATTCCTCAACAACCAAACAGCTTTTGTTGTGATGAAAGTTATCTCTTCTTACAGACAAGACAAGGGAGAGGGGAGTTTGAGCTTTAATTTAAAACTAGTGTGCAAAAGAGCCTGTACAGTCCATTAGAGTAATTTAGAATAATTCTTCCTAATATGAAGTAAACCTGGACTGCCACTAGTAAATGTCAGTGATACAGTTACTACCCTTGTCAAGAGACACATAACTCACTGTTGAAGAGAAATGTAGTAATTTTTTTTTAATAGCAAGTCACTAGAAGTTAAAATTAGAGTCCTTTTCAAATGTAATTTATAGTAACAAGAAATCAGTAATTCAAACTCTAGAAAAAGGAATCTGGTAGTGATCCAGATCCAGATGAACAGACAGATACAAATGAGTTTATAGTTAATTGGAATAAAGAGAGAAATAATGTAGAACTGAAAATGTAAGAGGAAATAATTTATATTTCTTCTTTCGTAGTCATCCCAGTCGAAGTCAAACCCACAGCTATAACACGTATAATATGTAGCTTGTTGCTTGTGGTGCATCATTTATTTAAAATTCAGGATTAAGTGGTGAGGAAATCACAGCATTTATCTGATGCAATTCTCTCCATCAGGGATTTTAAAGTTACTCACAGAAAAAGAAAAGGGAACAGTCTAATTGAAGACTTAATATGATTAGATTTTAAAAGATATTAGGTTAAATAAATGGTCTATTTTAATACACAAGGAAAGAGCCAGTCTAGAATGTGCAAAGATTCTTACCTTCATTATTTTTGCTTTCTCCAGTATCAAACCTATTTTTCATAGATTTACTTTTCAGGCCCATCTGGCAAGACACAAGCATAAAATGACAGAATCTGTATTATAAGGATAATTTCCACTTGGATAGGTAGATGGAATAATTAGTTAACAAAGTGAAGCTACTGTCCCACTTTAACTTCTCTTTGAACTTGAGACTTTACTGTGGGTATTTAAAATTTAAGGAGCTTTTGACTTCTGCATAAAACTTGTTCAGAGTTCCACATTGGCAGCACAGTCCATGGATACTGCTAGGAAGTGGATCTTACAGTTTCTCCTCATCCATCTCTCTCCTGTTCCTAAGCCACCATGGACTGGTCTACTGGGTTGAAAGGAAGATGAAGTATTTTGCATTTCCTTCAGTAATTGTGGCAGACCCATAAACTGAGGTTATCAAAGATTCCTTGAAGTGACTCCAGGTTTAAACCACTGACTGGCATCTACATGATGCCTCATGGAGACAAGGATACCAGCCACAGACTAGGTAAGGCACACAACATTTGGTAACATAGTTTGATATTGCTCTACCCAGCATAAAATAGAAAATTCCAAAGTGTTTAAGAAAGGGTAAGGAAAAAACCAAAAAGGCAAAAATCTGCTAATATCACAAGTTTTAAACAGAATAATTTTAAGAATATAGGAAAAGACTTTAACAACTCAGATTCTTCATTTCTCAGGAGCATTTAATGAGTATAAATGAATTTAAAATGCATATTTTAAAAAGTAATGTGCTGATAATAGTAATTTTGTTCAAAAATCTATGATTGCTCAGAAGCAGAAAGTAAAAAGAATTGCTTCCCAAAGAAAAAACACCAGTACCATATCTAAAATTTCCCTCAGCAATTTCTGGATTGCTCACTATTTCTTGTTTAATAAAAGCAGGAACATAAAGACTAATGAGCCATTGACACTTGAATAATAGAGCCTGGTGGGACAAAATCAATGGCAGCTTAATCCTTATTGGTTCCTACTGCACTTGCTGCCTAAAGCAATCTGAGACCAGTCTTGGAGCACCCACAGAGCCTTGCTGCTTTTGAACTGAACAGAGTAACATTCTTTATCTCAGTTGAGGTTTCCAGAATTCAAATTTCCATATAGTAGCTAGAGTTGTTACTTTTTCTATACTTTAATGTTCAAAAGAAAAAAAAATCAACAATTAATTTATTATTTCAATTAGTCCCCAAGTAAGTTGATTCAAAATAATGCACATGTAAGTCTGCAGATCTGTACTGAGAAATTCAGAACAAATGTATATAACTCACATAAGGAAGAGGTGTGTTGTTTTTCCTATTCAGAAATATGATGGTTTTGAAAGTGAAGTCTTTCAATATTTAATACATAATGTGTGTTAAATGTCTGTCTCTTTTTCTTTTTTTTTCTTTGTCTGTCCTTAATATTAGGAAAGTTTTAACCAGATGCACTTGAATTTTTACCATTTGCTCCACCTACTTAGTATAGGCCAGGGAGCGCAGGCATCTAAAAATCACAGCAAATTGATGGAAAAATGCTACTGAGATTTTAGCAATGGAGCTAAAAGATCTCGATTTATTCATCTTAGTTGATCTTTGATCAAAAAATGTTCTAAAATATTCACAGTTTGATATTCTCTTAAACTTACCTTGAATAGAGAAATAATATAGAAATCTATATCTTTCCTTTTTTTTTTCCAGTGCTGAATAAGACATAAGGAGATCATGACTACATTTTTTTCTGATCACTTCCAAAGCTCTCTTTGGTTAATGCATAGATTATTTTTTGGCAAGAAAAATTACTTAGTGTAAATAATTTTAAAAAGAAATTGTCATCATTGGAATATGTTCCCTTTTCATTTTATGAGGGCTCTAGGTCTCTTGTCCTAGTTAGATTAACATAGGTATTCATATAGTAAAGCCATCAATTGTGTCATACAAAAGAACTTTGCAAACCTCCCTTAATCACTTTCGTAATGTCACACCTTTCTGCAGAGTATCTTGTTACCTAAAGCAAATGTTGCATTTTGATCAGTCATGCTTTACTCATTGTAAATTCAAGTGAGCTTATGGTTGTTAGATTGTAAAAATATTTTTATCCCAATTCTTTCTGAGTGTTGTTGAGAAAGGTAAGAATACACCTTTTGTTCATAAAGCAACTGGGAGGCCGGCGATTGCTTACAGAAATATTTCAATATAATTGTCTTGTTTTGAACCTCTGTCCATTAAAAACCTGTAAAATAGCAATTAAGACACACTAGCATTTGCAAAGTAACCTCTCTTCCTTAGCCTTGGCATTTCAGTTCAAGAAGGGCACACTGTCTTTTCAGTTTGAGTTCACACAGCACTATCTGGAAGGTATTTATTCGTTTGGAGTGTCTGCTATATCAAGAAGTCATATTTTTGCTTAACAAATCACAATTATTAATAAGCCAATTTCTCTGTCTTGATTATATTTATAATGCTTTTGGTTGGTTCTTAGCTGTTTCTTTACTTATCAAAGGTAGCAGTGAATCAATTTCTTACTGTTTAGTGAAGTTTCATACTGGCTAGTGAAACACAGCCAGGAGACTGTGTTCTCAATCATATAATTCAGATTCAACTAGTATAGAACTTACAGATAAGAAAATTCACAGCCTCTGTCCTGGACTGTGGCAGTAGCTGCAGCAGTCACCTGTCTGTCTTAGGTGCTGATGGGAAGGGGAAAGGAATGGTCACGGGAAGAGGGGTTTGAATGATCCTTTGTATATTTTGTTACTGAGACAGTGAGATATGCCACTGTTCATTGAAGTGTTGTGGCTCATTGAAGTTTCTCAGCTCATTTGGTTAATTTGTGCTTTCCTCCAATTTAATCAAAGTTCCATTTAAAAGCAGATCAGATCTTGAAATTGCCTCTTCTGATTCATACAAGATACATTTTCTTCTAAGCATCTAATAACTATATTTTCCTAGATAGTCTCTCCGAGCACTATAAGTCATGCTATTTCAGCAGATTCAACAATTGTAGTCTTTCAGTTCCTATATGTGCATAGGGTCAAAATCATACAGTACTGCTTGAAATTCTTAATTAATAATTTGCTTGTGATGCTAATCAGCATCATTGAAATTACAGTTAAAATGAGAATGATGCCGAAAGGGTTTTTGTTCTGATTTTCACATTTTGTAGATTTTAGGAACACAGTAGTTGTAGATTTTTAGAGGGTTAATATTTCTAACAGTTTAATGCCTTTCTATCACTACCCCTGTCCCAGAACAGGGAGCTCAAATTCCTTTAGTTAATTAATCTTGTTTAGACTCCTTTCCAAGGTAAAGAGCTGAAGGATATCAGAAGGCCTACAGAATGAAACATAAACATAGGTCAGAGTGACCCAAAAGTCAGAATTGGATGAGCTCCAAGAGACCTTTGTGTGCCTGAGGAAGAAGAGCTGATGAAGACAGAGGGTCCTGACGACCCCAGACTCAATTCCAGGGTGTTGGACCAGGGGTGGGACTGGGGCTGAACTGAGAAATGTGTAAAGCAATGATTGGAGGGATCTTATTATAAAAGCCATGGAAACAAGAACTAAGACACATGCATGTCATCCTGTATTCCTGTGGGCTGTAGGCCCTGTGTTATTAAAGGACCTTTACTGTTTATCTTACCCTACACTATCGTGGCTCCAAGTCCTGTTTTTGGGGGGAAGGGTCATTCACGGCATCAGAACCATTAGACTAGTGAGTTCACTTTCACAGAAGCAACAAAAATGACCAATATTATGAGAGATTCTGTTACCTACCATTACCTCCAGAAAATATGATGTGAAATACAATTCGGAAGATGAAAAAAATAAAAGCAAACATAAATAGAGTAAGGGGTAATTTGGTAGTCTCTATAAAAGCAAAAACTGAAAACATTTTTTCTGTGTCAATTGTAAAGACTGTTTCAAAATGTTTCATTTTCATGTTTACTTTTTTGCTATTATCTACATTTAAAAATGAAAAGTCAGTCAATATCCTGAAAGTATTTAAGCAAGAACTTTTCAAGATATTTTCGTAGTAAGTTTTTCAAAAGGAAAATTTCACCAAACCCGACTCATGTATTATTTTTGTTTCAGTGAGCCTGAATATTTTAATTTCTGGGCTTACTTCATTTTTGTCATATCACATTTTGCTAAAAATATTTAAAAAAACAAAAAATATTTAATGATGTCAGTTTTACTTTGTTCTAATACCCTGAAAAGTGAATGCTTAAAGTTGAAATATGATGTAAAATTGTTAAAAATATCAGTCATATTATGCTACATTAGTCTATGTCCTGCTACCAGTGCAAAAACAACTGATTACTGTTTTCAGACCAAATTATATATTGAAAGATACATTTCTATTTAATCTACCAAACTTTTTTGTGTGAAATGCATGCCAATGCTTGCCTTTCTATCTATTTATACGCATTCTGTTTTCATATTTAGCACATTTCACACACGTTTGTCATACTCGAACATTCTACCTACGTACAATGTGTTGCAATTTCATATTTTTAGATGACTGATATTAAGGGTTTTCTGAAGTAACTTCAGTTCCTTAACTCATCCATGTAACATTTTTTGCATGTTACTTGCATGTTTGATGAGACAATATTTTTACCATTTTTTCCAGTAATAGAGTTTGCAAATTTTCATATATATCTTGTTTTACATGCTTTTCAACAATAATCTGAAATGCAAGCCTTCCATTATATAGATATGAAAGTTATTAGAGATAAGTTTCTTTACTTACACTATTTGCTTATTTTGATTTTTACTCAGGTTATGTTATTTTTCCCTCACTGCCTCATGGCTTATACAGGTATCACATTTTATTGGAATGGCTTTCAAGATATTGGTTTGAAAGACTTGGGATTTGCTCATAAATGTCTGTCCTTTCTGGAGTTTCTTTCACTTCCTTCTTTATTGCAATTCTGTCTGTGTCTCCAAACCATGTGTTCTGAGACTCTTTTTTTTTTTTTTTTTTTTTAAGGCAAATCTCCTTACTCTTGTCTTTTTATTTATTCCTATTTTTCATTTGTTCTGGAAATTCACTTAAATGACAAAGTGCCACAGACCTGAAAGGAAACCAAACCAGTACTTGTTATTTTAAGAAGGTCTGTAGTGATATCCAGGGGAAACACAGAAGCTACCCACAGAGGTTTTACACATCTCTTTTAATAATTGGTTTCAGTTCCGGTGTAATTTTTATGTATCTTGAAGAACCTTTTAAAATCAGTTACACAGCTCTTGAACACTTCCTTTTATTCACTTCAGTATAAAATTCAGTGAAATGCTTGAGGATGCTCTACAGTGTTAGCAATGTTTTATAACAGGTAATGGTTTTATATCACAGGTTTGGATCTTCTATTTAAAGATAAGTGAAATCTGAGTAGCAAAGGATGATGAAAAGGATGATAAAAAGGTTGTTTTATTCTCTGTAACAGCAATTTTCTACCCATGGCACACATAGCTGAATTTATAGTTCAAGGGCAATAATGGCTTTGGTTCATAGATTATTAGTGGGGAGGTTGTAACACCTTTTGTACCATATGAGTTACTGGCTCAGTGCACTCACTGGAAGTCAATACATTTTCTTTTGTGAATATATTTTTTTTGGAACTACAATTAAGACCAGAATTCCCTTATTATTTGAAGCTATGATTGATGGCAGAACAGCTAAAAGAAATAAAGGTTCCTTGGTACATTGACAGAATATGGTTCTTTAATACCTCAAGATAACATCCAGACAGCAAGCCACAGACTTGTTCCCAAGGAGTTTATTTATTAATTTAGGGAACTAAAAAAGAGAACTCAACAAAGGTTCAAATAGGGCACTACACAAGCCAGACAAATTGTTCCACCACAATACCAACCGAGCATATATTAATCCACAACACTTAAGTCAAGATCCAATCAATCCACAACACTTAAGTCAAGATCCAATCATTTCAGCTATAAGCCACCCAAAGCATCAAGAAAGGAGCAAAGAAAGAGAAGCAGAGGGAGCGAGAAGTAAAAAGGAGAAAGAGACAAATTATACAGCTAACACTGGAACCTTATGGAAGACCAGCTCTCACACAGGGCTGTGACATATGCCAAACACATGCTTTTGGTTTTATCTGCTCTGGTCTCTATGGAGAACCCCCCAGGCAAAATCATGAAAGTGGTTCAATTTCCAAGTTTAAGATACATGCCATACATGTCACACTCCAGCCCCAAGAGCTTCAAGTTCACAGACTCAGCCAGGAGTTTAACTTTAAAATATATATACAGGGTTTAGCTGGAATGTTGTGGATGGCCAGCTCTCACATGTCCAGATGACATGGCCATGATGTGTGGCACCCCTATGCCTCTGCTCTGGTCTCTATGGCCAAATTCCCTCGGTGGGGCCTGTAACCCACTGGCCACTCTGGGGTCTAACTAAGGCCAGGGTGAGGGGCTGTGTTCTTACTGTCCTTGCCAATCCAAGCTGTGTCAGGGGCTCCAGGAGGTGTAAGGTGTTATAGTTTTCCCAGGCTTTGTGACTGGTGGCTACTCCAGGGCTTCCCTGTGTGGGCTCCAGAGGCTGCTGTGAGGGATATGATGCCACCCACCTCCACGAGGTTTGCCCCATCCCTTCCCACACACACACACCCACACACACCCACACCCCACAAGCTTGTCCTTGCTCAATAATTACTGATCTGGTGTCTAACAATGACTTAGAGTAAGCCAAAATTAACCAATTCTTTGGACAGAGACAACAAAGAGAAGGGATGAACAGTACAACTATTGCAAAAGTTTGGTTAGTGAGAAGAATCTGTGGGTCCTTTAGATGCTTATCTAAATTTTTTCTAGGGAACTCCATCCTCTTATCAAAGACTTCCTGGTAGCTTCACCTGATGGGAATCTGACCGTGCTGCATATTGATAACATGGAACATAAACACATATGGTAAATGTTACTGCATAAGGATACAATTGGTCCCTGACATGCAGCAGAGACACCTTGCTCGCCAACAGCATTGTGAGAAAGCAAATGAAGTTACAACATAGGCAGGGATCACTCACACTGAGATAAGGTACAAATAAGTATGGCTTTTTGTATGATAACTTAAATAAATGCAGGTAAATTTATATTCACACTGATATCAACAGTGTTCTGTATGAAATAGTCTAATACAAAAATAAGTCTCCAAAGAACCTCAAACACTAACAAGTCAAGCATGAATTAAGATTGTGTTGATTCATATCTTGTACATGAAAAAAAGAGTACACAAACCAAAAATGTATGCTGCTTTGACTGCTTTAAAGTCTGAGAGTCCCAGCAATAGATAGTGTGACATAAAATCTCACACCACTTTTTTTAAAAATTTTGAACTAAAGTATATGCTAACTGTATATTTAATATTTTGATTCAGTAACATAAAATGAGCATATATAGTTTGATATACTAGTGGAACATGATTTAATTTTTCTTCATACAGTTCTGACAGCAGAACCAGAGCAGTTTTTGATTTATGTTTTAAAATCAATTCTTAAAACTAAAACTAGTTAAATTTCCATTTTTTTCAGAAAAAAATCCTGCAACTTTAGTTTTTGCATTAGAAGGGAAAAAATAATTTCAAAACCCGAAGGACAGTAGTAATACGTGCTTTAATTTTATTTTCCTGGTTTTGTTTTTGGTTTTTGTTGTTTTTTTTGTTTTTTTTTTTAAATTTATTTAATAACAGTTTCACAGTTTTTGGTTGGATGGGTGTGATGTAATTTCATGACAAAAAATTGTAAGATTAGACACTAGTAATTCTGATATCTAACTACTGTATATTAAATTAACAGCCAAAAGGATCAAAGAGATCAAAGTGAAATAACTGTATTAAGACACATTCACTACAAACTCCTTCTCACCTTCTCTTCCTTCCTATCCTTTACATCTGGGTAAAAAGATTGTGATTGTAGCTCTGCGTAGACACCAATGTGTCTAAGAATGGGCATGTAAAAATGCATGCACACAAATGTGCATATGTACACACACATTGCTCAGTTGGTAAGAGCACTGTGCTAATAATGCCAGCATTGCTGGTTTGATCCCTGTATGGGCCACTCCCTTAAGAATTGGACTCAGTGATCCTTGTAGGTCCCTGCCAACTCAGAAAATTCTGTATACGACTCTGTGTGTGTGATTTTCCTGCATCTCATGGTTCTTAGATTAAATTACAGAATGTGAATTGAGCACCATTGTTACAGTAAATTGAGTCTTGGTTTACAGGCAGCCTGAAACATTAAAGTATGAATTATTCCATTAATCTCAATGAGGTACTAATATCCAGAAGGATTGATCTCTGAATAAAATGTAGCTACATTTGTATGGTTTCCTCTAGATAGATGGTACAATAAAAAACAACAAAAAACAAAACAACAAACCCCCAAAACAACAAAAAACCCTCTACCATATTTGAATTATATATATCTTAAAAAAAATAAATTAAAAGTTTGTATTGAAGACATTTTGTAACACTAGAGTATGGATTTTTGGCTGTAGCACTAGAAGTTTGCATGCATACAAGTGAGATTTCCTTTACATTAACTTTTTATTTTTCTCTCTACCTAATTTCTGACAAAGAAATTAATCTGTATTGAATTAACATGGTTTAGACTTAATCTGGACAAAATTGTATGTTGAAGATTGACATATGGTAGAACAAATAAGCACACATGAAAAAAAAAAGCTGAGTTTTCAAGTACATGTGTCAAAGACTGGGAAATTGTAGTTAGTCAGATGCTGAGAAGAGAATCAGATGTACCCCAAGTAATTCATAAATCTTACAGAGTGTTTCATTGCAGGGATTATTTTTCCCTCAAAGTGATCAAATTGTGCTAAAAAATAACTATGTGTCTTATTTAACCTTCATATTATTTTTCTTACTCTTTTCTTCATGCAATTGCATGATCCTCATGACAACACACAGCTTCATAGGAAGAAACCGTATTCGTTTCTCTACAAAAATATGATTTATTAATATTATATCTCAGGGGGAAAGAAAGGACAACTGAAAACAGATTTGAGGATAAAATTATCTTCCCTAACTTTCAGAGGAGGAATTTTTAAACTTTGTAATACTTCTGGACAACACTTCAGAACATACAACACTTGATGATTCTTATAATTACTGTAACAATCTGAACTAATATTCTAATTCAACTTTCCTTAACACTTTGCAAGGGTAAAAAATACTGATACTGCTAATCAGATCACTTGTCTTGAAAGGGGTTTTTTTGAAAGTTGGCTACATGCATTTGAGATATTTAAATGAAATGGTTGTAACACAGGTAATCAACTTCATTGTATCAGAGCCATATTCATCCACAATGAAACTGTGCAGCTGTTACTATATTGTTCAGAGATTTATGGAAAAGCACACTCTAATCTTAGAAACTATATTGCCAAAGAACAAGAAGTGTGAAGAGAATGGTGGGTATTGAGAAATATTCATAAATGAAGGCAACAGAATAAATATTTTTTCCTAAAAGCAGCCATTGTGGTATCACATTACACTTCTGAAAAAGCATAGCTACAGAAGAGATCAACATCCCATCCACTGACGAATTTTGATGATGGCAAATCAGTTAAGAACCTGGCAGACATTTGTTCTGACACCTCTGATACTTTGCAGTTTATTTACAATTTTACTTTTAAATTGAGGTACCAATATCAATTTTTTCTAGGTGGCTTCATTTAAAACTCTCTGTCATGGGATTTAAATTAGAAAAATATACCTAGAAGTGAGTTCTATCTGATCATTCTTGTAAATTCTGCAATACAATTTCCCTCTTGTTGCTACAGTAGCTAGGTCACATTCCTCATATGTTCTCAACCATAATAAAGAAAACTTAAATAATTCAAAGGATGAGGCAAAAATACAAAGGTTTGTGAAACCTAAGTTTGGTCCAAGAGGGACAAATACATTATTTTCACAGAAAGATAAAGAGATATATCAGCAATATCAGCAACACTACCAGGGCACAATGTCATGCTGTGAAAGGAGACACTAATTGGGATAATTTTTAAAAGAGTTGTCCTACATATCTAGATCACTGCCTGAAAATACTATTTTCCCTAGGCCACATTCCCTTACCTAAGACAAACTTCACAACAAATATTCAGAAAATATATTTTTTTATCCAAAATTAACTGAAAATAGTGCGAGTTAAAAGTCAGGATACAAAACACCCTTCGATACAAGTATTAATTTGCAAAATCTATTAACATATTTTATGCCAATAGTGAATGAACAAGATCATTATGGAGAGAGCTCCTTATTAGAACTCTCACCTTTAAATCCAAATGAAGACCTTGCCTGATTGTACATGAGTTACAGTAGATTGTAATTCTTCCCTTGCCAATTAAACTGATTTTCTAATTTCATTTGATATGCAAAGGTTTTCATCATCCTCTACAGTTCCCTGGTTTAATACTGATCTCCTAGCACAGAAAAAAAGCCAATAGAAGAAATGAGAAGGGAAATTACTGTAAAATAGAATGAGAATGCTGCCTTTTCAAGCAACTTAACTGAAATAATTATATAAAGACAATCAGCCTCTGAATATCATAATGTCATAATGCAAAAATATTTCAGGCTGCTTTAAATCTCTGAATGTAATAAGACCAAGACTGATAGAGCTTTACTGAATATTAAACCAACAACAACACCCTCCTCAACACTCAGTATTTCTGAAAGATTTTTTTTTGTTCTTTCTCATAAAAAATACACAGCGCTCATTGTTCTTTACCTGAAAGACACTGGGGACAATGTCTTCCTTTTATCAAATGTCCTACTGAGCCTTGATTATTATTTGTTACAACAACCCAATATGCTGCTCACATACAATTGTCTTATAAACTCTACCACTTTATTAGTGTCCTGAAAATTGTTGCCTGCCAAGGGGAAAAATAGGAAGAAAAGGATACTGGAACTGGAAAGTGACACTGCAATTTGAAAGCAATACTGCAGCCTATGTAAATTGCCATTATATTTATCACACTAATGAGAAAAGAAAGTCAAAACAAGACAAGATTCAAAGTGGACTTTTGGAGGAAGCTTATGATTCCCAGATGGGCTTCTGCCAGTTTTTGAGCTAACTAGATTGGGCGTATCTCTGTATGGTGTATTCAAAACAAAGATGTGAAAACAGATATGTCTTCAATGCATAAAGTTAAGGCATTGTCATCTTCTGCAGCTCTTATTGAAGATACACATTTAAACAAAGATCAATGAAAACACTACTCTTACAAAATACATTTTGTGAACTAGACTTACCACAACATAATGCCTCAGGATCTTTCTGATGCAGAAAAGAATTTCTGTACTCCAAGTAAAGCACTGGAAGACTCTTTAGAGTGGAATAAGAGCAAATTTGCAAAGTGCAGCATCTGATGCTGACAACCTGACATCTACATTATATGTGTTTAACAGAGTTTCAGTATCTGTCCAGTAGTAAAGATACTCTTATGGACTGAAGCCAATGAGCAGGTGTTAAGCATTAAGTACTTCTAGTTTTAGTTTAACCTTGAAGCAAACAAAATCACAAGCTCAAAGACTTTTTGGTGAAACTACCTGAAACACAGCATGTGGGAATGAGTAGGAAATTTATTTCAGAAAATCACTTCTGATGTGAACTAAAGTACATCCAAGAATTTCTCTGAATTTATAGAAAAAAACAAATTACTTACAAAGCAAAAATAAAAGGAGATGTGATAAGAAAAAGTCAAGAATTCATATACAGGAATTGTCTCTTTTACAAAAAAAAACATAAGGAGGTGTCATTGATAAGCAAATTTGGTATTACAGGTTAAATCTACTTTATGCAGACGAGGGTTTCTCTGGAAGAACCTGGACACAGAGCATTGGACTCTGACAGAAGAAAATAAAGCTTAAAAGGTATTACTTCTTTTACTCAGCTGAGTATATGTTTGGTTTCTATGAAGTCATCTTCAGTAAGCCTAAGGCAGAGATAGCCATTTCTATTGTGACTTGAAATTTTTATGAATTTTTCTTGTATCATTATCCTCAATTTGATCATTTGCATATCTAAAATAATTGGAGCTTGGATTTAAATTTAAGAGATACTTTTAAAGAGGATAATTATGCACACATATTGCTGCTGTAGTATATTATCATAATCAATGAAAGGGTTCATTTACATCAGCAGCACGAAAGACAAACAGGCACTCATAGAAACAGTATAATGACTGAAAAGAAAACCACCTCAGCTGTTAATATGAGTAAAGCTTTGTCACAAGAATATCTTTACTAAATCTAATATGATTTAATTTTATTCATCTAAGATTCATCTGGAATAAAACTTTCAGGAGTTGCAGTGGATAATATCAAAAATAATAACTTGTGAATTCTGTCAACCTTTTTTTTCCACAGAATGCATTTGACTTTTACAGAAGAGAAATCAAAGGATTAAAGTAATTCATCACATGATTCTGCTTTCACTCTGCTTAATTGTACATATGCATTTATCAATTCACTGTTGATGTGTGGGGTTTTTGTTTTTTGGGTTTTTTGTTGTGTGTGTTTGGTTTTTTTTAATAACTGTTCAAAGTGGCTGGCACAAACATAGAACACTGATGTTCCTATCAGCTATTATTTGGCATCATATTCATATTCTAACATATTCATATAAGAAATATAGAATATTTTATAAATTGCCACCTTGTGACAGAACAAAGGGTCATCTATTCCAGGAATCCTTATCCAGGAGAGTAGAGTAAGGAAAGAACACAGCAATATAGCAAGTGCAGAACTGTCCTTGCATTGATGTATTTTTCACAGCTACAAGCCAGGATTTCAAAACTAGATACTGCATTTAGAATATTTTGAAGTAATTTATACCTAGAATTACAGGTTGTGCAGAAAAATTATCATTTCTGTTTTAAGCCTGCTAACTGATAATTTCACTGAGTGGATTTCTTGTGATCAATCATTCTCTATTTATCATCTTAATACAATTCATCTTAGCATAGGCCTTATTCTCTTGGCCCCTCATCTATTACTTTTTCAGTCTGACGAATTCTATTCCATTAGTATCTTCTGATGCCACCCTTAAACATTTTTGGCACCTTTGCATATTCTGTTCTACTGTATCTGAGTTACCTGTTTTGTATGTCAGTGCTTGGAGCCATTTTCTATGATGGATCCATATCTAATTAACAAACAGTGCATGGCAGAGCGATAGGCTGACAAACCACTACAAGGGCTTGCTCTGAGCAAATCTCCAGTTGTTGAGTATAAGTGTCACAATGTGGGAGATTGAACATAAAGACTATTTATTAAAATTATATATCAACAACATCAAAAAATAAATAAGACATTCACCATGAAAGACACTAAAGAAACATAACAAAAGCAGCATGGTAAGTCTTAAGGGCCAATGGGATCCTGTCATGGATCAAAAATAGCGTGACCAGCAGGACCAGGGCAGTGATCCTGCCCCTGTACTCTGCAATGGTGAGGCCACACCTTGAGTACTGTGTTCAGTTCTGGGCCCCTCAGTTCAGAAAGGATATTGAGGTGCTGGAGTGAGTCCAGAGAAGAGCAACAAGGCTGGTGAAGGGACTGGAGCACAAGTCCTATGGGGAGAGGCTGAGGGAGCTGGGGTTGTTTAACCTGGAGAAGAGGAGGCTCAGAGGGGACCTCATCACTGTCTAGAACTACCTGAAAGGAAGTTATAGCCAGGTGGGGGTTGTTCTCTTCTCCCAGGCACTCAGCAATAGGACAAGGGGGCACGAGCTTAAGTTCTGCCAGGAGAAATTTAAGTTGGATATCAGAAAAAATTCTTTCCAGAGAGAGTAATCAGGCATTGGAATGGGCTGCCCAGAGAGGTGGTGGATTCACCATCCCTAGAGATTTTTAAACACAGATTGGACGTGGCGCTGGGTGCCATGATCTAGTAAATGAACTAGAGTTGGACCAAGGGTTGGACTTGATGATCTTGGAGGTCTTTTCCAACCCAATCGATTCTATGATTCTATGATTCTATGATTAAAATCTCTCTGTCACTGACAGACAAGTCATCTATCACCACAGAAGAGTCCTTCCACAGTCTATGGAACCATCAGCATGTATTTGATTAGAAGTTTTCGTTAGAAGTTTAAGGTTTGTGGATTTTTACTGAGGATCCTTATATTTCATAGGTGGTCAGTTTCTTTATAACTGCAAATTATAAAAAAAACCGTGCCACTCTGCTGTGAATAAAGTCCTTATTAACACAATTTTTTCTGGTGCTCATTCATCACAATTTCATTGTTAATGTCTTTACCTTTCAAATAACATAATATTTGTTCAATAAAAACTTTGCTGAAGCTTATCCAATTGTTTTTCTCCTCTCAGTCATACACATCCATAAAATTGGTACACCTCCCACATAATTTCCCACAGAAATATTATTTGTTATTTTCAAATTTATTTGTCCCATTCTTTTAAAGATTTCATGTTATTCTCTTCTCATGGTAAGCCATAGCATATTAAATTAGACCATTCATATGAACTATGTTGATTTTTGACTGTATGGCAGTAATAGTAATATTGATAAAAAATAATTACATAGCCCAAAATTTTTGCTTTGCAGAGTGTCTTGAGGTCCTGGTTTGCTACCGATCAGCATTTTTATCTTTAAACCATTAATCAATGTTCCATAGTGTTTTCTGATCACTCAGAACTGCTAGAGTTTCTTGAGAGACAAAATAACTGGAGTATCTAAAGTTATTGATTAACCTGAATTTTGGTTTTCTTTAAAAATATTTCAATTTTGTACACTTTGAACAGAGAATCTTAAGAGAGAGGGTAACAGTGTATACTTTCACACTTTCTCTTTGCTGACTAAAATATTCTTTGTGTTATTTCTGTTTTTTACAGGCAAGTATGTTTGTGGCATGGCCAGTAAATATATTTGGTGGGAAGCTCACACGGAACACCACTCAGGCATAACTCTTTATAACCCATGGCATAAAATCCTTTAAAGACAACAAAAAAAAATCAACCAAATTCTAATACTTCTCCTATTAGATTACTGAGATTTTTATGGGAGTTTTTGTATCCCTTCCCTTTCTGAATCTTCTAATGTGGTAACTCGACCCTTTTTCCTTGAAATTCTGAAGTGACTTCAGCTTTACCTCTCTTATATGGAATACCAAAGAAACTGCCAGTAAGTTGTGAACTACTGCCAGACAACACTTCATGATGCTAGAGCATCGTCCAGTTTCCAAAATATTTGAACACTTTTTTTCTGTTTGTTTGCTTCTGAGCTTTTTATTTAAAAGTGTAATTTTAAATTTTAATGCTGGTGAGTTTGTCCTCCTAAACAGTCACCAATGTGCAGTCATTCATAATCTTTATACAGATTCTCATAAGAGGGATTTAGCTTTAGAGGGATCCTCATAGGGATCTAGCTATCAGTTATTTCCTTCATATCATTTGCATCTCACCTGTTTTGATTTAGTAACACTAATCTGCAGTTTAAAAACCTACCAGAAGAGAGTGGTAAACTTTGAGCATATTGCCTTTTTGTACTCCATTTCTGCTCTCACGATTACCAACATACACAGTGGATCTTCTATTTTTTTTGTGTCTGTGTAACTTTAGAATTCGTTTAGCTTTGATTTATCCCCTGTCTTTTGTTCTCTTTCATCATCAGTAATTTTCAACACTTTCTGTTTTGATTCAGTTTTCTTTGTTGACTCTCTGTACTGTTACAGCCACCTCCATAAGGCTACCTTAGTAACCTTAAAATTGTTTCTTACTTGATCCTTATTCAATATTGGCAGTGGTTTAGACTGGTTGTTTTAATTTACATGCAATAAAATTGAATCTCCTTTGTTATTTTATTATTCAGGCACACAGTGACAGAAGATGTTTCAGCAGTGCTTCAAAAACCATGTGTTTTGATTTTGGGAGTATTTGGTGATACTGGGAACACTGAACGACTTATCTCTTAGTAATCACACATATAAATTTTCTTATAAAGCCTAGTTCAAACTGTTTTCAATGTATTCTGAGGAAGCCTGGATTATAAATAATGAGTTTATTGTAATCCTTTATATTTAAATATTATGATACAAAGGTTACTTATAATCCATAGAGCTAAAAATTTTAAACACAAACAAAAACATGTGAGATGGATGAGACTTTGTTGATTTTTACACAGTCTTCAGCACAATGAGAATTTAGTTTGGACAAGTTGTGTCCCATTTGGTTGCACTAATATATATTTCATGACCCAAAAGTTACCTTCTTGACAATTATTCTTCTGATGTCAATGCAGCTTATGCAGACTCAAATTAAAATTGTATTTTTGAACCTTGTTCATATGGCAGAGAGTTGATGTTTTTTACATCTTGGCTCTAAGCCTTTAACCTGTCTATGTTACATGCCACAATATAATTTTTACACATGCTTTCAGTATATTGCAATATTTTTTATTTGTCCATACAAATATATGTGTTATTTTCTGCACCTTGTTGACATAAATGAACCATACTTACAATATCACAATATCTGTATATGTGTGGAATACAGAATACTATTGTATATATTTATCTTTCATCTTCTTTCCATCCTAGAGATTTAATATTTCCAGCTTAACCTCCAGCAGTTACTTTTGGTTAATGTCTACCTTATTGCTTTTATAAAACATCTGTGAATTTATACCATCAGTGACAATATTATCACCAACATAAAGGCAAAGCTGAGTTACCTATCATACTTCCAAGTGTAGAGTTCCTCTATTAATTTCTCTCTTTTTTCTAATATTTTAAATCTTATAATCTCTACTGTTTACCTGCCTTATTGGTACTTTATCCCTAATGTCATCATATTCTTTTTTACTATATACATTTATTATATTATTATTATTTTGTTTTGTCTATATACCTCCTTCTAGTAATATCACTAACTTTTCCATTAACTTTTCCTGCAGTTCTTGTCCTTTGAGTAGTTTTAGCTCCTCACATGAAGGAAGAAGAGAAAATTGGGGGTAAAGTTGAACCAGAGAAGAAGGATCAGTGGGGAGAAGGTGGTTTTAGTTTTTGTTACATTTATCATTACCTTACACTGATTTGATTTACAATAAATAAAATGAATTTCCCAAAGTCAAGTCTGTTTTGGCTGTGATGGTAATCAGTAAGTGATCTCTCCCGTCATCTTGAACCAGAAACCTTTTGTTATGTTTTTTCTCCCCTATCCAGCTGAGGAGGGGAGTGATAAAATAGCTTTGTTGGGTACCTGACATCCAGCCAAGGCAAACCCACCATACCAGGTCCAGTACACACACTAAAAATAAAAAACAACAACAACAACAACAACAACAACAAAAAAAAACCAAAAAACCAAACCAACAAACAAACAAACAAAAAAAAACAAAAAAACCCAACAATTAAAAAAACCACAAAAACCATCAAACTGTTTTACTATAAAAGTAAAAAATTTCCCTGTGCTGGTTGGATGTGTTTTAACATAAAGTCTCTAAGTAATATAATTCACTTAAAAGACTACATTACATTTCTAAATAGAGATTTTTCAAAATCCATGCCACCTATTCAGAAATATTATATTCATGATTTCCAGGTGACACAGAACTAATAGTGTCAATTCCTCAATAGACAGTCATGCTACTAGCACTGTTTTCAGAAAACTACTACCTTGATCAGACAATATTTGAGCTTACAGTACAACGATATTTACTAGAACAGGTTGTATGTGCAGCCTCTTTGTTGATTTAAGGTATGCACAGACTGTAGGTGACAAGCAAAAACTATACACATTCAGGGCATTAAATAGAATTTAAACTTTAACTTTGCAAAGTCAATGTTCAGAGCTGTCAGACAGTTAAAAGATTTTATAATAGAATTTTTGAAAATTACTTAAAAATTACTTCATTTTTTCCATATTCTTCTAAGGTATACAATTAAGTATTCAATACTTTAAGTAAAATAGAACTCTGTAGTAAAATCGAGGATCATGTAAGATAGCTGTATTGTTTGCAAGAATGGAATAGGACTCTTCAGATGGAGTTCCTTGCTAAACCGTAATTAATTATTTGCAGACATGTTTTTCTCCTTTAAATCCATAGAGAAGGAACTAAATACTGACTCAACTATAGCACAGGAAAATTTTAATGCAAAATTTCTTTGATAATGGTCTACAACTTCAGCACAAACCTTTATTCTGTCTACAAGATGCCTGAATGTGGAATCCCAGTTGTCAGAGCTAATCTGGACTGGTTAAAATTAATTTATACATGATAAGATCCTATCTGGCACAAGGCTGAACATGGGAGGAATGTATAGAAGCTCCCAGGGATGTCAGTTCAAACTGCAGGAAGCTAATTTAATTTCAGCATAAAATTCTTTCCGGGAATAGATGAACAAAGGAGATAAAAAGCTGGCTTTTAATGACTACTACTGAATTCATCAGGACAGGATTCTACAACATCCATTGTACTGAAAAAATTCTTATTTATTATGTGTAGGGAAAAAAACCCAAACAAATAAACAGCAGAAGAGGACATCATCAAACCATCTAAAAGGTTTTTTTCTGATTGCTTCATAAAATCAAATCTAGATGATACTAATATATTCAAATTTGAGTTAGGCATTACATTTTTGGATAAAAATCCAAAGAAGTTGTTCATTATTTATTATTCCACGAGAACATGAGTAGACATTTTCAGATGCTGCCTAATAGAGAAACTCTGTGGGAAAGTTGTGTTATCTAAATTTTTAATTACCACAGAGAAATATTTAATAGCTCTGGTTCAACGTTTAAAAAGGAAAACACTCTCAGTCATTGCGATCATTCACTTTTGTAATAACAGCTAGATCTCCCAAGTAACCATCCTTTTTAGAGTGTTTCTGACTTAGGCATCATGTTTGTGCAGTCTTTTTTCAAGTCAAAATACCAAATTTATACCTTTTAGAAAATTGTCAAGGACTGAAGAAATGTAAAAACTCAGCTGACTCAGATTTCATGAGAGCAATGACAATTTTCAAGAGCAGAGAATGACATTAAAGTCTGTAATGTCACTACTATTTGTCAATTAACATGTCAAATGCTAGGGTCTGATCTATTCCTCTCTGTGAATAGACTTCAGCTTTCCTAGGTTAACAGTTTTGATACTTACAAGAGTATTCAGCTTTCATGCAACAATTTTTTAAGAAAAAAATTAAATGTAAAGTTTTCTAACAATATGGAACTCAAATGCAACAGTTTTACATCCGTTTCTTTAAAGTAACTGGGCAAATACAAACCTGTTACTGCATCAAAGCCATTATATTTATCATGCCTCCATTTTTTTTCACCCTGGAGCTTCTCCATGCCATAGATTTCTAAGTTCCAGTGCCTGCAACAACTGCAATATCTTGTTATTTTTAAAAGGTTCCTAATAGTAAGAGTTATATAGTTGCTTGAATATGAGATGCTATTGTTTGATAAATATCCTGATAACTTGCAATGACTGTCCTCACAGAGAGCTGTTTCCTGAGAATCATATTTTTTATTTATCTGGAGGGTAAGAACAATAAATACATTTTATATACGTCCTGCATTTGCAATGTATGACTTCTAAAGCCTTGAGGATAGACATATTTCAAACATGCTAAACTATTATTACACATTTGCTTGAACAGGTATTGTTTGAGTAGTGAATACCTTTTACTGCATTTCTTAAAAAATACTCAACTAACATCACTTTAGCAACAATGATTCTGTTTTAACTATCATGAAGCTGCCTATGTGTAATGATGCTCTGTGCACTACAGACTAAAGGCAATAATACAAATCAACCTAATTGTTTACTGAGCATTCTGGGGATATAATTTTTTATTTTATGTGTTTCTAGGGTATATGGAATCTTGATCTTTTAATTGCTGCCTGATGGGTTTAGTAACGCACTAGATCTTCATGTTGCAATGGTCGGTTGCAGCCTACATATGAAGGATCTCCTCATGCAATATCTGACCTGCTTCTATCTGCACTCCTGTTATGGGTTTAGCCAAGTAGGCCAAAAATTTAGGCTTTAAAGTTCAGACCAGGCCTGGAATTGTCAGCTGACTTGAGCTGGGCTAGGCTAGCTAACAGCTGACTTCTTCTAGCCAGTAATATTGTATTCCATACCGTATTACAACATCCTCTCAAGAAGGGGTAAGAGCCAGTGTGGGAGTGGCTTGGTCAGTTGCTTCACAGCTGTGGTCCCAGCAAGACACACCGTGCTGTCCCAGGAGGGATGGGGAGGCCCAAGCCCAGAGCACCAGCTCACCATCATGTTATCTTAGGGAAGTAAAATGTTTGTTCTTTGCTTTTCTCTCTGCTTAAGTCTGTCTCTGGGGAATTTACTTCTCTAAAATGATTTGTAGTTAAAATGATAGAATTTGTGTTTATTGGGAAGTGGTAAGTTATTTCTTGTTATATGTAACCTGTGTAAGTGTGTGTTAAGGCAGTTAAATGCCTCCCTGACATCTGATCCCGTCAGATCTCGGAAGCTCAGCAGGGTCAGCACTGGATTAGTACTTGGATGGGAGACCTCCTGGGAAATGCCAGCTGCTGTAGGTTCTAGTCCTGAGGACTTCACTGGCACTGTCCAAGCTTGCTCGGCCGTGGCAGATGAACCTCAGGACTTAAACGGTGGGGCCAGTTCTGCGCACGCTGAGCCTCACCTAAAATCCACTGCGCAGGCTGGAAGGGCACACCCACGTGGGGACAGCCCTTCCCAAATCTTCGTTAGCGAAGTCGAGCCACACACACACACACACACAAGTGTGTGTTATATTGTGGTTTTCTCTTAATTTTCTCTTTTCTGTGTAAATACATATAATTAGTTTCAGCATAAAGCTAGTTTGGAGGTTTTTTTGGTTTTTTTTCTCTCCCTCTTCTTCCTTTTTCACTCTGTCTCCATGTAGGGGTGAGTGTAAGTGCATCCCTTAAGGAAAGCTGCTTGGAGTTCTACCTTAAAGAGAACAGAGATACTTGGAGTATGTGTGGTGGCCTGTGACCAATGAGAGGCTGTGGTGTATGCAAGGTGAATTGGTTAACCAATTATGTGGTAGCATGTTGGATGTGAGAATGTATAAAAGGTGTGGATATTACTGCGTGAGAGTTAGATCTATTAGGATGTAAGATGATGTAATAGCAACTTCTAGGAACTAACTTCTACTATGAGCTGTGAAGAACTGTCTGTTAATCTATCTTGAATAAACTCTCAAAGTTGGGAGCCTTCTGATCAAGCCTTCTGATGTCTGCTGTGCCTGAGCTCTTCTGACCGTCAGTCCACAGCCCAGCTCGGTATAAGGGGCTCCTCCTATATCTCCACAGTATACTTAACACTAATATATGAAGCACCAAAACAATATAAGTTGAGGAACATGATGTAAACCTGAGGGGGAAAAATAAGCATGACAGAGAGAGGCAGAGAATTTATGTTAAAAGACAGAAAAAGGATATATTTCAGGGAATACTATGATGTTTGACAGAATGGAGTGTGTATTCATTGGCTCTGTAAAGTTAAGAGACATCTGGGGAGAAAGTGAATAATATTTAAAGGATATTTACAGCTACATCTTCAAGAAATTATTTAGATTCATTTGCGGGAGCATGAAGCAGGAAAGGAATCTGGGCAACTGTATTGGAAGAGAACTGAGAGAATCTACCAATAAGTACTGTGACAATACCACTCTGAACTGGAGAGCACTTCTGTGGAATTTAATAAAAGTCAATTAGTTCTGAAGTTTGCACAAAAGCCAGACAAACCCACTAGAAATATGTAGGATTGATACTATCAGAAAGGCCCCACTTACCTCAGCTTGTATGAATAGCTTTCATAAGTTTCAGTAGGTTTGGATGGAGAAATATTTACCAGGAAACAAACAGTTTGTAAAGAGTAAAAGTACACATGGAGTAGGGAATGTGTACAAGCTCTGGCAACTAGGAGTCCTGTTGGATATGCAAGAATCAATAAAGTCAGGACAACATGAGTTGCTGGTTCTGTAGAAGTGCACTAAAGCACACTTGGCATGAAGAAAGGGTCATTTAACTCAGGCCACATCCAAGAGAGTGCAATAGCTGCTTTGTGCAGAGGAAGGCTACAGCATCACATAAACATCTGATGAAACAGAGATCACTCTGAAAAACTGCTCAAACTCCTGCCTAAATGCCAAGTGACATTAGTGTGTCCCCCTGCTTCTGAGGAAACAGCTGGACTTGGTCACCAACTGTAGCTCCAAATACGTAACTATGAAAGGCGACAAGAGTGAGGAAGGGAGTGACTATACTATGTGAATACTTATCTTTCATTTATAGCAACAGCTTGATTGCAATAATAATAATTTAATTAATAAAACACTTCATAGAAAGGCTTCGGAGATTGTGATCTGCATTTCCCCCTGACTTAATCCCCCATTACAGAAAAAAACTAATTTATAACACTCCCAACACAAAGCAAAATAAAAGAACATATTTATATAGTTTAGACCAAGTATATGCAGCAAAAGCATGGTTCAGTAAAAAGTGGAAAAGGAGGATTTCACAGATTTCAATTAGCATAAATTCACTATAAACATGTCTAGCCTTTCAAATACACTGCCATCAATTCCATGCTTCTGATGTCGTTAAATTGAAGAACATTAGTACATCTTTGGTACTCAACTTGTCAGGGAGTCAATGTTGGCCAGCTGACAAGCATATTCAGCTGGCTTGGCTCCCAAATCTAACTCCTGGCCTCAAAGTGTTTGTGAAAAGTAAGTCTCTTAGGCTTTACATATTTCAATTTTGCAGTAAAGGAATGAAACAAACAATTTGGATCTCCTTTGTAAAAAGATTTGATGAAAATAATTAGAAGTATTTAATATTAGCATTTCTTTTCAGAGCTACAAAGAAAATCAGAACCAACAATTCATCTTCTTGCCTGAGATTCTGCATCTAGACAGTATAATGAAATTATTCCCTTCTGATTTAATTCATATGGAAAGGATCATTTTCTTTATGAACAGAAGTTTCATAATGGTAGAGAATAGTTAGACAAGCATCACATTCTGGACTCTGCTAAAGTAATATTTTTATTATGATTTCTCCAAATAAACATATTTAAATTTCAAGTCATCTATTTAGGTACTATAAAATTTAGCTTTTCTGCTTGTTTTTTTCTTTGTATTTTCAATAATGTACATGAGAAATATTTGAGGAAGACAAAATAATAAGAAGCATTAAGTATAAATATGTGAACAGTCCAAGTGGACAGGGGAAGGGCTGTTTGTTGACAGCATATTTAAATAAGCTAAATTACATTTCATTGTTCCTGTATCTGATTTTATTTATATATATATCTCTCAAGGTGATTTTATTGGCATATCTCTTCTTAATTTACATTTTGCCAGAGAACATTTGCATGTTGTGATAGAAAATTCTTTCCTATGGTACTTCTTTCCCTTTCTGGTGGAGCCCAACCTCTTGTCCCAGGAAACCAGCAACAGGACAAGAGGACATAGCCTCAGGCTACGTTCAGGTTGAACATCAGAAGGAATTTCTTAATGGAAAGGGTTTTTAAATATTGGAATGGACTGCCTGAGGAGGTAGTGGAGGTGTTCAAGAAAAGACTGGATGTGGCACTTAGTGACATGGTCTAATTGACAAGGTATTTGGTTAAGGGTTGAACTCAATGATCTTAGAGGTATTTTCCAACATAAAGGATTCTGTGATTCTAGGAATATAATCTCATTTTTTTGTATTGTATGTCAGGTTTTTCCCTTCCATGTTTATACTATGTCCTTATAATTTCTCAGAGATATTTTCTTTTTCTAGGCCTCCATTGACATTTTCCTTCTTTAGACAAATGTACTGAAATTAACATATTAATCATTATTCTGTAATCTCAATTATTATTCTTATTACTGCTTGGTCACAGCACCCAAAAGTCTTCAAATCCTGAAAATTGACCCTTGTCTCAAGAAGTCACTGAGAAAAGCTCAGAATTTTGGGTGGCTCAGATTCTCCAAGACTAAAAAGCAGCTAAACCTGTGTCTGAAGAACAAAAGTAGAGAAAGGGCAATTTTGTTATTCAGCTTCTGGCAGAATCCTTTGTGTAGTCCTCTCATTAGCAGACTTCTCCTAGACACAGGAATCTCTGGGGCTAAGCAAAAATTTAAATTAATCTCTAAAAAAGTCTCATAATTTTATGATCACTCCTCCTAATCTCAAAGTGGCCAAAATTCTGGACTTTACTATATTGTGTATATCCAGGACTGTCTGAGACTCACTATGCATGACTGCATTTAATTGACACTTGGGAGCTACTGAAGACTACAGTAATTTTTTCTTGCCAGAATAATTTTCTTATATATGACATTTAAAGTTCAGGTAGTTATTCTTTGGAATTTATAAAATTTAACAGGCTCTACAAGGAATTAAAGGCCTCAGGTGATGAAGACTTTGGTTATACACTCTAAAAGACAGATATAGGGGAAATGTCCAATTATATAACCTGAGAATTCAACCTGTTGAAAAAATACTGTGCTATTATCTCCACTTTAGATAGGCAAATGGCAAGCAAAAATAGTTTAGGAAACTTATTTGTAAAAGAACTTGGTTGTCCAGCTGTAGGCAGTATTCCTTGGGAATGCTTTAGTCCAGAAGAAACCTCTAGATGCAGAAGCAAAATTATTCAGTGGTACCCAGATGTAAAATACTTAACTCAACTGTCCTACTTACAGTTTATCACTGTGTGGGTGTAACCAAAACTGTGTATTCTACACCCTCTATTCCATTTCTGATGAACTGTTAATAATGGATCGTTTGCAGCAGCTGGGCAGGGCACACCTGACACCTCAGGCTGCAAGCTGGGTGCTAGAGAACCCTGTGAGGCAGGAGAATGTTTCTGTCTTCACACCAGTGACTCAGCTGTGATAACTCAACTCTGGGGAGGCATTAGCATCTTCAAACCCAGCCTGAGGGGTCATGTCAGCTACTGAGCCGTCAAAGATTCCAAAAGTATCCCATAACTTACAGAGTAAATCACCCATTTTGAAACTAATTCCTGGCCCTGGGGGAAATAGTGGGCATTCCCACCTGAACCTGAGCATATATGATCTTGAGGTTTTGGGACTTTGAGTACCACTCATCAGACCCAGAGGAGGACCAGAACCTCGACAGGACTGCAACTGCCACTCTCAACCAGACTGCGATCATCATCTGCACCAACAGGTTTTCCTTTCCTTTTTCTTTGTACTCGGGGGCTAACAAACACCATTTTGTTCATGTCCCAGGGTACTGGGTCATTCATCTGGGGTTTTTTGTGGGTTAAAATCAAATTTTCTCTTTATCATTGTGTATATTGTAATCTTTTCAGTAAATTGTAACTCTGACTTCTAATCTCTCTTGAGTCACGTTCATTTCTCCTACCGGTTTATCTTTAAACCAGCACATCAAGCTAGACACCTGATTCAAGCACATAATTCTTTAATATATATTTAAAAGAAAGAGGCAGTAAAGTATCAGTCATTTTCAAGTGGCTAAATGACATTTTGGGGCAGGGACAGGACACTGTGTCTGAAAACAGTACTTTATTTCTGTTACCTAATACAGAGAAGATGCCTGATTGCTTATTTTTGCTTTTAGGGTGGGATTAGCTTCACACTCAGACAGATGAATCCCATTGTCTTTATTCACTTTAATCAATACAGGCAAGAGTGCCAAGAGCTACTCATTAATCTTAAAGTAGCCACCTATGTTGGTCCACCTGAGTACTTTTCTATACCCTGTTGGCTGTATTGACTAGATGTCCACTGACTATACTGGGTATTAGACACCAAGTTAAGAAGCTGACACCTACATGTAAGACAACTAAACTTCAGAATTAATCTGAACACTTCAGAATTAATTAACACTTGAGTACTTTTGAAAACTTAAGTAAAAGTAACTTGCTTAGCTGAGTACAGGAATGCAAGAAATGGAATTAGAAAGGGCTATTGGACTATCACATTTACTAAAGATATTTGGGCAAGACTGATAGGTGAACACTTGTTTTTCGCACACTCTGTTTTCTCAAGCAGAATGTAATAAACATTTCACAGCACTTCACCAAAAATTTTAAAGATAAGGATACACATTGTAACATATCAAAGCTGGGAATAGGATCCAGATCTCAAATTCAAAAAGATTTGCTTAATAAGAATAGCCCTTCTCCCTCCCTTGGAGAAACTAGAACATATTTCGTAGCTTAGTGTACAACTAATGAAAAATCTGAAAAATTCTGACATAAGATCATTTGTTTGAAATAGCTTATGAGGTATAACATTGCCAGACTATGTGGTAAAAACATCAGTCTGCTGTGCATAACAGTTTTAAGCTTGTGCTAGAACTAAGGCAGCTGAAGTGACTTACTCCTTGTATTTGAAGAAAGCTCAGAGATAGAACGACTATCAAATTTGCTTATCAAATTAGCAGTACAGTTCTGAATATTAAAAAAACAAACAAACAAAAAAAAACCCAACCAAACCTCTGCTGACTCATTTTGCCGTATTCTACTTACCTGCAGGTAAGAGCTGGTCACTGTCTTGTCATTTTAAAATATTATATTGCCATTTCCTAGATCACTGGTAGATTGTTATTTCTATAAGATTTTTGTGCCAATCTTCTTTTACTGTGCTGGACTGAATAATTTTTCCACTTTCCTTCCTTCAGTCTCAAGGAAGCTCTTGAAAGATGGTTGGAAAAATATGCCAAAGACTTTACAGCTTATAGAAACATGCACTAAGGAATAGCAAAGAACTGCTTTGCAGCTGACTTGAAACTGGAATCTTTATGACAAATTGTGTTCAAAGCTAACAATACTTTTTTACTCTCTTTAAACTACACAAAATTAATGGAATGGAAAGAATTATAGAAAAATGTAGCTGAGAACAATTAACTTATGTCTAAGAATATACTTTAATTGCTGTTAATGTTGCCATAATATAAACCCTAGTAAGATTCCATGTCGTTTTCAATCCATCATTAGAAGGTGGCTTATTTAACCTACATCTTATGGAAATATTTTCATTATTCTTTACACTGTCTGTTAATGGCTCCATAATATAAACCTTAGTAAGGTTCCATGTGGTTTTAAATCCATCATTAGAAGGTGGCTTAGTTAACCTACATCTTATGAAAATATTTTCACTATTCTTTATATTATTATCCTGTGCAGTATCACAAAATTTTGTTAAGAAGTTTCTAGTCTCCCCCACCATGGAAAGATTCTTCTCTCTCTCTCAAAATAAAGGAAATGACTAAATTTTCAGATTTTGAATGTTCAGATACACTGGTCAGAAGCCCTATTACTTGCAAGACATGTAACAAGTTGCTCTCTGCTTACCCCGACCATGTGGTCTCTGAGAGCCCCCATAAAGGACACACAGGGACCACCGGCGAAGGCAGGAACAAAGAGGAAGTTTATTCAGGGATACAGGTTTATATGGACTTTGAAGGAATACAAATTCACCAATAAGGGACAAGAGGGAAGTCTGAATTTGTGCCAATAGGAGTAAGGGGATTTACATTCAGTGGGAGGGGTTACAGGAAATATGAGGTCACTGTCCTTCTCCCAGCCCCCTGGCCTGGCAGGGGTTTATGGGAAGAAGAAGCAGTGACTATGCAATTTTTACATTTAGTAAATTTAAACCACATTAAAAACATCAGTTGTTAAAGCATTCTCAGTGGCTGGAGTATTTTCTTCATCAGCCCATTTCTGACATGACATCCTCCAAGCCATGTATTGAGAATGCATTACCACAATCTGGAATCACAAGTGGGGAAAAAACACGTTGGCTTATAACAACTGAACGTGCAGAGTTTTGGGGGTTTTGGTATGTGTGCTTTTTCAAAGCAGTATCGTGGCATTTGCTCTCTCTTGCTAATTTCCATACTCTTTTGAACACTACTACTAGTTTTTAAATCATGTCATCCTGCTCTCTCTTATTGCCTGCTACTTCCCTTCTTTACCCTGTAACTGGCAATAACTTGTAATTTCAAGCATACTTCACAAATGCATTTTTGGTTCATTGAGATAAAGAGGTAGGGTGCAAGGAGTGATGAAAGTGCTATAGGAAAGAAAATGTCAATATTGTTTGTCAGTATACTGTCTATGTTTTGTGCTTGATCTCTTTTGGTTCAAGAATCTGCAGATATTTTTTAATTCCTGTATCTTCACGGACTTACAACCTAGAAAGAACTAGTGAAGGAAATTGAGATCCACTGTTGGAATAATTTCAAAACTGCTCTTTCCCTTAAGGAAACCTGGTTTGTATATTATAGCAAACAAGGTCTGCTTTGAAATTCAGGTCCATAGGGAAGTTAGTCAGCTGTGCAAGATCTGTTGGATTTACTTGATTTTTGAGTGGAAGGAGGATATTTTAGTGTTAGGGGGTTTTGTGGATTTCTTTGTGTATTTTTGCTGTTGTTGTTGTTTCCTGTTGGATTTTTTAATATATATATTAAAGCAGATGAGGCAAGTATCTTTCCTATATTGTTGATGTCATCCTTGAAAAAAAAAAAGATAAATCTTTAAAATAATATAGATTAAATCTCTATCCAAAAAGTTCTCCCTGCCTTTGAAATATTGCTCAAATTAGATCACTCAAATCCCAACAACTATTGATACTTTCCTTTTTTTCTTTTACAGAGATGCTTCCCCTTTACATTGAATCTGATTATCTCAGAAAACTTCTATAGTCACAGTTTCCAAGAGGTAGCTTTGAACATACACTTGATTTCACTACAGAATTTTTTAAAATCCCAGTAACACGGCTAATATGATGGTAAACCAACATGCTAGCTATTGTCATAAAGTTAAATCATACAAAGAAAAAAGTTATGCAAATGTTTAGTTTGCCTCTAAATCACTACCCTTTTCTTCCTTCTTGGGTCACCACAACTAACAGCTAGGAGGAAACATTATAACTCTGTGATTCCTCTGCACTAGGGATGAAGGACTGGGCCCTCATATGCAAACCATACTATTAAAGATAGCGTGAAGGTACTAACTAGTCCCTCTGCTGCTATTCTAATACATTTTTATCTAGATCAATATTAGCTCAGGTTTGTCTACCAGTATTTTGTTTATAATTCATAATAATGACGTATTGAAGTACCTTTTCCATCTGTCAGAATATTAATGTGGAGTTTGTATATAGGGATATACCAATAAAAAGATAAGCACAACCATTTGTTTTTTCTAAAATCTGCAGGAAAAGCAGGAAACCCCCTGCCCTCTAGACACACACAGACACACAGAGACATACTAATGACCACCTTTCTGTTTCTGCTTCTTGAGCTAAATATTATTTGTCTAAATGGATTGAACACTTGAAAAAAAAAAGCAGAGTATGTTTATTTGTGGAGAGTAAAAACTGGAAGAAATACTGCATTTTAGGATTTCTCATTTATTATTTTCTTTACTTGCTATAATTATGCAGTTCTAGAACTGACTTTAGGTCTGTGTAAAGTGCATAGTAATCTAGATATGATGAGCATAGAATCTACTTATTTTCCTTTGTCAGTACCAGAACAAGTACAGCATGGCAAGAAGTAGCAAAGCAATTTCAAATCACCCAAACATGACACTTTATTTATTTATTTTATTTTAAAGATTATTGTAATATATAAATGGGAAATACAAGTTTCAGCACATCTTAGATTTCAATATAATCTTTAAAGATGGAGGACATAACCCACAATCTCAGTGATGTAATGGGTTCCTTGGATACTTTTTTTTTTCTTGTGAATGACTGCAGGTTTTCCTATATCTAAATGCTTTGTCATCGATTCTGAAGACATAAATATTATCTATATGAATCCATACATTAGACTACTCCCAGGACTGAGAAAAAATTTTACAGATAAAAATTATGTTTTCAGATTACTTGTAAGCATATGGTGAAAGAATCTCACCAAAGGATTTTGGCTTTCTTATGAACACTGTTTCTGGATTTTATTTGACATTATAGAATTACAGAAAGACTGAATAATTTATTCTGGAAGGGACTTCAGGAGGTCTCTTGCCCAACCTCCTGCTCATATCAAGGCCAGCCTCAGGATCGCCAGCCTGCTCAGTACTTAATCCATATGCTCATATACTCATAACTTCCCCTTTCCTGAACAAAGGCTATGAGGTCTGCAGGCCCTTAATTCTTTCAGCCCATAACCCACATTTCAATTAAAACAATTTAAAATTAAAATTATTATTTCACTGAGATAGAGGGTCACTTTTACAGTTCCTAATCTTGCATGACCTAAGCGCAGTAACCTTGATTTACAATGCCATAAGCTGATATTTAAGCAGGCAGTGTTCATTCATTAAACACTCATTTCAAATTCCTCTGTAATAAGCAATTAGCTTGCCAAAGTCTTATACAATGTCATATATTTAGGCCACTGACATACAAAATTTCCTTGCAGCAGACAAAAAAATTTTGTATGACACTAAGCGTACAAGTTTCTCATAAGATTGGCCTTTGCAGTAATATAAAAAGCTTAACCCCTGTGAGCCTTACTAAGGATCAAATAATGTTCCCTTTGTATGGGGCTTTTATTAATGTCTTGTAACTGTGTAGTGAGCAGTAATGAACTGCAAGTGCTGGAGCAGAACATCAAGAAAAACACAAAGATTTTTCTGTTTCTATGTCTTTGAATGCTTTAACACAGCTTCTGGGTCAGAGTTCTGGCTTGCAATTGGAAAAAAAATTATGTATTTCATAGCGACTTTTGACAACTGAGATTTTCATGCATGTGTTTGAGCACAATCCTGTCTTACTCACACATTATCAGCATATAGGTTGTATTTGTCTAGGCACAAAATGGCATGAACAATGCAATTCAACTGGCAATAGCAATCCTTGACACTGTAACATGAGATGAGCTCAGCTGAGGCCAGAGAGGAGCGAATTTCAACCTGATCCTTCAAATAGCCTGACCTCAAGTCAAATAAGAGTGATGATTATGTTTACTGCAAGCCATACAGAAATTCACAGCCTTCCAGGAATATACTATGTGCTACTGTGCCGAGTCTTGAACAATTTTTACTACAGAGACAAAAAGAGAAACAGATTTCAGGAAGGAACTAAAGTACTAGTCCTTTTAATCTCTGTTTATGTTTCTATTTTACTGTCTCCCAAGACAAAACAGTGGCTTTCAGCCTAGGTGTGTAATTCATATCAGCATACGGACTCACGTCACCAGGGAGTGATGCATTGACCACTCCCATTTTCCTTTTTTTTTTTAAGAAAAACAGTGACACATGAGAATCACCAAAGGAGACATGTAATTGGACAGTCTGTGAAAGACTTTCATGTAAATTCCTCTGGTTAGAAGAAATGAGGACTTCTGTGAAGCAAAATTAAAAATAGTTTGTCAGTTTTTAAACCAGACTTACATACCCTACAGACTGTCACAAACCCCTCCAATCTAGTGTACATAGAGCTGTCATGAGAAGGAAGTTTTCTTTGGCAGAACTGAATCACTAGACTGGAATCCTTTTTCCTTTATGATGAAAACAAATCTGATATTTTTTGACCTTTTTGATTTTTCAGATTAAAGCTCAGACTAACGCACCATTTCCATATTTTTTTTCTAATCCTGTAGTCATGATAGATCATTTTTTATAATTCCAAAACCTTCCTTATTTCTAGTGCTTCCCAGCTCACCTCAGAGGAAACTGGTTTATGATAGAAAAAAAGATAGTTCTTTCTGGGAGTAAAAAATTAAATAATTATACTGGAAATTCATAGGCAATACTCTCATAAAAAAAAAGGAGAGAAAAAATAATTCAAAAAAAGACTATAGGATTATTAGAAACCATGGCTTCCTTGCTTTTGATATACTAGCCAGTACAAAAGTGACAGCTTCTCCCTCTTCTTATATGTCACAAATCAAATATACAAGATTTTTCTCTTTTCCTACTTCTCACTGTGCATTACTGTAAGTTGTAGAAAACAGATTTCTCAGTAAATCCTGTATACACAAACCCCTGAAGAAATTCCTCTCTATCTAAGTGTGAAAGGTGATATTTTCAAGTACTGGATAAGCCACTCACACAAAAGAGCTCTACAGAGCAATCTACAAGAAGAAATAAAGCAGTCAGGGTCAGAGTTTATATACTCCTCTTTTTTTGTGCCTTATAACTGTAATGAGTGTGCAACAGTTCTAGCTCAGTTAACCTTGTCTTATTTTAGCTAGAGTTGATTTGATCCAAAAATACAGTGACTTTTCTTCATTGGCAAGATAACGCCCTGTGACCTAGCTGTGAGAAAGCAAAGAGCAGAAGCCTGGAAGGACTATAGTATTTCTGAAAGCACAAAGAAATAGCAGTGTATGCCTGGGGACATTTGTGTAGCAGTTCAGTGTGCGTGAGCCACTCGTGACCTTGGGCTCCACTTCAAGACAGTTGTTACATAGAGATGTACCTCCTCCCAGGTGCTCTTCTACAGCCATTCTCCCTCTTGCTGTGGCTGGGCTGCCATAGCAATTGTCTAATCTCTCCTGCTGTAGGGTCAGGTATCATACCCTGCAGATACTCCTGCTATATCCTTACCTTTTCCTCATCCTGGTCTCATATATGCCACCTCCTTCACACAATCTGACACTCACCTCTATTGTCCTCACTTGTGTCCTTTTTCACACAAAAGTCCTGAAGAAGTAAAACATAATCCTCACACACAAACACCTTTTTTTTTTAATTTTTCATAGTCTCAAACCATAAAAAGAAAGTCTGTGCTGCTACTAAACCTGTACAGATCTGTGATGTAGAGGTTCCTTTTGGCCTTTCCATCATTCAGCCAAGCAGGTTTTAAATAATTTGATATTAATAAATACACAGTAAGCAAATTTGTAGTATGTTATTTCATTATATCTTGCCCATAATGTCTCTTCTATCTCATCCAAGTAGATCAGTATTCTTGGATTTCAACCAGAGGGTTTCCTGAAGAGACAGGCAAGGAACCAAATAACATTAGTTTTTCATCTGTTAAGAGCCACACAACTACCCCATAAAAGTGATTAGTAAAAAATCACACACAAATACATAAACTAAGAGAAAACAGTTGTCAGAGCTTCAAAGTGACTATAAAAGTGGAAAAGTACCTTTTGCTACTACTGTGCTCTTTATGGAGTTTCTAAATTTGGAACTAAGGTTGAATTAGAATTTGGAGAGCGTTTAAGATATAATAACTACTTGTGCATAATTTCCTATATTGGGGTTTCTGTGATCAAAGTATCTCCTTGCTTTATAGCTCACTACACTCAGGAATGGATACTGGTGAAATTCCACATTATACAGACTTTCAATTGAAAACTGTGTTAATTTATGAGTAAATTTCACTGTACTTCCAACTTATTTTTCAGAAGCAGAGGATAAAAACACCTAATTATTTCTGGGTTTGTATGACACATGCTTTAAACTGAATAGTACAGAAGTAGAAAGAACTCAAAATATATAGACAAACTTAAAGCAAACTGTTTTATCCCTTGAAAAAAGTTGACAATGACTGTGTAGCACTAGAAAGAAAAAACTGACACTTCTGAAGCATGCAGTAAGCCTTTTGCTGTGATAAGAAAATGACTGGCATAGGTGAACTGTCTATTTACGAGAAATAAAAGCTGATACAGGTAACATACAGGACTACAACCTAAATAACAATAAAATTTACTATCCAACAGTAGATAAGAAATGACTTACTCATACCATCCTCTCTGAAAAACAAATAAAAGGGCAGGTTACAGCACAATGCTGATAAATAAAAGCTATTACTATAACCAATGGACCCCAGTTTTTATTCTGATTTTGTGAACTTTGTATTAATGTAAATGCACAGTGGACACTTAGAAAACACTAAGAAGGCTAGAAATATCAGAAGACGTTCTAGGATTCAGGAACTTTTCATATATTTTAAAGCATGCAAATGTGAAATTCTCCAGGCTAAAGCAAACCCTCCACAAGCACACAGATAGAACGATTATTATTGTCTCTTTAATATGTTGAAAATTGGCTAAGCTTAACAAATTGACCTTTAGACTTATAAATTTCCAATCATAAGATTCTGGTATATAATGACACTACTGAATAAAGTAACTGAATAACCCACCCCTTCATTAAAGTTTTGACTTTGTAAAATGCAATTTACATTGTAAACATATTATTGCGACATACATTGAAGAAGAACCAAAACAAACCCTGTTAAGAGACTCAATAGATTTCCAGCCTTTGTTTATGTGCATTAATTTGTGTTATAGTTTTGTTTTATGATAGATTCTTAGCATAAGGAAGATTCTACTTTTGTCCACCACCTTTATTTTTGGAATGGAACTGTGTTTAACTATGACATGACTCTTTGATAGCATGCATGTTTCTTCATAAACTTAATAAAAACGCACAGTCAGAATAATGTATGTCCCAAATATGATAGGCACTGAATCAGTCACTGTGCTATCTTAAAGAAAATATGAAGCAATCAATTTCTAAACTATGTAAGAATACATAATCAAGACACTCTTGAAAGGGAAATAACTTTGCATATTAAAAACAAACAAACAAACAAAAAACCCCAAACCACCAACTGGCTTAGATATTTTGGGGTAAGACAAGAAGGCTCCTATTTGTTGCCTGGTAACCTTCTTTAGAGGGGTCATTTTTACCTCATACCCAACAACCAGTGAAAGATTGAATTGTGGCCCAAATAAAGTGATATTCCTTTCTTCCATTGTGTACTATCTATTAAATGGTTATTGAATTTAAAATGGCACTGTATTCACATTTTATATACCATTTGTTTGCTTTCAGGCACTCAGAGTATTTAGTTACCCATGAATAAATATCAAGAGAAGTAAAATAATACTGCTTCCTTTTCAAAACAATGCATTGTCTTTTACAAGTTCTCCATTCCCTATCCCACTGGAAAGACCCTTCTCCTCCCTAAGAGCCTGGAGAGACATGTATGAACTGTGCATAGTATTTGGTCTTACCTGCTGATTTTAACTCTCTTTCAAAAGTTAATTGTGCTAGTTTACCAACCTCTGGTGAAACTTGGCTCCAGACTCTAAAGTGCCTATATTGCATAGGCTGATACCTACATTGTCTGTGTATTTTGAGAGCATTCAGAAACTTCTGTAAATCCTCCTAGGTCCCAATTTTTTTTTATTTTTTTTTTAATAGATAGTCACTGATAAATATCATTAAGACAATTTTTATTAAGAAATATATCAAGACTCCATGTGATCTAATCATAACAAAGTTTAATTTCACAAGAGCTTCATTTTACAAGCAAAAAAAAATTGCTCTTGGAATCCTATACTGTCTCACAAAGCTGTTTGCAAGTGTCTGCCAACAGTACAGAAGATGTGTAATACTTATTTTCTCTATTGGATAGATTTTAAAAAAAATCTTTATTTCAAGAAAATTAAGGAAACCTTCAAATTTGAAACTCAATTCAATCATTTTCATAATCACTCTGGAATCTTTCAAAAAATATGCAACTTTTTATGACCAGTATTCTTGGTTAAAGAATTAACATTGCATATACTGAACTTCTTGTGAAAAACTGCTTTTTAAAATTCAAGGGAATTGTCACCTATAATTTTCCTGCATATTAAACCCCAGGCATTCTTTCAAATTATGTTTTCTGTGCAATTGACAGGAAGTTTTAGATAATGCAGATCTGAAACATGTAACAATAATAAAGACAGTGAATAATAGTTTAGTGGCAGATTTATTTGGGGATTCAGTGACACTACCATCTTATCCATCTTATTTATATATGATATTTCCTAGTTCTTACAAAACACTTTGATGTAGAAAGCCTCCTGTTTTCTTATTGTCAGTGCTTTACAAGTAAAGAAAATGAACTGATATATATGCCACCTGGATAATCAAACTACTAAATTTAGCAATCCTCTTCTATTAAACCACCTTGAGTTTGGTTTTAAAATTCATGGTTTATTTGAAGAAAATTGTCAGCATCCTATTCATATCAGATTTGCTGCGATACTAATTAGCTATTCAGATTCATAGTGGTACCTTTAAAATAACATTCTACAAGACCACAAGCTAATAAATATTACATAAATAAATTATTCTGGTTTGCAGAACATCCCCTTAAAGCAAACAGATGAGTGCTAAGCAAAAGGACCACAAAAGTAATTTCACCACAGTAAATATGTAAAAATTTTACTGCTTTATCTGCTCAATATCTCAAGCTTTCAGACATTTTAAGTTTACAATAGGAATTTCAGCTTTTTTTTGTGCTTATTTTGTACTTAATTTGGTGTTACAGCTATAAAGAAACTGATTCTTTTTAAACAACAATTTGCATGTTTATATTTTTGCTTCCTCAGCTGAATGCTAGTTAAGATTCGTGGTAAAAAATAAACTATAAGTGAAAATTTGAATAGTTAAGTCTTTAACTACCTTAATGAAGGAGCAAAGCCAAAATGCTGTTTGCTTTTGCATTTTATAAACTGAAAATGTGTCTGGGAAAATGTGCATGTCAGACATTAGCAAGGGTGATTTAAATAAAAAGCCCAAATGAGCATTTCTAATTGCAAAATTTTGCCAGTGGTCTTTCTAGTGATCAATAAGGCAATTTTAAATTTTGACATTAAATCCACTCACTTTATGCCTGATTGGCTCTGGGTATAAGATGCACTTTTGACATGCAGGAGTGTACCACAAAATATATATAGCACAGGTATATAAAGCAGTTATAAAAACACTAAATAGTGGTTAGCACACACAAATATATCAAGGAATATCAACATACTACACTAAGTAACAGTATCCCCTTCTAAGTATCCCCACTGTAAGACATGGAAGCAGTCTGCAATGAGGTGAAGAAAGGGCAACCTCCCTGCAACAACTCTTTGGCATTGCCTAGTCACCACCTTCCAACTGCCATAAACCAGAAATTATCTTACTCAAGGTATAACTGCTATGCAATCATGACAAAAGAACCCATCTGCCCTGCTCCCCTGCAGATCAGGATATAAATCTTGTTCTTATGTCTAGAGCTCCAAGTAATATATTACTTAAGAAAAGGAACCTCTTTGTGATATCTTTAAGTAGAATTCTCTGTCCCTTCCTTTGACCCCTGTTGTAAATATAAACTGATGGTATCATTCTGACCTTTAACTGCTCTATTAAATGCAAGTAGATGTTACCAGCTGTGTTTAGCAGATGTTGCTTAATGTTTGTGGAAAGCTGTGTATTTTATGTCCTGCTTGTCAATTGTTTAAGAACACCTGGCATGTGAGCTACAGATCACATCTTATTTGGCAGTCTTGTGTTCTGTGTGTCCTAAGCTGAACTTTGCTCGGAACTGAGTAGGGGGCACCTCCCCAAACGACCACCAGAAACAACTAGAGAGCCCTGAAGAGGCCCCCACAGGTGCAGTAAGTATTGCATAAGGATACACAAGCTGAGTGACTTAGATAGATTAGATAGGTGTAAACTTTAGTGTGTAAGTTATTTTTTTCCTACCTGACATGTTTGATTTGTGGAAAACTTCCACTTTGCACCCTGTGCAGAATAAACAGTGTCTCCTTTCTAAACCTGACTTTGTCCATGTTAAGAGAGTTACCAAAATTCTGCAACATTAGGATAAGGCTATAGTGCAAACTACCATTAATTGTCCAGCAGGGCCCACTCTCCCCAATTCTGCCACAGGTCAAAGACTTTCTCCACTTCTACGAAAACTTTCTTTTAATGAAAAGAAAAATGGAACAAAATTTCTTGTTCTGGAATTATTTTATTAGTATAAGAATTTGCAAAATTTAATCACTGTAATATGTAGAAAGGTAATACTATTTCAACTTGTTATTATCTCTTTAAGATGTGTTCAATTTTCTATCAACAAGGCTACTGAAGGGCAAAATGAGATGCTACATGACTTTTGTAGAAAATATACTTTTAAACATTTATGAAACCCTGGGTTTTGTCTAATCTAAACCAAAACTTCAGTGGTCTCATGAGGTGAAATGGAACATTACCCATTTAAGTCAGTGAAGGATCTGATTTCAAATCTTTTTGTATCCAAACAAAAGAGTTATCTTTTCTTCAGGGAACTATTTGTTGAACAGCATTTTTTTTCCTTATTTCTTGATGGTGATTCCAAGTAGACCTCTCATAGACCTCTCATTCACCTGCAATACCTGCAGACATTACTTTCAATGGCACGAGTAGGTATAGAAGATAATATTATTTCTGTAATTTTTTTATATGATCTGTCATGTAATTTGACCCACATAAATTCTGACCAGAGTTTTAGAACCAAGTTCTGTAAACTCTGCTTGTGATACAGAATGACAAGATGCTCAAACCAATAATGAAAACCACCAAAGATCAGCCAGGGCAGAAAAAAATATTCCTGAGGGAAATTTACTATCTTGAATCACAGCAACTGTGGTCTTAAGACACATAAATGTTTAATAGAATATGTGACTTAGCCTTCAACACCGAAATTCTATAGGCCTTTTTGTGGATCTGGGCCAACATAATTAAGAATTCTAACTGATCCCATACAGCAGTTCCAATGAATTTTACCTTTCATTTTTAGCCTGCTAGACATGTACAAAGTAATAGATCCAAGAGAAAGACATAAATTCCTGTATTTCAGGCCAGACTGACCTCTAACTGTCAAGAATTAAGAGAATTTTTTTTTCTGGAAGTGTTATGTCTTAATTGTCTCTTGCAGAGTTTCGTGAACTTTACTGTAAAGTGGTAGCCAGAACAAATTAGTAGTTTAATTAAGAAGAGCATTGTCTGTTGCCAATGTCTGAGAATTTTAGCTACTATCAAAATCCTGCACCCAAATTTCAGCTAAGTCTGAATTGTAGGAAATGAAAATGTTAAGTTTAAAAATATTTTTAATAATCAAAGAATAGCCTGAAATAACCTGCTTTTCTACTATGAATTTTAAATGAGTTCTGGAAGTGAGAGGTTTTTTTGGTTTTTTACTATTGTAATGTTCTTTAAATAGTCTTCACACTATAACTTTGTTCCACATTTTTAAAAGAATGAATATAGAGTTAGATTTTATAATATTCCTTGCTTATGTATCGTTACTCAAGATATTGCAGTGTGATCACGGAAAAACACATCCAAACACAA